>NC_053038.3:175763052-177013052 GCF_002575655.3 Aegilops tauschii subsp. strangulata | reverse complement strand
TACTTATCGAAAGGACTACGATAGATCCCCTATACTTGTGGGTCATCAAAGCACAACGAGTCGTGTCATGCGGTAGCGTCAATGATTTGATCAGTGCGAGGAAGGGGGAAGGGATCCTTAGGGCAAGCCTTGTTAAGGTCTTTGAAATCGACGCATAGGCGCGAGGATTTATCCTTCTTTGGTACCATTACCAAGTTTGCCGGCCAGTCCGGATGTTTAATATCTTTGATGAATCCAGGTTCGATGAGTTTGGCTAGCTCCTCCCCACATAGCTTGTCGTTTGGGTTCGCAAAAGCGCTGCAGTGTTTGTTTGACCGGCTTATATCCCTTTAGTATGTTGAGTCTGTGTTCGGCCAACTCGCGCGGGATTCCTGGCATATCTGAGGGGTGCCAGGTGAATATATCCCAGTTTTCGCACAAGAAGGCTCGCAGTGCTGCGTCGACTGTGGGGCTGAGTTGCGCTCCGATAGAGGCTCTCTTCTTCAGGTCTGTTGGATGGACCTGAAATTTGACCGTTTCTTCTGCTGGCTTGAAGGAAGTAGATTTGGGTCGTTTGTCTAGGATAACATCGTCTATATCCACAGTGGAGTGTAGTGCGGTTAGTTCTTCAGCCGCAAGGGCCTTAGATAATGCCTCGAGGGTCAAGGATGCGGTTTTGTTCTCAGTGCGGAGTGCTATATCCAGATCGCTGACGAGGGTGATTATTCCATTAGGCCCGGGCATTTTTAGCTTCATATACCCATAATGAGGTATGGCTTGAAAGCGCATGAAGGCCTCTCGCCCTAACAGGGCATGGTATCCAATGTTGGAAGGGGCCACCTAGAAAGTTATTTCTTCGGACCGATAATTCTCCGGCGTGCCAAATACCACATCAAGTGTAATTTTTCCCGCACACTGCGCTTCCCGACCGGGGATGATACCTCGAAAGGTCGTGCTACTTTTCTCGATGCGGCTCCTGTCTATTTCCATCTTGTGGAGCGTGTCCTCATAAATGAGGTTTAGTCCGCTGCCGCCATCCATGAGGACTTTTGTAAGCCGAAAACCGTCCACGATGGGACTGAGGACTAATGCAGCTGGCGCTCGGACTGTTCCATATTTGGGTTCGTCACTGGCGTTAAAGGTTATGGCCGTGTCGTTCCAGGGGTCAATTGCGGCGACCTGGCAAACTTCGGCGAGATCGCGCAGTGCCCTTTTACGCTTATTGTTTGAAGCGAATGTCTCGAAGACTGTCAATACTCTAGTGTCGTCGTTTGCTGGAGGGTGCTGTTCTTGGGTGTCCTTGATAAGGATGTCCTCGCCGCTCTTGGCTACCTGCCGAAGTATCTGACATGCTCTAAGGCTGTGGGTTGCCATGGTATCCTGTGTCGTGTGTATTTTGCATGGGCCATTGAGCCATCCCTCCAGAACGGTGTCGTGTAGCGTGATGGGTTTATGTTTTTTGACTGTTCGGCTGGGCGTGCCATGGGGGTGCGTCCTCTTCGCCTGTAGGATGAGTTCGGTTGGGACCGACGGTTCCCAGCGAGCTACCTGAGTTTTCCAGGCGCTTTCCATCGCGCTGTACTTTTGTACGATAGTTGCTAAGTCAGCGAACTTTAGTATGCGGCGGCGATTGATGGCGTTGAGGATACCTTCGTCCGCACATTTGTTGCTGAATGCTGCTATCGCGTCTTCGTCGCGGCAATCTTTTACCTTATCTTTGACAAGGAGGAATCGGGCCCATAAGTGGTGGACCATTTCCTGAGGCTGTTGTTTGATGCTCATGAGAGCGTCTATGTCTGGGTGGGTGGGTGGAACGAAATCCGAACCCTGACCCGATTTTGGATCCGGAGTTTGAAGATCTACCGGACCTGGCAGTTCGGGCTCCGGGATATCGACTGAATTTTTAGGCTCATCGTCCGACTCCATGTTCGGGGGACGGGACATGCCTTTCTGCCGGAGAATATCCAGCCCTTCAAGATCGGAGATCCGAACATAGTTCGTCTTCAATATAGTAGAAGAGTTGCTCCGCTCCTCGACTACCGCTATCTGGTGGGTGATCGACGGAGTTTTAATTTCTCTCTGGTCGGGTTTAAGCCCAACCCGATCGTAGTCTGTAGCGACCCCCAAGGCGGCCATGCGATCCAAGAGTTCGTTCAACGACGATAACTCCGTTGGATCCATCCGGGCGGAGTATTCGGGATCAACGCGGAGGCGATTTTCGATGACTTGAGAGGTCATCGTCGGCTTAAGGGCCGACCCGGCAGTCAAGACGAAGCCGCCCAGCCGGAGGGTTTGGCCTAGGGCCAGGGTTCCTCCGGAGAGGATATTATCCTTGAGAACAAGGCGAGCCATCAACCCTCTTGGCGACGGCACAGTGGAACTCTCAATGAAAGCACCAATGTCGGTGTCAAAACCGGCGGATCTCGGGTAGAGGGTCCCGAACTGTGCGTCTAGGATCGATGGTAATAGGAGACGGGGGACACAATGTTTACCCAGGTTCGCGCCCTCTCTATGGAGGTAATACCCTACTTCCTGGTTGATTGATCTGGATGAAATATGAGTGTTACAAGAGTTGATCTACCACAAGATCGTAATGGCTAAACCTTAGAAGTCTAGCCTATGTGAATATGATAATGAGTATCTCTATCCGGACCACGCTCTCCGGTTTATATAGACACCGGAGAGATCTAGGGTTACATGGAGTCGGTTACATCAGAGGGAATCTACATAGTCGGTTGCCGAGCTTTCCTTCCACGCCAAGTAGAGTCCAATCCGGACACGGGTACAATCTTCGGTCTTCATGTCTTCACAGCCCAACAGTCCGGCCCACGGATAACAGGCCGGACGCCCGAGGACCCCTTAGTCCAGGACTCCCTCTGTGATAACAACGCCGCCTGCGTCAACCACGTCCCCCGCAGCGTCCACATCCCCATGCGTCCTTGTAGGCCCCATGACATCGGCGGTTGCGGGTGGCGGGGCCTGCAAGGTGGACGGGTGAGCTGTAGCACCAGGCTTCTTCTTGGGTGCCATAGTTGATGGAGCTGTCGATGAGGAAAATGGCGATAAAGATGATGGGCTGCTTACACTCTTGAGTTCGCGCAAGTGATCCCTCTACCTGGAGCGCCAAAGATGTCGTGCCAAACCACGGCCACCTATGGGACCATGAGCCCCTTTGTGGTTCGGCAGGGGGATGGGCACGTTGCACAAAGAGCGGAGAAGCGTAACACAATACGACAGAGATCACACGGACAGTTTTACCCAGGACCGGGCCACCGCGAGGCGTAAAACCCTACCCTTGCTTTGGTGGATTGATGGTGGATGATGGTGGAAAACGCGACGCTCTTGCCCGGCAGGGTAGCCTCAGGGCGAGAGTGTGGCACCCCGGCTCAGAGAGACCGGAATGCCCCGTATTCCAGCCCAGAGATCGAGGTGAAGTCTTTTGGCATACGACACTTCTTGGCAAGAATAAAGCAGCTCTTATTACGAAGAATAAGGGATACAAAGGTCTGATGTTACAAAGGATCACATCAGCATGGCGACCCTACGCCTCCTAAGGTAGCTCTATGCTAGCAGCGGAACAACTCATAGCAGCGGAATACTTCTAGGAGCGGAACAACGACGAAGGTGGCGAACTCCACTCCGTAGGGACTCTGGCTGGGACACAATCTAGCTTGCACGCGCGGTAACCTCGACAAGCAATCAATCAATCACTGCATCACCTACAATCTGGCATGGCATGCTAGGTGAGTACATAGAATGTACTTGCAAGTTCACAACAACGAAAAGCATCAAGGCAAAATAACAACATAGCATTAGCCAAGTTAACTTAAATAACAACAATCATTATGCGAAAGCAACTACTAAGAATGATATGAAACTACTGCTATGCTAATAAACCAACATATCAATCTCAACACACATCTCACTCTTGGCTCTTCGGGCAAGTAATATACCATCTCAATCACCTCGGGATCCAGCTGATCACCTCGTGATGAAACATCCACATGATCACCTCGTGACCACATCACAAACTGAATGATCATCCTCAACATCATCATCGGCATCCTGCCAAGCTGTTACTCCTCACAACATCATAATTTAAAATCACCTATAAGTCATTCCATCATGTGGGTGCTGACCGAATGGTGTGACCTAGTACAAACTGTGCCCATAAGCCAGGACGCGGCTATCGATAAGTTTACCACGCACTCTGCAGAGGTTAGTACACTATACCCACAGCACAAAACCCATGGCCTCTTGCTCCCATTCGGGTGGACCAACGGCCTTCTGACAAAACCAATCTACTGCCATGACACTCTCCTGGCCACTCCGACCAACACCCCCTTTGGGTTCAGTCCTGAGTGGCCTCGATGTCAACTCATGACATCCAACGGCCACCATCGAGGCAAAACAAAAACGGTCCCAAACAGGGACATGAGATCTCAAGACCAACCACAGGCACACAAGGCCTATGTTCACCTACCTGATCAGGGTAGCGCGCGCCCATAACCTTCCCTAGTTGGATGCACCAGCGAGAGACATGGCAGTAGACCATATTAGGGCCTTCCCATAAAGGCAAATGTGGTTGCATTGGAAAAGCCCGGTTCGATGGCACCTGACCAACTTAATGACGGAATTTATCCCCAAGGATAGACCTGTGATAACTGATACTCTGATATCATCAATCAACATGTGATCCAAGTCATAGCAATATCCAACAAATAATCCAAAGCATACTTATCATAATATCAAAAGTACTCTGAGAGCAACATACTACTATCATGATGTCAGGACCGGTTTTCTAATAAAACGTTTATTGAGAAACCGCCCCTTTTGTCGGACCAGTGTAGAAGAATCCTCCTTAATGGTAGACAAATCCTTGATACAGAAATCCAGAAGTACTAAATAATATACAGGGTTGAGCTGAGGCTGCTCAAAAATTTATTACAAGCATGCCGATATAATACATAAGGGCGTATATGACACAAGGAGCATGGTGGCATAACTACTGACTCATAATAAAAGTGGTGGTGGATATGTCACAGTGAAGTGGGTGACATGACTCCTAAATCATACAACTCATCGAGCTCCGTAGTGAGGCTCGATGACTTTTATTCTGGGTAGCAGAAGCGTATATAATACAAGTGACCGATTTCCAGGAACGCACGGGACTGACTGGGACTCATAGGTGTCGGACTCGCTATCGAACACTTCATCCATAAGATCGCCTTCGTCAACATCTGACCAAATCAACAAGCCAGGTGAGTACTTTGAAAGTGTTGGGGAACGTAGTAATTTCAAAAAAATTCCTACGCACACGCAAGATCATGGTGATGCATAGCAACGAGAGGGGAGAGTGTTGTCCACGTACCCTCGTAGACCGACAGCGGAAGCGTTATCACAACGCGGTCGATGTAGTCGTACGTCTTCACGATCCGACCGATCAAGTACCGAATGTACGGCACCTCCGAGTTCTACACACGTTCAGCTCGATGACGTCCCTCGAACTCCGATCCAGCCGAGTGTTGAGGGAGAGTTTCGTCAGCACGACGGCGTGGTGACGATGATGATGTTCCACCGACGCAGGGCTTCGCCTAAGCTCTGCAACGGTATTATCGAGGTGTAATATGGTGGAGGGGGGCACCGCACACGGCTAAGAGATCTCAAGGATCAATTGTTGTGTCTCTGGGGTGCCCCCTGCCCCCGTATATAAAGGAGCAAGGGAGGAGGAGGCCGGCCCTAGGAGGGGGCGCACCAAGTGTGGAGTCCTACTAGGACTCCCTAGTCCTAGTAGGATTCCACCTCCCATATGGAATAGGAAAAGAGGAAGGCAAAAAAAGAAGGAAGGAAGGGGGCGCCCCCCTTCCCTAGTCCAATTCGGACCGGACCAAGGGGAGGGGTGCGGCCACCCTTGAGGCCCTTTTCCTTCTTTCCCGTATGGCCCAATAAGGCCCAATACGTATTCCCGTAACTCTCCGGTACTCCGAAAAATACCCGAATCACTCGGAACCTTTCCGAAGTCCGAATATAGTCGTCCAATATATCGATCTTTACGTCTCGGCCATTTCGAGACTCCTCGTCATGTCCCCGATCTCATCCGGGACTCCGAACTCCTTCGGTACATCAAAACTCAATAAAACTGTCATCGTAACGTTAAGCGTGCGGACCCTACGGGTTCGAGAACTATGTAGACATGACCGAGACACGTCTCCGGTCAATAACCAATAGCGGGACCTGGATGCCCATATTGGCTCCCACATATTCTACGAAGATCTTTATCGGTCAGACCGCATAACAACATACGTTGTTCCCTTTGTCACCGGTATGTTACTTGCCCGAGATTTGATCGTCGGTATCTCGATACCTAGTTCAATCTCGTTACCAGCAAGTCTCTTTACTCGTTACGTAACACATCATCTCGCAACTAACTCATTAGTCACAACGCTTGCAAGGCTTATAGTGATGTGCATTACCGAGTGGGCCCAGAGATACCTCTCCGACAATCGGAGTGACAAATCCTAATCTCGAAATACGCCAACCCAACAAGTACCTTTGGAGACATCTGTAGAGCACCTTTATAATCAACCATTTACGTTGTGACGTTTGGTAGCACACAAAGTGTTCCTCCGGTAAACGGGAGTTGCATAATCTCATAGTCATAGGAACATGTATAAGTCATGAAGAAAGCAATAGCAACATACTAAACGATCGAGTGCTAAGCTAACGGAATGGGTCAAGTCAATCACGTCATTCTCCTAATGAGGTGATCTCGTTAATCAAATGACAACTCATGTCTATGGCTAGGAAACATAACCATCTTTGATTAACGAGCTAGTCAAGTAGAGGCATACTAGTGACACTCTGTTTGTCTATGTATTCACACATGTATTATGTTTCCGGTTAATACAATTCTAGCATGAATAATAAACATTTATCATGATATAAGGAAATATATAAAATATTTTATTATTGCCTCTAGGGCATATTTCCTTCAGTCTCCCACTTGCACTAGAGTCAATAATCTTGTTCACATCGCCATGTGATTTAACATCAATAATTCACATCACCATGTGATTAACACCCATAGTTCACATCTCTATGTGACCAACACTCAAAGGGTTTACTAGAGTCAATAATCTAGTTCACATCGCTATGTGATTAACACCCAAAGAGTACTAAGGTGTGATCATGTATTGATTGTGAGATAATTTTAGTCAACGGGTCTGTCACATTCAGATCCGTAAGTATTTTGGAAATTTCTATGTCTACAATGCTCTGTACGGAGCTACTCTAGCTAAGTGCTCCCACTTTCAATATGTATCTAGATCGAGACTTAGAGTCATCTAGATTTAGTGTCAAAACTTGCATCGACGTAACCCTTTACGACGAACCTTTTTTCACTTCCATAATCGAGAAACATTTCCTTATTCCACTAAGGATAATTTTGACCGTTGTCCAGTGATCTACTCCTAGATCATTATTGTACTCCCTTGCCAAAATCAGTGTAAGGTATACAATAGATCTGGTACACAACATGGCATACTTTATAGAACCTATGGCTAAGGCATAGGGAATGACTTTCATTCTTTTTCTATCTTTTGCCGTGGTCGGGCTTTGAGTCTTACTCAATTTCACACCTTGTAACACAGGCAAGAACTCTTTCTTTGACTGTTCTATTTTGAACTACTTCAAAATCTTGTTAAGGTATGTAATCATTGAAAAAACTTATCAAGCGTCTTGATCTATCTCTATAGATCTTGATGCTCAATATGTAAGCAGCTTCACCGAGGTCTTTCTTTGAAAAAACTCCTTTCAAATACTCCTTTATGCTTTGCAGAATAATTCTACATTATTTCCGATCAACAATATGTCATTCACATATACTTATCAGAAATGCTGTAGTGCTCCCACTCACTTTCTTGTAAATACAGGCTTCACCGCAAGTCTGTATAACACTATATCCTTTGATCAACTTATCAAAGTGTATATTCCAACTCTGAGATGCTTGCACCAGTCCATAGATGGACCGCTGGAGCTTGCATATTTTGTTAGCACCTTTAGGATTGACAAAACCTCCTGGTTGCATCATATACAACTCTTCTTTAATAAATCCATTAAGGAATGCAGTTTTGTTTATCCATTTGCCATATTTCATAAAATGCGGCAATTGCTAACATGATTCAGATAGACTTAAGCATAGATACGAGTGAGAAACTCTCATCGTAGTCAACACCTTGAACTTTGTCGAAAACCTTTTGCGACAATTCTAGTTTTGTAGATAGTAACACTAGTATCAGCGTCCGTTTTCCTCTTGACGATCCATTTATTCTCAATTGCTTGCCGATCATCGGGCAAGTCAACCAAAGTCCACACTTTGTTCTCATACATGGATCTCATCTCAGATTTCATGGCCTCAAGCCACTTTGCGGAATCTGGGCTCACCATCGCTTCTTCATAGTTCGTAGGTTCGTCATGGTCTAGTAACATAACATCCAGAACAGGATTACCGTACCACTCTGGTGCGGATCTTACTCTGGTTTACCTACGAGGTTTGGTAGTAACTTGATCTGAAGTTACATGATCATCATCATTAACTTCCTCACTAATTGGTGTAGGAGTCACAGGAACAGAATTCTGTGATGAACTACTTTCCAATAAGGGAGCAGGTACAGTTACCTCATCAAGTTCTACTTTCCTCCCACTCACTTCTTTCGAGAGAAACTCCTTCTCTAAAAAGGATCCATACTAAGCAACGAATGTCTTGCCTTCGGATCTGTGATAGAAGGTGTACCCAACTGTCTCCTTTGGGTATCCTATGAAGACACATTTCTCCGATTTGGGTTTGAGCTTATCAGGATGAAACTTTTTCACATAAGCATCGCAACCCCAAAATTTTAAGAAACGACAACTTTGGTTTCTTGCCAAACCACAGTTCATAAGGCATCCTCTCAACGGATTTTGATGGTGCCCTATTTAACGTGAATGCAGCTATCTCTAATGCATAACCCCCAAAACGATTAGTGGTAAATTGGTAAGAGACATCATAGATTGCACTATATCCAATAAAGTACGGTTATGACGTTCGGACACACCATTATGCTGTGGTGTTCTAGGTGGCATGAATTTGTGAAACTATTCCACATTGTTTTAACTGAAGGCCAAACTCGTAACTTAAATACTCTTCTCCACGATCAGATCGTAGAAACTTTATTTTCTTGTTACGATGATTTTCTGCTTCACTCTGAAATTATATGAACTTTTCAAATGTTTCAGACTCTTGTTTCATTAAGTAGATATACCCATATCTGCTCAAATCATCTGTGAAGGTCAGAAAATAATGATACCTGCTACGAGCCTCAATATTCATCGGACCACATACATCTGTATGTATGATAACAAATCTGTTGCTCTCTCCATAGTTCCGGAGAACGGCGTTTTAGTCATCTTGCCCATGAGGCACGGTTCGCAAGTATCAAGTGATTCATAATCAAGTGATTCCAAAATCCCATCAGTATGGAGTTTCTTCATGCGCTTTACACCAATATGACCTAAACGGCAGTGCCACAAATAAGTTGCACTATCATTATTAACTTTGCATCTTTTGGCTTCAATATTATGAATATATGTATCACTACGATCGAGATCCAACAAACCATTTTCGTTGGTGTGTATGACCATAGAAGGTTTTATTCATGTAAACAGAACAACAATTGTTCTCTAATTTAAATGAATAACCGTATTGCAATAAACATGATCAAATCATATTCATGCTCAATGCAAACACCAAATAACACTTATTTAGTTTCAACACTAATCCCGAAAGTACAGGGAGTCTGCGATGATGATCATATCAATCTTGGAACTACTTCCAACACACATCATCACCTCGCCTTTTACTAGTCTCTGTTTATTCTGCAACTCCCGTTTTCAAGTTACTACTCTTTAGCAACTGAACCAGTATCAATTACCGAGGGGTTGCTATAAACACTAGTAAAGTACACATCAATAATCTGTATATCAAATATACCTTTGTTCACTTTTACTAGTTTCTCTTTATTCTGCAACTCCCGTTTCGAGTTACTACTCTTAGCAACTGAACCAGTATTAATTACCGAGGGGTTGCTATAAACACTAGTAAAGTACACATCAATAATATGTATATCAAATATACCTTTGTTCACTTTGCCATCCTTCTTATCCACCAAATAGTTGGGGTAGTTCCGCTTCCAGTGACCAGTCCTTTTGCAGTAGAAGCACTTAGTCTCAGGCTTAGGACCAGACTTAGGCTTCTTCACTTGAGCAGCAACTTGCTTGCCGTTCTTTTTGAAGTTCCCCTTCTTCCCTTTGCCCTTTTCTTGAAACTAGTGGTCTCTTGAACCATCAACACTTGATGTTTTTCTTGATTTCTACCTTCGTCGATTTCAGCATCACGAAGAGCTCAGGAATTACTATCGTCATCCCTTGCATACTATAGTTCATCATGAAGTTCTACTAACTTGGTGATGGTGACTAGAGAATTCTGTCAATCACTATTTTATCTGGAAGATAAATTCCCACTTGATTCAAGCGATTGTAGTACCCAGACAATCTGAGCACATGCTCACTAGTTGAGCGATTCTCCTCCATCTTTTAGCTATAGAACTTGTTGGAGACTTCATATCTCACAACTCGGGTATTTGCTTGAAATATTAACTTCAACTCCTGGAACATCTCATATGGTCCATGACGTTCAAAACGTCTTTGAAGTCCCGATTCTAAGCCGTTAAGCATGGTGCACTAAACTATCAAGTAGTCATCATATTGAGCTAGCCAAACGTTCATAATGTCTGCATCTGCTCCTGCAATAGGTCTATCACCTAGTGGTGCATCAAGGACATAATTCTTCTGTGCAGCAATGAGGATAATCCTCAGATCACGGATCCAATCCGCATCTTTTCTACTAACATCTTTCAACATAATTTTTCTCTAGGAACATATCAAAAATAAACACAGGGAAGCAACAACGCGAGCTATTGATCTACAACATAATTTGCAAAATACTATCAGGACTAAGTTCATGATAAATTTAAGTTCAATTAATCATATTACTTAAGAACTCCCACTTAAATAGATATCCCTCTAATCATCTAAGTGATTACGTGATCCAAATCAACTAAACCATGTTCGATCATCACGTGAGATGGAGTAGTTTCAATGGTGAACATCACTATGTTGATCATATCTACTATATGATTCACGCTCGACCTTTCGGTCTCCGTGTTCCGAGGCCATATCTGTTATATGCTAGGCTCGTCAATTTTAACCTGAGTATTCGGCGTGTGCAACTGTTTTGCACCCGTTGTATTTGAACGTAGAGCCTATCACACCCGATCATCACGTGGTGTCTCAGCACGAAGAACTTTCGCAACGGTGCATACTCAGGGAGAACACTTATACTTTGATAATTTAGTGAAGGATCATCTTATAATGCTACCGTCAAACAAAGCAAGATAAGAAGCATAAAGGATTAACATCACATGCAATCAATATAAGTGATATGATATGGCCATCATCATCTTGTGCTTGTGATCTCCATCTCCGAAGCACCGTGCTTGTGATCTCCATCTCCGAAGCACCGTCATGATCACCATCATCACCGGCGCGACACCTTATCTCCATCGTAGCATCGTTGTCGTCTCGCCAACTTATTGCTTTTACGACTATCGCTACCGCTTAGTGATAAAGTAAAACTATTACATGGCGATTGCATCTCATACAATAAAGCGACAACCATATGGCTCCTGCCAGTTGCCGATAACTCAGTTACAAAACATGATCATCTCATACAACACATTATAACACATCATGTCTTGACCATATCACATCACAACATGCCCTGCAAAAACAAGTTAGACGTTCTCTACTTTGTTGTTGCATATTTTACGTGGCTGCTACGGGCTTAGCAAGAACCGTTCTTACCTACACATCAAAACCACAACGATAGTTTGTCAAGTTGGTGCTGTTTTAACCTTCGCAAGGACCGGGCGTAGCCACACTCGGTTCAACTAAAGTGAGAGAGACAGACACCCGCCGGTCACCTTTAAGCAACGAGTGCTCGCAACGGTGAAACCAGTCTCGCGTAAGCGTACGTGTAATGTCGGTCCGGGCCGCTTCATCTCACAATACCGCTGAACCAAAGTATGACATGCTGGTAAGCAGTATGACTTATATCGCCCACAACTCACTTGTGTTCTACTCGTGCATAGCATCAACGCATAAAACCAGGCTCAGATGCCACTGTTGGGGAACGTAGTAATTTCAAAAAAATTCCTACGCACACGCAAGATCATGGTGATGCATAGCAACGAGATGGGAGAGTGTTGTCCACGTACCCTCGTAGACCGACAGCGGAAGCATTATCACAACGCGGTTGATGTAGTCATACGTCTTCACGATCCGACCGATCAAGTACCGAACGTACGGCACCTCCGAGTTCTACACACGTTCAGCTCGATGACGTCCCTCGAACTCCGATCCAGCCGAGTGTTGAGGGAGAGTTTCGTCAGCACGACGGCGTGGTGACGATGATGATGTTCCACCGACGCAGGGCTTCGCCTAAGCTCCGCAACGGTATTATCGAGGTGTAATATGGTGGAGGGGGGCACCGCACACGGCTAAGAGATCTCAAGGATCAATTGTTGTGTCTCTGGGGTGCCCCCCTGCCCCCGTATATAAAGGAGGAAGGGAGGAGGAGGCCGGCCCTAGGAGGGGGCGCACCAAGCGTGGAGTCCTACTAGGACTCCCTAGTCCTAGTAGGATTCCACCTCCCATATGGAATAGGAAAAGAGGAAGGGAAAAAGAGAAGGAAGGAAGGGGGCGCCCCCCTTCCCTAGTCCAATTCGGACCAGACCAAGGGGAGGGGTGCGGCCACCCTTGAGGCCCTTTTCCTTCTTTCCCGTATGGCCCAATAAGGCCCAATACGTATTCCCGTAACTCTCCGGTACTCCGAAAAATACCCGAATCACTCGGAACCTTTCCGAAGTCCGAATATAGTCGTCCAATATATCGATCTTTACGTCTCGGCCATTTCAAGACTCCTCATCATGTCCCCGATCTCATCCGGGACTCCGAACTCCTTCGGTACATCAAAACTCAATAAAACTGTCATCGTAACGTTAAGCGTGCGGACCCTACGGGTTCGAGAACTATGTAGACATGACCGAGACACGTCTCCGGTCAATAACCAATAGCGGGACCTGGATGCCCATATTGGCTCCCACATATTCTACGAAGATCTTTATCAGTCAGACCGCATAACAACATACGTTGTTCCCTTTGTCACCGGTATGTTACTTGCCCGAGATTTGATCGTCGGTATCTCGATACCTAGTTCAATCTCGTCACCGGCAAGTCTCTTTACTCGTTCTGTAACACATCATCCCGCAACTAACTCATTAGTCATAATGCTTGCAAGGCTTATAGTGATGTGCATTACCGAGTGGGCCCAGAGATACCTCTCCGACAATCGGAGTGACAAATCCTAATCTCGAAATACGCCAACCCAACAAGTACCTTTGGAGACACCTGTAGAGCACCTTTATAATCACCCATTTACGTTGTGACGTTTGGTAGCACACAAAGTGTTCCTCCGGTAAACGGGAGTTGCATAATCTCATAGTCATAGGAACATGTATAAGTCATGAAGAAAGCAATAGCAACATACTAAACGATCGAGTGCTAAGCTAACGGAATGGGTCAAGTCAATCACGTCATTCTCCTAATGAGGTGATCTCGTTAATCAAATGACAACTCATGTCTATGGCTAGGAAACATAACCATCTTTGATTAACGAGCTAGTCAAGTAGAGGCATACTAGTGACACTCTGTTTGTCTATGTATTCACACATGTATTATGTTTCCGGTTAATACAATTCTAGCATGAATAATAAACATTTATCATGATATAAGGAAATATATAATACTTTATTATTGCCTCTAGGGCATATTTCCTTCAGAAAGTACTCGCAAGACAGTTTGGACATAAGATATAACAAATGCAAACATGATGCACATGAGCAGATTTGTAATGCGCACTCAGATAATAAAATTGCACTGCATGATAAATAAAAAGGAAGTCAGGCGGTAGTCCTCCCGAAATCCCAATGAAATAACTGAAGACCAATCGAGTGTCTGAAGCGACGCCTCGAAAGGTAAAATAAATTAACAATGCCGCAGTCGGGCGTCAGGGCGACACCACATAAAGGGCTCATATTGGAATATAAATGACAGTGCGTGCCACAGTCGGACGTCTGAGCGACACACATAAAGGGCTTATATTAAAAGTAAATAACAAGAGGGCCACAGTCGGACGTCTGAGCGACATCACATAAAGGGCTTATATCAAAAGTAAATAACAAGAGTGCCACAGTCGGACGTCTGAGCAACATCACATAAAGGGCTTATATCAAAAGTAAATAACAGGAGTGCCACAGTCGGACGTCTGAGCGACATCACATAAAGGGCTTATATCAAAAGTAAATAACAAGAGTGCCACAGTCGGACGTCTGAGCGACATCACATAAAGGGCTTATATCAAAAGTAAACAACAAGGGTGCCACAGTCGAACGTCTGAGCGACATCACATAAAGGGCTTATATTTCATTATTCGAATTCAAGTAGCTCATGAATTTAAATCATCTCAAGGAAATGCTCATGTACATAATAGTAAACTGGTTAGTCCATCCATAGGAATAACATTCAATCTGGACTACCACTCATGTTTATTCACCGGGATTCCCACTGAGACTGACACAGAGACTGACGCTGAGACGGACGTTGAGACTGATACTGATACTGATATGGATATGTTGACCAAGATCCTTGACCATGGACACGGTTACTCGGATGGGTTTTGACTCTGCAGAGTTTGTACTTTTAACCACAGCCAACGGATTTCAGTAGTCACGAGGGACTAGTTCCGTTTACGGTGTTTTAGGCGAAACACATCTAACCAGTACACACCCATTCCACATCCTGCTGCCAGGAATCACCCTAGGCAATGTTCAAGAAAAACCTTAAGACGGGGAGGCTACAACCTCGCGTAGCATGGGATCAAATTTATATCACGCGCTCTAAGGGGTGCCCCCCTCTCGGTCCCAACCGGAAACACCCATGCCCCCTGACCGCATGACTGGCTTTAATCCAGGGCCATGGAACCCTCATCCCGGCCCCTCTATTGGGTGTGTACAAGGAAAGAGGTTTGCAACTTACTAAACCGTATTCTTTGCAGAAAACATGTGGCAGCATGAAAAGGGGACGGACGGTAACGTGGCTCGATCCACGTTAACTCTGGAGTTTAACGGTTGACATAAGACTGGCATGCTTCAACAATACCATCTTACCACCTTTCATGTCACCACATGCTCATGTTATCTCCCATCAAAAGATCACATCAAGTTTTGAAGCATACTAGTAGTTGCCTTGCATGCAATATAACACTCACTGATGCCCATATAAACATGCCATGCACTAACTATTCAAGCAAACATGCAAAACACTCATCATATCAAAGGTTCAAACATGCTTACCTGGTTCGGAGTAGTCAGAGTCTAGCTCGGGGAAGTTCGTGGCTCCGTCACCTCCTCCGGTATCTACGGTATAGAGAGAACGCGTACTAACGTAAATACCAAGTGTGCATAAAAGTTGTTCCAAATATTTTTCAAATAAATACTATAAAAAACTAGACAAAAAAATAAAACTGACAGAAAAAGAATCAACTAAAAACCATCTTTTGTTTAAAAGATATAAAGGTTTTAGTCCAAGGACTAATCTGTGATGAAACAGAAAGTCTCCAGGGGTTAGTTTATAAAAATAGAAAATGTTTTGGTTGGAAATACGCCAGCCCAGAAGGAAAACGTACTTTGCCCAAAGGTGCTTTCAGAAAACGGTTCAAATAAGAAGAGGAGAGGCTGACAAGGGGGGTCCCACCCGTCAGGTTCAAACTTTGAAACAGAGCTCGCCGGCGCCGAGGCTCGCGGTGGTCGCCGGCGTTGATCCACGGCGAGGTAGGGGGATCGGAGGGTACCTATGGGTTTACGGTGTCCTTCCGCGCCAGTGGGTGGTGGACTTGGTCGTCGGCGAGCACCACATCGACGGTGGCCTCAACTACGGCGAACGGTGGTTCGGGCGAGGATGATACTCTCCGACGGGAGCTGCAACCTTCAAATTAGGGCGCGGGTTAGAGAAGTGATTGCACTAGGAGGCTACTGGCATGGTTTGAGAGGCGGGGGTGCACGCACTTGAGCAAATCTTTGGATCCTGAAGCAGGTCGGGGCGGCCGGAGTCGGGGAAGAAGGCCTCCCCGAGGTCTCCCCAGTGGCTGGGCGTGGTTCTGGTGAGGTGGAGTGATGGTGCTTGGTCGACATCGAGCTCGGGGCCTCCTTTTATAGTCGATCCGAGGCGGTTGCCGTGAACGGGATAACGTCGGCGGGTGATTACGGCGAGGCAGGGGTCGGGCTGGAGGTTTAGGTGATTGGGCATCATCGTGATGGTCCACTGGTTCCGTTCAAGGGCTAAATCTGGTATGGCTTGGGTGATACTCCAAGCTCTCGACGGAACGGCCTCACGGGCTCGTCGGCGACAGTGGGCGTGCTCTGCGCCACTAAGGCCACGACGACGGTGCCGCAGCGTATCCAGAGAAGAGGACGGCCAGCGGAGGTTCCTGGTGGTGTGGGCGGTGCTGGACGGCGCCGTCCCTTGCCGCGCCTCTCTGGTAGCCGCAGCGAGTGCTGCTGCCGCCGCTCACGGGGGCGATGCTCCTCTGCCAGCTCACCGCCGACGCCCGCAACCGTCCGGGCGACCGTGCGGCGCGGTGGATAAGAAGGGGGAACAGGGAGCAAGACGCCACTGCAGCTACTGGCGAGATCGACGTGAGGCTCTGAAGAAAACGACAGTGACGACTGAAACTGATCACTGAGACTCTGAACTTGACAGGAGCAGTGCACGCCAGCTGTTCGACGAAATGTTTCTGGCATGTGGAAAATGTTTCTAGAGCTGATCTTTGGTGGAGGGGTCTCTTGATGCATCTGGAGGCCTCATGATTTTTCTCAGAATTTTTGGAGAAGAAAATAATGAATTTCACCAAAAATGACAACTCTGGTCCAAATTTGCAGCAAGCAAATTTTGGAAATTTTGAACTGTGGACCAGTGGATCTTCATGGATCTTGGTTGAGGGTTCTAAGGACTAGCCAGGGAAACTTGTTTGGAATCAAAACTCAAAGGAATTCTAGTGGATCCTTTGTAAATCACTAAGGGCCAAAATAAAAGACAGAAAAGATTTTTGATTTAAAATAAATAGAAATAAATTCAAGGGGGAGTTTAACTTGCTGGATTTGAAGCTTCACTTGACACAAAGTGGGAAGATGGCTCTTGGGAGGGAGATTACAACCTAGGTCATGGCAAGAGATAATTTTTGGAAGGGGAAGGATCAATCCATAAGTCCTAGGGTTATTTTTAAAAGAAAGGATTTCAAAAACTTTCCCAAAGAAAGTAGTTGTGTTGAGTCAACACAAAAATGAAAAGCCCTCAAGACTAAAGTAAAAGTTGAGAAAGAAACAAAAAATACTTGCCTTAAAGGTTTTGAGAAGGAGATGTTTAAAAAAATAATTAAATAACCACCTTCCCATAAAAAGGAAATTATTAAAACCAAATAATTTTTTTTGGGGTGTTACAACACCTACCCCCTTAGGGAAAATCTCGTCCTCGAGATTTCAGCTGATCCTCAAATAGGTGTGGGTACTCTGCCTGAAGAAAAACCTCTCTTTCCCATGTTGCTTCATCCTCGGTGTGATTGCTCCACTGAACGTTGAAAAACTTAATTGTTTTCTGACGGGTCCTCCTTTCGGACTCCTCCAATATTTTTATTGGCTGCTCTCTGTAGGTGAGGTCTGGTTGCACGTCAATGCTCTCATCAGATACATGCTTTTCCGGGTTGCTTACACATTTCCTCAACTGTGAGACGTGGAACACGTCGTGGACGTCTGACAGCTCTTTGGGTAGGTCTAGCTGGTAGGCTACTGTGCCTCTTCGTGCACGCACACAGAAGGGTCCAATAAATCTTGGGGCTAGCTTTCCTTTAATTTTGAACCGTTGCAGGCCCCTCATAGGAGACACTCGTAGGTACACATATTCACCGGGTTCAAAGCTGACTTCACGATGTTTTCGATCGTAATAGCTCTTTTGTCGGCTTTGAGCTGTCTTGAGTCGGTCCCTGATTTTTCTAACTTTCTCCTCGGCTTCCTTGAGCATGCCTGGGCCGAAGATACGACTGTCACCTGTTTCTGACCAATTTAATGGGGTACAACATCTCCGTCCGTACAATGCTTCAAAAGGTGCCATTTGTAGACTGGCTTGGTAACTGTTGTTGTATGCGAACTCGGCATATGGCAAGCTTTCCTCCCAACTGGTTCCATAGGTGAGAACACATGCTCTCAGCATGTCCTCTAGGATTTGGTTCACGCGTTCAGTTTGTCCATCAGTCTGGGGGTGGTATGTTGTACTGAATGCTAGTTGAGTTCCCAGAGCTTGTTGTAAATGATCCCAAAATCTAGAGACAAATTGAGTGCCTCTGTCGGATATTATAGTCTTTGGAACTCCATGCAGGCAAATTATACGGGAGAGGTAAAGTTTGGCAAGCTTCTGAGTGGTGTAGGTTGTCTTTATGGGAATGAAATGGGCTACCTAGGTTAATCTATCTGTGATGACCCATATGGCATCATTTCCGTGTTGTGATCGAGGTAGTCCGACGATAAAATCCATTCCAATTTCGTCCCATTTCCACTCAAGTATCCTGTTTGGCTGTAGCAACCCTGCTGGTTTTTGCTGCTCGGCTTTAATGCGCTGACACGAATCACAACATGCAACGAATGTGGCTATATCCCTTTTCATACCGTGCCACCAAAATCTTTCCTGAATGTCCTTATACATTTTGGTTCCTCCAGGGTGGATTGAATATGGGGCGGTGTGGCCTTCGGTTAGAATTTGCTGTTTGAGGTCCTCAATGTTTGGTACGCAAAGTCTGTCCCCATACCATAATACTCCCTCATTGTCTACGACGAATTCTGAAGCCTTGCCAAGGCTCACTTTTCTCTTTATACCTTCGATGCTGGAATGTCCATGCTGAGCCTTCTTAATCTGTTCCATTAGGGTGGGCTATATCTCCAGATTTGATACGTTGCCCTCAGTGACCATCACCAAGTTGAGTTTGGCGAACTCCTGCTGAAATTCAGGCCTCAAGGCAGGGATGGATCGGGCGCACGACGACGGTCACGCTCGTACCCGTAGCTCCTCGGGAGGTGGTAGGAAGGCGTCGTCCCCTTCATCTCCGGCGGCCGCGTACTTCGGGAGCTGGCGACGACCACGATTCTGGCAACAATTGGCCCGGGGAAGAGGTCGAGGAGGATTAGAGGAGGAAGAGGAACTAGATGGTGGTGGAGGCTGGGGAGGAGATACATGGGAGGAGTCAGGCCAGAGCAGAGGCCGTGCGAAGAGGCACATCACCCGAGAGGAGGAAGAGGGCTCGCCGGCCTCGCTGCTAGACCCCAGACAGTGATTGGACGGGAGAGAGGTGGAGGGCAAAGAGAGCGGCCTCTAGGGCGGCTTAAATAGACGGGAAGGAAGACTCCAGAGCTTGGGCCCGCAATGGCTCACGGACCTGCTCCAGCGATTGCCACTAGCTGCACGGGGAGGACGGGGACGACTGGAGGGAGCAGAGGGGTTCACAGGAAGAAGAAAGAGCCATGGGGAACAAGAGGAAGAAGTCAAGGCGAGCTCAGGGACAAGCGGAGTACAGTGCGCCCGTGGGCACTCGGCGGCTAGCTCCAGCGAGGAGGATTCTGGAGGGGCATGTGGTGGAGAGCAACGGGTGAAGGCAGGGGAGTCAGGTCGGTACGCTGAGACGCGCGGACACCACCAGGGCAAAGCAGCACGACACGACCCGACGCGCAGAGCACACTTTCTGTAGACAGAGTGCATGCACATGCAAAACTCCACGCAGCCACCGCCTGGCATGGCAAAGATAGGACAAGAGGGGCTGCCACACTATGTCCAGAGTGTTTTGCTTGCATCAGAGGAGCTGTGGGTGATGATGGATCAACAAAAGAAACCAAGGTGACAAGTGAGGCTTCACTGAAACTTTGTTGCATCAGACTGAATCATGATACAATGAGCAATAGAGAAGAGCTAGGAGCCTAATAAGTTGTCCGGGTGTTTAAGATAGGAAGGAGTCCAATCATGTGCATTATTTGGGGAATTGGACCGAGATACATCATAGTTGCTTCACAACTCCATATTTGGTCCAGAATCAAGATCAAGATGATGCACTCACATAGAGTAACCACTTGAGCTCAAATTTGGCAAGGCAGCATGTTTTGGACATATAAACATGCTGTAAAAATTTCGTACCAAATGGACTTGGCAAAATGGAACTTGCTTCACAAACATCCTCTTTGTCCAGAAACTTGCAATAATTTTTGGGGAGAAAATGGCTTGATTAAATGTTCCCAAATTTGGTGGAGAGATGGGATATTGGTAGGAGCATGATCTAGTAATTTTTCAAAAATAATGAAGCAATATAAATAACACTTGCTTCACAACCTGAAAATATTAACAGAATATAAGATATGAAACTGTGCTCACATAGATGATTTGGTTGAGCTGAAATTTGGAGGAGGGTAATGTTATGAGCACATGAAGAGGCATGGAAAATTTCAAATCATTCTGATAACCCTAGCTAGTACTTCCTTCACAATGGCTTCTGTCTGACAGAAACTTTGAAAAATTGCTGAGGAATATTCACTTGGCAAATATAGCTAAATTTTGGTATGAGGCAATGATTTGGATGTAAGATGATGCTTAAAAAGTTTAGGAGCAATCAAGAAAGGATAGGTGGCACTTCCTTCATAGAAAGCCACTCTGGACAAAAATGAAGAAATAATATTGGGGACTTCTTGTTGGGCTTGGAATGGAAAGTTTGGGCATATTTGAGAAATATATGACCCAAAGAAATTATGAGAATTATTTGGGAATTTTGGGAGTGAAAGAAATACAGGTTGCTTCACAACCTAGGACAAATAGGGTTATTCCTCTAATAGAAAAAGGAATATTCCTTAGAAAAGAATTTTAGGGTTTGGTCAAGAAATGAAGTGACATGATCTTGGGAAAGATTTGAGAATGATGAGTCACTTCAGAGAAGAAATGATGATGATCTCCCAGGTTTCAAGTCCAAAGAACTGCTCCAAAAAGAAAATCAGAGCAGAAACAAATAAATCAAAAAGAAAAAGACAAGTGCCAAAAACCATGATGTTACAAACCTTCCCCCCTTAAAGAAATCTCGTCCTCGAGATTTGGTTGCTCGGTGAACAAGTTTGACTTGAGGACACTGTTTCCAACTTGGGTACCATTTCCTTTATATGTTGTTCCCTCAAGAATTTCATATGATCTACTTACCTTGTTCTTGGTGGTTTGATTCACCTTTCCCAAATTCTGACGGGTTTTTCTCATATACCAAATCCTTATGGTGACGTTGATTCTTTCTTATCCGCAGTTATTATCCTAAGGATCTGAGCATAAATACCCCTTTTCATGAAAACTCTTTACTTATGCCATGGGGTTGCTCAAACAAATGCATGTCTTCTGGGTTCAATCAATGCTGAGAATCATGGCCATTCTTCTGACGAGATCAGACTGCTCGTAGGTGGAACTGATTTATCTTGATTTGTTTCTTTTGTTTCGAACATGAGATATTTAACAAAGATTCGACTGCCTTCTGTCGTGAGCAATATAAAGGGGTATGGATTTATAATTGTCGCATACCTCCAACATTAGCATCTTGAGACTGTCCTGATAGGGAACTGGCGGGAAGATACTTTTCATGAGAGACTATACGTGTATTTGGTTCCATTGGTGAGTATACTTGGTCTGTACGGATCGCTCGACTTTTAACTTGTCCATATTGTCAGAATATCCGTCCATGGGGATAGGCTGTGAGATGCTTTAACACGGCAGCTGAAGTCAAACTGCGGAGGTTGCAAAGGAATATTGGATCTGACAGAACGGACTTGGATATTCCACACTAACCATTTTAAGCGGGTCAGCGGGATATGAAGTCATTGTATAATTGAGTAGGCCTATGAGGGTATATCTTTGTGGCTTCATATGGAATCATGGCCTCCAACTGACTTGGGTATTCGGACCCTGATGGTCACGCAAAATCACCATTCCTTTGTTGTCGGTCTCACCCTTTGTCGGTCATGATTTTATTTGTTAGGATACCTTACTGAAATAGTTTGGCCACATATGTCCTTGATTCTTCGTACGACCAGGGATGTCGTTAGCGCAATATTTTGGCATCACTCCTTGTGCTTCCTTTCCGACCTGGGTCCGCACATATATCACATATGGTCTGGGCTTGTAGCTGTACTGAGCTCATTGTTGAGGACAATCATACAAGAGGGTGACAAGAGTTCATGAGATCTCCTTGTCAGGTGCGGAAATAATGACTTTGGGTAGCCATTGTCCAGACTGTTGGATCCTTGCCCTTCTTAGGTATATCTGCTTGATCACTGTCGCATCTCGCATAAAGGACTGAGATGACCGGGGATACATGCTCACCATATAAATAAGAATTTTATGCAACTCAACACTCCATTCTTGAGGTAGGCACATGTCTTGACTTAATTGTACTTCTGACAAAATTATTGTGAATCTGATCCTTCAGCTGCACTGTCATTTTTGCCAACTTGATGTGTCATAATCTTGTAGCAATACTGAATACGACATGCGGTGTTGTACTGAAGAAGGCAAGGTGTCGTGGGTTGGAAACTATCCTTGTAGCTTGCTGAAGAAGACTCGATAGTTTATACTCGAAGCTTTTATCATACTAGCATGCTGGAGAAGACTGGGTTTTGTACCTGAGAAGCTTCTCCTCAGGTTACTTGTAGAGAAAGATTCCATTCCTTATGTCAGAATCCTTTATCGAGGTATCTTGCTGTGAAAGACTAGGTATCTTGGACAGGAAGTTGCCCATATATCGTACTGAGAATAATTGTGGAGCCTTGCAATCCTAAGCTGCTTCTGATAGCGTGTGGAGGAAGATTGAGTTTCTCATATCCCAAAGATTCATACTGTGATACGCAGACTGAAAGCCATACACACACACATAATATTTTGCGACTGGTTACTTGTTTGAGTGCTATCCTTGATCATAGTACATTCGGGCGTTCTTTCGGAGTATAACATATTTTAAGAATCATTCATTGCTGAGCCAAAACTTGTATATGATCCATACCTTTGACTGAAAATATATCGTTGATCTAGCACATGACTTGTCTTCCTGCTGGCTGGATCATTACTGCTATGAGGATTTTGTACTGATGTAGACTTGATGCTGATAATCAATCCAAGACACCATTGGTATTCTGAGCAGATTTTAATAATATAATGTAATTGACTGAGAATACCATAATGTTTAGTTGAGCTTCTTCCAAATACTTGAAATCCTTATTGCTTCTTCTAGTCCGGTGTCGGAGGATGAGCAAGTTCCATAAGGGAAAATAGGGTAACACCAAGGACCCAAAAAGAAAGGAGCAAAAGAAAACTCAACTAAACAAGGGCACACAAAACAATCCACGCACACACAAACAAAGCCACATACTACTGCTACTCATACAATATGCATGCCTACCTAAGCACACAATCTCGCGGTATCTCCGGTACTATGATCTAGCACATTGTGATGGTGTGCACGAGGACAAATCAATGTGTGGAAGGGTTGGTGCAAACATAGCTACACCAAGTGTTGGCCTAGACAGGTAGCAACCTGGACTAGCGCGGAGGCGAGGACGTACTTGGTAACCATGTAGCGGGACATGAATGTCGCAACCACATTTTTATCAAGAAGACGGAAGGGATCCGTGCTCGTCCAAGAAAAAAGGATAGCAGGGAAAACTGAGTCTGCTAGCATTGCCCTTTCTTGATTACTAAGATCATTAAGGGTTGCCAAAACGACAAGATAAAAGGGCATGATCTAGGATAGAAGCATGTCTATTACCAAAACAATAGGTGGGGAAGAAGAAAATAAACTGGTGTGATGCCTTGACACTATCCTGCAAACGGTG
The DNA here is from genome assembly GCF_002575655.3 of Aegilops tauschii subsp. strangulata. Lineage (NCBI taxonomy): Eukaryota > Viridiplantae > Streptophyta > Magnoliopsida > Poales > Poaceae > Aegilops > Aegilops tauschii. Next base: position 176,988,921 of record NC_053038.3, on the reverse strand, counting down.
TCCGGATCACTTGGCATCACCCTACTGGGACATAAATGACGCCAAACACCAAAGAATCGGTAAGAAAGGGAGACGGGAGAGATGCAGGAGCTGAGCTGTAGTAGATCCAACCGATGCATGCTACACTCACAAGATAAACCATTAGCAACAAATAATAAAGCTATATGCATGCTATGCAACAAACAAATGCAGGAACGAATGCATCAAACAAGAAAGACTTTATACTACCGATTTCTACTGCTCGCGCTGACTAGGGCGTCCTACAGCCAGACCTGCTCTGATACCAAGCCTTGTGGCACCCTGGCTCAGATAAACCGGAACGCCCCGTATTCCAACCCAGAGATCGAGGTGAAGTCTTCTAGAATACGGTAATGGATGCGATAGAACAAATGTGACAGCTTGGTTTTTGCCCCCTCTTCTTTTTTTGATTTTGATTTGTCTTTTATTTGAATTTGGGTTTTTGGATCATTTCAGTTGGACTTAAACACTTGGGCATAACGTTGATTTGTACCCAAGTGGCTCACCTCTCCCCAAGCCATCATTTCTTCTCTGGTTAACCCCAAAATAATCTTAGGAATATTCTTCTTAAATGAAAAATATTCATTTCCTCCTCTAAAACCCTAATCAGCAACATGTGCTCCAAAGCAACCCCCATTTTTCTTGACCACAAAAATCTGAGAAAATTCCCAAATATTCTTGGAACCCTAGGGCACCTCCCTAAGCAAAAATATTGCGTCACTTTTTGGAATATTTTTGCTACAGAAAATCTTTTCTGTTCTTGTCAGAAAAGCCAGTTTCTACAACAAGTACCATTTTCCTTGATCCAATGAGGCTGATTTTTCTTGAGCATCATTACCTTCCTAAGAAAATGCTAACCACCAAAAATCAGCCCCAAACACTCTCTGGTTTGATCACAGTCAACTCCACAAGTTTCTGACTAGAAACATAACAGGAAGAAACCGACTCCCACAGTGCACCTGTGATCACCTCGAACCCATGGAGTGACTCAGCTCATCAAGAACAAAACGCCAGACATGAATTTATGGCAAGCCGTAGCTCTATGCCAGAGTTTGCGCGGTGACCACGCGTGTGTACGATGCCAACGTGCTAGTCGACGCGCTCTGGCTGCCGCCGCGCGCTCTGTTCAGCGTGTGCTCGCTGCCCCGGCTGCTGCACCTTGCCAAACCGCGCCCCCATTCTCGTCTTCACCTCCTTAACTCTGCCCTGGTGCTCGCCAATCCCGGAGCTCGCTGCAACAAGCACGGGCACGGCGCGGCCAAGCCAACAGTGCGTCCGTGCGCCTGTGCTCGTCGCGTACCGCGCTCCTGTGCTCATCGCTGCCCGCCCACAGTTCCCGCGTGATCCCCAGCGCCTTCTCCCCCTCTCACCGACGTCATTCGTCACCGGGCGCCAATCCAGAGAGCTCTGGCGAGCTCTCGATCCCCGCCGCAGCCTCGCCTATAAATAGAGTCCTCCCAAGCTCATTTCTCTCCACTCACACACTCATCACACCTCCATACCACCATAGGAAGCCGCAGCCCGGCCGGGTAGGCCTCTGGCCGCTGCCCCCACCCCGAGCTCGCTGGCGATCCCCGTCCACTGCCACTCCCTCTCCAGAGCCGCTAGTGCTCCACTGACCTCTCCGGCGTGTTCGTGGTAGGCCACTGCTGCGTGCTGGTGCCGTTGGAGCTACTGGACCGTCCAGGCCTCTCCGGAATCGCCATCTCTGACCTTGTCCGGCCACCCCTAGCCATGCTACGTGTACGGGAAGGTGCGCCTCGACCTCCTCTTGCTTCCTACCCTTCTGGATCTGGCCGCCGACCTCTCCTCGCCGGAGAAACGCTGGCGGGTCGCCGCCCCGTCTCTGTTTCTCTCTCTCTCTCCCTCTGACCTGACCACTGGGGCACGCTGTCAGCCACTCAGGCCGCGCGCGAAGCGGTATGAGTGGTGGCGCCCCACGGGTTTACGTCTTCGACGTCACCCCCGCCCAAGTTTCTGTTTTTATTTAAATTTAATTGAAATTATCCAGAGAACTTAAAACAGCGACAACTCTTTAACCATAAGTCCAAATGAAGTGATTCTTTTTGCATTGTGTTCTTAATGAAAAGATCTAACTGCTCACCAAAAATGATATTTTTCTCTACTGTCTAGATTTTCTGGTGATTTCAGAGTGTTTCTTGATATTTTCTTTCTCTGTTTTTAATTATTTTTAGAAGGTGAAGCTTGTCTTGAGGATCACTAGGAGGAGTGTGAACCTCATCTGCACTAAGGCAAGCCACAACAACATTATCACGGTGCCATTTCAATATTTGTGATTTTTCCAACTTGAATAATGATTTACTTCATGCATTTAAATTACTCAATTAAATATTTAATTCTGTTGAATGCTTGATTTTCTGGGTATGTTTAGTTTACAGTAGTTTGAAACTAACTAAGTTAGTTAAAGTCAGTAGAAGTAATATTTGGTTATGTAGAAATAAAATGACTATGGGAAAAGTTAGTTTGGTTAATATTTTCTTAAGTGAGAAAATAAATTATATTAAGTTAATATCATGGTTAAGTTTGCTGAATAATAATAAGCGGAGAAGTGGTATGAGTTGTTGATGATTATGGTTAGTACTTGATGTGGTTAACCCATTTATTTCCGATGATATGTGATGCATATTGTAAGGTTGCATTTTCATGACACGGGTTATTTTTACTTTGAGTTAAACCTGATAATAACTCAACTTGAATATATCGTTGATCGGGTCATGGTGCCACTGAATCGAGTTTTTCCCAGTGCAACCAAATTTGCCTTTATGGGAAGGCCTTTATTCGGTCCGTTGTCATGCCTCTAGTCGGTGCCTCCAACGAGGGAAGGTTATGGGCGTGCGTTACCCTTGCCCGGTAAGCAGACATAACCTTGTGTGCCCGTAATTGTTGTGGTAACTTGTCCCCATTTTGGACCGCTTATTTTTTGCCACGATGGTGGCCGTTTTGCCACGACGGTGGCCATAGGCGCCTTTGGTAGGCACGAGGCCACCCAGGACTTAGCCCAGTGGGGAGTAAGTCAGAGTGGCCAGGAGAGTGTCATGGCAGTATAGGGATTCCGTCGGAATGCCATTGGTCCACCCGAATGGGAGTGCGAGGCCATGGATTCCATGGTGTGGGTATAGTGTGCTACCTCTGCGGAGTGTATTTAATCTATCGATAGCCGCGTCCTCGGTTTTGGACACAACTCGGAAGTAGGTCACACCATGGGTCAACGTTTAAATAATCATGCACACTAATTTTAATAACATGGAACTGTTGGAAAGATGATAGTTGAGAAACTATGTTGATGATGGAGACCAAAGTGATGGTCCGGTTGTGATCCGAGAAAGATCACCGTTTGGTTACGAGGTAACCCGTTTGGAGAGGCCAAAGTGTTGGTCCGTTTGTCATCCGAGAAAGATCACCATTTGGTTACGAGGTAACCCGTTTGGGGAGACCAAAATGATGGTCCGTTTGTGATCCAAGAAAGATCACCGTTTGGTTACAAGGTAACCCGTTTGGTAAGCAAGTCCGAGGGACTTGAGGCACGAGATCATGTTCACTGCATCCCTAGTATGATTTTGCATTGATGACAATTTGGTTAATATCATGATATTGTTTGTCATTATGTTTATGCTGGTTGTGAGATTGCAAGTACATTCAATGTACTGACCTGGCTTGTCATGCCAGATTTCAGGACAGTCTCGTTGCATCGGAGTGTTGTCCGAGTCTAGATCGTGTCCACATCGGTGTCCCTGTGCTATGGAGTTCCGCTTCATCGTCGTTCTGCTACCGCGTAGTTGTCGTGATTGAGGCCCCTTTATGTTCACTAAATAATGTACATATTGTTCAGCCGCACCGTGTGTGCCGCTTGGCCTCGCAACTTGATGTAATGTGAACTATGTTCTGCTAGTATCAATAAAGCGGTTGTTTTCTGTACCAAGATGTTGTGTGTTGCCAGAAGACATGATCTCTGGGCTGGCAATGCAAGGTAAACCGGTTGCTCTGAGTCGGGGTGCCACAACGCTTGGTATCAGAGCCGCGCTAACTGTAGGACACATTAGACTACTGACGTGTTAACTGACGTTAGTTAGAGTAAAAGTTGAGTGCCGGTTGTGTTTGTAGCTGATTGTTGCATTGCATGCACTTGTTTTTTATTCTAACCTACTAATGGTTGTGAGTGTAGATGGCTCCAGTGCCGTATCCGTGTTAGTTGCAGCTGATGTCGTACACATCGTCGCATCTTCTTCGTAGCGTGTGGCGTCGACTGTTCCCTCACGGTGATGACCCAACATATCGGGTGTACGGGGAGCATCTAGCTGACTCCGTGTATGAGTATCACGCCATGGTTACTCTGCACACCAGTTCGTCTGCAGGCTCTTACACTCGTACCTCTCGGAGCGGTTATGCATCCACCGCCGCTCAGGCCGTCTAGTATGCTGCATTCGATATTCTTGTTGAGTTACGCTATACAGAGGCCCGGATGTAGAACCACCCAGGTTTTCTCTTCTACCCATCTTTGCACGATGATGGTCGTGTTCGCTTTCATTCCGTTGATCCGGCATCTGATAGTGACACTAGCCACCTTTCCCGATATATCACTGCTAGTTATCGAGTTGGCTCGAGAGCTGAATCGTGCTCGTTCTGCTTTATCCGCCGCTAGATCCTACCCTACTCCACCTTCTATGGGATTTACTCCTTATATTGTGCCCGGTTCTAGCTTGCCTATTTCCCCTGTTACTCCCCCGTGTAGCTCGGGCACCTCGGCTGTGAACCCACACAGTGCTCCTGCTGAGTGGGCGTCTCTTCTTGCTACCCCCACAGCTCCCATGATCCCCTCTCATCCCGTACCTACCCCTAAGGGAGAGCCCTCGAGGCAGCGTCGTCGTGTTACCTTTAACCCGGAGGTCTCGATTGGCGTCGCCAGTTCAGGAGAGGATCCAGCAGCACCGGCAGAGTCCTAGAGCGTCTCAGTATCCACAGTAGTCATGTTGATGTACGGATGTAGTCTTACGAGTCATGATGTTCCATTTCATGTATGAGAGTAGTCGAACTTATCATGTTGTTTATCTTTCATGTATGAGTCTATGTATAATTATGTTGGAACTTTTTTTGTTCGCCGTGTTTTCTTCGATTTTCCGTTTTCTTTTCTTTCCGGGTTTTGTCGTTGGCTTTTCCCCACTATTTGTGGATGTTGCTCATCGAGGTTGCGTTATCTTGGAAAAAACAAATAATAGGATGACGTGGGGAGGCAGCAGCAGTAACGCTTGTGAGGATGTCCCTGTTCGCCGTTCAACACGACAGGCAGGGCACTCCCCCGAGCAGTACGATCCACCACCGCCTCCACCACCAAATCCGCCCTCCACCGAGCAAATTTTACGCATGTTTGAGGAAAGAAGGAATAATGATCTCGTTGACTTATTAAGAAGTGTACAAGCTATGGTTGGGCAGAATGGAAATCAGAATGGTCACCACTCCAAACTGTCAGATTTTAAGAGAACCAAGCCTCCCAGTTTCAGTCAAGTTATTGATCCCTTGGAAGCAGATGATTGGTTACAAACTATTGAGAAAAAGCTTGAGATTGCTCATACTGAAGAGGATGACAAGGTTCCGTTTGCTACGCATTATCTCGAAGGAGCTGCCGCTATATGGTGGGATAATGCGAAAGCCATTTGGCCTGCCGATGAAGAAATCACTTGGACAAAATTCAAGGATCATTTCCACAAATACCATATTCCTGCTGGTATTATGAAGGTCAAGCAGCATGAATTCCTCGCGCTCATCTGGAAGCCAGTCTGTTAGTGAGTATCTGCATAAGTTCAATCATTTGGCCCGCTATTCCCTCTATGATGTGGCCACAGAAGAAATAAAGATTGACATATTTCTTGGAGGATTAAACCAGCACCTCTGGTGCACACTCAGTATGTTTGATTTCCCAGACTTCCAAACTCTAGTAAACAAGGCCCTCATTTCTGAAAGAGAGCACAAGCTTATACATGACAACAAGTCTACCAATAATGATCACAAGCGCAAGTTTGAGCCTAGGAAGGATCGTCAGCCAGTGCAAAACGCTCGTACTTGGCAGCACACTCAAGTAGAGTACAAGCCCAATTGGCAGCAGAATGTTAACAAAACCACTACCCAAGTCAAGAATGTCGTATCCAACCCGGTGCGGGAAGAATGCCAGCACAACAATTCATGTTTTAGTTGTGGGCAAACCGGACATTATGCCAGACAGTGTCCCAAGAACGGCAAGGCAAATACTCCATTCAGGCCACAAGTCAACCATATGGGGCCATACCCTGTCCAGCAAACCATCACAGGGCAAGTTCATCACCTCTCTGCAGACGAAGCCCACGAGAACCCTGAAGTCGTCATTGGTATGTTTCCTGTTAATAGCATACCTGCAATAATTTTATTTGACTCTGGGGCTTCCCACTCTTTTATTTCGCGGAGTTTTGCTGCCCAAAACAAATTTCCTTGTTTGATTTTGAGAAAGAATATGCTGGTACAATCCCCGAGATCTTTGCTTAGAAGCAATATGTCTGTCATAATTTGGAAATTGATATCAACGGAGTCCGTTTTCCATCTTCCTTGATAGTCATCGAATCTGCCAAGTTGGACATTATTTTGGGGATGAATTGGTTAACCCAGTACCAAGTATGCATTAACTGCGCGATTCGAGAAGTCACCTTGACAAGTCAGGAAGGGCAGACTGCACAATTCTATGCCCGCAGAAGCATACCAAGAAAGAAATGGTCTTCACCGCTGTGGCTGAAGAATTGGGATTAATTCCCGTGGTCCGTGAGTTTCCGAACGTATTCCCAAAAGAATTGCCAGGAATGCCGCCAGACCGAGAGCTTGAGTTTGCAATTGATATTGTGCCGGGACCGCACTGCTATACAAGAAGTATTATTGGATGCCTTCATCAGAATTAGTGGAGTTAAAGAAAAAGCTTGATGAGATGCTCCAGAAAGGTTATATCCGTCCAAGCTCTTCCCCATGGGGATCACACGCAATATTTGTGGACAAGAAAGATGGTAGTCTCCGTATGTTCTGGATTACCGTCAGCTGAATGATGTCACCATCAAAAACAAATATCCACTGCACAGGATTGATGATTTATTTGATCTACTCAGTGGGGCAAAAGTATTCTCCAAATTGATTGAAGGACTGGATACCATCAACTCAAGATCAAAAAGGAAGATATTCCTAAGACCGCGTTCACTACCCGATACGGTCTTTATGAATATACCATTATGTCCTTCGGCCTCACCAATGCCCCTGCTTTCTTCATTCACATGATGAACAAAGTATTCATGGATTTCTTGGATAAATTTGTGGTGGTATTCATCGATGTTATCCTTATATACTGGAATAGTGAAGAAGAGCACAAGGGACACCTCAGAGTTGTGTTACAAAGACTCCGTGACCATCTTGGCTCAAGCAAGTTGGATTCCTCGGACATGTGCTATCAGCAGAAGGTATAGCCGTGGATCCAAGTAAGGTGAAGGACGTGCTTGATTGGATGGCACCCACGACAGTGTCCCAAATCCGGAGTTTCCTTGGATTAGCCGGGTACTACCGTCGTTTCATTGAAGGTTTCTCTAAGATGGCCAAGCCAATGACAGAGCTTCTCAAGAAAGATAAGAAATTTGAATGGACTGAGGACTGTGAGAAAAGTTTCAATGAGCTAAAAATCAGACTGACAACAGCACCTGTGTTGACTCTTCCGGACATCTACCGCAGCTTTGATGTATACTGTGACGCATCCAAACAAGGTCTTGGATGTGTACTTATGCAAGATGGCAAGGTGGTAGCATATGCATCTCGACAGCTATGACCCCATGAAGGGAACTATCCTACTCATGATCTGGAATTGGCCGCGGTTGTTCATGCTTTGAAAATTTGGAGACACTACCTCATTAGAAAAAAAGTGTCAAATATTTACCAACCACAAGAGTCTCAAGTACATATTTACTCAGCCAGGCTTAAACCTCCGCCAACGGAGATGGCTTGAGTTAGTCAAGGATTATGATCTTGGAATTAATTATCACCCGGGTAAGGCCAACGTGGTCGCCGATGCACTCAGCCGGAAGCCTGCCAGCCTTCATACCATGATGGAGTCCTTGCCTCCCAAACTTCAGGAAGAGATTACTCAGCTCAATCTGGTCATTATTGATACTGGTCTAGCTAATGTGATGGAAGTTACTCCTATCCTCGAGGATGAGATCCGTAAGGCCCATTTAGATGACCCAGTGCTACAAAAGCATGCCAAGCGTATGTTAGAAGGCCAGACACAAGATTTCTTTAAGGATCAGCAAGGTACGCTAAGGTTCCGCGGAAGGATTTGTGTACCGAATCAAGCAGACTTAAGAAACAAGGTACTGGCAGAAGCACACGAATATTCGAATTCCATTCACCCCGGAGGTACTAAAATGTATGAAGACCTTTGGCAGATATTCTGGTGGGATGGGATGAAGAAAGACATCGCCTATTTTGTGGCTTGTTGCGACATATGCAACAAAGTGAAGGCAGAACACCAAAAACCCGCCGGACTCCTCCAACCTTTGCCCGTTCCACAATGGAAGCGGGATGCTGGCTGTATGGATTTTATCACGGGCCTACCAAAGACTCATCGAGGCAATGCCGTAGTATGGGTCATAGTGGACACATTGACCAAGGTAGCTCATTTTATTACCATCAGAACCACTTACCGAGCTGATCAGCTCACATAGTTATATGTGTACAGAATAGTTAGTCTGCATGGGGTACCAAGAACAATCACTTGCGACAAAAGGGTCACTTTTTACCTCCGCTTTCTGGTCATGTCTCAATCAAGATTTATGGTTCCGCCCCAAAGTACAAGATAGCTTATCATCCTCAGACAGACGTGCAAACTGAGCGTGTAATCCAAATACTCGAAGATATGCTTCAAGCATGTGCCTTGGCCAAAGGACCTAAATGGGAAGATTGTTTGCCTTATGCCGAGTTCTCCTACAACAACAGCTTCCAGACCAGCCTAAATATGTCACCTTATGAAGCTTTGTATGGCCATGATACGTCTCCAACGTATATATAATTTTTGATTATTCCCTACTATTATATTACCCGTTTTGGGATGTTTATGGGCTTTATTATGCACTTTTATATTATTTTTGGGACTAACCTATTAACCGGAGGCCCAACCCAAAATGTTGTTTTCTTGCCTATTTCAGTGTTTCAAAGAAAAGGAATATCAAATGGAGTCCAAACGGAATGAAACCTTCGGGAGAGTTATTTTTGGAACAGAAGCAATCCAGGAGACTTGGAGTAGATGTCAGGAAAGCTTCGAGGAAGCCACGAGGCAGGGAGGTGCGCCCTACCCCTGGGCGCGCCGCCCACCCTCGTGGGCCCCTGGTGGCTCCCCTCACCGACTTCTTTCGCCTATATATATATCCATATACCCTAAAAACATCCGATAGCACAATAGATCGGGAGTTCCGCTGCCGCAAGCCTCTGTAGCCACCAAAAACCAATCTAGACCCATTCCGGCACCCTGCCGGAGGGGGGAATCCCTCACCGGTGGCCATCTTCATCATCCCAGCGCTCTCCATGACGAGGAGGGAGTAGTTCACCCTCGGGGCTGAGGGTATGTACCAGTAGCTATGTGTTTGATATCTCTCTCTCTCGTGTTCTTGAGCTGATACGATCTTGATGTATCGCGAGCTTTGCTATTATAGATGGATCTTATGATGTTTCTCCCCCTCTACTCTCTTGTAATGGATTGATTTTTCCCTTTGAAGTTATCTTATTGGATTGAGTCTTTAAGGATTTGAGAACAGTTGATGTATGTCTTGCATGTGCTTATCTGTGGTGACAATGGGATATTCACGTGATCCACTTGATGTATGTTTTGGTGATCAACTTGTGAGTTCCGTGATGTCGTGAACTTATGCATAGCGGTTGGCACACGTTTTCGTCTTGACTCTTCAGTAGAAACTTTGGGGCACTCTTTGAAGTACTTTGTGTTGGTTGAATAGATGAATCTGAGATTGTGATATGCATATCGTATAATCATACCCATGGATACTTGTGGTCACATTGGAGTATCTAGGTGACATTAGGGTTTTTGTTGATTTGTGTCTTAAGGAGTTATTCTAGTACGAAATCTATGATAGATCGAATGGAAAGAATAGCTTCGTGTTATTTTACTACAGACTCTTGAATAGATCGCTCAGAAAGGATAACTTTGAGGTGGTTTCGTACCCTACACTAATCTCTTCGTTTGTTCTCCGCTATTAGTGACTTTGGAGTGACTCTTTGTTGCATGTTGAGGGCTAGTTATATGATCCAATTATGTTATTATTGTTGAGAGAACTTGCACTAGTGAAAGTATGAACCCTAGGCCTTGTTTCAACGCATTGCAATACCGTTTGTGCTCACTTTTATCGTTAATTACCTTGCTGTTTTTATATTTTCAGATTACAAAAACCTATATCTACCATCCATATTGCACTTGTATCACCATCTCTTCGCCGAACTAGTGCACCTATAAAATTTACCATTGTATTGGATGTGTTGGGGATACAAGAGACTCTTTGTTATTTGGTTGCAGGGTTGTTTGAGAGAGACCATCGTCATCCTATGCCTCCCACGGATTGATAAACCTTAGGTCATCCACATGAGGGAAATTTGCGACTGTCCTACAAACCTCCGCACTTCGAGGCCCAACAACGTCTACAAGAAGAAGGTTGTGTAGTAGACATCAAGCCGGGGAGGTGAGTGCTTGAAGGTATATTTTTAGATCTTGCAATCGAATCTTTTAGTTTCTTGTTTTATCACTAGTTTAGTCTATAAAAAAACTACAAAAAATGGAATTAAGGGTGCCTCATATGCTTCATCTTTTTAATCTCTTTCATTAAAATAAGGATTCTGATAATTGTGCTAAATTGCTAGAGGAAGAATGCATTAGAATGTTTGGCACTAAATATTTGAATGATGAGCATGATTGCAATGTTGTTAGTATGAATTCTTTGAATATCCATAGTACTAATGATGATTGCACTAGTCATGATGAAAATGTCTATTATAAGCATGTCAACTTTTGTGGAATAGATAGAGCTTGCAAGTTCACACCAAATAGGGAAGATAGATTTTGCAAGAGGCATAAGTATTTGGAAACTAAATGGTTGCAAGAAAGGCTAGATGATTCTGCTGAAAGATTCAATATTATCGCCATCCTTGTGAACTTTGCAATGAACATGGTCATTTAAAGCTCCAATGCTATTTGTTTCATGATCAAATCCTGTCCAAAAATTGAGATATTGATTACCCTTGAGCATCATAAAGACCTTAGTCTTCTTTTGCGGTATGAAGAAATGAAACGTATAACTGAGGGTATTCCAAAATTTAATCTTGATAGATTTCTTGATTTTGATCTAGAAGAAATTTTTATGTATTGTGTGGTGAATTGCATTGAAAATCCTTATATTGCCAATTACATAGAGACAAGAAAACAAATAGAAGATGAAGAGAATACTAATGAAAGGGAAGAGACTTCCCAATATCCTCCTATTATTTCTTATGATGAATCAGGTAACGAGGAGGAGCTTTCTATTCAACCAATCTCATTAATAAGGAGCTCAAAAAAGAGGGTTAAACCCACACATGATGTGAAGAAGAAAAAGAAAAGACGGAGAAGCAAAGGTGAAAAAGTATCCCTCCCGAATGATGTTGCTCCTATTACTCATTGTGATGATGATAATTGCTATAATATTGGTGCTATCCATACTATTAATGATGAGAGTGATTATGCTTATGATATGAAAAGGCCCAAGCTTGGGGATGCTATGTTTGATGAGAATGACATGTTTGAGAATATATTTGCTGCAATTAATGTTTGTCCCAAGCTTGGGGATGCTATGTTTAATGAAGATGATATTTTTAGCCTCCCTAGTTTTGATGAGCAAATTTATTATGATGATAGCATGCCTCCTATTTATGATGGTTATATTGATGAAAGTGGGCTTGGAAGAGTGTCAAATTTAGGAAGTAATGATCCCACTATTCTGGAGGGTGTTGAATCTTATAATATTTATGAAAGTGGATTTGGAGAGGTCATGACTTTATTTAGTGATGAATCCATTATTTCGGAAGAGGTTTCAATTGATTATGATGAGAACAAAGTTGCTACTTATGATGATTATTGTGATGACACTTATGCTCTAAAAAGTAGTGATGATTATATTTATAAAACTTGTCATGATTATGATTACCCTATTTATGAACATTACTCTTTTAATGTGGAAACAATTTACAGTATTCGAGTTTCTTATGATACTCCCACTACTATTCATGAGAAGAAATTTGCTTATGTGGAGAGTAGTAAATTTTCTATGCTTGTAGATCATGAAAAGAATGCTTTAGGTGCTGGTTATATTGTTGAATTCATTCACGATGCTACTGAAAATTATTGTGAGGGAGTAATATATGCTTGTAGGAATTGCAATAATATCAAGTTTCCTCTCTATGTGCTTAAAGTTTTAAAGTTATGCTTGTCTTGCCTTCCTATGCTAGTTGATTATTGTTCCCTAAGTTGTTTGCTCACAAAATCCCTATGCATAGGAACTGGGTTAGACTTAAATGTGCTAGTCATATTCTTCATGATGCTCTCTTTATGTTTCAATTCTTATCTTTTATGTGAGCATCATTGAAATCATCATGTCTAGCTAGGGGTGTTAAACGTTAGCGCTTGTTGGGAGGCAACCCAATTTTATTTTTGTTCTTTGCTTTTGCGCCTGTTTAGTAATAAATAATTCATGTAGCCTCTTGTTAGATGTGGTTTTATGTTTTAATTAGTGTTTGTGCCAAGTAGAACCTTTGGGAAGACATGGGTGAAGTCTTTATGATCTTGCTGTAAAAAACAGAAACTTTAGTGCTCACGAGATTAGCTGCCATTTTTTAGTGGAGAGTGCTTTTAGGTTGATTCTTTTTGAAGATGATTAATACAAAAATTCCTCAGGTCCACCCATTTATTTCAGAATTTTTGGAGTTCCAGAAGTATACGTTTAATACAGATTACTACAGACTGTTCTGTTTTTGACAGATTCTGTTTTCATTGTGTTGTTTGCTTATTTTGATGAATCTATGAGTAGTATCGGAGGGTATGAACCATAGAGAAGTTGGAATACAGTATATATTACACCAATATGAATTTAGAATGAGTTCACAACAGTACCTAAGTGGTGATTTATTTTCTTATACTAACGGAGCTTACGAGTTTTCTGTTAAGTTTTGTGTTGTGAAGTTTTCAAGTTTTGGGTAAAGACTCGATGGACTATGAAATAAGGAGTGGAAAGAGCCTAAGCTTGGGGATGCCCAAGGAAACCCAAGGTAATATTCAAGGACAACCAAGATCCTAAGCTTGGGGATGCCCCGGAAGGCATCCCCTCTTTCTTCTTCGTTCATCGGTAACTTTACTTGGAGCTATATTTTTATTCACTACATGATATGTGTTTTTCTTGGAGCGTCATTTTATTTTATTTTGTTTTGCTTGCTGTTTGAATAAAAATACCAAGATCTGAAATTCTTAAATTTTAGAGAGTCTCCCCATAGTTGCATAATTATTCAACTACTCATTTATCTTCACTTATATCTTTCGGAGTAGTTTGTCATTTTCTCTAGTGCTTCACTTGAGCACGGCGGTGGTTTTATTTTGAAGAAATAGATAAACTCTCATGCTTCACTTATATTATTTTGAGATTCCTAAACAGCATGGTAATTTTATTTGGTTATGAAATTAGTCCTAATATGATGGGCATCCCAGATGGGTATAATAAAAACTTCCATATAAAGTGCATTGAATACCATGAGAAGTTTGATTCCTTATGATTGTTTTGAGATATGAAGATGGTGATATTAGAGTCATGCTAGTTGAGTAGTTTTGAATTTGAGAGATACTTGTGTTAAAGTTTGTGATTCCCGTAGCATGCACGTATGGTGAACCGTTATGTGATGAAGTCGGAGCATGATTTATTTATTGATTGTCTTCCTTATGAGTGGCGGTCGGGGATGAGCGATGGTCTTTTCGTACCAATCTATCCCCCTAGGAGCATGCGCGTAGTACTTTGTTTCGATAACTAATAAATTTTTGCAATAAGTATGTGAGTTCTTTATGACTAATGTTGAGTCCATGGATTATACGCACTCTCACTCTTCCACCATTGCTAGCCTCTCTAATACCACGCACCTTTCGCCAGTATCATACACCCACCATATACCTTCCTCAAAACAGCCACCATACATACCTATTATGGCATTTCCATAGCCATTCCAAGATATATTTGCCATGCAACTTACCACCGTTCCGTTTATTATGACACGCTTCATCATTGTCATATTGCTTTGCATGATCATGTAGTTGACATCGTATTTGTGGCAAATCCACCGTTCATAATTCTTTCATACATGTCACTCTTGATTCATTGCACATCCCGGTACACCGCCGGAGGCATTCACATAGTCATATTTGTTCTAAGTATCGAGTTGTAATTCTTGAGTTGTAAGTAAATAAAAGTGTGATGATCATCATTATTAGAGCATTGTCCCAATGAGGAAAGGATGATGGAGACTATGATTCCCCCACAAGTCGGGATGAGACTCCAGACGAAAAAAAGAGAAAAAAGAGGCCATAAAAAAGAGAAGGCCAAAAAAAAATTGAGAGACAAAGAGAGAAGGGGTAATGCTACTATCCTTTTACCACACTTATGCTTCAAAGTACCATCATGATCTTCATGATAGAGAGTCTCCGATGTTGTCACTTTCATATACTAGTGGGAATCTTTCATTATAGAACTTGGCTTGTATATTGCAATGATGGGCTTCCTCAAAATGCCCTAGGTCTTCGTTAGCAAGCGAGTTTGATGCACACCCACTTAGTTTCTTTTGTTGAGCTTTCATACACTTATAGCTCTAGTGCATCCGTTGCATGGCAATCTACTCACTCACATTGATATCTATTGATGGGCATCTCCATAGCCCGTTGATACGCCTAGTTGATGTGAGACTATCTTCTCCTTTTTGTCTTCTCCACAACCACCATTCTATTCCACCTATAGTGCTATGTCCATGGCTCACGCTCATGTATTGCGTGAAAGTTGAAAAAGTTTGAGAACATCAAAAGTATGAAACAATTGCTTGGCTTGTCATCGGGGTTGTGCATGATTTAAATATTTTGTGTGATGAAGATAGAGCATAGCCAGACTACATGATTTTGTAGGGATAACTTGCTTTGGCCATGTTATCTTGAGAAGACATGATTGCTTTGTTAGTATGCTTGAATTATTATTGTTTTCATGTCAATATTAAACTTTTGTCTTGAGTCTTATGGATCTGAATATTCTTACCACAATAAAGAAGATTACATTGATAAATATGTTAGGTAGCATTCCACATAAAAAATTCTATTTTTATCATTTACCTACTCGAGGATGAGCAGGAATTAAGCTTGGGGATGCTTGATACGTCTCCAACGTATCTATAATTTTTGATTGTTCCATGCTACTATATTACCCGTTTTGGGATGTTTATGGGCTTTATTATACGCTTTTATATTATTTTTGGGACTAACCTATTAACCGGAGGCCCAGCCCAAAATGCTGTTTTCTTGCCTATTTCAGTGTTTCAAAGAAAAGGAATATCAAATGGAGTCAAAACGGAATGAAACCTTCAGGAGAGTTATTTTTGGA
The DNA here is from genome assembly GCF_002575655.3 of Aegilops tauschii subsp. strangulata. NCBI lineage: Eukaryota > Viridiplantae > Streptophyta > Magnoliopsida > Poales > Poaceae > Aegilops > Aegilops tauschii. The sequence goes on along the minus strand of NC_053038.3, from coordinate 176,973,178 downwards.
ACGGAAGCAATTCAGGAGACTTGGAGTAGACGTCAGGGAAGCTTCAAGAATGCCACAAGGCAGGGAGGCGCGCCCTACCCCCTGGGCGCGCCCCCACCCTTGTGGGCCCCTCGTGGCTCGCCTGACCGACTTCTTTCGCCTATATATATCCATATACCCTGAAAACATCGGAGAGCACAATAGATCGGGAGTTCCGCCGCCGCAAGCCTCTGTAGCCACCGAAAACCAATCTAGACCCGTTCCGCCACCCTGCCGAAGGGGGAATCCCTCACCGGTGGCCATCTACATCATCCCAACGCTCTCCATGACGAGGAGGGAGTAGTTCACCCTCGGGGCTGAGGGTATGTACCAGTAGCTATGTGTTTGATCTCTCTCTCTCTCTCTCTCTCTCTCTCTCTCTCTCTCTCTCTCTCTCTCGTGTTCTTGAGGTGATACGATCTTGATGTACCGCGACCTTTGCTATTATAGTTGGACCTTATGATGTTTCTCCCCCTCTACTCTCTTGTAATGGATTCAGTTTTCCCTTTGAAGTTATCTTATCGGATTGAGTCTTTAAGGATTTGAGAACACTTGATGTATGCCTTGCATGTGCTTATTTGTGGTGACAATGGGATATTCACGTGATCCACTTGATGTATGTTTTGGTGATCAACTTGCGAGTTCCATGACCTCGTGAACTTATGCATAGGGGTTGGCACACGTTTTCGTCTTGACTCTCCGGTAGAAACTTTGGGGCACACTTTGAAGTACTTTGTGTTGGTTGAATAGATGAATATGAGATTGTGTGATGCATATCGTATAATCATACCCATGGATACTTGAGGTGACATTGGAGTATCTACGTGACATTAGGGTTTTGGTTGATTTGTGTCTTAAGGTGTTATTCTAGTACGAACTCTATGATAAATCGAACGGAAAGAATAGCTTCGTGTTATTTTACTACGGACTCTTCAATAGATCGATCAGAAAGGATAACTTTGAGGTGGTTTTGTACCCTACAATAATCTCTTCGTTTGTTCTCTGCTATTAGTGACTTTGGAGTGACTCTTTGTTGCATGTTGAGGGATAGTTATGTGATCCAATTATGTTATTATTGTTGAGAGAGCTTGCACTAGTGAAATTATGAACCCTAGGCCTTGTTTCAAGGCATTGCAATACAGTTTGTCCTCACTTTTATCGTTAGTTACCTTGCTGTTTTTATATTTTCAGATTACAAAAACCTATATCTACCATCCATATTGCACTTGTATCACCATCTCTTCGCCGAACTAGTGCACCTATACAATTTACCATTGTATTGGGTGTGTTGGGGACACAAGAGACTCTTTGTTATTTGGTTGCAGGGTTGTTTGAGATAGACCATCTTCATCCTACGCCTCCCACGAATTGATAAACCTTAGGTCATCCACTTGAGGGAAATTTGCTACTGTCCTACAAACCTCTGCACTTGGAGGCCCAACAACGTCTACCAGAATAAGGATGTGTAGTAGACATCAGGTCATAAGTGCCGCACTCCATTAAATTGGTCTCAAACCGGAGATAGCCACATTTTCGGAACGGATCTCATGATGGAAGCTGAAAAGCAAGTCAAGGAAATCCGAGACAGATTGCAATTGGCTAAATCCCATCAGAAGAGTTATTATGATGCAACGCACCGACATATTAGTTTTGAACCCGGAGAGCATGTGTACCTCCGAGTCACTCCTATGAAAGGAGTCAAAAGATTTCCGACTCGCAGAAAATTGGCACCCAGGTATATTGGTCCGTTCCTAGTTATGTCCAGAGTGGGTACTGTTGCATATCAGTTGGAATTTCCCTCGAAATTTTCAGAAGTGCACAATGTGTTCATGTCTCACAGCTAAGACGATGTATATCACCTCCCGAGAAAAAGACTGATATGACAGAATTCGAGCTGGCTAAGGATTTAACATATGAGGAGAAACCGTTCAGAATCTTGGATGAGATGGAAAGGATCACCCGCAGTAAAATGAGAAAGTTTTATAAGGTTCAGTGGGAGCATCAGACAGAGGAAGAGGCAACTTGGGAACGAGAGGAATTTCTAAAGGCAACCTATCCATAATTGTTTTCCCGAGCAACCAAATCTCGAGGACGAGATTCATCCTAAGTGGGGGAGGTTTGTGACAGCCTGGTTTTTGCCCCCTCTTATTTTTCTGATTTTGATTTGTCTTTTATTGGAATTTCGTTTTTGGGATAATTTCAGTTGGACTTAAACACTTGGGCATCACCTTGATTTTCACCCAAGTGGCTCACCTCTCCCCAAGCCATCATTTCTTCTGTGGTTAACCCCAAAATAATCTTAGGAATATTTTTCTTAAATGAAAAATATTCATTTCCTCCTCTAAACCCCTAATCAGCAACATGTGCGCCAAAGAAATCCCCATTTTTCTTGCCCACAAAAATCTGACAAAATTCCCAAATATTCTTGGAACCCTAGGGCACCTCCCTGAGAAAAAATATTGCATCAGTTTTTCAAATATTTTTGCTACAGAATATCTGTTCTGTTCTGGTCAGAAAAGCCAGTTTCTACAGCAAGTACCATTTTCCTTGATGCAGTGAGGCTGATTTTTCTTGAGCATCATGAACCTCCTAAGAAACTGCTAATCACCAAAAATCAGCCCCAACACTCTCTGGTTTGATCACAGTCAACTCCACAAGTTTCTGACCAGAAACTTAACACAAAGAAACTGACTCCCACAGTGCACCTGTGATAAACTCGAACCCATGGAATGACTCAGCTCACCAAGAACAAAACGCCAGACATGAATTTATGGCAAGCCGTGGCTGTATGCCAGAGTTCGCGTGGATACCACGCATATGTACGATGCCAACATGCTATTCGGCGCGCTCTGGCTGCCGCCGCGCGACCTGTTCAGCGCGTGCTCGCTGCCCCGGCTGCTGCACCTTGCCAAACCGCGCCCCCATCCTCCTCTCCACCTCCTTAACTCCGCCATAGCGCTCGCCGACACCGAAGCGTGCCGTAGCGAGCACGGGCATGGCGCGGCCAAGCCAACAGTGCGCCCGTTCCCCTGTGCTCATCGCGTACCGTGCTCCTATGCTCATCGCTGCCTGCCCACAGTTCCCGCGCAATCCTCGGCGCCTTCTCCCCCTCTCTCTGATGCCATTCATCGCTGGGCACCACTCCAGAGAGCTCCGACGAGCTCTCGGTCCCCGCCTCAGCCTCGCCTATAAGTAGAACCCTCCCGAGCTCATTTCTCTCCACTCACACACTCATCACACCTCCAGACCACTGTAGGAAGCCGCAGCCCGGCCAGGCAGGCCTCTGGCCGCCGCCGCCGCCCCGAGCTCTCCGACGATCCCCGTCCACTGCCCCTCCCTCTCCAGAGTCGCTCGTGCTCCACTGACCTCTCCAGCGTGTCCATGCTGGTCCACTGGTGCGTGCTGGTGCCGTTGGAGCTACTGGACCGGCCCTGCCTCGCCGGAATCACCATCTCCGATGAGCCCCGCCCGCTGCCGCCGCTGGAGAGCCTCGCTCCGACCCCATCCGGCCACCCCTAGCCATGCTATGGGTACGAGCAGGTGCGCCTCGACCTACTCTTGCTTCCTATCCTTCTCGATATGGCTGCCGACCTCTCCTCGCCAGAGAAACGCCAGCGCGTTGCCGCCCCGTCTCTGTTTCTCTCTCTCTCTACGTCTGACCTAACCACTGGGGCCCGCTGTCAGTATCATACACCCACCAAGATATTATCACTCAGGTCATGCCCGAAGCGGTATGAGTGGTGGCACCCCACGGGTTTACGTCTTTGACGTCACCCCCTCCCCAGTTTCTATTTTTATTTAAATTCAATTCAAATTATCTAGAGAACTTCAAACAGCCACAACTATTTAACAATAAGTCCAAATGAAGTGATTCTTTTTGCGTTATGTTCTTAATAAAAAGATGTAGCAGCTCACCAAAAATGAGATTTTTCTCTGCTGTCTAGATTTTCTGGTGATTATCATAGTGTTTCTTGATATTTTCTTTCTCTGTTTTTAATTATTTTCAGAAGGTGAAGCTTGTCTTGAGGATCACTTGGAGGAGTGTGAACCTCATCTGCACTAAGGCAAGCCACATCAACATTTTCATGGTGCCATTTCAATATTTGTGATTTTTCCAATTTGAATAATGATTTAGTTCATGCATTTAAATCACTCAATTAAATATTTAATTCTGTTGAATGCTTGATTTGTTGGGTATGTTTAGTTTACAGTAGTTTGAAACTAACTAAGTTTGTTAAAGTCAGTAGAAGTAATATTTGGTTATGTAGAAATAAAATGAATATGGAAAAAGTTAGTTTGGTTAATATTTTCTTAGGTGAGAAAATGCATATTAAGTTAATATCATGGTTAAGTTTGCTGAATAATAATAACTAGAGAAGAGGTATGAGTTGTTGATGATTATGGTTAGTACTTGATGTGGTTGACCCATTTATTTCCGATGATATGTGATGCATATTGGAAGGTTACATTTTCATGGCATATCATGACACCGGTTATTTTTACATTGAGTTAAGCCTGATAATTACTCACCTTGAACATATCGTTGATCGGGTCATCACTACTGGAATCAGCTAATTTGCCATCTGCCAGCTCTTTGCCGTCTGCTAGCTGACGGCAAAGAAGCTCTTTGCCATCAGCTACCCAAAAGCAGACGGCAAAGAAATGGCAGATGGCAAAGAAGCTCTTTGCCGTCCGCGAGCTCTTTGCCGTCTGCCAGCGGACGGCAAAGAATCTTTGCCATCCGCTGGCAGACGGCAAAGAGAGAGGTGGCCCCCACCCCCCGCCCGTTTGGAAAAAACTTAACGGCCCACCTCTTTGCCGTCTGCCAGCGTACGACAAAGAGGCAAAAGGCCGGACGGCAAAGAGAGGCGGACGGCAAAGAAGACACTACCTAACGGCCCGTACCCCCCCGCCTGTTACTCTGTTCTCTCCTCGCCGACGCGCCCCGCCACCACTTCCCACCCCGCCGCCGCCGCCGCGCGCCGCGCGCCGCCGCCCCCACCACTCGCCGCCGCCCGGTCGCCCCACCACCCCGCCGCCCCACCGGCCCCCCGCCCCGTCGCCACTGCCGACCGGCGCCGTCGCCCCACCACCCATCGCCCCCGCCGCCCCGTCGCCCCCCTGCCCCGGCCCCCCGCCGCCCCACCGCCCCGTCGTCCCCCCCGCCCCGGCCCCCCGCCGCCCCGGCGCCTCGCCCCCCCGCGCCCCGGCCACCCGCCGCCCCAGGCCGCCCCCGCCCCCCGGCCACCTCCACCGCCCCGCCCCCTCCTCCAGCGGCGACGGCCTCCACCGGGCCTGCCCCAGGTGAGCCCCCTCCTTTTTTTTTCTGTTTTTTCTGTTTTTTTCCTTTTTAGTTTTAGTTTAGATTTAGTTTTAGGTTTAGTTTTAGTTTAGTTTAGATTTAGTTTTAGTTTTAGTTTTAGATTTAGGTTTAGTTTTAGGTTTAGTTTTAGGTTTAGTTTAGTTTGAGGAAAGAAGAAGAAGAAGAGGAAAAAGGAAAGGAAGAAGAAGAAGAGGAGGAGGAGGAGAAGAAAAAAGAAGAAGAGGAAGAAGAAGAAGAAGAAGAAGAAGAAGAAGAAGAAGAAGAAGAAGAAGAAGAAGAAGAAGAAGAAGAAGAAGAAGAAAAAAGAGCAGAGGAGGAGAAGAAGAAGAGGAAAAAGGAAAGGAGGAAGAAGAAGAAGAAGAAGAAGAAGAAGAAGAAGAAGAAGGAAAAAAGGAAGAAAAGGAAGAATAGGAAGAAGAAGAAAAGGAAAAAAGAGGAAAAAAACCCCGACCCGACACGGCACCCCGACCCCGACCCGGCACCCCGACCCGGCACCCCGACCCCTAGACCCCGACCCCGACACCCCGACCCCGAGCCTGACCCGACACCCCGACCCCGACACCGAGACGGCACCCCGACCCCGACCCGGCACCCCGACCCGACACCCCGACCCCGAGACCCCGACACCGACACCCTGACACCACACCCACCCTTACCCCGACACCGACACGGCACCCCGACCCCGACCCAACACCCCGACCCCGAGACCCCGACCCCGAGCCTGACCCGAGACCCCGACCCCGAGACCCCGACCCGGCACCCCGACCCGACACCCCAACCCCGAGACCCCGACCCCGAGCCTGAGCCGACACCCCGACCCCGACACCGACACGGCACCCCGACCCCGACCCGGCACCCCGACCCGACACCCCGACCCCGAGACCCCGACCCCGACCCCGACCCCGACACCCCGACCCCGAGCCTGACCCGACACCCCGACCCCGACACCGACACGGCACCCCGACCCCGACCCGGCACCCCCCGACCCGACACCCCGACCCCGACACCCCGACCCCGACCCCGACACGGCACCCCGACACCGACACGACACCCCGACTCCCGACACCTCCCGAAAAGGTGTTCTTTGGCCTTCCAGAAGCCGACGGGGTCATATATTTGTGAATTATTAGTTAGGTCATATATTTTTCGATTTTGTGATGAAAAACATCATATATAATTGTGTTGATCGGGTAGTTTTAAATGTGCAGTTGTTTCATCGCTGCGAGGTTTGGTGTTCGATGACCTCGCCGTGCGTTTGACGAGCTCTGCCCCTTCGTGCGTGGGTGAGCACGAATGACATGTCCTCCTCCCCATTAATTATTTGATATATTCCGATGAAACTTGATAGCTAGCTATATATCTGTCTTGAATCATCAGTATGCGTAACCAATATGTGTCTCCCATTCGAAAGCGTCATAGTTATAAATATGCACGCATTTGCATATTTATAACCTTGATTCTTTCGAATTGTCCAACGCTATCCATGGACAGCCCGAGTATGTTTAGATTGGGTTCGTTTTCCCATATGCTTTGCTCCGGATCCGACGCATAAATTTCGTCAGTGCCTCCCCTGTTGTTCTCCGGGTACACATCCTCTTTGTTTATTGCAGAGACGTGTATCAGGAGAACTGCGGGGAGGTGCTGCCGAAATTTTGCGTAGGATCCGGAGCATAGCATGGGAAAATGAACCCAATCTAAACATACTCGGGTGGGATTAGGACCTATCATTACCTATAAGAGTGTAGGTTGCATGGACGTAATAAAATTGACAAAGTAGATCAACTGATGAATATATACATGGTGAATTATATATATATATATATATATATATTTTGTGTGTCTAGTAGCTCTGAAAGTCAAGATGAGTGATCGTGCATGGATGTACACCGGTCACACTGGTCAGAACAAATGGAGCACTGAATGGTTCACAAAAACCAAGGGGTTTGTGCGAGCCGCATTTGCAAATGGCCAGAGGAAAACCTGGTGCCCCTGTTTACGGTGCGTCAATTGGGAAAAGAGGACAGAGGCTGAAATGGGCAAACACCTGCAGAAGAGTGGTTTTACGCCCGATTATACGGTGTGGACATTTCATGGTGAGTCTGCCCAACGTGACCGAGCTGAGGTGGATCGTCGTCGCACCGACGAGCATGGTACCGGGATGGAAAACATGGTGCAAGACTTCGATGATGCTCGGGATTCGGACGAGGAGATGGAGGAATCTGCAAAGGCCTTCAATGAAATGTTGGAGTCTTCAAAACGTCCGCTCCATGAGCACACTGAGCTTTGTCAGTTGGATGCCATCTCACAAGTAATGGCTCTGAAGGCTCAGTTCAACTTGGGCAGAGAATGCTACGATGCAATGATGACAGTATTTGGACGCTTTCTACCCAAAGGCCATGTAATGCCTGCAAACCTGTACCAGTCGGACAAAATCCTCCGTGCACTGAAGATGCCCTATGATAAGATACATGCCTGTGAGAAAGGATGTGTCTTGTTTAGGCTTGACTATGCGGCCTTGAACTATTGTCCCATTTGCAAGTCTTCCAGGTATGTTGTGGTAGACAACGGTATGGGTGAGAAGACACAGACCAAAATCCCCGTTAGTGTTCTTCGGTATATGACAATCGTACCAAGCCTTCAACGTCTTTTCATGGTCGAAGAGACGGCCAGACAGATGACATGGGACAAAACGGGCAAAAGAACCGAACTAGATGCAGATGGGAATCTGATGATTGTACACACATCGGATGGTGTTGCGTGGAACAAGTTTGATGAATTACATGGTGACAAAGCGGCAGATCCGAGTCATCCTCGAGTTGGCATAAGCACGGATGGGTTCAGTGTGTTTGGTATGACGGCAGCCCAATACAGTTGTTGGCCCATATTTGTCTTGCCACTCAATCTCCCCCCCGGACAGATTATGCAAAGAAAGAACATTTTCCTGACGTTGATAATTCCAGGGCCCAACTATCCGGGGAAAAATATGAATGTGTACATGCAACCTCTTAAGGACGAATTGCAAGAAGCCTGGGATAATGGGTTCAAGACATACAACACCTATAGCAAACGGAACTTCATAATGCGTGTCTGGTACATGTACTCGACGCATGACTTGTCGGCGTATGCGCTATTCGTTGGCTGGTGTGTGCATGGAAGGTTCCCGTGCCCCACATGCAAGGGAGCTCTTGAGTTTCGTTGGCTTCAGGCTGGTCGCAAGTTTTCTTGCTTCGACATGCATAGACAGTTCCTGAATCCTCGCCATAAGTTCAGGAAAGACAAGAAGAACTTCATCAGAGGTAGAGTTGTCAAAAACTCTGCACCACCTGCATTGACAGGCCAACAGACCCTGGATCAGTTAAACGCTCTTGAGCCAGATCCAGAGCATCCAGGGTACTTCAAGGGGTATAATTCTAAGCACGCCTGAACTCACAAAACATGCTTATGGGATCTGCCTTACTTCAAAGACCTCCTTTGCCCACACAACATCGACGTGATGCACACTGAGAAGAATATCGCCGAGGCACTTTTTGGTACATTGTTCGGCATAGATGGGAAGTCAAAGGATAATACTAAGGCTAGAGTCGATCTGGAGGCGCTATGTGATAGGCCGTTACAAAACATGAAAGAACCGAAAGGAAAGCAGAACTGGACGAAGCCAAAGGCATGGTTCAATCTTGGAAGGCCAGCTATGAGGGAAATTATCTTGTGGGTGAAAATGCAGTTGATGTTCCCCGATGGGTATGCAGCGAATCTACAGAGGGGAGCCAGTCTTGATAAATTGAAGATATTTGGTCTCAAGAGTCATGATTGGCACATATGGATTGAGCGGGTAATGCCGGTGATGTTGCGTGGCTTCATCCCTGAGGATGAATGGCTAGTACTGGCAGAACTCAGCTATTTCTTCCGTGTTCTTTGTGCGAAAGAACTATCGCCTGGCGTGCTAGAAGAAATGGAAGAGTTGGCGCCGGAGTTGATCTGCAAGTTAGAGAAGATCTTTCCACCGGGCTTCTTTAATCCAATGCAACATTTGATTTTGCATCTCCCGACCGAGGCAAGATTGGGGGGGCCTGTGCAAAATCGTTGGTGCTACCCAACTGAGAGGATGCAGAAGATGCTTCGACAAAAATGTAAAAATAAACGTAGAATTGAAGCATCGATGGCTGAGGCATTCATCACTGAGGAGGCTGCAAACTTCGTGACAGCACACTACGAAGCCAAAAATCATCATTTGCATAATCCGAAGCCTCGGTACAATGCTGACGACCCTAAAAAGGGTGGATCCAACCTCATCCTATTCAAAGGGAATCTCGCACCAGCCAGTGTTTCAAATCCAGTATCTTTGGATAACGAACAATGGCGGACCATTTCGTTGTATATCTTCAACAACCTGATAGAAGTGCGGCCGTACATCCAGTAAGTTCTCGGTACATAGTTTCGCAACTTCTATTTCCATTGAACTGCTCTTATTCCTGGATATTTCATACAGTCGATACGTCGCCTTATTCTCGTATGGAGCGTTTATCCAAAAGGATTCTGTCGAAGAGTATGAGCTTCTCGCAAAGCAAGGAGGCGGCTATCCCGGTTTCATCTCTTGGTTCAAACAAACGGTAATTTCTATTAGACATGTAGGCTAATTTGTAGGCGGCTATCCCGGTTTCATTCGCTAATTTGTGCGTAATGCAACAATCCTTTCATATTAAACTTGTAGGCTAATTCAGAGTCTATGGACGCCGAATTGAGACAAGTCGCTAATGGTTTTGACTATAAGGTCCGTTCATTTGACAAATACGACATCAACGGGTATCGCTTTCGTACCTATGGCAAAGAGCTATCTATGTCCGACCGAAAGTCTACAAATTGTTGTGTATCTGCTATCGGCGAAGGAGGTACCGAGTATTATGGGAGAGTTGAAGCAATTTATGAACTTCTATTCTATGGTGAAAACCCACCGAATGTCATAGTCTTCAAATGTTATTGGTTTCAGCCGAAGGAGACTAGAAGGACTCATGAACATATAGGGCTAGTTGAAATCAACCAAAGCACCCATTTAGATGTTCCTGATGTCTATATTACGGTTCAACAGGCGACCCAAGTATTCTATCTACCGAGGGCCTGCCAAACTAATCCAAATCTGAAAGGTTGGGATGTCGTTTATGAATTGCCGCCACGTGCTAGACTATCTCCCCCAAAGGAAGAGGATTATGAACCAAACATTAACCCAGACACATATGAAGGAGAATTCTTCCAAGAGACACGTCTTTCCAAAAAGCGTTTCAAGAACCGCTATACTTCACCCCAAAACATTGAAGTAGACAGCGACAGTGAATCCGACATCACCCCAGAGGAGGAACAAGAAGAGCCGGAACAAGAAGAGGTTACTGCTGCGGATGACCTGTCATTGCTTGACCGATTACGTCAAGGTGGCCTTCCACATGTTGATGCCACTGAACCCTATGTGCCCGTCATTGATTATAGTGATGATGATGATTATGCATTTATTGATGATACTGATCGAGATTATTAGTAGTGTCAGGTATTAAATTTTTTTATGTTGTACTTGATGATGATACACTTAAGTGATACACATATTATTATTCATGTCGGTCTTTTTTTATGTTGTACTAATTTCGTTTACTGTTTATCATGGCAGGTGTTGAAAGATGGTGGGCGCTGGTCGGGAGCGCGCCAAGGCCCCTTCTTCGTCGGCGCGTGGTCTGAGGTCTTCCATTCCAGACGCACCTCTCCGTCGAGCGTTGCTGGACAGTATGGCCACACCGCCGGGCCCTTCTTCGTCGACCGCGGTGCCCAGCAGGGGACAAGGTAGGAAGAGAGGAGGTGGGGCACGTGGTCATGGGAGAGGAGGTAGGGTGACTGCTAGGGCGCCTTCCTCGCCGCCACCCCCAGCTGTTTCACCCGAGCACGTGACTGCTAGGGTGGACTCGTCCGATGAGGAGGCTACACGGACTCCGGTCCACGAGCCTCCGGTCCACGGGTCTTGGGCCCACGAGCCTCGGGTCGACTGGCCTTCGGCCCATGAGAGTTCGGCCCACGAGACCCCGGAGGAGCACACGTCCGGATGGGGTACCTGGCCGGATCAGCCCGAGGAGCCGAGTGGCCATGCTGATGATGGCGGGGAGCCGACTGATCTTGAGGAGGAGGGGGCACCGTCTACCAGCGTGGTGCTACACGGCTCCCGTCCGTGCCGGCGACCCGCGAGCAGAGGTGGTTGATTTTCCCTGATGGGGAGAGGTACGTAAGTGCATTTAATATTTTTGCACCTTGTGCATTCACGTTTCTTCAAATAACTAATGCGTTGGCCTTGTCATGCTGGAGGGGTTGGGACCACCATCATAGTGTCCGCCGGCCCAACTCCGTCCTTGGAGTTCTTTGCCGGCAAAACTTCCCGGGGTTTGTCGCGTTGCCTGGTGAGGGTCGGCTTCCAGAGCTTGGATTGAGCTGGGAGCACTACGTGGCTGCCCCGGCCCCGCCGGATGAGATTATCGACGGTGTCGTGTGCGACACGAGGGCAGACATGGTGATCAGAAAGTTCTGGGTCATTTCTCCTTTACCCATTTAAAAATCTTCAACTAGCTAGTTATTAATTGTACTAATCAATATTGTCTCATTTGATTGCAGACATTCTACAGGTGTGAGGAGGGATACGAGGAGGACGCGGCACATGTTATCGAGAACGTCTGCAAGCGCCTACTCCAGAACTTACGGCACGAGGCTCGGGTGCAGGCTGTTCGAGACTACTACGCCTTGTGTGGTATCAAGAAGACCAAGCCGGCGTGCCGCGATAAGTTCCTGAGTAAGGAGCAATACATGAAGGTAATTCTTAAGGCCTTCTACTTAAGTTCCTTCATTTAGTAATTCTTAGCCGTAGCGCTCAAGTTTCTATTTGCTAACTTAGGCGCCTCCGAGATGGTGTGCGGATCGGATGGATTGTTGGGAGGTGTTGGTCGATGAGTGGTGCTCAAACGAATGGCTAGCCCTCCACAACGAGGCCAAGGACAAACGTGCCCAAATGGAAGGTGTGCCACACCATCAAGGCAGCTCCAACTTATATCAGTTCGGGCGCAACTGGGTATGTGGTTTGCTTCATGATTCATGCAATTCATTCATCATGCTAGCTTGAGCCCTTTAATTACTAATTTTCATTGTTTCTCTCTTTCAGGCACGCTACAATAAGGCGGATAAGGTGCCAGAGGTGTACAACCTGTATGCCATGGCCCACACTGCCTCTTTCAAGAAAGTCAAGGCTTTCTCTCAGTCTGACCTCGATGATGCAAACAACTTCACCAACATCTCCTCCCACAACAAGCTCGTGAGATATAGAGATGAGGGGAAGGCGAGGAAAGGGGAGGACTTTAACCCGAGCCAGGGTCCCATTGATCCAGAGCTGGTGATGATATCTGGTGGCGGGAGGTCCCATGGCTCCATAGCCATTGGAGATGGACTTATCCGTTGTCCTAGCACTCTCCCAGAGATCAAGGCGCGCCAGTCGAGCTCCGCTCCTGAGATAAGGCCTCGTGAACGGCCGGTGCAACTCGCCATCAAGGTTAGTGATACGTACTCAGTTATCTTTCTCCATTACATTGTGTGCGCTTCCATCAATGATTACAAATGGTCATGTGAGTGGTGTTGCAGGCTGCTATACAGAGTGAGAGAGATAGAACGGAGAAACTTCTGGCGGAGGCGGCGGAGAGGCAGCGGGAGTTGGAGGAGAGGACGACAAAGATGATGGAGGAGGAGAGGGCATGGAATGACATGTAGGCAAGGGCCATGTACGAGCTCCTTGTGGTAAGTTTCTTCTGCAGATTAGCCAAAACATTCATGTAGTGTTTGTCTCATTACTAACTTGTATGACTGAGTCGTCAAAACCAAATGTGCAGTCTGTGTGCGAGAAGACAGGTCAGACCGCTCCGCCGATGCCAGTGATTACTCCTGGGACCACGGTGAGTTTTATTTGAATGGACATTACTTGCTAGTCTTAACATTTGAGTGTCATCATGCTAACAAGATATTGGAAATGATCTTTGGTGCAGCGTAACTCCAGACAAGCATCGCACGATCCTTCTCCAGCTACCGACACGAGCCACCCCGCTCCTACAGCTCCTGGATCTTGGTAAGTTTATCTAGTGTTTTGCTTAAAACATGCATAAAGACCTAGACTTAGCTTTATTTCCTCCAATGCTTACCATAATGACCTAGACTTAGCTTCTTCTCCTCCAAAATGATTTAATAAGCTTACTGACCTCCAAAACCATCCATTTTACCTAAGTTAGCTCTAAAACGATCTGTACTTAGCTTACTTATGTAAAAAATTGCATAATTAGCTTAGTTAGCTCATAGACGATCCATTTTACTTAAGTTAGCTCTAAAATGACCCATTTTACCTAGGTTAGCTTATAAATGATCCAGTTCATCCAAGTTAGCTCAAAAATGACCCATTTTACCTAGATTAGCTCCTAAATGATCCATTTTACCTACGTTAGCTTTAAAATGACCCATTTCAACTAGGTTAACTCCAAAATGACCCATCTTACCTAGGTTATCTCATAAACGATCCATTTCAACTAATTTAGCTCATAAACGATCCATTTCACCAAGTTAGCTAAAAAACGATCCATTTCACCTAAATTAGCTCTTAAATGATCCATTTCACCTAAGTTAGCTCAAAAAGATCCATTTCAACTAAATTAGCTCATAAATGATCCATTTCACCTAAGTTAGCTCGAAAACGATCCATTTCAACTAAGTTAGCTCATAAATGATCCATTTCACCTAAGTTAGCTAAAAAACGATCCATTTCACCTTAGTTACCTCAAAAATGATCCATTTGACCTTAGTTAGCTCATAAACGACCCATTTCAACTAAGTTAGCTCATAAATGATCCATTTCACCTTAGCTAGCTCATAAACGACCCATTTCAACTTAGTTAGCTCATATATGATCCATTTCACGTAAGTTAGCTCATAAATGACACACTCTTCTTGTTCTAGTCTTCTTCTTGTTCTACTCTTCTTGTTCTAGTCTTCTTCTTGTTCTACTCTTCTTGTTCTACTCTTCTCGTTCTAGTCTTCTTATTCTAGTCACCTATTTCTAACTTTCTTATTTTTCATTTTGCATATTTCATTCACTTGACGAAAGCTTGCATAGATGGAGTGCTCCTTATCCCTTTCTCTGTTTCTTTTGTATCGTTGAACTATGCATGTATCGTTGGATGAAACTATTGTAATATATATGGTTGGATGCCTCTATGTTGAACTTGCTATGTATGATGGAACTATGTGATGAAGTTATGTGATGGAACTATGTATGATGGAACTATGCATGTTGGATATCTTATATGTTTGCTTTGTAATTTCCTTGTGAAATATATCTATATATGTCATATATATTTTCTGTGAAAATTGTTGGATTTAATAAAAAACAGAAAAAAGACCCAATATGCAGGCTCTTTGCCGTCTGCCACCGACGGCAACGGCCTCTTTGCCGTCTGCCGCGGACGGCAAAGAGGACAAGTGGCATCCAGCTGTGCTTCCTGGGAGCTGACCCATTTGGTCAGTTTGCCTACAGTGGCAGACGGCAAAGAGTTTGCCGTCAGCGGCGGACGGCAAAGGCCTGCCATGTAGTGACGTGTAGATGACATCATACGGCGGACGGCAAAGACAGTAGAAACTTTGCCGTCCGCTGGCAGACGACAAAGGCACTAGAAAGTTTGCCGTCCGCGGCGGACGACAAAGGCCTGCCGTTAGCCACTTAACGGACTGAGAGCACAATTATTGTCGTCCGCCCTCTTTGCCGTCCGCGGCAAACGGCAAAGAGCCTTTGTCGTCAGCCGCCAGGAAGCAGACGGCAAAGTAGCTGTTTACCGTAGCCTACTTTGCCGGAGCCTTTTGCCGTCCGCGGCTGACGGCAAAGGCCTTTGCCGTCCGCCGTTCATGCCTTTGCCGTCCGCCAAGGCAGACGGCAAAATAGCTGATTCCTGTAGTGCATGGTGCCACTGAATCGAGTTTTTCCCAGTGCAACCACATTTTCCTTTATGGGAAGGCCTTTATTCGGTCCGTCGTCATGCCTCTGGTCGGTGCCTCCAACGAGGGAAGGTTATGGGCGTGCGTCCCTGGCTCGGTAAGCAGACAGAACCTTGTGTGCCCGTAGTTGTAATGGTAACTTGTCCCCATTTGGGACCGTTTATATTTTGTCACGATGGTGGCCGTTTTGCCACGACTGTGGCTGTTGATGCCTTTGGTAGGCACGGGGCCACCGAGGACTTAGCCCAGTGGGGAGTAAGTCACAGTGGCTGGGTGAGTGTCATGGCAATGCAGGGGTTCCATCAGAATGCCGTTATTTTATCGGTAGCCGCATCCTCGGTTACGGACACAACTCGGAAGTAGGTCACACCATGGGTCAACGTTTAAATAATCATGCACACTAATGTTAATAACATGGCACTGTTGGAAAGATAATGGTTGAGAAACTATATTGATGATGGAGACCAAAGTGATGGACCGTTTGTCATCCGAGAAAGGTCATCGTTTGGTTCCGAGGTAACCCGTTTGGAGAGACCAAAGTGTTGGCCCGTTTGTGATCCGAGAAAGATCACCGTTTGGTTACGAGGTAACCCGTTTAGGGATACCAAAGTGATGGTCCGTTTGTGATCTGAGTAAGATCACCGTTTGGTTACAAGGTAACTCGTTTGGTAAGCAAGTCCGAGGGACTTGAGGCACGAGATCATGTTCACTTCGTCCCTAGTATGATTTTGCATCGATGATAATTTGGTTAATATCTTGATATTGTTTGTCATTATGTTTATGCTGGTTATGATCTTTTAAGTACATTCAATGTACTGACCTGGCGTGTCATGCTAGATTTCAGGAAAGTCTCGTTGGATCAGAGTGCTGTCCGAGTATAGGTCGTGTCCACATCGGTGTCCCTGTGCTACGGAGTCCCGCTTTGTCGTCATTCCGCTTCCGTGTAGTTGTCTTGATCGAGGCCCCTTTATGTTCACTAAATAATGCACATATTGTTCAGCCACACCGTGTCTGCCGCTTGGCCTCGCAGCTTGATGTAATATGAACTATGTTCTGCTAGTATCAATAAAGCGGTTGTTTTCTGTACCAAGATGTTGTGTGTTGCCACAAGACATGATCTCTGGGCTGGCAATGCAAGGTAAACCGGTTGCTCTGAGCCGGGGTTCCACAACAAATCAGCTCTTATGACAAAGAGTAAGCGATAACAAGGTCTGATGTTACAAAGGATCACATCAGCACAACGACACTACGGCTGCTAAGGTAGCTCTATGCTAGTAGCGGAACAACACGTAGCAGTGGAATACTTCTAGCAGCGTGACAACGACGAAGGTGGTGAACTCCACTCTACAGGGACTCTGGCTGGGACACAATCTAGCTCACACACGCGGTAACCTTGGCAAGCAATCAATCAATCATGGCATCACCTGCAATCTGGTATGACACGCCAGGTCAGTACATGGAATGTAGTTGCAAGCTCAAAACAACCAAAAGCATCAAGGGAAAACAACAACATAGCATTAGCCAAGTTAACTTAAATAACAGCTGCCATGATGCGAAAGCAACTACTAAGCATGATATAAAACTACTACAATGTTGATAAACAAACATCTCAATCTCAACACCCATCTCTCTCTTGGCTCTCCGGCCAACCAATATACCATCTCGATCACCTCGGGATCCACCTGATCACCTCGTGATCAAAACATCCACATGATCACCTCATGACCACATAACAAAATGAATGACCATCCTCAAGCTCATCTCAACATCATTATCGGCATCCTGTCAAGCTGTTACTGCTCACAATATCACCATAGAAAATCACCTATAAGTCATTCCGTCATGTGAGTGTTGATCGAATGGTGTGACCTAGTACGAACTGTGCCCATAACCGAGGACGCATCTATCGATAGGTTTAACACACACTCTATAGAGGTTAGTACACTGTACCCACACCACAGAACCCATGGCCTCTTGCTCCCATTCCGGTGGACCAACGACGTTCTGACAAAACCAATCTACTGCCATGACACTCTCCCAGCCACTCCGACATCCAACGGCCACCATCGTGGCAAAACAAAAATGGTCCCAAACGGGTACATGAGATCTCAAGACCAACCACGGGCACACAAGGCTTATGCCCGCCTACCTGATTAGGGTAGCGCGCGCCCATAACCATCCCTAGTTGGAGGCATTAACGAGAGACATGACAGTAGACCGCATTAGGGCCTTCCCATAAAGGCAAATGTGGTTGCACTGGAAAAGCCCGGTTTGGTGGCACCTGACCAATTAATGAGGAAATTTATCCCCAAGGATTGATCTGTGATAATTGATACTCTGATATCATCTATCAACCTATGATCCAAGTCATAGCAATATCCTACAAATAATCTGAAGCATACTTATCATCATATCAAAACTACTCAAAGGGAAACATACTACTATCATGATGAATCCAAGTACCAAGATACTACTAATCCAATAGCAAGATCAACATATTAGCCTAAGATCCATATGATATCATCAAATCTAAATTAATACTCCAAAGCATAATATCAACTACTATAACATCCATTATTAATCCAATGGCAACATGTCATCCTCATCTGCAAGCATTAGTCCTAGGAATCCAAGCATCATCATGGCAATAACTAGATCAAAACAACTTCAAGAAATGCCATGAACAAATCATTAATAACTAATGCAATATTTTAAGCAAATTAAATTAAATAAACCATATTATTGCATTGCAGTCATGCAAATGGAGGGTGTGGCTTGCCTTGCTCCAAGAAGAAGTGGAAAGCTCCTGGTCTTCATCAAGCTCACAAAAACCTATTGAAAAACATTTTCTAAAGATTTGTAATTAACACATAATGCATTTTTCTCTGTCCGAAAAATCTGGATAGCATAGAAAAATACCAAATTCTACCAGAAAATAGAGGAGCTCAAAAGAAAAATAATGCAAAAATAATCAGTTCATTTGGACTTGTAATTTAGGAGTTATTCATGGTCAAAGTTGAGCCAAACTGGATTTAAATTGATTTAATTAGAATTTCAAAAAATCCCCAGAGGGGGTGATGTCGAAGGCGTCTTCCTGGAATACGCTTCCACATAAAAACTGTTCGGGAGGGGGAGAGAGGCTGACGGGTGGCACCCTCTTGGCAGGTTTATAATGAGAGAGAGAGAGAGACCGGGGTGGTTCACCGGCGACGACTGGCTGGCGTAGAGGCCACGACGGAGCTGGGCGAAGGCGGTGATGGATCGGGCGCTTGACGGCGGTCACGCCCGTACCCGCAGCCCTCGAGAGGTGGCCGAACAGTGTCGTCCCCTTCATCTCTAGCGCCCGCGTGATTCGGGTGCCGGCGAAGTCCATGATTCCGGGGACGATTGGCCGGGGGAAGAGGTCCAGGAGGATCAGTGGAGGAAGAGGAACTTGATGGTGGTGATGGCTGGGGAGGAGATGCACGGGAGGAGTCGGGTCAGAGCAGAGGCCGAGCGGAGAGGCACCTCGCCGGAGAGGAGGAAGAGGGCTCACCAGCCTTGCTGCTGGACTCCGAAGAGTGATTGGGAGGGAGAGATGTGGAGGTCGAAGAGGGACGGCCTCCGAGGTGGCTTAAATAGACAGGGAGGTAGACTCCAGAGCTTGGGACCACCATGGCTCACGGGTCTGCTCCGGAGATGGCCGCTAGCTGCACGAGGAGGACGGGGATGACTAGAGGGAGCAGAGGGGTTCAAAGGAAGAAGAAAGAGCCAAGGGGAATAGGAGGAAGAAAACGAGGCGAGTTCAGGGACAAGCGGAGCACTATGCACCCATGGGCGCGCGGCGGCTAGCTCCGGCGAGGAGGATTTTGGAGGGGGCGGGAGTCGAGAGCGATGGGTGAAGGCAAGAGTTAGGTCAGCACACTGAGATGCGCGTACACCGCCGGGGCGAAGCAGCACGACGCGACTCCACGCGCAAAGCACGCTTTTTGCAGCCAGAGCACATGCACGGGCAAAACTCCACGCGATCACCGCCTGGCATGGCAAAGATAGGACTAGAGGGGCTGCCACACTATGTCCAGAGTGTTGTCGTTGCGTCAGAGGGGCTGTGGGAGATGATGGATCAACAAAAGAAACCAAGGTGAGAAGTGAGGCTTCACTGAAACTTTGCTGTATCAGAATGAATCATCGTACAGTGATCAACACAGAAGAGATAGGAGCCAAATAAATTGTCTGGGGTGTTTAAGATGGGAAGGACTCCATCCTATGCATTTTGAGGGGAATTAGACCAAGATACATCATAGTTGCTTCACAACTTCATATTTGGTCCAGAATCAAGATCAAGATGATGCACTCACATAGAGTAACCACTTGAGCTCAAATTTGGCAAGGAAGCATGTTTTGTACATATAAAGATGTAAAAATTTCACACCAAATGGACTTGCCAAAATAGTACTTGCTTCACAAACGTCCTCTCTAGAAACTTGCAATAATTTTTGGGGAGAAAATGGCTTGATGAAATGGTACGAATGTTGGTGGAGAGAAGGGATATTGGTAGGAGCATGATCTGGTAATTTTTCAGAATTAATGACGAAATATAAATTATACTTCCTTCACAACCCGAAAATATTAACAGAATAAAAAATTTGAAATTGTGCTCACATAGATGATTGGATGGAGCTGAAATTTGGAGGAGTGTAATGATATGAGAACATGAAGAGGCATGCAAAATTTCAACTCATTCTGATAATCCTAGCTAGTACTTCCTTCACAATGGCTTCTGTCTGACAGAAACTTTGAAAAATTGCTGAGGAAGTTCACTAGGCAAATGGAGCTGAATCTTGGCATGAGGCAATGATTTGGATGTAAGATGATTCCCAAAATGTTTGGGAGCAATCATGAAAGGATAGGTGGCACTTCCTTCATAGAAAGCCACTCTGGACAGAAATGAAGAAATAATATTGGGGAATTCTTGTTGGGCTTGGAAAGGAAAGTTTGGGCATATTTGAGCAATATATGACCCCCAAAAATTATGAGAATTATTTGGGAATTTTGGGAGTGACAGAAATACAGGTTGCTTCACAACCAAGGACAAATAGGGTTATTCCTTTAATAAAAAAGGAACATTCCTTAGAAAAGAATTTTCGGGTTTGGTCAAGAAATGAAATGACATTATATTGGGAAAGATTTGAGAATGATGAGTCACTTCGGAGAAGAAATTATGATGATCTCCCAGGTTTCAAGTCCAAATAACTGCTCCAAAAAGAAAATCAGAGCAAAAACAAATAAATCAAAAAGAAAAAGAAAAGGGCCAAAAATCAGTGTGTCACAGAGAGCGACTACACGCGTATGAATGTGCGAATCCTTGATGACCCACAAGTATAGGGGATTTATCGTAGTCCTTTCGATAAGTAAGAGTGCCAACCTAACGAGGAGCAGAAGGAAATGACAAGCGGTTTTCAGTAAGGTATTCTCTGCAAGCACTGAAATTATCGGTAACAGATAGTTTGTGATAAGGTAATTTGTAATGGGCAACGAGTAATGAAAGTAAATAAGGTGCAGAAAGATGGCCCAATCCTTTTTGTAGCAAAGGACAAGCCTGGACAAACTCTTATATAGAGAAAAGCGCTCCCGAGGACACATGGGAATTATCGTCAAGCTAGTTTTCATCACGGTCATATGATTCGCGTTCGTTACTTTGATAATTTGGCATGTGGGTGGACCGGTGGTTGGGTACTGCCCTTTCTTGGACAAGCATCCCATTTATGATTAACCCCTCTTGCAAGCATCCGCAACTACAAAAGAAGTATTAAGGTAAACCTAACCATAGCATGAAACATATGGATCCAAATCAGCCCCTTACGAAGCAACGCATAAACTATGGTTTAAGCTTCTGTCACTCTAGCAACCCATCATCTACTTATTACTTCCCAATGCCTTCCTCTAGGCCCAAACAATGGTGAAGTGTCATGTAGTCAACGTTCACATAACACCACTAGAGGAAAGACAACATACATCTCATGAAAATATCAAACGAATACCAAATTCACATGACTACTTATAGCAAGAGTTCTCCCATGTCCTCAGGAACAAACGTGACTACTCACAAATCATATTCATGTTCATAATCAGAGGGGTATTAATATGCATAAAGGATCTGAACATCTGATCTTCCACCAAATAAACCAACTAGCATCAACTACAAGGAGTAATCAACACTACTAGCAACCCACAGGTACCAATGTGAGGTTTTGGGACAAAGATTGGATACAAGAGATGAACTAGGGTTTGAGAGGAGATGGTGCTGGTGAAGATGTTGATGGAGATTGACCCACTCACGCTGAGAGGATTGTTGGTGATGACGATGGCGATGATTTCCCCCTCCCGGAGGGATGTTTCCCCGGTAGAACAGCTCCGCCGGAGCCCTAGATTGGTTCCGCCAAGGTTCCGCCTCGTGGCGGCGGTGTTTCTTCCTGAAAGCTTGCTTATGATTTTTTCCAGGGTAGAAGACTTCATATAGCAGAAGATGAGCACTAGAGGCCTACCAGGGGGCCCATGAGGCAGGGGGCACGCCCAGGGGGTAGGGGCGCCCCCCACCCTCGTGGCCAGGGTATGGGCCCCCTCTGGTTGATTCTTTCTCCAGTATTTTTTATATATTCCAAAACGTGCCTCCGTGAAGTTGCATGACATTTGGAGTTGTGTAGAATAGGTCTCTAATATTTTCTCCTTTAGCCCAGAATTCCAGCTGCCGGCATTCGCCCTCTTCATGTAAACCTTGTAAAATAAGAGAGAATAGGCATAAGTATTGTGACAATGTGTAATAACAGCCCATAATGCAATAAATATCGATATAAAAGCATGATGCAAAATGGACGTATCAACTCCCCCAAGCTTAGACCTCGCTTGTCCTCAAGCGGCAGCCAATATCGAAAAATATGTCCACATGTTTCGAGATAGAGGTGTCGATAAAATAAAATACGGACATGAGGGCATCATGATCATTCTTATAACAGCAACATGTATAGATATTGTCATATGATTTCTTATGCTCAAGTAATAATATATTCACAATGTAAAGTGTGAATCAGAAACTCCATTGAGAAGTAACAAACTATAATCTCAGTCATTGAAGCAATTGCAATTTATCATAACATCGGAAAGAGTCAATATAAGAGCTTTTCAGCAAGTCCACATACTCAACTATCATTTAGTCTTTCATAATTGCTAACACTCACGCAATACTTATGGTTATGGAGTTTCAATTGGACACCGAGAAAGATAGGGGCTTATAGTGTTGCCTCCCAACCTTTTACCTCAAGGGTAATGTCAACTATAATAGTTCATGCTAACTTACATCAAATTGGATATATATATATATATATATATATATATATATATATATATATATATCAGGATCTTTCCAACACAAGGTGCTTGCCAAAGGATAAAATGTAAAAAGGAAAGGTGAAGATCACCATGACTCTTGTATAAGGTATAAGACAATAAAAAGATAGGCCCTTCGCAGAGGGAATCATCACAAGTAGTCTTATATAACCCATTACATTATCTTCCTTGTCCAACATCAACTCTTTAGCATGTCATATTTTAATGAGTGCTCACAATCATAAAGGATGTCCAAGATAGTATATTTATATGTGAAAACCTATCTTTCTTTATTAGTTCCTATTAATTGCAACGATGACCAAAACTATGTTTGTCAACTCTCAACAACTTTTATTCATCATACTCTTTATATGTGAAGTCATTACTCTCCATAAGATCAATATGATCACTTTACTTATTTTTATTCTTTCTTTTTCTTTTATTCCCTCATGATCATAGCAAGATAATCAAGCCCTTGACTCAAGACTAATCTTTATTATATATGGCTCATGGACTCGATTACATAGAGGGATCATAAAGCAAAACTCGAAACTAGATCATACTCAAACTTTATTCTACTAGATCATGATATTACCAAAAGGATCGAACTAAGAAAAACGGCAAAGATAGGATTGTGATGGTGATACGATACCGAGGCAGCTCCCCCAAGCTTGGCAGTTGCCAAGGTGAGTGCCCATACCCATGTGATTATATCTCTTTCCTCCGGGTGGTGATGATGGAGTTTTTGATGATGTAGGATTGTTGTCCATCTTCCAAGGCATAGGCTCACCATCATAGAAGGATGATCGAGTCTCTGGAATCCTCAAATCTGCAGCCAAACTCATCCTCTTGAATCTATATTCATACTCACAGTTTTGGTTTTGCAGGTCATACATCTGGGCTTGGAGACGCTCAATTTGCTCGTGAAGCTTGAAGATGGCCTCCCCAATGTTCTTGGCATCCATCTTGTGATTGTTGGTGAACTCCGTGATCATTATATGATTGGCGTCGAGTCCATGTTCCACCATCTCCTGGCACTTGAAAACTTGTTGCTCCATTGCCTTGAGCCTTGTCTCCACGCATCCGGTCCTCCTTGGTCCCTCAACATCGCGGATGTGCAGCAACCCCTCACGCATCTCAATGTTTTCAGGAGATTATATAATGATTTTTTACCAACCAAAAGAAGTATCGTGCAAGAAAACGGAGTCCGGAGAGCACAGGAGGTGCCCATGAGTCAGGGGGCGCGCCCAGGGGGGTAGGGCGTGCCCTCCACCCTCGTGGACGCCTTGTCTCCTTCCCAGACTGCTTCTTATTTTCCTATTTTCTTAAATATTCCAAAACGGGGAAAAATTGCTATTAGAACTGTTTTGGAGTCGTTTTACTTACCGTACCACATACCTATTCCTTTTCGGAGTCTGAAACATTCTGGAAAGTGTCCCTTATGTATTCCTCCGGGGTTACGGTTTCAATAACATTGGTTTCAACATTTAAAGGATTACCTGAGATATAATGTTTGATTCTTTGACCGTTCACCACCTTTGGATTTGTGCCTTCGAAGTTGTTGATTTTTATGGCACCGGAATGATAGACCTCCACGATAACGTAAGGACCTTCCCATTTAGAGAGACGTTTTCCTGCAAAAAATCTTAAACGAGAGTTGAATAGCAACACATGATCACCTACATTAAACTCACGCTTTTGTATCCTTTTGTCATGCCATCTTTTAACTTTTTTCTTTAAACAGTTTGGCATTCTCATAGGCTTGAGTTCTCCATTCATCAAGTGAGCTAATGTCAAATAGCCTCTTCTCACCGGCAAGTTTGAAATCATAATTGAGCTCTTTAATGGCCCAATATGCTTTGTGTTCTAGTTCGAGAGGTAAGTGACATGCTTTTCCATAAATCATTTTATACGGAGACATACCCATAGGATTTTTGTATGCAGTTCTATAGGTCCATAATGCATCATCAAGTTTCTTGGACCAATTGTTTCTAGATCTATTAACAGTCTTTCGCAAAATTAATTTGAGCTCTCTATTACTCCATTCTACTTGACCACTAGACTGCGGGTGATACGGAGATGCAATTCTATTATTAACATCATACTTAGCAAGCATTTTACGAAAAGCACCATGAATAAAATGTGAACCACCATCGGTCATTAAATATCTAGGGACTCCAAACCTCGGAAAAATAACTTCTTTAAGCATCTTAATAGAGGTGTTATGATCAGCGCTACTAGTTGGAATAGCTTCTACCTACTTAGTAACGTAATCAACAGCAACTAAAATATGTGTATACCCGTTAGAGGAAGGAAACAGTCCCATATAAACAAAGCCCCAAACATCAAATTGTTCAATAACAAGTGAATAGTTCATAGGCATTTCTTGACGTCTACTAATATTACCAATTCTTTGACATTCATCACAAGACAAGACAAAATTACGGGCATCTTTGAAGAGAGTAGGCCAAGAAAAACCGGATTGCAATACCTTATGTGCAGTTCTATCTCCAGCGTGGTGTCCTCCATAAGCCTCGGAGTGACACTTGTGTAGGATCTGTTCCTGTTCATGCTCAGGTATACAATGTCTAATAACACCATCTACTCCTTCTTTATAAAGGTGTGGGACATCCCAGAAGTAATGTCTTAAATCATAGAAAAACTTTTTCTTTTGTTGGTATGTGAAACTAGGTGGTATAAATTTAGCAACAATGTAATTAGCATAATCAGCATACCATGGAGCAGTACGAGAAGCATTTATGACAGCTAATTGTTCATCAGGAAAGCTATCATCAATAGGTAGTGGGTCATCAAGAACATTCCCTAACCTAGACAAGTTGTCTGCAACGGGGTTCTCAGCTCCCTTTCTATCTATAATATGCAAATCAAATTCTTGTAGCAAGATAACCCATCTAATAAGTCTAGGTTTAGCATCTTTCTTTTCCATAAGATATTTAATAGCAGCATGATCAGTGCGAACAGTTACTTTTGAATCAACAATATAAGGTCTGAACTTATCACAAGAAAATACAACTGCTAAAAATTCTTTTTCAGTAGTAGCATTATTTCATTGGGCACTGTCTAGAGTTTTACTAGCATATTGGATGACATTTAATTTCTTATCAACTCTTTGTCCTAGAACATCACCTACAGCATAATCACTAGCATCACACATAATTTCAAAGGGTAGATTCCAATCAGGTGGCTAAACAATAGGTGCAAAAATCAAGGCCTTCTTAAGTATTTCAAATGCTTCTACATAATCATCATCAAAGATAAAAGGAACATCTTTTTGTAAGAGATTAGTCAGAGGCCTAGAATTTTTTTAGAAGTCGTTAATGAACCTCCTATAAAAACCGGCATGACCAAGGAAACTTCTTATACCTTTAATGTCCTTGGGACATGGCATTTTTCAATAGCATCAACTTTAGCTTTATCAACTTCAATACCTCTTCCAGAAATTTTATGCCCCAAGACAATACCTTCATTAACCATAAAGTTGCACTTCTCCCAATTCAAGACAAGATTAGTTTCTTCACATCCCTGCAAAACTAGATCAAGGTTGCTCAAGCAATCATCAAAAGAAGTTCCATATACGGAGAAATCATCAATGAAAACCTCAACAATATTTTCACAAAAATCAGAGCATATAGCCATCATGCATCTTTGAAAGGTAGCAGGTGCATGACATAAACCAAAAGGCATACATCTCTAAGAAGAGGTACCGAAAGGACAAGTAAAGGTGGTCTTTTCTTGATCCTCTTTTGACACAGGTATTTGAGAGAAACCAGAATAACCATCTAGAAAGCAAAAATGTGTATGTTTGGATAATCTTTCTAGCATTTGATCAATAAAAGGTAAAGGGTAATGATCCTTTTTAGTTGCTTTATTTAGTTTGCGGAAATCAATTACCATTCTATAACCTGTAATGATTCTTTGTGGGATCAATTCATCTTTATCATTAGGAACAACGGTAATACCTCCCTTCTTAGGGACACAATGGACAGGACTTACCCACCGACTATCAGCAACGGGATAGATTATACCTGTCTCGAGAAGCTTTAGTATTTCTTTTCTTACCACTTCTTTCATCTTAGGATTTAACCATCGTTGGTGATCAACAACTGGTTTAGCATCTTTCTCCAATTTTATTTTGTGCTGGCATAAAGTGGGACTAATGCCCTTAAGATCATCAAGAGTATATCCAATAGCAGCACGGTGCTTCTTCAGAGTTTTCAATAATTTCTTTTCTTCATGTTCCAAAAGGTTAGCACTAATAATAATAGGATATATCTTTTTCTCATCAAGATAAGCATATTTAAGAGTATCAGGTAATGGTTTAATCTCAAACACGGGATCACCCTTGGGTGGAGGAGGATCCCCTAGTATTTGAACAGGCAAGTTGTGTTTCAAAATAGGTCCCTGTTTAAATAATACTTCATCTATTTCCCTTCTTTCATTCATAAACATATCATTTTCATGGTTGAGCAAATATTGTTCTAAAGGATCATTAGGAGGCACGGCAATAGAGTCAAGACCAATAATTTCATCTTTACTAGGTAATTCTTTATCATGGGGTTGTCTACGAAATTTAGCAAAATTAAACTCATGAGGCATATCCCCCAAACCGATAGTAACGACATCCTTTTTGCAGTCTATCCTAGCATTAATAGTATTCAAGAAGGGTCTACAAATGTGATGCGACAAAAGCTATCTTCTGGGGAACCAAGAACAAGAAAATCAGCAGGATATTTAACTTTCCCACACAAGGCTTCAACATCTCTAACAATCCAAACTGGTGAAATAGTGTCTCTATTGCCAAGCCTAATTGTAACATCAATTTCCTCTATCTCAGCAGGTGCAATATCATGCATAATTTCTTTGTATAAGAATTGAGGTATTGCACTTGCACTAGCACCCATATCACATAGGCCATGATAACAATGATCTCCTATTTTAACAGAAATAACAGGCATGCCTACAACAGGTTTATGTTTATTTTTAGTATCAGGTCTAGCAATTCTAGCAGCTTCATCACAGAAGTAAATAACATGCCCATCAATATTATCAGCCAATAGATCTTTAACCATAGCAATACTAGGTTCAACTTTAATTTGCTCAGGGGGTGTAGGTGTTCTAGTGTTACTCTTACAAACCACAGTTGAAGCTTTAGCATGATCCTTTATTCTAGCAGGGAAAGGTGGTTTCTCAATATAAGCAGTAGGAACAACAGGATCAACATTATAAGTGATAGTCTTTTCTTCAACTTTAATAGGTGAAACTACTTTTACTTCAATGGGACGATTATATTTAAACCACTTATCCTTAGGGAGATCAACATGATTAGCAGAGGATTCACAGAGAGAAGCTACTATCTCAGAATCAAGTCCATATTTAGTGCTAAATTCACGGAAAACATCGGTATCCATAAAAGGTTTAACACAATCAAATTTAGGTGTTATACCTGACTCCTTACCTTCGTCGAGGTCCCAATCTTCGGAGTTGCATTTAATTCTCTCCAATATATCCCATTTGAATTCAATAGTCTTCATCATAAAAGAGCCAGTACAAGAAGTATCGAGCATGGAGCGATTATTGAGAGAAAGCCGAGCATAAATTTTTTGAATAATAATTTCTCTTGAGAGCTCAAGATTGGGGCATGAATATAAGATTAACTTAAGACTCCCCAAAGCTTGAGCGATGCTTTCTCCTTCACGAGGCCAAAAATTATATATATAATTACGATCACGATGAACAAGATGCATAGGATAAAACTTCTGATGAAATTCCAATTTCAATCGCTTGCAGTTCCATGGTCCCATATCATCACATAGCCTAAACCATGTCAATGCCTTTCCATTCAAAGATAAAGGGAAGACCTTCTTCTTGATAACACCCTCGGGCATACCTGCAAACTTAAACAATCCACAAACTTCATCCACATAGATTAGGTGCAAATCGGGATGTAATGTTCCATCTCCTGTAAAAGGATTAGCTAGTAGTTTCTCTATCATACCCGAAGGAATTTCAAAGTAAACATTTTCAGTAGGTTCAGTAGGTTGAGGAGCAACTATTTGCTCTACTGGTCAAGGTGAAGATACCTCGAACAAGCCCCTCAAAGGATTATGTTCCATAGTAACAAGTGACAGTAAATTTCAGCACACTATATAAATCTTTCCTTACCAAATTCCACCTACCAAAGGCGCTTCACTCCCTGGCAACGGCGCCAGAAAAGAGTCTTGATGACCCACAAGTATAGGGGATCTATCGTTCTCCTTTTGATAAGTAAGAGTGTCGAACCCAACGAGGAGCAGAAGGAAATGACAAGCGGTTTTCAGTAAGGTATTCTCTGCAAGCACTGAAATTATCGGTAACAGATAGTTTTGTGATAAGGTAATTTGTAACGGGCAACGAGTAATGAAAGTAAATAAGGTGCAGCAAGATGGCCCAATCCTTTTTGTAGCAAAGGACAAGCCTGGACAAACTCTTATATAGAGAAAATCGCTCCCGAGGACACATGGGAATTATCGTCAAGCTAGTTTTCATCACGCTCATATGATTCACGTTCGTTACTTTGATAATTTGGCATGTGGGTGGACCGGTGGTTGGGTACTGCCATTTCTTGGACAAGCATCCCATTTATGATTAACCCCTCTTGCAAGCATCCGCAACTACAAAAAAAGTATTAAGGTAAACGTAACCATAGCATGAAACATATGGATCCAAATCAGCCCTTTATGAAGCAACGCGTAAACTAGGGTTTAAGCTTCTGTCACTCTAGCAACCCATCATCTACTTATTACTTCCCAATGCCTTCCTCTAGTACCAAACAATGGTGAAGTGTCATGTAGTCGACGTTCACATAACACCACTAGTGGAAAGACAACATACATCTCATCAAAATATCGAACGAACACAAAATTCACATGACTACTTATAGCAAGACTTCTCCCATGTCCTAAGGAACAAACGTAACTACTCACAAATCATATTCATGTTCATAATAATAGGGGTATTAATATGCATAAAGGATCTGAACATATGATCGTCCACCAAATAAACCAACTAGCATCAACTACAAGGAGTAATCAACACTACTAGCAACCCACAGGTACCAATCTGACGTTTTGGGACAAAGATTGGATACAAGAGATGAACTAGGGTTTGAGAGGAGATGGTGCTGATGAAGATGTTGATGGAGATTGACCCCCTCACACTGAGAGGATCGTTGGTGATGACGATGCCGATGATTCCCCGCCAGAACAGCTCCGCCGGAGCCCTAGATTGGTTCCGCCAAGGTTCCGCCTCATGGCGGCGGTGTTTCTTCCTGAAAGCTTGCTTATGATTTTTTCCAGGGTAAAAGACTTCATATAGCAGAAGATGGGCACCGGAGGCCTGCCAGGGGGGCCACGAGGCAGGGCGCGCACCCGGGGGGGTAGGGCGCGCCCCCACCCTCGTGGCTAGGGTGTGGGCCCCCTCTGGTTGATTCTTTCTCCAGTATTTTTTATACATTCCAAAACATGCCTCCGTGAAGTTTCAGGACTATTGGAGTTGTGCAGAATAGGTCACTAATATTTGCTCCTTTTCCAGCCTAGAATTCCAGCTGCCGGCATTCTCCCTCTTCATGTAAACCTTGTAAAATAAGAGAGAATAGGCATAAGTATTGTGACATAATGTGTAATAACAGCCCATAATGCAATAAATATTGATATAAAAGCATGATGCAAAATGGACGTATCAATCCTCTCTACGGTTGCCATGGGCCTCCTTTTATACATCAAGGGGTCACCAAATGTCAAATCAGTCATTACATACTGATTAGTTAGCAAACAGTGCTATGATACCTAACTCTGTAGGCGGGCAGAGCGCATTAAATGCACCGCTTAGTGTCACATCACAGTGTGCCCGACAATGCTTTGCCAGCTTCGCGCTTGCTTGCCTGACACGTCTCATGATGGGTGTCATTTGGAGGTGTTTGCCTAGGAAGTGGCTGCCATGTGGCAAGAAGCAACCACTTAGTCACTTAGGGGCTTGATCCCGCACTGATTGATGACTTGTGAGGTGGATCGGTGAAGCTTTGGCGGGGTAGCCTGCCCTTGCTGTGCCCGGCAAGCCTGCCAGGGCAGTCTGGAGGCTTGTCTTCGGGGCAACCTTTCCCTTGCCAGGTTCGCCTGCCCGGCAAAGGAGGTTTTTCTCTTAGTGATATCTTGCCTCTCTGGCCTGACTTGGTCTTCTTGATCTGCACTTTGATTCTTCAAAGAACTGATCTCTTGTGCTTGGTCTGATCTTGGGCGCTACAATCTTATCCTTAGGCCTGTGCACAGTCTGGGTAACAGACCCTAGGGTTTGTTGCACCGACACTTTGGTGGATTGATGGTGGATTGTGGTGGAAACGCAGCGTTCTAGCCCGGCAGGGTTGCCTCGGGGCAAGAGCGGCTATGCACGCACGAGTGTAGAAGTGTCCAAATCCTTTCTATGGTTTCCACGGGCCTCTTTTTATAGACCAAGGGGTCACCATAGTGGCAACTCAGTCATTGTGTACTGATTAGAGAGCAAACAGTGCTATCATACCTAACTCTGCAAATAGTGCTATCATGGGTGTCCGGCAAGCCTTGTCGGGCAGTTCGGCCAGCTTCTCACCTGCCTGCTTGATACGTCTCTGGATGGGTGTCATTTGGAGGTGATTTCCATAGGAAGTAGCTGCCATGTGGCAAGAAACAGCTACTTAGACACTTGGGGGCTTGACACCGTACCGATCAATGACTTGCATCGCTGTGAGGTGGAGCGGTGAAGCCTTGGCGGGGTGGTTTGCCTTTGTAAGGCCGGGCAGGACTACCGGGACGGTCTTGAGGTTTGTCTTTGGGGTAACCTTGACCTCTCCAGGCTCGCCCGCCCGGCAAGGGAGGTTTTTTCCTTATTGATATCTCGCTTCCTTTGGCTTGACTTGGTCTTCTTGATCCGCACTCTGATTCCTCAAAGAGCTCATCTCTCTCGCTTGGTCTAGTCTTGGATGCTGCAATCATGCTCTAAGGCATGTGCACATTATGAGCAACAGACCCAGGGTCTATTGGACCGACCGGAGCCCCCGGGCCTGGACCGAACGCGCTCTTAGGCGTCGTCGGGGTAGGCCCTAACCAGTGCACACGCAAGAGGGTAGTAGTTGCTTGTCCTTTGAGGTCTTCTTTGCTTCTTCATTAACCTGAGCCTAGGTCAATTTTCGGTTTTCTTGTGCATCGCGTAACTCCAATTGCAGTGGAACCACCTTTGTAATGGCACGTGAATGACTTTAACGCATGGGTGGGTAACTGCTAATTCACTCTTCCCACCATGCTCTTATCCTTGTCCACGTATGCTGCATGCATTGAATGGGGCATGTAACGGAGGCGCGTGGTCGGGAGAGCATCAAGGTAGGCCCCAGTCTTCTTGGATTGGTGGACAAGGACGGCAGTTACCCGCCGAGGAATCAGCTCCTAGCCTCGATCAGCCTATAAAAGAGGGGGTGGGGGAGAAGTGGGACTATTCATCCACACGTCTCTCCTCCTCCACCCTCTGCTTTCTTCTGGTTATGCTGAAGAGGAGAGACCTGGGCCAGTCCCCGGGCTCTAGCTTGGGGTTAATGGCGTTGAACACTCGTGTAGATGCTTGGGGGGTGAGTGTGGCCCGAGCCCTGAGGAGATGCGGCGGGCGAGCCGCTTGTAGTGCGCGTGATATCAAGCTTTCCCATTATGGTGGAATGCTTGTCTCCTTTACTCGGGCCGGCCGTCTGGTGGGGAGTACTGGATCTTGCTATGAGCTGATGCAGCGCGTTAGCCTGATGCACTATGTCGGTGTGGAACGACCCCTATGGGATCACAAGAATCCCTACTTTGGTTGCCGGGGCGCAGGGTTGCGAGAAGAGCAGGATTAGTAGTCAGCACAAGGATCGTTTACCCAGGTTCGGGCCGCGAAGATGCGTAAAACCCTAGTCCTGCTTTGGTGGGTGTATTTCAGAGAGTTCTTGAGCTCTCGAACTAGCCATGCTGGGGTGTGTGGTTCCAAAGAGCCGAATCCTTCTCAAGTATGCCATGGGCCTCCATTTATAGTCGAAAGGGGCTGCCATAGTGGCATACAGGAGGTGGAAAGGCGTAAAGTATTGCGAGCTTATCGCTCGTATTATAGGACAAGACGCATTTAATGCGCCGCTGAGGTGTCCCCTAGCTTTATCGGGGACGGGGGCGAGGCCCGTCCCGTCCGTCGCTGCTCCTCCTTGCTTCGACACGCGCCCTGGCCAGTGTTGCGTGCGGCGCCATGCAGGCAGGCAGGCATCTGAGGTGGCGCGGTGGTCGAGCCTTCACGAAGATCTGCATGCCGTCACCCAGGCGCTTGATGAGTTGGCCTGGGAGCTGCATGTTGCCACGCAGGTGCCTGCTCAGCTGGTTGAGCTGGCAGCTGCATGCGAACGGCGGTGGAGACTTGGTTGGTGCGGGCCTGGCAGTGGCCCTGCTGGCGCCCTTGGCGAGGGCCTTGCGGGGTGGCCCGGCAAGGGCCTTGCCGTGGCGCGCTGTCGTCCCCGGCAAGGATCTTGCCGAGGGGTCTTGTGGTTCCCCTCGGCAAGGGTCTTGCCGAGGATCACCGCCTTCTAATCCTCATCTGATCTTGAATATTCCTTGTCTTCACAGAGATTTGCATGCCACCACAGAGGTGCCTCCCGAGCCTTGGCCCAACGTGGCTAATGGTGTTGGGGACGTGGGCTCAAGGGTGGCTCGCTCTGTTGGTGTTTTGACGGGCCACCCCGGCAAGGGTCTTGCCGGGGCCGTTGAGGCTGCCCCGGCAAGGTATTGCCGGGGGAACCTGCTTCGTCCCTCTGCTCTTTGTGGTCTTGGCCTTGGTGTTGCTCTGGCTGCCTCGGGCTTCGGTTTTACCTCGGTTCACCTCCGCTGCTCTGCTTGGTGTGGCCGTGGGCGCGGCTCTAACTGTCCGTGCACTGGTAAAGGGGTAAAAAGGTACGCCCCTTCTTTTGTACACCGACAGGAGCCCCCGGGCCTGGGCCACACATAAGCGC
Source organism: Aegilops tauschii subsp. strangulata (assembly GCF_002575655.3). Classification (NCBI taxonomy): domain Eukaryota; kingdom Viridiplantae; phylum Streptophyta; class Magnoliopsida; order Poales; family Poaceae; genus Aegilops; species Aegilops tauschii. Next base: position 176,939,396 of record NC_053038.3, on the reverse strand, counting down.
AACATGTTGTTGGGCCAGGCCCAAAACGGTGCGCGGGCAGGCGGGGCGGTTTTTACCTTGGTAAAACTTTTCTGCGCGCTGCGCTTCCCACGACCCGCGCGCGACATGGTGGGGTGTGCGTGACGTGGGCGGCATGCGTGGGACGGTTTCCGCATGCATTCGTCACATCATGGTAAAGAGGCGGCTCGCGCCTTCCCCATAAAAAGACGGAGGCGTGGAGGCGCGGCTTATTTACTGTGCGGGGCCGGGTCGCGGTCTTCAGGGCGTCCACACCCCACGATCACGGGGTGGGGAGAGGTCGCTTCACCCGTCCCCTCGACTCTGCATGTTCGCCACGTGTCCTCCATGCGCTTGGGGTGGCAAGCGGTGGAGGCAAGAAACCAGGTCGTCGCTGATTGGGGCAGCGGGTCGGTCTCGGTTCCCTGCGCCTCTGGTGGCTGGATTGGCCGAGCGGGGCGGCCGAGCCCCGAGCCCGCCCCTTTATAAGGAGGGGGAAGGGGGGACGTCATCCCGCACTATTCTGTCATCTATCTCCTCCTGCTTCTGCTTCTTCCTTTCACTCGCCATGGAGAAAGGGAATCCCGGTCTCTCGACGGTGGCGACGAGGGTCGCCGCTCGACAGCGCGTCCTTCCCCCTCCTGAGCTCGCGATGGTGGAGCTGGCCGCGAGGGGAAGGGGAGGTGGCGAGGCCGTGGGTGAGGCCGGGGCAGAGGTCGTGGTACTCGGGGAAGAGGAGGACGGGGCGGCGCGCCGGCTTCGCCCCCGCCAATGATACCTTTTCCGATGGAAGGCCATGTTGGAGACCAGCCCCGTGAGTTCTTCATCAGGCTGCGCCGGCCTCCGCGTCGCCGTCTTCATCTTCCCGCCCCATTTGCTCGGGAGATGGAGCGTGAACCGCCCCAATCCCTCAGATTGCACATGAGGGGCTGTGGGAATGGGGGCACGCGGGTCGACGTTGACTTCCCGGCTCCTCGGGTCATGTACCTCCATCATGGATGGAAGACGTTCGCCCGCATCCACAACTTGACGGCGGGGCTCGTCCTCTACTTCAAATTAATGGAGGATGGCCTGCTCTCCGTCAAGGTCTTCGGAGACTTTGGGACTCGCCTGAAGTGCTGCGTGGAGAGCTCCTCTGACGGAGATTCCGATGATGGAAGCTCTTCCTCGAGCGAAAGTGATGAGGAGGACAGCAGCATCTGCGCCTGGCCGCTCATCCGGCAGAGTTTTGCCGGGGGAGGGGCCAGCTCCTTGAACTTCTCGGGGCCGTCTCCTTGGGCGGCTGGCATCGGGAGGCTGCGGAAGAGGAAGAGGGCGGGCGGCAAGGCCGTCAACTCGGAGTACGCGGGCACCGACGCCTTCGTCGCGTATTGCCGGTCCTGCCACCTCGTCTTCCAGCTCCTTTCCCTGCACCGTCATTACCGGCCCATCCGTGGGCGGCCATCGAGGTGTTCTCTTGGTGCTTTCTGCTGCTCGTAGCTCGCCCAGGTGCCCCTTTTGCCCTTTCGCGTCCTTGACCTGCCTCATGAGGAGCGGGACAAGAAAGGGATTACAGGCATCTCCTCTCTTTTTTAATCTGTAAGCCTTCAGGCCTTGTTAAATTTAAAGCTTGTAATCCCCCTTATTCAGGTTTTTCATTTCGTATGAACTGTACCTGTATGGGATGTTTTTAATGAAAAAGGGGTGTTTGTCGTGGGTTTTCGTTCATGGATGGAACCCACGACAAGGAGCGAATCCTTGTCACTATTTAAGATAAACGTTTTCCGCCCGACAATAGGCCTTGCCGTCCCCCCACTTCGCTCGACCATTCTCGCGCCCTTGGCGGAGGCAGGGATGAAGCGGGCTTAGGCTCATCGTTCTATTTCCTTGCCGCCGCGACTACAACCAAATCCGAGCCCAGGAGATAATCCTTGGGTATAGAAAAGGGGAGCACGGTGGCCTAGAAATAAAACGAGGTTTCACATATCCCAGTTTCATAATGAAATGCATGATAGAGGATAAAAGACGTATCTGGATTTGCAGCCCCCAGCAATCTCATCTTGCCGCGGTTGGATCCTTGTACTTGCAGCCCCCGGTAACTTTGGTTTGCCGGGGTTGGGACGCCGGTCTATGCCCTTTCTTCCAAGTAGCTCAGCAGAAGTGCTCATGTGCCCTGCGAACTAAAAGAGGACAGAAAAGAGACAGAGAGACACACACTCGACCTCTAAGCTAGGGGTTAGCCGTCGCTAAGCACTATCAACCCTAACCAGGGAAGAGACTCGACCTAGCATGCATGCTAGAACTTAGGGCGCCAGCGCTTCGTTTATTTATGCTCAGGATCTGCGCCTGGCTTTGTACAGAGGGTTACATGCCTTGCCCTTGTACAAAAGGTGGCTTGCCGGGGGGCCCGGCAAGCCGCGCCTTATGGATAAAACTTGCGAAGATGCTCGATGTTCCAGGAATTACTCACTGGGACGGCATCTTCGGTCTCCAGGTGGACTGCGCCGGGCCTGGTGACTTGTATTACCCGATAAGGGCCTTCCCACTTTGGCGTCAACTTGTTGGTATTCTTGGCCAACTGAATGCGCCGAAGAACAAGGTCGCCTTCCTCAAAGCTTCGGGCATGAACCTTGCGGCTACGGTAGCGGTGCAAGGCTTGCTGGTAGCGTGTTGCTCTCACAGCCGCCCAAAGACGATCTTCCTCAAGGAGCATTGCGTCATCATGCCGCAACTGCTCTTGCTCAAGCTCATCATAAGCGACCACTCGAGGTGACCCGTATATGAGTTCCGTGGGGAGAACTGCCTGTGCCCCATATACTAGGGCAAAGGGTGTCTGACCGGTGGCTTGATTTGGCGTCGTCCTGATCGACCAAAGAACCGCCGGCAACTCATCAATCCAGCTCCTTCCGCTCTTGTGCAGCCTGTCAAAGGTCTTCGTTCTCAGGCCTCGCAACACTTCAGCATTCGCCCTCTCCGCTTGGCCGTTGCTCCAAGGGTGTGCCACGGAAGCAAAACAGACCTTGCTGCCGAGGTCTTGAATGTACTACATGAAGGTGTGGCTTGTGAACTGCGTGCCGTTGGCGGTGATAATTCTGCTTGGCACACCAAAGCGGCAGACCAGTCCCTTGAAGAACTTGACGGCTGACTGTGCTGTCACCTTTCTCACTCCTTCCACTTCCGGCCACTTTGTGAACTTGTCGATTGCAACGTACAAGTACTCAATGCCACCGACTGCACGGGGGAAGGGGCCCAGTATATCGAGCCCCTAGACCGAGAATGGCCAGGAGAGAGGGATTGTTTGAAGGGCTTGAGCTAGTTGATGAAGCTCTTTTGAATGGAACTGACACGCTTCACACTTGGTTACTAGTGTCGTCGCATCCTCGAGGGCGGTGGGCCAGAAGAAACCTTGCCGGAACGCCTTGCCGGCAAGGGCCCTCGACCTTATGTAGGAGCCACATATGCCTCCATGTATCTCTGCTAACAACTCCAGTCCTTCCTCCGGGGGGATGCACTTCAATTTCACACCGTTCGGCCTCCTCCTGTACAGGACGTCACCGACGAACTGGTACAGGGCAGACCGACGGGCTACTTTTTCCGCTTCTTCCTGCTCCTCAGGAAGCTCCCCTGTTTGGAGGAATTATACGGTATGCTGTGCCCATGCCGGAGCCTGGGGCTCGACGGCAAGGACCAAAGGCATCTCCTCTGCCGTGGGAGCGGCTGTCTCTACGGCCAGGGCTTGACGCCCTGCCGGAGTCAGTTGCTCTTGGGCAGGCTGAGTGTGCTCGGCAACATCCTTGCCGGCCATCCCAGGGGGCTCGGCAGGAAAGTACCTACCGGGACCTGATTTCCTCCGCTTGTTCTGCCCTATTGATGGTTCGACGGATAGCTGAGTTAACCGGAGCAAAAAGGTACCTGGTTCCACAGGTAGCTTGAATGCGGCACGCTTCGACAGGTAATCTGCGATGTCGTTCTCCGCTCGGGGAACATGCTCCTCTTGGATACCGTCAAAGTGTTCCTCCAGCTTCCTCACTTCATCTACGTAGGCCTCCATCAATGGGCTCTAGTAATCCTTGTTGACCTGTCTGACAACAAGCTGCGAGTCACCCCTGACGATGAGCTTCTTAACCCCGAGGTCTGCCGTGATCCTGAGACCGGCAAGCAGCCCCTCATTCTCCGCAGTGTTGTTGGTGGACATCTCCCTGGGAAAGTGCATCCGGACCACGTACTTGAGGTGCTCTCCGGTGGGTGCGACGAGCAACATGCCGGCACTGGCGCCTTGCAGCGAGAAAGCCCCATCAAAGTACATGATCCAGTTGCAGTCTGCTTCCTTGCCGGGGAGAGCGGTCTCCTGGATTTCTTCATCGGGCGTTGAGGTCCATTCTGCAAATGAACTCCGCCAAGACTCTGCTCTGGATTGTCGAGGTACTTTCAAACTTCAAACCAAAACATGACAACTCCAAGGCCCATTCTACAATCCTTCCGGTTGCATCTGGGTTATGCAGTATCCGTTGCAATGGGAGGCGGGTGACGACAGTGATCTCGTGGGCTTGGAAGTAATGATGTAGCTTCCTCGAGGCCATAAGGAGGCCGAAGAGCAATTTTTGCACACCGGAGTACCTTGACTTAGGCCCCCGCAAGAGGGAGCTGACAAAGTAAACCGGGTGCTACATCATCTTCTTCTTCTGCACCACCTCACCCGACTGCGCATGCACTGCCTTGGTGGCGTCAGACCCTGCCGGGGGCCCTGCCTTGCCGGCACCAGGCCCTACCGGGGGGATCTTTGGCTTGCCATCCGCTGGTTCTCCCGTCGCCACTGCCTCCTCGTCGACCTCCCTCTGCGCCACCAGTGCGGCCCGACCAATTGATTCGTCGCCGCTAGATACATCAGCAACGACTCTTGTGGTTTAGGCGCAACCAGTATTGGCACGGAGGAACGGTATTTCTTCAGATCCGACAATGCCGCCTCGGCTTCTGGGGCCCACTCCATTGGGCCCGCCTTCTTCAAGATTTTGAAGAAAGCAAGGGCACGCTCGGTGGACTTGGAGATGAATCGGCTCATGGCGGCGACGCAGCCAGTGAGCCGACGCACATCTTTGATCCGCTTGGGCGCCTCAATCTGCTCAATAGCTTTGACTTTGTCAGGGTTTTCCTCGATCCCACGCTGTGACACGAAGAATCCGATAAGCTTGCCGGACGGAACGCCGAAGACACACTTCTCAGGGTTGAGCCTAAGGTTGATCTTGCGCAGGTTGGCAAATGTCTCTTCTAGATCTTGCACAAGAGTTCCCCGTCCTTGGTTTTGACCACTATGTCATCCATGTATGCCTCCATATTTCTATGGAGCTGGGGTTCAAAACCAATCTGGACTACTCTTGCAAATGTCGAGCCAGCACTCTTCAACCCAAAAGGCATCCGTAAAAAGCAATACGTACCACATGGGGTGATGAATGCTGTCTTCTCTTCATCCTCTCTTGTCATGAAGATTTGGTGGTAGCCCGAGTAGGCGTCGAGGAATGCTAACAGATCACACCCGGCCATGGAGTCAACAATCTGGTCGATGCGCGGCAACGGGAAGGGGTCCTTAGGACAAGCCTTATTGATATCTGTGTAATCAATACACGGCATCCACTTCCCATTCGCCTTGCGCACCACTACCGGATTGGCCAACCATGTCGGGTGGAGCACTCCTCTCACCAAACCCGCCGCTTCCAACTTCCTGATCTCCTCTGTGATGAACTCCTGCCTCTCCAGAGCCTACTTTCTAACCTTCTGCTTGACGGGCCGCGCATGAGGACAGACAGCTAGGTGGTGCTCAATCACCTTCCTGGGAACACGGGGGGTGTCAGATGCTTGCCATGCAAACACGTCGACATTTGCCCACAGGAAGGTGACGAGCGCGCCTTCCTATTTGCTGTCAAGGGTGGAGCCTATGGTGAAGGCCCCTCCCGTGCCATCCCCCCTGGCGGACACCTTCTTGGTCTGCGGTGGCTCGGCTCTGGATTTCTTGCCCTTGCCGGTAGAGCTCTCTGGCACGTCCTCGGCGGTAGCGCAGCACTCCGAAGAGGTGTGCTTGCCGGAGTGGGCGCGACAGGTCTTGCCGGGCTTCTTCTTCCCTCCCGGGCCTTCAGCGGCAGGAGCAGGTGCCTTGACGGCAGCTGCTGCAATTGCTTCCCAGTAGAGTTGGTCGGCGCAAATCAGCGCGTCCTTCTTGTCGAAGGGGACGGAGATGATGGTCAACGGCCCGGGCATCTTTAGCATGTTGTAGGCGTAGTGTGATGCCGCCATGAACTTGGCTAGTGCCGGGCGGCCGAGGATCCCGTTGTAGGGCAAGGGGATCTCGGCCACGTCGAAGATGATCCTCTCCGTCCTATAGTTCAACTCTCCTCCAAACGTCACGGGTAGTGTGACCTTCCCCTTCGGCTGGCTCCTCCCTGGATTGACCCCTTGAAACGTGCCTGTTTCCTCGAGGTCTCCATCAGGAATTTGCAGCCTTTTGGTCACGACGAGCGAGATCAAGTTCAGGCCGGCCCCGCCGTCAACCAACATCTTGTTCACCTTGAGGTTGCGTATCGTTGGTGAGACCAACAATGGCAAACACCCGACCGCAGTTGTCGGTCAGGGTGGTCCTCGGCATCAAAGATGAGGGGCGTGCTGGACCACTTCAGCGGCTTCTGAGCGTCGAACGACGGCTTCGCTGCTGTAATCTCACACGCCCACTGCTTGAGCTGGCGGTGAGAAGTATCCAGCGAGGCGCCACCATCGACGCACATGGCCTCCATAGCCTTCTGGAACTCTTGCTCACCGAACTCGTCGTCCTTGTCGTGATCATCATCTTCTTGTTTCTTTTCACGACCCCTGGCGGGCCTCTCTTGCTGGTTGTCCTTGCCTGGGCGGCTTCCTTGGCCGCCACGCTTCTTGCCAGATCCCTCAGCACCGTCCTAACCCTTCTCCTTGTCCCGCCTTTCATACTCGGCCTTTTGATTTTCAGCAAGCAGCTCGACTTGTCGGCAGTCCTGGGGGTCGTGGCCCTTGGTGCGGTGGATCTTGCAGTACTGCTTGCCGGAGCCCCCTGGCTTATCGGCAGCTGCTAAGGCCCGGCAGGTGGCGCACCCGGCGATCTCCTTGCCGGGGCCGTCTGCCTTGACCCTCTTGGCAGCGCCGGTGTCGTCAGACCCCTCGACGGCAAGTACGGCCTTGCCCTTGCGTTTCCTGTTGTGACGCCGACCCTTCTTCGTCGGGGTGGCGACGTCTTCGTCGGTAGAGTCGGTTTCCGCACCGGTGTCTTCGCCGGGGTACTTCCTTCCCTCTTCATCCCGGGCGCATCTGTCGGCCAGAACGTAGAGATCAGCCACATCCTTAACCTTGGTCATCGCCAGCTCTTCGCGCATCTTGCGGTTGCGCACGTTCTAATGGAACACGCTGATCATAGCGGCGGGATGAACGTCGGGGATGTTGTACTGCACCTGGCTGAATCTCTGGATGTACTTGCGCAGGGGTTCCCCTTCCTTGTGGGGAATGATATGCAGATCACTGGCCTGGCCATGAGCTTGGTGGCCTCCCATGAAGGCGCCAATGAACTCATGGCACAGATCCGACCAAGAAGAAATGGAGTCCGCCGGCAAGTGCATCCACCAAGACAGCCAGCGGGAAATAATTGGCAAGCACCTTGTCATCGCGAGCTCCGGCAGCCTGCATCGCGATGGTGTAGATGCTGAGGAACTCGGACGGATGGGTCTTGCCAGTGTACTTCTCGCCGACGTCGGGCTTGAACGTGAGGTGGGATGGCCACTAGAACTTCCGCAACTCACGGGTAAAGGCCGGGCAGCCCACCTCGTAAGGTAGGCCGCCGGAGCCCCCCGGTGCTGGGTGGTCCATAGCGGGTCCCACCCGCTTGTCTGACTGGTGGCGTGTATCGCGCCGGCGCTCGATAGTGGTTCGAGCACCTTCGTGAGCTTGTTCTCGAAGAACTTGGCGCTGGTCGTGGTGGGTCTGTGGGTCGGACGATGCTATAGAGATGTTATCACAAGCGTCCTCACGACGGGCCGACGCTCGCAGCGGCTGCCGAGGAGGAGGAGAGTGCACCGTGACCGCAGCACCCCCGGTCCTCCCAGCGCCGGCATGTGGTGGCTCGGTGGATCGCCGGCCCGAGGGTCCTGCCGGTCGCGGATCGTCTTTGTTGGTGACGGCGACGAGGCTCCGAATGGTGGCTCTCCACTCGTCGAGCTTCTCCGCAGCAGGAGGGAAGTCGAGGAGTAGTTACGCGCGCGCCAAAGCTTCTGCTTGTGTGGGTGGCGGCGACAGCTACGTGGACCGTGGCGCGCTTCGACTTCTAACCACATTAGAAGGAGCTCCATCACGACCCAGCGGCTGCGCGCCATTTTCGCCAGCACTTCGGCGGGCATGCTCAACTCCTTCGTCCTGCGGACGACGCACGGGGATCTTCCCACGGCGGTGCCCAGGGTCACCGGCGTGGTGACGCTGCTCGTCGCGCACAACATGGGCAAAGCGCGCAGTTGTCGCCAGCGTGGGCGTCTTGCAGGTTGCTGCGACGCCCGTGGGTGGCACAACAACACTCCTGGAGAGCCCCGCGCCGCCTGCGAGGGGCCCAGCCCCATCTTCAGGCTTGGTGATGTGCGGCCCATCGCCTGGCGCGCGAACGGCGCCGCTCGCCAGGCTCTGACTGCCAGGGCGATGCTGGTGCTCGCGGACCGCGGCTCGGGTTCTGTCCGCGACCGTGCCGCTGCTCGCTCGTACTGGCATGGGCCGCTCGGCCCCCGATGAGCCGATCGCCGTGGTCATCTTCTTCTTAGGAGCCATGGCGATGAAGAACTGCTAGGCCAACTACTAGACCAGATTCTCACAATTGCTCCCCCTACTTGGCGCGCCAAAGATGTCGGTGTGGAACGACACCTACGGGATCACAAGAATCCCTACTACGGTTGCCGGGGCGCAGGGTTGCGAGAAGAGCAGGATTAGTACTCATCACAAGGATCGTTTACCCAGGTTCGGGCCGCGAAGATGTGTAAAACCCTAGTCCTGCTTTGGTGGGTGTATTTCAGAGAGTTCTTGAGCTCTCGAACTAGCTATGGTGGGGTGTGTGATTCCAAAGAGCCGAATCATTCTCCAGTATGCCATGGCCCTCCTTTTATAGTCGAAAAGGGCTGCCACAGTGGCATACAGGAGGTGGAAAGGCATACAGTATTGCGCGCTTATCGCTCATATTACAGGACAAGACGCATTTAATGCGCCGCTGAGGTGTCCCCTAGCTTTATCGGGGACGGGGCGAGGCCCGTCCTGTCCGTCGCCGCTCCTCGCTTCGACACGCGCCCTGGCCAGCGATGCATGCGGCGCCATGTAGGCAGGCAACTGAGGTGGCGCGGTGGTGGAGCCTTCACGAAGATCTGCATGCCGTCACGCAGGCGCTTGATGAGTTGGCCTGGGAGCTGCATGTTGCCACGCATGTGCCTGCTCAGCTGGGTGAGCTGGCAGCTGCATGCGAACGGCGGCGGAGACTTGGTTGGTGCGGGCTTGGCAAGGGCCTTGCTGGCGCCCTTGGCGAGGGCCTTGCCGGGTGGCCCGGCAAGGGCCTTGCCGTGGCGCGCTGTAGTCCCCGGCAAGGATCTTGTTGGGGGGTCTTGTGGTTCCCCTCGGCAAGGGTCTTGCCGAGGATCGCCGCCTTCTAATCCTCATCTGATCTTGAATATTCCTTTTCTTCAGAGAGATCTGCATACCACCCATAGGTGCCTCCCGATCCTTGGCCCAACGTGGCTGATGGTGTTGGGGACGTGGGCTCAAGGGTGGCTCGCTCTGTTGGTGTTTTGACGGGCCGCCCCGGCAAGGGTCTTGCCGGGGCCGCTGAGGCTGCCCCGGCAAGCGTCTTGCTGGGGGAACCTGCTTCGTCCCTCTGCTCTTTGTGGTCTTGGCCTTGGTGTTGCTTTGGCTGCCTCGGGCTTCGGTTTTACCTCGGTTCACCTCCCCTGCTCTGCTTGGTGTGGCCGTGGGCACGACTCCGATTGTCCGTGCACAGGTAAAGGGGTACAAAGGTGCGCCCCTTCTTTTGTACATCGACACACTACAAAAAAAGTCACATCCGTGACATTTTGTGCCGAACGAATTTTTTTTCTGTCATGCTTATGATACTTCTATGATGATAATTGTGACAAAACCCGGTATCATCGTAGATGTGGTGGGCTGCTACTTCTATGACAAAAAATCATGAGAGAAAATGGTCTTCTTATTCTTATCCTGGGCTGTCGGTGCAACAAACCCTGGGACTGTTGCCCAACCGTGCACAGGCGCAAGACCAAGATTGAAGCATTAGCTTAGGTCAGAGATTAAAGACCAAGAGATTTGAAGAACCAGCATGCAGTTCGGAGAGACCAAGGTCAAGACAGAGGAGCAAGATGTCGGCAAGAGAAGGGCCTCCCTTGCCAGGTAGGCGAGCCCGGCAAGGGGCGATGCCACCACCAGAAGCAAACAACCAAGACTCCCTGCCAGAGCCTGCCGGGGCTCACGGGGGCTGAACCACCCCGCCAACCACTCCAACACAACTCATGTCGTCAGTCAGTGGAGTGTCAAGCCACGAAGTGATTAAGAGGCGGCCATTCACCACATGGTAGCCATTTCCTACAGAAGAAACCCAGAGACGACACTCGTCCTGCGACGTGTCAAGGGTACAGGTGTGGAGCGGGCGAGATAGCCCCGCAGGCCTTGCCGGGTGACCAGTGATGTGACACGGAGCATTGCATTTAATGCACCCTGTCAGCCCGTAGAGTTAGGTATCATAGCACTGTGCGCTGTCGTATCAGTGGATAATGACCACTTTGCCATTGTGGTGACCCCTTAATCTATAAAAGGAGGCCCATGGCACTCGTATGGGGTGTTAAAGGGTTAGAAAGTGGACAAACCCAAGCCACCATACGCACGTACTCGCTGCGGCCCGAGGCGAACCTTGCTGAGCAGGTGTACTACCCACCACCACACTTATTCCACCATCTATCCACCAAAGCAGGAGTAGGATCTTACGCCTCGCGGCGGCCCGAACCTGGGTAAATTGCTTGTGTGCTCTCTGTCGTGCTACCGTGCGCTGATCTGCTCTTTGTGCAACGCGATGTCCCCCCGCCGAACCAGCAAGGGGCCACCCGATCCCATAGGTGGCCACGGATATCCCGCGACATGGGCGGGCTGGAGACGCACCTGCATGAAATTCTTTGCGCCGTTGATGGGTGGTAGAAGCAAGGGCGAGGAAAATATCGGGGAGTTCCCGGTTACGGTGGGTGGTCGGGGCCGACCGATGCACGGAGGGTTGCGCGTTGCTCTCATACATGTACGCGCATGTGTGCGAGGCGTTGGTCTCCAACTGAACCCGAGCGAGGCATTCGCTTACTGAACCCTAGGGATTGCACTAGCTACGTTACTGAACCCAAGCGAACGATACCTTGGCTGTTAACTGAACCCGAGCGGTTCCTTCGCTACTGCTGCTAACTAAAGACGATTGAACCTGCTGCCTCTTAATGAACTGTGAGCGTTATTGGGAGTTTGATGAACAGTTCCCGGTGGGGGTTGGATGAACAGGACCCCGTGGTAGGAGAAGCCTTTGTCGCTGGATAAACAGGACCCCGGTCGAGCCAGTTGGGGGTGGATGAACAGGACCCCATGGAGGGCTGGTTGAACAGTAGCCGGTGGAGGCTGGATGAACAAGACCCCGTGGAGGGCTAGTTGAAAAGTAGCCGGTGGAGGCTAGATGGAGAGGAGCCCGTGGATGAACATTAGCTGTGTCGAATTTCGGGTTCTGGTAAAACCCTTAAGGTTCGAACACTGGGGTGCGCACGAAGATCTCTCCCTTCCCTAGCTCACCCACTCACCACGATCTCAAGGCTCAGCACGCCGAACTCAAAGAACAAGGGACACAGGGTTTATACTGGTTTGGGCCACCGATGTGGTGTAATACCCTACTCCACTGTGGTGTGGTGGATTGCCTTATAGGCTAAGGATGAACAAGTACAAGGGAAGAACAGCCTCCTGAGGAGAGGTGTTCTTGGGCTTGATTAGCTTGTGTGGTTGAGGATGATCTGAATGGTCCCCCCTACTAAGGTGGTGGCAAGTCCTATTCATCGAGGCCCGGGTCCTCTCCCCAAATGTTAGGCGGGAAGGGATCCCACAACGGCCAATTTGAAGGGGGACAGCTAGTACATGCTATCCTGACAAAAGGTGGTCTTCGCCTGCCAAAGGCTCTGGTGGTGACGCCCTCGTGGGCTCCGCGATGACCTCCTTCCTGCCGTCCTGCTGGTCTTGGTCTCCTTGCACTGATATGGAAACCTTTGCCTGATGCCTGGGGACTCCTCGCCTGCGCTTGCCCCTTTAGCACCAAAGAGGCAACGGGTACTCTACGCCCGCTGGCGCCCACCTGGCCTTGGTCGTCACGGCTCATGTCACGGGAACCTCACAAGGTGCCCCTCGCCTTGATCTCTCTGCCCCTCGCGAGCCAGCCTAGTGAGGCCACCCCTGAGGATGTCTTGAGTCGTCCGCCTCACGAGGCTTGGCCCCTCGCAAGGGTCTTGAGTGCTTGCCGATGAAGATGGGTCGTACCAGTCCCCTGCTGGAGCCACGCCGTGGGCCCCAGTCAGGCAAGTCTAGGGACCCCCATTCCCAGAACGCCGACAGTACCCCCGGGCCCAAGGAGCATTCGAACATGGCTTCTAGGTGAAGCCAAAGGGCAAGTGCGGAGCACCGCGGGCCCCAACCGCCTGCGGCCTTGATTGACGCGTGGCGATTGCTTGGACGTGGGCGTCTCCGCTTCCCCACGCTGCCTTGGCAACTGCCCGACTTGACGAGTCCCTGGTGCATGCAGAGAAAACCATCATTACCTGTGATCGTGGGGGTCGCCGGTTGGCCTTTGTACACCCAGGCCGAGGGCTCCGGAGGAGGAGGCGAAGAACAACGTCGTCCGCGCCGCGGCCGTGGTCGCCGCGGTGTCGCCCCAGGAACCCACACCGAGGGCTGCTCGTGCGAACTCATGATGTGGGTGGCGATGCCTCCGCGCACTTGGATCCGCTTCCCGCAGTTCTTCTCCGACGAGATGCTGCCGAGGGGTCCACTCGAGCTATGGCTGCAGCACGCCGAGTGCGATTCCCCGGAGATAGGGGCGGAGGTTGAGGTCCTCTCCCCGGGCAAGATCTTCATGACCCGCAGCTGGGGTGAGGTCGCCCGAGTTTGCCGCACGGAGGGCGCCCTCGCCATCCACTTCGAATATGACGGCGCGTCCACGATGTTCTTCAAGGTCTTCAACAAGGAAGGCCGTTGCCTGGAGTGCTGCCCTGGAGGGGGTCATCAGGACAGCACAGTGGCAGGAGCCAGGCCTGCAGTTGGCCTCTCCAGCGGTTCCTCCAGCAGCAGCGGTGGCGCTTGGGAGTCCAGCGACTCTCCCGAGCCCTATGAGACTCCGGAGACGAGCGACAATAGTTACATGCCCCCGAGCTCTTGCCGTGCCCAGAGCACGGCCACAGCGTCCGGCCGCCACCATCGCTGATCTGGATGGGGTCGGCGCCGGCTTCCCGTGGACCAGTGTTGATGATGGCGTCGGCGGCGTTGGCGCGTGTAGATAGGGTTCCTAGATACCTTCTTCTTTTGTTCCCTGCGAGGAATCGAGACGGACCACGTGGGGGCGTGTAAGGGGTCTATAATGCCTTTTGTTAATATCTTCCTTATTATGAAGTTTTACGAATGCATGTCCTGCTTCGGCTCGGTCTCCCCCTTCCATCTTCGCAGTAGCTTGGTGCTCTACGCCGATAGGTCCCGGTCCCTAGGCAGGCCGCAGCTGTCGCTGGTATGCCAGGTCGCGATGCTGTGGTCAAGGCCAGGAGGTGAGCGGCCCGAGGTCCAGCAAGAGCTCCTGAGGCGCGATGCTCAAGAGGTCCCCTTTAGCGTGCAAGCAGCTACGTGAAGGTTGGAAAAGGAGGCGACGTCGCCATAACAGGCTGCAAGAGATGGGAATCCTATGCCGCAACGCTAGGCTGACCCGGGTGCGAAACTTATCTTAGCGGTCCACAGTTGACTCCTTGTGCAGCGCCAGACTCGTTGTGCGTCGACGGCCATAATGTAGCCAGGTTAGGCCCGTGCGAGACCCCCCTCTTTTGCACACTCTTCCGTGTGCTCTGCGTCCTCGAGTCCCAGCACTTGAGAGAGCTTAGCCGCCGCTGGTATGCCAGGTCGCGATGCGATGGTCAAGGCCAGGGGTTGAGGGCTGGAGAGCAGTAAGAGCTCCTGAGTCGCGTTGCTCAGGAGCCCCCCTTTTAATGCGCAAGCGAATCGCCTAGGAAAAGAGCGAGCCCACAGTACCGTCTACTGTCGCCCTTGGGAGGTTCCTGCAAGTTAGCGCGTGGAGGGATACAAATTGCAACCACGCTTGCCGGTCTGCCACTGGTCGTTCCGCAAGAAGATGAAGGCACCGAGGGCCTGGTGAGGTGATGTGCGCAGGCGTGCCGCGAGCCAGGGCTCGACCGCTCAGATTTGCCAGCGTTACAGGGACGGACCCGAGCACAAGCGCCATGCCAGCATGAGTAGCCGCCATGGCGGGATGATCAAGGGGCCGATCGGCAATGTGGGTGGCCGCGGTGAGTGACAATCAAGCAAGTGATGACTATAAATAACTCATGCATGGGAACCAGCTAGCTTAGATAGATGCGATAACGATACATGCCACTGGGACGGACCCGAGCGGCCTGGGGATGATGCAACCCGAGGGGCGCCCCCGGTAGAGTAAGCTAAAGATGCAAAAGGATACATGCCGCAGGGGCAGGACCGTGCGACCTAAGAATAATGCAGCCCGAGGGGCGCTCCTAGCCGATTAAACTTGGAAAATGTCACCTGGTTCCGTTGTCGAAGGTGTGTTGGGGTAGCCGAAGACGCGTGATGAAGGAGCCGCTCCTCATCAGCCGCCAGGGCCCTGAGCCTCTGGAGGCTCTGGGGCTCGGGCGGTTCCTTGAGGACCATCTCCATCTCTGCGAGGACTGCGTGATGCCTGGCCTCCTGAGCTGCCAGGATGCTCTGCAGGTGACGCTGGTGGGCGGCCGCCACGTTTGGCAAGCTAAATGGCATGTAGACATAGCTATGATGTGGACCCTCGCAATGCCCGACGCGCGAAGGCCAAAAGCGCTCCTGAGACGCGGCTCTGTTGATCCCTGGAATATCGATGCAGATGCGCAGCCCGCCGTCCTCGCTAGGATGGGGAGCTGCGCCAGGTGGGCGGCGGTCACCGTGCATGGTCCTTGCTTCTTGAAGCTCCTGGGTAGCCTTGATAACGAACTCCTCAGCGCTGGGCACTCCTCTCCCAATGTCCTCGTGAGGGAAATGTGCCGCGAAGCACGCCTCCACGTGGTGCCCGAGCCTCGCCCGAGGGGGGCGCTGGGCGCACCTTCCTATGCGAGGGAGGGAGGCGCCCCAGGTGTGGGCGCTGATCCTGAGGCGGCGCCGCTAGAGACGCCACTCTCCCGAGGCCCTGTGCGGAGTAGTTGCTTCTTCTTCTTGGGAATGGCCTCAGGAGGGTACTGGGCGCCCTCGCTGTCAGGGTCTTCGATTGCTGTGGCTTGGAAGGCGCGGTCCAGGGAGCACACCGCATCTCTTTCTTCACAGGGGACTGTGATGATCCCGCCACTTCCTGGCATCTTGAGGACGTTGTAGCCATGGTGGGTCACTGCCATGAACTTTGCTAAGGCTGGGTACCCAAGGATGGCGTTGTACGGCAGACGGATGTGGGCGACGTCGAAGTCGATGAGCTCGGTGCGGTAGTTGTCGCGCTAGCCGAAGGTGACAGGGAGACGGACCTGCCCTATCGGGGTGGTAGAGCCATCGGTCATCCCTGAAAAGGGCTTGGTAGGCTGTAGCTGGTCGTATGGCACTTGCAGGCTGTTGAATGTCTCGACGGACAGGACATTGAGCCATGCGCCGCTGTCAATGACGGTCTTGGTGACTTGGACATTGCTGATGACGGGCGAGCAGAGCATCGGGAGGGCGCCAGCAGTCGCCATGCACTTGAGCTGGTCTGACGAGCTGAAGGTGATGGCACACTTGGACCACCTAAGCGGGCGCGTGGCCTCGAGCCTAGGAAGAGCCGCGTTTACCTCGCGAGCAAACTGCTTGAAGACGCGCTGGGATGCTGGGGCCTGAGCTCCGCGCAAGATGCAGGCGATAGCGCGTGGTTCCTGGAAGCCCCCAACCCCCTTGTCCTGATTGTGGTCGTCATTCCTTCTTGGTGGTGGCGGCAGTGGAGGGAGACCAGCATTGCCCTGAGGGCGGTCCTCGCGAGGCTTGTCCCTCCATGCGCCCTCACGAGGCTGGTCCTGCCAGCGGTCCTCGCGGGGCCGGTCGCGCCACTCCTGTCAGGGGCCGCGGTCGTCCCACCGTCCCCCACCTCGTCCTCCTCCTCGTCCGTAGCCCCGGTCATTGCGCTCGGGCCGTTGACCGAAGCGTCCATCTCGGATGGCCCTGAGCTCCTGACAATCCTTGGTGTTGTGGCTGTGTACGTTGTGGAAGGCGCAGAACGGACGACTGCTCTTGGACGACTCGGGGTGGTCCCGGCCGTGCTTCGTGTCTGGTTCTGCTGCGAGCACGGCCACCCCTTTGCGCTTCACGTCCTTGGCCTTGGCTTTCTTCTCCTCTAGGTCGGTAGGAGGGAGCTCGAGGATGGAAAGGCGCACTTCCTCTGCTCTTGCGCACTTGGTCGCCATGTTGAACAGCTCCAGGGCCGTGCATAGCTCCTCATGGATGGCGAGCTCCTCCTTCATCTTGACGTCGCGGACGCCATCAGAGAACGCAGAAATGATGGCCTCGTCCGTCACCTTGGGATCTTGAGGCCAACGATGTTGAAGCGCTGGATGTACTTCTGCAAGTTCTCTCCTGGCTGCTGCTTGATGTGGCGCAGGTTAGCCGCAGCTGGAGGGCGGTCGCGAGTGCCCTGGAAGTTGGCGACGAAGCGGTCGTGCATCTCACCCCAGGAAGAGATCGACCCCAGGGGCAAGTTCAGGAGCCACGAGCGTGCACCATCCTTGAGAGCCATTAGGAACGAGTTCGCCATGAATTTCTCATCGCCATTGGCTGCCTCGATGCACAGCTCGTGGAGTTGCAAGAACTCCGCAGGGTGGGGGGTGTCGTCGTAGCGAGGAGGCAGGTCTGGCTTGAACTTGCCCGGCCAGACGACGCTACGCAGCTCTGGAGTGAAGGCACGGTAGCCTGCTGTGGCCACCGTGGCCCTTTGCAGAGGTGGAGCCTACCCTTGATGTTCGTGCACCGCCACTACAGGCGGCACGCGGTCTTGTCGTGGTGGCGCCGGGAGTGCAGGAGCGTTTTCTTGTGGCCGGGGAATTTCTTGGCAGCTTCCTTCTTCTCACGCGGGCACCCTGCGAGGTGGGTCGCATCGGGGGGCCGCACGCCTTGGCTCCAGGGTACCGTCTTGGTGCGGAGGTGGCGGAGGCGCCCTGTTGGCTACATCACTCGCGGCTGGAGGAGGACGAGGTAGTGAGAGAGACGGGACAGTCGAGCCACCAGCGGCGCTGACGAGATCGGCGATGCGGTCCAGCCAGTCCTCGTAGAGGTCGTCGACTGGGCGGTAGCGCAGGAGCTCACGTGCCATGAGCAACGCGGCATGCGCGTCTGTGGGCGCGCGACGAGCGTGGGACGATGAACCGGCCGGAGTCAGCGACGGGGTAGCGGTGCGGCCGTCCCGCCGCACCGAGGGGTGCAGCGAGGATGCTTGTTGTTCATTTCCCGCAGGGCCAATGGCGGCGTTGGCGGCGAGTGATGGAGAACGACGGGGAGGCCCATCGACGGGGGCCATCTGAGCGATGCGGGCGGCCAGGGTGGCCCGGCACTCGGAGCGCGTCTGCCATGGACGTGGTGGAGCGGCGGAGCGCGGACCGACGAAAGGAAGGCTTCAACGCACCCCTACCTGGCACACCAAATGTCAGATTTCGTGTTCCGGCAAAACCCTTAAGGTTCGAACACTAGGGTCCGCACGAAGATCTCTCCCTTCCCTAGCTCACCCAGTCACCACGATCTCAAGGCTCAGCACGCCGAACTCAAAGAACAATGGACACAGGGTTTATACTGGTTCGGGCCACCGATGTGGTGTAATACCCAACTCCAGTGTGGTGTGGTGGATTGCCTCGTAGGCTAAGGATGAACAAGTACAAGGGAAGAACAGCCTCCTGAGGAGAGGTGTTCTTGGGATTGATGAGCTTGTGTGGTTGAGGATGATCTGAATGATCCCCCTACTAAGGTGGTGGCTAGTCCTATTCATAGAGGCCCGGGTCCTCTCCCCAAATGTTAGGCGGGAAGGGATCCCACAACGGCCAATTTGAAGGGGGACAGCTAGTACAAGCTATCCTAACAAAAGGTGGTCTTCGCCTGCCAAAGGCTCTGGTGGTGACGCCGTCGTGGGCTCCGCGATGACCTCCGTCCTGCCGTCCTACTAGTCTTGGTCTCGCTGCACCGATATGCAAACCTTTGCCTGATGCCTTGGGACTCCACGCCTGCGATTGCCCCTTTAGCACCAAAGAGGCAACGAGTACTCTGCACCTGCTGGCGCCCGCCTGGCCTTGGTCGTCACGGCTCACGTCACGGGTACCTCACGAGGTGCCCCTTGCCTTGATCTCTCCGCCCCTCGCGAGCCAGCCTAGTGAGGCCACCCCTGAGGAGGTCTTGAGTCATCCGCCTCGCGAGGCTTGGCCCGTCGCGATGTTCTTGATTTCTTGCTGGTAAAGATGGGCCGTACATGGCCGCTGCTGGAGCCACACCGTGGGCCGCAGGCAGGCAAGTCTGGGGACCCACGTTCTCAGAACACCGACAAGCTGTTGGAGGCAGGAGGGAGACGCTGTGGATGAACAGTCACAGGTGAAGGCTGGAGGAGGTCGACGGTGGATGAACAGTAGCCCGTGGAGGCTCGAGCTAGGCCGTAGATGGTGGATGAACAGTAGATCATGGAGTCCCATTTTGCGGTACTCCACACCCCTCCCGATGAAGAGGACCCCCATTTCGACCGTAGGAGGTCGAAGATGTCGACGTTCTGGGAACGGGGATCCCCAGACTTGCCTGCCTGCGGCCCACAGCATGGCTCCCCTAGTGACCTGGTACGGCCCAACTTCACCAGCAAACACTCAAGACCCTTGCGAGGGGCCAAGCCTCGCGAGGCAGACGACACAAGACCTCCTCAGGGGCAGCCTCACTAGGCTGGCTCACGAGGAGCGGAGAGATCAAGGTGAGGGGCACCTCGTGAGGTTCCCATGACATGAGCCATGACGACCAAGGCCAGGCGGGCACCAGGCGGGCACCAGTGGGCGCAGAGTACTGGTTTCCTCTTTGGTGCTAAAGGAGCAGTCACAGGCAAAGAGTCCCGAGGCGTCAGGCAAAGGTTTCCATATCGGTGCAACGAGACCAAGACCAGCACGATGGCAGGATGGAGGTCATCGCGGAGCCCACGGTGGCGTCAGTGCCAGAGCCTTTAGCAGGCAAAGACCACCTTTTGTCAGGATAGCTTGTACTAGCTCTCCCCCTTCAAATTGGTCGTTGTGGGATCCCTTCCCGCCTAACATTTGGGAAGAGGACCGGGGCCTCTATAAATAGGACTAGCCACCACCTTAGCATGGGGACGGATCATTCAGATCATCCTCAACCACACAAGCTCACCGAGCTCAAGAACAACTCTCCTCAGGAGGTTGTTCTTCCCTTTGTACTTGTTCATCTTCAGCCTACAAGGCAATCCACCACACCACATTGGAGTAGGGTATTACACCACATCGGTGGCCCGACCAAGTATAAACTCTTCTGTCCATTGTTCTTCGAGTTCGACGAGCTGAGCTTTGAGATCGTGGTGAGTGAGTGAGCTAGGGGGAGGGAGAGATCTTCATGCGCACCCCAAAGTTCGAACCTTAAGTGTTTTGCCGGAACCCGCAATCCGATAGAAGAGAAGTCCGTTTCCTCCATTTTGAAGTACGCCACACCCCTCCCAATCAACAGGACCCCGTTTCGACCATAGGAGGTTGAATAGAAGTCCGTTTCCTCCGTTGTACGTTACGCCAGACCCCTCCCGGTGAATAGGATCCAATTTCGACCGTAGGCGGTCGAACAGAAGGCCGTTTCCTCCGTTCTTGGTACGCCAGGCATCATTTCGGATCTTCCGTCCAAGCCGGTTGGCTCCTGATGAACAGGATGCATTCCATTGCCTCCCGATGAACATGGCACAGGTTCTTTGTTACGACCTAGCCGGTTGGCTGCCGATGAATAGGACACTGTCGCTGTTCTCCGCTGCCGCTCCATGTGCACGAGCCCTGGCCATAGGTATGCGTGAGTAGTCATTCGAGACCCCGCCCGTATGTATGTATGTGGCCGCATTTAATTTCTTGCACCCTGGTTGTATGTATGTGTACACGATATAGACGGGACTGCGTGACATGCTACGTCCATGCTTCTACTATGACACGTGCCCTTCCTTGCTTGGCCACAGTTCATCGCTGCAGCCTGCAGACAGACTGATCAACCAGTATGTACATACACATTCGTGACCGGACATACAACCCTACGTACAGTTCGACCGGGTGGGTCCTAGATGTAAGGGAGGTAAGGAGGCACTTCTTTGCGTGCGAAGATATAGCTAGTGGGTCCCAGCTGTCAGGGGGGAGAATCATATTTTTTGCCCGTAATATGCACACACTTTCTTGCATGCCAAGATGTAGCTGGTGAGTCCCAGCAGTTAGGGGGGTAATGTTTTTTTTGCAAGATACGGTGGCCCGTCTAGTGGGTCCCTGCTGTCAAGTGGAGGGATCGTTATTTTGCACGTAATAAGGAGGCACTTCTTGCTACGGCCGTGGACCCAGCTGTCAGCCTCTCCACGTACACTACTCTTTCGATGGAAGTCGTTCCTTGACCACATTGACCACGCCGCGCCAAGTGCACCAAGGTGGTGGATGATGGAGAGGCCTAGGAAGAGGACGACACGGAGCAGGCGGAAGACGCAGTAGTGGATGCCCACGCTGAGAGGAGTAGGAGGGTTGACTGGTTCGTCTACGGTGTGAGGCTGCTGTCGCCGCAGAATAACAGGGGTTCTGTGTGAGTAGAGGGCTGGCCTGGCCAGAGGTTGGAGTAGGGTGGGGCGGTGTGGGCTGCGCAGCAGTAGAGCCGGCCATGGGAGGCATGAGCAGACGGCACGACCAACGCTGGGTTGGGCGGCTGGAGCAAGAAGACCAGAGGTTGAAGAAGCACTACAGTCGTTGGATGGACATCCACTACTGCAGGATGGCCCAAACGCGACACTACGACTAGAGACCCTTCGACGAAACTGTGTGCGATGCCATAATCGCAAACGGTGGTGTAAAAATACTGTCAAAAAAGGTGCAAAACATTTGCGATGACGGATGCATCAAACATGGTATAGATTTTAGATGAGTGTGCGATGCAGGGCATACGGTTCAGTTCAATTAACTATTTGCGATGAGGAGGAACAAAGGAAACGGGCAGCCAGATGAAGGTGTGTGCGATATACAACATACGGTTCACTAGAATGAACTGTGTGTGATTAGGCAACACAATGGAAACGGTTCAACTGAACAAGATGTGTGTGATATGCGGCAAACAGGTATGTAATCATAAATGTGTGCCAAGACCAATAATAACACAGACGATTGCTGCTAATAAGCCGTGTGATTCGCTCTGTCTACGGAATAATAACATGTCTATATATATATAACTGAAATAAACATCCAATTACATAAGTGACTATACAGATCATTCGCACCCACCTCAATAAACAATTGCATGCATTCTAAAGTAGGAGAAACAATCGTATAGTCATCTACTTCTTGTGACGCTCCCGCTGCTCCTCTGTGGCTCGATCCCTCGTCTGGGGCAGGAAGAAGACACTTCCTCATATCAATGATCCGCCTGTACATCTTGTAGCTTGTGTCCGCGTCCTTGGCCGCGTACTGGACATGTTGTTCATCCAGTCTCTCATGCCACACACTGTGCCAGGCGTTCTTGTCCTTCTTGCTCTCATTCTTCATCTTCATGTAGTAGGGGTCGAGGATGGCCGAGGCGAGGTCCACCAGGGAGTTCAGTTTGTTTTTGTCGCTGCCCCAGACCTTATAGTTGTGCTGGGTGTTGACAAGATTCGGGGATTTCAAGCCCGAAACCTTGAGCGCTTTTAGATTGTTGGTGGTGTCCACCATAGCGAAACTATAGTCGGAGCTATTGGTAAACCTGGAGAAACGCTCGCAAGGCCTTGTGGCAAGGTGGTAGTAGTATACGAGAACGTCATGTCGCACGCACAACTGGGGGACGACAACCTTCTCATCGTGCCCGGCACGACCGATGGTGTACACGAGGTCGAAGCCGACCACTTGGTACTTGTCCACGGCAAGGAACTGCTCCATAGTTTGGATGGAGGTTTCCACCGAGACCGGATCGTTCATGTACACCACTGAGAGGGCCTTCCCCCTCATGTGGGTGTCCACTACGTGATGCGTGGTGAACTGCCCGCCATTCTCGTCGTCGACCGCTGGGAGCGCCATTGGAGCCACGGGGATCGCCATTGGAACCACTTGATGTCCTCCCTGTATGTGCCGTCGTGGGTGTGCTTTTTGTGTCATGTGACACAAGAGGTGAAGGTAAATGGTCACAACAATAAATGGGGGTCGGGCGGCCTAGATTCTCTGTGTGTCCACATGGCAGTTTTTGCAGCAGGTAACTGCATTGTCGCGTCGCGCCCAGCGCAACCGTATGCACACGAACGTGCGTGATCGTGTGACGGCCACAAACACTGGCAGCGCGCGTGGAGGGACGAGGGAAGAGCACCCGGAGGTACGCGAGAGAAGAGTGCGCCGCGGCCGCCTGAACCACAAGCACCCACACGCATAGAACAGTTGAACACGCAGGAAATGGTCGCCTACAAGCCGGCCGACAGTTGTGTCGCTGCGTAGAGAGCGGCTGTGTGCTACTACCTCCGTCTTGGTCTATAGTCCCCTTTATATTCTGTGACATACTTTGCCCTCAAATTTAACCAACAAAACATGAATCCTTATTTTAAAAATTATATAATTGGAAACTATGTTCAAATATGAATCCAACTATATAATCTTTGGCGACATGCATTATATTTTATTAGTTAAATCTTACTTATAAACCAGGACGGGGGTATAGTAGGTAATTAAATCGCTAACATTTTTTAATTAACCGTATGTGTACGTGGCCTTTCGTCCTCCTCTCGCACGTCTTGTCACCCCGCTGCCGCAGACGGCTTATAGCGCAAGCTTGCGCAGCGCGCGGGGGCGTTCTTTTGGCCAAACGGTGGCGCCAATGAATCGTCGGTGAGCCCGTTCCCGCGCGACTCAGTGAAATCCCCAAAATCCCAATGCTTACCCGCCTGCTATACAAACCCTCTCGGCCGGCGGGTCCTGCGTCGCATTTTCCCCTCCCTCCCTGTAGCTTATCTCGTCTGCTTCTCCCACAATCGCCAATGGCACCGGTCCGTCGTCGGTCAACCACCCCACCGTCATCAGAGGACAGATTCAGCTGGGAGGCAACACCGCGGGGGCGGCTCAGTCTCTAGCATAGTGTAGTGCACGTGGTGTCCCTGTTGGGTGTGCGCAGAACACCCACCACACGCTCCGCTGCCGCTGCCCGTCGTCAGCTGTTGCCGGCCGCCGTTGCCGCCACACCACCGTCGAAAGCCAGGGCCATCGCCCGCTACGCCGCCGCGGCCCGAAGGCGGGAGGTGTCCGTCGTGGCTGCCACCCCACTGCCGGCCACCGTGGCAATCACCCGCTCCGCCACCGCGACCCGAAGGCGGGAGGTGGTGGTCGTGGCCGCCACCCCACCGTCGGCCGCCGGGGTCATCACCCGCTCCGCCACCGCTGCCGAAGGCGGGAGGCGGAGGTGGATGCCCGCACGTGCGTCAGCGACCTTGCGCGCTACACCAAGTTCCCGCGGGAGGAGGAGGAGTGCCTCATCGAGCACGCAAAGAGCCTTACCGCCGTCGTGGCCGCGACACACGCCGCCTTAGACGCGAGGAATCAGGAGATCTACGAGGAGAATGACCACTTCGAGAGGGGTCATCTGGAGCGGTAGAGGGTGTTCAAGTTGAGTGTCGCTGAAGCTGCAGCAGCGACAGGCACCGTATTGCAGTTGTCCAACTCGTTGGTAGGCTCCTCCTCCTCTGCCTCTTACTAAGCGCGCTCGGCAGAGGAGAGGCAGCCGGAAGTAGTACAAAGCCCCTCTGTAGTAATAGTAGTATTTAGGGCCTTTTTTGTTCAGTTCATCTAACTATAGATCTGGTGGAACTATACAACGTTCTTAAAATTAGCTAGTATATAAACTAGAACTAGCTATTTCAGTACGTGGTTGGCAACAATTGGTGAAAAGTTTGGTCGGTTCAGCTGTCGAGTTGAACTTTTTGTATAAAGAATGACTGCTTAATCTATGAATGAAATCTATGCTTAATTACTGAATTTTAGTTGCAAAGATTAGATACTACTAGTGATTCTTAGCTTCATATTTTGACAAATCTTAGTGTTACAAGGTTGACAAATGGAAATGTTACTAGATCAACAAATGTCAATCTTTCCAGTTTGACAAATGGCAACATACCCAATATGACAAATGCAAATCTTACCAAATTGTTTGTAAGTGGTTGCACACGGGTCATCCAAAAGAACCGTTTGCGTTGAAGAGATGCACAAATCCTGCTATCACTTTGCATACGGGTGTTCTATCTAAAACGTTTGTGATCAAGAGCCGGAAAAATCCTGCTCGGCACATTTCCCTTGGCTTCCTGGGGGAAGCTGTCGGTTACCATACGGATGTTCTAACTAAAATGTTTGCGATGAGTGTTTTATATTAAAAACCATTAACTTTTTTTCAAAAGAAAATCGTTTGATAAGCCTGTACATTGAGAGAGAAAAACGCAAGTTCGCTCAAACCATATCTTGCATTCAGTCATACTGCGAATTTATATTCATATGATCAAGATAAAATATTAAACCCAAGAAAAAAAACTATTTCCGGCGGTGGCGAAGGCGGCGTGCCGCATCGTCGTTGTCGTTGTCGTCCTCCGGAACGCCGTTGTTGAAGTCTTACATGTAGCACAGAATGTGCTTCACTTGTAAATCAAACATCATGTCATGTCGTGATCGACGGGCAGGGCACGGGAAGATGGTAGCTGGCAGCGCTGAGAGGTAGCGGTCGACGGTGGCGTCCCATGCAGCTGAGGGGAGCGCGAGTACGGGTACGGGCGCGGCGGGTGCAGCCAAACGCATGGGGACAGGCGCCGTGGTGGGTGGAGGGGCGGGCACGGGCATGGGCGCTAGCGCGGGCATGTACACGAGCTCGCGCGGGTCTGTGGAGACCTCCCTGATGCCCGCGGCTTCTAGCTCTGCGATAGTCCTTGGCGACCAGCCCATCAATGCTACAGGGATGGTCGCTCGCTGTCACACACTGATTTTCATGCCACAACACTTAAGCTAATAAATCATGATAAAATGTGGTTTTACAAAAAACTTTTGATTGTTTTGGACTTTGCTTGATTGGATTTTTGTTTGCTGTTTGCAAGTGCTCTAAAAATCAAATAAATCCTCCAACACTTATACTCCTTCTCCTTGATCCAAACCTTTGTCCAATGATCATGCCATGTGTATATGATAGAATACTATTTTCTTGCAAAAATAATTTGGCTAGAAAGTATTTTCTAAATTCGGTTTTCCAGAAACCCCTGAGTTAAGGCTTGAACTACAAGTACTTAATTTGGGATGTGAAAAAACTTTCAAAAGTTATATTTGAATCCTATTAGATATAGGACTCCCTAAAACCACAAAAATATTATTTTAAAAGTTATTTTGCTATTTTATTTAAAGGCTTTTTCTTTAGGCCAGAAATGGTCTTTAATAGGTTAAAATAATTTAAAAGTTTCAAAAGTATTTAAGAAAATTTATGGAAACTCAGTGGACATATATTTTCCATAAATATGAGTTTCAACACATGGTCATATTCAAAATATTGGACAAAACTCTCCAAAACCATTTCTGTACATTTCAAGTATTTGAAATATTCTATAAGAAATATTTTCAAATAAATCCATGAAAATTCTAGTAAGTGACATATGCATAATGTGGTGATCTTGCAAAGTTTTATCTCAATCAAAATAATTTTGGTTCACAAAAGTGCCCGAAAACCCTCTCTGTCCAGATCCGAGTTTGAACAACTCTACATTGCCAACTTTCTCCATTTGACCCCAAACTTTGTGGACATGCTCATGTACCCAAATAATGAAACTACACCAAGTGGTGCCTCAAGGAGAATAGTTTAGCTTAGCTAGATCTAAGCACGTCCATTTCTGTTGATTTCTAGGGTTTACAAAACTTGTATTGGCCACTTTCTCTTTTTGGTCTCAAATTTTGTGGACACTGCTATTTTGTGGTGCCACTCAGTCCTGTTAAGTCTCATGGCAAGGGAAATCCATTTGCTTGCCCAAACCTACATCAAACACCTTCTGGCAGAAACTTAAAATGCATGTTTTGGCCACTTCCACTAATCTCCTTGAGTCCAAATTTTTATCAAAACCTCAGGCGATTCCATTCTACCTCCTGCATCTTTCCCTTCCCGAGGAGCCATGATTAAGGGGGTAGAATCCCATTTTTCTCTCTCTGGACAGCCACTTTCTCTCTCTCCCTCAACCTCTCTCCTCTCCTACTGGCTTTCCATGGCATCCAAGGCTCCCTCCCCATTCTTTACTCTCCCCTAGAGCTGCCAGACATCAGTGGTCGCGCGCACAAGGCATATAATATGCCATGGCATGCAAAATGCTCGCTGCAGGGCGCGCTACAGTGCACCCAGGCACTGTAGCCGCCCTTTGCCAAGCGCCTAAGGCCACCTTGGGCCTCCCGAGCGCGCCCGACGAGGTGCCTAGGCGTCCGCAACACGCCACGCCTCTGTCCCCCTCCTCCTTCTCCCTCCTCCTGCTCCTGCTCGCACGTGCGCCGGCCGCCCATGTGCACCAGTGAGCAGGCTCACACGCGCGGTGCCCCTGGCCCCCTGCTCCTCCTCTCTCTTCCTGGCGCTCTACTCCACCCCCACGAACACCGCAGACAAACCCTCGCTCTCTCTCCTGGCCGCCCGAGCAATTGCCGCGGCCACCGGTGCGCCGCGTCCATGGTGAGCAACGGGTTGGCTACTTAAGGCCGTTCCAGGCCCTCCTCGCTGCTCTATTTGCTTCCTCTCTATCCCATACACCACCGAGGCCAACCCATTCTTCCTCCCGTGCCCTCCAAGCACCTCCATGGCCAGGGCCTTGCCGTCGGCCTCCACCTAAATTCGCGCCCACCACTCCTCCTCCTCCCCTCTGGACCGCACCAGAGCACCTCCAACATCACCGCGTACCCCTCATGCACTTCTCCCTCTCCTCCCCGTGGTTGTGTCGTCGAGTTCCATCACCACCGTCGGCCTCGCCCGCCACGGTCGATGATGTGCCCACGTCCGACCACCCCCGCAACTGTCATGCATCTCGACGGATGCGGCACAACCTCCTGAACCCGCCGGTGTGCTGGGCGTCAGCGGAGATGGCTGCTGCCGTCGGGGAGAACGCCGGCGCCCGCTCAGCCTCACCTCCCCTGCCTCTGCTCTACTCGAGCGGGAGGTAGGCGACGGCCTGAGCGCTGGGCCCCGCGCACCAGTGATCCAGCGGGCGGGCCCAGCCCCTTTAAGTGGAGACTGACTGTAACATCCCAAATTTTCAATTTGGAATGTTATACATTAGATCATCATTGCATATCATATTTTATTGCATTTTGGTTGATCCTAGAAATTCTACGCAACTCAAGGACCCACGGAGAGTGTTGGGGATTTCATTATTTTCATATTCGAGTTTGTCTCGAATTTTGAAAAGAGGATCTTTGCTTTTTAATTATTTTTTCTCTGAAATATTTCTTTTATTAAAAATAAAAGAGAGAGGATAAAATGACTTCCTCAAAATAAAGAAATATCAGAGATTTAATATTACAATCAAATAAGATTTTTATTCGGAGTTTTGTCGCTATTTTATTTGAATTAGGAAAAATATGCGTTTTTCAAATTTGCATTTTAGGCCCAAATAAATGTTCACCCTATCCGGCCTATTTTTAGAGGACGGGGAAAATTTATTTCGGGATTTTTGGACTCTGTTTCATATTTCTTTTCTTTCTTTTTCTGCATGTTGGAATTATTTTAAAAAAAGTCAAACCGACTTCGGGCCGTACCCGGCCAGGAGACCTCGGGCCGGCCCCTTTATAAGCCGCCGCCCCGCACCCCCCGCAGCCCAACCAGCCCCGACGCCCAGACCCAAACCCTAACCCCGCCGCCGCGCCGACGCCGCCGCGCTGCTGCCGCCCCACGCCGCCGCCGGAGCCACCGCGCCGCCGCCCGTTGCCGCCGACCACCACCGCCGGAGCCGCCAAGCCGCCCGCCGGAGTTCGAGGTAGCACCGGTTTGTTTTAAAAAAAACTGATCGGTTTTATTTTCGTAAACCCTAGTTTCGTTTGTTTAGATCGGTTCGGTTTATTTTTATTGGTTTAGTTATTTAGCGAATGTTCGTTCGTACGTTCGTTTTAACGAACCGTTTTCACCGTTAAGTCGCAGACAACGAACGTTCGTTTGCTAGCCTGTTCGTCAGTTTTTCTTTTTCTCAGATTTTCCGCGATTATTTTCGATCGCGATTTCTGATCCGATTTTCGCTCTAGTATAACTTTTCGCTCGTTTATTGGAATCAGGAGATTCAAGCTCCTAGAGTTTCGTCTCGAAACCCTCTTTCTGTTTAGCCAACTTAAACCAGTTTTTGCTAATGTAAAATTTGACTTTAGTCCAGATTAGTAAACAAAGTTTGTTTCTTTCGCCGTTTGAGTTTTGTTGCTTCGTTTGATTCGATTCTTTTTGCAAACCGGAGTTCTTAAGTTGAACTTTCTTTGTTAGATCTCTTATTTGAGTTTTACCCGTGCCCTCGCTTGATTGCTTATTGTATGCTTGTTTGTTTGCGATAGAGTACCCGGAGTGCGAAGCGTGCTACTATGAGTCTCTAGGTTTCGCGGGTCATCAGCAAGGCAAGTAACACTTTGATCATAGCTCTTTAATACCCAGTTTTATTGCATTAGATCAATCCTCAAACAATTGCATGGTTAGCATCTGAATTCAACTGTGGGATGGGAAGTAGCTGAGGTAGTACCTATTCACTTGTTTATTATCAAACCCTGGGAGTTACTTCTACGTTATGCTTATATTTCTATGATATGCTTGTAGACGTGGATTGGGTTTGAGTGTATCCATGACAGATGTGAGATTGTTAATTAATGGTTAAACTTAAGGTGGCAATTTAAATACACATCTGGGTGGATTGAGGCACTTGGGGAACCCAGTGATTTCCTGTTTTTTTGGAAATCCCGGGGTACCGTGTGATTCTCCTATGGACCGCCACCCAGGCTCAAAGGGATCATGAGATTATTCATACTAGAAACTTCCGTGTGCAACCACAAACTATTATGGGCTCTAGTATAGTTGATTAAGTCGTGTGAACTCTTACAGTGGTAGACTAGCAGATGCAGGTGGTATGGTCTACCCATCATAAGGTGCTAACATTTCTGAAAGACTGTGTCTCGGTCATCCGTTTCTCAAACACCATGTAGTGCGTGAAATCCAACGGAGGAGATCGAGTCTTGTGGGGAAAAGTGCACAAACCTCTGCAGAGTGTACAAACTAATCATGGTTAGCCGTGTCCCCGGTTATGGACATCTTGAGTATCTGGTTCTTGGATTATCATGTTGATCTCATCACTCTTAATATAAATTTGATTGGGTTAATGATTACTTTTAATTGGGATTGCGAGGGTGTTGTGGATATTACCACTGGGCGTAAACCGGCCAGGAGAGGCCGGGTTAACTTCATAAGTAGCTTCATCTATATCTGAAGCCCATGAAGACAGACGGTGACGCTTCATGAAGGCCCAGGGCCCAAAGCCGGTTTAAGGCATGTAGACACAAACCAGCATTGAGATGTAAACTTGTATTGTAAGATATGCGTAGCAGAGACCGAGCCGGACACGATTATGAGCCGGCCTCGGAGTCTGTAAACCGACGGGCGTCAACCCATGTATATAAGGGGATGGCCCGGCGGCGGTTCAGGCACAACAAACAACAACTCGAGACTCGGGCAAAGCGTATTCGCTCCCTGGTCATCGAAACCCCATCAATTCCATCACAACTAGATGTAGGCTTTTACCTTCATCGTAAGGGGCCGAACTAGTATAAAACTCTCTTGCGTCCCTTGTCCGCTTTAACCCCTTTAAGCTAACCCGTAGTGATGGCTCCACGACTAAGTCCTTTCTCTAGGACATCTGCCATGACAAAACCACGATAGTTGGCGCCCACCGTGGGGCTATCGCACGATGGTTTCAAGTTCTTGGAGGGCAGCTTCGAAGGACTCAAGGGTTACGCTGTGGGCCGGATGACCAAGAGTCGTCGCGGCAAGCTCTACATCGACGATGCAGGCTGGGGCCCCGAGGCCGGCTCAATCGAGTACGGGTACGGGGTCCCCTTTGGTGGCATACACGTTTTCATTGGCAAGATTGGTGAACCGGGCCCTGAGCCGGACATCTGCGCCGACCTCGTCGAAACAGCTCAGCGTGCGAGATCTGCCCGGGTCAAGCCTGTCATGAAGCGTGCCTTCGTGGGAGTTATCCATGGAGGTGAATATGAGGATAGATCGGAATCTGGTGGTGAGACCGTCGTTTATGCCGGCGACGAGTCATCGACTGGAGAGACCGAGTCGGTATATCAGTTAAAAGATGGCCTGATTGGGGGCTGTTCCGAGGGCGACAGTATTCTGGACCCCTTCGATCTGCCAAACCGGGTGGCGATCTTCATGGCCGGCACGCAACCAGCGCTCCACTCTTCAACCGCAGCGGCGATGATTTCCGGGTCAGCAGCGACGGCAGCGGCTGGGGCAGGAGGCCCTGTGCAATCGCCAGCTCAGGTTCTATCTGATTTGTTTGATGTGTTGGCAACGCTGATGGCGGAGGTTAACCCGGCGGATCAGGATGCACACAATGCGGAAGTTGCGAAAGTGAAAGATCAGATCACCCAGGCAAAAGCCGACTTAGCAGCTGAGGATACTAGGATAGCCGCGGAGCGGGCCGCTTTGGATGCACAAGCTTACCGGATTATGCTGGATCAGAGTGCGTCGAACGAAGTCCTGAAGAGGAGGCACCGATCTCGCCTGCTGCCGGTTTACAACGCTAGAAATCTCTTTAACACCCCAGGGGCAGGAACCAGTCATCCGCTGGTGGTAAATCGGGCAGAGGCACCCGGAGCAGGGGCGCCAGTTCAGCCATGTTTGGTGGATCCGCCTCGTCAGAACAACGTTGTGGTACCTCATGTCCCCACACCACCTGGTCATTATGCTAACCCAATGGACAACATTGTCGCTGCTGCTTCACGGCTGGCGACCATCCCGATCGAAGGCGATTCTCCAGCAGCGGTCGAGACGCGTCGGGTTAAGGAGCTTCTTCAGACAGCCTTGATTCAACAGGAGGCTTATTCGTATAGTCGCGATCGGATTCATTCCACTCCCCATCCAAGCCGGAGTTACAGCAGGCGTAGGGATGAACCGGCAGTGTCAAGCAATGCGCGGAACCGTGATCCGCCCCGTGACCATAACCCGGCGGGTGGTGCCAGTGATGCTCAGGATGTGGTGAACTGGGATCGGGCACGCAGAGAGGCCGAGTTAGCAGTGCAGCACGAGGCCCGTCAGCTCGCTCCGGTTCATCCAACCACACCGGTGGAACCAGGAGTTACCTCTAGTTCCTTGGGAGTGCCATGTCTTGTCCCGGCGTTGCGCAATGTGCGCCTGCCCAAAGATTTCAAGGGCCCGCGCAAGGTGCCGAATTACACCGCTGATTTATCCCCTGAAACATGGGTTGAAAGCTATGAGATGGCCATGGAGATGCTGGACGTGGATGATGCAGCATGTGCGAAGTACTTCACCATGATGCTAGAAGGAACGGCGCGCACTTGGCTAAAGAGTTTACCGGCTAATTCTATCAGGTCATGGGCTGAGTTGAGAGCCTGGTTTGTACAGAATATCAAGGATACATGCAAGCAGCCCATGTCAATTGTGGACTTAGCTGCCTGTGTCCAGGAGGAAGGAGAGTCCACAACCCATTGGGTGCGCAGGGTTTCGGAGATTTTGCATTCATCAGACCGCATCAACGCTGACACCGCAGTTTTAACATTGGAAGGTAATTGCCGATTTCAACCCTTGAAGTTGAAGTTGGGATGGCTCAAACGTCATTGTAATGACATGGGAACCCTTATGGCTGCACTGGTGAAGTATGCCGACTCTGATAGTACCAAGGATCCCGAGTCTGACGATGACAAGACAGGGAAGGGAAAGAAGAGCGGCAACACCAAGGGGCAGCACCACAACCCGGCGGGTCATGGAAATGGCGGCAAGCGTAAAGTGGACCACGGTTTAGATTTTGTGGCTAACACTATTACGCACGACAAGGGCCAGCGGCGTAAGGGTAAACCGCCCCGGCGGAATGGAATGCCGAATCCTAATCCGGACCGATTGTCGTATCTGTTGAACCAGCCCTGTCCAAAGCATGGGACGAAGGAGGAACCATCTACACACCTCTGGAAAGATTGTTATATCATGCAAGAGTTCAAAAATTCTGACTCTTTCCGGTATGATCATGGATCAGGAGGCGGTTCAGGCGGAGGAAATTCCGGTTCAGGATTCCATGGCAATTAGGGTGGACATAACAATCAAAGTAATCAGGGTAATCAAAGTGGCTATAATCATCAGGGCAGTTAGCAGCAGCAGTCGGGTTACCAGAGCAACCCGAAGCAGTTGAATAGCCGACAGTATCATGTCTTCACCACTAGCTTGGACAAGCGTGATCAGAAGCTTCATAAAAGGATGGTGAATGCCATTGAACCGGTGGTGCCCCATTATTTGCGCTGGTCCGAGCAGCCCATTGTGTGGAGTAGAGATGATCATCCACCCCGGGTTGACAATCCAGGTCATCTAGCTCTGGTGGTGGCACCTCAAGTGGGAGGTTATAAGTTCACTAAGGTACTCATGGATGGAGGGAGTAGTATCAATATCCTTTATTATGAAACTTTCCGTCGCATGGGCTAACAGATAAAAATCTTAAACCATCCAATACGGTGTTCCATGGTGTGGTGCCTGGTAAGTCGGCATATCCTGTTGGTAAGATAGCCCTGGAGGTGGCTTTTGGAGATGAGCGTGACTCGAGATCAGAAACCTTGACCATTGAAATGGTGAAAATCAGAAACCCGTATCATGCCCTATTTGGACGGCCAGCTTATGCCAAGTTTATGGCACGACCTTGTTATGTCTATCTACAACTCAAGATGCCGGGTCACAAGGGAACTATAACCGTGCATGGAAGCCGCAAGATTGCTCTGGAGTGTGAGGAAGGTGATGTGGCTTATGCTGAGTCGGCTTGTGCAACAGAGGAGTTGAAGTTTTACAAAGACAATGTTGATCCGGCAGATATGACTTCGTTGAAGAAACCAACTACGGAGCATGATCCGGCCCTAAAGTTTAAATCGGCTATGAGACTAAACTTGTTGACTTCGTGCCGGGCGATTCGTCCAAGCAGTTTAGCATCAGCGCTAACTTGGATCCGAAATAGGAAAGCGCGCTCATCGAGTTCATCCGTGAGAATCGGGACATCTTTGCATGGAAGCCTTCTGACATGCCTGGTGTACCGAGAGAACTCGCTAAGCACACCCTCAATGTTGATCCTAAGTATAAACCAGTCAAGCAGTTTCTCCGCCGGTTCAATGAAGAAAGACGCAAAGCTATTGGAGAGGAAGTAGCCAGGCTCTTGGCGGCTGGATTTATCGTTGAAGTATTCCATCCTGAGTGGTTGGCTAATCCGGTGCTGGTCCTCAAGAAGAATGGCACTTGGCGTATGTGTGTGGATTACACAGATCTCGACAAAGCTTGTCCGGCAGATCCTTTTGCCCTCCCCCGTATTGATCAGATTATTGATGCTACCGCAGGTTGTGAGCGGTTAAGTTTTTTGGATGCATATTCTGGTTATCATCAGATCAAGATGGCAGTTAAGGACCAGGAGAAGAAGGTCTTCATAACTACCTTTGGAGCCTTCTGCTATGTGTCCATGCCCTTTGGGCTCAAGACTGCACATGCAACTTATCAACGGTGTGTGCAGAATTGTCTTCATAAACAGATCGGCCGCAATGTTCACGCCTATGTGGATGATATTGTGGTGAAATCAAGGAAAAGGGAGACATTGATTGATGACTTGAAGGAAACCTTTGATAACCTGCGGGTTTATAAAATGATGCTTAATCCGGCCAAGTGCGTCTTTGGTGTACCTGCAGGCAAGCTCTTGGGTTTTTTGGTGTCTAACAGGGGCATTGGAGCTAATCCGGAAAAGATCAAGGCCATCACCTCCCTGGCTAAACCAAAGTGTATCAATGATGTTCAACCCCTGGCAGGCCGGATTGCCGCGTTGAGCCGGTTTGTCAGTCGTCTTGGTGAGAAGGCCATTCCTTTGTATCAGATGCTGAAGAAAACGGATAATTTCGTCTGGAGTGACGCCACTAATGAAGCATTTGAGGACTTAAAGCGGAAGCTAGCTAATCCGCCGATTCTCCCTGCTCCGGTTGATAAAGAACCGTTGCTGCTATATGTGGCAGCTAACGCTCGGGCTGTTAGTGTGGCTATTGTGGTGGAGCGCAAGGAGGGAGGAAAGGAATATCCGGTTCGGGCTGTTAGGGTTTAGGATTTAGTGAGGTACTCATTGAATCCAAGCAGAGGTACCCGCACTGGCAAAAAATGGTGTATGGGGTTTTCATGGCAAGCTGGAAGCTTAAGCAGTATTTCCAAGGTCATCCCATCACGGTGGTCAACTCTGCTCCTTTGGGGGATATAATCCAGAATAAGGAGGCAACTGGTAGAATTGCTAAATGGGCTATCGAGCTCGGGCCTCACGGGTTGAAATACATACCCCGAACGGCGATCAAATGTCAGGCACTTGTGGATTTCATCAATTATTGGACAGAAGTACAAGCGCCAGAGGAGAAGTCGTATCACACTTATTGGACTATTCATTTTGATGGGTCCAGGCAATTGGAGGGCTCGGGGGCTGGAGTCGTGTTAACTTCCCCACGAGGTGATAAGTTTTGTTATGTTCTTTGTTTGATGTTCCCTTGCACTAATAATGCAGCTGAATATGAGGCCTTACTCCATGGTCTACGGATGGCTAAGGAGATGAATCTCAGCCGAGTTAAATGCTTCGGTGACTCGGATCTGGTGGCTCAACATGTGTCTGGCACTTGGGATTCCAAGGACCCACTGATGGCAGCATATCGTCGTGAGGTGGATATTGTTGCACGTCACTTCAAAGGTTATCAAGTGGATCATGTGGACTGGCAGAAGAATGAAGCAGCAGATGCTTTAAGCCGCCTGGGTTCCCAACGTAAACCGGTTCCACCTAATGTTTTCCTGGACGTTTTGCATAATCCGTCCGTCAAGCTCCATGGTGAAGAGGATTTGGTTGTTCCTGATCCGGAGGCTCAGTTGGTGGCAGCTCTATGTATTATCCCGGATTGGACGGTTCCGTATCTGGCATATATAAACCGGGGCGAGTTACCAGAGGATGAAACTTTGGCCAGACAGATAACCCGGCGGTCCAAGTCCATGACTATTATCGATGGAGAGTTACATCATTGCAGTGTGACAGGGGTGTTTCAACGTTGTGTATCTCCTGAGGAAGGCCGTGAAATTTTGCGTGAGATCCACGAAGGAGATTGTGGGCACCACGCCGGTTCAAAATCTTTGGTGGCCAAGGCGTTTCGTCATGGTTTTTATTGGTTGACAGCTCATGCTGATGCCGAGGACTGGGTTAAAAGATGTGATGGCTGTCAAAAAATTTCACGGCGTGTTCATGTACCAGCTCAAGAATTGAGGATGATTCCAATCACCTGGCCTTTTGCAACTTGGGGGCTGGATATGGTTGGGCCTTTCAAGAGGTCCAAGGACAAGAAGACCCACCTTTTGGTGGCAGTTGATAAGTTCACAAAATGGGTGGAGGCAGAGCCAGTTAGTAAGTGTGATGCAGCCACGGCAGTTCAATTCATCAAAAAGGTGATCTTTCGGTTTCGCTTTCCACACAGCATTATAACAGACAATGCTACCAATCTGTCAAAGGGTGCCATGAAGGAGTTCTGTCAATGTGAGCACATCCGGCTTGACATGTCATCAGTGGCTCACCCCCAGTCCAATGGTCAAGCGGATAGGGCCAATCAAGAGATCTTGAGAGGCATCAAACCCCGGCTTATGGTTAGTTTGCAACGGACGCCGGGTTGTTGGGTTGAGGAGTTACCTTCAGTATTATGGAGCATCAATACCACACCCAACAGATCAACAGGCTACACACCGTTCTTCATGGTTTATGGAGCGGAAGCGGTTCTTCCTAGTGACATCCGTCATGACTCGCCTCGTGTAGCGGCATATGTTGAAGCGGATAACGAGAAGGCATGGCAGGAAGCTCTTGACCTGTTAGATGAGGAGCGTGACATGACAGCAGCCCGTTCGGCGATTTATCAGCAAGATCTGCGTCATTATCATAGCCGCCGGGTTAGAACCAGAACCTTTCAAGAAGGAGATTTGGTGCTTCGATTCATCCAGGATCAGACGGATATGAAAAAGCTATCCCCCCTTGGGAAGGGCCTTTTGTGGTCAGCAAGGATTTGCACAATGGGTCATACTACCTAATCGATGTTCGAGAGCGCAAAGACTCACGTAAATCGGAGGAGGAGACCAACCGGCCGTGGAATATAGCTCATCTTTGGCCCTACTATACTTTAGCTACAGGCTCTGCTTATGTACATATTATGACATTGTATATATTATGATCAATATAATAAACCGGAACCTCGGCTAAAGCGGGGTATCTGTTTTGTTTTCTTACATCACATGTGGTTAGATGGAGCTTACAAAGCGGCGTCCGGTTTACCCCTTGATTTAGCTTCTTAAAGCTTGATATCAGATCATTTGGGGGCTTGGTCGTATCCGAACCATAGCTACACCTCTTGATCGCCGTAATGCCACAGCATCACTTGGGAGCATGGTCGAACCCGAACCATGACTACGCCTCTTGATCGGCGTAAAGCCACAGAATCACTTGGGGGCTTGGTCGTATCCGAACCATAGCCACGCCTTTTGATCGGCGTAATGCCACAGCATCACTTGGGAGCATGGTCGAACCCGAACCATGACTATGCCTCTTGATCGGCGTAAATCCACAGAATCACTTGGGGGCTTGGTCCCGAACCATAGCAATGCCTTTTGATCGGTGTAATGCCACAGCATCATATGGGGGCTTGGTCGAACCCGAACCATAGCAACACCTCTTGATCAAATTTGGGGCCTTGCAGCCCGTGAAAAGCCTCGACTACAACGAGCTTCTTTTTCTTTTGCTAAGATTTGTGATGTTTTCAAACCAGTGTTTATCAACCCGGTTGGGCTGTCAACTACAAGTTGTCAATACATGACCAAGTTATAATTCGGAGACTATCAGCCCGGCCTGGTTTTGACTCATAGTCACCAGTATGGAATAAGCCGGTGTTTTTCACAACCCGGAATGGTTTTTTTGTAAACCGGCATTATATAGCAGGAGATGTTTTTACCCCGGATTAAGGTTATTACCTTCATTACAAGGCTGGTCAGCCAACACTATGCCTAAAGGTCGCAGGTATCATATATTTCCATACTTGGTTATCTTTTACAACCTTGGTTATAAAACTTGGTCATTTATATAGTTGGGTATCATGACCCGCCCGGT
The DNA here is from genome assembly GCF_002575655.3 of Aegilops tauschii subsp. strangulata. Classification (NCBI taxonomy): domain Eukaryota; kingdom Viridiplantae; phylum Streptophyta; class Magnoliopsida; order Poales; family Poaceae; genus Aegilops; species Aegilops tauschii. The sequence continues at coordinate 176,901,523 of NC_053038.3, read as the reverse complement.
GGTAAACCGCCAGGGCATTTTAAGCTTTTTATCTGCAGGAACAATTGGAATAAAAAGCTATGGATTATGAACATCATATCTCAAAGCATGGCGGATTAACACGCATCAGTTGCAGATAAATATGCATGAAGGCATAACAGACCAATTGTTTTAACTAGCCTATTACAAGGCGTTTCAGTACTCAAAGGAATAATTTTTTCTCAATAAACATTGCAGTATGGAAGGATAAACCGGCCACCAGGTTATGATCACTGAGCAGCTTGACCTGACGGCTGCGGGTCATCTTGCACCGGTTCTTCTTCTTCGTCCCTACCCAGCGGCTGGAAGTCAACGGTTGTCCAGTCGATCCCAGTTAAAGCTTGGAACACAGCTTCGTCGCTTATAAGGGTGGACGGTTCAATATCAGGGGCATAAGTGTGCTTACGGATTGGAGGGATAAGGCTTTGAGTTTCAAGAGCTGGTGCAGCAACCCGCTTGTTCTTGATATCATAACTCGCCTGATAATGTGAAAGATCAGTTTCTTCAGCAAGTTGACAAGCCAGTGGACGTACTTCCCGGTTTATGGCGCGGAGATCTTCAGTGCAAAATTCTGATCCGTCCTCTTTCAAGCTTGGGTAGCCCTTAGCCACGTCCGTCAGATCAAGATCAGGCACCCATGCCTTTGCCCGCGTTAGCGTGGTCAGAGCACCAGCCCTTGCAGCAGACCTCTTCAGCCCTTCTATCCAGGCAGGCATCATAGATAGCCTGTCTAAGGTATCCTTGATCAGCGTTGGGGGTGGCTTATTGTGCGAAGCGGTGCAGATAACCCATTGTGTGCCGGTATAAAGTTGCTCTATCAGCGTGTAGGCAGCCTTCAACTTCTTCTGCACATCTGAGGCCAGATGGCTAATGCGGGTTCCTGTATTATTACAAACATCAGTAAACCCGCAACACATGAGAGGATATGTTGAAAGCATAAAGGAAGGATGCTTACCAAACGCAGCAGAGGTCATAGCATGCACTTGCCGCTTTACACCAGTCAGCTCGTCAACCACCGGTTTAAGAGCGGCTTCTGCGTTTTCAGCCCTTTTTATCAAAGCGGCCTTTTCAGTCTCCCAATCCGCCCACTCTTTGTTGAAGCCCTCTTTCAGTTTCTCCATAGCGCCTAGAGTGCGGGTCAACTCTTCCTTTGCTTTGGAGGATTCAGATTGCTGGGTTTTGATGTTGTCCTGCAGATCAGCGGTTTGGCGTTCCTTCTTGCTCAGCTCCGCCTGTAAAGAGACAGATACAAAATGAGTTGACAGTACATATTTGAAGCACCAAGCACATAACAAGTTATGCCCTTAGTACTTGGGGGCTAATGCATGTTTGCGTTTACTCAGAAATTTTTACAAGTCCCAAACACAATACAAGTATTAAGCTTGGTACTTGGGGGCTAATGTGTGTTTGGTCAAAAAGCTGTTGATATGGGAATTCTTCTACAGTCCTGGTTCATCTTTATAAAGTTAAACTGGCCCTTGGGGACTATACCGGCGAAAGAGAAGTATGGCAAATTATAAGGAACCGGTTCATCTTAATAAGGTAATCCGGTCCCTGGAGGCTAAATAGGCAAGGTTAAGTTATGACAAAAGTCCCGGCTTAGATTGGTATCATAAACCGTCACTTGGGAGCTACTACGAGCTGATGAATTGAAATTGGACAAAGGAGAAAAACAGTAGTTACCTCATATCGCTCCTTCATCAAGTTTACCAAACTAGCTTCATAGTCGCGACTGGTATACACACGGTTCAAGAAGCCAGAGTGAATATCTTGAACATTGAGGTTGGCGAAGCTTGATAAATCGGCATTCCATTTGCCTTTGCCGATAGCAGAGAGATCATCCTTTGCAGTATGCTTTCACAAAGCTACAGGGTTGCCTGGAGTGGAGTGGCCAGTGCCAGTAATCATAACATCATCATCTTGTTCATCCGCAGCTCTTGCCGGAGTTGGCGTTTTATCAGTGTCCTTCGTTGGACTGACCCGTTTGTCACCAGTTCGGACAGGGCTGGTTGGCCTGTCTGCATGACTTGTAATATCAACTTGCACTTGTTCAGCAAGGAAATCATGGTCTTGAAGCGGCGGATCATGAAGCATGGCGTGAGCATCAGTTCCTTCCAGATCTGGAGTTGTTTCCGGTTCAGCAGCTACATTTTCATCAGCCGGTTTGTTCAACCGAGCTTTCCTGCTGGGTCTTGGCTTGGCGCTGCGAAAAGATAAAGACATAAGGATCAGTACAGTATGAAAAGATAACATATCAAGAATAAAGACATGTGCATAACTCACCCAGGAACTGTTTTGAGAGGTGGAAGCTGTGTGGCCGAAGACTCGCCAGAGGATGAGTGAGAAGTACCCTGATAATTTGAATCAGACGGGTTAAGAGGCTGGCGAAAGCAACCTGCTTTTGGGCATGAAGTATCAAAGGGATAAGAGACCTCTGATCGGCATTTCTGAACCGGACTGTTCGGTAAACCGGCGGAGGTAACTACCTGGCCGATGTGCCGGGTTGTACGGCGAGCTTCGTGCTGCTGCGTCTTCAAAAGAAAGTTTGGATCCAAATAAGCAAGAGGCTGAGAAAATTTTACTTTCCGGTTTGCTTGATGGATTTTTGATGTTGGCAAAGGATCTGAATCGGAGGAAAGAATAGTTACCTCTACGTCCTCGGCGTGATTACCTTCAGCGTCATCCTGATAATAATCATTGTCAATGAGATGTATGAAAAATAAGCCAAGAGAGTCAAGTTCTACCTCTGATTCCAGATTACGCACATTGTCATCAGCTGGTAGATCGGAGGATGCAGTGGTCCTTCTCTTGGCAGGTTTCTTGACAACCTTGGTATTTGGACGAACTGGCTTGACCGGTTTGTCTTATTGTTTTGCCGGTTTATCTTGTGATGGTTTCTTGTTCCAGAATGGATCATCATCCTGTCAGAAAAATAATCACACTTTCAAGGAATATTTGGACAGAAGCAAATTCAGATACAAAGGATTATATGATTCTTACAGCTGGTGGTTTATTGAAGGTGTAGAAAGTGAGTAGCCCGGTTTGGGCACAGACGGCCTCCGGTTAGTTCAGTATTTTCTTTACAGCCTCAGTGACTTTGTCATCTATAAGCTGAATGTCAATGTGCCGCTGAGCATCCTTCAAACTCCCCGTGTACTCACACATCAAACCGGGGCGCCGGCTTAAGGGCAGAATGCTCCAGCTTATCCAGCAGCGAGCAAGATTGACTCCTGTCAAACCGTTCGCCATGAAGGCTCTAAGCTTCGAAAGTTGGGGAGCGTAGTTGGCCCGTTCTCTTGCTGCCAGCCTCTAAGGAAATGAGTGTGTGTTGCTCAAGCGTTCAGGGCGGTAACCCGGCAGGGGGTTTTCGTCAGATGGAGAGGTATCCATGCGGTAAAACCAAGTTTGGTTCCACTCTTTGGGGTGACTGTGGAGTTTGGGATGGGGGAAGGTGACTTCTTTTCTCTTCTGAACCGCCATTCCGCCCAGTTCCATATTGGGTCCATCTGAGAACTCGGTGCAACGGTTTAAATGAAAGAAATCCCTAAACAGTTCGACTGTAGGTTCCTCTTGTAGATAAGCTTCACGGAATACTTGGAAGTGGCAGATATTGGTAACAGAGTTGGGACCGATGTCTTAAGGGCGCAGCTGAAAATTGGCTGGCACATCTCATAAATTTTTTGAACCGGGAGGGCTAAAACCTCGTCCAAGATGATCAGAAAACACGACTAATTCTCCATCGTTGGGTGTAGGAGGATTTTCCGGGCCAGGGACCCTCCAGTGGATGACATCTTTCTTGGCTAGGGCGCCCGTCTTAACAAGGTTGTTTAATTGCTCCTCGGTTACTCGAGAAAGAGCCCAATTGCACTCATAAACTTGTTTAGCCATGACAAGGAAAATCTGAAACATGAGTATTACCGGTTTAAGATTTACAGTGGACAACTATACAGCGGTATGAGGATACTAGCATATTGGTAAACCGGAGTCTGGCAATGGAACAGTGTAATGCATTGGCGGTTCAACAGGGGACTAATGGTATCTACCGGGTCATCATTTTTCTGTGAGGTTAAACCGGCCAATCTGGTATTCAAAGGGTGTAAGAGAAGGAGGAAACAAGTTTCACATCTTGCTATGGTAATTTCAGATCTACCGCGCATGGGAAAAACAAAAGATATTCTGTCCTAAATTCCAGTATACTGAAGGTTCACTAAGATGAGATGAGTTGGATATCAAACAGGTGCTGAAACTGCTAAAGCACGAGATCTATGTGGTTTAAACTACTACCACACGAGACCTATGTGGTTTTTGGATCTAACCCACAGATATAAGCAAGGGAAAAGAAGTGCGGTGACGAACACCGATGAACGACGGAAACCCTAAGCGCAGATCTATGGTAAGAGAAAGGGGAGACTTACGGGTGCTGTTGAACAGCGGCGGCGCGCGGAGGAGCTTTGGTACGTTCAGGTCGATGCAGCGGCCAAGGGTGGTGGAGCAGTCGAAGGTTGGCGGCGGCGGCCGAGGTCGAAAGTTCGGGCATCGCGAGGATGAAGATGAAGCGAAGAGGCACGATGGGGAAAATGGAAAGTCCCCCTGGCCCTATTTATAAGAAGATAAACGACAGATGCGAAAATCAAGGAGCCGGATTTTTTTGATATAAGGTAATGTTGTCGCCTCGATTGTCGGAGGCTCGGTAATGACAGGTGACGTCGCGGTGGTTTACCAAGATCCTGGAAGATGATGTCATGGCGGTTTATAAGATTGTGTGAAGATTTTGAAGAAGAAATTTTCTCAAGTATTGAGGATTGACATGAACCAGTTCAAATCAATCTGGGGCCTAATGTTGGGGATATTACCATTGGGCGTAAACCGGCCAGGAGAGGTCGGGTTAACTTCATAAGTAGTTTCATCTGTATCTGAAGCCCATGAAGACAGACGGTGGCGCTTCATGAAGGCCCAGGGCCCAAAGCCGGTTTAAGGCATGTAGACACAAACCGGCATTGAGATGTAAACATGTATTGTAAGATATGCGTAGCAGAGACCGAGCCGGACACGATTATGAGCCGGCCTCAGAGTCTGTAAACCGACGGGTGTCAACCCATGTATATAAGGGGACGGCCCGGCGGCGGTTCAGGCACAACAAACAACAACTCGAGACTCAGGCAAAGCGTGTTCGCTCCCTGGTCATCGAAACCCCATCAATTCCATCACAACTAGACGTAGGCTTTTACCTTCATCGTAAGGGGCCGAACTAGTATAAAACTCTCTTGTGTCCCTTGCCCGCTTTAACCCCTTTAAGCTAACCCGTAGCTATGGCTCCACGACTAAGTCCATTCACTAGGACATCTGCCGTGACAAAACCACGACAGAGGTGGTTTACCTTCTCAATGTTTTCAACAAACTTTGTAGTTAAATAAAATATATTCCTTTGCAGTAGGGAAAATTTGGCTTTTTGCAAAACATATTAACCATACAGCCTCCACCAGCCATATATGCATGTAGTGATAGCACTATTCTGTTCATTACTCTCTTGTGTTACATTGCCAGCATATTCCATGTGCTGACCCATTTTCGGGCTGCAACGTATCATGTTGCAGACTTTTCAGACGACGAGTAAGGAGCCTTAGGTCGTGGTCTTTCACTCAGTGATGCTGTTGGAGTTGATGGAATCACTTTATCTTCCAAGCTTTCTGCTGTTATCATATTAGATGGCCTTAAGCCATATTTATTGTAATAAGTTCTCTTTTGAGACATTCGATGTAATAAGTGTGTGATTGCTACTCTATTATAAATCCTTCAAGTACTGTATGTGTCAGCATTATCGATCCAGGGATGACACTTATGCACAGAGATCAGACTGTTTGAGGTCTGGTCGCTACAAGATGGTATCAGAGCACTCGCTGACTGTAGGACACGACCACTAAGCTAAAGCCCTAGATCACTACTCTCTTCTCATTTCTAACTCCTCTCTATTTTCTACTCTTTAGGATGGCAGATGCAAGGATCAAGTTCATGCAACCGGATGAAGACACCCCTTTTGGACGCCACTTGAAGGAAGTCACTAGGTACCTGAACATCGGAATACCAAGCTTCACCGGGACTTACAACGCCACTTTACCAAAAGAGGAGCGCTGAATGATTCAAGTTCAAGTTCCAGGAAGGACATTCACGCCAGTCACTGAGCCCATAGAGTTTTCCTTCGATGCCCCAACCTGGAGTCTAGGAAAGAGTATGGCAGCTCACATCACCATGGGACGCATTGGAGAAGTTTGCCAGAATGATCTCAAGGATACAATCTACCAGATTTGTGGGCGCTGAGATGAGCAATGGGAGATGATCAACACCAGGAAGGATAGATCGATTGCCTCTTTCATCCAGGAGTTAAACTAGCACATTCAACGCCAGGAGAACCAGATGTGCGCAGGCATGGCGGATTTGAAGAAAGCAATGACAAGGATCATGGAACTGGAGGAAGAACTCAAGGCTACACGCGAGGATTATATGGAGGAAATTGTCGTACTAGTGGAGAAGAATGACGACCTGACCAGGAAGCTAGGAGTTTTCATGGGAGACCCTGCGCCAGGAGGAGAAGATGATAGTAACACTTGCCCGGAGAACTACATCATCATCGACGACACTGACTCGGACCCTGACGATAGCGATGATGACTATGTTGATGAAGATGGAGCAGATATCATGGAGTCTTCGATCGAGCAATTTTTCTAGTAGACCACCAAATCAGTAGTAGTATTCCACCATGTATATAGTATAGTCCAAACACTTTAGTAACGATAGTTCTAGACCGATTGTATGCCCTTGTTTGATTTGATTGTGTGATATGTTTGTGTTTGTCTCATGTGCATATGGGTAGTGTTTTCCCTAGACCTCATATTATTCTGTTTCCTCATCCTTTCTAAACCCAGCAGATGCCTCCGAGATGCGATAATGGTTTTCTTTCCCAGCGGAGCTCACTCAGTTGATCCAGCAGCAGAATGCATTGATGCAGATACTAGTCTAGAATCAGAACCAGGGGAACAACAACGACAACAACCCACCACCACCCCCACCAGTTGACCACTTAGCCCGTTTTCTTAGGTTGAATCCGCCGGTGTTGTCCAGTAGCACCGAGCCGATTGTTGCAGATGATTGTCTTCGCAAGATAGAAAGGAAGTTGACCACTGCAGGATGCATAGATGCGGAGAGAGTGCGTTTTTCCGCACATCAGCTTGATGGACCCGCAGCATCTTGGTGGGAGAATTTCATAGTCACCTACCCTATTGACACTGTGACATGGGACCAGTTCCAGCAGGCTTTTTGCACTGCCCATGTTTCAGCAGGAGCTATGGCCATGAAGAAGCGTGAGTTTCGCAACTTACGCCAAGGAAGGCGCATTGTTGGCCAATATGTGGATGAGTTTAGTAAGTTAGCACATTATGCCCCAGATGACGTTGCTACAGATGCAACTAAAAAGGAGAAGTTTTTGGAAGGACTGAATGATGAGCTGAGCACGCAGTTGATGGTGGCAAATTTCAATAACTATCAGGAGTTGGTGGATAGAGCTCTCTTGCTTGAAGGGAAGCAGAAGTAGATTGACAGCCGCAAAAGGAAGTATGGACAAGGGAAGTACAATTCTGGAGCCCAGCAGAGACCCCATTACACCCCGCATTCAGGAGGACTTGTTCATAACCATGGAGGCCACACTCATAATGGAGGAAGTTCGCACAATCATAGTGGCCCCAAGAATGGTAATGGTAATGGCGGGACAGAACCGTTCCAACCCGGCAACACCCGCCAAGAAGGATCTAAGCCACGTGACGTGCTACAAATGCCAGAAGACCAGACATTACACCAATGAATGTCCTGAAGCCAAGAATGGAAATGGCAATGGAAGCTTTGGGAAGAAGCCCAACCCTTTCAACAGGGGACAAGTGAACCATGTTAACGTGGAGGAGGTTGAAGCCCAGCCAGATGCACTAATAGGTAAGTTTTTGGTTAAGTCATTTACTGCAGTCGTACTTTTTGATAGTGGTGCATCGCATTCATACATATCAAGGGGATTTGTGGATAAGTTTAAACTGCCAACCCAAGCCCTTAGGTCACCCATGTTAGTAACCTCGCCAGGAGGAGAGTATATGGCTAGCCTATGGTGTGATCAGTTACCATTAAGGATTGGTAACTACTTGTTTCCCTCGGACCTAATAGTATTAGGGTCACAAGGACTGGATGTGATATTAGGCATGGATTGGTTATCGAAGTACGGAGGGAACATTGACTGCGCCAGTAAGTCGATTTTACTTACCACCCGAGAAGGAAGAAGGATCAATTATGTATCTCGGCACGTGCCGAATAGGACTCAAGTAAATTCCTTATCAGGAGTTGTACAGGAGGATGTACCAGTGGTGAAGGATTTTCCGGATGTATTTCCGGAAGAGTTGCCAGGCATGCCACCAGATGGAGACATTGAGTTTTTGATTGAGCTTTTGCCAGGCACAGGGCCAATATCTAAGAGACCGTACAGAATGCCTGCAAAGGATTTAGAGGAAATTAAGAAACAGATTAAGGAATTACTGGATAAAGGTTATATCCTCCCAAGTTCGTCACCTTGGGGATCCCCAGTACTTCTAGTGGAGAAAAAGGATGGATCGTTGAGGATGGTTGTTGATTATCGAGGATTGAATGAAGTGACGATCAAAAACAAGTACCCACTGCCGTTGATCAATGATTTGTTTGACCAGCTGCAAGGAGCAAAGGTGTTTTCCAAGATCGATTTGCGATCAGGGTATCACCAGCTGAAGATTCGAGAGCAGGACATACCTAAGACAGCTTTTACAACGAGGTACGGGCTGTATGAGTATATCGTTATGTCATTTGGTCTGACTAACGCACCTCCCTATTTTATGAACATGATGAACAAGGTGTTTATGGAGTTTTTGGATAATTTCGTTGTGGTGTTCATTGATGACATTCTGTTCTACTCGAAGAACGAAGAGGAACATAAAGAGCATTTGCGTTTGGTACTTGGTAAGCTCAGAGAACATCAGTTATACGGCAAGTTCAGCAAGTGCAAGTTTTGGCTGTAGGAAGTTGGATTTCTTGGACATGTTATATCCAGAGAAGGAATAGCAGTAGACCCCACCAAGGTTGTCACTGTGACAAATTGGGAGTCACACACGTCAGTTGGAGAGATTCGGAGTTTTGTTGGACTCGCAGGATATTACCGAAGGTTCATTGAGAATTTCTCAAAGATTGCAAAGCCCATGACGGAGTTGTTGAAGAAGGACACCAAATTTAATTGGATTGAGGAATGTGAGGCCAGTTTTCAGGAGTTGAAGAGACGCTTGGTTACATCACCAGTGTTGATTCTGCCAGATCAACGCAAAGATTATGAAGTGTATTGTGACGCTGCTCGTCGAGGACTTGGAGCCGTACTTATGCAGGAGGGAAGAGTTGTTTCCTATGCCTCACGACAGCTTAAACCCCATGAGTTAAATTATGCTACGCATGATTTGGAGTTAGCAGCTGTAGTGCATGCATTGAAGACATGGAGACATTTTCTCATTGGAAACCATTGTTAGGTATACACGGATCACAAGAGTTTGAAGTATATCTTCACGAAGAAGGAGTTGAATCTCACGCAGAGGAGATGGTTAGAGCTAATAAAGGATTATGATATGAGATTGCATTATCATCCCGGAAAGGCTAACGTAGTGGCCGATGCGTTGAGCCGAAAAAGTCATGTCAACACACTCATGACCGGAGAGTTACCCAAGGAGTTAGCAGAAGACCTTCGCGAGCTATGTTTGGAGATAGTTCCGAGAGGTTATGTAGCAGCTTTGGAGATTCAGTCTACCTTGATGGATAAGATCAGAGAAGCTCAGAAGACAGACAAGGAGATTGCCAAGATAAAGGAAAGGATGAGTAAAGGAAAGGCTAAAGGATTTCGTGAGGATGAGCACGATACCTGATGGTTTGAGGACCGCGTATATGTGCCAAATGATCAGGAGATTAGGAAGTTGATTCTATAAGAGGCCCATGATTCGCCATATTCGATTCACCCAGGAAATACCAAGATGTATCTGGATTTGAAGGATAGTTTCTGGTGGACCGGAATGAAAAAGGATATTGCAGAGTATGTAGCAGTTTGTGATGTATGTCAGAGAGTGAAGGCAGGGCATCAGAAGCCAGCCGGATTGCTACAACCATTGCCAATACCCGAATGGAAGTGGGATAAACTAGGCATGGACTTTATCACAGGATTACCCAGGACTCGTTTAGGCTATGACTCAATATGGGTTGTAGTCGATCGTTTGACAAAGGTAGCCCATTTCATCCCAGTGAAGACCACTTACACCAATGCTAAGTTGGCAAAGATATACATGACCAGGATCGTATGTCTGCATGGAGTTCCGAGGACCATTGTATCAGATAGAGGAACCCAGTTTACCTCAAAGTTTTGGAATCAGTTGCATGAAACTTTGGGAACCAGGCAAGAGTTCAGTACAGCTTTTCACCCGCAGACGGATGGACAGACTGAAAGAGTCAATCAGATTCTGGAGGACATGTTGAGAGCTTGTGCGCTAGACTATGGATCTAGTTGGGACGATAATTTGCTGTATGCAGAATTCTCTTAGAACAATAGCTATCAAGCCAGTTTGAGGATGGCCCCTTTCGAAGCACTGTACGGAAGGAGGTGCAGAACACCGTTGTTGTGGGACGAAGTTGGAGACCGACAGTTGTTTGGACCAGATTTGATTAAAGAAGTCTGAAGAGAAGGTTAAGCTGATTCGTGATAGACTCAAGGTAGCCCAGTCCAGGTAGAAGAGTTATGCGGATTCTAAATGCAAGGAGACAGTTTACGAAGTCGGAGACAGAGTGTATCTTCGTGTATCCCCACTACGAGGAGTGAAGCGCTTTGGAGTTATGGGAAAGTTAGCGCCACGTTTTGTGGGACCATACAGAGTTTTGGAACGTATGGGAGAAGTTGCCTACAAGTTGGAATTTCCCGAAGGATTGTCCGGAGTTCACGATGTGTTCCACGTTTCTCAGTTGAAGAAGTGCCACGCAGAGATGGCTTATATTCCTCTGAGAGATACAGTGCCGCTGGAAGCGATACGGTTGGATAGTGACTTGACATATGAGGAGAAACCAGTCAAGATACTCGAGTTTGCCAGCTGAGTTACATGCAACAAAGTAATCAAGTTCTGCAAATTTCAGTGAAGCCACTTGGGAACGAGAGGAAGACCTACGGAAGGATCACTCTCACCTATTTTCTAGCCAACCCGAATCTCGAGGGCGAGATTCATCTTAAGAGGGGGTAGGTTTGTAACATCCAAATTTTCAATTTGGAACGTTATACATTACATCATCATTGCATATCATATTTTATTGCAATTTGGTTGATCCTAGAAATTCCACGGAACTCAAGGACCCACGGAGAGAGTTGGGGATTTCATTATTTTCATATTCGAGTTTTTCTCGAATTTTGAAAAGAGGATCTTTGATTTTAATTATTTTTTCTCTGAAATATTTATTTTATTAGAAATAAAATAGAGAGTATAAAATGACTTCCTCAAAATAAAGAAATATCAGAGATTTAATATTAAAATCAAATAAGATTTTTATTCGGAGTTTTGTCGCTATTTTATTTGAATTAGGAAAAATATGCGTTTTTCAAAATTGCGTTTTAGGCCCAAATAAATCTTCACCTTGTCCGGCATATTTTTAGAGGACGGGAAAAATTTATTTCGCGACTTTTGGAGTCCGTTTAGTATTACTTTTCTTTCTTTTTTCTACACGTGAGAATTATTTAAAAAAAATTCAAACCGACTTCGGGCCGTACCCGGCCAGGAGACCTCGGGCCGGCCCCTTTATAAGCCGCCGCCCTGCACCCCCCCCAGCCCAACCAGCCCCGCCGCCCAAACCCTAACCCCCCAGCCACCGCCGCCACCGCCGCGCAGAGGCCGTCGCACGCCGCCGCCGCCGCCCGTCGCCACTGACCACCGCCGCCGCGCTGCCGCCCGTCGGAGGCCGGAGTTCGAGGTAGCGCCGGTTTGTTTTAAAAAAAATTGATTGGTTTTATTTTCATAAACCCTAGTTTCGTTTGTTTAGATCGGTTCGGTTTATTTTTATTGGTTTAGTTATTTAGCGAACGTTCGTTCGTACGTTCGTTTTAAAGAACCGTTTCACCATTAAGTCGCAGACAGCGAACGTTCGGTCGTTAGCCTGTTCGTCAGTTTTTCTTTTTCTCGAATTTTCCGCGATTATTTTCGATCGCGATTTCTGATCCGATTTTCGCTCTAGTATAACTTTTCGCTCGTTTATTGGAATAAGGCGATTCCAGCTCCTAGAGTTTCGTCTCGAAACCCTCTTTCCGTTTAGCCAACTTAAACAAGTTTTTGCTACTGTAAAATTTGACTTTAGTCCAGATTAGTAAATGAAGTTTGTTTCTTTCGCTGTTTGAGTTTTGTTGCTTCGTTTGATTCGATTCTTTTTGCAAACCGGAGTTCTTAAGTTGAACTTTCTGATTAGATCTCTTATTTGAGTTTTACCCGTGCCCTTGCTTGATTTCTTATTGTATGTTTGTTTGTTTGCGATAGAGTACCTGGAGTGCGAAGCGTGCTACTAACAGTCTCTAGGTTTCGCGGGTCATCAGCAAGGCAAGTAGCACTTTGATCATACCTCTTTACTACCCAGTGTTATTGCATTAGATCAATCCTCAAACAATTGCATGGTTAGGATCTAAATTAAATTGTGGGATGGGAAGTAGCTGAGGTAGTACCTATTCACTTGTTTATTATCAAACCCTGGGAGTTACTTCTATGTTATGCTTATATTGCTATGCTATGCTCGTAGACGTGGATTGGGTTTGAGTGTATCCATGACAGATGTGAGATTGTTAATTAATGGTTAAACTTAAGCTGTCAACTTAAATACACATCTGGGTGGATTGAGGCACCTGGGAACCCAGTGATTGCCTGTTTTTTTGGAAATCCTGGGGTACCGTGTTGGACCACCACCCAGGCTCAAAGGGATCATGAGATTATTCATACTAGAAACTTCCGTGTGCAGCCACAAGCTATTATGGGCTCTAGCATAGTTGATTAAGTCGTGTGAACTCTTATAGTGGTAGACTAGCAGATGTAGGGGATGTAGGTGGTACGGTCTACCCATCGTAAGGTGCTAACACTTCTGAAAGACTGTGTCTCGCTCATCCGTTTCTCAAACACCATGTAGTGCAAGAAATCCAACGGAGGAGATCGAGTCTTGTGGGGAAAAGTGCACAAACCTCTGCAGAGTGTACAAACTAATCATGGTTAGCCGTGTCCCCAGTTATGGACATCTTGAGTATCTGGTTCTTGGATTATCATGTTGATCTCATCACTCTTAATATAAATTTGATTGGGTTAATGATTACTTTTAATTGGGATTGAGAGGGGGTTTACCTTCTCAATGTTTTCAACAAACTTTGTAGTTCAATAAAATATATTCCTTTGCAGTAGGAAAAATTGGCTTTTCGCAAAACATATTAACCATACAGCCTCCACCAGCCATATATGCACGTAGTGATAGCACTATTCTGTTCATTACTCTCTTGTGTTACATTGCCTGCATATTCCATGTGCTGAACCATTTTCGGGCTGCATCGTATTATGTTGCAGACTTTTCAGACGACGAGTAAGGAGCCTTAGGTCGTGGTCTTTCACTCAGTGATGCCGTTGGAGTTGATGGACTCACTTTATCTTCCAAGCTTTCCGCTGTTATTGTATTAGATGCCCTTAAGCCATATTTATTGTAATAAGTTATCTTTTGAGACATTCGATGTAATAAGTGTGTGATTGCTACTCTGTTATAAATCCTTCAAGTACTGTGTGTGTCAGCATTACCGATCCAAGGATGACACTTATGCACAGAGATCATACTGTTCGAGGTCTGGTCGCTACACGGACCGAGGGGGACCTTCCCCTAGGCGAAGGCGTACTCCGTGAAGGTGCCTTCGGCGTCGCCTTGTCCCCCGCACGGCCGAGCCGCTGGGCCGACCCAGTGCGCTACGGTGCTAATCTGTGCTCTACGCACACTTTTGGGATAACCCAAATCTTCTTCTTTTTCTTTTCGAGTGAACTTCTAAAATCCATAGTTAGTTCATTTCATGTCCAAACTTGATGATTCAAATTTCCGGAGACTCCATAAATATATATCTATTTAGTGAGCCATAGTGAACATTTTTACTCTGCTTGGTGTTCACCGGATACATTAAATAGGTCATTTATCCATACAAGTCCACTTCAAAAATCCATAGTATATTCATTTGGACTCCAAATTTAGTGAAACCAATTTCTAAATGTTTCTAAGATTATGCCTGATTTAATGGGTACTTTTACTCATTTGTATAAAATGGCATTTTATGGACAACTTGGAGATCCATTAAATCCATTGATTCAATCATATTGAAATGCTCAGAAATATCCACTTATCCAATCCCAGTGAAACCACTCTGGTTATTTTACATATAATCAAAGATGTCCTAGAAAAGTCAAATTAATATTTTTAGAGCACTTTTATTCTTGCCTTGTTGTGTTACTTATTGTGATTGTTTTCGACGTTAGTTGACTGATGTCTACTACGCAACCTTCTTCTTGTAGACGTTGTTGGACCTCCAAGTGCAGAGGTTTGTAGGACAGTAGCAAATTTCCCTCAAGTGGATGACCTAAGGTTTATCAATCCGTGGGAGGCGTAGGATGAAGATGGTCTCTCTCAAACAACCCTGCAACCAAATAACAAAGAGTCTCTTGTGTCCCCAACACACCCAATACAATGGTAAATTGTATAGGTGCACTAGTTCGGCGAAGAGATGGTGATACAAGTGCAATATGGATGGTAGATATGAGTATTTGTAATCTGAAAATATAAAAACAGCAAGGTAACTAATGATAAAAGTGAGCACAAATGGTATTGCAATGGGTTGAAACAAGGCCTAGGGTTCATACTTTCACTAGTGCAAGTTCTCTCAACAATAATAACATAACTGGATCATATAACTATCCCTCAACATGCAACAAAGAGTCACTCCAAAGTCACTAATAGCGGAGAACAAACGCAGAGATTATTGTAGGGTACGAAACCACCTCAAAGTTATCCTTTCTGATCGATCTATTCAAGAGTCCATAGTAAAATAACACGAAACTATTATTTCCGTTCGATCTATCATAGAGTTCGTACTAGAATAACACCTTAAGACACATATCAACCAAAACATTAATGTCACCTAGATACTCCAATGTCACCTCAAGTATCCGTGGACATGATTATAGGATATGCATCACACAATCTCTGATTCATCTATTCAACCAACACAAAGAACTTCAAAGAGTGCCCCAAAGTTTGTACCGGAGAGTCAAGACGAAAACGTGTGCCAACCCCTATGCATAAGTTCACAAGGTCACTGAACCCGGAAGTTGATCACCAACACATACATCAAGTACATCACGTGAATATCCCATTGTCACCACAGATAAGCACATGCAAGACATACATCAAGTGTTCTCAAATCATTAAAGACTCAATCCGATAAGATAACTTCAAAGGGAAAACTCAATCCATTACAAGAGAGTAGAGGGGGAGAAACATCATAAGATGCAACTATAATAGCAAAGCTCGCGATACATCAAGATCGTGCCATATCAAGAACACGAGAGAGAGAGAGAGAGAGAGAGAGATAAAAACATAGCTACTAGTACATACCCTCAGCCCCGAGGGTGAACTACTCCCTCCTCGTCATGGAGAGCGCCGAGATGATGAAGATGGCCACACGTGAGGGTTCCCCCCTCCGGCAGGGTGCCAGAACAGGGTCCCGATTGGTTTTTGGTGGCTACAGAGGCTTGCGGTGGCGGAACTCCCGATCTGTTGTGCTCCACGATGTTTTTAGGGCATATGGACATATATAGGCGAAAGAAGTCGGTCAGGGGAGCCACGAGTGGCCCACGAGGGTAGGGGGCGCACCCAGGGGGTAGGGCGCGCCTCCCTGCCTCGTGGCTTCCTCGAAGCTTCCCTGACGTCTACTCCAAGTCTCCTGGGTTGCTTCCGTTCCAAAAATAACTCTCCCGAAGGTTTCATTCCGTTTGGACTCCGTTTGATATTCCTTTTCTTCGAAACACTGAAATAGGCAAGAAAACAGCAATTTGGGATGGGCCTCCGGTTAATAGGTTAGTCCCAAAAGTAATATAAAAGTGTTTAGTAAAGCCCATAAACATCCAAAACAGATAATATAATAGCATGGAACAATAAAAAATTATAGATACATTGGAGACGTATCATTGACGAAGTAGACGGAGTATTTGGAGAAGGACCAAAAGATTTGAAGACTTTGTTGAGCCAGGCAAGCAGCCCTTTGACCTTGACACCCCTCTTATTCATCGGTACCCTCTTTCCGATTGCATGATAATAAAAAGTGATGGTGATGAACTTGTTACGAACCACTAAATGATGCATGCCCATACTCATAGATGTACCTTGTGCATGGAGGAACTATGTCGAAAGATTAATCGTTGATGCATAATGTTGCATGTTTGCCACGATCACCTCGTGGTTGCATTGTTTCGAAAACCCCATCGGGTGCCCCTAATGCCCATGGGTGATGTTGAACTAAGGTCACCACTTGAGGAAGAAGTGGTGTACCAGAGAAAGCACTTTTGTGTGAGAGTAAAATGATGGGTTAGATTTAGGTGTGATTACCTTCCCAACCAAACATGTGCAAACACTCTACCCCTTATGGGACGGGGCGTTATTCATTACCTAGGCCGATACTAGCATGGTGCCCACATTACTAGTGACGGGGGTGACATGAGGTCACTCTCGGGACGGGGTCGTGCTTGGATAGGCGGTCATGACTGTTTTCACAGGGCACCGGACACACCGTTGGTCCCTTCGTGTATGCGTGATAATGTGAAAAGGGCAGAGTCCCATGATCTTTTGCTTATACACGCGGGCCGTGTACCAACGAGTGGACCCTATGTTAGTGTCGTCTAGGGAAATATAATGATCGTGTGCTTCTCTCGAGTACTTGAGGTATTGAGGGATCGTGGATGACACAAAAGCTTACCGGATCTTGTGAGTAAAGTGCACAACCTCTGCAGAGTGTCAAACTATTCGAATAGCCGGGTCCATGGTCATGGAAAGTTGGATGGTGCTTGATACGTCCATTTTGCATCATCCTTTTATATTGATATTTATTGCATTATGGGATGTTATTACACATTATGTCACAATACTTATGCCTATTCTCTCTTATTTTACAAGGTTTACATAAAGAGGGAGAATGCCGGTAGCTGGAATTCTGGGCTGGAAACGGAGCAAATATTAGAGACCTATTCTGCACAACTCCAAAAGTCCTGAAACTCCACGGAAGTTGTTTTTGGAAATAAAAAAAATACTGAGCGATGAAAATACCAGAGGGGGCCCACACCCTGGCCACGAGGGTGGGGGCGCGCCCTACCCCCCTGGGCGCGCCCCTGCCTCGTGGGCCCCCTGGTGGCCCTCCGGTGCCCATCTTCTGCTATATGAAGTCTTTCATCCGAGAAAAAATCATAAGCAAGCTTTCGGGATGAGACTCTGCTGCCACGAGGCGGAACCTTGGCGGAACCAATCTAGGGCTCCGGCGGAGCTTTTCTGCTGGGGACACTTCCCTCCAGGAGGGGGAAATCATCGCCATCGTCATCACCAACGATCCTCTCATCGGGAGGGGGTCAATCTCCATCAACATCTTCACCAGCACCATCTCCTCTCAAACCCTAGTTCATCTCTTGTATGCAATTCTTGTCTCTAAGTCTGGGATTGGTACTTGTAGGTTGCTAGTAGTGTTGATTACTCCTTGTAGTTGATGCTAGTTGGTTTATTTAGTGGAAGATCATATGTTCAGATCCTATATGCATATTAATACCCCTCTGATTATGAACATGAATATGCTTTGTGAGTAGTTACGTTTGTTCCTGAGGACATGGGAGAAGTCTTGCTACATGACACTTCACCATTATTTGGGCCTAGAGGAAGGGATTGGGAAGTAATAAGTAGTGATGGGTTGCTAGAGTGACAGAAGCTTAAACCCTAGTTTATGCGTTGCTTCGTAAGGGGCTGATTTGGATCCATATGTTTCATCCTATGGTTAGGTTTACCTTAATACTTCTTTTGTAGTTGCGGATGCATGCAATAGGAGCTAATCAGAAGTGGGATGGTTGTCCAAGTAAGGACAGCACCCAACCACCGGTCCACCCACATATCAAATTATCAAAGTACCAAACGCGAATCATATGAATGTGATGAAAACTAGCTTGACAATAATTCCCATGTGTCCTCGGGAGCGCTTTCCTCTATATAAGAGTTTGCCCAGGCTTGTCCTTTGCTACAAAAAAGATTGGGCTACCTTGCTGCACTTTATTTACTTTTGTTACTTGTTTCTCGTTACAAATTATCTTATCACAAAACTATCTGTTACCTATAATTTCAGTGCTTGTAGAGAATACCTTGCTGAAAACCGCTTATCATTTCCTTCTGCTCCTCGTTGGGTTTGACACTCTTAGTCATCGAAAGGACTACGATAGATCCCCTATACTTGTGGGTCATCAAGACTCTTTTCTGGCGCCGTTGCCAGGGAGTGAAGCGCCTTTGGTAGGTGGAATTTGGTAAGGAAAAATTTATATAGTGTGCTGAAATTTACTGTCACTTGTTACTATGGAAAGTAATCCTCTGAGGGGCTTGTTCAGGGGATCTTCACCCCGACCAGTAGAGCAAAGAGTTGCTCCTCAACCTACTGAACCTACTGAAAATGAAAATGTCTACTTTGAAATTCCTTCGGGTATGATAGAAAAACTGCTAGCTAATCCTTTTGCAGGAGATGGAACATTACATCCTGATGAGCACCTAATCTATGTGGATGAAGTTTGTGGATTATTTAAGCTGGCAGGTATGCCTGATGATGTTATCAAGAAGAAGGTCTTCCCTTTATCTTTAAAGGGAGATGCATTGACATGGTATAGGCTATGTGATGATATGGGATCATGGGACTATAAGCGACTGAAATTGGAATTTCATCAGAAGTTTTATCCTATGCATCTTGTTCATCGTGATCGTAATTATATATATATATATATATTCAAAAAAATTATGCTCGGCTTTCTGACAACAATCGCACCATGCTCGATACTTCTTGTATTGGTTCTTTTATGATGAAGACTATTGAATTCAAATGGGATTTATTGGAAAGAATTAAATGCAACTCTGAAGATTGGGACCTTGACGAAGGTAAGGAGTCAGGTATAACACCTAAGTTTTATTGTGTTACATCTTTTATGGAGACCGATTTTTTGTGAATATTTTGCTGCTCACGTTGATCTCCTTAAGGAGAAGTGGTTTAAATATCATCCTCCCATAGAAGTAAAAGTAGTTGAACCTAAAGTTAAAGAAAAGAATATCACTTATAATGATCCTATTGTTCCTACTGCTTATGTTGAGAAACCACCTTTCCCTGTTAGAATAAAGGATCATGCTAAAGCTTAAATTGTGGTTCGTAAGAGCAATATTAGAACCTATACACCTCCTGAGCAAGTTAAAGTTGAACCTGATATTGCTATTGTTAAAGATCTCTTGGATGATAATATTGATGGGCATGTTATTTATTTCTGCAATAAAATTGGTAAACCTTGTGCTAAAGATAAACATAGACCTGTGGTAGGCATGCCTGTTATTTCTGTTAAAATAGGAGATCATTGTTATCATGGCTTGTGTGATATGGGTGCTAGTGCTAGTGCAATACCTATTGACTTATACAAAGAAATTATGCATGATATTGCACCTGCTAAGTTAGAAGAAATTGATGTTACAGTTAAACTTGCCAATAGAGATACTATTTCACCAATTGGGATTGTTAGAGATGTTGAAGTCTTGTGTGGGAAAACTAAATATCCTGCTGATTTTCTTGTTATTGGTTCCCCACAAGATAGCTTTTGTCCCATTATATTTGGTAGACCCTTCTTAAACACTGTTAATGCTAAGATAGACTGTGAAAAGGATGTTGTTACTATTAGCCTAGGTGATATGTCTCATGAGTTTAACTTTTCTAAATTTCGTAGACAACACCGTGAAGAGGAATTGCCTAGTAAAGATGAAATTATTGGTCTTGCTTCTATTGCCGTACCTCCTAGTGATCCTTTAGAACAATATCTAATAGACCATGAAAATGATATTTTTATGAATGAAAGAAGGGAAATAGATGAAGTATTCTTTAAACAGGGACCCATTCTGAAACACAACTTGCCTGTGGAAATCCTAGGGGATCCTCCTCCACCCAAGGGTGATCCCGTGTTTGAGCTTAAACCATTGCCTGATACTCTTAAATATGCTTATATTCATGAAAAGAAGATATATCCTGTTATTATTAGTGCTAACCTTTCAGAGAAGGAGGAAGAAAAATTATTGAAAACTCTGAAGAAGCACCGTGCTGCTATTGGATATACTCTTGATGATCTTAAGGGCATTAGTCCCACTCTATGTCAACACAAAATAAATTTGGAGAAAGACGCCAAACTAGTTATTGATCATCAACGACGGCTGAATCCTAAGATGAAAGAAGTGGTAAGAAAGGAAATACTAAAGCTCCTTGAGGCAGGTATAATTTATCCCGTTGCTGATAGTCAGTGGGTAAGTCCTGTCCATTGTGTCCCTAAGAAGGGAGGTATTACTGTCGTTCCTAATGATAAAGATGAATTGATTCCGCAAAGAATTATTACAGGTTATAGGCTGGTAATTGATTTCCGCAAATTAAGTAAAGCTAGTAAAAAATATCATTACCCCTTACCTTTTATGGATCAAATGCTAGAAAGATTATCCAAACATACACATTTTTGCTTTCTAGATGGTTATTCTGGTTTCTCTGAAATACCTGTGTCAGCTGATGATCAAGCCAAGACCACATTTACTTGTCCTTTCGGTACTTTTGCTTACAGACGTATGCCTTTTGGTTTATGTAATGCACCTGCTACCTTTCAAAGATGCATGATGGCTATATTCTCTGATTTTTGTGAAAAGATTTGTGAGGTTTTCATGGACGATTTCTCCGTCTATGGATCCTCTTTTGATGATTGCTTAAGCAACCTTGATCGAGTTTTGCAGAGATGTGAAGAAATTAATCTTGTCTTGAACTGGGAAAAGTGCCACTTTATGGTTAATGAAGGTATTGTCTTGGGGCATAAAATTTCTAAAAGACGTATTGAAGTTGATAAAGCTAATGTTGATGCTATTGAAAAGATGCCATGTCCCAAGGACATCAAAGGTATAAGAAGTTTCCTTGGTCACGCTGGATTTTATAGGAGGTTCATTAAGGACTTCTAAAAAAATCTCGGCCTCTGACTAATCTATTGCAAAAAGATATACCATTTGTCTTTGATGATGATTGTGTAGAAGCATTTGAAATACTTAAGAAAGCATTGATCTCTGCACCTATTGTTCAGCCACCTGATTGGAATTTACCTTTTGAAATTATGTGTGATGCTAGTGATTATGCTATAGGTGCTGTTTTAGGGCAAAGAGTTGATAAAAAATTAAATGTTATTCAATATGCTAGTAAAACTCTAGACAATGCCCAGAGAAATTATGCTACTACTGAAAAAGAATTCTTAGCAGTTGTATTTGCTTGTGATAAGTTTAGACCTTATATTGTTGATTCTAAAGTAACTATTCACACTATTCATGCTGCTGTTAAATATCTTATGGAAAAGAAAGATGCTAAACCTAGACTTATTAGATGGGTTCTCTGGCTACAAGAATTTGATTTGCATATTATTGATAGAAAGGGAGCTGAGAACCCCGTTGCAGACAACTTGTCTAGGTTAGAAAATGTTCTTGATGACCCACTACGTATTGATGATAGCTTTCCTGATGAACAATTAAATGTCATAAATGCTTCTCGTACTGCTCCATGGTATGCTGATTATGCTAATTACATTGTTGCCAAATTAATACCACCTAGTTTCACATACCAGCAAAAGAAAAAGTTTTTCTATGATTTAAGACATTACTTCTGGGATGACCCACATCTTTATAAGGAAGGAGTAGATGGTGTCATTAGATGTTGTGTACCTGAGCATGAACAGGAACAGATCCTACGCAAGTGTCACTCCGAAGCTTATGGATGACACCACACTGGAGACAGAACTGCACATAAGGTATTGCAATCCGGTTTTTATTGGCCTACTCTCTTTAAGGATGCCCGTAAGTTTGTCTTATCTTGTGGTGAATGTCAAAGAATTGGTAATATTAGTAGACGTCAAGAAATGCCTATGAATTATTCACTTGTTATTGAACCATTTGATGTTTGGGGCTTTGATTATATCGGACCGTTTCCTACCTCTAGTGGATATACACATATTTTAGTTGCTGTTGATTACGTTACTAAGTGGGTAGAAGCTATTCCAACTAGTAGTGCTGATCACAACACCTCTATTAAGATGCTTAAAGAAGTTATTTTTCCGAGGTTTGGGGTCTCTAGATATTTAATGACTGATGGTGGTTCACATTTTATGTTGGGTAACGTAGTAATTTCAAAAAATTTCCTACGCACATGCAAGATCATGGTGATGCATAGCAACGAGAGGGGAGAGTGTTGTCCACGTACCCTCGTAGACCGAAAGCGGAAGCGTTAGCACAACGCGATTGATGTAGTCGTACGTCTTCATGATATGACCGATCAAGTACCGAACGCACGACACCTCCGAGTTCAGCACACATTCAGCCCGATGACGTCCCTCGAACTCCGATCCAGCCGAGTGTTGAGGGAGAGTTTTGTCAGCACGACGGCGTGGTGACGATGATGATCTTCTACCGACGCAGGGCTTCGCCTAAGCACCGCTACAGTATTATCGAGGTGGACTATGGTGGAGGGGGCACCGCACATGGCTAAAAGATCAAATCAATTGTTGTGTCTCTAGGGTGCCCCCTGCCCCCGTATATAAAGGAGCAAGGAGGGGAGGTGCGGCCAGCCAGGAGGGGCGCGCCAGGAGGAGTCCTACTCCTACCGGGAGTAGGACTCCCTCCCTTTTCCTTGTTGGACTAGGAGAGGAGAGGGAAGGAGAGAGGGGGAAAGGAAAGGGGGGGCGCCGCCCCCCCCTCCTTGTCCAATTCGGACTGGGGGGGAGGGGCGCGCGGCTGCCCCTTGGCCGCCTCTCCACTTCCATCAATTGGGCCCATGAGGCCCAATAGCCTCCGGGGGCCTCCGGTAGCCCCCCGGTACTCCGGTATATATCCGATAACCCCCAGAACCATTCCGGTGTCCGAATATAGTCATCAAATATATCAATCTTCATGTCTCGACCATTTCGAGACACCTCGTTATGTCCGTGATCACATCCAGGACTCCGAACAACCTTCAGTACATCAAAAATCATAAACTCATAATATAACTGTCATCGACACTTTAAGCGTGCGGACCCTACGGGTTCGAGAACTATGTAGACATGACTGAGACACGTCTCCAGTCAATAACCAATAGCGGAACCTGGATGCTCATATTGGCTCCCACATATTCTACGAAGATCTTTATCGGTCAAACGCATAAAACATACGTTGTTCCCTTTGTCATCGGTATGTTACTTGCCCGAGATTCGATCGTCGGTATCTCAATACCTAGTTCAATCTCGTTACCGGCAAGTCTCTTTACTCGTTCTGTAATACATCATCCTGCAACTAACTCATTAGTTGCAATTCTTGCAAGGCTTATAGTGATGTGCATTACCAAGTGGGCCCAGAGATACCTCTCCGACAATCGGAGTGACAAATCCTAATCACGAAATACGCCAACCCAACAAGTACCTTCGGAGACACTTGTAGAGCACCTTTATAATCACCCAGTTACGTTGTGACGTTTGGTCGCACACAAAGTGTTCCTCCGATAAACGGGAGTTGCATAATATCATAGTCATAGGAACATGTATAAGTCATGAAGAAAGCAATAGCAGAATACTAAACGATCGTGTGATAAGCTAACAGAATGGGTCAAGTCAATCACATCATTCTCCTAATGATATGATCCCGTTAATCAAATGACAACTCATGTCTATGGCTAGGAAACATAACCATCTTTGATCAACGAGCTAGTCAAGTAGAGGCATACTAGTGACACTCTGTTTGTCTATGTATTCACACATGTATCATGTTTCCGGTTAATACAATTCTAGCATGAATAATAAACATTTATCATGATATAAGGAAATAATAATAACTTTATTATTGCCTCTAGGGCATATTTCCTTCAGTCTCCCACTTGCACTAGAGTCAATAATCTAGTTCACATCGCCATGTGATTTAACATCAATAGTTCACATCTTTATGTGGTTAACACCCATAGTTCACATCGATGTGTGACCAACACCCAAAGGGTTTACTAGAGTCAGTAATCTAGTTCACATTGCTATGTGATTAACACCCAAAGAGTACTAAGGTGTGATCATGTTTTGCTTGTGAGATAATTTTAGTGAACGGGTCTGTCACATTCAGATCCGTAAGTATTTTGCAAATTCCTATGTCTACAATGCTCTGCACGGAACTACTCTAGATAATTGCTCCCACTTTCAATATGTATCTAGACCGAGACTTAGAGTCATCTAGATTAGTGTCAAAACTTGCATCGACGTAACCCTTTACGACGAACCTTTTGTCACTTCCATAATCGAGAAACATATCCTTCTTCCACTAAGGATAATTTTGACCGCTGTCCAGTGATCTACTCCTAGATCACTATTTTACTCCCTTGCCAAAATCAGTGTAGGGTATACAATAGATCTAGTACACAGCATGGCATACTATATAGAACCTATGGCCGAGGCATAGGGAATGACTTTCATTCTCTTTCTATCTTCTGCCGTGGTCGGGCTTTGAGTCTTAGTCAATTTCACACCTTGTAACACATGCAAGAAACTCTTTCTTTGACTGTTCCATTTTGAACTACTTCAAAATCTTGTTAAGGTATGTACTCATTGAAAAAACTTATCAAGCGTCTTGATCTATCTCTATAGATCTTGATGCTCAATATGTAAGCAGCTTCACCGAGGTCTTTCTTTGAAAACTCCTTTCAAACACTCCTTTATGCTTTGCAAATAATTCTACATTATTTCCGATCAACAATATGTCATTCACGTATACTTATCAGAAATGTTGTAGTGCTCCCACTCACTTTCTTGTAAATACAGGCTTCACCGCAAGTCTGTATAAAACTATATCCTTTGATCAACTTATCAAAGCGTATATTCCAACTCCGAGATGCTTGCACCAGTCCATAGATGGATCGCTGGAGCTTGCATATTTCGTTAGCACCTTTAGGACTGACAAAACCTTCTGGTTGCATCATATACAACTCTTCTTTAATAAATCCATTAAGGAATGCAGTTTTGTTTATCCATTTGCCAGATTTCATAAAATGCTACAGTTGCTAACATGATTCGGACAGACTTAAGCATAGATACGAGTGAGAAACTCTCATCGTAGTCAACACCTTGAACTTGTCGAAAACCTTTTTGTGGCAATTCTAGCTTTGTAGATAGTAACACTACTATCAGCGTCCGTCTTCCTCTTGAAGATCCATTTAATCTCAATGGCTCGCCGATCATTGGGCAAGTCAATCAAAGTCCATACTTTGTTCTCATACATGGATCTCATCTCAGATTTCATGGCCTCAAGCCATTTCGCGGAATCTGGGCTCACCATCGCTTCTTCGTAGTTCGTAGGTTCGTCATGGTCTAGTAACATAACCTCCAGAACAGGATTACCATACCACTCTGGTGCGGATCTTACTCTGGTTGACCTAGGAGGTTTAGTAACAACTTGATCTGAAGTTTCATGATCATCATCATTAACTTCCTCACTAATTGGTGTAGGTGTCACAGGAACCGGTTTCTGTGATGAACTACTTTCCAATAAGGGGGCAGGTACAGTTACCTCATCACGTTCTACTTTCCTCCCACTCACTTCTTTCGAGAGAAACTCCTTCTCTAGAAAGGATCCATTCTTAGCAACGAATATCTTGCCTTCGGATCTGTGATAGAAGGTGTACCCAACTGTCTCCTTTGGGTATCCTATGAAGACACATTTCTCCGATTTGGGTTTGAGCTTATCAGGATGAAACTTTTTCTTATAAGCATCGCAACCCCAAACTTTAAGAAACGACAACTTTGGTTTCTGGCCAAACCATAGTTCATAAGGTGTCATCTCAACGGATTTAGATGGTGCCCTTTTTAACGTGAATGTAGCTGTCTCTAATGCATAACCCCAAAACGATAGTGGTAGATTGGTAAGAAACAACATAGATCGCACCATATCTAATAAAGTACGGTTATGACGTCCGGACACACCATTACGCTGTGGTGTTCCACGTGGCGTGAGTTGCGAACCTATTCCGCATTGTTTCAAATGAAGACCAAACTCGTAACTCAAGTATTCTCCTCCACGATCAGATCGTAGAAACTTTATTTTCTTGTTACGATGATTTTCTACTTCACTCTGAAATTATATGAACTTTTCAAATGTTTCAGACTTTATGTTTCATCAAGTAGATATACCCATATCTGCTCAAATCATCTACGAAGGTCTGAAAATAATGATACCTGCCGCGAGCCTCAATATTCATCGGACCACATACATCAATATGTATGATTTCCAACAAATCTGTTGCTCGCTCCATTGTTCCGGAGAACGACATTTTAGTCATCTTGCCCAAAAGGCATGGTTCGCAAGCATCAAGTGATTCCAAAATCCCATCAGCATGGTGTTTCTTCATGCGCATTACACCAATATGACCTAAACGACAGTGCCACAAATAAGTTGCACTATCATTATTAACTTTGCATCTTTTGGCTTCAATATTATGAATATGTGTATCACTACGATCGAGATCCAACAAACCATTTTCATTGGGTGTATGACCATAGAAGGTTTTATTCATGTAAATAGAACAACAATTATTCTCTAACTTAAATGAATAACCGTATTGCAATAACATGATCAAATCATATTCATGCTCAACGCAAACACCAAATAACACTTATTTAGGTTCAACACTAATCCCGAAAGTGTAGGGAGCGTGCGATGATGATCATATCAATCTTCGAACCACTTCCAACACACATCGTCACTTCATCCTTAACTAGTCTCTATTCATTCCGCAACTCCTGTTTCGAGTTACTACTCTTAGTAACTGAACCAGTATCAAATACCGAGGGGTTGCTACGAACACTAGCAAAATACACGTCAATAATCTGTATATCAAATATACCTTTGTTCACTTTGCCATCCTTCTTATCCGCCAAATACTTGGGGAAGTTCCGCTTCCAGTGACCAGTCCCTTTGCAGTATAAGCACTTAGTCTCAGGCTTAGGTCCAGATGTGGGCTTCTCCACTTGACAAGCAACTTTCTTGCCGTTCTTCTTGAAGTTCCCCTTCTTCCCTTTGCCCATTTTCTTGAAACTAGTGGTCTTGTCAACCATCAACACTTGATGTTTTTCTTGATTTCTACCTTCGCCGATTTTAGCGTTGCGAAGAGCTTGGGAATTACTTTCGTCATCCCTTGCATACTATAGTTCATCACGAAGTTCTACTAACTTGGTGATGGTCACTAGAGAATTTTGTCAATCACTATTTTATCCGGAAGATTAACTCCCACTTGAGTCAAGCGATTGTAGTACCCAGACAATCTGAGCACATGCTCACTGCTTGAGCTATTCTCCTCCATCTTTTATCTATAGAACTTGTTGGAGACTTCATATCTCTCAACTCGGGTATTTACTTGAAATATTAACTTCAACTCCTGGAACATCTCATATGGTACATGACGTTCAAAACGTCTTTGAAGTCCCGATTCTAAGCCGTTAAGCATGGTGCATGAAACTATCAAGTAGTCATCATATTGAGCTAGCCAAACGTTCATAATGTCTGCATTTGCTCCTGCAATAGGTCTGTCACCTAGCGGTGCATCAAGGACATAATTCTTCTCTGCAGCAATGAGGATAAACCTCAGATCACAGACCCAGTCCGCATCATTGCTACTATCATCTTACAACTTAGTTTTCTCTAGGAACATACATAAAACATAGGGAAGCAACAACGCGAGCTATTGATCTACAATATAGATATGCTAATACTATCAGGACTAAGTTCATGATAAATTTAAGTTCAATTAATCATATTGCTTAAGAACTCCCACTTAGATAGACATCCCTCTAATCTTCTAAGTGATCACGTGATCCATATCAACTAAACCATGTCCGATCATCACGTGAGATGGAGTAGTTTCAATGGTGAACATCACTATGTTGATCATATCTACTATATGATTCATGCTCGACCTTTCGGTCTCAGTGTTCCGAGGCCATATCTGTTATATGCTAGGCTCGTCAAGTTTAACCTGAGTATTCCGCGTGTGCAACTGTTTTGCACCCGTTGTATTTGAACATCGAGCCTATCACACCCGATCATCACATGGTGTTTCAGCACGAAGAACTTTCGCAACGGTGCATACTCAGGGAGAACACTTATACCTTGATAATTTAGTGAGAGATCATCTTATAATGCTACCCTCAATCAAAGCAAGATAAGATGTATAAAAGATAAACATCACATGCAATCATAATATGTGACATGATATGGCCATCATCATCTTGTGCCTTTGATCTCCATCTCCAAAGCATCGTCATAATCTCCATCGTCACTGGCATGACACCATGATCTCCATCATCTTGATCTATATCAATGTGTCAGCACATGGTCGTCTCGCCAACTATTGCTCTTGCAACTATTGCTATCACATAGCGATAAAGTAAAGCAATTATTTGGCGCTTGCATCTTATGCAATAAAGAGACAACCATAAGGCTTCTGCCAGTTGTCGATAACTTCAACAAAACATGATCATCTCATACAACCACTTATATCTCATCACGTCTTGACCATATCACATCACAACATGCCCTGCAAAAACAAGTTAGACGTCCTCTACTTTGTTGTTGCAAGTATTCCGTGGCTGCTACGGGCTGAGCAAGAACCGTTCTTACCTACGCATCAAAACCACAACGATAGTTTGTCAAGTTGGTGCTGTTTTAACCTTCGCAAGGACCGAGCGTAGCCACACTCAGTTCAACTAAAGTTGGAGAAACTGACACCCGCCAACCACCTGTGTGCAAAGCACGTCGGTAGAACCAGTCTCGCATAAGCGTACGCGTAATGTCGGTCCGGGCCGCTTCATCCAACAATACCGCCGAACCAAAGTGTGACATGATGGTAAGCAGTATGACTTATATCGCCCACAGCTCACTTGTGTTCTACTCGTGCATATTACATCAACGCATAAAACGAGGCTTGGATGCCACTGTTGGGTAACGTAGTAATTTCAAAAAAATTCCTACGCACACGCAAGATCATGGTGATGCATAGCAACGAGAGGGGAGAGTGTTGTCCACGTACCCTCGTAGACCGAAAGAGGAAGCATTATCACAACGCGGTTGATGTAGTCGTACGTCTTCACGATCCGACCGATCAAGTACCGAACGCACGGCACCTCTGAGTTCAGCACACGTTCATCCCGATTACGTCCCTCGAACTCCGATCCAGCCGAGTGTTGAGGGAGAATTTCGTCAGCCCGACGGCGTGGTGACGATGATGATGTTCTACCGACGCAGGGCTTCGCCTAAGCACCGATACAGTATTATCGAGGTGGACTATGGTGGAGGGGGGCACCGCCCACGACTAAAAGATCAAATCAATTGTTGTGACTCTAGGGTGCCCCCTGCCCCCATATTTGAAGGAGCAAGGGGGGAGGTGCGGCCGGCCAGGAGGGGCGCGCCAGGAGGAGTCCTACTCCCACCAGGAGTAGGACTCCCTCCCTTTTCCTTGTTGGACTAGGAGAGGAGAGGGAAGGAGAGAAGGGGAAAGGAAAGGAGGGCGCCGCCCCCCTCCTTGTCCAATTCGGACCTTGGGGGGAGGGGCGCACGGCTGCCCCTTGGCCGCCTCTCCTCTTCGATCAATTGGGCCCATGAGGCCCAATAGCCTCCGGGGGGGTTCCGGTAACCCCCCGGTACTCCGGTATAAATCCGATAACCCCCGGAACCATTCCGGTGTCCGAATATAGTCATCCAATATATCAATCTTCATGTCTCGACCATTTCGAGACTCCTCGTTATGTCTGTGATCACATCCGGGACTCCGAACAACCTTCGGTACATCAAAACTCATAAACTCATAATATAACTGTGATCGAAACTTTAAGCGTGCAGACCCTACGGGTTCGAGAACTATGTAGACATGACCGACACACGTCTCCGGTCAATAACCAATAGCGGAACCTGGATGCTCATATTGGCTCCCACATATTCTACGAAGATCTTGATCGGTCAAACCGCATAACAACATACGTTGTTCCCTTTGTCATCGTTATGTTACTTGCCCGAGATTCGATCGTCAGTATCTCACTACCTAGTTCAATCTCGTTACCGGCAAGTCTCTTTACTCGTTCTGTAATACATCATCCCGCAACTAACTCATTAGTTGCAATGCTTGCAAGGCTTATAGTGATGTGCATTACCGAGTGGGCCCAGAGATACCTCTCCGACAATCGGAGTGACAAATCCTAATCTCGAAATACGCCAACCCAACAAGTACTTTCGGAGACACATGTGGAGCACCTTTATAATCACCCAGTTACGTTGTGGCGTTTGGTAAGCACACAAAGTGTTCCTCCGGTAAACGGGAGTTGCATAATCTCATAGTCATAGGAACATGTATAAGTCATGAAGAAAGCAATACAGAATACTAAACGATCGTGTGCTAAGCTAACGGAATGGGTCAAGTCAATCACATCATTCTCCAAATGATATGATCCCAATCAAATGACAACTCATGTCTATGGCTAGGAAACATAACCATCTTTGATCAACGAGCTAGTCAAGTAGAGGCATACTAGTGACACTCTGTTTGTCTATGTATTCACACATGTATCATGTTTCCGGTTAATAAAATTCTAGCATGAATAATAAACATTTATCATGATATAAGGAAATAAATAATAACTTTATTATTGCCTCTAGGGCATATTTCCTTCATTTTATTCATGGTGCTTTCCGTAAAATGCTTGCTAAGTATGACGTTAATCATAGAATTGCATCTCCATATCACCCACAGTCTAGTGGTCAAGTAGAATTGAGTAATAGAGAGCTCAAATTAATTTTGCAAAAGACTGTTAATAGATCTAGAAAGAATTGGTCCAAGAAACTTGATGATGCATTATGGGCCTACAAAACAGCATATAAAAATCCTATGGGTATGTCTCTGTATAAAATGGTTTATGGAAAAGCATGTCACTTACCTCTCGAACTAGAACATAAGGCATATTGGGCTATTAAAGAGCTCAACTATGATTTCAAACTTGCGGGTGAGAAGAGGCTATTTTATATTAGCTCACTTGATGAATGGAGAACCCAAGCCTATGAGAATGCCAAATTGTTTGAAGAAAAGGTTAAAAGATGGCATGACAAAAGAATACAAAAGCGTGAGTTTAATGTAGGTGATTATGTATTGCTATACAACTCTCGTTTAAGATTTTTTGTGGGAAAACTCCTCTCTAAATGGGAAGGTCCTCACGTCATTGAGGTGGTCTATCGTTCCGGTGCCATAAAAATCAACAACTTCGAAGGCACAAATCCGAAGGTGGTGAACGGTCAAAAGAATCAAACACTATATCTCAAGTAATCCTATAAATGTGGAAACTAATGCTATCGAAACCCTAACCCCGGAAGAATACATAAGGGACACTTTCCAGAACGTCTCAGACTCTGGAAAGGAAGAGGTATGTGGTACGGTAAGTAAACCGACTCCAAAATAGTTCTAATGGCAATTTTTCTCTGTTTTGGAATATTTAGATAAATAGAAAAATAAGAAGCAGTCCGGGAAGGACACGAGGGCTCCACGAGGATGGAGGGCGCACCCTACCCCCCTGGGCGCGCCCCTGCCTCGTGGGCACCCCGTGCGCTCTCCGGCCTCCATTTTCTTGCACGATACGTATTTTGGTCGGTAAAAATTCATTATATAATCTCCCGAATGTTTTGACCACCGTATCACGCAATTATCCTTTGTTTTTGTTTCGAGCTGTTTCTGCCGCAGATTTGGAGCAAGATGTCATCTCAGGATTCCGACGGAGAGAGCTATATCTCACACCTCATTGCTGACCCAAACACCTATGGGGATCTATCTCCTTGTGGTCGAACTACGGATGAGGAGGAGGATGCTCATTTGATGAGGATCAATGATTCAAGTTCGGAAGAGGAGGATGTCCCTCTACCTCAACCTGGGGATATGCACATGAAGTTCAAGAAATCTAGTCTCCCTAAGAGGGCTAAACTATCTAACAACCGATCCATTCCTTCTCCTTTTCGACAGAAAAGCAAAGGAGATTTATGTGACAATATCTTGAAGCTGGAATCGGAGGTCGATGATTTAAAGGAGGAAATTGCTCACCTCAATTACAATATGAAGAAGCTGAAAGCACAATTTACATCATCAACAACTCCATCATCATCACCTCCGAAAAAGGAAATATAATCACATGGGTATGGGCACTCCCCTTGGCAACTGCCAAGCTTGGGGGAGGTGCCCCGGTATCGTATCACCATCACATCTCTATCTTTACCGTTTTTCTTAGTTCGATCCTTTTAGTACTATCTTTATCTAGTAGAATAAAAGTTTTAGTATGATTTAGTTTTGAGTTTTGCTTTATGATCGCTCTATGTAATCGAGTTCGTGAGCTATATAATAAAGATTAGTGTTAAGTCAAGGGCTTGATTATTTTGCTATGATCTTGAGTGAATAAAATAAAAGAAAAAGAATAAAAAGAAATAAAGAGATCATATTGATCTTATGGAGAGTAATGACTTCACATAGAAAGAGTATGATGATTAAAAGTTGTTGAAAGTTGACAAACATAGTTTTGTTCATCGTTGCAATTAATAGGAAGTAATAAAGAAAGAGAGGTTTCACATATAGATATACTATCTTGGACATCTTTTGTGCTGTTGAGCACTCATTAAAATATGACATGCTAAAGAGTTGATGTTGGACAAGGAAGACAACGTAATGGGTTATGTTTTCTAATGTCTTAGATAAAGTATATTATCATGGATCATCCAACATGTTGAGCTTGCTACAGTCAGGATGGCTCTGATACCAGCTTTGTGGGGACCCCGACTCATAAGTCGAGATCACCGAATGAACGTGTACAGTGATCCCAGAGATCAATGCTCACTAAACACACAGAAGATGAATAACAAGAGTCTTACATCCATACATATCGTCTTACACAAATTGTGACCATTATGGTCAAGTCTTACATAGATAAAGCCTCAAGGGCTGAACATCAAATAAACTCAAGGAGCAGAAATCTTCGTTGATAAGTAGAACCCATGCCATCTGCCTTAACCCTACAGGCATTCTGACTGGGAAAGCGTCCTAGTTCGCATGTTCGTCTCCAAAGAATTCTTCTTTGAACTCCTGTTCTTCCCTGCCTGGCCAATTAATAACCAGTGGCAAGCCAATCCGTACTCTGAATGTACTCACAAGCAACCCATGTTTTGGATCAAAGTAACAATGCATGGTGTAACAACAAGTAGGCAACATAGCCTCAAGCTAGTAGGAATGACCTATCATCTTGTAAAATATGCATCAATGAACTCTAGTAACCATCAGAACAGGTTATAGATATCAACATAATAGAGTTTGGATCAATGCTAGCTCATTCTACATGTCAAGTCCATTGCCTTGACTCAAATGGTTCTCAATCATACACACATGTACCAAGTTTGTAAAATTTCTGGACATAGTTTAAGTAGCACCACCCAACAGTCCATGACCGTGGACCCAGCTATTCGAATAGTTTGACACTCTCCAGAGGTTGCGCACTTTACCCACAAGATCCGGGAAGCTTTCGTGTCATCCACGATCCCGCAGTACCTCAAGTACTCGGGAGAAGCACCCGATCATTATCTTTCCCTAGACGACACTAACATAGGGTCCACTCGTGGGTACACGGCCCTCGTGTATAAGGAAAAGATCGTGGGACTCTGCCCTTTTCACATTATCACGCATACACGAAGGGACCAACAGTGTGTCCGGTGCCCTATGAAAGCAGTCATGGCCGCCTATCCGAGCACGACCCCATCCCAAGAGTGACCTCATGTCACCCCCATCACTAGTAGTGTGAGCACCATGCTAGTATCGGCCTAGGTAATGAATAACGCCCCGTCCCATAAGGGGTAGAGTGGTTGCACATGTTTGGTTGGGATGGTAATCACACCTAAATCTAATCCATCATTTTACTCTCACACAAAAGTGCTTTCTCTGGTACACCACTTCTTCCTGAAGTGACGACCTTAGTTCAACATCACCCACGGGCATTAGGGGCACCCGATGGGCTTTTCGAATGAATGCAACCACGAGTTGATCGTGGCATACATGCAACATTATGCATCAATGATTAATCGTTTGACATAGTTCCTCCATGCACAAGGTAGAGCTATGAGTATGGGCATGCATCATTCAGTGGTTCATAACAAGTTCATCACCGTCACATTTTATTATCATGCAATCGGAAAGAGGGTACCGATGAATAAGAGGGGTGTCATGGTCAAAGGGCTTCTTGCGAGTACATTCAAAGTACTCATTGGCTTTCCACTAGTAATTTAATTGGCCAAGCATGGAAGAACAGGAGTTCGAAGAAGAATTCTTTGGAGACGAACATGCGAACTAGGACGCTTTCTCAGTCAGAATGCCTGTAGGGTTAAGGCAGATGGCATGGGTTCTACTTATCAACGAAGATTTCTGCTGCTTGAGTTTATTTGATGTTCAGCCCTTGAGGCTTTATCTATGTAAGACTTGACCATAATGGTCATAATTTGTGTAAGACGCTATGTATGTATGTAAGACTCTTGTTGTTCAGCTTTCGGTGTGTTCAGTGAGCATTGATCTCTGGGATCACTCTACACGTGCATTCCGTGATCTCGACTTATGAGTCGGGGTCCCCACAGAGCTGGTATCAGAGCCATCCTGACTGTAGGAAGCCTTAGTTAGCATGGTCGTTAGTTAGGGTAAAACTTTTTTTAAAACTATTACTAATTTCAAAAACTATCTATACTTCTCTTCCCTTGTGAGTTTTCCGAAAACTAAGCTATATTTTCCTTATTAATCTCTCCCCCTTCAAAACTTTTGTAAACAGTCCCTAGAATCCTCATGCCCCTGACCGTGGGATTCCTTATAATCCTCGTGGATAATCTAGAAGCAAGATGCCTTGCCAAACATTCACCCACATCTTCTGAACACAAGTTTGGCGACACCACGACAAGACAGAAGACACCTTCTCAAGGATTGAGGAAACCAAGACTCAGAAGATGGAGAAACCCTTGACATTGCTCTGGGATTATGCAATCCTGTCCTAAGATATGCAAGATCATGATATACATCGCTGATAGAGCAACCATATCCTTACTGTTGTTGTACCTGCAACCACCGGTGGATGAGAACCTCACCATTTGGTCCGCCTCACTATAGTGAGCATGAAAACGGTTCTCTTCATCCCCCGCTCTTGGTGTCGATGTTGTCATCAACGTAACCGATGGGTTGGACCTCTACTATGCTTTGTTAATGACCTTGCATAAAGGATTGCTTACGTGGAACCCTTGACGCCTTAGAAGGCAAAACGGATCGTCATGATTAAGAAGATAACGGAAGACTGAGTCAATGCCAGCTACGAGGAACCACCTTCACCCTGTCAGCACATCAAGCAAGAGATTTTTGAAGATTCTTCCGGCCCAACCTAGATCGTTTCATCGAACAACTACAAGAGACGTAGCGGCACCTGAAGAAAACCCAGAAGACTGCACGAGACATGAAGCAAGCATGACTATTGAGTCCGAGAACCCCTAGGGTAGGATGAGTCGTGTACCCCCTATGCGAAGTGAAGTCCATATGATGGTACAAATGGAACCATGTTCTGGGTTGCTTGTTTTTATTCGTTTGTGCTTTGATATAAGTTGCACTTTTGCCCTAGGCAACAAGTAAGCGACTATATCACCTGCCTTATCTTAATGTTTGCGTTTAGTTCTGTCAGCACTTGTTTGTTTCACTGACACTATAGAACCCCCTTTAGGAACCTCGCCTCCTCTATGCCACTTTTCTCTCTCATCCCTCTCATCAACTGAAGACCAGCAAGACAAGATGCACCAAAGATTCCACCTCAGCAACCAACTAGCACTGAAGACTTTTGCTACGGCCTCCTCGGCCAAGTGCAACCCTGTAGAGTTACTTTTACCCCTCAAGGCTAGAAATCCCTTTTCTAGATTAACCTAGACTCACCAGTTATCCCCGGTTCAAGCCCCTAACCGTGTGCTTAACCCACAGAATTGCAAGAGAACCAGTTAAGCCTCCGTAACCTTGCTTATCACTGGGTTCATTATGGAACTAGTGGATATAGTGAACGAGCACATTGTCATCCTAATATGGCACAAGAACTGAAGATGCCATAGGGAAGACCAATTTGAGGATGTAGGAATGGGGGACAAATGACTTGATGAGTTTATATAAGTGACCATGAGGAATTATCTGAGACTTTGGTGGATTGCGAGGCTTTCATGTTGGTAGATGAACTTGGTGGGATCATGTTGATAGAGTAGCATAATTTTCATTACCCCTGGAATAAATTGGATTTTGTAGGACAATTATGATCGCACGATGAGATTCTTGGAGGTATGAGGATTTGACTTAGCTAGGGGATATTGATAGAAGATAGTTGACAATACGATAATGACTTGGGGGAAACATGTAGGAATTCTCGTTGGACATGATATTTGGATTAAACAGGTGATCCTAATGGGGTCTAGATGCTGAGTAAGTCTACATGGTTCGGAGTAAATTAGATTTAGACTGATGATCTCAATCAGGATACCATGTTTCTCGATGGACAATAAACTAGGAGATTGGATTAATTGTCTAAGTTGATTTAGGGGTCTGTATGAACTTGACATTGGATTTTATTAGAGCGTGATGATGGAAATTGGTGGACAAATTATAGTAAAGATAGCCCTTTTTAAGGATTTAGGAATTATAGGGACTTTGGATGATCATGTGGAACGCCATAGATATTGGATTTGTAGGATTAATAGGTCTTGTGGTGATTGATGGAAGCTAATGGGCTGTTGGATTTGATTCATATGAAGGAAACAAGATCTTGGATTGGTATACGACTGTTTCCTTACGATATAGATGCACTATCATGGACCCTGGATGGGTGAGCTGAATACTTGGATTGTGATGTTTAATTCAAGCTTAACAGCTTGTATGTACTATCCATGGATTTTTACATGAGGATAACCATACATATGAGTTTGGGGATAGTTGACATGTATGGTTTTGTTAGACCTCCTCTTAGGAGCCATGAGGATATGAATAGCATGAGTGATGATTGGAGTTAACCTATATGAGATGATTCTTTCGGTAATATGATGTGATTTGTTTGAAGGACTAGGTAGAACAATTGGCATCTCAGAAACTGTGCCCAAGGATAAGATGATAAACTTTCACTCGCACCCTAGAATCCTTGAAACCCTTAAGACCTACCAAGCCACAACATGGTTGGATCATGCCCATGGGCCTTGACTCTAGGACGAGAAGACCTTAGCCAACACTCAACCGTGACCACGACCAATACCTTAGCCTACCTTATGTACCCCATAGACTTCATGGAGTACTTGGACAAGTTGGTTGCCATCTTTATTTTGGTGAAGTATTTGTCTACCCGAAGACAGGAGAAGAGCCGTTCAGCCGGTTAAGAAACATCTGAAGACCACCATGTCAAGGGGGAAGAACTAAACCAACCACCATCATCAAGAAGTAAACTTCCACCTCGAAGACCATGTGTATCTCTGAACCACTCCTCTCGGAAGAACCAAACAGTTCCATGTCGAAGGGGAGCTCACACCAAGATTTATCGACCCCTTCAAGATCACTACAAGACAAAAGAGTAAATGGCCACCAGCTAGTGTTGCCATCTAAGTTATCCAATGTGCACAATGTTTTCCGCACACCACAACTCCGGAAGTGTCGTGGAATTTTCACGCCAGATGTCCTCGAGCTAGGACTTAGTCGTGGAGCCATCGCAGCTAGGAAGCTTAAAGGGGTTAAGCGGGACAAGGAACACGGGGGTTATACTGGTTCGGACCCTTACGGTGAAGGTAAAAGCCTACGTCCAGTTGAGGTGGTATTGATCAGGGTTTCGATGACCAGGGAGCTTGATCGCTATGCCTGGCTCTCGACGAGATCTTCCTTGTCCCTAAACCGCTGCCGGGTCGTCCCTTTATATAGAGAGGTTGTCGCCCAGCGGCTCTCAGAGTCCTGGCCGGCTCATAAGAGTGTCCGGCTCGGACTCTCAACTATTCTTGCCTTACACTACAAGTCTTGCCATACGGCGGTTTATCACTACGGGCCTTAAGCCTCCTCAGGGTCTTAAGCCCATTATCTAACCCGCCGTCTTCAAGCTTGGTACTGGGCTTCGCGTGATGACCATTATGGGTAACCCGGCCCCTCCTGGGCGGGTGACTCTAATGGTTATATCCTCAACATTAGGCCCTAGATTGATTTGAACCGGTTCATGTCAATCTTCAATTCCTTTGAGAGAAAAAATCTTCTGGCTTATGGTCGGGCGAAGGTTATAACCCGCCGTGACGTCATCTTCCGGATTCCTGGTAACCTGCCATGACGTCATCTTCCATTAAGTCCATTTTTTTATTTTGTTGTACTGCAACGGATCTTATCTTTAATGGCTATCCCAAAAATCGAGGCGCTTTCGTGGCGAGATAATCACGCCGTGGCCTCCTCGTTTCTCGCGCCCACTTATGAGCCTCACCTTATAAATAGCCCGGCCCATGAGCCTCCAGTTACTCGTCGCATCCATCTTCTTCCTCCTCTCGCCACTGTGCTGCCGCCCGAGCTCCGCCGCCGCCGCCGCGGGTTTCCTCGTCTTCACCAACTCAGGCCGCTGCATCAACCTGACGTGACCAGAGAAACGCGACGAACCTCCACAGTAACTCCGCATTTGTAAGTCCCTGCACCTCTCCACCGTAGATCCACATTAGGGTTCCACTGTTCCTCCTCTGTTCTTCGCTGTTCTTCTCGAGTTTCCTGTAGTTCTTCCACTATAGTCATGATTGATCCAAGAGTAGTACAGAGCTCCTGCGGTAGTTGTTGCACATCCATTTTTACACTAGTAGATCCCCTTTGTTTGAAATAAGATCCCATTCTGAATCCATGAACTTCTTCTGCGTCAGTTCTAGGTCTAGAAATTTTTCTTTTTAACCGACAGTTTGATCCAAAATAATTATTGCGGTCTGTGGAACTTGTTTTCGCCACACTTAGTCAAAAACTGCATCTGTTTAGCTATGGTGGCTCACATTTCCGGCTTAAAAGAAGCCACGCGCTGTAAAATTTCTGGCTCATTTATGATAAAGCTGTAGACAATTTGAATTACTCACGATACCCTCAGCGGCTTAGATAACCCGATGAACTTAGCCATATGTCATTAGGCCCCTTCATAAGCCGCCATTTGAGTATTGAACTGTAGACGTCTGCCGGCTTATAATTGAACCGGACATTTTCCTTTTGTCATAGGCTTCATCCTTCACAATGCCACCCAAAGCTCCCAAGGCACCCATCACGTGCAACTGGATGAGATC
Organism: Aegilops tauschii subsp. strangulata; assembly: GCF_002575655.3. Taxonomy (NCBI): domain Eukaryota; kingdom Viridiplantae; phylum Streptophyta; class Magnoliopsida; order Poales; family Poaceae; genus Aegilops; species Aegilops tauschii. Next base: position 176,861,722 of record NC_053038.3, on the reverse strand, counting down.
CAATGTCACCGACGACACTTTAGCTGATTTCGTGAAGACGGGTTACTTACCCAAGAAGGAGATCATGTCTTATCGTGTCCCTGACCCGTCGGAGGAAAGACCTCAACCAAGATATGGTGAGGTGGTGATATTTGCTGATCACATGAGCCGGGGCTTCGCACCGCCTGGCTCAAAATTCTTTAGAGAGGTTCTGAACTTCTTTGATCTGCGGCCGCAAGACATAGGACCCAATTCTGTGTCAAATATTTGCAACTTCCAAGTATTCTGCGAAGTCTATCTTGGAGAAGAGCCCAGCCTACTGCTTTTTAGGGAGTTGTTTTATCTGAACCGCCAGAACGAGTGCGCCAACGGGCCGAGCTTGGAACTTGGTGGAATCTCCATTCAACGACGGAGAGACTGCCTTTTTCCTTACGCTGAACCGCCAAGCCATCCAAAGGACTGGAACCAGACGTGGTTCTACTGCCAGGACACCTCTCCGGCTGACGAGAGCCCTCTGCCCGGCTTTCGTGCCCTGCGTCTGGAGCCAAATCACCCTCTGCCAGACAAACTATCTCAAGCGGAGCGTCAACCTCTGATCCCCACCATCAATAAGATCAAGGCTCTCCTGGGAAACGGCCTCAACGGCATTGATCTGGTCCGGGTCTGGATCTCTTGGCGGGTGATCCCTTTGAGCCGCCGCCCCGGCTTAACGTGCGATTACACAGGCCGGAAAGATGACCCTCTGCGGCACAGCCCCAACGATCTCCCTGAGGACGTCGTGGACGACATGACCAAGTCTCTCCTGAATGAGAGCTTAGCCGACTGTGGGAAAACCGGCTTAAACCCCTTCTGCCGAGCTAACCCGGCTCCGGCGGTAAGCCACTGACCTGAACACCTTGGTTTTCCTTTTAATAGCTTTCATCTGAACCGTAAGAAATCTTTGTCGTATGTTTCAGGCTAATGACAAGTTCTGGAAGGTCAAATATGACCATGAGGCGGCCAAAAAAGCCAGGAAGGCTAAGAAAGCCGCCAGGAGAGCCGCTCCCCACAAGAAGGGAAGCAGGCCTACTGCCTCAGAGCTGCATCAGCTAAGCGACAGCTCCGAGTCCGAGGTAACCCTTGAATTAGTAGGCTCTTGTTTTGTTTCTTGTTTATTCCTATCCACCTTATCGATACTGATCATCAGCAGGATGACACCGGAGCAAGTAACCCGGTGACTGAAGAGTTAACGACACATTCCTCCGACTCGGAGCCCTTGCCAAGGCTGAAAGTCCGAAGAGTAACCCGGAAAGTAAGATTTTCACATCCTTTAGCTTATCAAGATCCTCAATTTATTTTGAAGCAACAGATTCATGAGATCCGGCGGCACACCCGGGCCAACAAGGATGCAGACCTCTCAGCTGGCTTACCTGAAGCATCAAGGAAGCGCCGGACCGAGGTTATCTCCAACTTATATCCTTTTCATCCTTTGGCGGGCGTTACTCGTCAACCGCTCAATTCTTCTGATTCAAATTATCGGGAAACTTCACCTTCCTCTGGTAATTCTATGCAATCTAACCTGCCGGCTTTCAAGACCGCACCCGGGTAACGATGATCATCTTGTGTTGTGCTTATCTTTACTCATGCTTTTGTACTAACCTTTTGTCCTTTCAGTGCTCAAGCAAAGCTCAGCAAGAGAGCGAAGAAGAATAAACCGGTCAAAGAGCCGGTCTTGACTGAACCGGAGGTTTCAGCTCAAGAGCCGCCAGCTGCCTCTGCTCCTGAAGCCACCGCTCCAACCGACGAGCCAATCATAGAGACTTCTGCTAACCCGGAGATCCCCAGCTCAGCTCAACCGGCCGATGACCCGGATGTGGTGATTACCCGGACTGAATACGTTGAGCCTAGAAGACCCACCGTGCTGGCCAGATGCTCTGCCAAGGAAGAGCTGCTAGAGCGCCGCCGGGCTAGATTGGAAATTACTAATTATGCTAACTTGAGCATTGGAGACATTGTCTCGGGTTACATTGGTCAAGTGCACAACAGCCGGGATCTGGAGATTGATATGGTGAAGCAGATCCAACAAAAATCTGAGGTACAAATCTCTTGCTTACTCCATAGTCAGTCTTACTATGCTAGCCCCCAAGTCTATTACTTATGATAGAATATGTTGTAGACTTAACTTCCGGCTTACTTTCATGAACCGGCAATTTGTAAATAGAATCTTTCAATATGCATTAGCCCCCAAGTGCCAAGTGTCTTTGCTTGGAAAGTGCTTGGGACTTTAATGTTGCATAACAATCACTCATGCTATAACCTGGAATTTGTACAGGCTGCTTGCAAAAAATTTGAAGCTGAAATCTCTGAACTGAAGAACCGCCTGAAGACTCAGGAAACTGAGACCCGGAAGGCCAACGCCAAATTCGAGTTCAGTGTCGCTGCACAAGAGAAGCTGAAGAAGAAGTTTGAAACCGAAAGGAAGACTTGGACCGAGGAGAAAACTGCTTTGGTCAGCCGGGCCGAACAGGCGGAGGCTGCTCTGACGGAGAGAACCGCCGAACTCTCCGGCTTAAAATGCCATGTGTCACAGATGGTCGCCGCAATCTTCGGTAAGTCATTCTGCGAGCTTTCAACAAGTGTACCTTCTTTATGTCTCACAAGTCCCATCGTTGCTAGCGGCTTACCTGACGTTGTAAAATAGGTCCCAAAAGCGCCAACCTCAATCAAAATGTGCTGACCAAGCTAAAGGCCGTGTACACTCTGGTGGAGCAACTCTACACCGGGTCACAGCGCGCCTTGGCTGTTGTGGCCATGTCCAACGAGGTTCCGACTCACCTGGCGGACGTACTTCGGCGGCTTGCCGTTCTTCCTCAGCGTTTCCAAGAGCTGCGACGGGCCTATGCAAGAGCCGGAGCCATAGCTGCTCTGTGCCGGGCCAAGGCTTATCTTCCGGAGCTAGACCCGGCAGACATCGCACTTGGATACCCCAGCCTGAAGGAAGACGACACCCCCTTGAGCAAAAAGACTTTGCTGCCTGGGTGAAGCTCGTGCGCCCGGTGGCCACCCTGATCGGGAATGACACCGACCTTACCAAGTACCAGCCGGGCTACGACGCGGAAAATCAGAGGATCCCCACTCCGCGTTATGAAGCCATCAGCTTGATCCCGCCGACTCGTAAGCACACCTTTGCCCCGGAAGTTGACCCGGCCGGGTTAATTGATGACGAGGCTCAATTCGAGGCTTTGAGCGGCATTGACTGGAAATCATCAACCTTCCAGGTCATGGAATCGGCCGGAGGAGCGGAGAGGGATGAGCCGGAAGCTTCGACTCCACAAGCACCTTGATCTTTAGACGGCTCATGGTTGCACCTTAGAACAATGCCTCACCTTTTGGACTCGGGGAGTCTTGTAATAGAGTAGGATAAACACTTAATTTTGTCGTGCCATCGTGCACGTGTTGAATGCTTAACTCCATTGAAGCTGCTTCTTCTTATTCCTCCGGGTTATAATTGATCAGTTATTTTCCTTAAACTCGAATAGCTGTCTTCAACCATCCTGCATAGAAAACAAGTCACGAGTTCCTAGGCGGCTTACCACACTGAGAATCATAGACCTTATATATATAACCCGGAATATGGACCAAAGTCACTAAAGACTGGCCCTCAATTATGTCTTTGATGTAACCATGATTGCATACTTACAAGTCTTCAAGTATGCTTCCGGTTTATGTAACCCGAATAATGATATGAAGATCTCGATTCCGGTTTACCAGCATCAAGAATACTTACTATGTGTTTATCAACGTGGTGAATCAAAATTAAGTCGGTAAAGTAAAAGCCGCCCTTGCACACTGTTGATATGACCAACAGAACTTGTTGTAAGTCAGAAGATCAAAAACGTAGGGGCTTCCGGTTCGAATATGACCAGAGAACCGTCCCAAAGGGGTTAAGCTAAGATTCGAATGCAATCATATAGCCCCCAGTGGCTTTGGCGATGCCAATCAAGAGGGTACCGACAGCAATGTTCTCTTTGGTTCAAATACGACCCATGTTTGAACAGGAAGCCCCCAAATGACCTTAAGAGTTGTTTAACGACGCTGATTCAAATACGATCCACGTCGGTTCCCAAAGGGGGTTGAGCTATGATTCAAATATGATCAAAGAAAACTCCTAAATGAGCTCGGCACTTTGCCAATCAAGTGGGTATCGACAGCTATGTTTTCTTTGGTTCGAATACGACCTATGTTTGAACAGGAAGCCCCCAGGTGATTACATTGTTTACGGCTAGATTCGAATACGATCATAAGCCGGATGCAACTCCAAGTGACCATGTGATGTTGTAATGGAAATAACACGTTTACCTTTGGAGGAGAAAAGGACAGAGGTCCTGCTTTATTATATATACATGGTTATAGAAATATGTACATTATGAGAGCCGGTGGCTCAAGTGTAATAAGGCCGAAGCTGAGCTATGTTCCACGGCCGACGGGTCTCTTCCTCCGACTTGCGTGAATCTTTATGCTCCCGAACGTCAATAAGGTAGTATGACCCGTTGTGCAAGTTCTTGCTGACCACAAAGGGCCCTTCCCAAGGCTGGGATAGCTTGTGTGCATCTGTTTGATCTTGGATGAGCTGGAGCACCAGATCACCTTCCTGGAAGACCCCGGACTTAACCCGGCGGCTGTGATAACGGCGCAGGTCTTGTTGGTAAATCTCCGAGCGAGCTGCTGCCACGTCACGCTGTTCGTCCAACAAGTCAAAAGCATCTTGGCGCGCCTGTTCATTATCCGCCTCAACATAAGCCGCCACTCGAGGCGAGTCATGACGGATGTCACTGGGGAGGACTGCTTCCGCTCCATAAACCATGAAGAAAGGCGTGTAACCCGTAGACCTGTTAGGAGTAGTATTGATGCTCCATAACACGGAGGGTAACTCCTCCACCCAACAACCCGGCATCTGTTGTAAAGGGACCAAAAGCCGGGGCTTAATGCCCTTGAAGATCTCCTGATTAGCTCTCTCAGCTTGACCATTGGATTGAGGATGAGCCACTGATGAAACATCAAGTCGAATATGCTCTCGTTAACAAAACTCCTCCATGGCGCCCTTAGACAGATTGGTACCATTGTCAGTTATAATGCTGTGTGGAAAGCCAAAGCAAAATATCACCCTTTTCATGAACTGAACCGCCGTGGCTGCGTCACACTTGCTAACTGGCTCTGCTTCAACCCACTTTGTGAATTTGTCAACTGCCACCAAGAGGTGGGTCTTCTTATCCTTGAACCTTTTAAAAGGCCCAACCATATCAAGCCCCCAGACCGCAAATGGCCAAGTAATTGGAATCATCCTCAGCTCCTGAGCCGGCACATGAGCCCGTCGCGAGAACCTCTGGCAACCATCACATTTACTGACCAAGTCCTCCGCATCAGCATGAGCCGTCAGCCAATAAAAACCATGATGAAAAGCCTTGGCCACAAGGGATTTTGAGCCGGCATGATGGCCACAATCCCCTTCGTGAATCTCACGTAAGATTTCTTGACCCTCCTCAGGGGAAACACAACGCTGGAACTCTCCCGTAACACTGCGGCGATGCAGCTCACCATTGATAACAACCATTGACTTAGACCGCCGGGTTATTTGTCTGGCCAAAGTTTCATCCTCAGGCAAATCTCCCTGGGTCATGTAAGCCAAGTATGGTACTGTCCAGTCTGGGGTGATGTGGAGGGCCGCCACCAATTGTGCCTCCGGGTCAGGAACAACCATGTCTTCCTCTGTAGGTAACTTGACAGAAGGGTTGTGTAGGATGTCCAAGAAAGTATTAGGCGGCACCGGTTTTCACTAAGAGCCCAGCCGGCTTAATGCATCAGCCGCCTCGTTCTTCCTGCGATCGATGTGCTCTACTTGGTAACCCTAAAAATGTCCAGCAATGGCATCAACTTCACGGCGATAAGCCGCCATGAGAGGGTCCTTGGAATCCCACTTGCCTGATACTTGTTGAGCCACTAAGTCTGAGTCGCCGAAGCACCTTACCCGGCTCAAGCTCATCTCCTTAGCCATCCGAAGACCATGGAGCAAGGCCTCGTACTCAGCCGCATTGTTAGTACAAGGAAACATCAACCGCAACACATAATGAAACTTGTGACCTTTAGGGGAAGCCAATACAACTCCAGCCCCCGAGCCCTCCAATTGCCTAGACCATCAAAGTGAATAGTCCAATATGTATTATCCGGCTTTTCTTCAGGCACCTGTAGCTCTGTCCAATCGTTGATGAAATCCACCAAAGCTTGAGATTTAACAGCCGTGCGTGGTACGTATTTCAGACCATGAGGCCCAAGTTCTATAGCCCACTTAGCCACTCTCCCTGTGGCTTCTCTGTTTTGGATGATATCTCCGAGGGGAGCAGAACTAACCACAGTGATGGGGTGACCTTGGAAATAATGCTTAAGCTTCCGGCTTGCCATGAACACACCATAAACAAGCTTCTGCCAATGCGGATACCGCTATTTGGACTCGATGAGCACTTCACTGACGTAATAAACCGGCCGCTGAACCGGATATTCCTTACCCTCTTCCTTGCGTTCCACCACCACAGCCACACTGACGGCTCGTGTGTTAGCAGCTACATACAGTAGTAAGGGCTCCTTGTCAACCGGAGCAGCGAAGAGTGGGGGCTCAGCCAGTTGTCTCTTCAAATCCTCAAAAGCAGTATTAGCAGCATCATTCCAGACAAAGTCATCAGTTTTCTTCATCAACTGGTACAGTGGCATGGCCTTTTCACCCAAACGGCTTATAAACTGGCTCAAAGCAGCGATGCGGCCTACTAGACGTTGGACGTCGTTGATGCACGCCGGCTTAGCCAGAGAGGTGATTGCCTTTATCTTTTCCGGGTTAGCTTCAATGCCTCTGTTGGAAACCAGGAAACCCAAGAGCTTGCCTGTAGGAACACCAAAAACACACTTGGCCGGGTTAAGCATCATCTTGTAAACACGGAGATTATCAAAGGTTTCTCTAAGGTCATCTACCAGGGTCTCCTTCTCCCTGGACTTAACCACGATATCATCCACATAGGCGTGAACATTGCGCCCAATCTGGTTATGAAGACAATTCTGCACACAACGCTGGTAAGTCGCCTGTGCACTCTTGAGTCCAAAAGGCATAGACACATAACAGAAGGCTCCAAAGGGAGTGATGAACGCCGTCTTCTCCTGGTCCTTAACTGCCATTTTAATCTGATGGTATCCAGAATACGCATCCAAGAAACTTAAACGCTCACAACCCGCTGTGGCATCAATGATTTGATCAATACGGGGGAGAGCAAAAGGATCAGCCGGACACGCCTTGTTTAAGTCCGTGTAGTCCACACACATCCGCCAGGTGCCATTCTTCTTGAGCACGAGCACTGGGTTAGCTAACCATTCTGGATGAAAAACTTCGACAATAAACCTGGCCGCCAAGAGCCGGGCCACCTCCTCACCAATGGCTTTCCGCCTCTCCTCATTAAACCGCCGAAGGAATTGCCTGACCGGCTTAAATTTCGGATCAATATTGAGAGTGTGCTCAGCGAGTTCTCTAGGTACACCTGGCATGTCAGAAGGTTTCTATGCAAAAATGTCCCTGTTCTCACGGATGAACTTGATGAGCGCGCTTTCCTATTTTGGATCCAGATTGGCACTGATGCTAAACTGCTGAGATGTGTCACCTGGAACGAAATCAACAAGTTTAGTCTCATCGGCCGACTTAAATTTCATTGCCGGCTCATGCTCCGTGGTTGGTTTTTTCAGAGATGTCATATCTGTTGGGTCAACATTGTCTTTGTAAAACTTCAACTCCTCTGTTGCACAAACAGATTCTGCATAAGCCGCGTCGCCTTCCTCACACTCCAAGGCTATCTTTCGGCTGCCATGAACCGTAATGGTCCCATTGTGACCCGGCATCTTGAGCTGTAAGTATACGTAACACGGCCGTGCCATGAACTTGGCGTAAGCCGGTCGCCCAAATATGGCATGATACGGACTTCTTATCTTGACCACCTCAAAGGTCAACTTTTCCACCCTGTAGTTGTACTCATCTCCAAAGGCCAATTCCAGTTCGATCTTACCAACTGGGTAAGCCGACTTACCAGGCACCACACCATGGCAAATAGTATTGGACTGGCTGAGGTTCTTATCAATCAACCACATACGACGGAAGGTCTCATAATAGAGGATGTTGATGCTGCTGCCTCCATCCGTGAGCACCTTAGTGAACTTATATCCTCCCACCTGAGGAGCCACCACCAGGGCTAGGTGACCCAGATTATCAACCCGGGGAGGGTGATCCTCCGTACTCCACACAATAGGCTGCTCAGACCATCTTAAATAGTGTGGAACCGCCGGCTCAACAGCATTCACAACCCTCTTATGAAGCTTCTGATCTCGCTTACACAGACTGGTGGTAAACACATGATACTGTCCACCGTTGAGCTGCTTTGGATTGGTCTGATATCCCCCCTGTTGCTGCTGATGACCCTGGCCGGACTGCTGATTAAAGCCCCCTTGAACATTCTGAGGATTGGAATTTGAGCCGCCGCCCGGGCCATGAAAGCCGCCGGCGCCTGAGCCGCCGCCCGAGCCATTGTTGCCATTAAAGGCATTGGAGTTCTTAAAGGCCTTCATGATTGCACAATCTTTCCATAGATGAGTAGCTGGCTTCTCCCTAGAGCCATGCCTTGGACACGGCTCATTCAACAACTGCTCAAGCGTTGGGGCTGAACCGCCGGCTTGGGGAGGTAGCCTCCCCTTACGTCGCTGGTTGTTACCCTGTGAGCTAGCATTGGCCACAAACTCCACGCTGCCATCAGCCTTATGCTTGTTACCTCCTTGGTTTGCCGGGTTATGCAGAGGACCCTTGCCATTGCCGTTCTTAGTTCCCTTCCCTGTCCTTTCATCATTTGAAGCGGGGTCCTTGGTACTATCAGAGTTGGCGTACTTGACGAGAGCCGCCATCAGCGTACCCATATCATTGCAGTTGCGCTTGAGCCACCCGAGTTTCATCTTCAGGGGCAGGAAACGACAATTCTGCTCCAACATTAAGACTACAGAGCCGGCATCCATCTTATCAGATGAATGTATTATCTCTTTGACCCGGCGAACCCAATGTGTCGTAGACTCACCCTCCTGCTGTTTACAGTTAGTCAAATCCACAATTGACATAGACTGCCTACAGGTATCTTTGAAGTTTTGAATGAATCGGGCTTTCAGCTCAGCCCAAGACCCAATAGAATTTGGCGGCAGCCCTTTCAACCAAGTGCGGGCAGTCCCATCTAACATCATGGTGAAGTACTTGGCCATCGCCGCTTCGCTGACCTCCAGCAATTCCATGGCCATCTCGTAACTCTCGATCCAGGCTCCGGGTTGTAAATCAGCCATGTAATTAGGCACCTTCCTAGGCCCTTTGAAGTCCTTGGGTAGACGTTCATCACGGAGAGCCGGCACTAAACAAGGGACACCTCCAGTCCTCGTAGGGATACCCACGTCGACGGAAGCCGTCGAATAAGCCGGGGGTGTCTGGTAAGCCGTCAACTGAGGCACCTGCTCCGCCTCTTGCCGTGCTCTGTATTGGTCTGCCGCGTGAAAGGCCCCGTTATGAGCCGGGCCGTGGCCAGGTGGCAAGTCACGGCGTTGGACATTACTTGAGCCGGTCGCTGAGACCATGTGTCTGCTATAACTCGGGCTCCGGCCTGGACACGGGGTTGAATGGATCCTGTCCCGGCTATACGAGTACGCCTCTTGCTGCGCCAGAGCTGTCTGAAGGAGCTCTCTGACCCGGTGGGTTTCAACCACCGTTGGAGAGTCGCCATCAATTGGGAGAGCCGCCAGCCATGCCGCCGCGGCGACCATGTTTTCCAACGGGTTGGCATAATGACCCGATGGTATTGGCACGTACTGAGGCGGGGCAGGGTTCACCCGGGGAGGCCCCATCACTTGGGGCTGAATTGGTGTCCCAGCCCCGGGCACTATGATCTCCGGCGGGTTACTAGATCCTGCACCGGCGTGTTGAAGAGGTTTCGGGGATCGTAAACCGGAGGGAGTCGAGATTGGGCCTTTTGATGCCTCCTTCTCATGACCTCATTGGATGCGTTTTGATCCATCGTGAGCCAGAAGGACTGCGCCTGAATCAACTGAGTCTGGGCGTCGAGAGCCGCCCTCTCGGCAGCCATCCTGATCCCCTCCGCCGCCAGATCCTCCTTGGCCTTTGCTAGATCCAGCTTTAACTGTGCCACCTCCGCGTCATGTTGAACTTGATCCGCCGGAGCCACCATAGCGGTCAACAGGACCGTCATCTTGTCTGTGAGATCCATCAGCACCTCAGCCGGCGAAGGCACCCGGCTTCCTGACCCGGTGGCGGGGTTTTGAACAGGTTGCGCACCGGCCATGAAGATTCCAACCCGGCTTGGCGGTTCAAAGGGGTCCGGAATGCTATCGCCATCGGAACAACCCCTGAGCCTGCCATCTTGAAGTTGATACAACGAGTTTGACTCATCCATAGATGACTCGCCGTCAGAGCCGGTGGCCGTCTCATCACCAGATCCAGATCCTTCAGAGAGTCCTCCATGAACACATCCCACAAAAGCATGCTTCAAGGCAGGTAGAGCCCGGGCGGGTCGTGCGGGCTGAGCCGTCTCGATGAGATCGGCGCAGAGATCCGGCTCAGGGCCCGGCTCACCAATCTTGCCAATGAAGACATGAATTCCGCTGAAGGGGACACGGTACCCGTACTCAATTGAGTCGGCGTCGGGGCCCCAGTTTGCATCACCGATGTAGAGCTTGCCGCAATGACTCTTGGTCATCCGGCCCACAGCGTATCCCTTGAGCCCTTCGAAGCTGCCCTTCAAGAACTCAAATCCACCGTGCGCTGGCCCCACGGTGGGCGCCAACTGTCGTGGAATTTTCACGGTAGATGTCCTTGAGCTAGGACTTCGTCGTGGAGCCATCGCAGCTAGGAAGCTTAAAGGGGTTAAGCGGGACAAGGAACACGGGGGTTATACTGGTTCGGCCCCTTACGGTGAAGGTAAAAGCCTACGTACAGTTGAGGTGGTATTGATTAGGGTTTCAATGACCAGCGAGCTTGATCGCTATGCCTGGCTCTCGACGAGATCTTACTTGTCCCTAAACCGCTGCCGGGTCGTCCCTTTATATAGAGAGGTTGTCGCCCAGTGGCTCTCAGAGTCCCGGCCGGCTCATAAGAGTGTCGGGCTCGGACTCTCAACTATGCTTGCCTTACACTACAAGTCTTGCCATATGGCGGTTTATCACTACGGGCCTTAAGCCTCCTCCGGGTCTTAAGCCCATTATCTAACCCGCCGTCTTCAAGCTTGGTACTGGGCTTCGCGTGATGACCATTATGAGTAACCCGGCCCCTCCTGGGCGGGTGACTCTAATGGTTATATCCTCAACAGGAAGTGTTTCCAACTTCCTGACAAGCACGATCCCTACAAGGACATCGATCACCGAACCATTGACCTTTAGCCCGATCTGACCTACCATGAGCTACACATTTGGAACATGGATCAAGTGGAATGTTATACACGAAGCCACACCATCATGTACTTCAAGGTTAAGTGTAGCACCACATGGAAGCAGAATTAGTATGAGGACGTGAAGACTACCCCAGATCCAAGTTTTCGTATTCTTTTCGGCGCATAGTCTGGGAATCTCGGGGACGAGATTCTTGTAAGGGGGTAGGTCTGTCACACCTTGATTTTCATGCCACAACACTTAAGCTAATAAATCATGATAAAATGTGGTTTTACAAAAAACTTTTGAGTGTTTTGGACTTTGCTTGATTGGGTTTTTGGTTGCTGTTTGCAAGTGCTCTAAAAATCAAATAAATCCTCCAACACTTATACTCCTTCTCCTTGATCCAAAACTTTGTCCAATGATCATGCCATGTGTATAGGATAGAATACTATTTTCTTGCAAAAATAACTTGGCCAGAAAGTATTTTCTAAATTAGGTTTTCCAAAACCCCCTGAGTTAAGGCTTGAACTACAAGTACTTAATTTGGGATGTGAAAAATCTTTCAAAAGTTATATTTGAATCCTAGTAGATATAGGACTCCCTAAAACCACAAAAATATTATTTTAAAAGTTATTTTGCTATTTTATTTAAAGGCTTTTTATTTAGGCCAGAAATGGTCTTTAATAGGTTAAAATTATTTTAAAGTTTCAAAAGTATTAAAGAAAATTTATGGAAACTCAGTGGACATATATTTTCCATATATGAGTTTCAACACATGGTCATGTTCAAAATGTTGGACAAAACTCTCCAAAACCATTTCTGTACATTTCAAGTATTTGAAATATTTCTATAAGAAACATTTTCAAATAAATCCAGGAAAATTCTAGCAAGTCACATATGCATAATGTGATGATCTTGCAAAGTTTCATCTCAATCAAAATAATTTTGGTTCACAAAAGTGCCCCAAAACCCTCTCTGTCCAGATCCAAGATTGAACAACTCTACATTGCCAACTTTCTTCGTTTGATCCCAAACTTTGTGGACATGTTCATGTACCCAAATAATGAAACTACACCAAGTGGTGCGTCAAGGAGAATTGTTTAGATTAGATAGATCTAAGCAAGTCCATTTCTATTGATTTCTAGGGTTTACAAAAGTTGCATTGGCCACTTTCTCTTTTTGGTCTCAAATTTTGTGGACACTCCTATTTTGTGGTGCCACTCAGTCCTGTTAAGTCTCATGACAAGGGAAATCCATTTTCTTGCCCAAACCTACATCAAACACCTTCTGGCAGAAACTTAAAATGCATGTTTTGGCCATTGCCACTAATCTCCTTGAGTCCAAATTTTTACGAAAGCCTCAGGTGATTCCATTCTACCTCCAACATCTTTCCCTGCCCGAGGAGCCATGATTAAGGGGGTAGAATCCCATTTTTCTCTCTCTGGACAGCCACTTTCTCTCTCCCTCAACCTCTCTCCTCTCCTACTGGCTTTCCATGGCATCCAGGCTCCCTCCCCATTCTTTACTCTCCGCTAGAGCTGCCAGACATCAGTGGCCGGGCCCACAAGGCATATAATATGCCATGGCATGCCAAATGCTCGCTCCAGAGCGTGCTACAGTGCGGGCAGGCACTGTAGCCGCCCTCTGCCAAGCGCCTTCGGCCACCTCAGGCCTCCCCAGCGCGCCCGACGAGGTGCCTAGGCGTCCGCAACACGCCACGCCTCTGTCCCCCTCCTCCTTCTCCCTCCTCCTGCCCCTACTCGCATGTGCGCCGGCCGCCCGTGTGCACCACTGAGCAGGCTCAGACGCGCGGTGCCCCTGCCCCCTGCTCCTCCTCTCTCTTCCTGGCGCTCTACACCTCTCCCACGAACAGCACAGACAAACCCTCGCTCTCTCTCCTAGCCGCTCGAGCCGTTGCCGCGGCCACCCGTGCGCCGCGTCCATGGTGAGCAACGGGTCGCCTACTTAAGGTCGTTCCAGGCCCTCCTCGCTCCTCCATTTGCTTCCTCTCTATGCCATACACCACCCAGGCCAACCCATTCTTCCTCCCGTGCCTTCGAACCACCTCCATGGCCGGAGCCTTGCCGTCGGCCTCCGCCTAAATTCGTGCCCACCACTCCTCCTCCTCCCCTCTAGACCGCACCAGAGCACCTCCAACATCACCGCGGACCCCTCCTGCGCTTCTCCCTCTCCTCCCCGTGGTCGGGTTCATCGAGTTCCATCACCACCGTCGGCCTCGCCCGCCACGGTCGATGATGTGCCCACGTCCAACCGCCCCCGCAACCGTCGCGCATCTCGACGGATGCGGCACAACCTCCGGAACCCGCCGGTGTGCTGGGCGTCGCCGAGGTGGCCGCTGCCGCCGGGGAGAACACCGGCGCTCGCTGGGCCTCCCTCCCCTGCCTCTGCTCTGTTCGAGCGGGAGGTAGGTGATGGCCTGAGCGCTGGGCCCCGCGCACTAGTGACCCAGCGGGCGGGCCCTGCCTGGTTAATGGGAGACGGACCGGGGGAGGACCTTCCCCTAGGTGAAGGCGTACTCCGCGAAGGCGCCTTCAGCATCGCCCTGTAGCCCGCACGGCCGAGCAGCTGGGCCGGCCCAGTGCGCTGGGGTGCTAATCTGTGCTCTATGCACACTTTTGGTATAACCCAAATCTTCTTCTTTTTCTTTTTGAGTGAACTTCTAAAATCCATAGTTAGTTCATTTCATGTCCAAATTTGATGATTCAAAGTTTCGGAGACTCCATAAATATATATATATCTATTTAGTGAGCCATAGTGCATATTTTTACTCTGCTTGGTGTTCACTTGATACATTAAATAGGTCATTTATCCATATAAGTCCACTTCAGAAATCCATAGTATATTCATTTGGACTCAAAATTCAGCGAAACCAATTTATAAATGTTTCTAAGATTATGCCTGATTTAATGGGTACTTTTACTCATTTTTATAAAATGGCATTCTATGGACAACTTGTAGATCCATTGAATTCATTGATTCCATCATATTGAAACGCTCAGAAATATCCACTAATCCAATCCCAATTAAACCACTCTGGTTATTTTTCATATAATCAGAGATGTCCTAGAAAAGTCAAATTCAAATTTTTAGAGCACTTTTATTCTTGCCTTGTTGTGTTGCTTATTGTGATTGTTTTCGACGTTAGTTGACGAAGTAGACGGAGTATTTGGAGAAGGACCAGAAGATTTGAAGACTTTGTTGAGCCAGGCAAGCAGCCCTTTGACCATGACACACGTCTTATTCATCGGTACCCTCTTTCCGATTGCATGATAATAAAAAGTGATGGTGATGAACTTGTTACGAACCACTGAATGATGCATGCCCATACTCATAGCTCTACCTTGTGCATGGAGGGACTATGTCAAAAGATTAATCATTGATGCATAATGTTGCATGTATGCCACGATCACCTCGTGGTTGCATTCTTTCGAAAACCCCATCGGGTGCCCCTAATGCCTGTGGGTGATGTTGAACTAAGGTCACCACTTGAGGAGGAAGTGGTGTACCAGAGAAAGCACTTTTGTGTGAGAGTAAAATGATGGATTAGATTTAGGTGTGATTACCATCCCAACCAAACATGTGCAACCACTCTACCCCTCATGGGACGGGGCGTTATTCATTACCTAGGCCGATACTAGCATGGTTCCCACATTACTAGTGACGGGGGTGACATGAGGTCACTCTCGGGATGGGGTCGTGCTCGGATAGGCGGCCATGACTGTTTTCACAGGGCACCGGACACACCGTTGGTCCCTTCGTGTATGCATGATAATGTGAAAAGGGCAGAGTCCCACGATCTTTTGCTTATACACGCGGGCCGTGTACCAACGAGTGGACCCTATGTTAGTGTTGTCTAGGGAAAGATAATGATCGGGTGCTTCTCCCGAGTACTTGATGTACTGCGGGATCATGGATGACACAAAAGCTTCCCGGATCTTGTGGGTAATGTGCGCAACCTCTGCAGAGTGTCAAACTATTCGAATAGCCGGGTCCACGGTCATGGACAGTTGGGTGGTGCTACTTAAACTATGTACAGAAATTTCACAAACTTGGTACATGTGTATATGATTGAGAACCATTTGAGTCAAGGCAGTGGACTTCACATGTAGAATGAGCTAGCATTGATCCAAACTCTAGTATGTTGATATTTGTAACCTGTTCTCATGGTTACTAGAGTTCATTGATGCATATTTTACAAGATGATAGGTCATTCCTACTAGCTTGAGGCTATGTTGCCTACTTGTTGTTACACCATGCATTGTTACTTTGATCCAAACATTGGTTGCTTGCGAGTACATTTAAAGTACTCATTGGCTTGCCACTGGTAATTTAATTGGCCAGGCTTGGAAGAACAGGAGTTCGAAGAATAATTCTTTGGAGACGAACATGTGAACTAGGACGCTTTCCCAGTCAGAATGCCTGTAGGGTTAAGGCAGATGGCATGGGTTCTACTTATCAACGAAGATTTCCGCTGCTTGAGTTTATTTGATGTTCAGCCCTTGAGGCTTTATCTATGTAAGACTTGACCATAATGGTCACAATTTGTGTAAGACAATATGTATGGATGTAAGACTCTTGTTATTTAGCTTCTCTGTGTTCAGTGAGCATTGATCTCTGGGATCACTGTACACATGCATTCGGTGATCTCGACTTATGAGTCGGGGTCCCCACACTCGCGCGGGTACGGGGTTGGGAGCTGGGAAGGGAGCGAGGGCAGCAACCGCCGCGGGCAGCTCGTTCTGCGCCATGTCCATGACGCCCCATTCCTCCTTATTTTCTATCTCCTCTGGCTCGGATTCGACTTCACCAAACTTGAAGACTAGTGGCAGATGATCCTTCTGCGCCATGGCGTTGGTGGAGGTCTGCGGGAGGGAGGGGAACGGGAGGCGAATAGTAAGGCCGCCCATATTAAGCAGCGGCTTGGGCGCCATTAATGGAGAGGAAGGTGGGCGGCAATGGATGTCAAAGGGCTCGCTTCCCAGTGATCCTGCGCAGCGTACAGCTCGCACGCTTCCCGATGAGCCTACGCATTGGAGGACAGCTTGCACGCCTCTCGGTCAGCCTGTGCACCGGACTACACTTGCACGCCTCCCGTTCAGTCAAGCAGCTGTCCGCACGGCACCTCCTATATCCATTAAAACCAAGACACGTGGCGTCACGTGAGTGGTTAACAGAACGCACACGGTTTGAATTATACAGACATTTGAGATATTAAAGTGGTAGCTATTTTTTCAAAATGCCTTTGTTGGCTGTTATTCAAGTGCGCCTTCTCTCAAAATGGACACGAAAAATACCACAGCATGTCAGGTGCCATTCCATGATAGCATGCCTAGTTTCACTAATTTCGGACGAGTTTTGGATTTACTAGAATTTAAAAAATAAAGTATCTCAATGTTTTGCCGGCAATCAACGGTGCCCTGGTATTTGAAATACATTCCCATTTCTTGCATGGGACCTAAGCATGCACCCAAGGACAAATATTTGATTTTTCATCCAAATTTATATGCACTGGAGCAGGTGGATGTAGTTCAAAGTTGAATTATGCATGTAAATGCATTAAAAACTCAGCTAATGCATAAGAATATCAAAACGAACCCCGAAAACTGACAAATGATGACACCACACTCCAGTTGTTCTATGCTGACATGAGAAATTTTTTGAAAGCAATAAGAGGCAATGGATATCGTTTCGTCCCCAAAGGTGGGACGTTCCCTACCGAAACCATCATGCTTGTTGTGAGAAGCATATACCCAAACCTGCCCCAAATGGGACAAAAAATTTACCACGGCATCTTGATGCCGCTCCATGATAGCATGCCAAGTGTCATGAGTTTTAGACTAGTTGTGGATTTACTAGAATTTAAAAACCAGGTATCTCAATCTTTTCAGCCGAGTGATGGTGGCACAGTTGTTGACATTCATTCCCATTTCTTGCATGGGACCTAAGCATGCAAGCAATGACACATATTTGAATTTTCAACCAATTTAAATGCATTAGGGCATGTGCATGTAGTTCAAATTTGAATTATGCACTTAAATGCACTGAAAACTCAATCAATGCATAAAAATGCCCAAACGAACCCCGAAAAATCCAAAAAATTGAAATAACACTCCTGTAGTTCTATGTTGACACGAGAAATTTTTGTAAAGCAATAAGAGGCAATGGATATCATTTCGTCCACAAAGGTGGGACATTCCCTACCGAAACCATCAGGCTTGTTGTGAGAAGCTCTGGTTTGTGAGAAGCATATCCCCAAACCTGGCCCAAATGGGACAAAAAAAATTACCAAAGCATGTTAATGCCGCCCCATGATAGCATGCCAAGTTTCATGAATTTCAGAAGAGTTTTGGATTTACTAGAATTTAAAAACCAGTTATCTCAATGTTTGCGGCCGAGTGACGGTGGCAGGGCGTTTGACATTCATTCCCATTTGTTGCATTGGACCTAAGCACGCAGCCAATTTATATGCATTAGAGCATGTGCATGTAGTTCAAATTTGAATTATGCACATGAATGCATTGAAAACTTAGTTAATGCATAAAAATGTCCAAAGGAACCCCGAAAAATCCCAAAAATTGACACAACACTCCTGTTGTTCTATGTTGACACGAGAAAATTATTGAAAGCAATAATAGGCAATGGATATCGTTTCGTCCGCAAAGGTGGGACGTTCCCTATCGAAACCATCAGGCTTGTTGTGAGAAGCTCTGGTTTGTGAGAAGCATATACCCAAACCCTGCCCCAAACGGGACAAAAAATTACCATTGCATGATGATGCCGCTCCATAATAGCATCCCGAGTTTCATGAATTTTAGACTAGTTTTGGATTTACTAGAATTTAAAAACCAGGTATCTCAATGTTTGCAACCGAGTGACGATGGCAGGGTGTTTGGCATTCATTCCCATTTCTTCCATGGGACCTAAGCATGCAACCAAGGACAAAAATTTGAATTTTCAACCAATTTATATGCATTAGAGCATGTGCATGTAGTTCAAATTTGAATTATGCACATGAATGCATTGAAAACTCAGTTAATGCATAAAAATGTCCAAACCAACCTCGAAAAATTCCAAAAATTGACACAACACTCCTGTTGTTCTATGTTGGCACGAGAATTTTTTTGAAAGCAATAAGAGGCAATGGATATTGTTTCGTCCCCAAAGGTGGGACGTTCCCTACCGAAACCATCAGGCTTGTTTTGAGAAGCTCTGGTGTGAGAGAAGCATATACCCAGACCTGCCCCAAATGGGAGAAATTTCTTACCACGGCATGTTGATGCCCCTCCATGATAGCATGCCAAGTTTCATGAATTTCAGACGAGTTTTGGATTTACTAGAATTTAAATACCAGGTCTCTCAATGTTTGCGGCCGAGTGACGTGGCAGGGTGTTTGACATTTATTCCCATTTCTTGCATGGGACATAAGCATGCAACCAAGGACACATATTTCAATTTTCAATCAATTTATATGCATTAGAGCATGTGCTTGTAGTTCAAATTTGAATTATGCACATGAATGCATAGAAAACTCAGTTAATGTATAAAAATGTCCAAGCGAACACCAAAAAATCCCAAAAATTGACACAACACTCATGTTTTTCTTGGTTGAAACTATGAAAAGAAATTGAAATCGAGAAGAGGCAATGGATATCGTTTCGTCTAGAAAGGTGAAACGTCCCCTACTGAAACTATCAGGCTTGTTGTGAGAAGCTCTAGTTTGTGAGAAGCATATCCCCAAACCTGCCCCAAATGGGACAAAAAATTTACCACGGCATTTTGATGCCGCTCCATGATAGCATGCCAAGTGTCTTGAATTTTAGACTAGTTTTGGATTTACTAGAATTTAAAAACCAGGTATCTCAATGTTTACGGCCGAGTGACGGTGGCACAGTGTTTGACATTCATTACCATTCCTTGCATGGGACCTAAGCATGCAACCAAGGACACAGATTTGAGTTTTCAACCAATTTATATGCATTAGAGCATGTGCATGTAGTTCAAATTTGAATTATGCACATGAACGCATTGAAACCTAGTTAATGCGTAAAAATGTCCAAACGAACCCCGAAAAATCCCAAAAATTGACCTAACACTCCTGTTGTTCTATGTTGACACGAGAAATTTTTTGAAAGCAATAAGAGTCAATTGATATCGTTTCGTCCCCAAAGGTGGGACGTTCCCTACCGAAACCATCAGGCTTGTTGTGAGAAGCTCTAGTTTGTGAGAAGCATATCCCCAAACCTGGCCCAAATGGGACAAAAAAATTACCAAAGCATGTTAATGCCGCCCCATGATAGCATGCCAAGTTTCATGAATTTCAGAAGAGTTTTTGATTTACTAGAATTTAAAAACCAGTTATCTCAATGTTAGCGGCCGAGTGACGGTGGCAGGGCGTTTGACATTCATTCCCATTTGTTGCATTGGACCTAAGCACGCAGCCAATTTATATGCATTAGAGCATGTGCATGTAGTTCAAATTTGAATTATGCACATGAATGCATTGAAAACTTAGTTAATGCATAAAAATGTCCAAAGGAACCCCGAAAAATCCCAAAAATTGACACAACACTCTTGTTGTTCTATGTTGACACGAGAAAATTATTGAAAGCAATAATAGGCAATGGATATCGTTTCGTCCGCAAAGGTGGGACGTTCCCTATCGAAACCATCAGGCTTGTTGTGAGAAGCTCTTGTTTGTGAGAAGCATATACCCAAACCTGCCCCAAACGGGACAAAAAATTACCATTGCATGATGATGCCGCTCCATAATAGCATGCCGAGTTTCATGAATTTTAGACTAGTTTTGGATTTACTAGAATTTAAAAACCAGGTATCTCAATGTTTGCAGCCGAGTGACGATGGCAGGGTGTTTGGCATTCATTCCCATTTCTTCCATGGGACCTAAGCATGCAACCAAGGACACAAATTTGAATTTTCAACCAATTTATATGCATTAGAGCATGTGCATGTAGTTCAAATTTGAATTATGCACATGAATGCATTGAAAACTCAGTTAATTCATAAAAATTTCCAAACCAACCTCGAAAAATTCCAAAAATTGACACAACACTCCTGTTGTTCTATGTTGGCACGAGAAATTTTTTGAAAGCAATAAGAGGCAATGGATATTGTTTCGTCCCCAAAGGTGGGACGTTCCCTACCGAAACCATCAGGCTTGTTTTGAGAAGCTCTGGTGTGTGAGAAGCATATACCCAAACCTGCCCCAAATGGGAGAAATTTCTTACCACGGCATGTTGATGCCCCTCCATGATAGCATGCCAAGTTTCATGAATTTCAGACGAGTTTTCGATTTACTAGAATTTAAATACCAGGTCTCTCAATGTTTGCGGCCGAGTGACGGTGGCAGGGTGTTTGACATTTATTCCCATTTCTTGCATGGGACATAAGCATGCAACCAAGGACACATATTTCAATTTTCAATCAATTTATATGCATTAGAGCATATGCTTGTAGTTCAAATTTGAATTATGCACATGAATGCATAGAAAACTCAGTTAATGTATAAAAATGTCCAAGCGAACCCCAAAAAATCCCAAAAATTGACACAACACTCCTGTTGTTCTTGGTTGAAACTATGAAAAGAAATTGAAATCGAGAAGAGGCAATGGATATCGTTTCGTCCAGAAAGGTGAAACGTCCCCTACTGAAACTATCAGGCTTGTTGTGAGAAGCTCTAGTTTGTGAGAAGCATATCCCCAAACCTGCCCCAAATGGGACAAAAAATTTACCACGGCATTTTGATGCCGCTCCATGATAGCATGCCAAGTGTCTTGAATTTTAGACTAGTTTTGTATTTACTAGAATTTCAAAACCAGGTATCTCAATGTTTACGGCCAAGTGACGGTGGCACGGTGTTTGACATTCATTACCATTTCTTGCATGGGACCTAAGCGTGCAACCAAGGACACAGATTTGAGTTTTCAACCAATTTATATGCATTAGAGCATGTGCATGTAGTTCAAATTTGAATTATGCACATGAATGCATTGAAACTCAGTTAATGCGTAAAAATGTCCAAACGAACCCCGAAAAATCCCAAAAATTGACCTAACACTCCTGTTGTTCTATGTTGACACGAGAAATTTTTTGAAAGCAATAAGAGTCAATTGATATCGTTTCGTCCCCAAAGGTGGGACGTTCCCTACCGAAACCATCAGGCTTGTTTTGAGAAGCTCTGGTGTGTGAGAAGCATATACCCAAACCTGCCCCAAATGGGACAAAAATTTTACCACGGCATGTTGATGCCCCTCCATCATAGCCCGCTAGGTTTCATGAATTTCACGAATACCAGGTATCCCAATGTTTGCGGCCGAGTGACGGTGGCAGGGTGTTTGACATTTATTCCCATTTCATGCATGGGACCTAAGCATGCAACCAAGGACACAAATTTGAATTTTCAACTAATTTATATGCATTAGCGCATGTGCCTGTAGTTCATATTTGAATTATGCACATGAATGCATAGAAAACTCAGTTATTGTATAAAATGTCCAATCGAACCATAAAAATCCGAAAAATTCATACTACACTCCTGTTGTTCTATGTTGACACTAGGATTAAATTTAAAATCGAGAAGAGGCAACGGATATCGTTTCGTCCAGAAAGGTGAAACGTTCCCTACCGAAACCATCACACTTGTTGTGAGAAGCTCTGGTTTATGAGAGTCTTATACCCAAACCTGCCCCAAATGGGACAAAAATTTGACCACGGCATGTTGATGGCGCTCCATGATAGCATGCCAAGTTCATGAATTTCGGACGACTTTTGGATTTACTAGAATTACAAAAGCAAGTACGTATGTTTGTCGGAGAGCAACTGTGTCGTGGTGTTCGAAATTCATCCCCATTTCTTGCATGGGACATAAGCATAAACCCATGGACACATATATGATTTTACAACCCATGGTGCACCGGAACATGTGCAGGTAGTTTAATTTTTAATTGTGCACCTGAAATGGGTAGAAAACCAATTTAATGTATAAAATGTCCAAACGAACCCTGACTAATTCCAATTCTTTTACGACACACATATAGTTGCATGTTCACTGCAGATAAAAGGTCTAACAATTCAAACACCGTCCATTGCCGCTGTGACCCCATTATGTAATTTAAATCAAGATGAAAAATCAAGTAGGTCCCACACAATTTATTATCACCAACCGTGTGAGATGCAGCACAAAATATCCTGGAGCACCGCCGGTGTATAGTGCGCCTATGGCTTACGTGAGAAGGTGCCTCGGCTACAGTCCATAGCTGGCGTGTCAAGCACACTAGCTCGCTTCCCAAATATCATTTCACTGCTCAATCGTCGCCAATGAAATATGGCGAGGTGGACCCGCGTCGTGAGGGCAACTTCGGCGGCCCACTCCGACGAGAGTGCGGCCCCAGCCGCCATGCGCATGCTAACAAGGTGCATGAGCACGACCACAATCTGCGACCGGGCGGCCAAGGCAGCCCTAACAACCGCTGTTGCTTCTGAGGTGGCGGCAACAACATCTGCCTCAGGGATAGCAACTGGCGAGAGCGGCACAACAGCTGTCCGTTCCGCGGCGGCGGCCTTAGCCCTGATGGAGGCCGCCCACGACCATGTTGAGGCCGCCCATGCCCAGCTCATGGCGGTCACCGCACAAACCGAACGAAGCTTCTCCAATAACGGTCGACAACCCACAGCTGAAGAGTTGGCAATCGCCGAGAGCGTTTGAGCACCCGTCCGTTCCTCCGCCACATACCTTGCTACGATGGAACCCGTCCAAGCCCAGATCGCGGCCATCCACGCACAGCTCATGGTGGCCTTTTCCAAAGAGATGGCGGACGTGGATGGCTAGATGCTTGCCGAGTATGGTGCGATGGATGCCATGGAGCCCCTTCCCCAGGAGACTGTCGAGCGCGAGCTGGACATGGAGGCGGCGGTGGAGATCGATGAGCACAAGCCATAGTAGTACTCTTTGTTTTGTTTAATTAAGAGCGCGGGTCTTTAGTTTGTTGGAGTAATGTTTAGGTCAGCTAGCTCTGTTTAATTGTTGAACTGGCTCAATCAATAAGTGTGGGTGTGATATAGTCTCCTTTGTGTACCCAAATTATGCAATGACGTGGATGACCACTATAACTAGGGAAATTCGAACCAAAATTTTTGACATTCAAACTCATCACACACAGGTTAACCTATATGAATCGTTTGTGATGTTCACATATCGTACACAGTTCTGAATTAGGGACCACGTCTGATGACACTTTGCGCGCCAGTTTTTTCGCTGAAGCGATTCCAATTTTTTGGCTTCTGCGGAAATATCTACCTCCCTGCCCCCTCCCCCTTACAAAAAGCCACATTTCCCCTGTTTCCGCCTTCCTTTCCAAGTTGAAACCTTCACTCCTTGCTTGCAGCGCCACCTCCTCGCCGACGACCCTCCTTCACACTGCTCAGCCTCGTCTATCCAGGCAAGTAATCCACACCCGACCCCCATCCTCCTCCTCCTTCCACATCCCACATGCCCCGACCGCCGGCGCGACACCTTGCACCCAAATCACCGACCCCTCCACAGAATAAGCGCCGCCCTAAGCCATGGTGCAGGCAGTATATCCAGGAGCTCAAGGAGCATTTTGCAGCGGAGAAGCAAATCGCGGCCGCACGCGCGGATGAGGTCGCGATGGCTGCCATTCATGCCAACCCCCAGATCTTGGGGGAGCACCTTGCCGTTTGCTAGCTATGCCGGTTACGCATGCTCGGTTTACCCATTGCGTGTGCTGCTCCTGCCTTTCCTTCACAAATTGTAGTGAATTGTGCTATCTAATTTTACCATGCAATCTGTTGCTCTAGTGTATATGTTCTATATGTTGTGCAGTGTGGTGCTCACTTATTAACAGTTTGGTTAATTAGTTGTCGTCTTCAGTTAACTGTTTGGTTCAATTCCGCAAATGCGATGTTCAATTCTTCTTGTTAATTTTGTATTGTCAGAAATAAATCGAATTTTTCTTTACCAAATACATGAGAAACGAATACAATTGCTATATTTCCAAGTTGTCAAGCATGCTTGGTTTGGTTATACATTGTGCAATGTGGTGCTCAATTAACGTTTGGTTCATTTGTGTTGTGGTGTTTAGTTAACTGTTTGGTTCAATTCTGCAATGCGATGTTCAATAGTTGTGGGTGCATTCTGTTATTGTATACCATGTGAGGAATAAATTGAATTTCGCTATAGTAAATACATGAGAAACAGATACAATTGCTATATTTCCTAGTTGTTAAGCATGCCTGGTTTGGTTAACTATTTGAACTTCTATTAGGAGTATGTTATATTGTGCAATGTGGTGCTTAGTTAATGTTTGGTTAATTTGTTGTGGTGTTTAGTTAACTGCTTGGTTCAATTCTGCAATGCGATGTCCAATTGTCGTTGGTATAATTTTGTAATGTTGTGCATGTGAGGAATAAATTGAATTTGGATGCACTTAATACATGAGAAACATATACAAGTGCTATATTTCCTAGTTCCTAATCATGATTGGTTTGGATAAATGGATTTTCCATGTGGCTTGAATTAATCTTATGAATCTGCAATGTGCTTATTTTTTATCAACATATTTTACTGATAGCATGCGAACCCTTACTTAACCTGATGACTAACTACCTTATATGTGTTGCAGGGAAACAATGGGAAGCACCGAGGTCTACAATCGAGGTTAGCACATTAATGGTACGTTGTCTAATAGCACACTAGTGTGCAATTGCAGGAACTATTCTAATATTTAGGTTTTTAACAATTTGGTCTTGCACATGTAGGTCCTGCTGTCAGAGGTTTTGACCGACTGTTCGACCCTTTTTGCATATGGGGCAATGAGTTGTCCATGAATATCTATCAAGTCAAGAAACTTAGAAAGATTGTTAGGACAAAGAAATTAGCGGCAAAAAACAACAAGATCTTTGTCTGCACAATGAAGAAGACATCAGTTCACTACAAGATGGTACTAACTATTGTACCTTGCCTTTTTTTATTCCTTTGCCCCATTTCCAATATAGAGAAGATATTTATGCACATCCTTGTTTTCAGGCCTTTCCAAGGCAGTTCACTGATGATTACCTGTCAAACCACCTCTATGGTTAGGAGGCGAGGAAGGTTTTCATACAACACCCATGGTTCAATATTGAAGTGTTCCTGAAGAGGACGAAGGACAGATGGTCAATCATCCACAGGCACTGGGCTAAAGTTGCAAAGACCTTCAACATGAATGAGGGCTCAATGTTTGCCTTCCGCTTCAGCAGTTTTCCAGATGAGATGCATCTGTCTATATACCGTCTATGATGCTAATTTTGAAAGATTTTGCAAGTGAAACTTGGTGCTGTTGCAGTTGTGTAATGGGGTAGCTGAGTGCTGAAGCTATATCATGTTGTACTCTGATGTATTTCAATTATGAAATCCTGCTTCCTTAATATGGAAATGAAATATATTATGTGCTTAATATGAATGGCAATTAAATTAATAAATGGATTATTATTAATAGGGCAATTAGCTTGCTAATTGGGTTTTGCTATTGCAAACGGCTATTGAGAAAATACCGTGGGCGATGACCTAGGGCAACGCACACAGTTTCTAGGAATAAACCGTGTTAGATCAATGAACAATCACACACGACCGTCTCTTGAAAACGGTTTGCGTTAGGCCACCTTGCGCAAACGTTTACCACATAAAAACTGTGTGTGATGGACAACCTTTACCACACAGTTTCTTCTACGCACCGTGTGTGATGCATTCAATAACGCAAACGAAAAAATTGTTAATATCGTGTTCAATGGCAAGGCTATCACAAATGATTTAATGGGAAAAATTGTGTATGATGTACATGTGTACGGAAACGTTTTCCTTCGAGCGACTATGTGGGATGTACATACGAATGGAAACATTTAGCGGGGATTGACTGTGTGGCATGTACTTGTGACCAGAAAAAATTTCGCCTATATAATTGTATTTTTGAGATCTACTATACGTATTACCGTATTTGAGTGCTCGCCGGTCACACACGACCTCATTTTGCCGAGCGTGTGTGCCAGGAGAGCATATCCCCGATGGTTTCTGGGTTGTGTGGGAAGGACCCCCCTATCGCCACACTCACTTGGCGACGGTTCCAAGTTCCATCACGGAAAGGGGTTAAAAACCGTTTGTATAGCACCGACGCGTACCAGTGATCGTACGGTCACTGGAGCTAGAATTGTTCATATTGACTCAGTTGACAAAGCCCTCCATCCGTATCAACTTAGTAGGCCCACAAGTCAGCCTCCCACTATGGTGGGTCCCAGCTAGCAGGGGGGTATTCATTTTCTTGTGCGTAATAAGGAGGCACTTCCTTGCGTTCAAAGATATAGCTGGTGGTTCCGAGCTGTCAGCGGGGGGAACGTTTTTTTCGCGAAATACAGAGGCCCTGCCTGTGGGCCCCAGCTGTCGGGTGGAAGAATCATTATTTTGCATGTAATAAGGAGGCATTTCCTTGCGTGCAGCCGTGGACCCGGCTGTCAGCCTCTCCACGTACAGTGCACTTCCGATGGATGTCGTTCGTTGACCACACCGCGCCCATAGCACGAGGGCGGTGGATGACGGCGAGGCCTAGGATGGGAACGACATGGAGCTAGGGAAGACTTGGCAGTTGTTTTCCACGTGGAGGGGAGTACGAGGGTTTACTGGTTCGTGTGGCATCGCCGGAGAACAACAGCAGGTCTTGGTGAGTAGAGGGATGGCTAGCCCAGCAATGGGAGTACGATGGGTCGGTAAGGCCTGTGCGGCAGCACAACCGGCTGCGGGAGGAGGGAGAAGGTAGTCCTGCTGGCGATTGTTTGAGCGGCTGGAGCAGGAAGAGAAGAAGTTGAAGAAGCACGATGGCCGTTGGATGGACATCCAATAGTCACTGCTCTCGTGTGTTGACTAAGTTGACACGGCGTTGCGTGTGCTTCAACCTCTTTTTTAGGAAAGCGTACGTGTAAACCTATAGTAGGCACACAAGTCAGCCTCAAATGTGTGGAAAAGAGCATACAACCCATCTTCCACTATTTCTAATAATTTTTAGCCCATTTGCTAATTCTTAAGGATTTCTGGAGCCCATATTCTTTTTGTTAGCATTACAACCCATATTGTGGCCACGGCTAAGAAATATATGAAATTTTGCATATTTCGATGCGGTTGACTGTTTTTAATCCTGAAATTTCGAGTCACATTCAAACTAATTTGAAAAATAAATTTATATAAATAAAAAATCCAAATAATTGTCCATGCATAAAAATCAATGGAATTTAAAATGTTGAAATGAAAAAAAATTGAAACTAATTCTCGGTTTGATGTGTTTTAAAAATGTACATCCCATTTCTCATTACTGATAGCCCATTTTCTGGGCAAGTCGAATGAAACTCTCCTCGTCTTGAAAGATTTGCATCCCAGCAGGGCTGACAAAGCAAGTAGGCCTCGGTTGGATATTTCTTTAAAAAAGTAGAACTGGGCTAGCTATTTTCAGCAAGAAAAAACACAACTAGGCTCATGATGTGGTAAACATAAATAAAACCCTGGATACATGGGCCATATCCCCCGCACAGCCCCGTTGTTACCCTGATCTGTCTCCAAAACTAGTATAAATAAAAACTGCTTGTTCCTCAAAAAAGGTAAATAACAATTGTGCGACCTGCTGGGTCCCTGGTGTCAGCCTCTCGTTGTGTAATTCTCTCGTTTATTGACTACATTGACAATGGCGTGGCCCCAGATGTCCAACCATTAGGAGGAACCATTATTGGGCTTGTAATAACGAGGCACTTGCTTGCGTACTGCCATGACCCTGGTCGGTCCCTACTGTCATCCTCTCCACGTATAGTCATCTCTGTGTTCATCTCGGTTGTTGACGACGTTGACAACACAAGAGGGCGGCGCACCGCGCACGGCATGCGAACCAAGGCGGGAGACGACGGCGAGACCTAAGATGGAATGAATAGGAGCCGTGGAACATGCGTCGGTCCAGTCACAGGTGGAGTGGAGTACGAGGGTTTACTCGTTCGGGTGCGGGTGCGTGTTGGGGCTAACATCGCCGGAGAATAACACGAAATGTGGGGGAATAGAGGGAGGGACTGGCCAACATTGGAGGGTACCGTAGGGCGGCGGAGGCGTAGCCAGCCGTGGGAGGCGGGAGCAGGCGGAACCGACGGGGTGGTTTGGTTTAGTTGGCTGGAGGAAGAAGACAAGAGATAGAAGATACACGACAGATGTTGGATGTCAATCCAACGGTTGGTAGGAAGAATTGTTTGTTGACTAGCTAGTAAGTCGACACCACCTTGGATAGGCTTTTTCCTCATGGGTCCCAAATGTCAAAATCAAAATCTATCACGATCATGCAGCCTTTCTTATGAAAATTTACAGCCCATTTGGTGTGCTAGTTCAAAATAAGTTTGAGGGTGCTGGTGGGGGCTAATCACTTGGGTTCTGTAATGCACGGTGAGCTCAAGCAGTGTAACGCCCACGATGCGGCTATATCTCCCACGTGTCGAGGCACGACTTAGAGGCATAACCGCATTGTGGGTATTGTCGCAAGAAGGGTCATCTTCACACAATCCCATGTAATGAACAAGAATGGGATAACGAGAGTTGGCTTACAATCGCCACTTCACACAATACATAAATTAATTCATACATCATCCAAAATCCACACATAGACCGACTACGGTCAAGTCCAAATGAAAATAAAATAACCCCAAATGCTAGATCCCCGATCGTCCCAACTGGGCTCCACCACTGATCATCAGGAAATGAAACATAGTAATGCCCACGTTCCTCGTTGAACTCCCACTTGAGCTCGGCTGCGTCATCTGCACTGGCATCGTCGGCACCTGCAACTGTTTTGGTAGAATCTGTGAGTCACGAGGACTCAGCAATCTCACACCCACGAGATCAAGACTATTTAAGCTTATAGGAATAGATGGTGTAATGAGGTGGAGCTGCAGCAAGCACTAAGCATATATGGTGGCTAACATACGCAAATGAGAGCGAGAAGAGAAGCAACGCAACTGTCGCGAAGCTAGAAATGATCAAGAAGTGATCCTGAAACTACTTACGTTCATGCATAACCCGAACCGTGTTCACTTCCCGGACTCCGCCGAAAAGAGACCATCACGGCTACAGACGCGGTTGATGTATTTTCATTAAGTCAAGTGTCAAGTTCTCTACAACTGGACGTTAACAAATTCCCATCTGCCTCATAACCGCGGGCACGTCTTTGGAAAGATAATACCCTGCAGGGGTGTCCCAACTTAGCCCATTATAAGCTCTCACGGTCAACGAAGGATAAACCTTCTCCCGGGAAGACCCGATCAGTCTCGGAATCCCGGTTTACAAGATATTTCGACAATGGTAAAACAAGACCAGCAAGACCGCTCGACTGTGCCGACAAATCCCGATAGGAGCTGCACATATCTCGTTCTCAGGGCACACCGGATGAGACAGGCTACGAGTAAAACCAGACTTCGAGTTTCCCCGAGGTGGCCCCGCAGGCGGCTCGGTTCGGACCAACACTCGAAGGAGCACTAGCCCCGGGGGGGGGGGGGGGGGGTTGAATAAAGATGACCCTCGGGCTCGCGAAAACCCAAGGGAAAAAGGCTTAGGTAGGCAAATGGTGAAACCAAGGTTGGGCCTTGCTGGAGGAGTTTTATTCAAGGCGAACTGTCAAGGGGGTCCCATAAATCGCCCAACCGCGTAAGGAACGCAAACTCAAGGAACATAATAATGGTATGACGGAAACTAGGGCGGCAAGAGTGGAACAAAACACTAGGCATAAGGCTGAGCCTTCCACCCTTTACCAAATATATAGATGCATCAATTAAATAAGAGATATTGTGATATTCCAAAATATCCATGTTACAACATGGAACCAACTTCAACTTCACCTGCAAGTAGCAACGCTATAAGAAGGGCTGAGCAAAAGCGGTAACTTAGCCAAACAACGGTTTGCTAGGAAAGTGGTTAGAGGATTGACATGGCAATATGGGAGGCATGATATATCAAGTGGTAGGTAGCGCAGCATAGCAATAGAACGAACAACTAGCAAAGCAAAGATAGAATTGATTTCGAGGGTATGGTCATCTTGCTTGCAAGGTTCTCAGAGTTGTCGAAAGCTTGATCCTTGTAAGCGTACTCAACAGGTTCCTCGTTCACGAACTCGTCTCCCGGCTCTACCCACAGCAGGAACACAAGCAATGGAACCACAATCAATCACGGGAAATGCACAAGCAACATGATGCACTACATGCATGATATGCGAGATATGATATGCGATGCGTATGTGTGCTCCGGAAGAAAAAGGATGAACAAGGCAGTAATTTGGCAAACCAAGTATGCCACTGGAAAGATGAGATAATTTCGGTCGAAATCGATATAAAGATCACCGGAAACGGATGCACGGTTTGCAAATGGGAAGCAAAACAAGAATGACACGATTCTGCGATTAACAGCATGATAGCACTTAGAATGCAACAAGCAACTATGCTACAGCACTCCAACATAGCAACAAAGCATATGGCAGTAATCTACAGGACATGCTTGACAAAAGATGAACACTGAGCTACGGCTAGATCGCACCATAACAGGTTGAAACAAGCATGGCAAAAATGCAAAACAAGCATGGTGAAAATACTGGACATGGCTGAAACAGCATCAGGTAGCAATGTTCAGCGCAAGCAATCAACATGCTACAGGAACTTAACATAGCAAAACAAGGCAGGACATGAATCTACCTAAAGCATAGAACAAAAGTCCCTTACTGACCATGAGACAAAAATGATCAGAAGATATGATGGCACCCATGTAAACATAGCAAGTTTCGTTAACAGGTTTCAGACTTAACAACATTATGAAGGCATCTTGGTGAGCTTGATTCACTCATCACAAAGCAATGCACGACAAAAAAGCATACCTACAGCAAGATGGCATGTTTATGAAGCTAACCATGGCAATAGAAACTTCATAGCAGGTATGGATCAACTACAACAACCTTGGCAAAATTGAATATCCTGTTAACAATCTGCCATGCAATATTTTATAGCAAAAGTAGAGCAAGAGTAGGACATGCTATGTCACTCCATAATTGCAAAAAGGAGCATAGATGGATAGAGAACAACTATATCTACAAAACATCCTTAGTGAACATACCCAAAAGACTCATGGCTCTCTCTGTAGACACATGGATACATGGCAACAAAATAATAGCAGTAAAAGAAGCAAAATCCCAAGTCCCTGGAAACAGAAACATCACGAAGCCTACTTTGCATGCTTGTGCTAGTCACAAAAATACATGGCATACACCTCTGTAAGGATGGCATGGCATAGATCACAAAAATACATGGCATACACCTCTGTAAGGATGGCATGGCATAGATCAAAACACCTGTAGAGCGCATGCCTATAAGATGCACACATCAAATGCAACAAAAATAACAAAACATCAAGTTCTGATAAGTAACAGTAGTTAACAGCATATAGCACTCTTGCACCAGAGATTTGGGCATCAAGATCGACTCAAACGAGCATGGTACAATGGAACAAAATGAAGATCATCTCGTGACAAACATTTCGATATATTACACACACGAAACGGAGCAGTATGCAAAGAGTTATGATGCAATGAATATGGCAACATAATGTTGGAACTTCGGGACTTGGAGAAAAATTCGAGAGGGGGGAAAGTCAACCTCTCCAGATCTCACGCGAACCGAGGCGGGGCAGAGCTCATCGCCGGAGTTCTTGCCAGTGCGGGAGGAGGCGCCGGCGGTCGGGGTCGGCGGGGACGGCGGATCTGGCGAGGAGGAGCGCGGCGGCGGTCGCAGACGGGCGCGGCGACGACCTGCGTGCGGCGGCGAACGGCGGTCGTCGGAGCAGAGGGGCGCGGTCGGCGGCGGGAGGCGCCGGTGATGGAGGAGGAGTGGCGGGCGTGGTCGGAGGAGCCGCGGGAGGAGGCGGAGGCGCGCGAGGGCACGGGCGGCGCGGAGCGATGGGCCGGGAGGGCCCGATCCGGGCTCTCCCGGCCGCGGTGGCACAGTCGGCGGGGTAGACACGTGGCGGCGGCGGATTGGGCGAGGCCGGTGGCGGACGTGTCCGGTGGCGGGGGAGGTTTTGTCCGGCGCGCGGAGGAGGAAGAGGCTAGGGTTTTGGACGCAAATTTCGGAGGGGGAGGTGTTTATATAGGCATAGGGAGCTAAGAGAGTCCAAATGAGGCACAATTTTCACCCACACGATCATGATCGAACGACCGAGAGCATGGCGGTGACTTAGATGGGTTATTGGGCTGTTTGGAGGGGGCTTTTGCTGCAACACACAAAAGACCTTTGCGGTTACCCGGTTAACCGTTGGAACATCAAACGACCTCCAAATGGAACGAAACTTGAGAGGTGGTCTACCGGTGGTATACCAAGGCCACTTGACAAACCTCGGTCCATTCCAAGAACGTTTAAGACCCGCTCACGAAAAGAAACAAGAGGGGCGCGCCGGTGCGTGTGGGAGTGCCGGATTGCAAAACGGACAACGGGGAAAATGCTCGGATGCATGAGACGAACACATATGCAAATGAGATGCACATCATGACATGATATGAGATGCATGACATGAACAAAATGCAAAACGAAAAACAAAACCTGACCACGAAGGGGATATCATAACACATAGCCGAAAATGGCAAGAGTCGGTGTTACAAATATGGAAAGTTACATCCGGGGTGTTACAACACTCCACCACTACGAGAGGATCTCGTCCTGAGATCTAGGGCTGAAAGAACTCCGAATATTTGGAACGGAGGTGGTCCTCGCATTCCCAGGTGGCTTCTCGGTCGGAATGGTGCGACCACTTCACTTTCAGGAATTTGATTGACTTGTTGTGAGTCTTGCGCTCAGTTTCTTCAAGAATAGCAACGGGGTGCTCATGATAAGACAAATATTCTTGGAGGTCAATCTCTTCGAAGTTGATGGTGCGCTCAGGAGTCTTGAAGCACTTGCAAAGCTGTGACATGTGGAACACATCGTGCACGTTCGCGAAGTTGGAGGGAAGCTCAAGTTGATAGGCGAGGTCGCCTCTTTTGCCAATGATCTTGAAAGGACCCACGTATCTATGGGCAAGCTTCCCTTTGATACCGAAGTGACGAGTGCCTTTCAATGGAGAGACGCGGAGGTAGACATGGTCTCCGATCTCGAAAACCAAATCACGGTGCTTACTATCATAGTAACTCTTCTGGTGTGATTGCGCGGCTTTGAGATTTTCACGGATGACTTTACACATTTCTTCAGCCTCTGTGATTAAGTCATTGCCAAGAAGTTGTCGTTCACCAGTCTCTGACCAATTGAGAGGAGTACGACACTTTCTGCCATATAGAATCTCGAATGGGGCCTTGCCCGAACTCGCTTGGAAGCTATTGTTGTAGGAGAACTCGGCATATGGAAGACAATCTTCCCATTTCATGCCAAAGGAAATGACACAAGCCCTGAGCATATCTTCAAGAATTTGATTGACTCGCTCGACTTGGCCACTAGTTTGAGGATGGAAAGCTGTGCTGAAGCGAATGTTGGTGCCCATGGCCTTCTGGAAGGAGTCCTAGAACTTAGAAGTAAAGATGCTTCCACGATCTGAAGAAATCAATTGTGGAATGCCATGCAAGGAGACAATCCTGGAGGTGTATAGCTCTGCCAACTGAGCTGTTGTGATAGATTCTTTGATTGGAAGGAAATGAGCCACTTTAGTAATCTTGTCGATGATAATGAAGATAGCATCATTTCCGCGCATGGATTTAGGAAATCCAGTCACAAAGTCCATTTCGATATGATCAAACTTCCATTCTGGGATAGCAAGAGGTTGGAGGAGACCAGTTGGTCGTTGCTGTTCTGCTTTCACCCTTTGACAGACATCACATTCATTCACGAATTGAGCGACTTCTCGCTTCATTCGAGTCCACCAATACGACTGCTTGAGGTCATGGTACATCTTCGTACTTCCAGGATGAATGGAAAGAAGAGAATTGTGTGCCTCGTTCATAATGACTTTCCTTAGATCACCTTTAGGAACCACAATCCGGTCCTCGAAGAATAAAGTGTATTTGTCATCAATGCGATAGCACTTGTCTTTGGAAAGACCCTTGTCAATACCACGTTTCACCTTCTTCACCATGGTATCCAGGAGTTGTGCCTCACAAATTTGATCTTCCAAAGTAGGAGAGACTAAGAGGTTGGCAAGAAATCCTTGAGGAACAACTTGGAGATTCAGTTTGCGGAAAGCTTCACAAAGGTCCGATTGAAATGGCTTGAGAATTAAGCTGTTGCAATAAGCCTTCCTGCTCAAAGCATCTGCAATTACGTTGGCCTTGCCTGGAGTATATTCAATACTCGGATTGTACTCTTGAGTCATTTCGACCCATCGAGTTTGCCTGAGGTTGAGGTTGGGCTAAGTGAAGATGTACTTGAGACTCTTGTGATCGGTGAATATGTCCACTTTTCTTCCCAACAAGAGATGTCTCCATGTTATTAATGAATGGACAACTGCCGCCAACTCAAGATCGTGAGTGGGGTAGTTCTTTTCGTTGGGCTTCAACTGACGAGAGGTATAGGCCACAACTTTCTTCTCTTGCATTAACACAACACCGAGACCTTGAAGAGAAGCATCACAAAAAAATTTGAATGGCTTGGATTCGTCAGGAGGAGTTAAGACAGGAGCTGTGACGAGTTTCTCTTTGAGAGTGTTGAAAGCAACGTCACACTCAGGAGTCCAGACATACTTCACATGCTTCTGGAGGAGGTTGGAAAGAGGCTTTGCAATCTTAGAGAAATTCTCAACGAATCTTCGGCAATAGCTTACAAGACCAAGAAAACTGTGGAGCTGCTTGACATTCTGAGGAGGTTCCCAATTCACAATTGCAGACACCTTCTCGGGATTAACAGCGATGCCCTTGGCAGAGATGATGTGGCCAAGGTAAAGAACTTCATCAAGCCAAAACTCACATTTGGAAAACTTCGCATAGAATTGATACTCTCTAAGCTTGTCGAGCACCAATAGCAAATGTTTGGCATGATCCTTCTTATTCTTGGAGAAGACCAAGATATCATCGAGATACACCAGGACGAATTCATTGGTATAGGGGTTGAATATGAAGTTCATCATTCGAGAGAATGTTGGAGGAGCATTGACAAGGCCGAAAGACATGACAGTATATTCATAAGAACCAAAGCTTGTTCTGAATGCTGTCTTGGGAATATCTTCTTCACGAATGCGAATCTGATGATAACCCATTCGAAGGTCAAGCTTGGAGAATACTTTAGCACCTTTGAGTTGCTCGAATAGCTCATTGATGTTGGGAAGTGGATACTTGTTCTTAATTGTCTTCTTGTTCAATGGACGGTAGTCGACACAAAGTTGGTCCGTGCCATCCTTCTTCTGGACAAAAAGAACACCACAACCCCATGGAGATGAACTCGGTCTGATCAAACCCAGACGCTCTTGTTCATCGAGCTGTTTCTTCAATTCCTTCAGCTCCTTGGGTCCAAGCTTGTAAGGACGCTTGCAAACGGGTTCAGTGCCGGGCTCAAGATCGATAACGAACTCAACTGGCCGGTGAGGAGGCATACCCGGAAGCTCTTCTGGAAAGACATCTTGGTACTCACAAACGACTGGAATTTGAGAAATTGCGTCTAGCTCGCCCTTCTCATTGAGAGAAAATAACCGAATGGTCTCATCACGAGCGGCATAAATGATAACATCCTCAGAAGAGTGTGTCAAGTGAATTTCCCTGGCAGCACAATCAAGTTGAGCCTTGTGCTTAGAAAGCCGGTCCATCCCGAGAATTAGATCAATATCCGAGTCACCAAGGACAATTGGTTTAGACAGAAATTTATAGTCGCCCATCTTGATACTGACATTCGGAACCAACATGGTAGATCTCAAACGCTTAGCCAGAGAAATAACTTGCATTGCTCTAGGTAATTCCTCTGTGTCAAAATTGTGCTTCGATGCAAAAGGATATGACATGAAAGAATGCGATGCACCGGTATCAAATAAGACTTTTGCAGGAATATCATTAACTGAGAGGTTACCCATTATCACATCGGTAGATTCCTCCTCTTGAGCTGCATTCATCATGTTCTGCTTTGCAGACTTGCGATTATGCTTGACCACTGCATTGCTGGAAGATCTCACAGGAGGAGGAGGCGGAAGGCGCCTTTGGTTGAGGCACTTGTTAGCATAGTGACCTTTCTGCTGACACTTTTTGCAAGTCACCTCTGAGAGTGGACAATGATAAGGAGCATTTGACTTTGGAGCTTGATTCTGAGACTTGTTCTGATAGCAAGGGTTGGATGAGCGGGAAGATCCATGGCCACCTTTGTTCTTCTGCTGGAAAGGCTGACGAAACGGAGGAGGAGGAGGCAACCAGAACTTCTGTTGCTTAGCAGCCACTAGTGAGGAAGAAGAAGACTGAACTGCGTCCCAGACTCTCTTCTTAGAAGCCTCACACTTGAGTTGAGCAGCCTCTTGTTTCAGTGCCATATTGTAGAAATCATCATACTTGGTCGGCTCAAAAAGCACGAGAGGTAATTGCAGATCTTCTCTGAGGCCACCTCTGAATTGATAGATCATGCTCTTTTCATCAGGAACGTCTTGCTTAGCGAAGCGAGCGAGTTTCTGAAACTGAGTATTATATTGATACACGGACATGCTGCCTTGCTTGAGATTGCGGAACTCCTCACGCTTGATCTGAACAACACTTTGTGGAATGTGGTGAGCTTTGAAGTCTCGGCGGAAATCATCCCAGGTAATCACACGACCTCCTCTGGAATCTTTGTATTGTTGATACCACTCGGCAGCTTGATCCTTGAGTCGAAAAGAAGCGAACTTGACAAAGTCCTCAGGCCTGACATTGCTGCATTCAAAATGCTTGGTGATGTCCACGAGCCAATCATCGGCGTCTGTGGCCTCGGCACAGTAGCTGAAAGACTTCGGCTGATTTGCGAGGAATTGGTTGAGGGTAGCGAAGTGAGGCTGATTGTTGCCTTGGCCTTGATTTCCTTGATTGCCTTGCCCTTGGGTGCGTTCTTGGAAGAGTTGCAAAATCATCTGAGCATTGGCGTTGGTGGCTGCCAAGATAGCTTGCCATGCCTCCGGAGGCGGAGGTGGTGGAGGAGGGTTTGCCTGACTCCCTTCATTGCGTTCCGGATTCTGACGCGTTGGCGGAGCCATCCTGAAGAGGGTGACATCCGTTAGCATCTTGATAGACAAATAGACAAGTTGAATCAACGGATACAAATTGCAACATATAGCCTTCACAATAAACATTCGAACGAGGATGAACGAATGAATTCCATAGTAAATCATCACACTTCCATAAGGTGAGAAGCCACTTGATAAAGGATTGATGGATAAAATAAAAAGGTACGAGTGGAACAAATAAGTGGTAAGAATTACCCAATCACAAACCAAATATCTGCGGGAAGAAATGCTAAGAGCTACTTGAATCCCACATATAAACTCCCGAAACTTTCTGCTTATGCAATCTAGTGTTGGGGATACAGGGGACACAAAATATATCACACAAAATATATCACCTACATCCAGTTGTATCCATCCGTCAACACATAACCAAGAAACCTTCGGAAATCATGTACCTCAACCTTCGAAAAGCATCCGTTATACGAGTTATGGCAATACTCCCGAACTCCCGCCCCAGTACTGGGTGGCGTCGAGGTGATCTCACCAACAACTGCATAAAGGAGATTTTCGATGTCGGCGAAACTCAGGTATTCCTGAACTGCAATGATAAAATTGTTACGACAACACCTCGGAGCTCAACTCCCCGGGACACTGCCACAACCCCTAAATGTCAGGAGGCACCAAGAACAATGTTCTCATCACAAAACCATCGGAATGATTCCAAGATACCCGCGTGATCCTAAATTTTTTTTTAGTGAAATTTGAGGAGAGAAGAGTCAAAACTTCTACGTCTGGAGGCCTCACCAGAGCGACGAAGGGACTGAGGAGTAAAAAGAATCCTACTCTCCGATATATATAATCCTAAGACTCAAAACATTTTTGTTCTAGACACAACAACGCCAGCGATTCGATCAAGCAGGGGGCTCCTAAGTCGGGGATGGCTCTGATTACCAACTTGTAACGCCCACGATGCGGCTATATCTCCCACGTGTCGAGGCACGACTTAGAGGCATAACCGCATTGTAGGTATTGTCGCAAGAAGGGTCATCTTCACACAATCCCATGTAATGAATAAGAATGGGATAACGAGAGTTGGCTTACAATCGCCACTTCACACAATACATAAATTAATTCATAGATCATCCAAAATCCACACATAGACCGACTACGGTCTAGTCCAAATGAAAATAAGATAACCCCAAATGAGATCCCCGATCGTCCCAACTGGTCTCCACTACTGATCATCAGGAAATGAAACATAGTAACGCCCACGTTCCTCGTCGAACTCCCACTTGAGCTCGGTTGCGTCATCTGCACTGGCATCGTCGGCACCTGCAACTGTTTTGGTAGAATCTGTGAGTCACGAGGACTCAGCAATCTCACACCCGCGAGATCAAGACTATTTAAGCTTATAGGAAAGGATGGTGTAATGAGGTGGAGCTGCAGCAAGCACTAAGCATATATGGTGGGTAACATACGCAAATGAGAGCGAGAAGAGAAGCAACGCAATGGTCGTGAATCTA
The DNA here is from genome assembly GCF_002575655.3 of Aegilops tauschii subsp. strangulata. Taxonomy (NCBI): domain Eukaryota; kingdom Viridiplantae; phylum Streptophyta; class Magnoliopsida; order Poales; family Poaceae; genus Aegilops; species Aegilops tauschii. The sequence goes on along the minus strand of NC_053038.3, from coordinate 176,822,524 downwards.
GAAATGATCAGGAAGTGATCCTGAAACTACTTATGTTTATGCATAACCCAAACCGTGTTCACTTCCCGGACTCCGCCGAAAAGAGACCATCACGGCTACACACGCGGTTGATGTATTTTAATTAAGTCAAGTGTCAAGTTCTCTACAACCGGACATTAACAAATTCCCATCTGCCTCATAACCGCGGGCACGGCTTTCGAAAGATAATACCCTGCATGGGTGTCCCAACTTAGCCCATTATAAGCTCTCACGGTCAACGAAGGATAAACCTTCTCCCAAGAAGACCCGATCAGTCTCGGAATCCCGGTTTATTAGACATTTCGACAATGGTAAAACAAGATCAGCAAGACCGCTCGACTGTGCCGACAAATCCCGATAGGAGCTGCACATATCTCGTTCTCAGGGCACACCGGATGAGACAGGCTACGAGTAAAACCAAACTTCGAGTTTCCCCGAGGTGGCCCCGCAGGCGGCTCGGTTCGGACCAACACTCGAAGGAGCACTGGCCCCGGGGGGGGTAAATAAAGATGACCCTCAGGCTCGCGAAAACCCAAGGGAAAAGGCTTAGGTAGGCAAATGGTAAAACCAACGTTGGGCCTTGCTGCAGGAGTTTTATTCAAGGCGAACTGTCAAGGGGGTCCCATAAATCTCCCAACCGCGTAAGGAACGCAAACTCAAGGAACATAATACCGGTAAGATGGAAACTAGGGCGGCAAGAGTGGAACAAAACACCAGGCATAAGGCCGAGCCTTCCACACTTTACCAAATATATAGATGCATTAATTAAATAAGAGATATTGTGATATTCCAAAATATCCATGTTCCAACATGGAACGAACTTCAACTTCACCTGCAACTAGCAACGCTATAAGAAGGGCTGAGCAAAAGCGGTAACTTAGCCAAACAACGGTTTGCTAGGAAAGGATGGTTAGAGGCTTGACATGGCAATATGGGAGGCATGATATAACAAGTGGTAGGTAGCGCAACATAGCAATAGAACGAACAACTAGCAAACAAAAGATAGAAGTGATTTCGAGGGTATGGTCATCTTGCCTGCAAGGTTCTTAGATTTGTCGAAAGCTTGATCCTCGTAAGCGTACTCAACAGGTTCCTCATTCACAAACTCGTCTCCCGGCTCTACCCACAACAAGAACACAAGCAATGGAACCACAATCAATCATGGGAAATGCACAAGCAACATGATGCACTAAATGCATGATATGCGAGATATGATATGCGATGCATATGCGTGCTCCGGAAGAAAAACGATGAAGAAGGCAGTAATTTGGCAACCAAGTACGCCACTGGAAAGGTGAGATGATTTCGGTCCAAATCGATATAAAGATCAGCGGAAACGGATGCACGGTTTGCAAATGGCAAGTAAAACAAGAATGACACGATTCTGCGATTAACAGCATGATAGCACTTAGAATGCAACAAGAAACTATGCTACAACACTCCAACATAGCAACAAAGCATATGGAAGTAATCTACAGGAGATGCTTGACAAAAGATGAACACTGAGCTACGGCTAGATCACAACATAACAGGTTCAAACAAGCATGGCAAAAATGCAAAAGATATCAGCTTAACAGACTTGGCGAAAATACTGGACATGGCTGAAACAGCATCAGGTAGCAATGTTCAGAGCAAGCAACCAACATGCTACAGGAACTTAACATAGGAAATCAGGGAATGACATGAATCTACCTAAAGCATAGAACAAAAGTCCCTTACAGACCATGAGCCGAAAAGGATCAGAAGATATGATGGCACCCATGTAAACATAGCAAGTTTCGTTAACAGGTTTCAGACTTGGCAGAAAACAGAACATGGCATTCACAGCATTATGAAGGTATCTTGGTGAGCTTGATTCACTCATCACAAAGAAATGCATGACCAAAAAAGCATACCTACAGCAAGATGGCATGTTTATGAAGCAAACCATGGCAATATCAAGTTCATAGCATGTATGTATCAAGTACTACAACCTTGGCAAAATTGAATATCCTGTTAACAATCTGCCAGGAATATTTTATAGCAAAAGTAGAGCAAGATTAAGACATGCTATGGCACTCCATAATTGCAAGCAGGGGCATCGGTGGATATATCACAATTATATCTACAAAATATCCTTACTGAACATACCCAAAAGACGCATAGATCTCTCTGTAGACACATGGATACATGGAAACAAAATAACAGCAGTAAAAGATAGCAAAATCCCAAGTCCCTGGAAACAGAAACATCACGAAGCCTACTTGCATGCTTGTGCTAGTCACCACATAGATCACAAAAATACATGGCATACACCTCTATAAAGATGGCATGGCATAGATCAAAATACCTGTAGAGCGCATGCCCATAAGATGCACACATCAAATGCAACAAAAATAACAAAACATCAAGTTCTGATAAGTAACAACAGTTAACAGCATATAGCACTCTTGCACCAGAGATTTGGGCATCAAGATGGACACAAACGAGCATGGCACAATGGAACAAAATGAGGACCATCTCGTGTCGAACATTTCGATATATTACACGCACGAAACGGAGCAGTACGCAAAGAGTTATGATGCAATGAACAGGGCAACAAAATGTTGGAACTTCGGGACTTGGAGAAATATTCGAGAGGGGGGAAAGTCCACCTCTCCAGATCTCACGCGAACCGAGGCGGGGTGGAGCTCGTCACCGGAGTTCTTGCCGGTGAGGGAGGAGGCGCCAGCGGTCAGGGTCGGCGGGGACGGCGGATCTGGCGAGGAGGAGCGCGGCGGCGGTCGCGGACGGGCGCGACGACGACCTGCGGGCGGCGGCGAACGGCGGTCGTCGGAGCTGAGGGGCGCGGTCGGCGGCGGGAGGCGCCGGCGTTGGAGGCGGAGCGGCGGGCGCGGTCGGAGGAGCCGCGGGAGGAGGCGGAGGCACACGAGGGCACGGGCGGCGCGGGGCGATGGGCCGGGAGGGCCCGATCCGGGCTCTCCGGGCCGCGGCGGCGGAGTCGGCGGGGTAGACACGTGGCGGCGGCGGATTGGGCGAGGGCGGCGGCGGACGTGTACGGCGGCGGGGGAGGTTTTGTCCGGCGCTCGGAGGAGGAAGAGGCTAGGGTTTTGGACGCAAATTTCGGAGGGGGAGGTGTTTATATAGGCATAGGGAGCTAGGAGAGTCCAAATGAGGCACGGTTTTCGCCCACACGATTGTGATCGAATGACCGAGAGCATGGAGGTCAATTAGATGGGTTATTGGGCTGTTTGGAGGGGTTTTTTCTGCAACACACAAAAGACCTTTGCGGTTACCCGATTAACCGTTGGAGCATCAAACGACCTCCAAATGGAACGAAACTTGACAGGTGGTCTACCGGTGGTATACAAGGCCACTTGACAAACCTCGGTCCATTCCGAGAACGTTTAACACCCGCTCATGAAAGGAAACAAGAGGGGCGCGCCGGTGCATGTGGGAGTGCCGGATTGCAAAACGGACAACGGGGAAAATGCTCGGATGCATGAGACGAACACGTATGCAAATGAGATGCACATGATGACATGATATGAGATGCATGACATGAACAAAATGCAAAACGAAAAACAAAACTCGACCACGAAGGGGATATCATAACACATAGCCGAAAATGGCAAGAGTCAGAGTTACAAATATGGAAAGTTACATCCGAGGTGTTACAAGCAGCCAACGAGAGTGATGTTATTTCCCTTGGTTGGTATATTTTACAATATTTCACTCTTAATAAAACAAATGGCAAGCCATTTGCCTTGTTTCACAGAAAGTATGACAGTCGCAGCCGAGTTGAGAAAGGCAACAACATCTAACTCCAGCTTACAAACTGCACAAAAGCATGAGGGTTAATTGTTCATCAGGTTTAGACAAAACACAGATTGAAAAGGGAAACAACATCTAACTCCAGCACTGTTTTCAGTAGTCACAGTCAAATGGATTGGTCAGGTCCATAGAATGAAAATCCTGGGTTAAAATTTACTAGATTATGACCATAAGATATTGTAAATAAAAGCTTGGCACGGTCAGAAGCTCTTTTGTCCACCTGAAACTCCTTTTTTTGCTCTTCGACATAACCATCCATCAAATTCATGCTGCTGATAAACTTAAGCCTGATGGACAAGAGTAACCTCGCATTCAGCAGGAAGAATGTGACAAATCTAGTGTTTGCATGGTTGGCTACATATCGCTCTAGTGTTATTGTCTTCAATCGAATGTCATGAGAAGTGAGAAAATCCCGGTGCTTACGAATCCACCTATTGGTTATAACTTTCTTACCCCGTCATGTTGCCTAAATAGACATGAAGATTGAAAACAGTTAAGGGCTAAAAAAAGAGTGTCGAAAGAGCAACCTGTCGTGGAATTAACACGTCAGATGTCCTAGATGTCAGGACTTAGTCGTGAGGCCAGCGCATCTATGTAGTAGCTTGAGAGGGGTTGATTGGGATGAGAGACGCAGGGCGGATCAACGCACAAGACAAAGGTTTAGACAGCTTCGGGCCCCGGGAAACATCATCCGGTAACAACCCTACATGCTGTTTGAGGCTAGGTCTCATTATGCTCATCGGAGAGTCGCCGGTAAGCCGGCTCTCCTTTGTTGTGTCTATCCCTAGAGATTATTGCTTGTTTCTTGTCCCTCTTGGGGTGCCCTGCCCCTCCTTATATAAGTTAGAGGGACGGGTTACATGTGGAGTCCTAGTAGGACTAGGACTAGTCTATCTTCTCTTACAAGTTAATTACAAGTCCGGGTCTTGCTTCCTCGTAAAGGAAATATTCATCATCCCTTTCTTCTTAAGCCGGCCCATCATAAACGTGAGCCGGCCTTCTGGGCCTTGGGCCTTGTCTTCTATCTGACCCGCCGTTGAGGTTATCAGTAAGTCACCAAATACTCGCCGGGTGTCTGTGAGCCGCCAAGTCCGGCCGGGTCATACTTCCGGCCGGGTCATACTGCATGGTATATCCCCGACATTAGCCCCAGTTTAATTTGGATTTATCCATGTTAAACTGATCCTGCAATATAAACACAAGAACAAATTTGACAGGTTGTGCTCCGGGTTAAATATTCTTGTAAACCGGCACCTGATCATCCTTGAGTCCTTGAGACTTTCTCCTGGAATATCCGGGTCAATAGGCCAGCTTCAGAGTCAATTTATTCACATTAGTCTCTTGTAGAGAAATATTGTAAAAAATAATCCACTTGAATCGGCTTCCAGAACGCCGGCTTAAAACATATTGGTCTTGAAATACTCATCTGACTTTCAGTCGGCTTGAAGAGGTAAAACTTGCCGGTTTATCATAACCAAAATTGCCAGCTTGTAAATATTGATAGCACCGGGTCATAACTGTTGCCGATGCCGGGTCATGATTATTGATGTCGCCGGGTTGTAGACACAGGGTCATAATGGTTGGTGACGCCGGGTCAATCTGGTTTGCTCAAAACAAAGAATTTAAAAATATTTCTCCCTTATATCCATATTACCTGTAGCCCCCAAGGGCCGGTTTAATCAGCATGAATAAGCCGGGACTTATCACCATGGCTTTAAATAAAATCCAGTTGTGTAGCTCCCATGAATCGGCTATAGTCATAGTAGTGTAGCCGGGTCATCCTAGAATTGTCTTGAATTGTTGCCAGGAGCAATTGGTAGCCCCCAAGGGCCGGCTCATTTAGAATGTGATGAGTCGGGTCTTCAATGAAGTGAGCAAAAAATGACTTTGCATTAGCCCCCAAGTGCCATGGTGCCTGCTGGCAGTGACATGGGACTTGCATATTTGATGTAATCTCAACTTGAATAATGTAGCCCCCAAGTGCCGGGTTGTAAGCCTGCAGCGACTCGGGACTATTCTTTTCATTGTAGAATAAATCATATCCATTGATAAAATAATAGCCATTGCACCAAAGCGACTTTGAAAACCTCAATCATAATATTAGTTACTGATAACCATAATAAAAATCCAGCCATGCTGGCTATTAAACATTTGAATAACCCGGTTTGAAACCTCAGTCATTCAATATCATAGTGAAAATCCAGCCAAGTTTGGCTATTTAAAGATTCAAATACCTTATCTGTTGACAAGTAAATCCGGAGTTTAAATACCCGGCGACTCTTGGCCGATGGCAATTTATTACGCCTCCATTGTAAGCCGGAAATTTTATAACCCGGCGGCTTATAGCCTTTGAGAAAACCAAGAATTGACAACCCTTTTGAGACACCAATTTCAATCTTTGATGATGGGCTTGAACTTAATCATTTATGTAAGTCATAGCCCTGTAAATCCTGCACAGAGTTTAAACAACATATGCCCTGGCGACTTAACGTTAAAAGCCAGGACGGGTAACCACCCAAATGTAGTCTTATCCTGCACACAAGTAGATCACAAAATCCCTTGGCGGTTTACCGCAGGGCGGGTCATAATATCTTACATATAACCACTGTGATATTGAATTTGTACTGCCGGTTTACATGACCTGTGCAGTAAGGGTGATAACCCAATCCTTAGAAGCCAATGCTTCCACATAGATGATGATTGTCATAAGCTGGCGATTTACCATTGAAAATCAAGTCGGGTTAAATAACAACCACTCATATACACTTTAAATATGAAAAAGAGCTTCAAATAAAATCCAAAAATTGTTTGCAAAAAGAGACTTCAAAAATTTTGAGGCTTCTGATTCGAATACGATCAGAAAACCGTCCCAAAGGGGTTAAGCTAAGATTCGAATACGATCATATAGCCCCCAGTGGCCTTGGCGTTGCCGATCAAGAGGGTACCGACAGCTATGTTCTCTTTGGTTCGAATACGACCTATGTTTGAACAGGAAGCCCCCAAATGACCTTGAGAGTTGTTTAACGACGCTGATTCGAATACGATCCACGTCGGTTCCCAAAGGGGGTTGAGCTATGGTTCAAATATGACCAAGAAACTCCCCAATGAGCTCGGCAGTGTGCCGATCAAGAGGGTATCGACAGCTATGTTCTCTTTGGTTCGAATACGACCTATGTTTGAACAGGAAGCCCCCTAGTGATCATGAGAATATTTAACGACTCTGATTCGAATACGATCAGGGTCACACCAAAAGGGTTAAGCTAAATTCAAATACGATCAACTCCCAATGATCATTAAAGCAGGGTACCTATATTTGAGTTGTGCTTTGTAACAGACTCTCTTTGGTCCCTTTAATTTTTCCTGAGAACTCGAAGTTTGCGAGAGATAACCTCTTTCTGAACCGGAAATTTGTAAACCGGATATTAAGAGCTTCAAAGCTTTATAAGATATAAATTTACCTTGAGCCGGACGTTTGAACCGGATTTGAGAGCTTCAAAACTTTGCGGGAGAAAGATATCTCTTGAACCGGATTTTAAACCGGAATCTTTATTTGAACCGGCAATTTTCTGACGGCCTTTAAAGTTTCATCAATATGGTAACAGCCTCTGAAACCGGGTAATCATTCCCTGCAACGACCCGGGGTTCCCGAGTCATGTCACTGTAGCCCCCGAGTCTCAAGATGACTCGAGGAGTTGGCTTGAGATTCTCCATATTTACCCGTGATATAAACCGGCATAACTTGTATATCATTGGTGTTGATAACACGATGTGAACCCACAGAAGGTTGAGGTGACTGCGGCGGGTTATAAATGATCCCATATGAGCCGTGTCAACAACTCGGCCAATGGCTCCTTCCAACCGGTTGTTCGAAGTTAACCAAACTGTAGTGGCGGCGACTCGTGCGCCTGCCCATTGAACCATCCAGTGCAGACGACGGCTGATAATATATGATAATTTGCCTCTAGTTTGTTGGAAGAAAACCGGGCTTCCCAAGTAGTGACTTGCTCATAATCAATAAACAACTCATCCAGACAAGTGCGGCCTGGTATGTTGATGTAGACCAGGCCGCGAGAGACGGCCTCGGCGTTGTTAGGCGGCGTGGTCGCGAGAGACGGCCACGGCGTTGTAAGCCGGCGCGGTCGCGAGAGACGGCCATGGCGTTGTAAGCCGGCGCGGTCGCAAAAGACGGCCACGGCGTTGTAAACCGGCCGCGTGCGGGTCAACCATGTTTGTTTTGATGTAGCGAACAATTGTCCTACATCAACAATAGTGCAGACCAAGGCAAAGATAAACTACTCTTCGACAAAAATAATACGCGCCAATAAAATATATCTTAGATGGATATCACCTGATGTGCCAGGCCGGAAACTAACCCGCCATGAATTTGATGATCACAACGTGACGTTGAAATCACTCACAGGCGAGTCAGCCGCGGGTGTAGGTAGATGAGTCGGCCGCGGTGTTGCAAGCCGGTGCGGACGAGCAAGTTGTCCTCCGTGTTGTAAGCCGGCGCGGACGCGTGAGCCGGCGGTGAAGGCGGACGGGCGAGGCGATCGCGGGCGCGGTAAGCCGCGCGAACGGGCAAGTCAACCACGTCGTGTTGATGTAGTGAGCAATTTTTCTCAAGTATTTCTCGGACGAAGTGATTACACAACAATTTTTACCAAATGATGGCCTTCACGTCCGAACATATAACCACGCCTCTATCTAGCTTTTTTTAAATAAGTCATGCCCCCTTGGCGAGTTACGGAGGCGGAGGTAACAGCGCAACCCCTGCTTCGATGACGGCAGCGTGAGGCCCAGACAGAGGCCGGGTCAGGCCTGGCAGCAGCGGCTTAACCAAACTGCAGCGACATGCAGCAGACGAGTTGGCTCGGGGCCAGTCCCGGTGGACAGTGGCTCATAAAGGACGGCTTCAACCCACCCCAGGCGGCTCATCGCGCGGCAGGTCATGGCGGAGTCCGAGTCTGACCCCCGCTTCAAATCCTCATCCTGGCCGATGTTAGTTTGACTCTCCATATTCGTGTCTTCTAGGTCGTAATCTCCTTTTTTATCTTTTTTCCTTTTCTATTGAAGCCGGACATGAACCCGGCTATTGGGAGACTCACGTGATTAACATGACTGTTTTTTGGTGCCTGCCTCTTATCTTATTCCTTCTCATCCAAAAGGTAGTACTATTCCTTGATTCCCGTGCAAATATTGCTTTTTTGTTTTGGCCTATACCTGGGACGCAGAGTAGTAGTGGTATTTGATTTTTATGAGGAAGCAGACTGCCCCGGCCTGTCGGCAGCAGGAGCAGTGATTTGTCTAATCACCTGGTGATCTGGTGCCTTCGCATGGTGGTGCACTGGCAGGATGGTTTCCTCGATCTACACGCCGATTTGACCAAGGACTAGCAGAACCTCCGTAGACCATCGTACGAGCAGACCTTGTGTTCTGTTCAGGGGACGTGCGCTGCGTACGTTTTTTTATATTGGATCTGACTCGTCAGCTTTGCACCAGGATGTCTAAGAGAAAGAAAAATCCAATACATCGATCTGATTGCTGTATGACACCATAGATGGAATTCCTGTCGGTCTTGTAGAAAGATAAGCGGCGGAATCGACGCAACCCTAATTTCTCCGCTCGATCTAATCTCGCATCTGTCAGCTCCAAAGTTCATCATGATTCCGGCCACCAAACAACAAATTTGCCAGCTTGACTCATGGCTATTCCCTGGCAGGTTATCCTCCACGATCATTCTGTTCCTGTTCTCTGATCTCATCACAAGCTTCTCGACCTTTGAAAAATCCCTTCAAGAACTCAACACCACTGTACGCAGGCCCCACGGTGGGCGCCAACTGTCATGGAATTAACACGTCAGATGTCCTAGATGTCAGGACTTAGTCGTGAGGCCAGCGGATCTATGTAGTAGCTTGAGAGGGGTTGATTGGGATGAGAGACGCAGGGTGGATCAACGCACAAGACAAAGGTTTAGACAGCTTCGGGCCCTGGGAAACATCATCCGGTAACAACCCTACATGTTGTTTGAGGCTAGGTCTCAATATGCTCATCGGAGAGTCGCCGGTAAGCCAGCTCTCCTTTGTTGTGTCTAGCCCTAGAGATTATTGCTTGTTTCTTGTCCCTCTTTGGGGTGCCCTGCCCCTCCTTATATAAGTTAGAGGGGCGGGTTACATGTGGAGTCCTAGTAGGACTAGGACTAGTCTATCTTCTCTTACAAGTTAATTACAAGTCCGGGTCTTGCTTGCTCGTAAAGGAAATATTCGTCATCCCTTTCTTCTTAAGCCGGCCCATCATAAACGTGAGTCGGCCTTCTGGGCCTTGTCTTCTATCTGACCCGCCGTTGAGGTTATCAGTAAGTCACCAAATACTCGCCGGGTCTCTGTGAGCCGCCAAGTCCGGCCAGGTCATACTTCCGGCCGGGTCATACCGCATGGTATATCCCCGACACAACCACTGAACTGTTAATTCTAGTACACTATATGTGGGCTTCCAATGTGCGTGAAATTATCACCTTTATATACAACTTCTGCAGACATGGAAAGCATTGCAGCAAGACAATAATCTTGTCCAGATCGAAACTATTCATTTGGATATATAAGATCTTGAAAGAATCCAGCACCATTGATAGGCTATACATGGAGAAACTCTTCATTGAGCATAGAACATAATATTAGTACAAAATGTGTACTCCAAGACGATATATAACTTATGCGCAGAAATTTAAAATGCAGCTTATGGTTACAAGTGTAGATGATAATATACAATAAATAAAGAACCATGGAGCCAAACACCATCTTGAAATAAGCAGAGAGATCATGTATTACACCCAAGGTCTCCAGTTTAGGCGCTGACAACAGTTATTTGCGACGGTGAATAACTAGAATCAAGGATCAACATTTGAAGTGAAGGGCCATCTTGGATGATGAGCTGCCTTCCATCAAAAGAAATTCCAATTCTTACAAGGTTAGGCGACTTTATTTGGAGACAACCGATTCTAACAGTGAAAACAAGCACCAAGCACTCCTAGGCAGGGCAACTGGAGTGGATGATGCTGTGCAATGAGGCCTCCGATATACGAACCCGCACAAGTGGATGTTTTTTGAGAAATGTGAGTCGAAGGTTTAGTACCATATTGTCTGGTAGGTAGCACAATGCAAAAGTGGCGGTGTGGAGAGAGGAGGAAAACCACGAGATGGACATCGGTGTTGAAGGAACAAGTACACGGCGTTCGGTATCTGGTAGGTGATTTCCTGGGGAATAATAGATCTCTAGCAGCTATAGTTCTGTGAATTCAGGGGATTTCTGCCAGGCATCCACCGTGCAGGGCATGGTATGCTTGCTCAGGTCGCGTGCTGGGATGCAGAGGCTTTGAACGGAGCCCTGGTGGGAGGAGATGATGGCTCTGGGGAGTTCAAAATCATTAAACAGATATAGTTGATTACAGTTGAGATGAAGGGACGCGGCACGCCATAGAGGGCGCCACTGAATTGAGAGGACTTGGGTGCGGCAGCAATCCTTGGTGGGGAGAAGCGAGATGATCTCCCTAAGGATGGCGTCCGGGAGATCGCTGATGTAGTCCACTCGAGATTCTATGGGTCCCTAGGATCTGGTGGGGGCGGGCTTGCTGCTTCTCCCCGCGTTGCCGGGTGCGGGATCTACAATAGGCATCGCCGCTGTCGGGAGCCTCATCTTCTTGGCGCTGGGTCAGCCGACTCCATTTTCCTTGAGGGCATCACGTCGAGCTCACATATTTGAGCAGAGTAACGAATGACGAGCCTAGTTGTAGAGAGAATGAGGAAGAAGGGGAGTTGGGCTTTTTCTGTAGTAGTGAGGAAGAAGGGGAGCTGCATTTTTTGTAGGAGTGAGGTGAGGAATTTGGGGGTACGAGTGGAGCGAGTTGACGTGAGGTGGGTGGGAGTGAGGTGGAAGAAGAGCACCCAGGTTTTTTGGGGGTGGTGTGCTGGGTGTGGGTAGCACCTCTTATTAAGTAAATATATGGGCTTTTGAATTGATTTTATTATTTACTAGGGTGGATGGGCTGTTTTGTCTTGGGCTCAGAGAAACAATTACTACTAGTACAGTGGAGACACTCTACAGCTACCCAGAAACACAATTACTACTAGTACACTGGATACACTACCGCTTCTGGCTCCTCCGAGGTCGTCAAAACGTCTCCCTCTACTGAATGCCATTTTACTTTTGTTCACCGACATGTGGGCCATGCCGCTCGCGGGCCCAAATGCCATCCACCAAATTAGAAGGCAGTATGCAGGCGGAGAGTCACCGCGGTCGTAGCGTGGTAGTAACGAGCCATCGTATCACAAAACCCCACCTCCTCGCAGTCTAAGTTTGATGGACGAAGCAACTACCATGTCACCCTTCGCTGAATCCCCTTCTCCCTCACCGCCTTCGAGAAATCCAACACTCGCATCTGCCACTGTTATTGTCTCCCAATGAAATTAAGGTAAGCGGATCCGTGATGTTGGTATATTTTTGTTCATAAAAAAGAACTTTTGCAAAGCAGCAACCGATCCTCACTCTATTTTTTGTTTCATTGTGATTGTGATTGTGTTTTCCTCTCAATGGTATCCTAGTATTTGTCAGTTTCATGATGGACCAAGGAGAAACAGGCAAAGATCTACCGATGTTGGAGCAGACGCAGGAGGCTGATCCCCACGAGACAGAGAGCTCCAAGAAGGTGGAGGCAGCCACGAGCCGACCACAGATATGCTCACGACCACTACTAAGATGGTCAACGCCAAGTTTGAGGTTATAGCCCCCGTGGCCCTGCAGGAGCAGTTTCCCCCCTTCGAGGATGTGTCCCCCCCCCCCCCCCCCCGCGCTGAGCTGCCCAAGGTGATTTTTTCTTTGCCGATCTCGATTGTGTCTTTTCACCTAAGTATGTGGAGATAAATAATGCAAAATTTCATTACCTTCAATGCCATGCTACCTTCCCTGTCATGCATACTTTTGACTCTACATAGTGGTTTAAATAACTTGTGTTTCTTATATTGGAAAGTAATTCAGAATTTGTTTCTGTTTCAGTTAGAGCCCTCATGTATACAATTATTGTGTGGTTGTACATGTCACTCGCTATGAGGCGGATGACCTGAATATACGCACTGGGAAAACAGAGTTCTTAGACTGTTGGATCCCGGAAGCCATTTGCACTTATACCAATGTCGAGATGTATGATACGTCTCCGCCGTATCTATAATTTCTTATTGTTTCATGCCGACATTATACAACTTTCACATACTTTTGGCAACAATTTATATGATTTATTTGGACTAACATATTGATCCAGTGCCCATTGCTAGTTCATGGTTGTTGCATGTTTTTTTTGTAGAAAATCCATATCAAATGAAGTCCAAATGCTATAAAATTTTACGGAGAATTATTTTGGAATATATGTGATTTTTGGGACTTGGAATCAATGGAAACGAAGGCCCACACAGCCCACAAGACACCAGGGCGCGCCCCAGGTGCCAGGCGCGTGGTGGTGGGTTGTGCTCACCTCCTACGTCAGTTGGAGTTCTACTTTGGGGGCAAGTAATGTAGCGACCCGACCCGAATGGATCAAGTCTCTGTGCTTAAGTGTCATCCCTGGATCGATATGCTGACACGCACAGTACTCGAGGATTTATAACAGAGGTAAATCACATGTATAAAGTAACATAAATACAATTACCCCAATCCAAATAGCGGAAATAACAAGGTTGTGGATTCCCATCAACACCAACGGCAAAGTTGAGTGTAGAGATCATAACCCTAACGTATCACTTACTCGTCGTAGATATCCTGCAACATGAAACGCTGCAGCCCGAAAACAGGTCAGCACATGGAATATGCTGGCAAATTCATACCATAGAGAAATGATGAACAAAGGCTATCACTACATGCATATATGGCTGGTGGAAGAGCTCTATGGTTATAATGTTTTTTGCGAAAAGCCAATTTTTCCCTACTGCAAAGGAATAAATTTTATTTGACTATCATGGTAGTTGTTAAACATTGAGATGGTTGACAGCATCTCAATCCCAATTAAGTATCATCATTAACCCAACAAGATTAATTAAAGTAACATGATGAGATCAATATGAATATCCAAAGACCAGAGACTCAAAATTGTCCATAACCGGGGACACGGCTAACCATGATTAGTTTGTACACTCTGCAGGGGTTTGTGCACTTTTCCCCAGAAGACTCGATCTCCTCCGTTGGGATTCTCGCACTACATGGTGTTTGAGAAACGGATGACCGAGACACAGTCTTTCAGAAGCATTAACTCTAACCCCGGGTAGACAGTACCAACCTACATCCCCTACATCTGCTAGCCTACCACTTGAAGAGGTCATGCAACATACTCAACTATGCTAGAGCCCATAATAGCTTGTGGCTGCACACGGAAGTTTCTAGCATGAATAATCTTATGATCCCTTTGAGCCTGGGTGGCGAACCATAGGATGATCACACGATATATCCCCGGGATCTCCTAGGACAACACTGGTATATCCCCAGGTGTACGGGCAAGTCCACTGGTATATCCCCAGGGTGCCCCTACCAATCCACCCAGATGTGTATTAAAGTTGCCACCTTAAGTTGAACCATTAAGTAAACAATCTCACATCTGTCATGGAATACACTCAAACCCAATCCACGTCTACGAGCATAGCATAGCAGTATAAGCATAACGTAATAGTAACTCCCAAGGTTTGAATGCAGGGCAATAGGTTCCTACCTCATCAACTACTTCCCAATACCCACATGTTATCAATCCTACTCATGCAATGTTTGAGGGTGAACTAATGCATAAAAACTAGGTATGGAAGGGATATGATCAAAGTGTGAACTTGCCTGCAATGTTGATGAAGATGATTCGCACTCATAACTCTTCATAGTTCTACCCATCACACTCCGTTCAATCTATCGTGAGCAAGCAATAGTAACCACACATAAGCAATCACTCAAAAGATCAGGAAGAACGAAGAAGACAATTCGGAAAACATCAGACCAAGCAAATAACTCTTGCAAGATAAAACAATTTCTAACAGTACCAAAATTATTTAAATTTGGCCTAATCAGAAAGTTTAGGTCAAGAGCTTCGATTTGCAAAAAGAATCAACTCAAACGGAGTTATAGAACTTGAGTTATGATCAAACAAAGTTCAAATACAAATTTGTTTGAAATCAAATTTTAAAACTTTCAAAAACATGTTTAAGTTTTCTTACTGGAAACAGGAGATCATAACGAAGAAGTGGGCGTTGGTTTCGTTAGATTTGGATAAACGAGTAAAAAGTTGTACACGTTTGAAGATCAATGGCTAATCTGTAAATAAATTATTCACAGATGGGTCCCTGGCCGAAAATAACAAAAAAATAAAAAACTAAAAAGTGAACGTGCATTACTGAACCCTAATCTACGAACACGTTCGCTCCAGTGACTTAACTAGTGAACGTTTGCTAAATAAAAGAAAACGATAAAAAAATAGAAACGTTCTCGGCCTCTCGATCGAAATCGGACGGGGGAGGTGGAGCTGGCGGTTACCGCGGCGGCGGGGTCATCGGCGGCGAGGAAAAGGACGGCGGCGGCGGCTCGGATCCGATCGGGGGCGGCGTTCCGGCGGTCGTAGAGGATGGCGGAGACGTCGGGGAGGGGCGGCGCGGAGCGGCGGAGTCGCCAGCGGGGTCGGCGACGGACGGCGGCGAGGCGAGCAGCGGCTGCAGTGGCTCGACGGCGGCGGCGGCGAGGGCTTGCGCCGGCGGGGAGCGGTGGCTAGGGAGGAGGAGAAAAGAGGGGGGGCCGGGGTCGGGGCCCGCCTTTTTAAAGGCCACGGGAGGGGCGCTGGCTTGCGGCAGGGGTCGGAGGAGGGGGCGGCGCGGCGGACTCCGGCAACGTGCGGGATGCGGTCTCCCGCACTCGGGGAAGGCGGCGGCGGCGAGTTGGGCCGTGGCCTGGCTCGGCCGGGCCGGCCCGAAGAATGTTTTTTTTATAAAACATTTTCTCAGACAAACAAAAATAATAAAAACAAAATAAATAAAAATATTATATAGGCATATAATATATCAAAATTTTCAGAAAAAGATTTTCTTCAACGTGGACATTTTTGTCAAGTCAAATAAATTCGAAAAAATTCAAATAATTCAAAGAGTGCTACTGTCCTACTAAAATCCAATAAAAATCATTTTAAAAATATACCAAAATGATTTCAAATTTATTTCTCTCCAATTTTTTGTTGTAGGGAATCATGTTACCCTAATTTCCATATTTTATTTTTGGAGAAAAATAATTTGAATAAAACCCAAATAATTCCAAATTGAAAATAATTTTCAAAACGATTTTAATTTGATCCTTTTAAACTTCCAACTCATATTTCATCTGTTTTGAAGAAGTCATTTTATCTTCTCTCATGAAAATCATTGAGTTGCATGAAGTTTATGAATTGAAATATTTCCAAATGAAATTCAAATATTTTCAAATACCCTTTCATTTAATTAAATGGAAGAAGTCATATCATCTTCGCTCAAGGGTTTTGTATTTGAAAAGAAATTGAATTCATGGATCAGCAAGCAAAGATGAAAGTTTGGGAAAGTACTTTTATTCCCTCTCATTTAACTTTCAAAAAGTTTCGAATTTCACTCAATCAATCACACCACAATCAAACAAACAATCAAATCTATCTATTTGTTATAACATTCCAAAATTTAGAATTTTGGGATGTTACAAGTAAGCTTATATCCATAAAAAAATTGTGTTAAAATCTCAACGCAATCGGAGTTACGGATCTCCGGGAATATAAGAAACGGTGTTCGGCCAAATCTGGGGAACGCGAAACAGAAGAGAAACGAGAGGGAGATCCAATCTTGGAGGGGCTCCCGCACCTCTGTCGCCATGGAGGCCATGGACCAGAGGGGGAACTCTTCTCCCATCTAGGGGGAGGCCAAGGAAGAAGAAGAAGGAGGGGTCTCTCTCCCCCTCTCTCCCGGTGGCGCCGGAGTGCCGCCAGGGCAAGGATCATGAGGGCGATCTACATCAACAATCTTCCTACCGTCAACACCAACTCTCTGCCCCTCTATGTAGCGGTGTAACACCCCTTCTCCATGTTGTAATCTCTACTTAAACATGGTGCTTAACTCCATGTATTATTTCCCAATGATCTATGGTTATCCTATGATGTTTGAGTAGATCCGTTTTGTCCTGTTGGTTAATCATGATGTTGGTTGGTATGGTTGTATATTTTATTTATGGTGCTGTCCTACGGTGCCCTCCGTCTCGCGCAAACGTGGGGGATCCCTGCTGTAGTGTGTTGCAATACGTTCATGATTTTCTTATGGTGGGTTGCGAGAGTGACAGAAGCTTAAACCCGAGTATGTGGGTTGTTGTGTATGGGATAAAGAGGACTTGATACTTAATGCTATGGTTGGGTTTCACGACCTTAATGATCTTTAGTAGTTGCAGATGCTTGCTAGAGTTCCAATCATAAGTGCATATGATCCAAGTAGAGAAAGTATGTTAGCTCATGCCTCTCCCTCATATAGAATTGCAAGAATGATTACCGGTACTTGTTATCGATTGCCTAGGGACAAATGACTTTCTTGTTGACAAAAGCTATCCACTTTTATTACCTTGCAATTTATTTGTAGTTCTATTCTCGCAGAGTACTCATAGTTTTATTCTTGCCAAATAGTTTCATACTTGTTCTAGGTAAAGCAAACGTCAAGTGTGCGTAGAGTTGTATCGGTAGTCGGCAGAACTTGAGGGAATATTTGTTCTACCTTTAGCTCCTCGTTGGGTTCGACACTCTTATTTATCGAAGAAGGCTACAAACGATCCCATATAATTGTGGGTTATCAAGAACTTTTTCTAGCGCCGTTGCCGAGGAGCAATAGCGTGGGGTGAATATTCTCGTGTGTGCTTGTTTGCTTTATCACTAATTAGTTTTTATTTCCTGTTAAGTTGTTCTCTATCTTTAGTTATGAATATGGAACATGAAACACCCAAAAAATTAGTGGTACTTGCTACTCATGGAGGTGGGGAACCTCCTAAAACCCTCGATGCTCGTTATGTGAAAAATATTATGCACTACTTTGATAATCCTAAGAAACCACATTCAACTTGATAATGGGAGTAACATTGGATCAACGTGAATACTTTAGGGATTATCGGTTCACACAAAAACGGAAACTTTTATGGGATCAATTTATATGTTACATTGGTATGCTCGCGATTTATGCTTGAGATATGATTATACTTGTTGCTCTAGGACGAATGCTCCACATCTACCCTTTTCATGTGAATTTAATGATAATGAAACCTTGGCTTCTTATGCTAATGATAGATATGATTATTATGATGTGGAAAGAATAGAAGAATTTGTTGCTTTTAAGGGTGCTTATGAAATTGAGTCTTTGTTTTTAAAGTTTGAAGATTTTGATGATTCAGGTTATAGCCCTGAAAATTTCGATATCCTTAAATATTGCTATGATAATTATACATGAAATTACGACGTTGATTTATTTATTGAGAAAATCTCTGCTGTCCGAGAAGATACTAATATTTTGTAGGAGTCTATGGAAGAAGAAATTGCTGGTATTGTGAGCCCATTGGATGAAAAAGATGAGGAGGAGAGCGAAGAACAAAAGGAGGAAGAGCAGATTGATCACCGGTGCCCACATTCTAATGATAGTAACTCTTCAACTCATACATTGTTTAAATTCCCTTCGTTCTTACCGAAGGATGAATGCCATGATAATTGCCATGATCCCGTTGATTCATTTGAAATATCCCTTTTTGATGAACTGGATGCTTGCTATGCTTGTGGCCTTGATGCCAATATGAATTATGCTTATGGAGATTAACTTGCTATAGTTCCCTATGTTAAGAATGACATTGTTGCCATTGCACCCACACATGAGAGCCCTATAATCTTTCTGAATTCTCCAAACTACACTATATCAAAGAAGTTTGCACTTATTAAGGATTACATTGATGGGTTGCCTTTTACTGTTGCACCTGATGATTTTGTTGAATATAATATGCATGTGCTTGCTGCTCGTACTTGCAATTATTATGAGAGAGGAACTACATCTCCGCCTCTTTATCTATTGGCCTTTACTTGATGTGCAGGAATTGTTCCTGTATGACATGGCGATGCATAGGAAGAGAGTTATACTTTGTCATTGCTTGATTTATGTTGCTTTGTGCTCACTACTAAATGCCAAATCATTGCTAATTAAAATTGGCTTTGATATACCTTGGGATCCGGGTGGATCGATTACTTGAGCACTTTATGCCTAGCTTAATGGCTTTAAAGAAAGCGCTGCCTGGGAGACAAGCCGGAAGTTTAAGAGAGTCATTTATTCTGTTGAGTGCTTTTATAAAGTTTAAAAACAAAAAAAATATAGAGGGGAACTTAAAACTTCACAAAAAGAAAAGTTAAATTGAGAAAGACGAGCACCGTGGAAGCGGGAGCATGCCTTGAACTTTGTTCATCCCCATAGAAACTTTGTGAATCTTAAATTACAGGAACTTCTCAACAGAAATAATTATCCCCTTGTAGAATTACGTTGTATTATAAAAATAATGTGCCAAGATTTTCCTTTAGGATGATTACATTGTTTGTTTGCTTGTGCGGTGCAAAAACATAAACTTTTGTTCCCAGAAATACAATCCTTTAAATTCACTGGAACCTGATAAAATTCTGAAACTTTTTTCATAGCCTTGCTATACAAATTGTTTATATCTTCATAAATTTTCAGAATTTTTAGAGTTACAGAAGTATGGTGAATGTTCAGATCTTTACAGACTGTCCTTTTTTCACAGATTGCTGTTATAGCTTCATTATTTGCGTATGTTTGGAATCTTGTTGAGCCTCCTTTGACTTGGGGCCATAGAATTGTGATATCATACAATGGGTAATGTTTTATTATAATTATACAATAATGTTATAGAAGTACATGATGGGATTTGACTACCATATTCACTAACCCCGCCACTAAAAGTTTCTGTTCAGTTTTGTGTGGATGAAGTGATCAAAGATCTAGGAGGTATCGATATGAGGAGAAGGAGGAGATGCAAGAGCTCAAGCTTGGGGATGCCCAAGGCACCCCAAGTAAATATACAAGCAGACTCAATCGTCTAAGCTTGGGGATGCCCCTGAAGGCATCCCATCTTTCTTCAACAAATATCAGTATGTTTTTGTCTTCGTTTCGTTCATGTGATATGTGCAAATCTTGGAGCATCTTTTACAATTAGTTTTCACCTTTATTTTATGCACCATGCTGGTATGAGATAGTCGATGGTTGATTTATAGAATGCTCATCGCACTTCACTTATATCTTTTGAGTGTGGCTTTATAGAATGCTTCATGTGCTTCACTTATATCATTTGAAGTTTGGATTGCCAGTTTCTCTTCACATAGAAAACCGTTATTTGTAGAATGCTCTTTTGCTTCACTTATGTTTATTAGAGCATGGTCTTTTGTAGAACAAATTAAACTATCATGCTTCACTTAGATCTACTTAGAGAGTCAACAAGAATTGGTCAATTGCATGGTTAGTCATGAAATCCTACATAAAACTTATGGATCACTGAATATGACATGTTTGATTCCTTGCAATACTTTTGTGATATAGAGATGGAATATGTGGGAGGCACTAGTAAACGGTTGTGGTTAGTAAGAATATTGGTGTGAAGGTTTGTGATTCCCGAAGCATGCACGTATAGTCTCTCGTTATGCTATAAGTTGAAGCATGATTTATTACTGATTGTCTTCCTTATGAGTGGCGGTAAGAATATTGGTGTGAAGGTTTGTGATTCCCGAAGTAGTTTTATTACGTTGCAATTTATTCGTAGTTTTATTATCACAAAGTACTCGTTGTTTTATTCTTGCCAAATAGTTTCATACTTGTTCTAGGTAAAGCAAACATCAAGTGTGCATAGTGTTGTATTAGTGGTCGACAAAACTTGAGGTAATATTTGTTCTACCTTTAGCTCCTCGTTGGGTTCGACACTCTTATTTATCGAAGAAGGCTACAAACGATCCCCTATACTTGTGGGTTATCAATGTATTCTAGCCTCACTGTTGTCAGGCCTTTTGTCCATGGTGTACTGAAGCTCAAGAAGTTCAAAGCTACTCCTTCTTTTTTCAGGCATACTGTTCTTGTCAAGCTTACGCAGGAAGATGATGTGGCATGCCTCCACAAACAAGTGTATGACTGGCGAGGCCACAAGGTTATCTTCACGAAGGTTCATAGGATTGAGCTGCTGTCGGACGTCCTCGATGATGTTAATGGCAAGGTCTGTCTTGTGTCCATCCCAAATTAGATCGGGGCATGAAATAGTTGCCCCAGCTAGTGTTTAATAGTAGTTTGGATTGTGTCTAATTATCCAAACCTTTCCTATTATCGAGCCCTCTTGGGCTAGTACTCTATTTGAATCTGTCTATGGGAACTGCTGCTACTTTTGTGTGCCCGTGAATCATGTGAGAACCATCCTAATTGTTGTCGAAAGTTATGCGGCCTCACTAGTTTTTTCATGTAATATGGCATGGTAAGACATAAGTTGTCATAGTTTATCATACAAGCAGTGTGTGTTTGATGAAATAGAGTACTCGTTCGAGAACTGTGCGCCGACGTATACATAGGGTACGTAAGGCTGGTTAAGTACTTGTAAACACTGTTGGTGCTACCCCACTTGTAACCAGATGTGCAAAACATGACACAATGGCTCAACTCGCTTCAACACTAGAAAAGTCAGCTATCGGCCAGCTAACAATCAATAATCTGCTATCTGACATATAAGCAACTATGTATCTTGTTACAGTGGTTCATGCAGTTAACTGAGGCCACAATGTAAATTCCAAACGTTCACACGCTAGTCCAGCATTCATGTGGAACATCGCTGGTGCGCGTCGGTGCTATACAAACGGTTTTTAACCCCTTTCTGCAATGGCATTTGGAACCATCGCCAAGTGAGTGTGGGCGATAGGGGGTCCTTCCCACACGACCCAGAAACCGTCGGGGATAGGCCCGTACAGTACTCCTACTTGTTTCTACTCGCACTGCCATCACAGTCAGTATTCTGTGGTGCTACGTTTATGGTGAACGGCCCATCCCAAACAGTTCACTATTATAGAACGTGTATGATGTGTGGCCCATCACAAACGGTTCACTGTTAAGAAGATTAGCTAATAGTCGTATGAGTGTCGGACAGTATTACGAAACGTCGGACCATCATACCATCGTCGTACACGACAACTATCGCATAAGCTATTCTATGGTGCAACCTTTACGATGCATACTTCATCAGAAATAGTTCATGGTTGCGAATTGTGTATGATAAGGCAACTAACACAAAAGTTTAGTTTCCCCGCACCGTTTGTGATATTGTCTGACATCGCACACGCTTCGCAAACGGCAACTCTGTGCATGCTTGCACACATTTCCTCTCTGTGAACCGTCTCGGTTTATGGTGCATATCGCAAACGTTTGTGTTTTACCAACTGTGCATTCCATAACAACCTGGAGAGCGTAATTTCACCGTAATTTAATTGTTGCTTTTTCAAATTGTACCGGTTTGTGTTGAATTTGAATTTGAATGTGTGCTACAGCTTTATTCATATCCATCAGGTTCAAACAACCAATGCATTATTTGATTCATAAGTACATATGTTCAAGAATTACATAAGAACCAAATAAAGAATGATGAACCACAGTTGTATACTTGTACTATGAAAGACGGTAAAGAAAGAGGCGAAATATATTCTGGTTGCTGAACATGGTTATGCGGAATTCCCATATTGTGCCCTCCTCCATGCAGAAGGCACGCACGACTCTACTCCAACCCCTTGTGATGGCCGACCGCCCATGCTTCACGGTCTTCATGAAAACATCAAGATAATCATCGTGTTCTGGTAGAAATACTTTAACCTTTGCATGCCCACCAATCATGTAGTTTGAGAGGTAATCTTGAGTAAACTGCTTTGGCAACCACTGCAAAGGAAAAATATTCAGACATTGTCATCTAACACAACTCATTGCGGGCACTAAAAAGAAGGCTGCAGAGTTCTTGCTTACCATCCTGCAGTTCGCTCTTGTCTTGGATAAAGTGTAAACAAATAGTTTAATTGCCATCTTTGGACCCATTTTACTGACAATCTTTATCAGCTTCCTCACTTGATGATGGTTCATCGATATCTCATTGCCCCATAGGCGGAAAGGGTCGAAGCCAGATCTTTACTAATGACATATGTACCTAAAAGCACCTAGTTAATATTAGAAGCTAAATAGCAATTGCACAGTGATGTAGTACAACACTCTTTTATAATATGTCTATATACATCCATATGTGGTAGTCCATTTGAAAACTCAAAAAAGACAAATATTTAGGAACGGAGGGAGTATCTTACAACATCCAATATACTCACATATTAGATGAATTAATATCTTATATTATGGGCCGGAAGTAGTTTAGTGCATTCTTACAAATTATCGGCTGATTAACTGCTGATGTATCCATGGGTTATAGTTAGTTTGAGCTAGTTCGGGCTCAAATAGCCCTAAAGTATATCTAAACATGAGGGCTAGTTTGAGCTAGTTGCATCTATAACCCACCCAAAGAAACTATCCATCCCAAGAGGTGCTAATTTGAGCTAGTTCTCCTAGTGCATTTATTGTCAATCTAACCCTGCCATCCAAAGAACTCTTTGGATGGAGTTAGTTCAGGGTTAGTCATGAGCTAGAAACTAACTCTAACCTCTAGCTAAATTGAGTATTCAAACAGGGCTGTGTTGTTGTTGTTGCTGCTGCTCTCTACGTATATCTAGACATCATTAGAACATTAATGTAACACTCTTCCTTGTTGCTATGTAGCCTAGGATTGCATATTTAGACATTAAGTATAGTGCATGTTATTATGTAGCCTCAGATATATTACATATGGCCGTAGTTAACCTAACGATAAATTGGTTGCAGATATATTCTGTCGGCGTTCTGGGAACGGGGGTCCCAAGACTTGCCTGCCTGTGGCCTACGGTGTGGCTCTACCCACGGCCCAGTACGGCCCGTCTTCATCAACAAACGGTCAAGACCCTCACGAGGGGCTGAGGGAGTCCTGGATTAGTGGGTCCTCGGACAGCCAAACTATATACTTTAGCCGGACTTTTGGACTATGAAGATACAAGATTGAAGACTTCGTCCCGTGTCCGGATAGGACTCTCTTTGGCGTGGAAGGCAAGCTTGGCAATACAGATATGTAGATCTCCTCCCTTGTAACCGACTCTGTGTAACCCTAGCCCCCTCCGATGTCCATATAAATCGGAGGGTTTAGTCCGTAGGACAACAACAATCATACCATAGGCTAGCTTCTAGGGTTTAGCCTCTACGATCTTGTGGTAGATCAACTCTTGTAATACTCATATCATCAAGATCAATCAAGCAGGAAGTAGGGTATTACCTCCATCGAAAGGGCCCGAACCTGGGTAAACATCGTGTCCCCCGCCTCCTGTTACCATCCGCCTTAGACGCACAGTTCGGGACCCCCTACCCGAGATCCGCCGGTTTTGACACCGACATTGGTGCTTTCATTGAGAGTTCCACTGTGCCATCACCACAAGGCTTGATGGCTCCTTCGATCATCGGCAACGATGCGATCCAGGGTGAGGTTTTCCTCCCCGGACAGATCTTCGTATTCAGTGGCTTCGTACTGCGGGCCAATTCGCTTGGCCATTTGGAGCAGATCGAGAGCTACGCCCCTGGCCATCAGGTCAGGTTTGGAAACTTGAACTACACTGCCGACATCCGTGGGGAGTTGATCTTCGACGGATTCGAGCCCATGTCAGGTGCGCCGCACAGTCACAACGGGCATGACTTAGCCCTGCCGTCGGACAGTGTTCGGGAGATCACACCTGCAGCTACTCCGACCCTCAATCCGGAACAAATTGCGCCGTTTGAGGACGGGTGGATGGAGGCCGCGCACTCAGCGGCGATAGAGATGAATGCTGACTTCACTTCCTATGAGACCCGTGTGGCCGGACACTTGGATTCGACCCCGGCCACGGGCTCCGAGCCGCTTGCGTCTGTGCCTATCGAATCCGATTGGGCACCGATCATGGAGTTTACCTCCGCGGATATCTTTCAGCACTCGCCCTTTGGCGACGTGTTAAACTCGTTGAGGTCTCTCTCCCTGTCAGGAGACCCTTGGCCGAACTATGTCCGGCTAGAATGGGATGCGGACGACGAAGAAATTCGCTCCCCACCCACCACCCACTTAGTAGCCACTTTCGACGATTTAACCGGCATTTTCGATTTCGGCTCCGAAGACAACGACGATGCAGGAGACGAACAGGAACCATCGCCCATAGGGCGCTGGACAGCCACTTCATCACATGATATATACATGGTGGATACACCAAAATAAGACAATGATGAGGAACGGGAGGATGCAGCGAAGGATAACCCCCTTGAGAATCAACCAAAGCGACGACGCAGACGCCGCTCCAAATCCCGCCTCGGCAAAAACAATGATAACAACGCAAGAAAGAATGAGACCCCGGTCGACTCCAAAGCAACAGAGCAGGACGAGCCAGCGGACGGCGAACATAGTACGGAGCCACTGTCCGATCACGGGGACGCCGAGGGTAGAAATCATCAACCCGTCTCCGGAGAGGAGAATAGTCTGGATGACGATATACATATCATCCCGGAAAGGAACTTGGAACAAGAGAACCTCCACAGAAGGCTTATTGCCATCGCAAGGAGTCTTAAGAAGCTGGAACAAAGGCTTAAGGCCGCGCAAAATACACGCATCAGTAGATGGAACAAAGTGCTGGACACTGCTGAAAAGTACGGTGGCAGTCGCCACACAAAGAGTTACCCAAAGCGCAAGCTGCTGCCTGAATTCGATGACGAGGCCTTAGAGCCTACACAACCGAAAAATAAAACGGCTGACCGGTCGGATCGACCACCTCGTGGCCGTGATAGGGTGGCTAACGAGGCCGCACATAAGTCAGCACACGATTCACGTGAGGACTTGCATCAAAAAGCCGGCATGACCAGATCCATCTACGGATCTAGGAAGCGGGCTCCAGTGCAGAATGAAAACCGAACACTACAACAGCCAGAACGCCATGACACATCCAAATATAGGGGTGCCGCGCACCCCCTATGCTTCACCGATGAGGTGCTGGATCACGAATTTCCAGAGGGATTCAAACCCATGAACATAGAGGCGTACGACGGAACGACAGACCCTGGGGTCTGGATTGAGGACTTCATCCTCCATATCCATATGGCTCGCGGAGACGATCTCCACGCCATCAAATACTTGCCCATCAAGTTGAAAGGACCAGCTCGGCACTGGCTGAAGAGCCTCCCCGAAAATTCAATTGGAAGTTGGAAGGAGCTTGAGGATGCTTTTACGGCTAACTTTCAAGGGACCTATGTCTGACCTCCGGACGCAGACGATTTAAGTCATATAATTCAACAGCCCGGAGAGTCAGCCCGAAAGCTTTGGAACAGATTTCTTACTAAGAAGAATCAAATCGTCGACTCCCCGGACGCCGAAGCCTTAGCAGCTTTCAAACACAGCGTCCGAGACGAATGGCTCGCCAGACACCTCGGCCAAGAAATATCGAGGACAATGGCAGCCCTAACAAGCCTCATAACCCGCTTTTGCGCGGGCGCAGATAGCTGGCTGGCCCGTAGTAGCACCAGCGACCCAGGCACATCTGAAGTCAGGGATGGCAATGGAAAACCACGACGCAGTAAAAACAAGCGTCGAAATAACGAAGACAGCCCAGACAACACGGCGGTAAACGCCGGATTAGGGGCTCTCCACCCGGTCAGCGGAAAAAGCCTTTCAAAGGCAACAGAGATGGACCGTCAGTCTAAACAAGATTCTAGACAAATTATGTCAGATTCATGGCACCTCCGATAAACCTGCAAATCACACCCACAGAGAATGCTGGGTCTTCAAGCAGGTCGACAAGCTAAACGCCGAACACAAGGGGAGGGAGACACCAAGTGAAGACGAGGATGAGCCCCGCCAGCAAAACATTGGGGGACAGAAAAAATTCCCACCAGAGGTCAAAACAGTGAACATGATTCACATAACAAAAAGAAGGAGCAAACTTGCACTCCGAGACATATACGCCGTAGAGCCCGTCACCCCTAAGTTCAACCCTTGGTCGGCCTGCCCGATCACTTTTGATCGCAGGGATCACGTGACAAGTATCCGGCACAGAGGATTGGCTGCCTTGGTGCTAGACCCAATTATCGACGCATACCACCTCACCCAAGTCCTCATGGACGGCGGCAGTAGTCTTAATCTGATATATCAGGACACAGTCCGCAAAATGGGGATAGACCCGACAAGAATCAGCCAAATCAATACTACCTTTAAAGGAGTAATACCAGGCCCATAGGCCCGCTGTACGGGCTCTCTAGTACTAGAGGTTGTATTCGGTTCTCCCGACAACCTCCGAAGTGAAAAGTTAACCTTCGGCATCGCTCCATTCCGAAGCGTCTATCAAGCACTACTCGGAAGAACAGCTTTCGCTCGTTTTAATGCAGTACCGCATTACGCTTCTCTTAAGTTAAGATGCCCGGTCCACGTGGCATCATCATAGTTAGCGGAAATGTTGAGCGTTCCTTACGCGCGGAAGAACGTGTGGCGGCTTTAGTAGCCGAACACTAAACGGCCGCTCCAACCAGAATAAATGATCGGTCGTCGAGACCGCGAACACGGCTAGACAAGTCCCGCCCATCACTAGTTGTAACAGCTTAGATAAACCTGAGATTGGTTTGATGGATATACCCCCATAGGGGGTACCAGGGGCTTCCCGCATGTAAAAAGGACTACAGTTTGGCTCGACCTTACTTATCTTGAATTTTAATGGTTTATTGAGAATAACCAATTTTTCGCACGACAACTTTCACCGAAGTTCTTCTCTTTTACAGATGATAATCGTGCTACACCCTTCCAGGATACGGCACAACGGAGACACATGCACAGACGTGCAGCAGGGCCCCGCTCAAAGGTTTCCTTTTAGATTAAGACCCTGTGTAAACCTTTTTTACTGTCTCTTGTTGCTTCACATCCTCTGGATACTCAGTATAACCGAGAGGGATGCTGACGTTATTAGCGTTTCGCCATGTCAGAATAATGCACATACCTGGACACTCGGGGTTCATTATCAAGGGCGTTACTCAGCCCGATATATATTGTAAAGACCGAATACCTTAGGGAGTGCTCGGTGTCACGAGTTTGGCCTTATATGCATCAGCTCCGAATCATGTCTTTGGTCAAATGTTGGGTTTGCCCGGCTCCCGCGTTTTGCTACCTTACGTTCTGCTCTATCGGCTAAGGTGGCACCGGGAGAACTACTGCGATTGTGCGCTGCTTCATCCGGATGAGCACCTCAGTAGAGAAAGCCGAAAACTGACTGTCATGATAAAGCACGAGACTGGTCAACCACTCGATGACTTAGCGGAATCTTCGGGATTCCTCGGCATTAACGAAGGGCCGGTTTTCCCGGTCATGTACGTATGCACCCTGTAATCGGATGAGCGCGGAAGTACCAGGGGCTATACAGTAGCCCCACTATCAAACTCCTATGGTTAAGTGAAAGTGTTAAAGCAATATAGTCTGATTGCCTCGTTCGCCGCGCTACCACCTCCTTAATGGACCAAGACGTTGGATCAAGTGTGAACACGCGCTTTTGCGAACACCCCCGCATTATATGCGTGGGGGCTGAAGCCGACGACTAGAAACTTTTAGGTTATATACATATATACATAAACGGCCGCAAAGGAGGCATCATAATACTTTCAGGCAAAAGTATAAACCCAGCATTTATAATTCAAATAGCATTGTTATTACAATCGAGATACATGTCACTCGAACATGACACTCTTCGAGCACTGAGCCTCTATTAAACGAGCACCTTCCAGGACTTCTTCAAAATAGTGCTCGGCCGAAACTTGGCCTACGGCCGGATTCTTGGTTGCAATAGCGGTGGCCTCCATCTCCGCCCAGTATGTCTTGACACGGGCAAGAGCCATCCGCGCACCCTCTATGCCCGCTGACCTCTTTACAGCGTCGATATGCGGCACATCACCAAGGAATCGTTGCACAAGACCAAAATAACTATTCGGCCTTGGTCCTTCCGGCCAGAGACGATCCATGAAAGACCTCATGGCAAGCCCGGACAACCTATGGAGCTCGGCCCACAAAGC
Organism: Aegilops tauschii subsp. strangulata; assembly: GCF_002575655.3. Lineage (NCBI taxonomy): Eukaryota > Viridiplantae > Streptophyta > Magnoliopsida > Poales > Poaceae > Aegilops > Aegilops tauschii. The sequence goes on along the minus strand of NC_053038.3, from coordinate 176,793,455 downwards.
CATTTGCTCATTTAACAGCAATGGACGCGTTGGAGCATTGAACTGCGACCAGAACAACTTTTCCACTTCGTGATCTTTTTGATCTTCGAAAAACTTGGTCGCATCAGCAGCACTCGCTGCCAAATGCAGGTACGCGTCCGCAGAACTCCATAATTGGTCCAAAGGGCATACTTAGGATCGCCGAACTTCGTCCACAACAAAAAGGGCTTCCCAGCCGTGATATTTCCGGCTTGACGTAGCTCCTCCTTCGCCGCTCTGATTTTAGAGCGGGTGTCCTTAGCTGCTACCATGGCTTTCTCCAGGTCCGCCGTCTTCATTTGACTTTCCCTTTCGAGAAGCTCATAATGGTCGGCGGCATCTTTCAACTCAATATCCATCTTGGCTATTTTCTCTTTGCTCTCGCAAAGCGCAGCCTATTCGGCTCTTAATTCTTCGACCACGTTTAGGGCGGCCGCATCACTCCTCCTGGCTTGTTCCTTGGCTCGGGCAAGTTCCGCCCGAAGGGTCTCCACGGCGGCAGCTCCATCTGCAGTCACAACATATTATAGATACTAGCATCATGCCCCTCTTAATATATATTGACCATCGGAGAATACATACCCTGTGCCTCGTCAAGCCGCCTGTTTACAAGCACGATGTCGGCATCCGCCGCATCAAGTTGCCGCTTCAATTCGGCAAACTCCCCAGTACAGCTAGCCACCGGACCCTCAGCCACCTTTCACATGAAGGCGGCATGATTATTACCTGGGACTATGATCCTCTGTTTGCCGCCTTTTTCGACAGCAACCAGAGTCTCAGGGGCTACTATCTGCATAGGGCACACCTGGCGTGTGCGGTATCGTCAAGAATATGCATATTACTTTGCGTACCTCAAAGCCTCTCAGCAGGCTCATAAAAGCTTCATGCAACCCGCTTTCGGCGGATGAAATCCTTTCAACCACCATACCCATTAACGTACGATGCGCCTCTGAGATAGCCGCTTGCTCCAGAAGACTCATCAATGCGTCCGGTCACGCACCGGACAGCCCCAGACTTTTTCTGTTCCTCCCTTTTGGAGCCGAATACTCTGGACTTCGGGAGGCCGAAGGATTACCTTCTGTCCTTGGCGGATCAGGAGAAATCCTCTGTGACCACACCTCTGGGTCGCCCGCCTCATGAGGCGGGGAGGCATGGGGAGGTGTTCTCTCCATCGTCTCCGAAAGAAGATCCCCCGAAGACGAACTCTGTCGAGAAGGGCTACGATACGAACTACAAGACATACGTCTCGGTTATTGTCCTCGGAAATAAAGTAGGATATGTTTACTATAAAGTACTTTTGTCTACTTACAGCTCGGTGGGGGGCTGACCCCCTTGCGGGCACTGTGCGGTAAGGACACCCTCCGGGGTAGGACCCCCTGACGAAGATTTCTTCCCACGTTTGGAAAAGATTGTTTCAAAGTATTCAGAGGCGGTCCTCTTCCTTCCTTGGGGAGAGGGGATTTTAGATTCTTCTCCCCGGTTATCCTCCTTCGCGGAGGCACTAATTCCCCCGGTCTGGATGAATAATGAGTGCGGCCCGCTTTCGGCTTCTTTATTCCCCCTTTATCTTCCCCTGATCAGTACTGGATCTGTCGAGCCTTCGGGAAGGGGGGCCGAACACCTGATCATATTCGCCTTTTTTACCCAGTCCTGGTCAACTTTTCAGAATGATGTTGTGATAAATAAAGATACAGCAAGTTCGGCCAAAGAATTACTTACTTGGGTGTCTGGACGATTGCAGTTTAGACCCGCATCCTCGATGGTGTCCGGAAACTTTATTCATGATCCGAAGAACAATCTGCACATCTCTTCGAGCGTCACGCCGAAGAAGTGCTGAATAGTTTGCGGTCCTTCCGGGTAGAACTCCCACGTACGGAGACGTCGATGTTCGCAAGGCAGTACTCGATGAACTAGCATGACTTTCATTACATTGACAAGGCTGACATCTCTCCCGAGGAGATCTCGGATGCGACTCTGCAATATCGGCACATCATTTACTGGCCCCCAGTCCAGCCCCTTGTTGACCCATGATGCCAGTTGTGGCAGGGGACCCGAGCGGAAGGCAGGGGCGGCTACCCACTTAGTACCTCGGGGAGCTGTGATGTAAAACCACTCCCGTTGCCATAAGCTGGACACCTCCGAGAAGGAACCCTTTGGCCATGGAGCATTGGCGCCTTTGCTTATTATGGCACCTACGCATTCTGCGTGTCGCCTATTAATCATCTTCGGCTTCACATTAAAGGTCTTGAGCCATAAGACGAAGTGGGGGGATGTGGAGGAAGGCCTCACACGCGACGATGAACGACGAGATGTGAAGGATGGAATCCGGGGCCAGATCATGGAAATCGAGCCCGTAATAGAACATGAGCCCCCTAACAAAGGGACCTGGACTAAAGCCTAGCCCTCGGAGGAAGTGGGAAACGAATACGACACTCTCGCTAGGTTCGGGAGTGGGAATGACCTGCCCTCGAGCAGGCAGCCTGTGCGAGATTTCGGCGGTGAGATACCTAGCTTCTCTTAGCTTCTTGATGTCCTCCTCTGTCACACCGACCTTGAAGGTTGGATCCGGACATGATTGAAGGTCCGATGTGCCTAGCCTGAGCCTTGGGTGTTGGAACTCAAGGTGGGTGAAGGATTCGATTGAGTGCGAGAAGAAAAGGACAGGCCTTGGCCCCTTTATAAAGAGGATGAATATCAAGTGTCCGCCGCGTGGCCGTTTGGAACTTGCCTAAAATCGAGGAGTCATACCAACATGCACGATTGGGTTACCCATACCCGTATTGATGAGAATCCCTTGATAAGGGGAACACGATCTCTGCTTCGACAAGACGTGCCAATAAAACTGCCTCGCGAAACGTGCAGTGGCAGGCTGGGAGAAACGGTTCGAATAATGACCAGGCCGTGGTGTGATGTCACGTTATGAAAAGTTGCCACCAGATTAGATTTGTGGAAATATTATTCTCTCTACGGTGGTATGTGGAATTTGTTTTGGAGAGCTGGACACTATCCTTGTGTTCAAAATCTTCTATGGAGTATTCGGAGGTAGAACCCGCCTTGCAATGCCGAAGACAATCTGCGCGCCGGACTCATCGTCATTGAAGCCTGGTTTAGGGGCTACTGAGGGAGTCCTGGATTAGGGGGTCCTCGGACAGCCAGACTATATACTTTAGCCGGACTGTTGGACTATGAAGATACAAGATTGAAGACTTCGTCCCGTGTCCGGATGGGACTCTCCTTGGCGTGGAAGGCAAGCTTGGCAATACAGATATGTAGATCTCCTCCCTTGTAACCGACTCTGTGTAACCATAGCCCCTCCGGTGTCTATATAAACCAGAGGGTTTAGTCCGTAGGACAACAACAATCGTACCATAGGCTAGCTTCTAGGGTTTAGACTCTATGATCTCGTGGTAGATCAACTCTTGTAATACTCATATCATCAAGATCAATCAAGCAGGAAGTAGGGTATTACCTCCATCGAGAGAGCCCGAACCTGGGTAAAACATCGTGTCCCCCGCCTCCTGTTACCATCCGCCTTAGACGCACAGTTCGGGACCCCCTACCCGAGATCTGCCGGTTTTGACACTGACAGGGGCCAACCCTCGCGAGGCGGACAACACAAGACCTCCTCGGGGGCGGCCTCACCAGCCTGGCTCGCGAGGGGCGGAGAGATCAATGCAAGGCGAACCTCGCGAGGTTCCAATGACGTAAGCCATGACAACCAAGACCAGGCGGGCGCAGTGTCCTCGCTTCCTCTTTGGTGCTAAGGAGGCAAGCGCAAGCGAGGAGTACCGAGGCATCAGGCAAAGGTTTCCATATCAGTGCAACGAGACCAAGACCAGCAGGATAGCAGAACGGATGTCATCATGGAGCCCAAGATGGCGTCACCACCAAACCCTTTGGCAGGTGAAGAGCACCTTTAGTCAGGATAGCTTGTACTAGTTGTCCCCTTTCAAATGGGCCGTTGTGGCATCCCTTCCCGCTCAATATTTCGGAAGAGGACCAGGGCCTCTATAAATAGGGCTCGCCACCATAGTAGGAGAACACTCGTCTCGAACTCATTCGGTTCATCCTCACACACACCAAGCACAAGAATACCTCACCTCAGGAGGTTGTTCTTCCCCTTGTATTGTTCATCCTCAGCCCGAGAGGCAATCCAGCACACCACACCGGAGTAGGGTATTACACCACAACAGTGGCCCGAACCAGTATAAATCTTGTGTCCCTTGTGTTGCGAGTTCGTCGAGCTAAGCTTAGAGATCGTGGTGAGGCTGAGGGCGTGATCTGGTAGGAGGAAATCTTCGTGCGCACCCCAGTGTTCGAACCTCGAGGGTTTTGCCGGAACACGAAATCCGACATTTGGAGCGCCATGTAGGGGTGCGCCGAACCTTTCCTTCCGTCGATCCGCGTCCCATCGCCTCGTCGTCTCCATGTCGGACGCTCGCCGAGCTCGCGCTGAGCGCCGGGCCGCCCTTGCCGCCCGCGTTGCTCAGACGGCTCCTGTCGGCGGGCCACCCCGTCTTGCCCCGTCGCCTGCCGCCAACGCCGTCACCGGCTCGGGAGGAAACGAGCAGCAAGCGTCCTCGCTGCACCCCTCGGTGCGGCGGGATGGCCGCACCGCCACCGCGTCGCTGACCCTGGCCAGCTCGTCGTCTCACGCCCGTCGCGCTCCCACGGACGCGCAGGCCGCGTTGTGCATGGCACGCGAACTCCTGCTCTACCGCCCCGTCGACGACCTGTACGAGGACTGGCTGGATCGCATCGCTGAGCTCATCAGCGCCGCAGGGACTCCCCTGCGCCGTCCCTCTCGCTGCCTCACCCTCCGCCAGCTGTATGTGACGTGGCCCACGGAGAGCCACCACCACCACCACCGCACCAAGACGGCGTCCTGGCGCGAAGGTGTGCGGCCGCCCGGCGCGACCCACCGCGTCGGGTGCCCGTGCGCGTAGAAGGAAGCTGCCAAGAAGTCCCACGTTCGCAAGAAAACGCTCCTGGGCTCGCAGCACCACTATGACAAGACCGTGCGCCGCCTGCGGTGGCGGTGCGCGGGCATCAAGGCCAGGCTCCACATCAGCAAAGGGCCCTGGTGGCCACCGCGGTCTGCCGCGCCTTCACTCCTGAGCCGCGTAGCATCGCATGGCCGGGCAAGTTCAAGCCAGACCTGCCTCCGCGCTACGACCGCACCCCAACCCCACGGAGTTCCTGAAGCTCTACGAGCTGAGCATCGAGGCGGCCAGCGGCGACGAAAAAGTCATGGCGAACTGGTTCCCCATGGCTCTCAAGGATGGCACACGCTCGTGGCTCCTAAACCTGCCTCCCGGCTCCATCTCCTCCTGGAATGAGATGCGCGACCACTTCATCGCCAACTTCCAGGGCACTCGCGACCGCCCTCCGGCAGCGGGTGACCTGTGCCGCATCAAGCAGCAGCCAGGGGAGACCCTCCAGAAGTACATCCAGCGCTTCAACAACGTTCGCCTCAAGATCCCCAAGTTGACAGACGAGGCCATCATCTCGGCGTTTTCTGATGGCGTCCGCGACGTCAAGATGAAGGAGGAACTCGCCATCCACGAGGAGCTGTTCAACCCGGTGACCAAGTGCGCAAGAGCTGAGGAGGGGCGCCTTTCCCTCCTCGAGCTCCCAGTTGCCGACCCGGCGGAGAAAAAGGCCAAGGCCAAGGACGTGAAGTGCAAGGGAGTCGCCATACTCGCGGCGGAGCCGGTAACGAAGCACGGCAGGGACCAGCCCGAGTCATCCAAGAGCAGCAGACCATTCTGCGCCTTCCGCAACATTCACAGCCACAACACCAACGACTGTCAAGAGCTCAGAGCCATTCAAGATGGACACTTCGGTCGAGGCCCCGAGCGCAACGAACGGGGCTATGGCCGAGGAGGAGGACGTGGCGGAGGACGCTGGGACGACCGCGGCCCAAGCCAGGAGTGGCGCGACCGGCCTCGCCAGGACCGATGGTAAGACCAACCTTGCGAGGGCGCCTGGAGGGACCAACCTCGTGAGGATCGCCCTCAGGGCAACGCTGGCCTTCCTCCGCTACCACCACCACCGAGAAGGAACAACGACCACCATCAGGACGAGGGGGCTGGGGGCTTTCAGGAGCCGCGTGCTATTGCTTGTATCTTGGGTGGACCTCAAGCCCCAGCCTCTCAACGTATTTTCAAGCAGTTTGCTCGCGAGGTGAATGCCCGCTCAGGTGGTCCAAATGCGCCATCACCTTCAGTTTGGCAGACCATCTCAAGTGCGCGGCCACCGCTGGCGCTCTCCCGATGCTCTGTTCGCCCGTCATCAGCAACGTGCAAGTCACCAAGACTCTCATCAACGGCGGCGCAGGGCTTAACGTCCTATCCATCGAGATGTTCGACAACCTTCAAGTACCCTACGATCAGCTTCAGCCTACCAAGCCCTTCTCAGGAGTGACCGACGGTTCCACCACGACGATAGGGAAGGTCCACCTCCCTGTCACCTTCGGACAGCGCGACAACTACCGCACCGAGCTCATCGACTTCGGCGTCACCCACATCCGTCTGCCATACAATGCTATCCTCGGGTATCCGGCCCTGGCCAAGTTCATGGCGGTGACGCACCACGGCTACAATGTGCTCAAGATGCCAGGAAGCGGCGGGATCATCACAGTCCCCTGCGAAGAGAAAGATGCGGTGTGCTCCCTCGAGCGCGCCTTCCAAGCAGCGTCAATTGAAGACCCCGAAAGCAAGGGCGGGTACCCTCCTGAGGCCATCCCCAAGAAGAAGAAGCAGCTACTCCGCACGGGGCCTCAGGGGAATGGTGCTTCAAGCGATATCACGTCAGGATCGGCGCCCGCGCAAGAGGCGCCTCCCTCCATCGCATAGGAAGGCGTGCCCGGCGCCGTCCTCGGGCAGGCCTCGGGGGCTCTCTTCTGGAGGGCCTCAGACCTCGCCAACATCACGAGGGAGGCGCTCGGGCACAACTTGGAGGCATGCTTCGTGGCACGTCTCCCTCAGAAGGACACAGGGTGAGGAGCGCCCAGCGCTCAGGAGTTCATTTCCAAGACTACTCAGGAACTGCAGGATGCAAGGGCCATGTGCGGCGACCGCCGCTCACCTGGCGTAGCACCCCATCCAGGCGAGGATGCCGGGATGCGTGTCTGCATTGATGTCCCAGGGCTCAACAGGCCCGTATCTCCGGAGCTCTTCTGGCCTTCGCGCGTCGGACGCTACGAGGGTCCGCCGCACAGCTACGTTCGCATGCCATTCAGCTTGCCGAGCATGGCATCCGCCTACCAGCGCAACTTGCGGCGCGTCCTCGCGGCTCAAGGGGCCAGGCACGACGCAGTCCTGGCGGAGATGGAGACGGTCCTCAGGGAACCGCCTGGACCCCCAGAGCCTCCCGAGGCTCAGGGGCCCATGTGGCTTCGCCGCGCACCTTCACTTGCCCCAACATCCCTTCTACAACGGAACCAGGTGACATTTTCCAAGTTTATTTAGCTGGGAGCGCCCCCAAGACTGCATCATTCCCAGGCCTCATGGGTCCGTCCCTACGGCATGAATCTCCTTTTCATGACTTTAGCTTAGCTTACTGGGGGCGCCCCTTGGGCTGCATCATCCCCAAGCCACTCGGGCTCGACCCAGTGGCATGTATCGTTCATTTATTTATCTAAAATAGTTTGCTTTACATGCGTGTTCTATCTATGGTTATCACCTGCTTGGTTGTCACCTACCACGGGAGTTGCTCATGCTGGCACGACGCTTGTGCTTGGGTCCGTCCCTGCAACGTCGACAAATCTGAGCGGCCGAGCTCTGGCCCGCGGCACGCCCCGCACGCGTCACCTCACCAGGCCCTCAGTGCCTTCATTCTCTTACGGAGCGACCAGTGGCCGGCCGACAATTATAATGGCAATCTGTGCCCTCCTCGCGCTGACTTGCAGGAACCTCCCGCGGACAACAGTGGGCGGTACTGCACGCTTCTTCTTCTCCCATGCGATTCGCTTGCGCGCTAAAAGGGGGGCTCCTGAGCATCACGACTCAGGATCCCTACTGGCTCTCCAGCCCTCACCCCCTAGCCTTGACCATGGCATCGCGACCTGGCATACTAGCAGCTGCTGAGCTCGCTCGAGGGCCGGGACCTGGGGACGTAGAGCATGAAGGAGAACATGGGAGAGGGGGAAGCACGCACGGGCCAAACCCAACTGCGCCACGACCGCCAACACATGAGTATGGCGTGACGCAAAGAGACGACTCCAGGCTACCAAGATAAGTTTGGCGCTTGAATCAACCGATCACTACGGCACGGGATTCTCACTCGCTGCCGCCCTGTTGCGGCAACGTCGCCTCCCTTTCTTACCTCTCGGTGGACGCTTGCGCGCTAAAAGGGACCTTCTGAGCATCGCGCCTCAGGAGCTCTTACCGGACCTCGGGCCGCTCACCTCCTGGCCTTGACCACGGCATCGCGACCAGGCATACCAGCGATGGCTGCAGCCTGCCGGGGGACCGGGACCTGTCGGTGTAGAGCACCAACCGTCGTGAAGTTGGAAAGGGGAAACCAAGCCGGAACGGGACGCGCGCGCGCACAATTTCATAATAAGGATAATATCAACAATAGACATTGCAGACCCTTTACACGCCCCTGCGGGGTACTTCAGGATTCCTCGCAGGGAATAGAAGGAAGAACTTCAAGGAGCCCTATCTACACATGCCCCAGTGGCTGACGCCATCATCAACAGTGGGCCACGGGAGGCCGGCGCCAACCCCGTACAGATCAGCAGCGGCCGGACGCTGCAGCCTTGCTCCGGGCGCGGCGAGAGATTGGGGGCACATAGCTGTCGTCGCTCGTCTCCGGAGTCTCATAGAGCTTGGGAGAATCGCTGGACTCCCAAGTGTCACTGCTGCTACCACAGGAGCCGCTGGCGAGGTGGACAGCAGGCCCTGCCCCTGCCGCGACGCCGTCCTGACGGCCCCTTCTGCAGCAGCAGCACTCCAGGCGGCGGCCTTCCACGTCGAAGACCTTGAAGGACAGCGTGGAGGCGCCATCATACTCGAAGTGGATTGTGAGGGCGCCTTCCACACGGCAAACCCGAGCGACCTCACCCCAGCCTCGGGTCATCAAGATCTTGCCCGAGGAAACGGCTTCAACTTCCGCTCCAGTCGCCGGCACGTCGCAGTCGGCGTGTTGCAGCCATTGCTCGAGGGGTCCCCTTGGCGGCATCTCGGCGGAGAAGAATGAAGGGAAGCGGATCCAAGTGCGTGGAGGCATCACCGCCCACAGCACAAGTTCTCGAGAGGAGTCCGCGGCGTGGTCTCCGGGGTGGTGATGTGCGCCACCGCGTTGCGGTGACCTCGGTCGCGGCGCGGACGGCGTCACTCGACGCCTCTTCCTCCTGAGCCCTCGGCTTGGGCATATATAGGAAGTGGATAACCAGGAGGAGGCCGCTCGCACCAAGGCCTTGTCACCTCCTGCCTCTTCTTTGGCAGAAGCGGCCTAGGTTCGTCGCGGGCAGATTTTCCCTTCTCCGCGGCCGAAAACCTTCGGATAGGGGCCATTGGTGTCACTACTAGCAATGGAGCAAGGGGGGAGAAGCGAGCGGAATGGGAAGAGATGGGCGACGGGGCTCTGCCCCCCCTCCCCATTTATTGCAGGAGAAGGCCAACCAGCGCCCCCCACGATCACAGGTAATGATGGTTTTTCCTTGCATGCAGCAGGGACTCGTCAAGTCGGGCAGTTGCCGAGTTAGCATGGGGAAGCGGAGACGCCCACGTCCAATCAACCACCACGCGTCAACCAAGGCCACAGCCTGTTGGGGCCCGCGGCGCTCCGCACTTGCCCTTTGGCTTCGCCTCGAAGCCAAGTCCGAGCGCTCCTTGGGCCCGGGGGCTACTGTCGGCGTTCTAGGAACGGGGGTCCCCAAACTTGCCAGCCTGCGGCCCACGGCGTGGCTCTACCCGCCGTCCAGTATGGCCCGTCTTCAACAACAAACGCTCAAGACCCTCGCGAGGCAGACAACACAAGACCTCCTCAGGGGCGGCCTCACTAGGCTGGCTCGTGAGGGGCGGAGAGATCAAGGCAAGGGACACCTCGCGAGGTTCCTGTGATGCAAGCCATGACGACTGGAGCCAGGCGGGCGCTAGGCGAGCACCAGCGTGCACAGTGTCCTCTCTTCCTCTTTGGTGCTAAGGAGGCAAGCGCTGGCGAGGAGTACCGAGGCATCAGGCAAAGGTTTCCATGTCGGTGCAACGAGACCAAGACCAGCAGGACAGCAGAACGGATGTCACCGTGGAGCCCATGTGACGCCCCCGATTTGACCGTACACTAATCATGCACGCAAATGTGTATGATCAAGATCAGGGACTCACGGGAAGATATCACAACACAACTCTAAAACATAAATAAGTCATACAAGCATCATAATACAAGCCAGGGGCCTCGAGGGCTCAAATACAAGTGCTCGATCAAAGACGAGTCAGCGGAAGCAACAATATCTGAGTAGAGACATAAGTTAAACAAGTTTGCCTTAAGAAGGCTAGCACAAACTGGGATACAGATCGAATGAGGCGCAGGCCTCCTGCCTGGGATCCTCCTAACTACTCATGGTCGTCGTCAGCGGGCTGCACGTAGTAGTAGGCACCTCCAGTGTCGTAGGTGTCGTCGTCGACGGTGGCGTCTGGCTCCTGGACTCCAACATCTGGTTGCGACAACCAGATAGAAAGGAGAGGGGGAAAAGAGGGAGAGAAGCAACCGTAAGTACTCATCCAAAGTACTCGCAAGCAAGGAGCTACACTACATATGCATGGGTATATGTGTAAAGGGGCATATCAGTGGACTGAACTGCAGAATGCCAGAATAAAAGGGGGATAGCTAGTCCTGTCGAAGACTACGCTTCTGGCCATCTCCATCTTGCAGCATGTAGAAGAGAGTAGATTGAAGTCCTCCAAGTAGCATCGCATAGCATAATCCTACCCGGCAATCCCCTCCTCGTCGCCCTGTTAGAGAGCGATCACCGGGTTGTATCTGGCACTTGGAAGGGTGTATTTTATTCAGTATCCAGTTCTAGTTGTCATAAGGTCAAGGTACAACTCCGGTTCGTCCTTTTACCGAGGGACACGGCTATTCGAATAGATAAACTTCCCTGCAGGGGTGCACCACATAACCCAACAAGCTCGATCCCATTTGGCCGGACACACTTTTCTGGGTCATGCCCGGCCTCGTCAGATCAACGCGTCGCAGCCCCACCTAGGCACAACAGAGAGGTCAGCACGGCGGTCTAACCCTATGCGCGCAGGGGTCTGGGCCCATCGCCCTATGCACACCTGCACGTTGCGTACGCGGCCGGAAGAAGACCTAGCCTAGTGGCGTTCCAGTCCAATCTGGCGCGCGCCACTCAGTCGCTGACGTCACGAAGGCTTCGGCTGATACCACGACGCCGGGATACCCATAACTACTCCCGCGTAGATGGTTAGTGCGTATAGACCAAATGGCCAGACTCAGATCAAATACCAAGAACTCGTTAAGCGTGTTATGTTGAAGTAACCGCGGACGCCGTCCAGGGCCAGGGCCACCTCTCACCTAGGCGGTCTCAACCTGCCCTGTCGCTCCGCCACCAAGATCCACTTGCGGGTACTCCTACGAGCCGACCCGACTTTAGTCATCACATGTGTCATATATATAGTATATAAGTATATACCCGTGACCACCGCCCAGGTGATCACGGCCCGATAGTATAGCACAGCAAACGGACAAGAATGTAGGGCCACTGATGGAAAACTAGCATCCTATACTAAGCATGTAGGATTGCAGGTAAAGGTAACAACAGTAGTAGCAAGGATAGGCTATGCATCAATATAGGATTAACGGAAAGCAGTAACATGCTACACTACTCTAATGCAAGCAGTATAGAGGAGAATATGCGATATCTGGTGATCAAGGGGGGGGGGCTTGCCTGGTTGCTCTGGCAAGTAGGAGGGGTCGTCAACTCCGTAGTCGAACTGGGCAGCAGCAGTGTCGGTCTCGTAGTCTACCGGAGAGAAGAGGGGGGGAAGAAACAGTAAATATAATGCAAACATAAGCATGACGATGCGTGACATGACAATGAGCGGTGCTAGGTGTGTCCTAACGCGATAGTAGGTGGTACCGGCGAAGGGGGGAACATCCGGGAAAGTATTCCCGCTGTTTCGCGTTTTCGGACAGATGAACCGGAGGTGAAATGTTGCAGGTTCACTATGCTAGGGACGCGTGGCGGACGAACGGACTGCGTATTCGGATTCGTCTCGTCGTTCTAACAACTTTCATGTAGAAAGTATTTTCATCCGAGTTACGGATTATTTTATATGATTTTCTAAAGATTTAAATAATTTCTGGAATTTATTTAAATTAACAGAAAAGGGAAATATGACATCAGCATGATGCAATGCTGATGTCAGCAGGTCAACAGGTCGGCTTACGAGTCAACTAGATAGGTGGCGCCCACATGTCAGCCACTGCTAATTAACAGAGTTTAATTTAAACTAATCTGAGGTTAAATAGTTACTGGGCCCCACATGTCAGTCTCTGATTAGTAACTAATTAAGTTTTAATTATTAAATCATTTTAATTAATTAATATAGGCGGCGGGGCCCACGTGTCAGTGGCACTGTGCTGCGTGGTCAGCAGTTGACTGGGTCAACCCAGTCAACTGGGACCCACGGGGCCCACTGGCAGTGGCTCTGGGGTGGCCCCAGGCTAGCCACGTCGGCGGCCGGCGCCGGAGTGGCTCCGGCGACCAAATCAACGGCGGAGGCGCTCGGTACCTCGCCCGAATCGTGCTAGGGGCGGCCGTTTCGCGTGCGGTTGGCACCATTCGAACACGCGCACGGCGCCGTGTCGGATGGTGGTGGTGGCTCGCTCGGGGACGGCCGGAATACCCATCGGCGGCGAGCATGGGCGGCGACGGTGTTCGGGGCCACGTTGGGAATGGGCTAGGGGGCACAAGAGGGCGAGAGGAAGGGCTCGCCGGGCTCCTGGGAACACCAGGAGCAGGGCGGAGGGCTCGGACGGGGGCCATGGCAGCGGTGGCCACGGCGGTGACGCAGCAGGGCGGCGGAAGGGTGAGCATGACGGGGGAGCGAGCTACGGGATGCGGTGAGCTAGGAGGGGAGGAGGAGGAGGTGGAGCTCACTGTGAGAGCGTAGGGTCTCGGCAGCGGGCGCGGGGAGAACCGGTGGAGCAGGTCGACGACGAGGTCGCGCGGTGGCCGTAGATGAGGAAGAGGAAAAATGCGACGGCGGTGGCGCTCCCGGTCCCGATCCAGTGTCGAGTAAGAAGAGGTGGACCACGACGGAGCTCCCGGACTTGTCGGAGTGGCGAACGATGGTCGGTGGCTGTGGGAACGACGGCGACACGTCGGCGATGGCGCTCGGGTGAGGCGGGTGAGCGAGACAGAGAGGGGGGGAGCGTGTGGATCTGGGAGGCGCAGAGGCGGGCGAGAGGGGAGCAAATGGGAGAGATGGGTGGAGGCCGAGGCGTCGGGGCGGCCTTATCCTCCCCCGTCGCCGGCGAGGGGGTGCGGCGGGGACGTGCCCCTGTTCCGAGGAGGAACAGGGAAGGGGAGGGAACGACCGAGGTAGGCGGGCTGGCCTACTGGGCCAGCTGGCTCGGGTGGGCCGAAGCCCAAGTGGGGCAGGGGCCTTCTCTCTCTGCTTTTCCTTTTTCTTTTGTATTGTTTTGTTTTCTGTTTTCTTTTCTTTATCTATTTTCTTTTCTATTTTATTCTTCTAATTCCTGTTTTATAAAATATAAATACAACTCCTAAATTAATGTTATAATTTATTCTACTGCCCCAAAAAGTTTGACACCTAATTAAAATAGTTTGCATTATTATTATTTTTAAAAGGCATTTAATTAATCGTCATAGCTGCTGTTTTAATTACTTTAGAGCCTTTAAACATTTTATAAAAGTGTGGTTTCTCCACAATAATTACCTATGCATTATTTGGCAACACCCCAACATTTTAGTTTTAATATTTGAAAATCTTTACTGTTTGACTTTATTTTAAGTTTGAATTTCGAATCGATTTTGAAATAACACGAGATTAACAACAGTAACCGGGGTGACGTGGCATCATTAGCGTGGGATTACTGTAGCATGATTATCCGGGCGTTACAGCCCAAGACGGCGTCACCACCAGAGCCTTTGGCTGGCGAAGACCACCTTTAGTCAGGATAGCTTGTACTAGCTGTCCCATTTCAAATTGGCCGTTGTGGCATCCCTTCCCGCTCAATATTTGGGAAGAGGACCAGGGCCTCTATAAATAGGGCTGGCCACCATAGTAGGAGAAGGCTCGTCTCGAACTAATTCAGTTCAGCCTCACACCCCACCAAGCACAAGAACACATCGCCTCAGGAGGCTGTTCTTCCCCTTGTACTGTTCATCCTCGGCCTGAGAGGAAATCCACCACACCACACTGGAGTAGGGTATTACACCACAACGGTGGCCCGAACCAGTATAAACCTTGTGTCCCGTGTGTTGCGAGTTCGTCGAGCTAAGCTTAGAGATCGCAGTGAGGCTGAGGGCGTGATCTGGTAGGGGAAATCTTCGTGCGCACCCCAGTGTTCGAACCTCAAGGGTTTTGCCGAAACCCGAAATCTGACATATTCAGTTAAAAGTCTGATTCATCGATTAGTTCCTTATCAGCTACTGGCCTATATGGTACCAGCTACCGATATCCTGAACAGTGAGCAGATATAAGCCATGGGATGAAACTAACCTCAATGGAAAACAACAGTTGTTCCCAAAATTGTCCTGTGTAGGTACATCGAGAAGCATGTTAAGCACAATAGGCTAAACATCAACCAAAATTATCCATGGCAGAAAAAATAATCTCCAAAAGATAGCTTCAGTGTGCAGGTTTAAGCACGCTAGTAAAGCAAAACAAGTGGAAAGGTGTGCTAACTGCAACAGGCCTAACATTTAACAACATGCAAACATAGTCATTCAAACTGGTATTGTGCTGGTCTAGGTACACTGGTTATTGTTAAATAAAAATGGAAAGGCGTGTTAACTACAAGATGCAGCAACCAAATGTAGTCGTTCATAGTGGTATTGCTGAAACTGGTACTGATGAAATTGAACTGCATAGTTCATACTTGCACATATAGAAAATCACGTTGCGAATAACTGGAATAAACAAGGCCTACTACAAACAACCAAAGATAGCATTTGAAACTGGACATATGCTAACTACAAACAACCGAACAATCAAAAAACTTTAAAAGAGGCATATGCTAGCTATAACAGGCTTAACAGCAAGCAAATATATGCATTCCTACGGTATGTTTAAAACTGCATTGATGAAATGTACTGCACAGTAAATAATTGCACAAATAGAGCATCACATTGTGAACAACTGAAATAAACAAGGAATACTGCAAACAACCAGATATAACAATTAAAACTGGATATATTCTCACTACACTACAAAAGGGACTCGACAAAAAAAATCATGGGTTTCCCCTTGTGAAGAGGCACGACAAAACGAATCATGGGTTTCCTCACTTGTCACAGATGGGATCGTTCCCGTGGGAAGAGCACGGACCCTGGATACGCTCCATGTTGTCGCAGATGGGCTCCTTCCCCTTGGAAAAGCAAGGCTATAGGGTGCCCTCCCTGATGTCACAGACGGGCGCTTTCCCCTTGGAAGAGCCGGAGAGGGTGCCCTCCTCGTGGTCGCCGTCGATGAGGTCTGACTTGCAAGCTATAGATCCCAAGCCAGTGTCGCAGAACGTGTCCTTCAGAAATGAAAAAGGGGCTCGATGGCGATGTAGAATGGCAAATTGTTGACAGCGAGCCAGAGGAGATCAGCGGCGGGGCCATGGATGAGATCGACACCGGTTGAACCCGAGGGGTTGGGGGTGGGCCACTTAACCTGTGACATAGCCCGCCTCAGGTCTTCGCTGTCGATGACCTCGATGTCGTAGCCGGTAGCCGAGCCATGCCCGTATACTCTAGCCCGCTGCTTGAGTGCCTGCCGCCAGTAATGGTCGTCAGCTTCCTCGGTGACGTCGGGCGAAGAGACCGCTATACACCTCTTTTGGGCCAGTCGCTCCTCGAGCTCCATGGGAAGCATAGCGGGGCTTAGGCTACGATGCTCTAGAGTGGGGGATGGGGATGTGGATCTATGGGAAAGGGGGCGTTTGGCCGGCATCATCTAAGAAAATCAGGGCGGCCTGAGTATGGAGATCGGTGGGTAAGCTGCACGGGCAAACCGGCAGATGTTGACAATGGACGCCTTGCGGCGGCGGCGAAGGCGGGGACCTTGCTAGGGTTTTGAGCGAGGGAGGGGGTGTGTGTGTATGCGCGCATGCCCGAGGAGGTTTTGGTGTGTGTGTGTGTGTGGAGGGGGGCGCGGGGTGTTTGAGGAAATGACGCAGGTACTGAAAATTTTACTACGCGGGAGCCAAACACGGGATTGAAATGCCAGGCTATTGAAATTTTTTATGATAGTGCATCGCACATGGTCCGGAGAAAACAACCGTGTCTTATGAAATAGAAAAACCCTTGAGGTGGCAGATATTTTCTGGGTATGCAGGCGGGATTGGGAACAAGAAACATCGCACACTGTCCGGAGATGACAACCGTGTGTTATGAAACAAAAAAACCCTTGAGGCGGGTAGATATTTTCTAGGGATGCAGGCGGGATTGGGAACAAGAAACATCGCACACGGTCCGGAGAAAACAACCATGTGTTATGAAACAAAAAAACGCTCGAGGCGGGCAGATATTTTTCAGAGGGGGAGCCTCGTGGAGCCCAATGTACTGTGCAGATGTGTGCGTGACATGGGCACCGGCCTGGCACATGGTTTGTTTGAGTGATCCGTGTCTGTTACGTCATCCGACTTGTCTAATGTTCATAAATTTGGTGAAAAATGACGCGGGAGAGGGTCAGAACACGAACACACTTGCATGTGGACCAAATTTATGTATCAAAAGGGTGGTTTGACTTTCAAATACCAAATGCAACTTCGATGTGGCACCTCTCTCGCAAAGCACACGGTATTGCTTGCCCCCACCCCCCCTCATGTCGGCACGAAGGGAATCCTAAGCTATGAATGCATGCCCCCTCCCCCCCAACCGAGGTTCACCTAGCAAAGTGCGAAGTAGCTAACAGCCCCCCTCCTCCCTCGTGTCGGCACGAAGGGAATCCTAAGCTATGAATGCATGCCCCCCAATCGAGGTTCATTCACCTAGCAAAGTGCGAAGTAGCTAGCAGTCCCCCTCCCTCATGTCGGCATGAAGGGAATCCTAAGCTATGAATCCATCCCCCCCAACCGAGGTTCACCCTAGCAAAGTGCGAAGCAGCTACCAGCCCCCCTCCCTCGTGTCGGCACGAAGGGAATCCTAAGCCATGAATGCATGCCCCCCCCCCCACAACCGAGTTTCACCCGAGCAAAGTGCGAAGTAGCTAGCAGCCGCCTCCCTCGTGTCGGCACGAAGGGAATCCTAAGGTATGAATGCATGCCCCCCAACCGAGGTTCACCTAGCAAAGTGCGAAGTAGGTAGCAACCCCCCTCCCTCGTGTCGGCACCAAGGGAATCCTAAGCTATGAATGCATGCCCCCCAACCGAGCTTCACCTAGCAAAGTGCGAAGTAGCTAGCAGCCCCCCTCCCTCGTGTCGGCATGAAGGGAATCCTAAGCTATGAATGCATGCCCCCCAACCGAGGTTCACCTAGCAAAGTGCGAAGTAGCTAGCATCGCCCCTCCCTCGTTTCGGCACCAAGGGAATCCTATGCTATTAATGCATGCCCCCCCAACCGAGGTTCACCTAGCAAAGTGTGAAGTAGCTAGCAGCCCCCCCTCATGTCGGCACGAAGGGAATCCTAAGCTATGAATGCATGCCCCCTCCCCCCCAACCGAGGTTCACCTAGCAAAGGGAGAAGTAGCTAGCAGCCCCCCTCATGTCGCCACAAAGGGAATCCTAAGCTATGAATGCATGCCCCCCAACCGAGGTTCACCTTGCAAAGTGTGAAGTAGCAACCCCCCCTCCCACACACACACTTTCAGTCGGCACGCCAGAGAGGCATATCTCACCAAGATGGATCATAAAAGGGACCAAGAATAGTCCACCTTGGTCGTACAACCACTCTCCTGTTGTTGGTCAAAGTGATGGCCATCCTTGCGACCCCGGAGATGGCCTAGCTCGCCAATAATCACGCAAGTAGCTAGTCCCCGAAGACAAGCATTGCATGCATGTGGACCAAACATATGTATGGAGAGGTGTGTTTTGAGTAACAATGGAACAACTTTGATGTGGCACCGTGATTTCGAGCTAGAAATACCCACGCCGAGTGAGGGTTGGGTGGACGATGCATATGTATGTTACACCACACTTCAAGCCAACGATGGGGATTCATGCATGCATGCGTGCATAGTATATGCGCGCAAACTTAAGGTCTGAATCTCACCATGACCTATACTACAATAACACGAACCAAATGAAGAATCCGCCATGATAACCTATCTTGTTGTTGGTGAAGGTGATCATGGATGTCCACACGGGCCCATGAATATATAGGCTTGTCGCCGATAACCACGCGAGGGAGTGTACCGTTCGAAGGCAACCACTAGATGCATATGTATGGAGGTGATGCGTGCATGCATGTTTGAATACACAACATTGATTTGGCGCGTGCGTCAAAAATCATACACTAGCTTCCCACACAGAGCGAGATCGGTTCATGATGTGTCGTTGTACTAGCCACTTCGACTCGATGGGAGGGATTCATGCATACACATGCATGTGTGTGTGCTCAACTGTATCATGCATGTCATCCCAGAGCAAAAATAATAATCCCCTCCTAAGTCAAATTAACCTCTCTTGTTGTCACGCAAAAAGCAGTGATGGACCAAGCGGGCCCACAAACGGAAAGCATCGATATCGCTGATAACCGCTTAAGTGGGTGCGAGAGGACAACCACTACCGCTTTGCATGTGGGCCAAACATATATATGTCCAATACCCAAAATTCACAACTTTAATGTGCCACATGCCTAAAAAACCGTAAACCATGCACCCACACAGAGCGAGGTTCATCAAGCGTACTACATATGATGGTCCCCTTCCCCTCTCTTCACCACATACTATATGCTCCTGACGTAATATATGTACAACCCAAAAGAATCTTCATCGATGGTGAAATTAATTAACCTCTCCCGATGTAGGTCAAAGTGATGCATGCATGCATCGACGATGGCCTCGTGGGCCCACAAATGGAAGCGTCACACGTGAGTGTCCTAGCTAGGATATGCATGTGGCCCAAAAAGGTGTCGTGTGATGTTTGAATAGCCAATTTAACAATTTTGATGTGGCACGTGCCTCGGAAACTAAAAAGTCCTGACACTGAGTGAGGTGTACTTGTTCACGGGCGCGTACGTATAGTATATATGCTAGTCCCCTCCCACCTCTTCGACGCGTACTATATACCACCATAACACAAACAAAAAAGATTCTACCTTGCTGGTCAAATTAACCTCACTGCCGGCTGTTCATCAAAGTGATGGACGACGACCTCGCGGGCCCATAGAAAGTGTCACACGCGAGTATCGAGTGTCGTGTAGGACAACCATCGCCTGCATGTGGCCAAAACTTGTATGTATGAAAGGGTTGTGTAATGTTTTCAGAAATGATTTCACGGCTCTGATGTGGCACCGGCCTGCGTAAGAAAACGGCCAACCCACACGGTGGCTCACAACTCGTAGTGTACTACGAGCCACCCGCCACCCCCAGACGCACACACACGGCGTACCCACCGCAACTACGATGCATGTTAAATTAATTACCCCGCGGTGAACATATATATTACCAAAGGAGGGACGTTTTAATTTAAAAAAAATCACAAAGATCATTAAGACGTTTTAGTACGTTAATTGATTGATTTTCTACGGGTATAATGTGCAAAAATCAAATTTGAGCTACATGCACAAGTGACAGTGCACCTAAATGGATTGCAAAAACACATGTGTCTCACTGGGTG
Source organism: Aegilops tauschii subsp. strangulata (assembly GCF_002575655.3). Taxonomy (NCBI): domain Eukaryota; kingdom Viridiplantae; phylum Streptophyta; class Magnoliopsida; order Poales; family Poaceae; genus Aegilops; species Aegilops tauschii. The sequence goes on along the minus strand of NC_053038.3, from coordinate 176,773,454 downwards.
CATGTTTACTCCACGTGCAACAAATCTCAAACATCGAGAATCTTGATTTTTTAATTCTAGTACATCCAAAACTTATTTGAACTTCATGAAACTTAATGTGTTGTCATATGGACACCAATACAAAGCGGTAGTGTACTTTTTTTGTCAAATTTGAGACCAGTTTTGTTGTAATCTTTATGTAGTTACAGACTGGAGATTATTAATAATTGGGAACTAGTTTCCCAAACGGATTATTTGTTCGAACCGTGAGTGTTAGACCAATAATGGATACGTGCCATGCTTCGGTTAAGCAATAAAGCGGCAGCATTAATCATCCAAGTAGAAAAACAATATATGTGCCGCCGCGCGACCCGTGTGCCGTGCAAGCAGGCGTGAGTTGACGGGATGCATGCGAGCAGCCCGCCCAGCAAGCAGACGGGGAGGCGTGCGTGCAGGTGTGTGAATTGACGGACGCACCCCCCATCCTTGCCACACACACACAATCCTCTCTCTCCGCTTGCATCGTCGATGCCGCTCTTAGTCCACAAAGCCGTTAGTATATGAGGATGCCACCGAGGCGCCCCATCATAGGGAGTGGCGACGCCGAGGCAGCTAAAGCACCGGAGCACGTTGTGGAGATGGAGACTGAGGTTGCCGTCACCGCTGGCGAGTTATCGCTGCACCCTGACGTCGTCGACGACGTCGAGCTTCCATAGCCGGAGACGGAGTTCCACACCTACTCCGACGACCACTTCGGCGACGACTCCGACGACCACTCCGGCGACGACTACGATGATGATGGACAGCTGGTTAGTCATCTATACCCATTTATGTGTCAAATAGATCATAGGGTTTCTCTGGTTACTCCTGCCTCCCCCTTTTTGGAACAGAAATCCTATGCTTATGTTCTCCCAATGCATGAAATCTAAGTAAGTGTCATTAGATCCGTGTAGTGTATTGATTGTTTGAATGGTACATGTGATGAGTGATTAGTTGTTTCATCTGTGCAAATGATTTATACTAGTAATCCGACTAGGGTTAGTGTTCGTGCTAATAATTCCTAGCCAGGACTTGAAAATTGATTTTGAATGACCTACATATGTTTGTGCCATTTTTACCTTCAAGATTGGTCTGTACATAGATATCATACTTCACGGCATGATATCTGGATATGTATAAATAAATAGCCATAAATTCCTAATCCTACTTCACGGCATGTAATCATTGATTTGATGCCAAATTTGTTTTACTATTTGTATAGGTGCTGTCTGACGATGTGGACAGCGAGGATGAAGATGGCCAAAGGAGGTACAAGAGGCAAATCCTGAGGGAGCTTTATGCAGGAATGCATACCAGGCGTATTAGGACCTGGAACGGCGGCTATGGATGCCCATTTTGCAAACAGAAGCTTCATGGCACGTATCTAAGTGTTCTGGCGCATGCAAGAGGACGGGTCGTTGGCTCCTTCAAGCAGAAGTATTCTCGCAGGGTGGCGCACGGCGCATACACCGAGTACCTGGAGAAGCTTCAGGATCGTGTCGGCATGTGAGATGATATGTGGGATGGATCGAACTATGTACGCTTGAGTATGCTTAATGACGGTTGAACTATGTACTTATGGTTGAACTATGCTTATGTACGTGTACGCTTATTATCTATGTCTGAGTATGTTAAACATTTGGTAAAAATTACAAAGGGGGACCAATAAACAAGACGGACGTAGTATGTCAATCACACATGGTTCCCAAAATTCTAACCATGTGCAATGACTTTCATTTTGGCTGTTGCGTCAATCACACACGGTTCGCTCTAGCAAACCTCGCCTCCAAAATTCTTTGTGGGACAGAAAATCCTCACCTCCCAATTCAAAAAAGAAAAAAGAAAACCCTCACCATTCCCACGTCACAAAAACCATCACCCTGCCCGCCACCCCCTCTGGTACGTTCCCCATTCACACCTACACAAGCTCCTCTGCGTCTATGCCATGGCTCCTATCGTGGCGGTAAACACTTAGCTCCTATCGCGGCGGTAAACACTTAGCTCGACGCCTGCCGCCGCCGCCAGGCTGCTGGCAAAGCCCACCGCATTTCGCCACTTCCGCTTGCCGCCGCCTATCGCCATCGACTTTCTCGACGCTGCTCGAGGTCAACCCAGCTCAGCTCGGTTGGGGAATCTGCAGTACTGAGGGTTCTTTCTCATGGATGACAATGTAACTAATTTAATGAGATATTATCTCATCTCTTATCCCAGTTCGTCTGCCTCCTTTAATCACTCGGCTGAAATCGCCATGAATACATTTTTATTCGAGCTGATTTGAAGGTTTTCTTTCATTCATAGAATGTATAGTGCACCGACACTTCAGGACTTTGCGACCTCCGCCAGAGATTCCATCTCACCATACCAGATAACTCGAGGACGCACGCGGTATGTTCAATCTCACCCTAAAACGGTTTTTTATAGAAAGACTGTAAGGGAACCCCCGACAGTATAATTGGTGCAACAAACCCAAATTGCAAGTACCATGCCTTGAACCGTGGTGAGTGGGAAGGCATCAGCCCCTTCCTACCACTAGGCTATGCCTTAGCCTGCCACCCTAAATCGGTTGGCATGGCCTACTTTCCTGAACATATTCTAAATATTTCTACATTTGGATAAAAGGTGCCACATGCACCATATACGTCAAAGGGGATTTTTCCCCTCTTCTTTCTATATTAGGCAAATTAATGACGTACTGTTCTTTTGATTACTCTCATATTTCCATGACATCATGTTTACCCTATCTGTTTAATTATAGATTTTTGTCCTTCGATTTCAACTATTGTATAGTTCTTTCAATTCGGGCCCATATTTGCATGTTACCATATTTTCTTTAACAATCCTATCTTTTTCTACATAACATCCCTTGCTACGCAACATATTATGTAGTGCACAATTTTTCCCTTTACATAGATCAAGGCTCCACGGATGTCATACTGCACACAAACCATGGATTTACAATCGTTGCTACTGTAAGACTGGATGAACGTGGAATTTTGGCACTGGCTTTTGGAAAGATATTGCAAAGTTTTATGTACTGAAAGCTGGCACTAAATTTGCACTGCACATATAAGGGCCTGGTCATGAGATATATGCTAACTTCCCTGACAAAATCATCTGTCCAGACTTTGTTTGAATTAAGTTTTCTTTTCAACTATCTGCATGTTGACGTACCCAACTATGTCAAATGAATTGTGTAGTATTTAAGCAAAAAAAAATTATTCCCTTTTCTTACTATATTCCTATCTAATAACTTCTAGTTACCAATACACTTTTCTATTGCCCTGTTTTAACTAAATATTCCCTGTACTCCCATTTCTATCAGAAAGCGCCACTGACAAGGAGACTCCGGAGGTGGAGAACGGGGCTGCCAACAAGCGGAGGCGGGGCGAGCTAGAACCGCAAGCGACTCCAGCAGGCCTAGACTTCATTAGCAGCCTCCCCGATGATATGTTGAGAGTCATCGTCTCCCTCCTCTGAATCAAATATGGGGCACGGACAACCGTCCTTTCCCGACGGTGGCGCCCCCTATGGAACTCCAGCCCTCTCGACCTCATCGACACCCACGAGCTCTGCCATGGCTGTCGCAAAAGCTTGGATGCGTTCTCCAAGATCCTCGGCAGTCACCTTGGCCCAACCAAAGGCCTTAGAATGGGCAAGTTCCGTTCCAACGGCAAGGACCGAGCCAAGCTTGACGACTGGTTCCGATCCCCCACCCTAGATCAGCTTGAGGAGCTCACTTTTGATGATGGGCATATGCTGTCGCTGCCAACGTCCGCACTCCACCTCGCGCCCATGCCGCGCGTCGCCAAGTTCAGGAACTGCCATCCCCCCTTAATGACGAACCCGCTCTTATGTTGGAAATATGCCCTAGAGGCAATAATAAAATGGTTATTACTATATTTCCTTGTTCATGATAATTGTCTATTTCATGCTATAATTGTGTTATCCGGAAATCGTAATACATGTGTGAATACATAGACCACAACATGTTCCTAGTGAGCCTTTGACTAGCTCGTTGATCAATGGATGGTTACGGTTTCCTGACCATGGACATTGGATGTCATTGATAACGGGATCACATCATTAGGAGAATGATGTGATGAACAAGACCCAATCGTAAGCATAGAACAAGATCGTGTAGTTCGTCTGCTAAAGTTGTTCCGATGTCAAGTATCATTTCCTTAGACCATGAGATTGTGCAACTCCCGGATACCGTAGGAATGCTTTGGGTGTACCAAACGTCACAACTTAACTGGGTGGCTATAAAGGTACACTACAGGTATCTCCGAAAGTGTCTGTTGGGTTGGCACGAATCGAGACTAGGATTTATCACTCCATATGACGGAGAGGTATCTCTGGGCCCACTTGGTAATGCATCATCATAATGAGCTCAATGTGTCTAAGCAGTTAGTCACGGGATCATGCATTACGGAACGAGTAAAGTGACTTGCCGGTAAGGAGATTGAACGAGGTATTGGGATACCGACGATCGAATCTCGGGCAAGTAACGTACCGCTTGACAAAGGGAACTGTATACGGGATTGTTTGAATCCCCAACATCGTGGTTCATCCAATAAGATCATCGTGGAACATGTGGGAACCAACATGGGTATCTAGATCCCGCTGTTGATTATTGGCCGGAGAGATGTCTCCGTCATGTATGCATGATTCCCAAACCCGTAGGGTCACAATTAAGGTTCGGTGACGGTAGAGTTGTTATGGAAATTAGTATGCGGTTACCGAATGTTGTTCAGAGTCCCGGATGAGATCATGGACGTCACGAGGAGTTCCGGAATGGTCCGGAGATAAAGATTTATATATGGGAAGTCCTTATTCGGTCACCGGAAGTGTTTGAGGGTTTATCGGTATTGTACCGGGACCACCGAAAGGGTTCCGGGGGTCCACCGGGAGGGTCCACCTGTCCCGGAGGGCCTTACGGGCTGAATATGGAGGGGAACCAGCCCCTAGGTGGGCTGGGCGACAAACCTCCCTAGGGCCCATGCGCCTAGGGTTCGGGGGAAACCGTAAAGGGGGGGCCCTCCTTTGGCTTGGGGGGCAAGCCTCCCCCCTTGGCCGCCGTCCCCCCTCTAGATCCATCTGGAGGGGGGCGGCCCCCCTCTCCCTTGCCCCTATAAATAGACGGGAGGTGGGAGGGCTGCCGCACCCTTCCCCTGGCGCAGCCCTCTCCCTCCCCATCACCTCCAGCTCCTCCGTAGTGCTTGGCGAAGCCGTGCCGGAGAACTGCAAGCTGCACCACCACGCCGTCGTCCTTCCGGAGCTCTTCCTCAACTTCTCCTCTCCCCTTGCTGGATCAAGAAGGAGGAGACATCCCCGGGCTGTACGTGTCTTGAACGCGGAGGCGCCGTCCGTTCAGCGTTAGATCGGATCTGCTGCGATTTGAATCGCCGCGAGTACGACTCCCTCATCCGTGTTCTAGTAATGCTTCCGCATCGCGATCTTTAAGTGTACGAAGATATACTCCCCTCTCTCTCGTTGTTGGTCTCTCCATAGATTGATCTTGGTGATGCATAGAATATTTTTTAATTTCTGCAACGATCCCCAACAGTGGCATCCTGAGCTAGGTCTATGCGTAGTTTCTATGCACGAGTAGAACACAAGTTGTTGTGGGCGTCGATTTTGTCAATTTACTTGTTGTTACTAGTCTTATCTTGATTCGGCGGCATCGTGGGATGAAGCAGCCCGAACCGACCTTACACGTACACTTACGTGAGACAGGTTCCACCGACTGACATGCACTAGTTGCATAAGGTGGCTAGCGGGTGCCTATCTCTCCCACTTTAGTCGGATCAGATTCGATGAAAAGGGTCCTTATGAATTGTAAATAGCAATTGGCATATCACGTTGTGGTTTTGGCGTAGGTAAGAAATGTTCTTCTAGAAACCTATAGCAGCCACGTAAAAAAACTTGCAACAACAATTAGAGGATGTCTAACTTGTTCTTGCAGCATATGTCGTGTGATGTGATATGGCCAAAAGGATGTGATGAATGATATATGTGATGTATGAGAGTGATCATGTTCTTGTAATAGGAATCCCGACTTGCATGTCGATGAGTTTGACAACCCGCAGGAGCCATAGGAGTTGTCTTAATTTATTGTATGACCTGCATGTCAATGAAAACACCATGTAATTTACTTTAGTTTATTGCTAACCGTTAGTCATAGTTGAAGAAGTAACAGTTGGCGAGACAACTTCATGAAGACACGATGATGGAGATCATGGTGTCATGCCGGTGACGATCATGATCATGCTGCCCCGAAGATGGAGATCAAATGATATTGGCCATATCATGTCACTATTTGATTGCATGTGATGTTTATCATGTTTTTACATCTTATTTGCGTAGAACGACGGTAGCTTAAATAAGATGATCCCTCGCAAAAATTTCAAGAAAGTGTTTCCCCTAACCGTGCACCATTGCGAAGGTTCGTTGTTTCGAAGCACCACGTGATGATCAGGTGTGATAGATTCTAACGTTGGAATACAACGGGTGTAAGCCAGATTTACACATGCAAAACACTTAGGTTGAGTTGACAAGCCTAGCATGTACAGACATGGCCTCGGAATACGAGAGACCGAAAGGTCGAATATGAGTCGTCTAGTAGATACGATCAACATGGAGATGTTCACCGTTGATGACTAGTCCGTCTCACGTGATGATCGGACACGGCCTAGTCGATTCGGATCATGTATCACTTAGATGACTAGAGGGATGTCTATCTGAGTGGGAGTTCATTAAATAATTTCATTAGATGAACTTAATTATCATGAACATAGTCTAAAAATCTTTGCAATATGTCTTGTAGATCAAATGGCCCACGCTAATGTTGCCCTCCACTTCAATGTGTTCCTAGAGAAAACCAAGCTGAAAGACGATGGTAGCAACTATACGGACTGGGTCCGGAACTTGAGGATCATCCTCATAGCTGCCAAGAAAGCATATGTCCTTGAAGCGCCGTTAGGTGATGCACCCATTTTCCCAGCAACTCAAGACGTTATGAACGCCTGGCTGTCGCGTAGTGATGATTACTCCCTGGTTCAGTGCGGCATGCTTTACAGCTTAGAACCTGGGCTCCAAAAGCGTTTTGAGCAGTACGGAGCATATGAGATGTTCCAAGAGCTGAAAATGGTTTTCCAAGCTCATGCCCGGGTCGAGAGATATGAAGTCTCTGACAAGTTCTACAGTTGTAAGATGGAGGAAAACAGTTCTGTCAGTGAGCATATACTCACTATGTCCGGGTTACACAACCGTTTGTCTTAGTTGGGAGTTAATCTCCCAGATGACTCGGTCATTGACAGGATCCTCCAGTCGCTCCCACCTAGCTACAAGAGCTTTGTGATGAACTACAATATGCAAGGGATGGATAAGTCCATTCGTGAGTTATATTCAATGCTGAAATCAGCGGAGGTGGAGATCAAAAAGGAACATCATGTGTTGATGGTGAATAAGACCACTAGTTTCAAGAAGGGCAAGGGTAAGAAGAACTTCAAGAAGGACGGCAAGGGAGTTGCCGCACCCGGTAAATCAGTTGCCAGGAAGAAGCCAAAGAATGGACCCAAGCCCATGACTCAGTGCTTTTATTGCAAGGGAAATGGTCACTGCAAGCAGAACTTCCCCAAGTACTTAGTGAATAAGAAGGGCGGCAATACCAAAGGTATATATGATATACATGTTATTGATGTGTACCTTACCAGCACTCGTAGTAGCTCCTGGGTATTTGATACAGATGCGGTTGCTCACATTTGTAACTCCAAACAGGAGCTGCGGAATAAGCGGAGACTGGCGAAGGACGAGGTGACGATGCGCGTCGGGAATGGTTCGAAGGTCGATGTGATCGCCGTCGGCACGCTACCTCTACATTTACCAACGGGGTTAGTTTTAAACCTCAATAATTGTTATTTAGTGCCATCTTTGAGCATGAACATTGTATCTGGATCTCGTTTAATGCGAGATGGCTACTCATTTAAATCTGAGAATAATGGTTGTTCTATTTATATGAGAGATATGTTTTATGGTCACGCCCCTCTGGTCAATGGTTTATTCTTATTGAATCTCGAACGTGATGTCACATATATTCATAGTGTGAATGCCAAAAGATGTAAGGTTGATAATGATAGTCCCACATACTTGTAGCACTGCCGCCTTGGTCACATTGGTGTCTAACGCAAGAAGAAACTCCATGCAGATGGACTTTTGGAGTCACTTGATTATGAATCATTTGACACATGCGAACCATGCCTCACGGGCAAGATGACCAAGACTCCGTTCTCCGGAACAATGGAGCAAGCAACTAACTTATTGCAAATCATACATACTTATGTGTGCGGTCGAATGAGCGTTGAGGCTCGCGGTGGCTATCGTTATGTTCTCACCCTCACTGATGACTTAAGTAGATATGGTTATGTCTACTTAATGAAGCACAAGTCTGAGACCTTTGAAAAGTTCAAGGAATTTCAGAGTGAGGTAGAGAATCAATGTGACAGGAAAATAAAGTTCTTACGATCAGATCGTGGGGGAGAATATTTGAGTCACAAATTTGGCACGCACTTAAGGAAATGTAGAATTGTTTCACAACTCACGCCGCATGGAACACCTTAGTGTAATGGTGTGTCCGAACGTAGTAATCACACTCTATTGGATATGGTGCGATCTCTGATGTCTCTTACCGATCTACCGCTATCATTTTGGGGTTATGCTTTAGAGACTGCCGCATTCACTTTAAATAGGGCTCCGTCAAAATCCGTTGAGATGACACCGTATGAATTATGGTTTGGGAAGAAACCTAAGCTGCCGTTCCTAAAAGTTTGGGGATGCGATGCTTATGTCAAGAAACTTCAACCTGAAAAGCTCGAACCCAAGTCGGAAAAATGCGTCTTCATAGGATACCCTAAGGAAACCATTGGGTATACCTTCTTCCTCAGATCTGAAGGCAAGATCTTTGTTGCCAAGAACGGATCCTTTCTGGAGAAAGAGTTTCTCTCGAAAGATGTAAGTGGGAGGAAAGTAGAACTTGATGAAGTACTGCTTCTTGAACCGGAAAGTAGCGCAGCTCAGGAAAATGTTTCTGTGGTGCCTGCACCGACTAGAGAGGAAGTTAATGATGATGATCAAGGAACTTCGGATCAAGTTGCTACTAAACTTCGTAGGTCCACAAGGACACGTTCCAAACCAGAATGGTATGGCAACCATGTCCTGGAAATAATGTTGTTAGACAACGGTGAACCTTCGAACTATGAAGAAGGGATGGCCGGCCCATATTCCAACAAATGGCTTGAAGCCATGAAATCCGAGATAGGATCCATGTATGAAAACAAAGTATGGACTTTGACAGACTTGCCCGATGATCGGCGAGCCATAGAAAATAAATGGATCTTTAAGAAGAAGACAGACGCGGATGGTAGTGACCATCTATAAGGCTCGGCTTGTCGCTAAGGGTTATCGACAAGTTCAAGGGTTTGACTACGATAAGACCTTCTCACCCGTAGCGAAGCTGAAGTCCGTCCGAATCATGTTAGCAATTTCCGCATTCTATGATTATGAGATATGGCAAATGGACGTCAAAACGGCATTCCTTAACGGTTTCCTTAAGGAAGAATTGTATATGATGCAGCCGGAAGGTTTTGTCGGTCCTAAGAATGCTAACAAGGTGTGCAAACTCCAGCGCTCAATCTATGGGCTGGTGCAAGCATCTTGGAGTTGGAACATTCGCTTTGATGAGATGATCAAAGTGTTTGGGTTTACGCAGACTTATGGAGATGCATGTGTTTACAAGAAAGTGAGTGGTTGCTCTGTAGCATTTCTCATATTATATGTGGATGACATACTATTGATGGGAAATGATATAGAATTTTTGGAAAGCATAAAGGCCTACTTGAATAAGTGTTTTTCAATGAAAGACCTTGGAGAAGCTGCTTACATATTAGGCATCAAGATCTATAGAGATAGATCGAGACGCCTCATTGGTCTTTCACAAAGCACATACCTTGACAAGATATTGAAGAAGTTCAATATGGATTAGTCCAAGAAGGGGTTCTTGCCTGTATTGCAAGGTGTGAGATTGAGCACGGCTGTATGCCCGACCACGGCAGAAGATAGAGAAAAGATGAGTGTCATCCCCTATGCCTTGGCCATAGGGTCTATTATGTATGCCATGCTGTGTACCACACCTGATGTGAACCTTACCGTAAGTTTGGTAGGAAGGTACCAAACTAATCCCGGCATGGAACACTGGACATCAGTCAAGAATATCCTAAAGTACGTGAAAAGGACTAAGGATATGTTTCTCGTTTATGGAGGTGACAAAGAGCTCGTCGTAAAGGGTTACGTCGATGCTAGCTTCGACACAGATCTGGATGACTCCAAGTCACAAACCGGATACGTGTATATTTTGAATGGTGGGGCAGTCAGCTGATGCAGTTGCAAGCAAAGCATCGTGGCGGGATCTACATGTGAAGTGGAGTACTTGGCAGCCTCGGAGGCAGCACATGAAGCAATCTATATGAAGGAGTTCATTACCGACCTAGGAGTTATTCCCAATGTGTCGGGCCCGATGACTCTCTTCTGTGACAACACTGGAGCTATTGCCCTTTCCAAGAGCCTAGGTTTCACAAGAAGACCAGGCATATCAAGCGTCGCTTCAACTCCATTCGTGAAAATTTTCAAGATGGAGACATAGATATTTGTAAAGTGCATACGGACCTGAATGTCGCAGATCCGTTAATTAAACCTCTTCCACGAGCAAAACATGATCAACACCAGAACTCTATGGGTGTTCGATTCATCATAATGTAACTAGATTATTGACTCTAGTGCAAGTGGGAGACTGCTGGAAATATGCCCTAGAGGCAACTAAAATGGTTATTATTATATTTCCTTATTCATGATAATTGTCTATTGTTCATGCTATAATTGTGTTATCCGGAAATCGTAATACATGTGTGAATACATAGAACACAACATGTCCCTAGTGAGCCTCTAGTTGACTAGCTCATTGATCAATGGATGGTTACGGTTTCCTGACCATGGACATTGGATGTCATTGATAACGGGATCACATCATTAGGAGAATGATGTGATGGACAAGACCCAATCGTAAGCATAGCACAAGATCGTGTAGTTCATCTGCTAAAGTTGTTCTAATGTCAAGTATCATTTCCTTAGACCATGAGATTGTGCAACTCGTGGATACCGTAGGAATGCTTTGGGTGTACCAAACGTCACAACGTAACTGGGTGGCTATAAAGGTACACTACAGGTATCTCCGAAAGTGTCTGTTGGGTTGGCACGAATCGAGACTGGGATTTGTCACTCCGTATGATGGAGAGTTATCTCTGGGCCCACTCGGTAATGCATCATCACAATGAGCTCAATGTGTCTAAGCAGTTAGTCACGGGATCATGCAATTCGGAACAAGTGAAGTGACTTGCCGGTAATGAGATTGAACGAGGTATTGGGATACCGACGATCGAATCTTGGGCAAGTAACCTACCGCATGACAAAGGGAACTGTATACGGGATTGTTTGAATCCCCGACATCGTGGTTCGTCCGATAAGATCATCAAGGAACATGTGGGGACCAACATGGGTATCCAGATCCCGCTGTTGATTATTGGCCAGAGAGATGTCCCGGTCATGTCTGCATGATTCCCGAACCCGAAGGGTCTACACACTTAAGGTTCAGTGACGCTAGAGTTTTTATAGAAATTAGTATGCGGTTACCGAATGTTGTTTGGAGTCCCGGATGAGATCCCGGATATCACGAGGAGTTCCGGAATGGTTCGGATATAAAGATTTATATATGGGAAGTCCTTATTCGGTCACCGGAAGTGTTCGAGGGTTTATTGGTATTGTACCGGGACCACCGAAAGGGTTCCGGGGGTCCACCTGTCCCGAAGGGCCTTATGGGCTGAATATGGAGGCGAACCAGCCCCTAGGTGGGCTGGGCGCCAAACCCCCCTAGGGCCCATGCGCCTAGGGTTGGGGCCAAGCCTAAAGGGGCCCCCCTTTGGCTTGGGGGGCAAGCCTCCCCCCTTGCCCGCCGCCCCCCACTAGATCCATCTGGAGGGGGCCGGCCCCCCTCTCCCTTGCCATATAAATAGAGGGGAGGTGGGAGGGCTGTCGCACGCTTCCGCTGGCACAGCCCTCTCCCTCCCCAACACCTCCTCCTCCTCCGTAGTGCTTGGTGAAGCCATGCCAGAGAACTGCAAGCTCCACCACCACGTCGTCGTGCTGTCGAATCTCTTCATCAACTTCTCCTCTCCCCTTGCTGGATCAAGAAGGAGGAGACATCCCTGGGCTGTACGTGTGTTGAACGCGGAGGCGCCGTCCGTTCGGCGTTAGATCGGATCTTCCGCGATTTGAATCGCCGCAAGTACGACTCCCTCATCCGCGTTCTAGTAACGCTTCCACATTGCGATCTTCAAGGGTACGAAGATACACTCCCCTCTCTCTCGTTGCTGGTCTCTCCATAGAATGATCTTGGTGATGCGTAGAAATTCTTTTAATTTCTGCAACGATCCCCAACATCTTATTTTACCACGACAGAAGCACCTCGAGCTCGTTGTCGTCTGCCTCTCAAACGGTGACATGGAGCGCCTGCTCCATGGCTGTACTTCACTCAAGTACCTTTGTCTTCAGGCGATCAATGGGTTGGGTACATTCCACATCACCTCCATGACTCTCCGGACTATTTATGTGTGTTGCTGGTGCGGCAGGAAGACATCACAAGATGTGTACCACGGTATGGTCACTGAGGACACACCTGCACTTGAGAGATTACTTGTAGTTGTTCAAGAAGGTCCAACGAGAATCAATGTCATTTCTTCGCCGAAATTGACAGTGGTGGGCTACTCGTCTAACAAATACTCTGAACTTTTTATTGGATCCACACCCATTCAGTTACAATAGCCACCTTCTACCTCTCCTTCTACAAATTAACATTATTTCTAATTTTGAAGATGTTTGTTCGTCTGTCATTCAGAAAATGATTCCGACAAGCTTGACCCTGAAACTGCATATAGTGAGGTCTTGGCACTAGAATCTATCGGCCCCAACCTGGAGCAAGTTGTCAGTTTCCTCAGATGCTTTCCGTGCCTGGAGAAGCTATATATCAAGGTGATGTTCCTTTCCTGTTAAATGTTAACCATAAGGGGAGTTCAATTTGTGACACCTTTTTCCAAGTTTACAATGACAATGTACTACGATTTCTGAAGGTTCTTTTGGAGGATTTCAATACATACATGTCCCCCCCCATATTGGTTGCTTGATACATATGGTTACAATCAATAAGCATTTTTCCTTTGCATTCATCTGTACTAGTTTTCTTAGGGAACTTTTCATCCACTCCAACCTCTTGTGAAGAAGGCTACATTTTTCTAGAATGTAATCAAATGCCCATGTTAATCATGTCAGATCGAAGATGGCATGTTAGTGCATTTTACAAATCCTGCAAACCAAATAGGCCTATAGTAATGTTCAAAGCTGCATGTAGGCACTAACACGGTTTCTTCTTTTGCAGATAAGATTAGGCCCAGTGGTGGATAATGTGATACAATATAACAATCACGTCAAATGCTTAGATCTGCATCTCTCACAAATTACTTTGAACTCCTACCGAGGGACCATACCGAAGATTATATTCAGTAGGTTCTTTGTTCACAGAGCAAGGTTGCTGAACGAAATGAGGTTTGCCCTACATTTATTTCACAAAAATGAATGGTTTGTTGATCAGCGCCGGCGCCTGCGGCAGAATGGAGTAGGCTCCAAAAATGCTGAATTTCATTTTGGAACTTTAGATGATAGAGTAATCGGAAGTCATCGTGTCAACCCCATACATGACCTCTCAGTGGCTGACCTTGCAAAAATTGTGAGGCTTCGAAACCAGACTTAGAAGCAGTGATATTAGTTTGACCCTCTCTGATATCCATGTTTTGCGGATCAGCACGAGCGTTTGCAGCTGATGAGCTCAATTTCATTTCTAATATAAGTTTGAACCTTGTAATCTTTGAATTTGAGCCATATAACTCTGGAATTGGAACCTTGTAACATTTCGAGCTTTTGTGGTACAATTGTTGAAATGGCATCGTATGAGACTTGTATATTGCTAGCACTATTTTGACCTTAATATCGAATGGTCTTAGATTTTATTAACCATTCTCGAATCAGTTTACCTTGTCGATCTCATAGCACACGATCTGTATAGCTAACTCGACTGCGATCTTCGACATCATTGCACATAGTTGGTTTCTTCCACCGTGTGCACTATAGAGCGCAGAATTAATTATCACACTCGACTGTCCATCATCACCCTTCTGTGTAACTTTGACCTCATCACCCACGGGTAAACTTATATCAAAGTCATTCCACACACTTTGTTTTTACGAAGCTTTTTGCCAATAAACGCCCACGATTTGTCCCTCTTCTAGCCGACGCATGGCCAAACTAGTCGGGCGGGAAGCTTGCGCGGTAAACAACGTGGTAGCGCGGGAACTGGCTCACCGATGATACATTTGGCGCCTCTTCGAGCCCACGTGTTCGATGAGGTGTTGTCAAGCGTGCACTGGAATCCTCTGCTATGAACGCCGTGACAAGACGTGAAGATTGCAGGCCGGTGGGCCCCCATTTATTACATCGGCCATTTAACCCTTGTGTCTCTTCAACCTTTCGATCGCGCCCCACCATTGCAAGAAGCACACCCACCACGACAAATTCTTAGAGGGTATCCTGCGTGGCTCCAATGGCACTCCGAGCGGCTGCCGACGACGAGCAGCAGTTCACCATGCGTGTCGTGGTGGACACCCACAGAAGGTTCATGGTCCTCTCGTGTACACCAACGACCCGGTCTGGGTGGCGCACTCCATCGACATCATGGAGCTGTTGCTTGCCGAGGAGAAGTACAAGGTAGTCTGGTTCGACCTCGAGTACACCCGCGCTCGTGCCGGGTCTCGTCCCAAGGTCGCCTTCGCCCAGATATGTGTGCGCCACCACGTCCTCGTCTACCACTACTGCCTGGCCACAAGGCCTTGTGAGCGTTTCACCAGGTTTGTCAACAGCTCCCACTACATGTTCGCTATGGTGGACATCACCAACGATGTAAAGGCGCTCGAGAATCCGGGCATCGCCTGTAGAATCTTGTCGACATCCAGTCCCAATACAAGATATGTGGAAGCAAGGAGCAATAGAAGGACTCACTGGTTCACCTCGCCGAGGCCATCATCGACCCCTACTACAGAGACATGAAGCATTGGTGCAACAAGGACAAGCGTGCCTGGCACTCGGCCTGGATGGTGAAACTCGACAAAGCTCGCGTCGTGTACGCGGCCAAGGAGGCGTACATGAGCTACGACATGTACAGGTGGAACGTTGACATGAGGAAGTTCCTCCTTCCCCGAAATGGCTGGGGATCCAGCCGGAAGCAGAGCAATGGCAAGCGTCGTCGCAACAATAATTAGATGAATATTAGATCCTCGTTTATCCTACTTTAGTATGCTTGTAATTGCTTACTTTGGTGTGTGGAAATGTTATGTGTGTAGTCACTTGTGTAATTGTATGCTTAATTTTGTTATGCAATGTTGTCTTTTTAAGTATATATGTTGATGCTATGTAGACAGAGCGTAGATGTTGTGCAGACAAACAAAATCACATCACACACGGACTAAGCAATGGAACCCGTCGGTGATATTTTCATCAATCACTCACAATTGTATACCAGCAATCGTTTGCTCACAACACACACACAGCTTGTTAGCAATAATAGTCTGTGTTGTTATCGGTCTTCGCACACGTTTCCAATTACATACCTGTTTGCCTTGTATCACACACATCTTGTTCATTTGAACCGTTTCTGTTCTCATGTCTCAATGCAAAGTTCATCTGAGTGAACCACATGTCGTATATCGCACACACCTTTGATCTGGCTGGCCGTTTCTTTTGTGTTCCCTAATCACAAATAGTTCATCCGAGTGAACTCTATGTCGTACATCGCACACACCTTCATCTGGCTGCCCGTTTCTTTTGTTCCTCCTCATCGCAAACAGTTAATTGAGCTGAACCGTATGCCCTGCATCGCACACGCAACTAAAATCCAAACCGTGTTTGATGCATCCTCCATTGCAAACGTTTTGCACCATTTTTGATGGGGTTTTACACCATCGTTTGTGATTATGGCATCACACACAATTTCGTCGAAGGGTCTCTGATCGTAGTGTCGCGTTAGCAGCAACCTGCAGTAGTGCATTCACATTAAACATGGCTTCATAAAATACTTGAAAGGCATAAGTTAAGAAATTTTATATTTCTCAATGGTTCATAGAACATAACAAACATATACTAGTTCACAGCAAAAGACAAAGTTGTGAGAAGGTTTACAAATCAGGAAAATCCAAGCAAGGCTTCTCTGAGCAAAGGGCCTCCCTCGGCAGGCTTTAATTTCCTGGAGTTCACTCTGGTTTTTCTTGTTGCCACCATCCATGGTTAGGTTCTCTCATTCCAGAATAACCAATTATAATTGTGTTCACAGTTGGAATGCTGAACTGAACCATGTAGTGTACTGACCGTTTAAACTTCTTGTGCAGTTCCACTAAATTTAAGCACTGCTATTTGCAGAAATAAGCAGACCACAGTGCCTCTTATCCGCACACCTGTCCCAAAAACCTCTGTGCAGCCATGCGAGCTAGTCCTCGGTCCATGGATGAACTGGGAGAAAGTGCATTCCCGACTAGGATGTAGTTTTTTTCGCTTGTCCATGCACTGCAATCAGGAAGTAAAACGTACAAATCAACTTCTTTTAGATTGCGTTGGTCATTCTACCTAGTCACTACTGATAACCCACAAGTATAGGGGATCAATTGTAGCCTCTTTCGATAAGTAAGAGTGTCGAACCCAACGAGGAGCTAAAGGTAGAACAAATATTCCCTCAAGTTCTATAGACCACCGATACAACTCTACGCACGCTTGACGTTCGCTTTACCTAGAACAAGTATGAAACTAGAAGTACTTTGTAGAAGTTGTTGGACAGGTTTGCAAGAAAATAAAGAGCACGTAAATAAAAAGTAGGGGCTGTTTAGATAAAGACACAACTAAATTAGTTTAGTAGAGAGCTTTCTGTCACGAGAAAGTTATTTGTCCCTAGGCAATCGATAACTAGACTGGTAATCATTATTGCAATTTTACTTGAGGGAGAGGCATAGGCTAGCATACTTTCTCTTCTTGGATCATATGCACTTATGATTGGAACTCTAGCAAGCATCCACAACTACTAAAGATCATTAAGGTAAAACCCAACCATAGCATTATAAGGCATCAAGTACTCTTTACTCCCATACGCAAACAACCTACTTACTCGGGTCTGTGCTTCTGTCACTCACGCCACCCACTATAAGCAAATCATGAACGTATTGCAACACCCTACAGCGGGAATCCCTCACGCTTGCGCGACACGGAGAGCACCATAGGACAGCACCAATAATAAAACATGCAACTCAAACCAATCACGATCATCAATTAACCCATAGGACAAAACGGATCTACTCAAACATCATAGGATAGCCATACATCATTTGGAAATAATATAGAGCATTAAGCACCATGTTTAAGTAGAGATTACAGCGGGTAAAAGTGGGGTTACACCGCTGCATAGAGGGGGGAAGAGTTGGTGATGACGGCGGTGAAGATGTTGGTATAGATTGCAGTGACGATGATGGCCCCGGCGGCACTCCGGTGCCACCGGAAGCGAGGGGGAGAGAGCCCCCCTTCTTCTTCTTCTTCTTCCTTGACCATCACCCTAGATGGGAGAAGGGTTTTGCCTCTGGTCCATGGTCTCAATGGCGTGCGAGGGGCGAGAGCCCCTCCGAAATTGGATCCGTCTCTCTGTCTCTCTCTGTTTCTGCGCTCCAGATTCTGGCCTTTCACTGTTTCTTAAATTCCCGGAGATCCGTAGCTCCGATTGGGCTGAATTTTGGACACGATCTCTATCCGGATATTAGCTTTCTTGCGGGGAAAGAAGGGCACCAACCGCATTACGGTGTGGCCACGAGGGCTCAGGGCGCGCCTTACCCCCTGGGGCACGCCCCATGCCTCGTGGCCCCCTCGGACATCGTCTCGCGTTGATTCTTCTTCCCAAAAATCACATATATTCCAAAAAAAATCTCCCTCAGTTTTTATCCCGTTTGGACTTTGTTTGATATGGATTTTCTGCAAAACAAAAAACATGCAACAAACAGGAACTGGCACTGGGCACTGGATCAATATGTTAATCCCAAAAATAGTATAAAAAGTTGCCAAAAGTATATGAAAGTTGTATAATATTGGCATGGAACAATCAAAAATTATAGATACGACAGAGACGTATCAGCATCCCCAAGCTTAATTCCTGCTTGTCCTCGAGTAGGTAAATTATAAAAAAGATAATTTTTTATGTGGAATGCTACCTAGCATAATCTTGATCATGTAATATAATCATGGCATGAATATTAAGACACGAGTGATTCAAAGCAATAGTCTATCATTTGACATTAAGACAATAATACTTGAAGCATACTAATAAAGCAATCATGTCTTTTCAAAACAACATGGCCAAAGAAAGTTATCCCTACAAAATCATATAGTCTGGCTATGCTCCATCCTCACCACACAAAATATTCACATCATGCACAAACCCGATGACAAGCCAAGCAATTGTTTCATACTTTTGATGTTCTCAAACCTTTTCAACTTTCACGCAATACATGAGCGTGAGCCATGGACATAGCTCTATAGGTGGAATAGAATATGATGCTGGAGGTTGTGTGGAGAAGACAAAAAGGAGAAAGTCTCACATGGACGCGGCTAATCAACGGGCTACGGAGATGCCCATCAATTGATGTCAATGTGAGGAGTAGGGATTGCCATGCAACGGATGCACTAAGAGCTATAAGTGTATGGAAGCTCAAACTAGAAACTAAGTGGGTGTGCATCCAACTTGCTTGCTCATGAAGACCTCGGGCATTTGAGGAAGCCCATCATTGGAATATACAAGCCAAGTTCTATAATGAAAATTGCCACTAGTATATAAAAGTGATAACTCAAGAGACTCTCTATATGAAGAACATGGTGCTACTTTGAAGCACAAGTGTAGTAAAAGGATAGTAACATTGCCACTTTTTCTCTTTTTTCTTTTTTTTTTGTTTTTTTGGTGGGCTTCTTTGGCCCCCTTTTTTTAGGCTTCTTTGCCCTCTTTTTTTGGGGGCAATGCTCTAATAATGATGAACATCACACTTTTATTTACTTACAACTCAATATTACAACTCGATACTAGAACAAAGATATGACTCTATATGAATGCCTCCGGCGGTGTACCGGGATGCGCAATGATCTAGCGTAGCAATGACATCAAAAAACGGACAAGCCATGAAAACATCATGCTAGCTATCTTACGATCATGCAAAGCAATATGACAATAAATGCTCAAGTCATGTATATGATGATGATGGAAGGCAATATATCTCGGAATGGCTATGGAAATGCCATGATAGGTAGGTATGGTGGCTGTTTTGAGGAAGATATAATGAGGCTTATGTGTGATAGAGCGTATCGCATCACGGGGTTTGGATGCACCGGCGAAGTTTGCACCAACTCTCGAGGTGAGAAAGGGCTATGCACGGTACCGAAGACGCTAGCAATGATGGAAGGGTGAGAGTGCGTATAGTCCATGGACTCAACATTAGTCATAAAGAACTCACATAATTATTGCAAAAATCTATTAGTCATTGAAACAAAGTACTACGCGCATGCTCCTAGGGGGATAGATTGGTAGGAAAATACCATCGCTCGTCCCCGACCGCCACTCATAAGGAAGATAATCAATAAATACCTCATGCTCCAACTTCGTTACATAATGGTTCACCATAGGTGCATGCTACGAGAATCACAAACTTCAACACAAGTATTTCTACAATCCACAACTACCAACTAGCATGACTCTAATATCACCATTTTATATCACAAAACTATTGCAAGGAATCAAACATATCATATTCAGTGATCTGCAAGTTTTATGTAGGATTTTATGACTAACCATGTGAATGACTAGTTCCAGTCAACTCTCTAAATAGATATAAGTCAAGCAAGAGAGTTTAATTCTTTCTACAAAAGATATTCCCATGCTCTAACAAATATAAGTGAAGCAAAAGAGCATTCTATAAATGGTGGTTTTCTACGCGAAGAGAAACAGGCAATCCAAACTTCAAATGATATAAGTGAAGCACAGGAAGCATTCTATAAAGCCATACTCAAAAGATATAAGTGAAGTGCAAAGAGCATTCTATAAATCATCCATGGATTGTATCATACCAGCATGTTGAATAAAAAGAAAAGTGAAAACTAAATGAAAAAGACGCTCCAAGATTTGCACATATCACATGAACGAAACAAATCCGAAAACATACCGATACTTGTTGAAGAAAGATGGGATGCCTTCCGGGGCATCCCCAGGCTTAGACGCTTGAGTCTCCTTGAATATTTACTTGGGGTGCCTTGGGAATACCCAAGCTTGAGCTCTTTTCTCTCCTCCTTCTCCTCATATCGAGACCTCCTCGATCTTCGAACACTTCATCCACACAAAATTCAACAGAAAGCTCGGTAAGATCCGTTAGTATAATAAAGCAAATCACTACTCTAAGTACTGTTGCAAACCAATTCATATTTTGTTTTTCCATTATAGCTAGTGTAATATAACATTTCCATGGCTTAATCCACTGATAGGAATCGATAGTTTCATCAAAACAAGCAAACTATGCATCAAAAACAGAATCTGTCTTAAACAGGACAGTCTGTAGTAATCTGAACATTCACCATACCTCTGGTACTCCAACATTTCTGAAAAAATTAGGAAAAATAAACAATTTGTATAGAAATAAAGTGCAAAAAGTTTTATAACCGTTTGATGTTCCAGTAAGAAATGTAAAATCGCGCACTACAGCCGAAGTTTCTGTTTTGCACCGCACAAACCAACAAGCAATGTAAACATCCTAAAGGCAAATCTTGGCACATTATTTTTATAATACAATGGAATTGTACAAGGGGATAATTATTTTTGTTGAAAGTTTTCTGTAATCAAGATTCACAAAGTTTCCGTGAGCATGAACAAAGTTCGAGGGTAGCTCCCACTTTAACAATGCTTGTCTTTCTCACTTTCATTTTCCTTTTTTTGAAAAAGTTTTAGGTTCCCTTCTTTATTTGTTGTTTGTTTTTAAACTATATAAAAGAACTCAACAGAAATAAATGACTCTCTAAACCTTCCGGGTTGTCTCCCTGGCAGCGCTTTCTTTAAAGCCATTAAGCAAGGCATATAGTGCTCAAGTAATGGATCCACCCGGATCCCAAGGTATATCAAAGCCAATTTGAATTAACAATGATTTGTGATTTAGTACTGAGCACAAAGCAACATATATCATGCAACAACGAAGTCTAACTCTTCCTATGCATCGGCATGTCATAAAAGAACAATTCTTGCACACATAGTAAAGGCCAATGCATAGTATAAACAGTTTCTTGCAATTTTATCATATTGGAAACATGGAGCGGCGGAGATGTAGTTCCTCTCTCATAATAATTGCAAGTAGGAGTAGGAAGAACATGCATATTATATCTATCAAAATCATCATGTGTAGAAGTAAAACGCAACCCATCAATATAATCCTTAACAAGAGCAAACTTCTCTGATATACTGTAGTTTGGAGAATTCAAAAAGATAATAGGACTGTCATGTGTGAGTGCAATAGCAACAATTTCATGTTTAACATAAGGAACTATAGCAAGTTCATCTCCATAAGCATAATTCATATTGGCATCTTGGCCACAAGCATAGCAAGCATCATCAAAAAGGGATATTTCATAAGAATCAACGGGATCATAACAATCATTATAGCAATCATCCTTCGGTAAGCACGGAGGGAAATTAAACAATGTATGAGTTGAAGACTTACTCTCATTAGAAGGTGGGCACGGGTAGCTAATCCGATCTTCCTCCTTTTGTCCTTCGCTCTCCTCATCATCTTTTTCATCCAATGAGCCCACAGTTTCATCAATTCCTCCTTCCATAGACTCCTGCAAAATATTAGTCTCTTCTTGGACAGCGGAGGAGTCCTCAATATATGGTTTAACATAGGCATTAGAAGCATAATTATCATAACAATATTTAAGTATGGGAAAATTTTCAGATTTGTAAAGAGTAGCATCATACTTTACAATCAAAGAAGCAAATTCATAAGCACCCTTAAAAGGAACAAATTCTTCAATTTGTTGAACATCATAGTAATTATAAACACCCTTAGCATACGAAGATACGGTTCCATTATCACTAAACTCACATTGGTAAGGAAGGTGTTTCTTAGGGTCTTCAGAACAACAAGTAAAATCATATATTTCACATAAATTCCAAGCATAACATTGCAAACGATGAATTTGATCCAGTAAAAGATCCCCTTTTTGAGATAAGCGGTGTCGCACATAACAAGCATGCTCATCTAAAGATTTTCCCTCAACTAAGCTAGTTGGGGTTTCAGCACGAGCACAAAGGGGTCGAAGATGATCCAAGTAAAAAGCTTCAGGAGTGTGATAGATTTTGAGTGGTTCTTCAACCATTGGTTCAGTAGGTACCACTAATTTTTTTGGTATTTTGCGTTTCCTACCCATAACCAAAGATAGAAAACAAGAGCACAAAATAAAAACTACTTAGTGATAAAGCAAACAAGCACACACGAGAATATTCACCCCACGCTATAACTCCCCGGCAACGGCGCCAGAAAAAGGTCTTGATAACCCACAAGTATAGGGGATCAATTGTAGCCTCTTTTGATAAGTAAGAGTGTCGAACCCAACGGGGAGCTAAAGGTAGAACAAATATTCCCTCAAGTTCAATCGACCACCCATACAACTCTACGCACGCTTGACGTTCACTTTACCTAGAACAAGTATGAAACTAGAAGTACTTTGTAGAAGTTGTTAGTGTCGGCGTTCTGGGAACGGGGGTCCCCAGACTTGCCTGCCTGCGGCCCACGGCGTGGCTCTGCAAGTTGGCCCGTACGGCCCATCTTCACCAACAAGCATTCAAGACCCTCGCGAGGGGTCAAGCCTCGCGAGGCGGACGACACAAGACCTCCTCGGGAGCGGCCTCACCAGGTTGGCTCGCGAGGGCGGAGAGATTAAGGCAAGGCAAACCTCGTGAGGTTCTCGTGACGTAAGCCATGACGACCGAGACCAGGCGGGCGCCAGGCAGGCGCCCGCGCGCATAGTGTCCTCGTTTCCTCTTTGGTGCTAAGGAGGCAAGCGCAGGCATGGAGTACCGAGGCGTCAAGCAAAGGTTTCCATATCAGTGCAGCGAGACCAAGACCAGCAGGACGGCAAGACGGAGGTCACCATGGAGCCCAAGGCGGCGTCACCACCAGAGCCTTTGGCAGACGAAGACTACTTTTGTCAGGATAAGCTGTACTAGCTGTCCCCTTTCAAATTGGCGGTTATTGGCTCCCTTCCTGCTCAATATTTGGGGAGAGGACCAGGGCCTCTATAAATTGGGCTAGCCATCATAGTAGACGGAAGTGAACTGAACTGAACGAAACAAAACGGGGGAAGCCTTAGGCATCTGATCTTTAGCCAATCCTCACACGCACACCGGGCACAAGAACACCTCAACCTCAGGAGGCTGTTCTTCCCCTTGTAACTGTTCATCCCCAGCCCAAGAGGCAATCCACCACCACCACAGTGGAGTAGGGTATTACACCACAACGGTGCCCGAACCAGTATAAATCTTGTGTTCTTTGTGTTGCGAGTTCGTCGAGTTAGACCTTGAGATCGTAGAAAAGCTAGGACGTGGATCGGTAGGGGAAGGACTTCGCGCGCACCACAAAGTTCGAACCTTAAGGGTTTTGCCGGAACCCGAGATCCGACAGTTGGATAGTTTTGCAAGAAAATAAAGAGCGCGTAAATAAAAAGTAGGGGCTGTTTAGATAAAGACACAACTAAATTAGTTTTAGTAGAGATCTTTTTGTCACGAGAAAGTTATTTGTCCCTAGGCAATGGATAACTAGATCGGTAATCATTACTGCAATTCTATTTGAGGGAGAGGCATAGGCTAACATACTTTCTCTTCTTGGATCATATGCACTTATGATTGGAACTCTAGCAAGCATCCGCAACTACTAAAGATCATTAAGGTAAAACCCAACCATAGCATTATAAGGCATCAAGTCCTCTTTACTCCCATACGCAAACAACCTACTTACTCGGGACTGTGCTTCTGTCACTCACGCAACACCCTACAGCGGGAATCCCTCACGCTTGCGCGACACGGAGAGCACCATAGGACAACACCAATAATTAAACATGCAACTCAAACCAATCACGATCATCAATTAACCCATAGGACAAAACGGATCTACTCGAACATCATAGGATAGCCATACATCATTGGGAAATAATATATAGCATTGAGCACCATGTTTAAGTTGAGATTACAGTGGGTTAAAGAG
Source organism: Aegilops tauschii subsp. strangulata (assembly GCF_002575655.3). Lineage (NCBI taxonomy): Eukaryota > Viridiplantae > Streptophyta > Magnoliopsida > Poales > Poaceae > Aegilops > Aegilops tauschii. Next base: position 176,748,915 of record NC_053038.3, on the reverse strand, counting down.
GGGTTACACCACTGCATAGAGGGGGGAAGAGTTGTTGATGACGGCGGTGAAGTTGTTGGTGTAGATTGTGGTGATGATGATCGCCCCGGCGGCACTCCGGTGCCACCGGAAGCGAGGGGGAGAGATCCCCCTCCTTCTTCTTCTTCCTTGATATTCTCCCTAGATGAGAGAAGGGTTTCCCCTCTGGTCCATGGTCTCCATGGCGTGGGAGGGGCGAGAGCCCCTCCGAGATTGGATCTGTCTCTCCGTCTCTCTTTGTTTCTGCGCTCCAGATTCTGGCCTTTCACCGTTTCTTAAATTCCCGGAGATCCGTGACTCCGATTGGGCTGAATTTTGGACACGATCTCTATCCGGATATTAGCTTTCTTGCAGCGAAAGATTGGCACCAACCACCTTACGGGGTGGCGATGAGGGACCAGGGCGCGCCTGACCCCTGGGGCGCGCCACCCTGCCACGTGGCCCCCCTCGGGCATCGTCTCGCGTTGATTCTTCTTCCCAAAAACCACATATATTCCAAAAAATCTCCGTCAATTTTTATCCCGTTTGGACTCGGTTTGATATGGATTTTCTGCGAAACAAAAAACATGCAAAAAACAGGAACTGGCACTGGGCACTGGATCAATATGTTAGTCCCAAAAATAGTATAAAAAGTTGCCAAAAGTATATGAAAATTGTATAATATTGGCATGGAACAATCAAAAATTATAGATACGACGGAGACGTATCAACTACTAATTTAGGAATACCTGGAAGACGGGTGGTTAGATGGTAGCAGCTAGGAATAGCCATCTCATTTTGTGCAGTTCTACTTAAACTGAGATGTGTACTTTTGATTGTGCGGATAGAAACGATATGGAGACAGACATCCATGTTTGCACAAATATTAAATACGGTTATTTAAACAGTGACAATTATTCGCAGTGGCATATGATTAACATCAGCATCTATTGTGTTATAAGTGGCACTACATTGACATTATGGAAGTGCCCTTAAGTAAATAGCATCACATCAAATCAACACTGCCACTAGATTAAAATGAATAACAATAGCATTAGTATTACTATCATGAGAGTAGCACATGGAAAGTAAATGTGCAATCAAATTTGTGCAGTTCCACTGGGATGAAGCAATGTTGGCAGTGTGAGATTTAAGTGTAACTGCAAAAACACAATTCATGGGAAATAAAGCAAGACAGGAGCACTTCATAAAATGGTGGTGGAATTTCTTCAATTTATCAACGGCACTGGACCATTACTTAATAGTGACATTAGGTGGCATTGCTTCAATTTATCGACGGCACTAGACCATTACTTAATAGTGACATTAGGTGGCATTGCTTAATGCTTCATGTGATTTTACATTAACGGTAGCGATATGGGCGTAGGGACAGCAGGGGCATAAAGTAGTGTGGCGGATGTGGTTGCTGAGAGCGGCAAACACTCAGGCAGCATGTCTGCATTTGTCCCATTTTTATCACCTCGGTGACATTTTGCTATGTGAGCACAGGATATCTAGACCCGCTCATTCTCACTTGCATTGTCCCCCAACACCCCACACTTTCTTTCCTTTTTCCACCAAGAGACAGGTCCACTTCCCCCCACCCTTCGCCATTCACCATGCTTTCTTTGCCTTTTCAGCCAAGAGAACAATTGGGTAGCTAGTATCTACTACTTTCCCCGTTTCCTCTTAGAACCAATTCCTAGATTCATGCTACAGCTTTCCCACTGTCTTCCCTGTTTGAACCAACTCTTAGATTCAACTGTAAGAAATAACTTTACCTCTAATAATAGTAAAAGTCTAGGTGGCTTTGGAATAGTCGACAGAAGTAGGCGCGCGGAGCACCTGGTCCGCCTGTTCGCCAGGGAAGCGACGCATCGGTGTCTATCATAGGGGTGTGGGGGCACCGGAGCTGCTTGCGCCCTATCTGGAGGTCGGCGGGTCTAGAAGGAATGGCCGGGGGCAGTGCCAAGCACGGCACTGCAGTGAGGTCGAGGGGAGGATGGAGGCAAGGGACTGGGCCGGTGGTTGTTGGCGTTTTGAGGAAGATCTTCAACACTGACTTGCTGGAGGTAGATGAAGGCGATCTGCCCGTTTTATGTACGTCGGACGATGCAGAAAAAATGGACTGGCCTATTTGTTTTCTATCGACTGTTATTTTCATAGGACCACACCTTGTGGTGTGCTGGAGGAGCATCTGCATTTCCCAGCCATCCCTGTGCTCATATTTCAAAATCCTAGTATCTAGTAATTTCGTGTGCCATGCATGTTGTAGAGCTATCATATGTCTCCCTTCATTTATTTCTCACCGATCTGATATCTTCTACTTTTACACAGTACTACTTGTGCACACACTTCACCCATAGTCAGACTATTGTTTTTTACGCATGGGTACTTCAGACTCTCACGCAGTGTTGATGAATACACAAAAGAAAAGATAGAAGTCGCTCAAGTGTAATTCGAAGATAAGCACTAAGCATTTCAGCTCTCTAAAGGGTGTCGTGTCAGCAGATGGAGACAGTAAACGTAGCTCTGCAGTTGATGATCTCAATTGCCACACACAAGCATCCCAAGTGCTTCTTTAACTTCGCGCTGTCAAATGTGGTTGCATGTTTCATATGGTTTCTAGCTTGTATTGCTTCTAATTTGGTTAAATTGCATCTGCTTACTTTACACATTATACCTTTGATAATGACATGCCTTCCTGTTTTTGATACATACTACATGTCTATTTACCATGTTCATACATCAAACTAATGCTCTTTTGTATCCCTCATCAATCACATATGATGAGACAGTCACCCTAGTGGGTTACTGTGAGACGCACTACTCGTTTAAAGGGTGCAGTGTCATCCTCCCCACATGATTCTCAAGAAACAACAAGGCTAAATGAAGATAGTGAACGTAGCTCTCTAGTTGATGACTGGAATTCCCATACACCACCATCACAGGTGCTTTCTCTTACTTGGCCATGTGATATGTGGTTGCATGTTGCATATGGTGTCTACCTTGTAATGCTTCTAATTACGGTAAATTGCATCTGCTCAGTTAACACATTATACATGTGAATATGACATGCCTTCCTGTTTTCGGTACATACTACGTCTTTCTATTAACCATGTTCTTACATCAAACTACTTTTCTTGTGTATCCCTCATCAATAACTTCTGACGAGACACCTTCAAGTTGACAGTGTAATATTTGTTGCATCTTGCATATCATTTCAAACATGTATTGCCTCTAATTTGTTGAAGTGCCACTTATAATGAGACACATCTAACTTGGTAGAGTGTAGCAACCAGACCTCAAACAGTCTAGTCTCCGTGCATCAGTGTCATCCCTGGATCGGTAATGCTGACACGCACAGTACTTGAAGGATTTATAACAGAGTAGCAATCACACACTTATTACATCGAATAGATCAAGAGAGAACTTATTACAATAAATATGGCTTAAGGCCATCTAAAACGATAACAGCGGAAGGCTTGGAAGATAAAGTGAGTCCATCAACTCCAACGGCATCACTAAGTATAAGACCACGACCTAAGGCTCCTTACTCGTCGTCTGAAAAGTCTGCTACATGATAGGTTCCAGCCCGAAAACGGGTCAGCACATGGAATATGCTGGCAAAGTAACACATAGAGTGTAATGAACAGAATAATGCTATCAATACATGCATATTTGGCTGGTGGAAAGCTTTATGGTTACAGTTTTTGCGAAAAGCCAAATTTTTTCCTACATCAAACGAATATATTTTATTTAACTACAAAGTGGTTGAAAATATTGAGAAGGTAAAGCCCCTCTCAATCCCAATTAAAAGTAATCATTAACAACCCAACAAAATTAATTAAGTACATGATGATGGGATTCACATGATAATCCAAGAACCAGTTACTCAAGATGTCCATAACCGGGGACACGGCTAACCATGATTAGTTTGTACACTATGCAGAGGTTTGTGCACTTATCCCCACAAGACTCGATCTCCTCCATTGGATTTCTCGCACTGCATGGTGTTTGAGAAACAGATGACCGAGACACAGTCTTTCAGACGCGTTAGCACCTTACGATGGGTAGATAGTTACACCTACTTTCCCTACATCTGCTAGTCTACCACTGTTAGAGTTCACACGACTTAATCAACTATGCTAGAGCCCATAATAGCATGTGGCTGCACACGGAAGTTTCTATTATGAAAAAGCTCATGATCCCTTTGAGCCTGGGTGGCGGTCCATAGGAGAATCACACGGTACCCCGGGATTTCCAAAAAATACAGGCAATCACTGGGTTCCCCAGGTGCCTCAATCCACCCAGATGTGAATTTAAGTAGCCACCTTAAGTTAACCATTAATTAACAATCTCAGAACTGTCATGTAGTCACTCAAACCCAATCCACGTCTACGAGCATAGCATGGCAATATAAGCAAACGTAGAAGTAACTCCCAAGGTTCGAATGCAGGGCAATAGGTTCCTACCTCATCAACTACTTCCCAATACCCACATGTTATCAATCGTACTCATGCAATGTTTGAGGGTGATACTAATAGATAAAAACTGGGTATGAAAGGGATATGATCAAAGTGTTACTTGCCTTGCTAATGATCCGTGAAACCTAGAGACTCGTAGTAGCACGCTTCGCACTGCGAGTACTCTATCGCAAACAAACAATACACACATAAGCAATCAAGCAAGGGTGCACGGGTAAAACTCGAAATAGGAGATCTAACCAGAAAGTTCCACTTAAGAACTCCGGTTTGCAAAAAGAATCAAATCGAACGAAGCAAAGAAACTAAAACGGCGAAAGAAACAAGCTTCATTTACTAATCTGGACCTAAGTCAAATTTTATAGTAGAAAAAACTTGTTTAAGTTGGTTAAACAGAAAGAGGGTTTCGAGACGAAACTCTAGGTGCTTGAATCGCCTGATTCCGATAAACGAGCGAAAAGTTATACTAAAACGAAAAACAGATCGGAAATCGTGATCGAAAATAATCGCGGAAAATCCGAGAAAACAAAAAACTGACGAATAGGCTAACGAACGAACGTTCGCTGTCTGCGGTTAAACGACGAAAACCGTTCGTTAAAACGAACATACGGACGAATGTCCGCTAAATAAAAACCAAAAAAAATAAAACTGATCTAATAAAAAAATAAACCGGGTTAAAAAAACCAGCCGGTTCTCTATAGAAAACCGTCGGCTGCGGCGGGTCGCTACCTCCGGCGAGGTCGGGCGGTGGCTGAACGGGTCGGCGGGCGGCGGTCGGGCGGCGGATCAGGGCGGCGGCGGCTCCGGGGCGGTGGCGGCGAGGCGCGGCGAGGCGGCGGTGGCGGAATCCGGCGGCGGCGGCGCGATCCGGCAGCGGCGGCGCGGGTCTCGGGCGGGGTGGGGCTGGTGGCTAGGGTTTCGGCCCGGGGCGGGCCGTTGGCCTTTAAAGGCCGCCCGGGCGCAGTGTCCAGGTGGGACATGGCCTGGTAACGCAGTAACTTTTTTTTTAAATAATTCGGATGTGCAGAAAAAGAAAGAAAAGAAATACTAAACGGACTCCAAAAATCCCAAAATAAATTTTCCCCGTTGTATAAAAATAAGCCGGACAAGATGAACATTTATTTGGGCCTAAACTACAAACTTGAAAAACGAGTATTTTTCCTAATTCAAATAAAAATCAAATAAAATCCAAATATTTGTTTTTAATATTTTTCCTCCAATATTTCATTATTTGTGGAGAAGTCTTATTATCCCCTCTCGTATATTTTGATATGAAATATTTTTCGGAGAGAAAATAATTAAAACAAATGGTCCTATTTTCAAAATTTGAGAAAACCCAAATATGAAAATAACGAAATCCCCAACTCTCTCCGTGGGTCCTTGAGCTGCGTAGAAGTTCTAGGATTGCAAAACAAAATGCAATAAAATATGTTATGCATGATGATCTAATGTATAACATTCCAAATTGAAAATTTGGGATGTTACAAACCTACCCCCCTTAAGATGAATCTCGCCCTCGAGATTCGGGTTGGCTAGAAAATAGGTGAGAGTGGTCCTTCCGTAGATCTTCCTCTCGCTCCCAGGTGGCTTCCTCCTTAGTATGGTGGCTCCACTGAACTTTTCAAAACTTGATAACCTTGCTGCGGGTGACTCGGCTGGCATATTCGAGAATCTTGACTGGTTTCTCCTCATAGGTCAAATCACTATCCAGCTGAATCGCTTCCAGTGGCACTGTATCTCTCAGTGGTATCTCAGTCATCTCCGCGTGGCACTTCTTCAGCTAGGATACGTGGAACACATCGTGAACTCCTGATAATCCTTTGGGCAATTCCAACTTGTAAGCAACTTCTCCCATACGCTCCAAAACTTTGTATGGTCCTACAAAATGTGGCGCTAACTTTCCCTTAACTCCAAAGCACTTCACTCCTCGAAGTGGTGATACTCGAAGATACACTCTGTCTCCGACTTCGTAAACTGTCTCCTTGCGTTTAGAATCCGCATAACTGTTCTGGCTGGACTGGGCTACCTTGAGCCTATCGCGAATCAACTTCACCTTCTGTTCAGACTCTTTAATCAAATCTGGTCCAAACAACTAGCGGTCTCCAACTTCGCCCCACAACAACGGTGTCCTGCACCTCCTTCCATACAGAGCTTCGAAAGGGGCCATCTTCAAACTGGATTGATAACTGTTGTTGTAAGAGAACTCTGCATATGGCAAATTTTCGTCCCAACTAGATCCATAATCTAGCGCACAAGCTCTTAGCATGTCCTCCAAAATCCGATTGACTCTCTCGGTCTGTCCGTCTGTCTGTGGATGAAAAGCTGTGCTGAACTCTAGCCTGGTACCCAAAGTTTCATGCAACTGATGCGAGAACTTTGAGGTAAACTGGGTTCCTCTATCTGATACTATGGTCCTCGGAACTCCATGCAGACATGCGATCCTGGTCATGTATATCTTTGCCAACTTAGCACTTGTGTAAGTGGTCTTTACTGGGATGAATTGAGCTACCTTCGTCAAACGATCGACTACAACCCATATCGAGTCATAGCCTGAACGTGTCCTGGGCAATCCCGTGATAAAATCCATGCCTAGCTTATCCCACTTCCATTCGGGTATCGGCAATGGTTGTAGCAATCCTGCTTGCTTCTGATGCTCTGCCTTCACTCTCTGACATACATCAGAAACTGCTACATACTCCACAATATCCTTCTTCATTCCGGTCCACCAGAAACTGTCCTTTAAATCCAGGTACATCTTGGTATTTCCTGGGTGAATCGAATATGGTGAATCATGGGCCTCTTGCAAAATCAACTTCCTGATCTCTGGATCATTGGGCACATAAACGCGGTCCTCAATCCATAAGGTATGTGCTCATCCTCATGAAATCCCTTGGCTTTTCCTTTACTCATCCTTTCTTTTATCTCAGCAATCTCCTTGTCTGTCTTCTGAGCTTCTCTCATCTTATCCATCAAAGTAGACTGAATTTCCAATGCTGCTACAAAGCCTCTTGGAACTATTTCCAAACATAGTTCACGAAGATCTTCGGCTAACTCCTTGGGTAACTCTCCGGTCATGAGTGTGTTGACATGGCTCTCGCGGCTCAACACATCAGCTACTACATTAGCCTTCCCTGGGTGATAATGCAATCTCATATCATAATCCTTAATGAGCTCCAACCATCTCCTTTGCCTGAGATTCAACTCCTTCTGCGTGAAAATGTACTTCAAGCTCTTGTGATCCGTGTACTCCTCACAATGGTTTCCGATGAGAAAATGTCTGCACGTCTTCAACGCATGCACTACGGCTGCTAACTCCAAATCATGTGTAGCATAATTCAACTCATGGGGTTTAAGCTGTCGTGAGGCATATGAAACAACTCTTCCCTCCTGCATAAGTACGGCTCCAAGTCCTCGACGAGAAGCGTCGCAATATACTTCATAATCCTTGCGTTGATCTGGTAGAATCAACACTGGCGCTGTAACCAAACGTTTCTTTAAATCCTGGAAACTAGCCTCACATTCCTCCGTCCAATTGAACTTGGTATCTTTCTTCAACAACTCCGTCATAGGCTTTGCAATCTTCGAGAAATTCTCAATGAATCTCCGGTAGTATCCTACGAGTCCAAGAAAACTCCGGATTTCTCCAACTGTCGTGGGGGACTCCCAATTTGTCACAGTGTTAACCTTGGTGGGATCTACTGCTATTCCTTCTCCGGATATAACATGTCCAAGGAATCCAACTTCCTTTAACCAAAACTCATACTTGCTAAACTTGGCATATAGCTGATGTTCTCTGAGCTTTCCAAGTACCAAACGCAAATGCTCCTTATGCTCTTCTTCATTCTTCGAATAGACCAGAATATCATCAATGAACACTACGACGAACTTATCCAAAAACTCCATAAACACTTTGTTCATCATGTTCATGAAATAGGAAGGTGCGTTAGTCAGGCCAAATGACATAACAGTGTACTCATATAACCCATACCTTGTGGTAAAAGCTGTCTTGGGTATATCCTGCTCTCGAATCTTCAGCTGGTGGTATCCTGATCGCAAATCAATCTTGGAAAATACTTTAGCTCCTTGTAGTCGGTCAAACTGATCATTGATCATCGGTAGTGGGTACTTGTTCTTGATGGTTACTTCATTCAATCCACGATAATCAACAACCATCCTCAACAATCTATCTTTCTTCTCCACTAGAAGTACTCGTGATCCCGAAGGTGATGAACTTGGGCGAATATATCCTTTATCCAGTAAATCCTTAATCTGCTTCTTAATTTCTTCCAAATCCTTAGCGGGCATTCTGTACGGTCTCTTAGATATCGGCCCTGTGCCTGGCAAAAGCTCAATGAAAAACTCAATGTCTCTATCCGCTGGCATGCCTGGCAACTCCTCTGGAAATACGTCAGGGAAATCCTTCACCACTGGTACTTCCTCCTGTACAACTCATGATAAGGAATTCACTTGAGTCCTCTTCGGCACATGCCGGGATACATACTTAATCCTTCTTCCTTCTGGTGTAGTAAGCAAGATCGTCTTATTGGCGCAATCGATGTTTCCTCCATACATCGATAGCCAGTCCATTCCCAAAATCACATCCAAACCTTGCGACTCCAAAACTATTAGGTTTGAGGGGAAAACATGCCTACCTATGGTCAATGGCATCTGAAAACATCCTTGGCTTGCCATATACTCTGCTCCTGGCGAGGTTACTAACATAGGTGTTCTAAGAACTTTGGTGGGCAACTTATACTTATCCACAAATCCCCTTGATATGTATGAATGTGATGCACCAGTATCAAAAAGAACGATTGCACTAAATGACTTAACCAGAAACTTACCTATTACTGCATCAGGTTGTGCTTCAACCTCCTCCACGTTAACGTGGTTCACTTTTCCTCTGTTGAAAGGGTTCGGCTTCTTTCCCGAGCTTCCATTGCCATTCCCATTCTTAGCTTCAGGACATTCATTGGCATAATGTCCAGTCTTCTGGCATTTGTAGCAAGTGACGTGGCTCAGATCCTTCTTGGCTGGGGTTGATGGGTTGGTACGATTCTGTCTGTTGCTTCCTCCGTTCCCATTGCAATTCTTGGGGCCACTATGATTGTGCGAGCTCCCTCCATTGTGATTGTGACCTCCATGGTTATGTTGAAGGTGTCCTCCCGAGTTCGGGGTAAAACAAGGCTTCTCATGAGCTCCTGTACTGTACTTTCCTTGTCCATACTTCCTCTTACGGCTCTCAATCTGCTGCTGCTTCCCTTCAATCATGAGAGCTCTGTCTACCAACTCCTGGTAGTTGTTAAAAGTTGCCACCATCAACTGCATGCTCAGCTCATCATTCAGTCCTTCCAGAAACTTCTCCTGCTTAGCTGCATCCGTAGCAACGTCATCTTGGGCATAACGTGCAAACTTACTGAAATCCTCCACGTACTGGCCAACGGTACGTCCTCCTTGGCGTAAGTTGAGAAACTCACGCTTCTTCATGGCCATAGCTCCTGCTGAAACGTGGGCAGTACGAAAAGCTTGCTGAAACTGGTCCCATGTGACAGTGTCAATTGGGTGAGTGGCCGTGTAATTCTCCCACCATGATGCTGCGGGTCCATCAAGCTGATGTGCGGAAAAACGCACTCTCTCCGCATCTGTGCATCCTGCAGTGGTCATCTCCCTTGCAACCTTGCGGAGCCAATCATCTGCAACAATCGGCTCGGTGCTACTGGAGAACACCGGCGGATTCAGCCTAAGAAAACGGGCTAAGTGATCAACAGGTGGTGGTGGTGGGTTGTTGTTGTTGTTGTTGTTCCCTTGGTTCTGAACTAGCGCTTGCATCAGGGCATTCTGCTGCTGAATCAACAGAGTGATCTCCGGTGGGAAAACAAATCCGGTGTCGCGTCTCGGAGGCATCTGATGGGTTCAGAAAAGATAAGAAAATAGGATAGAATGAGATCTAGAGGGAAAAGACTACCCATACGCACATGAGACAAACACAATCATATCACTTCAATCAATTCCAACAAGGCATGCAATCGATCTAACTATCGTTACAAAGTGCTTGGACTATACTATATACATGGTGGAATACTACTACTAATTTGGTGGTCTACTAGAAAAATTGATCAGTCGAAGACTCCATGATATCTGCTCCGGCTTCATCCTCCCATTCATCATCACTGGGGTCCGAGTCGGTGTCATTGATGATGATGTAGTTCTCTGGGCAAGTAGAATCGTCATCTTCTCCTCCTGGTGCTGGGTCTCCCAGGAATACTCCGATCTTCTTTATCAGGTCGTCATTCTTCCCCACTAGTGCGATGATTTCCTCCATATAATCCTCACGCGTAGCCTTGAGTTCTTCCTCCAGCTCCGTCATCCTAGTCTTTGCCTTCTTCAGATCTATCATGTCTGCGCACATCTGGTTCTCCTGGCGACGAATGTGCTGGTTTAACTCCTGGATGAAACCTGCAATAGATCTATCCTTCCTGGTACTGATCATCTCCATTGCTCGTCTCGGCGCCCACAAATCTGATAGATAGTATCCTTGAGATCATCGTGGTACAGTTCTCCAATGCGTCCCATGGTGATGTGGGCTGCCATGCTCTTTCCTAGACTCCAGGTTGGTGCATCGAAAGAAAATTCTATGTGCTCAGTGACTGGCGTGAACGTCCTTCCTGGAACTTGAAATTGAATCATCCAACGCTCTTCTTCTGATAGTGTGGTGTTGTAGGTCCCGGTGAAGCTTGGTATTTCGATGTTCAGGTAATTAGTAACTTCCTTCAAGTGTCGTCCAAAAGGTGTATCCTCATCCGGTTGGGCGAACTTGTTCCTTCCATCTGCCATCCTAAAATACTGGAAGAAAGGAGAGGGCTTAGAAATGAGAAGAGTGTAGTAATCTAGGGCTTTAGCTTAGTGGTCGTGTCCTACAGTCAGCATGTACTCTGATACCATCTTTGTAGCGACCAGACCTCAAACAGTCTAGTCTCCGTGCATCAGTGTCATCCCTGGATCGGTAATGCTGACACGCACAGTACTTGAAGGATTTATAACAAAGTAGCAATCACACACTTATTACATTGAATAGATCATGAGAGAACTTATTACAATCAAATATGGCTTAAGGCCATCTAAAACGATAACAGCGGAAGGCTTGGAGGATAAAGTGAGTCCATCAACTCCAACGGCATCACTGAGTATAAGACCACGACCTAAGGCTCCTTACTCGTCGTCTGAAAAGTCTGCAACATGATACGTTGCAGCCCGAAAATGGGTCAGCACATGGAATATGCTGGCAAAGTAACACATAGAGAGTAATGAACAGAATAATTCTATCACTACATGCATATTTGGCTGGTGGAAAGCTCTATGGTTACAGTTTTTGTGAAAAGCCAATTTTTTCCTACATCAAAGGAATATATTTTATTTAACTACAAAATTGGTTGAAAATATTGAGAAGGTAAACCCCCTCTCAATCCCAATTAAAAGTAATCATTAACAACCCAAAAAAATTAATTAAGTACATGATGATGACATTCACATGATAATCGAAGAACTAGATACTCAAGATGTCCATAACCGGGGACACGGCTAACCATGATTAGTTTGTACACTCTGCAGAGGTTTGTGCACTCTTCCCCACAAGACTCGATCTCCTCCGTTGGATTTCTCGCACTACATGGTGTTTGAGAAACGGATGACCGAGACATAGTCTTTCAGACGCGTTAGCACCTTACGATGGGTAGATAGTTACACCTACTTTCCCGTATATCTGCTAGTCTACCACTGTAAGAGTTCACACGACTTAATCAACAATGCTAGAGCCCATAATAGCATGTGGCTGCACACGGAAGTTTCTAGTATGAAAAATCTCATGATCCCTTTGAGCCTGGGTGGCGGTCCATAGGAGAATCACACGGTACCCCGGGATTTCCAAAAAATACAGGCAATCACTGGGTTCCCCAGGTGCCTCAATCCACCCAGATGTGAATTTAAGTAGCCACCTTAAGTTAACCATTAATTAACAATCTCAGAACTGTCATGTATTCACTCAAACCCAATCCACGTCTACGAGCATAGCATGGCAATACAAGCAAACGTAGAAGTAACTCCCAAGGTTCGAATGCAGGGCAATAGGTTCCTACCTCATCAACTACTTCCCAATACCCAAATGTTATCAATCCTACTCATGCAATGTTTCAGGGTGATACTAATAGATAAAAACTGGGTATGAAAGGGATATGATCAAAGTGTTACTTGCCTTGCTAATGATCCGTGAAACCTAGAGACTCGTAGTAGCACGCTTCGCACTCCGGGTACTCTATCACAAACAAACAATACACACATAGCAATCAAGCAAGGGTGCACGGGTAGAACTCTAAATAAGAGATCTAACCAGAAAGTTCAACTTAAGAACTCCGGTTTGCAAAAAGAATCAAATCGAATGAAGCAACGAAACTCAAACGTCAAAAGAAACAAGCTTCGTTTACTAATCTGGACCTAAGTCAAATTTTACAGTAGCAAAAACTTGTTTAAGTTGGTTAAACAGAAAGAGGGTTTCGATACGAAACTCTAGGCGCTTGAATGGCCTGATTCCGATAAACGAGCGAAAAGTTATACTAAAACGAAAAACAGATCGGCAATCGCGATCGAAAATAATCGCGGAAAATCCGAGCAAAAGAAAAACTGACGAACAGGTTAACGAACGAACGTCCGCTGTCTGTAGTTAAACGATGAAAACCATTCGTTAAAATGAATGTATGGACGAACGTCCGCTAAATAAACTAAACCAAAAAAATAAAACTGATCTAATAAAAAAATAAACCGGGTTTAAAAAAACCGGGTGGTTCTCTAAAGAAAACCGCCGGTGGCGGCGGGTCGCTACCTCCGGCGAAGTCGGGCGGCGGCGGAACGGGGCGGCGGTCGGGCGGCGAGGGCGGCGGATCACGGCGGCGGCGGCGCGGGTCTCGGGCGGCGGCGGCGCGGATCTCGGGCGGGGCGGGGCTGGCGGCTAGGGTTTCGGCCCGGGGTGGGCCGTTGGCCTTTAAAGGCCACCCGGGCGCAGTGTCCCGGTCGGAGTTGGCCCGGTAAGGCGGTAACTTTAAAAAAAAATTCGGACGTGCAGAAAAAGAAAGAAAAGAAATATTAAACGGACTCCAAAAATCCAAAAATAAATTTTCCCCGTCCTCTAAAAATAAGCCTGACAAGATGAACATTTATTTGGGCCTAAAATGCAAACTTGAAAAACGCGTATTTTACCTAATTCAAATAAAAACCAAATAAAATAAAATATTTGTTTTTAATATTTTTCCTCCAATATTTCATTATTTGTGGAGAAGTCATATTATCCCCTCTCATATATTTTGATATGAAATATTTTTCGGAGAGAAAATAATTAAAACAAATGATCCTATTTTCAAAATTTGAGAAAACCCAAATATGAAAATAACGAAATCCCCAACTGTCTCTGTGGGTCCTTGAGTTGCGTAGAAGTTCTAGGATCGCAAAACAAAATGCAATAAAATATGTTATGCATGATGATCTAATGTATAACATTCCAAATTGAAAATTTGGGATGTTACATAGAGTGATTTTGGTTGGATCTTTCATATGGTGTCTAGATTGCATTGCTTCCAATTTGTTTGAAATGCCTTCTGCCTAGCGTTTTCCGTACATATTCCATCCTCGTGCAATGTGGTTGCCTTACATAAAAGTTGTGTTCGTCAGTATCATGCATCAACGATTTTGGAAGTGCGAATTTCATTCCTTTTTCTTGTGTGTTTACTTGACAAGGCAAAATTTAAAGGACGAAGGCACGGAATGATGGTGGTCCTCTGGAGCAACCGAAACAGGTGATCTCTGCAGATTCTCCTGCTACTCCAATGTAACACCCCAGATGTAAAACTTCCATATTTGGCAATATATCCATGTTGATCTCCATCCAATTCCTTTCGGGGTTCCATCTTTTGGTCTCATTTTGTTTTGTTATGTTGTTCTACTCATTTCATTGCCATGCTTACCTTGTCATATTGCATTTGTGCTTCTTGTCATATTCCTTTTAGCCATCATATGTTTGCATCATGTGCATATCAATGTTGTGTTGTGCTTATGTCTACTTGCATTTCCATGATATGCATGCATGATATGTTGTTGCATGTTCTATGTGTGATCCATGCATCACCACCTCTCCTTCTCTTTCCTTCTTTTGCAAGTTCCATTTTACCCTCCTCCATTAATGTTCAACTTTCCCTCAATATTCTATCACCATGTCACTTACCTCTCTGCCAAATTTCAGCTCCATCTATATTGTTTTGGTTAGGTTCAAAAATGCCTCAAGTTTGAATTATATTCAAACTTGTTTTATTTTTATACCTCTAAAAATGCCCAACTCAATTTTATGAAATAGAGCATAATTCCAGGAGCTGGAGGGTAATTTTTTTATATCTACAAAGCTCCTCTCCTAGCCCCCTGGCTTTTTCTTTTCTTCAGCAGGGTATTTAGATAAACAGATTTTAGAAAGAAACAGATGGGAGACTTACCTCTCCTTACCTGGGCCTTTTTCCCTCCAACCGGCCAGCCCAGCCAGCGCAGCCATCCAACCCGCGAGCAACAGGAGCGTCGTCTCCCCTGTACGACAGCTCATCCATAGGAGCCATGTCGGCGCGCCGGGTGATTTGACGGCCGTCCGGCGCCCTAGGAGCCTATAAAGCATGTCCAAACCCTAGCCCAGCCTCCCCTCGACCGTTTCAGACCCTCTCCTTCCCTTGCCGCCGCCAGGTAAGGCTAGCCACGCCAACGTCGTCGCCCTGCCCACCATGCTCCGTCCGAGCTTGAGCTCGAGCTCGGAGTAGCTCGTCGCCGCGCCTCCGACCCCATCGGCCACCATGGAGAGGAACTCCAAGTACCTCTCCGTCTCCTACCTCAACGCACCCGATGCCACGGCCCCTGGATATACCTCCCCGTCGTCCTCTGCTTCCATCTTCTTCTCGGTCAGGACCGGGCCTTCGCCATAATCTCGATGCTCCGGAGAAGCCTGAATTTTGATGTAGTTGTTGTTCTACCCTAGCGTGCCCGAGTGTTCCCTGTTCTGGACCCCCTCGCGCACCACGACCCGCTCGCACCCTCGCAGAAGAGCAGCGTCCCGCATCCCGTGCTTGTGCCGCAGCTCGCCTCCGCTTCGCCTCGCTTTCGCTTCGCCTCACCGCATCTAGCCGCCATGGACACAAGTTCATGTGAGCGCACACCCACACATGCGCGCATGCACATGCACAATCAGTAGCAGCACTGCCTCCCAATCCCGCTACCCCGCCGGTGCTCCACTGCTGCGGTGATCTCCGTCGTTGCCCGCCGGCGCCGTCACCATCTTCCCCGTGCGGTGGAGAAGAAGGCTCGTCCTTCCAATGCTTCAAAAAGGGCCGAGCCCCTTCCTGTTCACCTACGCATGCATAGCGCGACTGGTTGCTCCAGCGCGCTCTGTAGCAGGAGGTCTCGGTTTCGATTCCTAGGCGGTGCATATTTTTGCTGGGGTCTTTTAGCGTGACACTGATTGCAGGGCCCTACCTGTCATCCTCTAGTAACCCCTCCCTCCTTTTTATTTTTATTTTTAGCCCAGCGAGTTTCCATGTATGGCAAGTCCCCGTTTTCCATTTCGGGCAAGTCCATATCTGGACGTTTCCAAATAAGGAAAATGTCATTTCTGTCATATTCCAGTTAGGGCAATTTTTAACTTATTGCACTTGTGATGATTTTTCTACAGCAACCCCAACATATTATATAAGTTTTTGGGGTGGAAAAATCCCACCAATCCAGTGGTTGCATTAGTTTCTGCATTTGAGCAAGTTCATGAACATGTCATTTTACATCATGTTGTTGTTGTGTATATTCATGCAAATATGCTATGTGGTTGTTTTGCACATGGATAGCTTCATTTTCATGTCTACTTCATTCTAGAAGTTGTTCCATGCCATGACATGCCTGGTAGTGAGTTAATCAAGCTTGTTAACATGCCAACATGAAGCTATGTTGGAGTGCAGTAGCTTAGTTTCGTGTTGCATTCTAGATGGCATCATGCTGTTAATCGCAGAATTGTGCCATCCTTGTTTTGCTTGCCATTTGCAAACCATGTATCCGTTTCCGGTGATCTTTATAAGGATTTCGATCGAAATCATCTCATCATTCCAGCGACATACTTGGTTTGCCAAGTTGACGCCTTGTTCATTCTTTTCCTTCCGGAGCACGCTTATGCATTGCATATCACATCTCGCATATCATGCCATATTTTGCATCATGTTGCTTGTGCATTGCACCGTGATTGATTGTTGGTCCTTTGCTTGTGTTCTTGCTTTGGATAGAGCCGGGAGACGAGTACGTGAACGAGAAACCTGTTGAGAACGCTTACGAGGATCAAGCTTTCGACAACTCTGAGAACTTTGCAAGCAAGATGACCATACCCTCGAAATCACTTCTATCTTTGCTTGCTAGTTGTTCGCTCTATTGCCTTGCCGCGCTACCTTCCACTTGCTATATCATGCCTCCCATATTTCCATGTCAAGCCTCTAACCCACCTTTCCTAGCAAACCATTGTTTGGCTATGTTACCGCTTTTGCTCAGCCCCTCATATAGCGTTGCTAGTTGCAGGTGAAGATGAAGTTTGTTCCTTGTTGGAACATGGATATTGTTGGGATATCATTGTTATCTTTTATTTACTTTAATGCATCTATATACTTGGTAAAGGGTGGAAGACTCGGCCTTATGCCTGGTGTTTTGTTCCACTCTTGTCGCCCTAGTTTCCGTCATACCGGTGTTATGTTCCTTGATTTTGCATTCCTTACGCGGTTGGGTGTTATGGGAACCCCTTGACAGTTCGCCTTGAATAAAACTCCTCCAGCAAGGCCCAACCTTGGTTTTACCATTTTCCTACCTAAGCCTTTTTCCCTTGGGTTCCGCGGACTCAAGGGTCATCTTTATTTTAAACCCCCGGGCCAGTGCTCCTCTAAGTGTTGGTCCACACTAGAGCCCCTTGCAGCGCCGCCTCGGGGAAACTTGAGGGTTGGTTTTAGTTGTACGGACTGCTCATCCGGTGTGCCCTGAGAACGAGATATGTGTGCAGCTCCTATCGGGATTTGTCAGCACATTCGGGCGGCTTTGCTGGTCTTGTTTTACCATTGTCGAAACGTCTTGTAACCGGGATTCCGAGCCTGATCGGGTCTTCCCGGGAGAAGGAATATCCTTCGTTGACCGTGAGAGCTTGTGATGGGCTAAGTTGGGACACCCCTGCAGGGTATAAACTTTCGAGAGTCGTGCCCGCGGTTATGTGGCAGATGGGAATTTGTTAATGTCTGGTTGTAGAGAACTTGACACTTAACTTAATTAAACTGAATCAACCGCGCGTGTAGCCGTGATGGTCTCTTTTCGGCGTAGTCCGGGAAGAGAACACGGTCTTGTGTTATGCTTGAACGTAAGTAGCTTCAGGATCACTTCTTGATCTTTTCTAGCTTCTCGACCGTGCGTTGCTTCTCTTCTCGCTCTCATTTGCATATGTTAGCCACCATATATGCTTAGTGCTTGCTGCAGCTCCACCACATTACCCCTTTCCTACCCATAAGCTTAAATAGTCTTGATCTCGCGGGTGTGAGATTGCTGAGTCCTCGTGACTCACAGATTCTACCAAAACAGTTGCAGGTGCCGAGGATACCAGTGCACGTGATGCAACCGAGCTCAAGTGGGAGTTCGACGAGGACCTTGGTCGTTACTATGTTTCGTTTCCTGATGATCAGTAGTGGAGCCCAGTTGGGACGATCGGGGATCTAGCATTTGGGGTTGTCTTCTTTTATTTTGGTTCCGTACTCGGACCTTGATTGTACTCTGAATGGTGTATGTTTAATTTATGTATTGTGTGAAGTGGCGATTGTAAGCCAACTCTTTATCCCATTCTTGTTCATTACATGGGATTGTGTGAAGATGACCCTTCTTGCGACAAAACTACCATGCGGTTATGCCTCCAAGTCGTGCCTCGACATGTGGGAGATATAGCCGCATCGTGGGCGTTACAAATTGGTATCAGAGCATGTGAAGATTGCAAAGCCACTTCCAACCTCCTCCAGAAGCATGTGAAGTATGTCTGGACTCCTGAGTGTGACGTTGCTTTCAACACCCTCAAAGAGAAGCTTGTCTCAGGTCCTGTCTTAACTCCTCCTGATGAATCCAAACCATTCGATGTTTTCTGTGATGCTTCTCTTCAAGGTCTCGGTGCTGTGTTAATGTAAGAGAAGAAAGTTGTGGCCTATACCTCTCGTCAGTTGAAGCCCAACGAAAAGAACTACCCCAATCACGATCTTGAGTTGGCGGCAGTTGTTGGGAAGGAAAGTGGACATATTCACCGATCACAAGAGTCTCAAGTATATCTTCACTCAACCCAACCTCAACCTCAGGCAAACTCGATGGGTCGAAATGATTCAAGAGTACAATTCGAGTATTGAATATACTCCAGGCAAGGCCAATGTCATTGCAGATGCTTTGAGCAGGAAGGCTTACTGCAACAGCTTAATTCTCAAGCCCTTCCAACCGGACCTTTGTGAAGCTTTCCGCAAACTGAATCTCCAAGTTGTTCCTCAAGGATTTCTTACCAACCTCCTAGTCTCTCCTACTTTGGAAGATCAAATTCTTGAGGCACAACTCTTGGATACCATGGAGAAGAAGGTGAAACGTGGTATTGACAAGGGCATTTCCAAATACAAGTGCTATCGCATTGATGACAAAGACACTCTATTCTTCGAGGATCGAATTGTGGTTCCTAAAGGTGATCTAAGGAAATTCATTATAAACGAGGCACACAATTCCCTTCTATCCATTCATCCTGGAAGTACGAAGATGTACCATGAACTCATAGATATATCATAGGTGGTTCCCAAACAGAAAATAAAGTTTATTCCTTTTCAACCATACTTTCACATTCCATTGCCAGCCGTATCCACGGCTGCCCTCCATACCAACACTTTCCAAGGAATTTATTATTTGACAACATAAAGTAAATTCATTTTTCATTTCTGGACTAGGCATCCCTAATACCTTTGCCTTACTCTCGTGCAATGACAAGTGAATAAACACTCATCTTGAGAATAACACATCTAGCACGGAAAGTATTAGCCACCCCTCACCGCTCCGCGAGCGGAACGAGCACATAAAAGAGAAGTTTATTTTGAAAATTAGAGATGGCACATACAAATTTGCTTAGAACGGCAAATGAATACCGCATATAGGTAGATATAGTGGACTCATGTGGCAAAAGTAGTTTAAACGTTTTGGGATGCACAAGTAGAGATCATACTTAGTGCAAAATGAAGGCTAGCAAAAGATTGGGAAGCGACCAACCAAGAAACAAATAATGTCATAAGCGTGCATTAAGCATAATTAACACCGCATAATGCACCACAAGTAGGATATAATTTCATTGCATAATTATTGACTTTCGTTCTTGCATGGGGAATCACAAACCTTAACACCAATATTCTTACTAAATCATAATTACTCATCAACATAACTCACATATCACATCATCATATCTCAAAACTATTACTAAGAATCAAGTTTATTTTGTCCAATGATCTTCATGAACGTTTTTATTATATCCTTCTTGGATATCTATCACTTTGGAACTAATTTTTATATGTTGCTTTTGACAAGCTCAAACAGGATATAAGTGAAGATCATGAGCACAATTTTTCTTTCTCTCAAGTTAATTTAAGTGAAGCAAGAGATAATTTCTTGAAAATATTACTAACTCTCAAATAAATCTAAGTGCATCAAGAGAGAATTTCTTCAAAAATACTAGAGCACACCATGCTCAAAAAGATATAAGTGAAGCACTAGAGCAAGTCCAAAGCTCATAAAAGATTTAAGTGAAGCATAGAGAGCAATTCTAACAAGTCATGACATAATTTTGGCTCTCTCAATTAGGTGTGTCCATCAAGGAATCAAGACTTAAAACACAAAATAAGACAAGAAAAGACTCATATCATACAAGACGGTCCAAGGAAAACAAATAGTATGTGACGAATAAAAATAGAGCTTCGAGTAAAATACCGATGGTGGTTAGAAGAAATAGGGGATGCCACTCGGGGTATCCCCAAGCATAGTTGCTTGCTCATTTTTGGATAATAGCTTGGTATGCCGGGGCATCGCCAAGCTTATGCTCTTCTTTCTCCTTATTCCTTCATCCATCGTAATATAACCCAAAACTTGAAAATTTCAATCACACAAAACTCAAGAAAACATTCGTGAGATCCGTTTGTGTTAGAAAATAAATCACTACTATAAGTACTGTATCAAACCAATTCATATTCTGTTTTTGCAGTATATCTACTATATTCCAACTTTTCTATGGAAAAAACTCATCAAATAAAACCATAGAGCCATCAAAACAAGCACAAAACGCAAAGAAAACAGAATCTGTCAAAACAAAACAGTCTGTAGCAATCTGATTTGTTCGAATACTTCTGGAATTCCAAAAATTCTGAAAAATTAGGATGAAATGGGTAATTTGTATATTAATCAACTACAGAAACAATTGGTATTTTATCACACTCTAGTTAAAAATAAGATTTGTTTTCGTGAGCGCAAAAGTTTCTGTTTTCAGCAAGATCAAACAACTATCACCCAAGAAGATCCTAAAGGCTTTACTTGGCACAAACACTAATTAAAACTCAAAAAACACAATCATAACAGTAGCATAATTGTGCTAAAAATCAAGAATAGAAAGAAAAAAGCAAAAATAAATTTTATTCATTGGGTTGCCTCCCAACAAGCGCTATAGTTTTACGCCCTTAGCTAGGCATAAGGCAAGGCAAAGTTTTGTCATCCTTCTTCTTAATTTTCTTAGAGGTGTTCTCATCATGGGGTTTTGTAAAGACAATATAAAACATATTATCCATAGAAACCTTAGAATTTCTAAGTTGGTTTTCATCATAACCCCTTTGATTTCCCGCAACAATCCAAGAGTGATGTTGATTAACATTATTGAAACTTGTTGGATAATATCTAAAATGGGGACTTCCTTTTTAAGATTCTCATCAAAGATTTTATTATCCCCAAGCAAATGCCTTAGCACATAATCACTATTGTAAAGGATTTCATCTATCATGGGTTTTTCATGATTCATACCATAAGAATCAAATATTTCCCTAGCTTCCCAAATTATGTAGTCAAACTCATTCATAAGAACGAGAGCGGCCAACTTTTTAGCCTTAGGATTCTTTATAACCGGGATCTCAAAAAACAATCTATGGAAAGCAGGGTGAGTACAGATAAATTTTCTTTCAAGTTTCATAACTAGTGCTGAAATAGCATCCGCGTAAGATCTAGTAGACTTAAGTATAGGAGCATCATCAAGGCTTAAATTTCCAACACAATTGAAAAATTCTTGGATACGTTATTTTCCCATGACATTCCCTTGCCCCTAGATAAAAGTTTTAGCACCCAGATTGCTTGTACGTCCAATCTTAGGAGTAAGGCCATCATCTGTTGGTGCCATACTGAAATCACTCATTATTGCAAGCAAAGGATAGGTCTGACGAGAAAACGGCGAACAAAAAAGAGGGCGAATAAAAACGGCAAATTTTTGTGAAGTGGGGTTGAGGAAAACGAGAGGCAAATGGCAAATAATGTAAATTGTGAGGAGATGAGATTTGTGATTAGGAACCTGGTATATGTTGAAGATCCTCCCCGGCAACGGCGCCAGAAATTCATTTTGATGCGGCTCGAAGCTACGTCGGTATTTCCCCAAAGAGGAAGGGATGATGCAGCACAGCAGCGGTAGGAATTTCCCTCAGATATGAAACCAAGTTTATCGAACCAGTACGAGAACCAAGCAACGCAACATAAATAGCCCCCTGTACAAAGCACTGTAAGATCGAAACCACTACAAAGCACCTCTTCCCATTACAAGATAAAAGATCATGTTGGCCAAACAAAACCCAAATGTTGGAGAAGAAATACAAGGCTATAAGCAATCTTGCATAAAAGAGATCAAAGAAACTCAAATACTTTCGTGGATATAAAAAGATAGATCTGATCATAAACTCAAAGTTCATCCGATCCCAACAAACACACCGCAAAAAGAGTTACATCATATGGATCTCCAAGAGACCATTGTATTGAGAATTCAGCAAGAGAGAGGAAGCCATCTAGCTACTAACTACGGACCCGAAGGTCTACAAAGAACAACTCTCGCATCATCGGAGAGGCACCAATGGAGGTGGTGAACCCCATCCGAGATGGTGTCTGATTGGATCTAGTGGTTCTCTACTCTGCGGCGGCTGGAATTGATTTTCGTCGATGCCTTTAGGTTTCTGGAATATTGGGGTATTCATAGAGCAAAGAGGCGGTCTGAGGGGCACCCAAGGTGGGCACAACCCACCAGGGCGCGCCTGGGCCTCTTGGCGCGCCATGGTCGGTTGTGCTCTCCTCGGAGCACCCCCGAGGCGCAGCCAGGGCCGATTAGGTGTCTTCTGGTCCATAAAGTATCGTTGCATTTGGACTCCGTTTGGTATTGATTTCCTGCAATGTAAAAAACATGCAGAAAACACCAAGTGGCACTTGGCACTATGTCAATAGGTTAGTACCAAAAATGATATAAAATGACTATAAAATGATTATGAAACATCCAAGATTGATAGTATAACAGCATGAAACAATCAAAAATGTCTCCGAGTGCCAAGAAGCACTGTTCTTCGTCTTTTCGACCGTCACGGAGTGGCCGAGTCGAGTTTACTAAAGTGGTGCACCGCCAGGTCGCCGTATGCTGAAATCCACGGTAGGAGCCTGCAGTTTAGTGCAGATGAAATGATGCCACATGTGATCTTATCTACATGAACATGCTATCCTCATGATATGCTTATGCATGCATGGAATTTGTCGGGGCCCCAAGCGCTTCATTTATTTCTCTGTTGCTCAGTGTCTGTGCCTGGCTTTGTACAAGGGGTTACATGCAACATCGGCAAGGCCTGTACAAAAGGGTGGCTACTGGGCAGGGCCCGACAGCCGCGCCTTATGGGTAGAACTTACAGAGATGCTCAATGTTCCATGAGTTTTGCAACTGAATGCCATCTCCCGTCTCCAGATGGACTGTGCCAGGTCTGGTGACTCGTACTACCCGGTAAGGGCCTTCCCACTTCGGGGTTCACTTATTTGTACCCTTGGCGGACTGAACGTGCCTAAGGACAAGGTCCCTGCCTCAAAACTCCGGGCATGAACGCTGCACCTGCGAGAGCGACATAGGGCTTCCTGGTAGCGTGGAGCACGCGTAGCAGCCCAGAGATGGTTCTCCTCGAGTAGCAAAGCTTTGTCACGCCCGTGCTGTTCCTGCGCTACTTCATCGTAGGCAAGCACTCGAGGTGAACCGTAAAAGAGTTCCGTGGGGATAACTGCTTCTGCCCCATAGACTAGGGAGAAGGGAGTCTGCCCGATAGCTCGATTTGGTGTCGTTAAGAGGGACCAACGAACCTCTGGCAACTCGTCGATCCATCGCCTGCCACACTTCCACAGCTTATCAAATGTCCTTGTCTTGGGTCCTCGCAACACTTCAGCGTTCACCCTCTCAGCTTGCCCATTGCTCTTTGGATGAGCAACAGAGGCGAATGTGATCTTGCTTCCGAGGGCATCAACGTATTGCATGAAGGTGTGCCTCTTGAATTGGGTGCCATTGTCGGTGATCATCCGGGCATGGACTCCAAAGGGGCACACCAATCCTTTCAAGAACTTGATAGTTGACCGAGCAGTCACCTTTCTCATGGGCTCTACTTCCGGCCACTTTGTAAACTTGTCGATTGCAACGAACAAGAATTCAAATTCCCCGGTAGCACAGGGGAAGGGGCCCAAGATGTCGAGCCCCCAGACCGCAAATGACCAAGATAAAAGGATTGTTTGAAGAGCTTGCGCATGCAGATGGATATTCTTGGAATGGAACTAGCAGGCTTCATATTTGGTGACCAACTCAACTGCATCTTGGAGGGCCGTGGGCAAGTAAAATCGTTGCTGGAATTATTTTCCAACTAGAGCCCTTGATCCAATGTGTGAGCTGCACATACCCTTGTGTATCTCTGCCAATAGTTCCTTTCCTTTCTCCCAGCAAATGCACATAAATTTCACACCGTTCGGTCTTCTTATGTGCAGCGTGTCATCGACAAGCTGATACATACTGGCCCTCTGGGCTACTCTTTCAGCTTCTTCTTGCTCCTCGGGAAGTTCTCTAGTTTGGAGGAAATGGACTATGTGCCGCGTCCAAGTTGGAGCCTGAGGCTCGGCAACGAGGACTAGCGGCACCTCCTCCTTCGTGGGAGTGCACCCCTCGACCGCGGGGACCGGTGGTCTAGCAGGAGGGGTAGCTTAGTGACCGAAGGAAGTTGTTCCAGCCAAGCTCTCTGTCGGGAGCCTCGAGAGGTTCTACCAGGAGAGGCTTGCTGGAGTCCAGTTTCCTCCTCTTTCTAGACATTGTTGCCGGGGATACGGAGGGCTGAGTCAGATGGAGAACAAAAGTCCCTAGCTCCATAGGGAGTTTTTGCGCAGCACACTTTGACAGATGATCAGCAATACTGTTTTATGCATGGGGTACATGCTCTGTTTGCAATCTGTCAAAGCGCTCCTCCAACTTTCTCACTTCCTCAACATATGCCTCCATCAATGGACTTTGGTAATCTTTGTTCAGTTGTCTCACCACAAGTTGTGAATCTCCGCGGATGATCAACTTCTTGATCCCCAGTTCAGTCGCAATCTTGAGCCCGGCAAGGAGCCCTTCATACTCTGCAGTATTGTTGGTAGCCTTCTCCTGGGAAAATGCATCTCGATGATGTACCTAAGGTGTTCCCTAGTGGGAGCAACTAGAAGAACGCCAGCTCCTACACCTTGTAGGGAGAAGGCACCATCAAAATACATAATCCTTCTTGGGGCGCTTCCTTGCCGGGAATAACTGTCACCAACACTTCTTCATCAGGGGTTGGTGTCCACCGCAATAAACTCTGCTAGTGCTCTTCTCTGAATAGTTGATGTGCTCTCAAACTTCAAACCAAAGCTGGATAATTCCAAGGCCCACTCCACTATCCTGCCGGTGGCCTCATGGTTTCTGATTATTCGTTGCAAAGGAAAGCGGGTGACGACCTTGATCTCATGGGCTTGGAAGTAGTGGTGCAATTTCCTTGAGGCCATGACGAGGCCAAAAATCAACTTTTGCACACCAGAGTACCTTGATCTAGTCCCCTGCAACAGGGATCTTACTAAGTACACTAGGTGCTGCACCACTTCCTTTCTTGCCGCATCCTTGGGACTGTCTCAGTTGCCTCGCTTTGCCTCGTCTTGGACTATATCTGACCTTGCCAGGGTGTGTTCGCTTTGCTCTCCAAAGGGGATAATGGTTGTGGCTGCCGCTTCACCAACTTTCCCGCTGTGCCACCAGTGCCGTGCTGACCACTTGATTAGTTCCCACTAGGTATAGTAGCAACGGCTCCTGTGGTTTGGGGGTAACCAAAGTGGGCACAGAGGAAACATAGACCTTCAAATCTTGCAGCACAACGTCTGCCTCCGGGGTCCACTCCATAGGTCCTGCTTTCTTCATGATTTTGAAGGACGGCAGGGCGCGCTCGGCAGACTTGGAAATGAACTTGCTAAGCATGGCAACACATCCGGTCAGACGCCTCACGTCCTTAACTATCCTGGGTGCTTGAATCTGCTCGATAGCCTTGATATTGTCAGGATTGGCCTCTATCCCCTGATGGGACACAAAGAAGCCAAGCAGCTTGCCAGAAGGAATGCCAAACACACACTTCTCCAGGTTCAGCTTTTGGTTGATCTTGCGCAGATTAGCAAATGTTTCTTCCAAATCCTGAATGAGGGTTGATCTATCCTTGGTCTTGAGCACAATATCATCCATGTAAGCTTCAATGTTTCTATGCAGCTGGGACTCAAAGCCAATCGGAACTGCCCTTGCAAAAGTGGATCCGGTGCTCTTCAATCGAAAGGGCATACGCACAAAGCAATATGTGCCGCATGGGGTGATGAACGTTGTCTTATCTTCATCTTCTTTGGAAATAAAGATCTGGTGGTATCCAGAGTATGCATCTAGAAAAGAAAGCAGGTCACCCTCGGAGGTGCAATCCACAATCTGGTCGATGTGCGGCAAGGGAAATGGGTCCTTTGGGCATGCCTTGTTCAGATCCGTTAAATCTATGCAAAGCCTCCATTTCCATTATCCTTGCGCACCACCACGGGATTTGCTAACCACATTGCATGTAGTACTCCTCTGACCAGACCAGCTGCCTCAAGTTTCTTGATCTCCTCTGCATTGAACTGTTGCCGCTCCAAAGATTGCTTCCGGACCTTCTGCTTGACGGATCGGGCCTGAGGGCAGACAACAAGGTGGTTCTCGATTACCTCCCCGGGAACATTGGGGATATCAGATGGTTGCCAAGCAAACACATCGATATTCACCCGCAGGAAGGCAAAGAGCGCGGTTTCCTATTTGTCATCGAGGGTGGCACTGATAGTGAAGGTTCCATCAGTGCCAGCCAGCCCTGTCGGGACCTTTTTCACAACGGGTGCAGCAACCTTGGATCTCTTGCTATTGGAACCCTCCGGCAAGTCATCAATGAGCACAACGAACTCCCAAGAGGTACATTTCCCGGATTCCTTGCAGGCATCCTTGCTATCTCTCTTCTTTTTCTTGCTTTCTTTGGCGGGAACAGTGGCTTCAGCGGCCTCTACCGCGACTGCTTCCCGGTACAACTTCTCCACGCAAATGATTGTGTCGTTCTTGTCTGATGGAATGGAAATGACGCCTATCATCCCTGGTATCTTCAAAGTGTTGTAGGCATAATGGGATGCTGCTAGGAATTTGCCCAAAGCTGGGCGACCAAGGATTCCATTGTACGGCAAGGGGAGGTTGACCTCATCAAACACAATCTTCTCAGTCCGGTAGTTCAACTCCCCCCCCCCCGAATGTCACTGGTAACATGATCTTCCCCTTAGGATGACTCCTGCTGGGCTTGATTCCTTGAAACGTGCTAGTAACCTCGAGCTCTTCCTCTACTATCTGAAGTTTGCTGATGACCTTTGGAGAAATCAGATTCAAGCCGGCCCCGCCGTCAACCAAGATCTTTGTAACTTTGAGATTACGGATTGCTGGTGAGACCAACAATGGCAAGCACCCTACCGCGATGGTACAGTCATGGTGGTTCTCTTCGTCAAAGATGATTGGCGTGCGGGACTACTTGAGCGTCCTCCAAGAATCTGCCGCCGGCTCCATGGCATTGACTTCATGCGCCCACTATTTAAGTTGGCGGTGAGAGGAGTGTAGAGATGCACCCCTGTCAATGCACATGGCATTTGTGGCTTTCTGGAATTCCTACTCGCTGGTTTCCTGTTCATCTCCTCCATCACTCTCATCATTGCAACCCTCCTTCTCACGGCCTCTGGTGGGTTTCCTTTGATTCTAAGGAGCCTTGCCGATGCGGATTGCTTCGCCACCCCGGCCCTCCCCGCCAGCGCCACACTGACAGTCCTCCGTGTCTCGCTTCTCATATTCAGCCCTCTGCTTCTTGATAAGTTGTTCAACCTGATGACACTCCTGGAGATCATGGCCCTTGGTCCGATGGATCCTGCAGTACGGGCCATCACTTTTTCCAGCCTTCTCAGCAGCCGCGGCTTCCCGGCAATCAGTGCACGCAGCAGCTTCCTTGTCGGGCACCTCGGTCTTGGCCTTCTTGCCAGTACTAGGCATGCCCGATCACTCAGTGGTCATCACTGCCTTATCCTTAAGCCTTTTACTGTGCTTCTTGTTCTTCTTCTTCTGACTAGTGGCCTCGTCATCATCCTCTGAGTCGATGTCGACGCCATCCTCTTCTCCGGGGAGCCGCCTCCCCTCCTCTACCCGAGCACACTTATCCACTAGAGTGTAAAGCTCCTTCACAATCGTGGGATACTGAACATTCATGTTGGAACTTATCCGACGATTGCGCCTGTTGTACAGGAACGTAGCTATCACACCTGCCGGGTGGATGTCTGGAATGTTCCTGTGTACTCGGCTGAACCTCTACATGTACTTTTGCAGAGTCTCTCCTTCCTTCTGCGTGAGGAGCTGCAAGTCACTGGGCCATCCTAGTTCTTGATGGCCGCCCGTGAAGGCGCCAACAAACTCGTGGCACAGGTCAGCCCAGGTCAAAATGGAGTTCTCCGGCAGGTGCATCAGCTAAGACCTCACATTTTGCTTGTGTGCCAAAGGGAGTAGTTGGCAAACACCTTCTCATCTCTGCCCGCAGCAGCTTGAACAACGATGGTGTAGATGCTCAAGAACTCTGTCGGCTTCAGTCTCCCAACATACTTCTCTGGTATTTCCGGCTTGAACTTGCGAGTGGACGGCCAATGGACATGCTGCAACTGACGGGTGAAGGCGGGGCACCAAGCCTCGAATGGCAGGTACCCACCTTCTCTGAGCATGGGCTCCTCGACATTGAGCCTGTCGTGCCTGTCAGAGTAGTGGTGGTTGTTGCGGCGTTGCTTGATGGTGACGCGCGCGCTTTCCCTCTACCTGTCCTCCAGGAGTCGCCGTTGGCCATCGAGACATCATCAAGCTCTTGGTCACGTGGCTCCCATGCAGGTTGCCGTGGAGGGGATTGCACCGAGGGGTGGCCCCTTCCACATGACCAGGAGCGTGGGCCGTTGTTGTCGCCAAGGGAGGCCGTGGCGGGCCAGCTTGTTGCGATCCTTCCACCTTAGCGAAGCCAATCAGGCTATGAATGGTGGCTCTCCACTCATCCATCAGATCGACTACCGGCAGAAATCTCAACAGTAGCTGGGCTCGCACCATGGCCTCCGAAGCGGTGCTTGGCATGTGTCGGTGTACAAAAGTAGGGGCTCTCCTTTTGACCCCTTTACTTGTGCATGGGCAGTCAGAGCCGCGCGCGCCGCGGCCACACTTAGCAGGGTAGGGGAGGGAAGCCGGAGGAAAGCCAAAGCCCAAGGCAACCAGGAGCAAAGCCAAGACCAGAGATGCAAAGAACAAGAGGACGAGGTGGACTCGCCCCCGCCGGTAGGACCCTTGCCGGGGCGGCCTCCACGGCCCCGGCAAGAGCCTTGCCGGGGCAACTTGCCCGACGCCAGGAGAGCAGGCCACCCTTTAGCCCGCGGTTTCCAACACCACCAACAAACTACATTGGAACCAAGGCTCGGCAGGCGCCTCTGTAGTGGCATGCAGATCTTCGTCAAGATCATAAACACACAAGATCAGATGAGGACCAGAAGACGACGATCCTCGGCGGGATCCTAGCCAAGGAAATTCAAAAGACCCCCGGCAAGCGCCTTGGCGGGGACGACTACAACGCCACGTCAAAACCCTTGCCGGGCCCCCAGCAAGACCCTTGCCGTGCGCATCAGCGGGGCCACACCCAGGCCCGCGCCTGCCAAGACTCCACCGCCGTCCCCAAGCAGCTGCTAGCTCAACCAGCTGGGCAGGCACCTGGGTGGCGACGGGCGGCCTCTACACCGACCTAGCAAGCACCTGCGTGGTGGCATGCAGATCTTCCTGAAGGCTCCACCACCGCGCCAGCCCAGCAGCCAGCCAATATGGCGCCGCAAGGCCTCGTCAGCTCGGGCGCGTGTCAAGCCAGGTGAGGCGGCTACAGCTGGGACGTGCTTCCTTCCCGTCCCCGATAAAGCATGGGGGCACATCGGCAGCGCATTAAATGCATTTGTCCGACGGTCCCAGAGGATAGGATTATCGACTGTACACCTTTCCACCTCCTGTGTGCCACCGTGGCGACCCCTTTTTGCCTATAAAAGGAGGCCCGGGGTGACCAGGAGAAGGACTCGGACCTTTTGGGCATGTTACACCCCGTAGCTAGCTCATGAACACAAGAACACTCTAATACATCCACCAAAGTAGGACTAGGGTATTACGCATCCTCGCGGCCCGAACCTGGGTAAACGATCCGTGTGCTTCCTGTCAGACCCGCTCTTTGCACAACCTCGCGCCCACCAACCGTCGAAGGAATCCCAGTGATTCCATAGGTGTCGTTTCCACCGACATCTTTGGCACGCCAGGTAGGGGGCACGGTTGTGGAAATCCGGTCAGTTCTTCATCGCCGTGGCTCCAAAGAAGAAGGCGGTCACGGCGATCGGTTCGTCGGGGGCCGGACGACCCGTACCGGTCCGGGCGAACAGCGGGGCAGTCGCGGACAGGACCCGAGGGGCGGCCCGCGAGCACCAACATCACTCTGGCGGTCAGAGCCTGGCGAGCAGCATCGTCCGTGCACAGGACGACGGGCTGCACGCCGCTAAATCCAGAGGCGGAGCTGGGCGCCCCGCAGGCGGCGCAGGGCCCTCCGGGGGCGGCGCCGCGCCGCCCACGGGCGGCACGGCGACCTCCAAGACGCCTACGACGGCGCCCACAACGCGCTCTTCCCAGGGTGGTCGCGACGAGCAGCGCCACCATGCCGGAGACCCCGGCCGCCGCCGTGGGAAGAGTCCTGTGCATCATCTACGGGACGAAGGAGGCCAGCATGCCCACCGAAGTGCTGGCGAAAATGGCACGCAGCCGCTGGGCCGTGAGAGAGCTCCTCCTAACGTGGTTAGAAGTCGAAGCGCGCTACGGTCCATGCAGCCTTCGCCTCCACCCACGCCAGCAGAAGCTTTGGCGCACGTAGCTGCTCCTCGACTTCCCTCCTACTGCAGAAAAGCTCGACGAGTGGAGAGCCACTATCCGGAGCCTCGTCGGCGACGCCAACAAAGACGAGCCACGGCCGGCGGGGCCCTCAGGCCGGCGCTCCATCGAACCACCGCACGCCAGCGATGGAGGGGTTGGAGGCGCCGCGGCCACAGTCCAGACTCCACGCCAGCCACCGCGGGTGTCGGTTCGTCATGATGACACTTGTGATATCATTTCCATAGCGTCGTCCGACCCACGGACCCACCGCGACCAGCGCCAAGTTCTTCGGGAGCGAGCCCATGAAGATGCTCAAACCACCATCGAGCACCAGCGCGTTACACGCCACCAGTCAAATAGACAGGCGGGGCCCGCTATGGACCACCCAGCGCCGGGAGGCTCCGGCGGCCTACCTTACGAGGTGGGTTGCCTAGGCTTTACCCGTGAGCTGCGGCAGTGCCAGTGGCCGTCCCACCGCACGTTCAAGCCCAACGTCGGCGAGAAGTACAACGGCAAGACCCACCCGTCGGAGTTCCTCAGCATCTACACCATCGCGATGTAAGCCGCTGGGGCTCGCGGCGATAAGGTGCTTGCCAATTACTTCCCATTGGCCCTGAAACCCAATGTCATGTCTTGGATGATGCACTTGCCGGCGGATTCGATTTCTTCTTGGTTGGACCTATGTCATGAGTCCATTGGTGCCTTCACTGGAGGCCACCAAGGTCATGGCCAGGCAAGTGATTTGCATATCATTGCCCAGAAGGAAGGTGAAAACCTGCACAAGTACATATAGAGGTTCAGCCGAGTGCAATACAACATCCCAGATGTTCACCCTGCCGCCATGATCAGCGCATTCCATCAGAATGTGCGCAACCGCAAGATGCGTGAAAGAGCTGGCAATGAACAAGGTCAAGGATGTGGCCAAACTTTACCTTCTGGCCGATAGATGCGCTCGGGCTGAAGAGGGGTGGAAGTACCCCGGCGAAGATGCCGGCGCGGAAACCGACTGTACCGACGAAGACACCGCCGCCCCGACGAAGAAGGGTCGGCGTCGCAACAGGAAGCGCAAGGGCAAGACCGTGCTTGCCGTCGAGGGATCCGACGACACCGGCGCCGCCAAGAAGGCCAAGGCAGACGACCCCGGCAAGGAGATTGCCGGGTGCGCCGCTTGCCGGGCCTTGGCGGCTGCCGACTTGCCAGGAGGCTCTGACAAGCAGTACTGCATGATCCACCGCACCAAAGGCCACGACCTCCAGAACTGCCCACAAGTCGAGCTGCTTGCTGAAAAGCAAAAAGCCGAGTATGAGAGGTGGGACAAGGAGAAGGCCAAGATGGCGCTGAAGGATCCGGTAAGAAGCGTGGCGGCCAAGGAGGTCGCCGCGGCAAGGATAACCAGCAAGAGAGGCCCGCTCGGGGCTGCGACAAGAAGCAGGAAGACGATGATCATGACGAGGACAACGAGTCCGACGAGCATGAGTTTCAGAAGGCTACGGAAGGCATGTGCGTCGATGGTGGCGCCTCGCTGCATACTTCTCACTGCCAGCTAAAATAGTGGGCGCGTGAGATCACAGCAGCGGAGCCCTCGTTCGACGCTCAGAAGCCACTGAAGTGGTCCAACATGCCCCTCATCTTTGACGCCGAGGACGATCCTTACAGCACAACTACGGTCGGGTGTTTGCCATTGTTGGTCTCGCCAACGATACACAACCTCAAGGTGAACAAGATGCTGGTTGACGGCGGGGCAAGTCTGAACTTGATCTCACCCATTGTGATCAAAATGCTGCAAATTCCTGATGGAGACCTCGAGGAAACGGGCACATTTCAAGGGGTCAACCCAGGAAGGAGCCAGCCGAAGGGGAAGGTCACATTGCCTGTGACGTTCAGAGGCGAGTTGAACTACAGGACTGACAGGATTGTCATCGATGTAGCCGAGATCCCCTTGCCCTACAACGGGATCCTCGGCCGCCCGGCACTAGCCAAGTTCATGGCGGCGTCGCACTACGCCTACAACATGTTGAAGATGCCTGGGCTGATGACCATCATCACCGTCCCCTCCGGCAAGAAGGACGCGCTGATTTGCGCTGACCAACTCTACCGAGAAGCAGTCGCGGCAGTAGCCGCCACGGCACTTGCTCCTGCTGCTGAAGCCCCGGGAGGGAAGAAGAAGACCGGCAAGACCTCTCGCACCCGCTCCGGCAAGCGCACCTCTTCGGAGTGTTGTGCTATCGTCGAGGACGTGCCAGAGAGCTCCACCAGCAAGAGTAAGAAATCCAGAGCTGCACCACCAGAGACCAAGAGGGTGTCCGTCAAGGAGGATGGCACGGGAGGGGCTTTCACCATAAGCTCCACCCTCGACAGCAAATAGGAAAGCGCGCTCGTCACTTTCCTGCAGGCGAATGTCGATGTGTTTGCATGGCAAGCATTCGACATCCCCCGCGTTCCCAGGGAAGTGATTGAGCACCATCTTGCTGTCTGTCCCCATGCGTGACCCATCAAGCAGAAGGTCAGGAAGGAAGATTTGGAACAGCAGGAGTTCATCACAGAGGAGATCAGGAAGTTCGAAGCGGCGGGCTTGGTGAGAGGAGTGCTCCATCCGACATGGTTGGCCAATCCGGTGGTGGTGCGCAAGGCGAACGGGATGTGGAGGCTGTGTATTGATTACACAGATATCAATAAGGCTTGTCCTAAGGACCCCTTCCCGTTGCCGCGCATTGACCAGATTGTTGACTCCATGGCTGGGTGTGATCTGTTATCGTTCCTCGATGCCTACTCGGGCTACCACCAGATCTTCAGGACAAAGGAAGATGAAGAGAAGATAGCATTCATCACCCCATGTGGTACGTATTGCTTTTTATGGATGCCTTTCGGGTTGAAGAGTGCTGGCTCGACATTCGCAAGGGCGCTCCAAATTGGTTTTGAGCCCCAGCTACATAGAAATATGGAAGCTTATATGGATGACATAGTGGTCAAAACCAAGGACAAGGTAACGCGCCGATGGACAGCTTGACGAGGAAGGCCCTCAGTAGGGCGCGAGGCCGAGGGAAGGGCGATGCGGTCAGTCGGAGTCGAGGTCGGCATCCCGCCGCTCGATGCCCTCGTCTTCGCTATCGCTGTCCTCCTCATCACTCCCACTTGAGGAGGAATCTTCATCGTCGGAGGAGCTCCCCACGCAGCACTTCAGTCGAGTTCCAAGATCTCCGAAGACCTTGACGGAGAGCAGGCCGTCCTCCATTAACTTGAAGTAGAGGACGAGCCCCGCCGTAAGGCTATGGATGCGAGTGAACGTCTTCCATCCGCGACGGAGGTACATGACCTGAGGAGCAGGGAAGTCGACGTCAACCCGCATACCACCATTCCTGCAGCCCCTCATGTGCAACCTGAGGGTCTGGGGAGGGTCAAGCTCCATCTCCCGAGCAATTGGGGTGGGGAGGCGAAGACGACGACGCGATGGCCGGCGCAGCCGGATGAAGAATTCGCGGGGCTGGTCCCCAACATGGCCCTCCATCGAGGGAGGCATCGCCGGCGGAGGCGGGGCCGGTGCGCCGCCCCGTCCACCTGTTCCCCGAGTGCCACGGCGACCTCGGCCTCGCCCCCTCCCCTTCCTCTCATGGCTGGCTCCGCCACCGCGAGCTCTTGGGAAGGGGGGACGCGCTGTCGAGCAGCGACCCTTGCTGCCACCGTTGAAGGGCCGGCGCCCCCTCTCGCCATGGCAAATGGAAGAAACTAGCAGAGGTAGAAGGAGATGGACGATGAAAGAATGTGGGGGTGCCA
The DNA here is from genome assembly GCF_002575655.3 of Aegilops tauschii subsp. strangulata. Classification (NCBI taxonomy): domain Eukaryota; kingdom Viridiplantae; phylum Streptophyta; class Magnoliopsida; order Poales; family Poaceae; genus Aegilops; species Aegilops tauschii. The sequence continues at coordinate 176,713,995 of NC_053038.3, read as the reverse complement.
TACCCCTCCCCCCTTCTTATAAAGGGGCGAGGTCGAGGCTCGGCCGCCCCACTCGACCAATCCTGTCATCGGGAGCGCAGGGCATCAGGACCGACCCGCTGCCCCAATCGGCGACGGCCCGGTTTCCCGCCTCCACCGCCTGCCACCTGCATGAGGGACACGTGGCGAGCGAGCAGAATCGAAGGGACGGGTGAGGTGAGCGTTCCCCACCCCGTGATCGTGGGGCATGGGCGCCTTGAAAACCGCGAACCAAGTCCACCCAGTAGGTGAGCCTCGCCTCTGCGTCTCCCTCTTTTTATGGGGAAGGCGCGTGCCGCCTCCTTTCCTATTTACTGCGACGTGACGCATGCGTGCAGAGACCGCCCCACGCCTGACCCCGACGTCACACACGGTCCTCCACATCGCGCGTTCAACACGGATCGTGGGGAAGCGCAGCGGACGAAACAGTTACTGCGGTAAAAATCCACCCCACCTGCCCGCGCACCGTTCTGGGCCTGGCCCAACAACGCGTCGCGCTTATGTGTGGCCCAGACCCGGGGGCTCCTGTCGGTGTACAAAAGTAGGGGCTCTCTTTTTGACGCCTTTACTTGTGCACGAACAGTCAGAGCCGTGCACGCCGCGGCCACACTTAGCAGGGCAGAGGAGGGAAGCCGGAGGAAAGCCGAAGACCAAGGCAACCCGGAGCAACGCCAAGACCAGAGATGCAAAGAACAAGAGGGCGAGGTAGACCCCCCCGGCAGGACCCTTGCCGGGGCGGCCTCCGTGGCCCTGGCAAGAGCCTTGCCGGGGCAAATTGCCCGAGGCCAGCAGAGCAGGCCACCCTTGAGCCCGCGGTTTCCAACACCACCAACCAACTACATTGGAACCCAGGCTCGGGAAGCGCCTCTGTAGTGGCATGCAGGTCTTCGTCAAGATCATAAACACACAAGATCAGGTGAGGACTAGAAGAAGATGATCTTTGGCGGGATCCTAGCCGAGGAAATCCACAAGACCCCCGGGGATAACTACAACGCCACGGCAAGACCCTTCCCGGTCCCCCGGCAAGACCCTTGCTGAGGGCATCAGCGGGGCCACAGCCAGGCGCGCGCCTGCCAAGACTCCACCGCCGTCCCCAAGCAGCTGCTAGTTCAACCAGCTGGGCAGGCACCTGCGTGGCGACGGGCGGCCTCTACACCGACCCAGCAAGCACCTGTGTGGTGGCTTGCAGACCTTCGTGAAGGCTCCAACATCGCGCCAGCCTAGCAGCCAGCCAACGTGGCGCCGCGAGGCCTCGTCAGCTCGGGCGCGTGTCAAAGCCAGGTGAGGCGGCGACAGCTGGGACATGCTTCCTTCCCGTATAAAAGGAGGCCCATGGCAAGGGGGGCACATCGTCAGTGCATTAAATGCGTTTGTCCGAAGGTCCCAGAGGATAGGCTTATCGACTATACACCTTTCCACCTCCTGTGTGCCACTGTGGCGACCCCTTTTTGCCTATAAAAGGAGGCCCGTGGCGACCAGGAGAAGGATTCAGACCTTTTGGGCAAGTTACACCCCGTAGCTAGCTGAAGAACACAACAACACTCTAATACATCCACCGTAGGACTAGGGTATTTCGCATCCTTGCGGCCCAAACCTGGGTAAACGATCCGTGTGCTTCCTGTAAGACCCACTCTTTGCACAACCTCGCGCCCACCAACCGTAGAAGGAATCCCAGTGATTCCATAGGTGTCCTTTCCACCGACAGCATGGGTGAGGACGATGTAGTTCGTAACATCGCCCGGCTCCACTACAAAAAAGATACACTTCCGTGATGATACGTGTTTGTCACAGTAGGTCACGTTTTCTGTCATGCATGTACATCCATGACGATTTTATGACAGAATCAAGATAGTCATACCTGTGCTGTCATAGAAGTGTTCCATGACATTACCCAAGTTATCATCACAGAAGTGTTCACTTCCATGACGATAAATGCCGCGTCATGGAAGTGCTTTTGTCAAGGGTGACCGGCACGTGGCATCCACCGTAACGGGTCGCCGTTAAGCTACCGGGTCCGGTTTTGGATCCGTTAACCCGCTAATAGCCACGACCAATGACGATTTTCCACGTGTAAAATTCTCATTGACAGACGGAACCACGTGTCAGCTCGGCGTTGGCACAGGTGGCACTCATCCAATGGGCGAGATGAGCCTATGATATGTCGACACGTGGACCGGCCCAACAGTGGCCCATTTAGGTTAAAAGGCCGGGCCTGCCAAAATAAGCGGGCCGGCCAATTAGCGGCCTACTTGAGTCAGGCCCATTTACAAGCACGGCCCTTACAAGTTACACAGAATCGGCCCATCAAAGGCCCATTCTACATTTGACAATTTCTAGCCCATCGTCAGTTTTAGCCTGTTAACGGCCCGCTACGTCTTTGGGCCCAACTGCGGGCCGAGCTTATTTCGGCCTGTTAGTGGCCCATCATCAGTTTCAGCCCGTTAACGGCCCGGAACGTCTTTTGGCCTTTTCTCAGCCCATTCTGTAGTTGGGCCAATTCTCGCCCGCTGTGACATTAGGCCTGTAATCAGCCCATTCGGTAAATGGGCCAACTCCTAACCCATTTTGTCTCTCGGCCTGTTAACGACCCGCACAACAGTTGGGCCTTTGACTTTAGGTCCATTAGGGGCCCATGTTTCGTAGGGTATCATTCCAGCCCAGCGTGAGTCTCGGCCTGTTAAAAGCCTAGTTTGCAAATTGGGCTTCCTTTGCCCCATAACACTTTCGGCCACTTACTAGCCCGTAAAGTAAAAGGGCTGAGACAAAATTGACATCTATTTCGGCCTGCTAGAGGCCCGCGGGCCATTTCCATTTATACGGCCCTATCGAGCTTTTGTCCTATTAACGTCCTCCTAAGATCCGTTGTTACGGTGATCATTTGGGATGCACTAAATATTATTTTGACCAGCCCAATTAAGGCCCGCTTTGACTACACATGTTTGTTCGTTTGTATGGCGTCCAAGAAATGTTTGGGCATGTGGGCCCCTGTTTCAACGATATAGCAGATACAAGAATTATCCTAATCTATACTATCGCCTCTGAAAAACATACACTATACAATAAAAGACTAAGGCATAGAAACGTAGAATAATCCTACACTATACAATAAAGAAATTACAGCCGAATATACCCACTGGGCATTATAGTTCGGCACTAGTGATAATAAAGTGTACACAAACAGCAAATTACATACACTGGACAAATAAAGCGCATACATCATGGACATGCATCAACAGAACTTACCATTTGAACTATAATCTCTTCAGAAAATAGGATTGGCCGGATTCAGATAGCACAAATTTCAGTTTGCAAAATCTCCAATTCCTTCGTGATTACCTCAGTGTCTTGTTTCCTTTTTTTGACTCCTGCATCTAATACCTGCATGTCCAATCTCAACTTGTTGATTGTACATTGAGAATCATGTACAGGTTGTCTTGCCACCTCTAGTTGATGCTCGAGAACATCAGCACCTTCCAATTCCAATCCATAATCATTCGGTAACGGCCATGTCGCACTGCTCGCAGATCATTGTGTTGATGTCACTTCATCCTGAAATGTTTCTGTAAGTACACATGACTAGGGCAAAAATATAGTTACAACAGTGAAGCGAGCAAGACAGACTATTTTGTACATGGCAAAACAGGACTAACAATAATGTTACACGTCATGAAGCATAAGCAGGTGATATTAAAAAATTATAAAAATGGTAGTCTGTGCAGCCTACATGCAGAAATCTCTCTTAGCTCACCAGAGGAGCATGATATTGGGGTCAAATCCAAAACACAGACAAGTTACAAATTTACACAGCACGTTGCGTATAAGTAAGCAAGCAGTTGGCCATTCTGTAGCTCAATTAAAGTCTTTGGGAGCATAATGAATAGCAGAGGGATTCATACAAACCTACTACAGCAAGCAAAGCTATGCAATCATTAGGCTAGTATAAACTAGATTGTGAGCCTCATGCAGTAATAGTTGGTTAATATACTTCAAAGCTTTAGGCACACTTCGCTAGAGTAATTAAATGGTAAGGCCTTTAATTATGTCAACTAATAGATATAGAAGTACCCAACATCAGGCATCATTGTTTGGGCATCTCATTAACTGAGGACAAATAAATCAATTGAAAAGAGCAAATTAACTATGCCTGAAACAAACAAGGAATTGAACTGTTGAGTTAGATACAGTGACTTACCTTAACTGGTTGAACAGGCTCAGCGCTGCTCCTACTTCTCTTGCATGGCTCCTTCCTAACATCTTGTACATGGAAATCCTCAATCTTATCTTAATTGCACCCCCTCTTATCTTCATTGCACCCCCTCTACAAGGTGACAAAAACTAGCTACTCGTCTCCTTGGAAGATAAATATGAATACTTTCTAGTCTGTGAACAACACAAAAGGATGAGATTATAACAAAACAACACCACATAGTGAAACATGCCACATCTCTTGCACTTGCACACAATGAAATGAGCATTTACTATGTGTGCACTATGTAAAACCTAGGCATACCTTCGAACTGGATCTCCAGGTACTCTTGGAGAGCCTACTTCAGTGTAAAGCCAAACCTTTATGTCACCTATGAGTTAGACAAGCCCCGGCTACAGCAGCCCTTAGTGTTTAAATCGTTGACGAGCTATGTTAGAGTGTTAGGTCAAGAACAACAAGTAATCAAAGAAAACAGTTCTGGTATGGCTGGCGGATGCAGACAAGCAATTGAACAGATGAATCAAGAAAAGAGGCAAAGAAGGAGGCTTAAAACCATCACTTGACTGACCAGATTCAAGGGGCATTTAACATCATGTGCAACGTATGAACTAACATAAACATTGCATATTCCAGATTCTACAATGGAATGCACATGTATTAGGTTATGCCATGCATGATGATGCCTAAATGTACACTACAGCAGGTAGGAGTGATTCATTATCGCACGCATAATTGAATTACTGGTTAAGGGCTAGTTCTATTACGCCTTTTCAAAGCTTATTGTCAAAATAAGCCATAGAAGATGTAAAGAAGTCATTTTTGAGTTATGGGCTTGGTCTTAACTTATTTCTCTTTGGATGGGGGGTGTTTCGGGTAGAAGCTCACTAAAAATGAAGGGAAGGGGAATAGTGAAATGACTCTATTTTCTGCCAATATGTCGGAGTAATGGGCCACGGGTAGCCTAACCCGAGTCCCTAAGCATTTCAAGACATTTGGGCCGGCTGCGTCCCTCAAGCATCCAGAATGAAGCGCCGCCTTCTGGTGGGCGGCTGGCTCAAGTGGCTGGCTGCCAGAAGACGGCCAAGTACCAGAAGACGGCACCAAGATGGGCCGACTCCTAGTAGGCAGCCTCCAGAGAGGCCGGCTCCTAGCGGGCGGCCCATGACGCCCTCAGAGTCTGTGCCCCCCATGAAGAAGACAAGACAGGATGTGGCTACAGTGTAGCCCATCAACCCCATATCCACGGCATGGCGTGGCCACAGTGCCCCATACAGGCGGAGATCTTCGCACCCTCGGTATTCTTTTCATCCGCGGTTTCCCACTTCTGTTTCCTATTTGATTTCAGAACAGCGGAATATCATCACCCGTGGTTCACTTGAGCATGAATAGAGTTCGGTCTCCTTATGAATTCAAGTTGGTAAAGAAGTGGACTCACGGCGCGACACTATTTCCACTCCATCCTTGACGTCACCTTATCAGGCGGAGCCCTGTTCCCACAACGGCATGTCGGTACGGCCTGCAGGCGGCGGGCCCTAACAGGCAGCGAGAGCCCGGAAGGCGGCATAGCCTGACCAGTCGGACCAAAGGGGAGCCGGCCTCTAGTAGGCGGCCTGCTCCTCCCTCGAGGTCTGTGCGCCATTCACCAGACGAGACACGGTGTGGCTACAGTGATCTCCCACCAGACGACGGGACTGTAGCCACGCCCCTCCCCGACCAAGTATGCGTCATTAGCATTGCGGCTACAGTAATCAGCCGCCGACCAGACCCGCAAGCGGCGGAGGCGGCCTGTCGGCTCCGTACCAGACCAGTCGCGGGGCCCACCAGGTGGCAGGCCCCGGCAGCCGGCGGAGAAGACGGTGACCAGAGACACTGATAGCCGGGTCCTACACCCTGCAAGATTACCATTGTACCCCTGGGGGTAGGCCTATATAAACCCCCCAGGGCACCCATGCAAAGGGTTCCCAACCTGTTAGAATTAGACTCATACATAGAGAGAGGGGAGAGCTAGCCTTGCTTTCTCCTGCCTCTAGCATACAGCTCGAGGAGCACCATTGTACTCACTAGTGCCTTAGTGATCATGCGGAGACCCTACAGAGCAGGACTAGGGGTGTTATCTCCTAGGAGAGCCCCGAACCTGGGTAAAGTACGCCGGCGTTCGTGTCTACGCCTCATCCCGCTTCCGGGCACCGGCGACGTTCTATTCGCTCCCACCATGATAAGCCATCCTTTGGCATATGTCGCACCCAACCCCCGACACCATATTACACTCAAAATGCAATTGCCCTGCCCGCTTGCATCTCCTCTCCCCTTTCCCTCTACCTTGATCCCCTGCATGCAGCGATAGGGTTCCTCCACCGAGCCGTCGCCACTGGTCCCATCTGGCCTGGTCCCCGACGATGCTCTGTCCAGCTAGGCTGCATGGCCAGCGGGTAGGGCCAAATCTCCCTGGCTGCTCCTCTCTCTCACGCCGCCCCTCATTCTCATGGTCTCCAGCAGCTGCTCCATTGTGGTCCGTCCAACGCACTACTCCAGCGGGCGCCGCACAACTACCGCTAATGCCACACTGCGGTAGAAGCCACCTTATTCCCCCTCCCCTCCTCCCAGGCCGTGGCCTTGAGGTGCTGTTGAAGGATGAGCTCATCCAACAAGGTGAGGATCCCCTCTGATTTTTTGCCAAATTTTCATTCTGATCCACTATACGATGAATTGCTATGAGCTACTTCTCTTCCTGCTATATGATGCATTGCTATGAGCTGCTCCTACTGCTTCTAAATGATGAATTGCTATGAGCTGCTGCTATATGATAAATTGCGATGAGCTGCTGGTGCTATATGATGAGTTGCTATAAGCAGCTCCTATTGCTGCTATATGATGAATTGCTATGAGCTGCTTCTGCTACTGCTATATGATGAATTGCTATGAGCTGCTCCTGCTCCTGCTATATGATGATTTGCTATGAGTTGCTGCTGGTATATGATGGATTGCACACTTCTGTTGTTGCTGCTGTATGATGAGTTGATATGAGCTCCTGCTGTTGCTATATGATGCTTTCAGGTGGTACTGCTATATGATAATAACTAGCCACTTGGACCATTGAATTTTAATAAATAATTGTTCTTCATTTAAATGTGGGTCATGCGTTCTTCATTTAAATTAGGCAACGGGATCTCTATGGAAGACATGGACCAAAGTAGATTGTGCCAAGTAGATGGTATCTTTGTATTTGCATTTTGAACAAATAGTGATGGTCTGTTTTCCTATCATATTAATTACTGGAGTGGATTCAATTTGTGATGTTTGCAAGTCACATTAATTTTCATATGGGCATAAAAATGACACTGCATAGGCTCACCGCTGCCTCTCCTTTTTTTGCGATGTTCCATGAAATTGCCAAATACATCTTGTAGTTTTTCATTGTGTAACCCTATCTGCAAGTTCACACGCCTAATTTCGGACATCTCTACATGATAATACATTGCATATCCCTTGCGCATATTTAAACCACCAATTAACGATTATGTGCGTAGCATAAACTAGCCATGCTCTGTGTGCCGGACTAGTAGGCACTCTAAGGGAGCCTAATGTAGCATTGGAATTCCTACATGCCACCTATGATTTTGTGTAATGTACTACCTATGTTCCTAAATATATGTCTTTGTAGAGATTCCAGTATGAACCACATACAGATGTATATAGATGCATTTTCGAGTGTAGATTCACTCATTTTGCTCCGTAGGTAGCCTATAGTGGAATCTCTAGAAAGACTTATATTTAGGAACGGAGGTACGAGGTAGTATCATGTATGACCTCCACATATCTAATTTAGCAGCCAGTAGTAGAAATCATTGTCTGCACAAAGGGATTACTGGTCGAAAATCCTAGCAAAGCACGCTGCCAGGCACACAACAATACAAGAGAGAGAGACACACACTTACAAGATCATAGCAATGCCTCAGTCCAGAATCTTGGTTGGCCAAGCTGTTAGATCTAGAAGAAACATCGTCCTTGTAGTGTTTGCCAGCTGCATAACAGGTAACAGCGACATGTTAGTATATTTGAAGTACATCGGGCAGGTGATGCTGGACGGGTTTAAAGGTGAAGTACCTAGGCCATGGCGAGTGTTTGGCATCTTGCTAGATGGTAGGAATCAGGTTAGAAACGTCAAGGGTGATGATGCTGCGCTGGCTGTCAGGGTCCGGTAAGGAGATCTAGAACCGTCGAGTAGGGTGTTTGTGGAGCGGCTCCGGTGCTTGGCATCTTGCTAGACGGGTGGACTACGGTGTGGGCGAAGCAGATCCGTGGCCGTGGACGAGGGCATCGCTGAAGCTGCTCCGGTGGTTGGGTTAAGGATGGTGTCGACGATGCGGATCTGAGGCCGTGGACGGGGCGTCAGAAGCTTCTCCGGTAGGTTGGATGAGGGTGAGACGAACCGGATCTGTGGTCGTGGACTTGTGAGTGGTCAAAGGGGCCCCAGTAGGGTTGAGAATGGTATAGGAGAAGCTACTCCAGTACGGTTAACGATGGTGTCGGCGAAGTGGCTCCGGTCAGTTGAGAAAGGTGTCGGCGAAGAGGATCAGAGGCCGTCGACGGGGGCGTCGGTGGGGCGGGTTCGGGGAGGTGTGGACGAAGCGTCTCCGGTGGGGTGTACGAATGAGCCGCTACAGATGCGCTGTGGTTGACAAGAGTACCGACGAAGCAGATCTGGCACCGTGGACAAGGCCGGCACTGAATGGGCTGTGGTACAGTGGTGGATGAGCAGTCTACTTGTTTCTAGTGGAGATGGGAGGGGTAGATGTGGCCGCAGAAGCAGATCCGGCGAGGTGGACTCCGGTGGCAGTGAATGGGCTCTGGTATGCCGGTGGATGAGCAGTCTAGGGTTTCGAGAGGGGAGGGATAGAAAGGCCGATAAAGTACGGACGGGGTGATGTAAGATGCTCTGGTGCTGTGGAGTTAGTCGTTTTTGCGGGAGGGGGTGAGGAAATGGGGGTGCCAAGTGGTGGGGGGAACATGACATTACCAAAGGAGCCCCGACCTATTATGTAGATGAGGGCGGTATTGTTACTGTTGTTCTCCGTGCACCAAGGACAAAAGGGGAATTTCACATGCTAAAGAATAGGTGGCGGAAATTTTAGAAGGGGGCGGGAGATTTTGACGCCCACGGGATCGTTCGTATCCAGTTTCAACTAATTTTGGATCGTGCTAGCAGGAAGGTTATGCGAGACTGTGTACACGGGGCACGCGTCAGCAGTTAATAACTGGTGTGAAGTCCACCCGAGAAGAAAAAGATAATAACTCGGGATGATGCACCGATAACTTGGACGTTCACATGGCCGCGGCCAATCGTACGAGTGTAGAGGCGCGTTCACAAAATAGGGATCAAACGCTCAGCCTATGTATTTCTCGTGTAAATAGATAATTTATTGCCATTGGTTATTTACTTTAGACATAATGCATTGCTGTGATAGTGTAGAGGCGCACAAAAAGAAATGGATATTGTAGTCCCACAAAAGAAATGGATATTGTAGTCCGCTACTTAAAAGTGTTACCTCATATGATTACATAGCCTCCATTTCATAAATTGCGTACCCGTTCAATTCATATATGAATATTACATATATTACTTCATAATAGAACCTTAAATCATCCAAGAATAATGAATTTGAATGCAAGAGTAACAATGGTGCATGTACATGATAGCTACATTCGTTGTTTCAAGAAACATCACTGTAACTTTGGCATGCACAATTGAAAAGGTTTATTTAGATAGAAAAAATGTGATATGTTAGTGTCCAATCTTTATAGAGTTGAATCGATATTGTACCTTTGGCCACTATACAAAGTAGATATTGATTTATGTTCAAGAGATGCACGTCCATGATCGCTAGAAAGTGATACGTGAATGAATTGTGCAATCTCTCTCACACGCATACATATCTCATTTCCCCGTGGGCATCGGAATCACAGATGCGCACTTCATGTATTTCTCTCCCTCCGTTAAGGTTAGGATTCGTCTTTCTACCCCGTCCTACAAGTCTCTCACACAGAAACAAACACGCTCTCTCTATCAAACACAACCACCCCTTTAATTCCACCCACCCAGAGCCACTAATATCTCAAAGGATAATTATGTCTCTCACACATATGCGTAAGGTTAACTCGAGTTCCCAAACCGTATGAATACATACAATGGGATTCCAGCAGAGCACCTTTTGTTTTGAGATTTCTCTCTCTCTCTCTCACACACACACACTCACACACACACACGCGTAGACAATGGTTATTGCTTCATTTTTTCCGGCACTTGCATGCACACCGTTTGTTTATCTCCGTGATGCTTTAAGTATGCCACGCACACATCCTATCTACCTATCCCTTAATATAGATATGTGTCACACAAACTCCTTCTCCCTACTAGCAAGATGCCCATGCGTTGCACGGAACATCAAGATGCATTTGTATGAGTAGTTTATCTTGTGGGAGAAAAGGATGAACGAGGGAATGCCTTATTTGCAAATGTGGAGAGGGGTGTGGGTATCTATTTGCAAAATTGCCATAGTTTCCTTCCTATCCATCAGATATAAATCGGATGGCCTATATTGCAGGATGGCAGGAACACCATCATCACCAACTCTGTTTTTTATAAGAGTAGAGATATGTAAGTGTCACTGCCCCCCCCACCCACACACACACACTTCCCGACACCGAAGGAGTAGGGTGACACATCGATCTTGATACTAATCTATCGACTGGCTTCTCTCTCAAACACTCACACACACACACACACACTACCTGAGACCGAAGGAGTAGGGTGGCACCTCAATCTTGATAGTAATCTATATACTCCTCTTTAAAACACAAACACATATACACACACACTCGCTAGTTGTGCCGCTGTGCCTACCGCACACACTCTCGATACGTCTTTCTCTCCCTCCCCCTCCCCACCCGCAACCTCAACAATGACAGCAGAAGGGTGACAACTCGATCTGATCTTAATCTGTCAATTGGTTTCTCTCTCAAACATTGTGTCTCTGTGCCTCGCTTAGACACACTCGATACGCCTTTTTCTCCATAGCTCCCTCGATATGTAGACTTCTCGCGCGCGCACAGCTGTAGTGATGATGACGCTGAACCCAATGTGCTTTGTTTTTACCGGCCTCATGTGATAGTTTTCACACTGTCCTCTGTTAATTAACAAGAAAACCTTTTCTTTGTTACTACTAGTGAATCTGAAATCATTCAGGGCAGACATAAAATATATCACTTCAACCCAATTATCGCAGTAATTATTTTAAAAGAAACTAGCTAGATGCATGTGCGTTGCACGGAACATCAAGATGCATTTGTATGAGTAGTTTATAGCCTCTCTTATAAGCATGATTGCTTATAGACTCGTATTTATTCTCCGATATTTGGGTTTTGTTTGGCCAACTTGATCTATTTATCTTGCAATGGGAAGAGGTGCTTTGTGGTGGGTTCAATCTTACGGTGCTTGATCCCAGTGATAGAAGGGGAACCAACACATATGTATCGTTGCTACTAAGGATAAAACGATGGGGTCTATATATACATAAATAGATCTTGTCTACATCATGTCATTGTTCTTATTGCCTTACTCTGTTTCTCCATGAACTTAATACACTAGATGCATGCCGGATAACGGTCGATGTGTGAAGTAATAGTATTAGATCCAGGGAGGAGTCGGTCTACTAAACTTTGATGTGATGCCTATATAATGATCATTTCCTGGATATCGTCATGAATATTTGAAGTTCTATCAATTGCCCAACAGTAATTTGTTTACCCATTGTTTGCTAGTTTTCTCGAGAGAAGCCACTAGTGAAACCTGCGGCCCCCGGGTCTCTTCTTTAATATATTTGCCTTTACAATCTTATTTCCTTTTCTTTTATTTTTAGATCTATTAAACCAAAAATACAAAAATACCTTGCTGCATTTTATTTTATTTGGCGTTGGATCTATCAATATTTACTACTCTCTCGCGTCCATTTGCAATTTGTGGCGGCGTTGCCTGAAAGGGATTGACAACCCCTTTTTACACGTCGGGTTGCGAGTATTTGTAATCTGTGTGCCGGTGCTGGTTACATAGTGTTGCTTCGTTCTCCTACTGGTTCGATAAATTTGGTCTCATCACTGAGGGAAATACCTACCGCCGCTGTGCTGCATCATCCCTTCTTCTTTGGGGAAATACCGACGTAGCTTCAAGCCGCCATCACTTGTTTATTTGCTTGCTTGTAGTCAGTGCAGTTCTTTTTCCGCGGTTTGCTAGTGGCTGCAATAACCTATTTTCTAAAAACTAGGCCACAATAACTATGGGCTACATATTTACTTTAGTTACCAAGGGCCTCCTACAGGCCTTAGAAACAATGGGCCTTCTAAGGGCCGTAGAAATAATGGTCCTTCTACGGGTCGTAGCATCAATGGGCTTTCTACAGGCCGTATGATCGATCGACCAAACATGGGCCAATAATAGACTGCATTATGGGCCGTAAACGGGCTAGGGTTGGAATCGTCCGTTCATGGGCTGACCATAACGGGTTGTCATTAATCGGCCATATTTGATGACGCTATGAAAACGGCCCAACGGATTAACGGGTCACAAACGGGCTGATTGTAACCACGGGCTGAATTTGCCCACAAGCAGAAAAGGCCAGTAACGGGCTGTAAGTAACCGAATGCTGGAAATGAGCCCAAGAATAAATGGGCCCTGAGAAGGCCGAAAGATAACACTGCTTGGAAACGGCCCAATGGAATAATGGGCCATTAATGGGTATAAAGCGGTACACTATTCATTACGGGCCAGATTCACCACGGGCCGTTAATGGGTCAAGAGTTACAAAGGGCCCCATATGGGCCGAAAGACATCACGGGCCATACATGGGACGGAAATTACAACGGGCTAGAATCATATTGGACGGCCCAGATGAAGCTATTGGGCTAAATTCCGATAGGATGTAATGGGTCGTGAGTTAGCCGGCCGTAAATAGGCTATATACGAACAGACCGTTAACAGGCTTTCCATGGGCCGGCCCGTTACCTTTTGACCAATTCAAATGGGCCAGCCTTTTCGCCGGAATGGGCCTCTGTTGGGCCGCGCCACGTGTTGACGTATCATAAGCACCTCCTGTCCAATGAGTGGATGACATCTCTCCCTACGCAGAGCTGACACATGGTTCCGTCGGCCAATGAGAATTTTACACGTGGAAAATCGGCATTGGTCGTGGCTGTTAGCAGGTTATCGGATCCAAAAACGGACCCAGTAGCTTAACGGCGACCCGTTACGGTGGATGCCACGTGTCGGTTACCCTTGATGAAAGCACTTCCATGACGCGCCATTTATCTTCATGGAAGTGGACACTTCCGTGATGATAATTTGAGTAATATCATGGAACACTTCTACGACAGCACATGTATGACTATCTTGATTCTGTCATAAAATAGTCATGGATGTACATGCATGACAGAAAACGTGACCTACTGTGACAAACATATATCATCAGAGAAGTGTTTTTTTTGTAGTGTTAGGTGTGCTAACCTTAGGCTATAAACCAAACAGACCCTAATTTGGACTGAGTTGGAGTGTAAGAGGTGAGCGGGATGATAAAGTAGGAGGTAATATTAAGCAATGCATAACATAAGCAGAAGCAAAAGAGTGCGAGCTCTCTTGCAGACCCGTGTACCCCTTAGGTTCATCTGCTGAGTCGACGATGGTGATGCAGTTGCGGTGGGTGCCGGCGGTAGGGAAGGACATCTAAGGCGGCGAAGGACGGTTAAGAGTCGTGATGTCTGGTAGGGTGGATGTTTCTGTCGATGGAGCAGCTTAGGTGAGGTGGACGACATTGCGGCAGGAGCACGACAAACCACACAAAGTTTTCTTTGACACCTATCTGTAACTGAAGTAATTCTGTAAGGGCTCCTTTGGCTTGCAGGATTCTAAAAATGCATGGATAGGAAAAACACCAGAATAGGATAGGAAGAATCGACGAATGCAAAGAAACATGGCCAAATTAAAGTGAAACCATAGGAAAATGTGTACATTTAGAATGTTATTCTACGATTAATGCACTTAGTCTTGTTTTCATGCAGGGATTTTGAAACCATAGGAATAGGTTGATTGCTTGACTTGTGATAAGTTGCTAAAATCTGCCAAGACTTAAAATTGGGAAAAGGCTAGATTTTTATTTGGTCAAGTAGTCTAATCATCAGCCTCTAGACCTAATTTCCATCCTACAAGTGGTATCACTACTGCAGGATGCTACTAACGCGACACTACGTCAGAGACCCTTCGAAGAAACTGTGTGCGATGCAATAATCGCAAACAGTGATGTAAAAAACGTCAAAAAAGGTGTAAAATGTTTGCGATGACGGATGCATCAAACATGGTTCAGATTTTACTTGCGTGTGCGATGAAGGGCATATGGTTAATTTCAATGAACTGTTTGTGATGAGGAAGAAGAATAGAAACAGGCAGCCAGATGAAGGTGTGTGCGATATACAGCATACGGTTCACTCGGATGAACTGTTTGTGATTAGACAACACAAAAGAAACGGTAAGCCCAATCAAGGTGTGTGCGATATACGGCATACGGTTCACTTGGAAGAACTGTTTGCTTTGATCCATCGGAACGCAAACGGTTGAATATAACAGGATGTGTGCGATACGCGTCAAAGAGGTCTGTAAACAAAAATGTGTGCGAAGACCGATAATAACACAAACGATTGCTTCTAATAAGATGTATGTGATATGCTCTGTCTACACAACATCCATTGGCCATTGGGCGACCGGCGGACATACGGGTAAGCCATAAGGATGCGAAGAGGCATACTATATTAGCAAGGAGTAGCTATTCCACCAATAGCTAATCTAAGAGAACTCTCAAGTTAACTGTGCTCAAGCTGGAGCAGACATGAGATGGGTGACCAGATGGGAATTTGTCAAAATTTCAAAACCCACTGATGGGATGGATCTTAAATGACCTTTAAGATACATCCCATGAGTGGGTTTTCAAATTTTGACAACTTCCTATCCGGTCACCCATCTCTTAACCCATGTTAAAGAAGGTCTACCGCATTACTTTTTGACAATGTGCGATACGTGGCATACAGTTGATCCATCCGACCTGTTTGTGATGGAATAAGTCATGTGTGTCATGGGGTGGAATTACCTTCAAGGTACTTGTATTGAAATTTTTTGTTTTTCTTAACACATGTTAAAGAAGGTCTGCCGCATTACTTTTTGACTATGTGCGATAGGTAGCATACAGTTGGTCCATCCAACCTGTTTGTGATGGAATAACCGTGTGTGTTGTGGGAAAACGCTTGCTAGTATACAACTGTCTGCGATTGATGAATTCATCACCGACGGGTTCCGTAGTGTGGTCCGTGTTCATCTGATCATCATCTACTTCTTGTGCTAGCTCGATGTTCCTTATATCCTAAGTTTCCCTTAATTGATGGCATTTTGTGAACACGCCACCATTTCCCGCCATTACCTCACATGTTTCCCGCCACCCAGCGATATTGCGCATAAACCTAGGAGGCACGCCATGCACGGAGGCAACAACCGCAGCCTCTAGCACATCCACCTTTCCCCAAGCATACGAACCCACCAAAGTGTCGCCTCTGCCATCAACCTCGTCGATGAGGAAAACAAGAAGGCGCCACGGCCCGTTGAGGCCGAGGCACTCCCCGGCAACGCGATGGACGACTTCGTGATGCGCGTCATCACCAGGGTTGAGCAGACCCTTGGCGCTGGCGCATGGCGCTTGAGCGTCGCGGATCAAGATAGGCATGTCAGTGCCGAAAGGCTGCAGCTCGCCGCACAACATGATCGATGTCGCGCCGCAGAGCAAGCTAGGCGCGTCCGCGCCGATAGGGTGTGGTTCATTGCACAGCGAGACCGTTGGAGCTCCGCAGAGCGAGAGGCGCGGCACGCCGCACAGCAAGAGCGGATCCATTAGCGCTTGCCTGTTGTCGACACGGTGTCGTAGCTGGGTACACGTCCCATCAGTACCCCCATTCCTCGCCAGGAGTGGGCAGAGGCCCTCTGCGCGGTACATGCACGAGGGGCCGGCCGCACTGTACATGCACCGGACGCATGCCGCGCCATTCACCTTGTCCGCGGCCCGCTCGATGCCAACGCCCTGGTCGGTAGGGTCGACTGCCTCCTTGGCCCAGGTGTCCTCCCGGGCATAGTAGAGGAACATGGCTGTCGCATCCTCGAGCTGGTGATCTCCGATGAAATAGCCAACTTGGAGCTCGAGATCGCGCTCTAGATGTACCGCGAGCGTGTCGACCACTTGGACGAACACCTGCACAAGTTCAGGCAGATCCAAGAGCTATCGTAGGCAAGGGCTGCTGTCATGGTCTCATGGATAGGTATGTATTAACAACAATCATAGTATTGCTCTGTTAATTACTCTGTTTTAATGTGTGTACTCTGTTTTTTGTTCTTATATGTTTTGTTTCAATGTGTGTGTATATGCTTACCATTCTGTATATGTGGATGATAACAGCTGGATTCAAATTAGTATACAAAAACAGATAGAAAATGGAATTCATAATATATATATATTAATTGTTCATTAGTTCATCACCGAATATATATATATAATATCATCACATATACGTGATGATACTTAACTACTAGGTACAAAGGCTAAAATTGAAAACGAACAATACGAAAACTAATAATCCCTCATGATGTGCGACGTCTTCCCAGCGCGGAGGAAGTACTCCACCTCCTCCGCCTCACAGCACTTGACATACAGATCTGCCTCTTGCCGGTGGACGAGCGCGGACGATCTTGCCATTTCGTTGGGCGCCCACCAGAGCTCCTCGTCGGTGGCACGCTGGAACTTGTCGGCCCATCTCCATGCAGCGATGAGGCGCCTAGCACCTTTGACCTTCCTCATGAAGTACCCGTCTTCGTACGCCTCACCCGCATGATGTTGCACCCGCCCCCATAGCTCCACCTTCTCCTTTTCCCAGGCAGTATCACGGGCTTCACAGGCCGCCTGGTACCTGGCTTCCTCCTCCGCCATCTCCTTCTTGAACGCCACTTGCCTGGCTTTCTCAGTCGGCGGCAGTGACTTCCATCGACAAAGATTGTACTGGCCCAAAACCAATTCAAAGTTGGGGGGTCCGGCGCAACCTTGTCCGCCGGCGCTTAGGGGTCCTCCTCGTCACCGCTCTTCGACTGAGCGTCCTCGGGGGGCGGTGACTCCTCGTCAGCACGTGGGCAGATCGGTGGCGCCATGGCAGAGCTTTGAGAGAGAGAGAGAAAGAGCGAGGGGAGGATGTAGATGAGAATGCAGGCAGGACGACATGAGCAAGGTAGTATTTATTGGAGGCCGAAATCTAGATCGACGGGAACAGTACACACGCCGGTCGCCGGAATTTATGAGTACTGTAGTTTGAATTACACATGATTCCTGCGTTAGAACCCGTGTGTGAACATAATAGATGATGGTGTCCAATACATAACTATGTCTGGTTAATAACCCCCGCCATTCACCTTCCAAACCTTGAAGCGCGAAATAGAGTGCCAATCGTGTGGGGGTCGGTTGTCTTGCCAGATCTTTACATTTTCTTTTTTGAATACCAGATATTTACATCGTCTGAAGATTTTTAACTCGCACCCAAGTACACAAAAATATGATTTTTCAAATCCGTTATGGTTAGCCGTTGCATGTAGTTTAGTTCAAATTTGAATTACGGTCATTAAATGGCTAGAAAATCACTTAAATGTCTTTAAAAGGTCAAATGACCCCTGAAAATTTCCAAATTTTCACTTGACAACTGTATTAGTGCACGTTAAACGTAGAAACAATTTGAAGGCCGTAAGGGGGAGCTATCTCCCGTTCGTCATCAAACATGCATTGTTCCCTCTCGGAACCACTAGCCTTCTAGTGAGTTGCTCCGGTTTGTGAGGGGTGCGTGTCCAGACATTCGTCAAACATGCCAATTTTTTTACCACATCATCTTGGTGGCATGACATTAGATCATGCAAGGTTTCATGTTTTTATGATCATTTTTTAATTTTTTGGAATTTAAATGCCATGGCACTCCATGCATGTACATGTGTCCATGCCGAGAGACCAATATGTTTGAAAATTCCTTCTAATTTACTACACATGGAATTAACTCGCACACAAGTACGCAAATATGATTTTTCAAACCGTTATGGTTAGCCGTTGCATGTAGATGTAGTTCATATTTAAATTACAACCAATAAATGGCTAGAAAATGAATTATGTCTTTAAAAGGTCAAATGACCCCTGAAATTTTCCAAATTCTCACATGACAGCTGTATTAGTGCATGTTAAACGTAGAAAAAATTTGAAGGCCGTAAGGGGAAGCTATCTCCCGTTCGTCATCAAACATGCATTGTTCCCTCTTGGAACCACTAGCATCCTAGTGAGTTACTCCGGTTTGTGAGGGGTGTGTGTCCAAACTTTCGTTAAACATGCCAATTTTTTACCACATCATCTTGGTGGCATGACATTACATCAAGCAAGGATTCATGTATTTCTGATCATTTTTAAATTTTTTGGAATTAAAATGCCATGGCACTCCATGCGTACATATGCATGTGTCCATGTCGTGAGACCAATATATTTGAAAATTCCTTCTAATTTACTGCACATGGAATTAGCTCGCACACAAGTACACAAATATGATTTTTCAAACCGTTATGGTTAGCCGTTGCATGTAGATGTAGTTCAAATTTGAATTACGGTTATTAAATGGCTAGAAAATAACTTCAATGTCTTCAAAAGGTCAAATGACCCCTGAAATTTTACAACTTTTCACATGATAGTTGTATTAGTGCACGTTACACGTAGAAAAAATTTGAAGGGCATAAGTGGAAGCTATCTCCCGTTCGTCATCAAACATGCAATGTTCCCATTCGGAACCACGAGCCTTCTATTGAGTTGCCCCAGTTTGTGAGGGGTGTGTGTCCAAACTTTCGTCAAACAGGCCATTTTTTTACCACATCATCTTGGTGGCATGACATTACATCTACCAAGGTTTCATGTGTTTCTGAATTTTTTTATTTTTTGGGAATTTAAATGCCATGGCACTCCATGCTTAATTGTGTCATAGCCGTTAGACCAAATATGTTTGAAAATTACTTCCAATTTACTGCACATGGAATTAAATCGCACACAATACACAAATATGATTTTTCAAGCCGTTATCGTTAGCCGTTGCATGTACTTCTAGATCTAATTTGAATTACGGTCATTAAATGGCTAGAAAATCACTTAAATATCTTGAAAAGGTCAAATGACCCTTGAATTTTTTTTGACATGACAGTTGTATTAGTGCACGTTACACGTAGAAAAAAATTTGAAGGTCGTAAGAGGAAGCTATCTCCCGTTCGTCATCAAACATGCATTGTTCCCTCTCGGAACAACGAGTACTACAACCTTGAGGGCGGCACCAAGGACGAGGACGCGGTCGACTTCAACATGGGCGACGCAGAATCCACCAACGGCCGCATGTCGCTAGGACAAGTCATCGACGTCTTATCTCACACCGACGATGCATAGGCCGGCGCGGCGGCGGATTTGTTAAAATTATGCGTACTTAGGCTTTGTTTTTAATGCTGGTCTTTTGTTAGAGCAATGTTTAGGTCAACTGGCTCTGTTTAATTACTCAAATTGCTAGATTCAGTAACTGTGGTATGTCTGTTGTACGCTCTTTTGTGTGCCCAAATTAGCAAGCGATGTTAAATTATGCAATGACGTACCCTGGAAAATTTCCACCAAAATTTGAATTATCAAACTCATCCCATGTGCGTAAAGCAGAAGAATCGTTTCTGATGCACAAAATCGTTCAAAGTGAATGGTGTCCGGTGGCACCGCGTGCAAAGTTTCCCTCCACATTTCCAAAATTTTGTCCTACCACCAAAATATCTACCCCCGCCCCCTCCCCCCTTCCCCACCCCATTTTCTCCCCGGCCACAAGTCATATTTCCCCTGTTTCCTCCTTCCTTTCTTCCTTCCTAAGCTATAGTCGCTTCCTCACTTGCTTCCCCACTCTCGCCATCTCACATCCTACCACCGGAGTCACCATGGTCTTCTTGAAAGACCTTGTCACAGCCCTAGAATTTGTTTGCAATAGGTGCATCAGTGAGCATGCATCATGTTTAATTCAAGGAATTGAAATGAGGAATTTTGAAAGCCTCAGAAATTATTTAAAAGAAGGGCAGGAACCCTTTAAATTGCATTCAGTGATTCCAGAATGCCCTAATATAGTTTTGAGAATTTTGGCAAGGGTTATATGCCAAACCAAAATTTTGGAACATTTTTAAGGAATTATTTGGTATCATAATTTAAAACAATATTCTATTTGAATTCGAAAATATATTCAAATATATATGGGATATATTTGCAAATGCTCTGTGATAATTTATGTGCCTCTAGAAAAGTCCAAGAAGCAACATAAAAATACTCAGAGGATGTTTTGGCATTGTTTGAATTTTGTTTGAATCCAAAACAGTGGCAAAATATTAAATAAAAGAAAAATAGAAGGAAAATAAAGTAGAATAGAGTTTACGTGTTACTTACCTAGCACTTTTGGCCCAGCACAGTGCACCTCGGCCCACCACTTGGGCACCTGGCGCTGTGAGTCACCCCCAACCTCTCGCCAAGAGGCCAGGGGTGCGTGGTGGCCGCACGCACGCGCTGCGCCACCTCCTGCCTGCCTGCCCCTCTTCCTCGACGCCTGGACACCTTGGACGTCGCCACGCAACACCCTAGCCCCTCTCATTGCTCCTCCGTGCTCATTCCCTCCTCTCCCTCGCTCACTCCCGCGAACAGCCGAGCGCCGCCGTCGCTGCCGCTCATTGTTGTCATAGCCACAGAAATCGCCTCACGCCGCAGACGTGTTCCACCTCTCCGTCGTCGACCACTGCTTCGCCACACTGAAGAAATCAAGCTCGGACACCCCGAATTGACAGCCTCGACTCCATCTTCAAGCTTCGGTCGCCCGAGATCGCCGTCGCCGTCCTGCCCGCGTCGGACCTCCCCCGAGCTTGCTAACGCCTCCGCCGGAACC
The DNA here is from genome assembly GCF_002575655.3 of Aegilops tauschii subsp. strangulata. Classification (NCBI taxonomy): domain Eukaryota; kingdom Viridiplantae; phylum Streptophyta; class Magnoliopsida; order Poales; family Poaceae; genus Aegilops; species Aegilops tauschii. The sequence continues at coordinate 176,692,685 of NC_053038.3, read as the reverse complement.
GCTGTGAGCCCCGCCGTCGTTTCCCCCTCTCCGTTTCATCGTTCGCATGTCGTAGCCGCACTAACCACCGGACACGAGTAGTCGCGCCACCGTGGATCCTCACTTTCGTGGCCAGAGCCACCGCAGCTCGCAGCCGCGAACGTCACCTGGCTCCTAGAGATGCCAGGAGGGTTTAGAGCCTCTCAGCTCGCTCTCCCGTGCCCTGTAGCGCCAAACCTGCACGCCACCGAAATCCGGCCGCCGCTGTGAGCTCTGCTCCGGCGAGCTCCCACCACCTCACGGCCTCTCGCGTGTTCCACTGGATGCGCGCGAGCCTGGGCGTCGCGTAGTTGGTCTCCGCCGCGCGATTAGTCGCCACAGGGTGATTTCCGAGCCCCTCCGCCGGTCTTATTAATTGGGTTTGACCCACTTCGACCACGGCTAGACCCTCCCTGTGTCCATGACATGTGGAGCCGGCCTCTGACTAAATTATTTTAGGGTTATAATTAGTGCTAATTACCACTATTAGAGATTAATCACCCCGCTAACTAAACACTGTGCCACTGACACTGGGACCCACTGCCAAGTTAATCCACGGTTTAAGTCTAAACCTTTTTAATTAAAGCTACAATAGCTGACATGCTGGCCCCACAGGCCAAGTTTGACCTGGACCGGCCGTGTTGACCAGATGACGTCAACATGACCTAGTGCTGACGCAGTTAACATTTTCTGGATTAATAATAATATAGGAAATTCCAGAAAATGAGATAAACTTCAAAAATTCATAGTAACTCAACCATAACTCCAAATGAAATAATTTATATATGAAAAATGATCAAAAAAATCCAATCTATCCATCTATAAACTTTCCATGCATGTTAGAACAACTTATGGCTTCTGTTTAGGACAAATCAAATGAATGGCATATGAACATTAACATATGGAGTTTGAATTTGAACCTAGGGTTCAAACCAACTTCATTTAAATCATTGCTAGCTGCATTAGATCAAACAACAGCATATTGGCATGTCATGATCATGCACCATATTTTCGCATTGCATTGATTGTGTTCCTTCTCTGTTGCCGGTATTTGTCCCCTCTCAATGGACGTGGTTCCGACGATGAGATCGATGAAACCGATGAAGAACTATACTATCTTCACAAGTGCAAGACAAGCAAAAACCGCCTTGTTCATTCCGATACAATCCCACTCTCTCTCTCTCCTGCTCTCTTTTATTGCATTAGGACAACAACGATTCATTTGTTACATGCTGCGGTAGTTGAACCCCTTTTCCTCTGCATGACCTGTCATTGCCACAGTAAATAGATGAAACCCACTAGCATGAGTAGGAGTTGTTTGAGCCATGATGTGCCTACTCATTCATGCTTGTTTGTCATGCCTGCTACTGCTTATAGTTGAGTCAGTCTAATTCGTCGGGGATGAATTGGAATGTTGATGATCATGTCCTACTGTGTGTGAACACGATTTGGTAAAGGTAGCAGTGAGAGGCCATGTAGGAGTACATGGTGGGTTGTCTCATTGAAACCGTCCTCAGGAACTCAGTTCTGTGTTTGTGATCCATGAACAGCCACTACCACGCGTTGGGCACAAAACCAATGGACCCTCTCGACTTATTAACCGCCCCTGTCCTCTGTGCGGGAGTTGCAAGTAGTTTCTGGTGTTTGTAGTATGCTGGAGGTCATGCACAGCGCTGACCTGAGGGGTGGGATGTGATGCGGTAGGCACGTGGCACGGTGTACCGGGACACCCGTTTGGTGCCTCGGGAACCCTGCACACATCGTTCGGGGCCATATGTGGAAACCTCAGCCGGACTCCCTGCGGATGGAACCTGAATAGGCGATAAACCTGGACTAGGGACTTGTGTGGTTAGTCAGGTCATGACCGACACCCTCGCCAGGTTTCCGCTTGAAGGTTGCCGAGATACATAACGTGTACATGGCGGTAAGTGGCGAGAGTGTGTGTGAAGAAGTACACCCCTGCAGGGTTAACATCATCTATTCGAATAGCCGTGTCCGCAGTAAAGGACCTCTGGCTTGCCTATACAGTTCATAGACGAGTGAAAGTGGATACTCTAAAATGCGCAAGATAAGCGTGAGTGCTATGGATGGCGTTCTAGTAGGGAAACAGGAGCGGATGCATAGTGGTGTATTGATTGGTGAATATGTGGACTCGTGTGCACCACCCCAAAAGAGTTACTTGCAGTCGTAGTTCAGGATAGCCACCGAGTCAAAGCTGGCTTGCTGCAGTTAAACTCCACCACCCCCTTTGTTGATACTGATGCATATGTAGCTAGTTCTGATGTAAGTCCAGCTGGGTACATTTGTACTCACCTTTGCTTAATTTATGTTTTGGTAGAGAGACTTCAGTCTCACTAGTAGTTCCGCATGGACTCCGACGTTTAGCTAGTTACCTCAGCTACGATCTTGTGCCCTCAGCAGGGTCTTGTAGATAGTCAGGCTTCTCAGCCTTTTTCATTTGTAGTTCTCTGTACTTAGATAAGTTAAGCTTCCGCATGTGCTTATTGCTTGTATGACTTGAATGTTGGGTCATCAGACCTATGTTTTTAATATCTGGCTCCTCGGAGCCTAATGAATAAATACTTTGAGTCGTAGAGTTTTGTTGTGATGCCATGTTGTATTTGCACATATCGAGCATATTGTGTGTATGTTATTGAAATGCTTGGTATGTGTGGGATCCGACAACTTAGTTGTTTATTCTTCGTAGCCTCTCTTACCAGGAAATGTCTCCTAGTGCTTCCACTGAGCCATGGAAGCTTGCTACTGCTCCGGAACAATTAGGCTGGCCGGCATGTGTCCTTCGTTCCTGTGTCTGTCCCTTCGGGGAAATGTCATGTGTTGTTCCTTTAAGTCCTTGTATGCCTGTCCATCTAAGTTAGTTCCACTTTGGGTTTACAACTAGTCATGTCAGCATGGGTTCTCTGTCATATGGATATTAGCAACACTATCATATACGTGAGCCAAGAGGCACAAATGGTCCCGGGCCAGGTAAGGTGGCACCCGTGGGAATACCGTGCGTGAGGCCGCAAAGTGATATGACGTGTTACATGCTAGGTCGGTATGACTTAGGATCGGGTTCCTGACAGCTTTGGTATCAGAGCCTGACTGCTTGTAGGATTACCAAGCCAAACTGGTCGAAGTCGAGTCTAGAAATGCTTTAGTTATATAAGGGAATTGATTGTGGAAGGGAATGCAAGGCTCTTTTTACTCCTTTACCTTATGCCCTTCTGATCTGTGTCATCCTCTTCTCTTCTACGGGGGTTAAGAACTTGGCTTCTCATCTTTCTATCAGGTTCATGTGTTACTAATCTGTAGACTCATAGGATTGATGGATTCAAGCCTCAGTTCAGTTCCTACTATTTCCGTATATTGATAGTTGGTCTCGGAACCTTGATATTGTGATGTCGAGTGGTTATGCCAGCATTTTGCAGGATGCCTCAAATATTTTTGAGCATTTACAACTGTTATGCTGTCCGGGTCATACCAAGTTTGTAAATAGTCTGATGCATTTGTAAATCCGTTCCTACCATTCTGCAGTTCCTTTGTGCCAGATCAACCACACTAACCAGTGTGTTGAGATACTCTATTGCCTCGGCATACATGTTGGAGCTATTATTATTACCCTAAGTGTCTTAGTTAATCACCTAGTACTCTAGCCATGTTTTGTATTCCCCGTTTGATGATTCTGGCCATTATTCTCGAAAGCATCTCGTGATGCCACTTAGTAGTAGGTATTCTACTCCTGGGTTTTGAAACCCGAGTTTCACTCTACTCATTCATGTTGATAGTGTTTGATCATTCCTTTAGGATATTAGTAAACTTGTGATAGTCCTCGAGGTTCATGGTATTTCCTTCTTCCAAATACCATGAACTGCTTATGGCAGAAGTTCTTTGAACCAAAAGATCACAACAAGAGTGCTCTCTACATGGTTTATCTGGAAGAAATATGTTGATCTCGTTCGACATGCTAATCTATGCACCCACAACTCAGAAAATCATATGTTCCTTTGAGTTGTCCCACTTTAGTTGTTTCTGACCTTTGTCTTCCAACCGATAGTCAGGAGTTGTCGTGCATTCGTGTTCATCGATGCCTTTACTCTTGTGTTCCGTCAAGCCATTCTATCTCGGAATGACTAGGAGAATCAAACTCCAGTATCTCATCCATGTCCAGGATTGGGTCAAAGTAGTTGTATTCCGCAGATCAAAACGCTAATCTAGCTTTTGTTCTGTTCCACCCTGGAGTATTGCCCTCTTCATGTCAGGATTGTCATAGGAATTGCACCACCTCTTATGAATTCTTGACGTAGTGATACTTCTTGCCATAACTATTCATTCCTCGGTCCCCGTGTTATTGTAACCGGAATGCCGATAGATGAATCGAGATGTGTGAAATCAATACTCCTAGCAACCTCGTTGCTTGGTAGTTAATGGACAATACTTTCACTCTTAGCGTGTTGGTTATTGAATCATCATCCTAAGATTGAGTGTGCTACCTAGTCCTTATTTCCGGTGCACTCTTCGATCAGTGAGTTAGGATTGTGTCAATCCCTCGCTCTTTTGATCATATCGTCTTGCCCTGAGAAGCAAGATTGTTCCCGGGCTTGATAACATATCGGTGGTTCGTGATTTTCTGAATATCCTCTCAGAAGTATCACCAGGTTGTCCCCCAGACGTTATGTTGAGCTCGCGATCAAGTTGGTTTCTTATAAACCACCCCTTCTCCAAGAATCTATGCTGAATACCCCTGAGCTAGTTGGATAAGCTAAACAGCAACTTGGAGAGTTGGAAGATAAAGCTTTATCCGACTTAGTTCATCTCTAAGGGATATACTTTGTGTGTGTGTTGAAGAAAGATGATATCTTCATTGATTGGTCCTCGTGATCAGTTATTGGATCTATTTTCTTGTCCAAACTTTGATTTGAGTGTAGGCTATCCTCAAATCAAATCAGAACCAACGATTATCGTAATGTTGTCTTACTCGTGGTTGATCCCTCAAGCATACACCATTACATCCTTTGGTCTAACCAATGCTATCACCGTGTTCACTTAATTGTGGAATTCCATGTATATGGAAGCCTAGATGGGTTGTTGTTGAGCCCATTGACAACATTTTCATCTTGTCCATGGTTCATGCTTAACATCTAAGTTAGTGTTGGAAACTTTTGAAAGCATTTTCTTCGTGCTAGCTGATGAAGTTTATGTTTTGATGGAAGAAGTGACTTCCTCTAATTCACATGCATATGATGCAAGTTGCCGCCATGAATTTGAGAAAGTTTGTGTCGCTTCCCCTGGAATCATCCCAAGTCAGTCATGCACATGTGCGAAGTATTATGTGGTTTGGAGACTTGCAACCTTCATTCTATATGTATCCGTAGCACACCAAGCCACTGATTGACCTGTTCAAGAAAAAGGAGTCTATTGTGCTAATCCTAGGTCATGCACATGACTTCGTTATCGCCACTGATGGTTCCCAACCTGAACTTGGTAGCGTTTAGTTTTAAGACTACTATGTGGTCATGCTTGTCTCGGACATGTGTTCACATGTATGTAGCAGAACCAGCTCATTTTTTGGAGCTTGCTATCAAAGTTCATCTCCCGAGAATCTCGCAACGTCATCTCGTCGACTTGTGTTGCAAACTTCCCTTTTCAGGCACGTGGATGTCTGGAATATCCTGTCACCAATTGGATCTGAATCTCAGGTAGATATGATGGTTGGAACATTCCCAACATATGCATTTAGTCCCTAGCTTGCACCGCCGTTGTGCCAATTTTCCATGGGCCGCCCTTCACAGCAATGGTTATCCAGGATCATCTTCAAAAGTGGTCCTACCATGGGTCCCATCCATTTCCGATGATAAGCAAAAATCATCCATTGTGTTGTCTTCAACAAGGTAGTCCACACCATTCTAGTATGAGTATGCCATTTCTTCAAGCTCCTTCACACGATCATTTGTGATTGCCTTAGCCTGGTATGAAGAGTTACAATGATCTTTGAATCAAAGTAGTTCTTTTTGCCACTTCAATGGATAAATCCTTGAGTCGCCGTCCCCCAAGGTGCCTGTCGGTGTCAAAACCGGCGGATCTCGGGTAGGGGGTCCCGAACTGTGTGTCCAAGGTCGATGGTAACAGGAGAAAGGGGACACGATGTTTACCCAGGTTCGGGCCCTCTCTATGGAGGTAATAGCCTAATTCCTGATTCATTTATCTTGATGAATATGAGTATTACAAGAGTTGATCTACCTCGAGATTGTAATGGCTAAAACCCTAGAAGTCTAGCATGTATGATTATGATTGTCCATATGGACTAAACCCTCCGGTTTATATAGACACCTGAGGGGACTAGGGTTGTACAAAGTTGGTTACAGAGAAAGGAATCTTCATATCCAGACGCCAAGCTTGCCTTCCACGCCAAGGAGAGTCCCATCCGGACACGGGTGAGAGTCTTTAGTCTTATATCTTCACAGCCTACAGTCCGGCCCATGTCCAACAGGCTGGACGTCCGAGGACCCCTTAATCCAGGACTCCCTTAGTAGCCCCCGAACCAGGCTTGCAATGACGATGTGTCCGAAGCGCAGATTGTCTTCGGCATTGCAAGGCGGGTTCCTCCTTCGATGACTTCAAAGATCTGTATTCGGCCTTCCATTTAAAGTCGTACCCATCGGCTTCTGTGCATCCATGTCTTTAGCTTCCACGTGGTGAGCGAATACGAGAGGTCAGGGAATTTTTTGCACATAACACCCCGGCCATGTGAGAAAAGCATCTATTTAAAGAGATTGGATCTTAGATCTGTTCCACACCACGCGGAAAATCCTCAGAGCTTGCTTCAAACACAGGGATTTCTTCCGCCCGCGGATCTAGTCCCCGTTCGAGCAGGATTGACTTCCTTTAATGGCGGGGCTCAGGGGGAGAATTTCCCCAATCCATCCAGGGGAACGAGTGTGCTTCATTCCCTACTTGCTAAGAGGCGTCGGATTTCCAATCCACCCGTTCCTCCGAGGACTTGTGGAGTATTATGGCCTCCAACTACACAATTTCACTCCTGCCTCCATCTTGCACATTGCGGGTTACGTTGCTCTTTGCGAGCTATTACTGGGTTGTGAAGCCCATTTTGAATTATGGAGGAAACTATTCTGCCTCGTCCCTCGTAACCAAGAGGGGTCAATATTCGAAGTGGGTGGAGCCGAGGTATGGCGCATCGCCGGGACCGGATACCTGTCCAGCACGCCGAAGAAGGCATCCGAAGAGCGGCCTTCCGAGTGGTTCTATATTGAGGACGTCGCCCTTCCTGACCCAGTCCGAATGGGTCTTCCCGAATTTTCAAGCGCTCCGTTGAAGAAACGCCACAGCTGGCGCCCTGGGACCCTCGAGGAGGAAGATAGCGCGGAAGTCCGTCAATTGATGGGCAAGATAAAGACGCTCGCCCAGTCCGGACTATCAATTGTCGAGGCAATGGCGACTTCCATAGTGCGTGGGGGGGGTTCGTGTCTTCTTCCTTTCCAAGCTTGTTGCGGGGAATCTGGGCTCTTTTTCAGCCCCTAAGGACTGCTACTTTGATGAATGAGGCCTGACGGTCTTAATTCCTAATGCTACTCCTACCAGCGGCTTTGCGGCTGCCAGAGAGAGGCGCAGCGTTGGACGGCGCCGTCCAGCGCCGCCAGAGGCCGCTGCGTGGCCATCCACTCACCCGTGCACGCTGCCATCCGTCGTCGTGAACTGCTAGGCGCGGAGCACGCTCTCTGCCGCCGCCGTGCCCGTACGGCCGCCTCGTCGAGGACCAGCGCATTACGCCAAGCCCGACCGAGGTTTAGCGGGGGAACGGCACCAGTGATCCTCCCTGATGGTGCCCAGCCTCCTAAATCCCCTGCCCAACCCCTGCCTCGCCGTAATCGCTCGCCGGAGCTACCCCGTTCACGGCCACCCCCTCGGATCGCCGGAGCTACCCCGTTCACGGCCACCCCCTCGGATCGCGGAGCTCGAACTCAAACCCACACCACCTCTGCAAACCACCAATACCACGCCAAGCCACTGGGAGAGCCCCGAGGGAGCCTTCTTCCCCAACTCCGGCCGCCTCGACCCGCCACGGGATCCAGCTCGATTCACCCCCGTGCGTGCACCTCTACCTCTTAGCTCTTGCCAGTAGCTTCCTAATGCATAAACTCTTCTGACCCGCGCTTCAATTTAGAGTTTGCAGCGCCCACCGGAGTTCTCCACCATCGCCCGAACCACCGTCCGCCGGAGAAAGTGTCGCCGTCGACGTGGTGCTCTCCGCCAGCCAAGTCCACCACCCACCGACGCGGAAGGACACCCTGAAACTCTTGGTACCCTCCGATCTCCCTGCCTCGCCGTGGTTCGACGCCGGCAACCACCGCAGCCTTCGGGCGCCGGCAAACCCCATTGGAGTTTTAAACCTGACGGGTGGACCCCCCATCAGCCTCTCTTATTTCCCCCCCTCGAACCGTTTTCTGTTGGCGCCTTCAGGAAAATGCGCTTTCTCTTTGGGCTGGCGCATTTCTTTTCGAACCGTTTTCTGGTTTTTCAAACAAGTCCCTTGTTCTTTTCTGTTTCATCACAGATCAGTCCTTGGACTAAAACCCTTATAACTTTTTAATAAAAGATGATTTTTGATTGATTCTTTTTCTGACAGTCTTGTATTTTTGTCTAGTATTTTATAGTATTTATTTGGAAAAATTTTGGAACAATTTTTATGCACGCTACGATGTTCACGTTAGTATACGGTTTCGTTATACCGTAGGTTCCGGAGGAGGTGACGGAGCCGCGAACTTCGCCGAGCTAGACTCCGACTTCTCCGAACCAGGCAAGCATTTTGAACCTTTGATATGATAGGTGTTTTGCATGTTTGCTTGAATGGTTTGTGCATGGCATATGAGCATCGGTGAGTATTGCGTTGCATGCAAGGCAACTATCCGTGTGTTCCGAAGTTACTGTGATCTTGTATGAGAGATGACCTGATCATGTGGTGACATGAAAGGTAGTAAGATGGTATTGTTGTAGCATGCCAGTCTTACGTCATCCGATAAACTCCGACGTTAACGTGGACTGAGCCACGTTACCGTTCTTCCCCTTTCGTGCTGCCACATGTTTTTTGCAAAGAATACGGTTTAGTAAGTCGTTAACCTCTTTCCGTGTACACACCAAATAGAGGGGCCGGGATGAGGGTTCCATGGCCCTGGATTAAAGCCAGTCATCCGGTCAGGGGGCATGGGTGTTTCCGGTTGGGACCGGGAGGGGGGCACCCCTTAGAGCGCGCGTATATAAATTTGATCCCATGCTACGCGAGGTTGTAGCCTCCCCGTCTCAAAGTTTTTCTTGAATGTTGCCGAGGGTGATTCCTGGCATCGGAATGTTGAATGGGTGTGTACTGGTTAGATGTGTTTCTCCTAAAACACCGTAAACGGAACTAGTCCCTGTGACTACTGAAATCCGTTGGCTGTGGTTAAAGTACAAACTCTGCAGAGTCAAATCCTTCCGAGTCATCGTGTCCATGGTCAAGGACCATGGCCAGCATATCCATATCTATGTCAGTCCTCGTGGTAAATCCCCGGTGAACAAGCTTGAGTGGTCTACCCGTTGAATTGTTATTCCTAGGACGGACTAACCTTTTGTTTATCTCGTACTTGAATATTCCCTTCAAATGAATTAAATTCATGAGCTACTGAAATATTAAGTTGTGATATATAAGCCCCTTATGTGATGTCGCTCAGACGTCCGACTGTGGCACGCCCATTATTTACTTTATATATAAGCCCTTTATGTGATGTCGCTCAGACGTCCGACTGTGGCACTCTCGTCATTTACTTTCAATATAAGCCCTTTATGTGATGTCGCTCAGACGTCCGACTGTGGCACGCCCGTTATTTACTTTTGATATAAGCCCTTTATGTGATGTCGCTCAGACGTCCGACTGTGGCACGCCCGTTATTTACTTTTGATACAAGCCCTTTATGTCATGTCGCTTCAGACGTCCGATTGTGGCACGCACTGTTATTTATTTTTCCATTATAAGCCCTTTATGTGGTGTCGCCTTGACGCCCGACTGCGGCATTGTTATTTCATTTGTATCCTTTCGAGGAGTCATTCAGGCACTCGATTGGCCTTCAGTATTACTTTGGGATTTTGGGAGGACTACCGCCCGACTCCCCTTTTATTTTCCATGCAGTGCTATCTCGTTGTTTGAGTGCGCTCTATTAATCTGATCATATGCATCATGTTTACATTTGTTATATCTTATGTCCGAACTGTCTTGCGAGTACTTTCATAGTACTCACCTGGCTTGTTGATTTGGCCAGATATTGACGAAGGCGATCTCATGGATGAAGAGTTTGATAGTGAGTCCGATGCCTAGAGGAATCCCAGTCAGTCCCATGCGATCCTGGATATTGGTCACTTGTATTATATACGCTTCCGCCACCCACAATAAGTATCCTCGAGCCTCACTCCGACGCTCGAAGAGCTGTTAGATTCAGGAGTCATGTCACCCACTTCGCTGTGACATATCCACCACCGCTTTTATCGTGAGTTAGTAGTTATGCCACCCTATCCGCCTTTATGTGTAATATCGGCGTGTTTGTAATAAATTGTTGAGCAGTCTCCGCTCAACCTTGTATTATATTTAGTACTCCTGGTTTTTCCTTCTGTGATCAAGATTTTGTCTACCAGTGAGAAGGATTCTTCTCTACTGGTCCGTAAAAGGGATCGATTTCTCAATAAATATTATTATTGGAAAACCGGTCGTGACAAGCTTGGTATCAGAGCCAGGCTGACTGTAGAAAGCCACTAGGTGCGATCGCTAATCGGTTATTAGCGTCTTTGGTGCTTTTTCAGCATTTTTGCAAATGTAGCTATTTTCTGTTGGTCATCATAAATTTATGATATGACTACTCAGAATTTTTGCCTACTTTTGTAGATGGCTGGCAGCAACTGCGAGACTCGGGTGTTCACTAATGTGCCCGAGGGGTTTGTCAAACTCCTCGTCTCCATCACCAAGCTCGCGATCGGGCCAGCGACTCGTCCGGAGTTCACGCTTTACCAGCACAAGCTCAGCGACGACGTGTCTATGCACCAGGCCGTGGTGCAATTCAAGGGAGGACGTTCTGCGTCTCGCCACTTTCGCTTTGTGGGAAGGGCCATGCCTACGGAGAGGCATGCCATGCAGATGGCTGCCCGTGAGGCGATAGCTCGCCTTCGGGACATTCTTCCTTCGATGAAGACTTGTCGCTACCGCTACCTCCCATGCCATGTGCCATATACTTGTCACTATGCATTCGCCTGCCATAGGGGAGAGCGAGATGAAGCTATCGAGATGCTTGGTTGAGTATCTCAAAGCTCTGGAGGAAGATTTCGACAACCTCGTGGACGATCTTGTGGCTGCCCGCATGGACTTAGTTCGGGGCGGTTCTACCAGCAGGAAGGAGCTTCTCCACATGGCACCGCCACTGATGTTCGTCTCGTCCTCAGCATCCTATTCACCTGCCATTTTGGCCGCTGCTCGCCGTCTGCCTACCACTGAGGAGTTCGACCGGGTCATTGCTCCTACTCCAGTCAGAGCTGCACCGCCTGCCGCACCCGCACTACCGCCTGTCGCACCCGCGCCATCACCTGCTACGCGCCTGGAGCCTTTTAAGGAGGAGGTGGAGGTTGAGTCTCCTGCACCGCTGGGTCTTACCCTCGGCAAGGGGAAGGACATCTTCACCATCTCCGACTGAGTGCGCCTAGTCGCCGCGCGATGTGCCTGCATGTATGATGTGTTTCTATGTACGTTAGTTTGTAGTATTTGTGTGCGCGTCATGTAGTATCCCGGAGGAGTGTGCTAGCCTAATAACATGTCAGGAGTGTGTGCGCACATCCTGAGTGATGTATCGTGTGTTTGCGTGTCGCGTGTAAGTTATGTGCTAAGCAGTCCTTCTCCATGCGCAGTCAAATGTTTTCTTGAAAAATCTTGAGGTCTTTTAAATTTTTGCCTTTGCAAGATTTTCCTTGTGCCACACAGTTCTTCTCATGAGTTTTGCAAAATAATACCCCAGAGTGGAAAATGTCTCATCCGTGGACTCGTTCCATGCCAAATCCACCAGAAGAAGTTTATGGAACACAGACAAGCAACAACTTCACTCAGGGACAGTCTAGTCAACAGGACAGTGAGGCAGCCTTATCTCAAGTATGTCGTCTTTTCGAACAGAGCCAACAGCAACACCAAGAAATGATGAATCACGTCATCAATATGGGAAATCACCATGAGCCATACCAACCGCACTCCAAGTTGTCTGAACTGCAGAAGACACGCCCTCCAACGTTTGCTCACACTGATAGGCCGCTTGAAGCCGATGATTGGCTTCGTGACATCGAAATAAAGTTGATTATTGCTCAATGTTCTGATCATGAGAAGGTGCTTTATGCACCTCACTACCTCACTGGAGCAGCTGCAGCATGGTGGGAGAACTTCCTACACATGCATCCCAGTGAACACAACATCACCTGGGAAGAGTTTAAGGAAGGTTTTCGTGGGGCACACATCCCCAGGAGCATCATAAAAATCAAGAAAAGAGAATTTGATGACCTCAAGCAGAGAGGCATGTCAGTGACGGAATACAACAGTCAGTTTACCCAGCTATCTCGTTATGCCTACGACGAGCATATGACTGAGAACAAGAGGATGGAAAAATTCTTGGACGGCCTGGCACCGGCACTAAGATGCCAACTGGTCGTACACACTTTCCCAGATTTCAAAACTCTGGTTGACAAGGCCATTACTTTGGAGAATGAGCACCGCAGTCTGGAGGATATTCGTAAGCGAAAGAGGGACAAGACGACTCTTGCTCGCAACAACCGAAGCAAGACTGATGTTCAGAGGAATGAAGCGAGAAAATCCACGACTACTCCTCTAAGGCCAACCAGTCAGTTTCATTCAAGGGACAAGGACTTTACATACCGTCCAGGGGTCACTTGCTATGCTTGTGGTGAAGAAGGGCACTATGCCAAACAGTGCCCAAAGCCAAGGAACTCGGCCCCCAAGCCGAACAATGGTGGGAATAATCCAGCCCCCAAGCGCAACAATTTCAATCCCAACAACAACCACAGGAAGGGTCACCTGAAGCATGTGACCAGGGAAGAAGCGCAGAATGCCCCAGACATCGTGCTCGGTACGTTCCCTGTCAACACAGTACCTGCCACAGTTTTGTTTGATTCTGGAGCTTCTCACTCGTTCATTTCGAAGAGTTTTGTTTTGCAACATGGTTTTCCGATACTTCCTTTGGAAAAATCTATGATCATCAAGTCCCCCGGAAATAAGCAGATCACTCAGAGTTACTGCCAAGGAGTGATTATTGAATTCGAAGGACTAAAGTTTCAGGCTAATCTCATCGTGTTGGAAAATAAAGGACTGGGTGTTATCCTAGGGATGGACTGGTTGACCACCAACAAAGGATTTATTGAATGTTTCAATCGGACTGTAATCCTCACTCATCATCACGGCAAGACAATAAAAGTTACAACTCAAGAGCGACCACGGTCACGACAACCAAAGCTGAACAAAGTAGACATTTCAGAATTGAGAAAAGTTCCAATGGTGTGCAAATTTCCTGACGTATTTCCAGAAGAACTACCAGGCATGCCATCAGACCGAGAGATAGAGTTCAGCATTGAACTAGCACCTGGCACCACCCCCATTTATAAGAAGCCTTATAGAATGGCACCATCCGAGTTGGTAGAATTGAAGAAGCAAATAAAGGAATTACTGGACAAGGGATTTATTCGAGCCAGCTCCTCACCATGGGGTTCACCAGTGTTATTCGCCAAGAAAAAGGATGGGACACTGAGATTGTGTATAGACTATCGAGCTCTCAATATGGTCACCATCAAAAACAAATATCCGATGCCACGGATAAATGATTTGTTTGATCAGCTCGCGCAAGCCAAGGTGTTCTCAAAAATTGATTTAAGATCGGGATATCATCAATTGAAAGTACGGACAGAAGATATCCCTAAGACAGCATTCACCTCCAGATACGGATTATATGAGTTCACAGTAATGCCGTTTGGACCGACGATCGCCCCCGCATATTTCGTCCACCTCATGAACAAAGTGTTTATGAAATTCATGGACAAATTTGTTGTGGTGTTCATTGACGACATTCTGGTATATTCAAGGACACTAGAAGAGCATGCTGAACATCTCAGAATTGTTTTGGGAGAATTAAGGAAACATCAATTGTACGCCAAATTTAGCAAGTGTGAATTTTGGCTAAGGCAAGTTGATTTCCTAGGCCATATATTAACCCAAGAAGGCGTGGCCGTAGACCCAGAAAAAGTCAAAGCCATACTTGACTGGAAACCACCAGCCAACGTGACAGATGTGCGGAGTTTCCTGGGAATGGCCGGATATTACAGAAGATTTATTGAAGGATTCTCCACTGTGGCAAAACCAATGACACGGTTGCTCAAGAAAGACAAGAAGTTTGTATTGACGGAAGCGTGCGAGAAAAGCTTCCAAGAACTCAAGAAGAAACTAACAACAGCACCGGTTTTGATCGTGCCAGACATACACAAGAGTTTTGAAGTGTATTGTGACGCATCCCGGAAGGGCCTCGGGTGCGTGCTGATGCAGGATGGCAAAGTTGTCGCGTATGCTTCCAGGCAACTACGGAAGCATGAGGAAAATTATCCAACTCATGACTTGGAGCTAGCAGCAGTCATCCATGCTCTCAAAGAGTGGAGGCACTTTCTGTTGGGAAATCGTTGTGAAATATATACGGACCATAAGAGCCTTAAATATATTTTCACAGAACCAGAGCTAAATTTACGCCAACGACGCTGGTTGGAATTGGTCAAGGACTATGATGTCGGCATTCACTACCATCCAGGGAAAGCAAATGTAGTGGCAGATGCTCTTAGTCGGAACCCCAGCCCGGGCAACGACAGTCCACATAACTTGAGGCCTGAGTTTCAGCAGGAGTTCGCTAGACTCAACATGGTGTTAGTCTCTGAGGGCAATGTATCAAATCTGGAGATACATCCCACCCTAATGGAACAAATTAAGAAGGCTCAGCAGGGACATCCCAGCATCGAAGGTATAAAGAGGAAGATAAGCCTTGGCAAGGCTTCAGAGTTCGTCACAGACAATGAAGGAATATTATGGTACGGGGACAGGCTTTGCGTACCAAACATTGAGGAACTCAAGCAACAAATCCTAACCGAAAGCCACACCGCTCCATACTCGATCCACCCTGGAGGAACCAAAATGTACAAAGACATACATGAAAGATTTTGGTGGCACGGTATGAAAAGGGACATAGCCGCATTCATTGCCTGTTGCGATTCTTGTCAGCGCATAAAAGCCGAGCATCAAAAGCCAGCAGGGCTACTACAGCCAAACAGGATACCTGAGTGGAAATGGGATGAAATTGGAATGGACTTCATCATCAGACTACCTCGATCGCAACGCAGAAATGATGCCATATGGGTCATCACAGATAGGCTAACCAAGGTAGCACATTTCATTCCCGTGAAGACGACCTACTCCACTCAAAGGCTAGCCAAGCTTTATCTCTCCCGTATAGTTTGTTTGCATGGAGTCCCAAAGACTATAATATCCGACCGAGGCACTCAATTTGTCTCTAAATTTTGGGATCACTTACAACAAGCTCTGGGCACGCAACTAGCCTTCAGTACAGCGTACTACCCTCAGACTGATGGACAGACGGAACACGTGAACCAAATCCTAGAGGACATGCTGAGAGCCTGTGTGCTCACCTATGGATCCAGTTGGGAAGAAAGTCTGCCGTATGCCGAGTTTGCTTACAACAACAGTTACCAAGCCAGCCTACAAATGGCACCTTTTGAAGCATTGTACGGGCGGAGATGTCGTACCCCACTAAATTGGTCAGAGACAGGTGACAGTCGTATCTTCAGCCCAGACATGCTCAAGGAAGCCGAGGAGAAAGTTAAACAGATCTGGGACAGACTCAAGACAGCCCAAAGCCGACAGAAGAGCTATTACGATCGAAAACATTGCGAGGTCAGCTTTGAACCCGGTGATTACGTATACCTACGAGTGTCTCCTATGCGAGGCCTGCAATGGTTCAAAATTAAGGGGAAGCTAGCCCCGAGATTTATTGGACCCTTCTGTATAATTGCACGGAGAGGCACAGTAGCCTACCAGATAGACCTACCCAAAGAGCTGTCAGACGTCCACGACGTGTTCCACGTCTCACAGTTGAGGAAATGTGTGAGCAACCCGGAAAAGCATGTATCTCATGAAAGCATTGATGTGCAACCAGACCTCACCTACAGAGAGCGGCCAGTAAAGATATTGGAAGAGTCTGAAAGGAGGACCCGTCAGAAAACAACAAAAAATTTCAAGGTTCAGTGGAGCAATCACACCGAGGATGAAGCTACATGGGAAAGGGAAGATTTTCTTCAGGCAGAGTACCCACATCTATTTGAGGATCAGCTGAAATCTCGGGGACGAGATTTTTCCTAAGGGGGTAGGTGTTGTGACACCCAAAGAATTTTTTTGGTTTTATCAAAATCTTTTATTTGATTTGAGGAGGGTATTCAAATTTTCTTCTAAAGAACTCTCCCTCTCAAAAATCTCCTTTTTATGACAAGTGTTTGTTTGGTTTCACCCTAGACTTGATTGTTGGTCTTGGAGGTTTTTCATCCCATGTTGGCTCAATGGTTTTTCATTTGGAAAAATATTTTTGAAAATCTTTTAAATAATCCTATGGCATTTGGAGTGATCTTTTCCCCTTTCAAAAAATCCCTCTTGCCATGACCCAAGTGGAAATCCCCTCCCAAAAGCCTTTCCCAATCTTTGGATCATGATATACTTCAAATCCAGCAGTTTGAACCTCCCCATAAATTTTCTTCCATTTAATTCTTATCAAAAATAATTTCTGCCCTCTACTTTGGCTCTTGGAGATTTACAAAGGAGCTACCCTTTCTACTTTGAGTTCTGCCTCCAAACCAATTTCCCTAGCTAGTCCTTAGAGCCCTCAGCCAAGATCCATGAAGATCCACTGGTCTCCAGTTCAAATATTTCAAATTGTACTTGCTGCAAGTTTGGACCTTATTTGCCAAATTTGATGAAATTCATTTGTTTTCTCCTCCCAAAAATCTGAGAAAATTCAGGCAGCCTCTGGATGCATTGAGAGGTCACCTCACCAAGTCCCAGCTCCAGAAATTTTTTTCTTCATGCCAAATCATTTCGTCGAACACCTGATGGACACTGTTGCTGTCAATGTTCAGAGTTGAGTTAAACAGTTTCAGTAACCACTGTCGTTTTCTTCAGAGCTCGTTCTCGATCTCGCCAGTACCCCGGTGGCGCCTTGCTCCCTGTTCCCTCCTTCTTATCCCCTGCGCCGCACGATCGCCTGGAGGTTTGCGGGCGTCGGCGACGAGCAGGAGGAGGTGCGCCACCCGTGAGCGATGGCAGCAGCGGCTTTGCGGCTGCCAGAGAGAGGCGCAGCGTTGGACGGCGCCGTCCAGTGCCGCCCAAGCCACCGGAGGCCGCCGCGTGGCCATCCACTCACCCGTGCACGCTGCCATCCGTCGTCGTGAACTGCTAGGCGCGGAGCGCGCTCTCTGCCGCCGCCGTGCCCGTACGGCCGCCCCGTCGAGGACCAGCGCATTACGCCAAGCCCGATCGAGGTTTAGTGGGGGAATGGCACCAGTGATCCTCCCTGATGGTGCCCAGCCTCCTAAATCCCCTGCCCAACCCCTGCCTCGCCGTAATCGCTCGCTGGAGCTACCCCGTTCACGGCCACCCCCTCGGATCGCCTATAAAAGGAGGCCCCGAGCTCGAACTCGAACCCACACCACCTCTGCACACCACCAATACCACGCCAAGCCACTGGGAGAGCTCCGAGGGAGCCTTCTTCCCCAACTCCGGCCGCCTCGACCCGCCACGGGATCCAGCTCGATTCACCCCCGTGCGTGCACCTCTACCTCTTAGCTCTTGCCAGTAGATTCCTAATGCATCCACTCTTCTGACCCGCGCTTCAATTTGGAGTTTGGAGCGCCCACCAGAGTTCTCCACCATCGCCCGAACCACCGTCCGCCGGAGAAAGTGTCGCCGTCGACGTGGTGCTCTCCGCCGGCCAAGTCCACCACCCACCGACGCGGAAGGACATCCTGAAACTCTTGGTACCCTCCGATCTCCCTGCCTCACCGTGGTTCGACGCCGGCGACCACCGCAGCCTTCGGGCGCCGGCGAGCCCCATTGGAGTTTTAAACCTGACGGGTGGACCCCCCTGTCAGCCTCTCTTCTTAACCCCCTCGAACCGTTTTCTGTTGGCGCCTTCAGGCAAATGCGCTTTCTCTTTGGGCTGGCGCATTTCTTTCTGAACCGTTTTCTGGTTTTTCAAACAAGTCCCTGGTTCTTTTCTGTTTCATCACAGATCAGTCCCTGGACTAAAACCCTTATAACTTTTTAATAAAAGATGATTTTTTATAGATTCTTTTTTTGACAGTCTTGTATTTTTGTCTAGTTTTTTATAGTATTTATTTGGAATTTTTTTGGAACAATTGTTATGCACGCTACGATGTTCACGTTATTATACGGTTTCGTTATACCATAGGTTCCGGAGGAGGTGACGGAGCCGCGAACTTCGCCGAGCTAGACTCCGACTTCTCCGAACCAGGCAAGCATGTTTGAAACTTTGATATGATAGGTGTTTTGCATGTTTGCTTGAATGGTTTGTGCATGGCATATGAGCATCGGTGAGTATTGCGTTGCATGCAAGGCAACTATCCATGTGTTCCGAAGTTACTGTGATCTTGTATGAGAGATGACCTGATCATGTGGTGACATGAAAGGTAGTAAGATGGTATTGTTGTAGCATGCCAGTCTTACGTCATCCGATAAACTCCGACGTTAACGTGGACTGAGCCACGTTACCGATCTTCCCCTTTCGTGCTGCCACATGTTTTCTGCAAAGAATACGGTTTAGTAAGTCGTTAACCTCTTTCCGTGTACACACCAAATAGAGGGGCCGGGATGAGGGTTCCATGGCCCTGGATTAAAGCCAGTCATCCGGTCAGGGGGCATGGGTGTTTCCGGTTGGGACCGAGAGGGGGGCACCCCTTAGAGCGCGCGTATATAAATTTGATCCCATGCTACGCGAGGTTGTAGCCTCCCCGTCTCAAAGTTTTTCTTGAACGTTGCCGAGGGTGATTCCTGGCATCGGAATGTTGAATGGGTGTGTACTGGTTAGATGTGTTTCTCCTAAAACATCGTAAACAGAACTAGTCCCTGTGACTACTAAAATCCGTTGGCTGTGGTTAAAGTACAAACTCTGCAGAGTCAAATCCTTCCGAGTCATCTTGTCCATGGTCAAGGACCATGGCCAGCATATCCATATCTATGTCAGTCCTCGTGGTAAATCCCCGGTGAACAAGCTTGAGTAGTATACCCGTTGAATTGTTATTCCTATGGATGGACTAACCTTTTGTTTATCTCGTACTTGAATATTCCCTTGAAATGAATTAAATTCATGAGCTACTAAAATATTAAGTTGTGAGATATAAGCCCCTTATGTGATGTCGCTCAGACCTCCGACTATGGCACGCCCGTTATTTACTTTATATATAAGCCCTTTATGTGATGTCGCTCAGACGTCCGACTGTGGCACTCTCGTCATTTACTTTCAATATAAGCCCTTTATGTGATGTCGCTCAGACGTCCGACTGTGGCACGCCCGTTATTTACTTTTGATATAAGCCCTTTATGTGATGTCGCTCAGACGTCCGACTGTGGCACGCCCGTTATTTACTTTTGATACAAGCCCTTTATGTGATGTCGCTTCAGACGTCCGACTGTGGCACGCACTGTTATTTATTTTTCCATTATAAGCCCTTTATGTGGTGTCGCCTTGACGCCCGACTGCGGCATTGTTATTTCGTTTGTATCCTTTCGAGGAGTCATTCAGACACTCGATTGGCCTTCAGTATTACTTTGGGATTTCGGGAGGACTACCGCCCGACTCCCCTTTTATTTTCCATGCATTGCTATCTCGTTGTTTGAGTGCGCTCTATTAATCTGATCATATGCATCATGTTTACATTTGTTATATCTTATGTCCGAACTGTCTTGCGAGTACTTTCATAGTACTCACCTGGCTTGTTGATCTGTCCAGATATTGACGAAGGCGATCTCATGGATGAAGAGTTTGATAGTGAGTCCGACGCCTAGAGGAATCCCAGTCAGTCCCGTGCGATCCTGGATATTGGTCACTTGTATTATATACGCTTCCGCCACCCACAATAAGTATCCTCGAGCCTCACTCCGACGCTCGAAGAGCTGTTAGATTCAGGAGTCATGTCACCCACTTCGCTGTGACATATCCACCACCTCTTTTATCGTGAGTTAGTAGTTATGCCACCCTATCCGCCTTTATGTGTAATATCGGCGTGTTTGTAATAAATTGTTGAGCAGTCTCCGCTCAACCTTGTATTATATTTAGTACTCCTGGTTTTTCCTTCTATGATCAAGATTTTGTCTACCAGTGAGAAGGATTCTTCTCTACTGGTCCGTAAAAGGGATCGATTTCTCAATAAATATTTTTATTGGAAAACCGGTCGTGACAGCTTGCCAAATGTTCATAGCGTATGCATCTGCTCCTGCAATAGGTCTATCACCTAGAAGTGCATCAAGGACATAATTCTACTGTGCAATAATGAGGATAATCCTCAGATCGCAGACCCAGTCTGCATCATTCCTACTATCATCTTTCAACTTAGTTTTCTCTAGGAACATATCAAAAAAAAATATGAGCTATATTGCGAGGTATTGATCTACAACATAGATATGAAAAACTAAGACTAAGTTCATTATAAATTAAGTTTAATTAATCAAATTACTAATGTACTCCCACTTAAATAAACATCCCTCAAGTTTATCTAAGTGATACATGAACCAAACCAACTAACCCATGTCTGATCATCACGTGAGATTGGGTAGTCATCAATGGTGAAGATCTCTATGTTGATCATATCTACTATATGACTCATGTTCGACCTTTCGGTCTCCAGTGTTCCGAGACCATGTCTGTACATGCTAGGCTCGTCAAGTTTAACCTAAGGTTTCTGCATGTGCAAAACTGTCTTACACCCATTGTATGTGAACGTAGAGTCTATCACACCCGATCATCACGTGGTGTCTCGAAATGACGAACTGTAGCAACGGTGCATACTCAGGGAGAACACTTTTATCTTGAAATTAAGTGAAGGGATCATCTTATAATACTACTGCTGTTCTAAGCAAAATTAGATGCATAAAGGAGAAACATCACATGCAATAAAAATATGTGACATGATATGGCCATCATCATCTTGTGCTTTTGATCTCCATCTCCAAAGCATCATCATGATCTCCATCTTCACCGGCTTGACACATTGATCTCCATCGTAGCGTTGTTGCATTGAGGTCTTCATGCCAACTATTGCTTCTACAACTATCGCTAATGCATAGTGATAAAGTAAAGCAATTACATGGCGCTTGCACTTCATACAATAAAGAGACAACCCTAATGCTCCTGCCGGTTGTTGATATTACAAAACATGGTCATCTCATACATCAACATATATCACATCATATCTTGACCATATCACATCACAACATGCCCTGCAAAAACCAGTTAGATGTCGTATACATTGTTGTTGCAAGTTTTACGTGGCTGCTACGGGCTTCTAGCAAGAACCGTTCTTACCTACGCAAAAACCACAACGGTGTTTCATCAAGTTTGTTGTTTTAACCTTCTTCAAGGACCGACCATAGTCAAATTCAATTCAACTAAGGTAGGAGAAAAAAACACCCGCCAACCACCTTTATGCAAAACTTGTTGCATGTCTGTCGGTGGAACCGGTCTCATGTGCTTGGACATGTAAGGTTGGTGTGGGCCGCTTCATCCCACAATACCACCAAATCAAAATAAGACATTGGTGGTAGGTATTATGGCTATCACAACCCACAACTCTTTGTGTTCTACTCGTGCATATCGTCTACGCATAGACCTGCTCGGATGCCACTGTTGGGAAACGTTGCATGGAAAACAAAAAAAATCTACGCATAGGCAAGATCTATCCATGGAGATGCATAGCAACGATGGGGAAGAGTGTGTCTACATACCCTCGTAGACCGTAAGCGGAAGCATTTACCAACGCGGTTGATGTAGTCGAACTTCTTTGTGCTCCAACCGATCAAGTACCGAACGTACGGCACCTCTGCGTTCTGCACACGTTAAGCTCTGTGACGTCCTACGCCTTCTTGATCCAGCAAGACAGCGAGGTAGTTGATGAGTTCTGGCAGCACGATGGCGTGGTGACGGTGATGGTGAAGTAATCTCTGCGGGGCTTTGCCTAAGCACTACGAAAATATGATCGGGGGTGTAAATGGTGGAGGCAGGTGCCGCACCCACTAGGCAATTGTCTGTTGTGTGCTAGGCGCCCCCTCCCACATATATATAGGTGGGTGGAGGGAGGAGCTGCCAAATGAGGCGCCCAAGTATGAGGAATCCTACTTGGGGTCCCTTCCAAGCCGCGCCCCCTTTCTTTATTTGGAGTGTGGGGAAAGGCAGGGTAGGGTGGCGCCCCCTTCCTTTCTCCCATGAGAGGGAAAGGCAGGAGGGGCTATCCCTCCCCCTTTTCCTTCCCTAGGGCTGGCCAAACAAGGGAGGAGGCGCACCAACCCCCTCGTAGGCTGGTCTGTCCCCTCCTTTGGCCCATAAGGCCCATAACTTGGCGGGGGGTGCCCGGAACCCCTTCTCGGTACGTCCCGAAACACTTTCGGTGTCGAAATACCATCGTCCTATATATGAATCTTTACATATCAACCATTACAAGACTCCTCGTCATGTCCGTGATCTCATCCGGGACTCTGAATAACATTCAGTCAACAAAACATATAACTCATATAACACTATATTGTCAAGGAACGTTAATGTGGACCCTATGGGTTCGAGAAGTATGTAGACATGACCGAGACACCTATCCGGTCAATAACCAATAGCCGAACCTGGATTCCCATATTGGTTCCTACATATTCTACGAAGATCCTTATCGGTCGAACCGTTATGACAACATATGTAATTCCCTTTGTCCACCAATATTTTACTTGCCCGAGATTCGATCGTCGGTATCTTCATACCTAGTTTAGTCTCGTTACCCGCAATTCTCTTTACTCGTTCCGTAGTACATCATCCTATAACTAACTCATTACTCACTTTCACTACTGCAGGATGCTGCTAACGCCACAGTACGATCAGAGACCCTTTGACGAAACTCTGTGCGATGCATTAATCGCAAATGGTGATGTAAAAAACCGTCAAAAAAGATGCAAAGTGTTTGCGATGAATGATACATCAAACACGGTTCAGATTTTAGTTTCGTGTGCGATGCGGGGCATACAGTTGATCCATACGAACTTTTTGCGATGAGATGGAACAACAGAAACGGGCAGCCAGATCAAGGTTTGTGCGATATACGGCATACAGTTCGCTCTAATGAACCATTTGCGGTGATCGAGGTGAACACAAATGATTCGACGTAACAAGATGTGTGTGATACCCGACAAATAGGTCGGCAATCAGAATTGTGTGTGATCATTATAGACAGCCCATGTGGTCTTTTTTGTGAATTGTGTGCTTGTCAGGGCACACAGTTCAACAGACCAACCTGTGGGCGATAATGTAGAAGATCCCTGGCAAATATGTATTACTAACCGTCTACGATGAGATTGACAGGATAGACAGAGATAAGAAATTAATATGAGTGAACAGTGAGGGAGTCCTGGATTAAGTGGTCCTCGAGCGTCCGGACTATGATACGTGGGCCGGGCTGATGGGCTGTGAAGATAAGACCAAAGACTCTCTCTCGTGTTCGGATGGGACTC
This sequence comes from Aegilops tauschii subsp. strangulata, assembly GCF_002575655.3. Classification (NCBI taxonomy): domain Eukaryota; kingdom Viridiplantae; phylum Streptophyta; class Magnoliopsida; order Poales; family Poaceae; genus Aegilops; species Aegilops tauschii. Next base: position 176,668,768 of record NC_053038.3, on the reverse strand, counting down.
TCCTTGGCGTCCAGATATGAAGATTCCTTTCTCTGTAACCAACTTTGTACAACCCTAGTCCCCTCCGGTGTCTATATAAACCGAAGGGCTTAGTCCATAGGGAAGAGAATCATAATCATAGTCATACAGGCTAGACTTTTAGGGTTTTGGCCATTACGATTTCGAGGTGGATCAACTCTTGTAATACTCATATTCATCAAGATCAATCAAGCAGGAAGTAGGGTATTACCTCTGTAGAGAGGGCCCGAACCTGGGTAAACATCGTGTCCCCCGTCTCCTGTTACCATTGACCTTAGACGCACAGTTCGGGACCCCCTACCCGAGATCCGCCGGTTTTGACGCCGACATTGGTGCTTTCATTGAGAGTTCTGCTGTGTCGTCATCAAGAGGTTCGATGGACCCGTCAATCATCTACAACAATGTTGTCCAGGGAGAAGTATTCCTCCCCGGACAGATCTTCGTGTTCGGTGGCTTCGCACTGCGGGCCAACTCGCTTGGCCATCTAGAGCAGATCGACAGCTACGTCCCTGGCCATCAGGTCAGATTTGGAAGCTTAAACTACGTCGCGGATATCCGCGGAGACTTGATCTTTGATGGATTCGAGACCACGGCAACCACTCCCTGTCACCGCGATGAACATGACTTAAACCTGTCATCGGACCATACCCAGGATATAGCGCCTGTAACTGCTCTAACCCTAGATATGGAGCAGATCGCGCCATCCGAGGATGGGAGGCTCAACCCCGCCACGGAAGCCGCAGCCTCAGCGGCGTCGGAGATGCACACAGACCCAACCTCGAGTGGGATCTGTGTCACCGGAACCTCGGACTCGTTTCCGGCTACAGGTTCCGAACCATATGCGTACGTGTGCGTCGACCTTGATCAGGCATCGATCGTCGAATTCAGCTCCGCGGACATCTTCCGGCACTCGCCTTTAGGCGACGTGCTAGACTCATTAAAAACACTTTCCTTAGCGGGGGACTCACGGCCAAATTATATCCGGTTCGAACTGGAGGCTGATGACGGGGAATTTCGCTTCCCACCCACCGCCCACTTCATAGCCACCGTCAAAGACTTAACCGACACGCTTGATTACGGATCCGAAGATACCGACAACATAGACGACGATGTCAAAGAGGAGCAAGGCCAAAACCCGCCGTTTACCGGGCACGAGACGGCCACTGCTTCGTATGACGTGTACATGGTAGACACACCTAAAGAGAACAATGGCGTTAACGAGGAATATCCAGTCGAGGATGAACCTCCCAAGATACAACCAAAGCGCCGACATCAGCGGCGCCGCTCTAAATCATGCCGTGGAAAAGATAGCGATACCGGCACAAGAGAAAACAATACTCCGGACGATGCTGAAGACAATGAAGAACCCGTTGAAGCAACTTCCGAACAGGACGAACGGGAAGACGGGCAAGTTAGCTATGATTAACAGGCCATACACGAAGACTCGGAGGACAGTAATTATCTTCCGCTCTCCGAGGATGAGGTGAGCCTTGGCAATGAGGATTTTATCGTGCCTGAGGAACCTCTCGAGCAGGAGCGCTTTAAGCGCCGGATAATAGCCACTTCAAGGAGCTTGAAAAAGAAGCAGCAGCAGCTTCAAGCTGATCAAGATCTGCTCAATGATAGATGGACTGATGTCCTGGCAGCCGAGGAATACGGCCCCAAGCGTCCAACCAAAAGTTACCCGAAGCGAAAATTGCTACCTCAGTTCGATGACGAGGCACTGGAGCCCGTACCATCATCGCGCAATGCGGCTAACCGACCACCACGTGGTCGGGACAAAGCGGCAACTCAAGCCGAACACCAGCCCGCCCCACCTCATCGTAAAGACAGAGATAAAACAGCTCGCGGACATACATATGACCTGCGGCAGGACTTGGATAGTAGAGCAGGTCAGAACAGATTGATCTATGGATCACGGGGACGTGCCCCGACACGCGACAACGGCTACCTAGCTGGACGCAACAATCATAATCACGCCCGGGCCGAGAACCGCAGACGTACTCCATCCGAGCTACATCACGATGTTGCCCAATATAGAGGCGCCGCACACCCACTTTGCTTCACTAACGAAGTAATGGAGCACGATTTCCCAGAAGGGTTTAAACCCATGAATATCGAATCATATGATGGAACAACAGATCCGCGGTATGGATTGAGGACTCTCTTCTCCATATCCACATGGCCCGCGGTGATGATCTCCACGCCATCAAATACCTCCCACTAAAACTAAAGGGACCAGCGCGGCACTGGCTAAACAGCCTTCCAGAGAACTCCGTTGGTAGCTGGGAAGACCTGGAAGACGCCTTCCACGATAACTTCCAAGGTACATATGTCTGGCCACTAGATGTCGATGACTTAAGTCACATCATCCAGCAGCCCGGAGAGTCAGCCAGGAAGCTCTGGACTAGGTTCTTAATTAAAAAGAACCAAATTGTTGATTGTCCGGATGCCGAAGCCCTCACGGCCTTCAAACACAACATCTGGGATGAGTGGCTCGCCCGCCACCTCGGTCAAGAAAAACCAAAATCCATGGCAGCCCTTACCGCTCTAATGACCCGCTTTTGCATGGGAGAAGACAGCTGCTTGCTCGTAGAAGCAACAACGCCAGCGATCCGGGCACTTCCGAAGTCCGAGACAGCAATGGCAAGCCACGACGCAATAAACACAAGCATCGCAATAATAGCGAAATAACGCAAGACACGGCGGCCAACGCCGGATTCAGCGGCTCCAAACCCGGTCAACGGAAAAATCCATTCAAGGCAAATAGAGAAGGACCATCCAATCTAGACAAGATACTAGATCGGCCTTGCCAGATTCATGGCTCCCCCGATAAACCAGCTACTCACACTAACAGAAGCTGCTGGGTCTTCAAACAAACCGGCAAGCTTAATGCCGAACACAAGGGGAAGGGGCCGCCCAGTGACAGCGATGACGAAGAGACTCGCCAGCCGAATACCGGGGTTCAGAAGCAATTTCCCCCCGAAGTGAAAACCGTAAACATGGTATACGTGACGCACACCCCTACAGGGGAGCGCAGGCACGCACCACAGGACGCATACGCCATAGAGCTGGTCCCCCCAAAATTTAGTCATATCCGTCCCAAAGGTTTGGCAGCTCTGATCATCGATCCAATTATCGATGGGTTCCATCTCACAAAAGTCCTTATGGAGGGCGGCAGTAGCCTTAATCTACTCTACCAAGACACTGTCCGCAAAATGGGCATTGATCCTTCAAGAATCAAGCCCACCACAACTATCCTCAAGGGAGCAGTCTCCGGTGTAGAAGCTCACTACACGGGCTCTATCACACTGGAAGTTGTTTTCGTTTCGCCGAACAACTTCCGAAGCGAGGGCTTGACCTTCGACATTGCCCCGTTCCACAGTAGCTACCATGCACTTCTGGGGCATACCGCTTTTGCCCATTTTAATGCGGTCCCACTCTACGCCCGCGCAAAACTTAAAGTGCCCGGTCCATGCGGCGTCATAACAATAAATGGAAATACAGAACACTCCCTCCGTACAGAGGATCATACTACGGCTATTATAGCCGAAGTACAAAGCGGCCTCATCAAGCCGCATAACTCATCGGCCATTAAGCCGCCGGTCTCTATTAAATGGAACCGATCAATCTCGGATGCCGCCGGTCTCTATTAAATGGAACCGATCAATCTCGGATCCGGATTAGCAGTTTGGCCTCCGTCGTTCGCCTCATACACGCGTGAAGTTTATACCGCGCATACATAATTATGTACTTAAATACCCTGGTCATCGCCGAGGCACAATACGGACACGCCTACAAGCACTCCCAGTTTCTCCTTTTCTATTCTAACTATTTTTTACCTTTTATCACAGGTGGCTCAAACTCTGGTCATCTCATGGACTCTTTCAGAGTTCGGCTTCATACACTTAGCCATAGTTTATTCCTGTTAAGGAATCTTTTCACCGAGGCAAGGCGGCGCAGATGTGCGACAGGAGGTCCAAATAATTTTGTGTAGACCGCACTCTCTATTTTGAGCCTGTAAAGTGCCTTCTCCCTCAGCCGTCGACCACCGGCATGTCAAATAGCCTGGGTCGTGGCGTTATTATTTGTAAAATGGCAATTGACATATCAATCAGGTCCCAGTGAACATAATCCGTATCTAGTATTCGCTTTTTCTAAAGAGCTGAATTTCTCCGGTTGTTTCACACTCGCACCTCAGCACAGATTGCCAGGGGCTCGATATGGGAACAAATGAGTTGCTGACAAGTCCGAACAGCTTTATATCACACTTCGGCATCACGAGTTTAGCCTTACATGCACCAGCTCCGAATCATGTCTTTGGTCAATAGTTGGGTTGCCCGGCTACTGTGCTTACTACCTTACGTTCCGCTATATCGGCTAGGGTAGTAAAGGGAGAACTACTGTGATTGTGTCCCGGTTTATCTGGATGAGCACCTCAGTAGAGAAAGCCGAAAACTGACTGTCATGATGCGGCGAGAGCTGGTCAACCACTCGATGACTTACTAGAATCTTTCGCGATTCCTTCCATATTACACAAAGGACCGATTTTCTGGTCACCCAAGTAATGCACCGTATTCGGATAACTGCGTACATACCAGGGGCTATATCGTAGACCCACCGTCAAACTCCTATGGCTAAGTGAAAGTGTTAAAGCCCTATAGTCTGATTGCCTAGTTCGCCGCATTGACACCTCCTTCACGGACCAAGACGTTGGGTCAAGAGTAATCAAGTGCTTTTCCGAACATCCCCGTATTTTATGCGAGGGGGCTGAAGCCGATGACTGGAAATCAGATTATACAAAAACGGCAGCACAGGAGCAGCCAAAACTTTTTAGGCATAGCCTTAAAATATCATAATATTGTTTTTACAATTTCAATACATTTCACTCGAATATCAAATCTTTCGAGCACTGACCCTCTATCAAGCGGGCACCCTCTAAGACATCCTCGAAATAATGCTCTGGCGTGTGATGCTCCTTGCCCTTGGGTGGACTCTTCGCTGCGATATCGGTGGCCTTCATCTTCGCCCAGTACGTTTTGACGCGGGCAAAGGCCATCCGTGCACCTTCAATGCACGTTGACCGCTTAACAGCGTCGATACGCGGCACCGCATCAACAAGTCACTGCACCAAACCGAAATAACTATTCGGAATTGGCTCAGTCGGCCATAGCCGGACCACGACATCCTTCATGGCAGAACCACATATCTTGTAGAGCTCGGCCCACTGGGCCATCTGTTCGTTCAGCAACAACGGGTGCTTTGGCGTGCCGAATTGTGACCAGAAAAGCTTCTCCGTTGCATACCCTTCTTGCGCTTCGTAAAACTGGGCCACATCGGAGGCGCTCTTCGGCAAGTCCAAGAATGCGTCTGGAGAGCTCCACCTTTGATTAAGAGGGGAATACTTCGGATTGCCGAATTTAGTCTGTAATAAGAAAGGCTTACCGGCCGCTATCTCCCCAGCTTGCCGGATCTCTTCCCGAGCCGCTCTAGACTCAGATCGTGCCTCTCTCGCCTCTTGTAAGGCCTTGTCGAGATCGGCCGCTTTGGCTTTTTTATCCCTCTCGAGGAATTCGCACCCGACAGTGGCTTCCTTTAGCTCGCGCGCCATAGTAGACATTCTCTCCTCACACTGGTGCTGAGCAGCCTGTCCGGCTTTTAACTCATCAGCTGCCTTCTTAGCAGCCACATTACTTATCCGGGTTTGCTCCTTGGCTCGTGCAAGTTCAGCCCGAAGGGTCTCCACCGCGGCAGCACTATTTGCAGATACACATATCTCAGAATATAATTCTAGCTTCGTGCTCATGTTATTATACATGCATGCACTGACCGCCCGAAAACATACCTTGCGCCTCGTCGAGTCGCCTGTTAATAAGCGTGATGTCGTCATTCGCCACATCAAGTTTTTGCTTCAGACCTGCAACCTCTGTAGCGTGGGCAGTCGTCATGGAGGTAACATCATGTGTTTCAATTCGTTAGATTATTTCCTAGGCATATCTTTTTCGATCCTCTGATTGCCTCCCTTTGGACAGCAACTAGAGTCTCAGGGGCTACTATCTATACATAGGTGCATTTTGCGCATAGAGCACAATCGAGAATATAACATTACGTACCTCAAAGCCTCTTAGCAGGCCCATGAAGGCTTCATTCAATCCGCTTTTTGCGGAAAGAATCCTCTCAACCACCGTACCCATCAAGGTACGATGCTCCTCTGAGATGGACGAATATCGCAGCATGTCCATCAGTTTATCCGGCGCCTCTGGATTCTTGGAAGCAGCTGTGGGAGTACGGACTCCCTTTAAAAGGATATGTTCGCTCGACCCTAGAGTCATCTCCAGCTGTAAACCAGATAGTCCGGGGCCTTTATTATTGGTCCCCGTAGGGACCGCACACCCCGGACCTAGGGCGGCCGAAGTTTCACCTTGGGGCATTATCTTCATTATCCTTTATTGATCGGGAGAGATCCTCCAGGACGACACCTCGAAGTCGTCCGCCCTATTGGGCGAGGAAGCTTGTGGAGGTGTCTCGCTTTCCATCATCTCCGGAAGGAGATCCCCCGAGGAAGAGGATTGTTGAGGAAGACTGTGTGCCGGACTGCAAAACATATATTCTAGATGTTACCCTGGTAACAGGAAAAGGAACGGGATATGTTTAAAAGACCTTCGTTCACTTATGATTCGGCTAAAGGTTTGTCCTTACGGAGGAACTGTGCGACAACGTCGCCTTCCGAGCCCAAACCGCCTGACAGGGGCATCTTACCTCGCTTAGGAGCCTCTACCTCCCAACTTTCGGAGGCAGCCCTTTTCTTACCATAGGGACAAAGGATGTCAGCTTCTCCTTCTCTTTTGTCTTTGGAAGAGGGAGCCTTAATCTCCCCGGACACAGTGTGTGGTGTACCTTCGGGATGGAGGCTACTTTGGCTCCCCCGCTCTCCTCATTGTCCTCTTCCACCGACACCTGGTATGGCGCCGGGACCAGCATCCTTGTTAGCACGGGACTAGCTGAGTCTTTAGGAAGAGGGGCAGAACACCTGATTCGCTCCGCCTTCTTTATCCAGCCCTGGAGGAAGATGGTTTTCTTAGTATCTTATTATGAGATGTTTAACTAAGCTGTGTTCGGGAGTCGAGTGCTTACCGAGGTATCCGGATGGTTGCAGTCAAGGCCGACGTCCTCTATAGTATCTGACCACTGTTTTCGTGTCCCGAAGAATAATTTCCACATTCCTCTGTGCGTCGTGCCGAAGAAGTGCCGAAGGGTTCCTGGTCCTTCCGGATTGAACTCCCATGGGCGGAGAGGCCGCCGCATGCATGGTAGGACCCGGCGGACTAGCATTACTTGGATTATGTTGATAATGCCGGTGTCCTTCTCAATAAGGCTCTGGATGCGGCTCTGTAGAGTCTGCACTTCGTTGATTGATCCCCAGTCCAACCCCTTATTGACCCTTGACGCGAGGGCTAGATCGGAACGTAGGTGTAGCTGCCCACTTGGTACCACGGGGTTCAGTGATGTAAAACCACTCCCGCTGCCATAAGTCGGAAGATTCTGTGAAGGATCCTTTTAGCCAAGGAGCGTTGATGAGTTTGCTCATTGTAGCACCACCGCACTCCACTTGTCTCCCATCAACTATCTTCGGCTTGACATTAATGGTCTTGAGCCACAAGCTGAAGTGTGGGGGAATGTGGAGGAAGGCCTTGCACGTGATAATGAATGCCGAGATGTGAAGAAAAGAGTTCGGAGCCAGATCGTGAAAATCTAGCCCGTAATAGAACATGAGCCCTCGAACAAAGGGGTGGAGGGCAAACCCTATCCCTCGGAGGAAGTGGGAGATGAATACAACCTCTCACTGGATCTGGGAGTAGGAATAATCTGCCATTGAGTAGGAAGCCTGTGGGGGATTTCCGCGGTCAGGTATCTTGCCGTCCGGAGCTTCGCGATATCCTCCTCTGTGACAGTAGAAGCCACCCACCGACCTTGTGGGCTGGGTCCGGACATGACTGGGAAGCTCGAAGCAATTAAATTGGACATTGGGTGCTCGAGCTCGAGGTTGGAGAGGTTGAGGAAGGAGTTGGCGTGAAGAAGCAAGACGGGTCTTAGTCCCTTTATAAAGGCAATGAATATCGAACGCCTCCTCCTAAGCCTTAAAACCTGCCTATTCTAAAGGAAACATGCCAATCGGACGGTTGGGATACCCACGCCCGTAGTGATGAGAATCCCGCAATAAGGGGACACGATCTCTGCTTTGACAAGACGTGTCAGTGAGACCGCATCTCGAAGCAGCAGGCCGAAAATCGGTTCGAAATAATGACCGGGTGATGACGTGATATCACGTTAGAAGAAAGTTGTCAGCAGATTGGACTCGTGAAATATTATATTCTCTACGGTGGTGTGTGCTATTTGTTTTGTAGATCCGGACACGTTCGTTGTGTCTGAAGACTGTGTTGGGGTATTCGGAGAAGGAACCCGCCTTGCAATGCCGAAGACAATTTGCACACCGGACACCTCGTCATTGAAGCCTGGTTCAGGGGCTACTGAGGGTGTCCTCGATTAAGGGGTTCTCGGGCGTCTGGACTATGATATGTGGGCCGGACTGATGGGCTGTGAAGATACAAGACCGAAGACTCTCTCCCGTGTCTGATGGGACTCTCCTTGGCGTGGAAGGCATGCTTGGCGTCCAGATATGAAGATTCCTTTCTCTGTAACTGACTTTGTACAACCCTAGTCCACTCCGGTGTCTATATAAACCGGAGGGCTTAGTCCGTAGGGAAGAGAATCATAATCATAGTCATATAGGCTAGACTTTTAGAGTTTTAGCCATTACGATCTCGAGGTAGATCAACTCTTGTAATACTCATATTCATCAAGATCAATCAAGCAGGAACTAGGGTATTACCTCCATAGAGAGGGCCCGAACCTAGGTAAACATCGTGTCCCCCATCTTCTGTTACCATCGACCTTAGACGCACAGTTCGGGACCCCCTACCCGAGATCCGCCGGTTTTGACACCAACAAATGGAAACAGAGATATATATACAGTCAGCTTAATTCACTCCTTCTTGTTGTTGTTGTTGTTGTTGTTGGATGGCCCCGTGACATTGTCTTGGCAAGGACGCTTCTTGCTGCTGACCGTTGGCTTTTCATCGCCGCCGCCGTTGTCATCGTCGTTGTCCTCCTCCTCCTCCTCCTCCTTGTTCTACCATTCCTCCTCCTCATCATCGTCGTCCTCTTCTTTGTCCTCCGACGACTCCTTGTCTGTCTGGTTGTTGTCTGACGACTCCGGAGGCAGCGTCCGTTCCTTGATCCGGATATAATCGAGGTCTGGGCTCGACACCGGACTCATGTAAAACGAGCGTGATGATTGCAATGCTGGCCTATCATCGGGCGCCAGACTGCTGGCCAAACTGTCATCCTCGCTGTCGCTCGACATGGCTATGGTCGTATAAAAACCGAGAGAAAGCAAGATTGCAGAGTGTGTGCAAGTGTGTAGTGCGGCCTGCCGGGGACGATGAAGATGGTGGACCACTACAGGAAATAGGTAATTTGCCGTCTGTGGATCACAGCGGCAAAGACCCAAATCCATACGGCAAAGATTTTGCCGTCAGAAAGCAGACGGCAAACTCAGACGGCAAAGATAAGTCGGCAAAGAATGCTTTGCCGTTAGCTTATTGTCGAGATGACAACAAAGATTTTGCCGTCAGTCAATATGGTTTTGTCGTCTGCCGCAAAAATAACAGACGACAAAAAGTGTTCTTTGCCGTCAGTCAAAACGTGTGCTTTGCCGTCATCCAGACTAAAGTACAGATGGCAAAGATTATTTTTCATTTTTTTAAGTTTTTCATTTTTCTTAAAAAGTGACGTCCGATTTTCTTAAAAAGTGACGTCCGAGCAGAGCATCTCGACGGACACACGAACAACAAACCAAAACAGGTTTAGCTCACGGTGATTTTGGATTCGACACGGCCTAGCTGTGTTGCATTCATTGTCGGTGGTTACAGAGAAGTTACAGAAGTGTCCTCAAAATTTACACAAGGACCCCTAGAAACTAAAAATGAAAAGCAATCAAGTCCTTCAACACAGCAACAGGTTCTTCACCGTCGGTCGTCCTTCTCGCCAGGGACAATACCACAGGGACACCACTGCCGCCGCCTCGACCTGCTCACCGCGCCGCTCGCCCGGCCCTACCTGCCGCGCCACCGGACAACCACGCTCGCCCGCGCCGCTTGGCCGACCCTGGTATCCGCACAACCGCCCGTCCGTGCTCTCTGGTTCCTGGAGAGAGAGGGGGGGGCACCGCCGGGCGCCAGTTCAGCGTCGGGCGGCCGATGCTGGAGGGAGCAGCTCCTCTGTAGTGGCCGTCACGCGCCATGCTCGAGGGACGAGGCCTCCGCGCGCTCGATGGACGAGGCCGCCGCATGCCCGAGGGATGAGGCCGCCGCGTGCCTGCGCTGAGCAGTCGACGGTGGAGTGAGCCGCCACCATGCGCCATGCTCGCCACCCACAGGTTCCATGCTCGTCACCTGCACGTCCGCCATGCTCGCTGCCCGCGCGGCCAGTGGTAGGCGGGGGCGACGGGGGATGGGGCCGGGGCCGAAGCAGGCGGGGGCGACGGGGGACGGGGCCGGGGCCGAAGTAGGCAAGGGCGACGGGGGACGGAGCCGAGGCCAGCGGCCGGTGGGGGGGACGGAGCGGAGGCCAGCGTCCGGTGGGGGCGACGGGTGACTCGCGCTGAGGTCGGCCGAGGCGACGGGGCCGGGGGCCGGCGGGGGCGATGGGGTCGGGGACGGCGAGCAAGGCCGTGGCCGGCGAGGCAGAGGCCGGGAGGAGAGGTGGCCGCGGGTCCTGGTGTTCTCCAGATCGAGAGAGAGAGAGAGAGAGAGAGAGAGACGTACGAGAGGGATGAGTGGTGGGGGCGTGGGGGTGTCAGGTGGATAAGGTGGAGAGAGGGCGTGGGACGTGGGGCTGGTGGGTTTTGCCTCGTGGGGATGTGCGGAGGAGATTTAGCCATGTCAGCGATCCGTGTGATTGATCCGTGGACTTGTGTTTTCTCTTTGCCGTATGTGGTTCTATGTACAGACGGCAAAGTAAGCACTTTGCCGTATGTTAATAAAATCACAGACGGCAAAGTTCTTTGCCGTCTGCATTTTATATTAGAGACGGCAAAGTCAGCTCTTTGCCATCTAAAATAAAAAAGGCAGATGGCAAAGCTCTTTGCCGTCTGTATTTATTTTTACAGACGACAAAGTCTACTCTCTGCCGTCTGTAATATAAAATACAGACGGCAAAGTCTATTTTGGCGTTACTTTTTCTTTGCCGTCTACTGATGACGGCAAACCCTTTCTTTGTCGTCTGTCCCGATGAAATGCTAATAGCAAAGAAAGTACTGACGGCAAATCTCCTATTTCCTGTAGTGGAAACTTAAGCGGGCCATGGAGAGAAGTGGAAATGCCAACTGAAGCGGGGGTTGACGTATTACCTAACCGCTGATATAATCAACCGCAATTATTTGCACCCAGTCGCTCCAAATTCCCGGGGTTGCGCAGGACTCCTATTGGCTGATTTCTTTTTTCAGGACAAAGCAAGGAACGAGTTTTGAGATTATGCACCGATACCGATACGAACGGAGTAGGACAGTTGGCAAGCAATACATTGAGCTCTTCTTATTGATGACGTGAGTAATAATCAAACTACAAAGGAATAGAAAAAGAGATAAAGGAAAATATCTGCACGAATATTCGTGTAACATCAATAGCATAGGACCTAGATGTGCATTACTTAGAGCACATCTAGATGTGCTTTAGCAATACTGTCAAACAAAACCCCTAATCATCATTGCAAACAGCACATAGAACATGGCTAATGTGACAACCACAACTACACATGCTAGTTCCTTCTTGTCTCTTACTTTCATCTGTTGCCTGTGATTGATTCTTTCTTTCTTCATCGTACTAATTGTACATTCCAGATCAGCCAGTTTCTTCTTCAGCTTTATGTTATCTTCTGCGAGCTTCGTGATAACACTCCGAGCCCTGCCATGCCATTCTTCATCCAGCCAGTTAAAAAAGGCACAATCCTCATATACTTGCCAATGTTAAATAGTATTCAGGATGAGCGGTGGCATTAACTCTAGTAAATGATGAACTTAGCACTAACCTCTAAGGGGCAACTAAGAAAACGCCTGCCAATGTCGAATCCGTCCGTGCATACACGTCGAGCAAGAGTGTGACCGTGCACACAACTCAGCTTTTGGTACTTCTTGGTGGCGCAAAACTCGGAGTCGAACTCATGTTGCAGGAGTCTGGAGTCATGCTCCGGATCCGGCAGCAGATCGCTTTCCTGGTGTGGGGGGTCATTCAGGACGGATTTAGCAAGGAGCTACTTTGGACAAGCTAAAAAAGATTGGGATAGATTGGAACCTAGTAGGACGATTCGGATACGTAGTACACCTGCCTTCTGATGACCTTAGGCAAGTGCTCGGCAGCGACCGCCGTCATGGCGGCAATATGAGCAGGAGCAGCCGCACCGAAACCATCAGCAGCCCTCATCCGCATTCCCCCAATGTTAGTGCCACACGAGGGAATTTGGAGGCTATCTAGGGATATGGGGGAAATGGGGAAACCGTGGGGATAAGCTAACGGTCGGGAACTACTTATGGCACTATATGTTGTATATGGCACACTGTTTATACATGTCATTCGTGTTACGTATTACAACTTCACACACGGTTTCCGCACCAAACCATGTGAGAAGACAACGTAGGTGAGACACGGTTGCCGTTACATAACCGTATGTGATGTACTACCCTGTACATATAATAGAGTTAGAGTGATACCGTATAAACAGCCGCTCTGTGGATATCCGTCAAAAATAAAATAGCCGCTCTGCATATAGAGATGGCGACGGCGGCCTAGGCAGCGGCTACCAGAGAAGAGGTTAATCCTTGATCTGTGGGTCATGGCATCGTCATAGGAGGTCAATCCTCGGTCTGTGGTGGGAGATAGGAGGAGCACAACCATCGAGGTCGGCGACGGCGTGATTCGAGCACATCCATCGCGGTCGATGGCAGGATAGTGGAGGTCGAACTTCAGGCGGCAGCTGATGTCTACTACACAACCTTCTTCTTGTAGACGTTGTTGGGCTTCCAAGTGCATAGGTTTGTAGGATAGTAGCAAATTTCCATCAAGTGGATGACCTAAGGTTTATCAATCCGTGGGAGGCATAGGATGAAGATGGTCTCTCTCGAACAACCCTGCAACCAAATAGCAAAGAGTCTCTTGTGTCCCCAACACACCCAATACAATGGTAAATTGTATAGGTGCACTAGTTCGGCGAAGAGATGGTGATACAAGTGCAATACGGATGGTAGATATAGGTTTTTGTAATCTGAAAATATAAAAACAGCAAGCTAACTAATGATAAAAAGTGAGCACAGACGGTATTGCAATGCGTTGAAGCAAGGCCTAGGGTTCATACTTTCACTTGTGCAAGTTCACTCAACAATAATAACATAATTGGATCATATACCTATCCCTCGACATGCAACAAAGAGTCACTCCAAAGTCACAAATAGCGGAGAACAAACGAAGAAGTTATTGTAGGGTACGAAACCACCTCAAACTTATCCTTTCTGATCGATCTATTCAAGAGTCCGTAGTAAAATAACACAAAGCTATTCTTTCCGTTCGAGCTATCCTAGAGTTCGTACTAGAATAACACCTTAAGACACAAATCAACCAAAACCCTAATGTCACCTAGATACTCCAATGTCACCACAAGTATCTGCGGGTATGATTATACGATATGCATCACACAATATAAGATTCATCTATTCAACCAACACAAAGAACTTCAAAGAGTGCCCCAAAGTTTCTACCGGAGAGTCAAGACGAAAACGTGTGCCAACCCCTATGCATAAGTTCACAAGGTCACTGAACCCACAAGTTGATCACCAAAACATACATCAAGTAGATCACGTGAATATCCCATTGTCACCACAGATAAGCACATGCAAGACATACATCAAGTGTTCTCAAATCCTTAAAGACTCAATCCGATAAGATAACTTCAAAGGGAAAACTCAATCCATTACAAGAGAGTAGAGGGGAGAAACATCATAAGATCCAACTATAATAGCAAAGCTCGCGGTACATCAAGATCGTGCGAAATCAAGAACATGAGAGAGAGAGAGAGATCAAACACATAGCTACTGGTACATACCCTCAGCCCCGAGGGTGAACTACTCCCTCCTCGTCATGGAGAGCACCGGGATGATGAAGATGGCCACCGGTGAGGGATCCCCCCTCCGGCAGGGTGCCGGAACAGGGTCCCGATTGGCTTTTGGTGGCTACAGAGGCTTGCGGCGGCGGAACTCCTGATCTAGGTTATGTTTTGGAAGTTTGGGGATATATAAGATGTGTTGGCATCGGGAACAAGTTAGGGGGTCTACGAGGCGGCCACGAGGTAGGGGGCGCGCCCAGGGGGTAGGGCGCGCCCCCATCCTCGTGGTGGACTCAGGACTCTTCTGGTCAATCTCCGGTACTTCGTGGGCTTCTTCTAGTCCAAAAACAATCTCCGTGAATTTTCAGGTCAATTGGACTCCGTTTGGTATTTCTTTTCTGCAATACTCAAAAACAATGGCACTGGGCTCTAGGTTAAAAGGTTAGTCCCAAAATTCATATAAAATAGCATATAAATGCATACCTAGATGGATACGTTGGAGACGTATCAAGCATCCCCAAGCTTAATTCCTGCTCGTCCTCGAGTAGGTAAATGATAAAAACAGAATTTTTTATGTGGAATGCTACCTAGCATATTTATCAATGCAATTTTATTTCTTGTGGCATGAATGTTCAGATCCAAAAGATTCAAGACAAAAGTTTAATATTGACATAAAAATAATAATACGTCAAGCGTACTAACCAAGCAATTATGTCTTCTCAAAATAACATAGCCAAAGAAAGCTCATCCCTACAAAATAATATAGTTTGGCCATGCTTCATTTTCGTCACACAAAATGCTCCCATCATGCACAAAACCTCGATGACAAGCCAAGCAATTGTTTCATACTTTAGCATTCTCAAACTTTTTTGACTTTCATGCAATATATGAGCGTGAGCCATGGACATAGCACTATAGGTGGAACAGAGTATGATGATGGAGGTTGTATAGAGAAGACAAAAAGGGAGAAAGTCTCACATCGACGCGGCTAATCAACAGGATATGGAGATGCCCATCAATTGATGTCAATGCGAGGAGTAGGGATTGCCATGCAACGGATGCACTAGAGCTATAAATGTATGGAAGCTCAACAAAAGAAACTAAGTGGGTGTGCATCCAACTTGCTTGCTCACAAAGACCTAGGGCATTTTGAGGAAGCCCATCGTTGGAATATACAAGCCATGTTCTATAATGAAAAATTTCCACTAGTATATGAAAGTGACAAAATAAGAGACTCTCTATCATGAAGATCATGGTGCTACTTTGAAGCACAAGTGTGGAAAAAGGATAGTAACATTCCCCCTTCTCTCTTTTTCTCTCATTCTTTTTGGGCCTTCTCCTTTTTTTTGGCCTTTCTCTTTTTTTGGGCCTTCTTTTTTTTGGCCTTTCTCTCTTTTTTTTATTTCCTCACACGGAACAATGCTCTAATAATGATAATCATCACACTTCTATTTATTTACAACTCAAGGATTACAACTCGATACTAGAACGAAATATGACTCTATATGAGTGCCTCCGGCGGTGTACCGGGATGGGCAATTACTCAAGAGTGACATGTATGAAAAATTATGATGGTGGCTTTGCCACAAATACGATGTCAACTACATGATCATGCAAGGCAATATGACAATGATGAAGCATGTCATAATAAATGGAACGGTGGAAAGTTGCATGGCAATATATCTCGGAATGGCTATGGAAATGCCATAATAGGTAGGTATGGTGGCTGTTTTGAGGAAGATATAAGGAGGCCTATGTGTGATAGAGCATATCATATCACGGGGTTTGGATGCATCGGCGAAGTTTGCACCAACTCTCGAGGTGAGAAAGGGCAATGCACGGTACCGAAGAGGCTAGCAATGATGAAAGGGTGAGAGTGCGTATAATCCATGGACTCAACATTAGTCATAAAGAACCCACATACTTATTGCAAAAATCTACAAGTCATCAAAACCAAGCACTACGCATGCTCCTAGGGGGATAGATTGGTAGGAAAAGACCATCGCTCATCCCCGACCACCACTCATAAGGAAGGCAATCAAAGAACACCTCATGCTTCAAATTTATCACACAACGGTTACCATACGTGCATGCTACGGGACTTGCAAACCTCAACACAAGTATTTCTCAATTTCACAACTACTTAACTAGCATGACTCTAATATCACCATCTTTATATCTCAAAACAATTATCAAGTATCAAACTTCTCATAGTATTTAATGCACTCTATATAAAAGTTTTTATTCTATCCCTCTTGGATGCCTATCATATTAGGACTAAATTCATAACCTAAGCAAATTACCATGCTGTTCTAAAAGACTCTCGAAATAATATAAGTGAAGCATGAGAGATCAATAATTTCTATAAAATAAAACCACCACCGTGATCTAAAAATATATAAGTGAAGCACTAGAGCAAATGACAAACTACTCCAAAAGATATAAGTGAAGATCAATGAGTAGTTGAATAGTTATGTAACTATGTGAAGACTCTCTAACATTTAAGAATTTCAGATCTTGGTACATTATTCAAACAGCAAGCAAAACAAAATAAAATAAAATGACGCTCCATGAAAAACACATATTATGTGGTGAATAAAAATATAGCTCCAAGTAAAGTTACCGATGAACAAAGGCGAAAGAGGGGATTCCATCCGGGGCATCCCCAAGCTTAGGCTCTTGGTTGTCCTTGAATATTACCTTGGGATTCCATGGGCATCCCCAATCTTAGGCTCTTTCCACTCCTTACTCCATACTCCATCGAATCTTTACCCAAAACTTGAAAACTTCACAACACAAAACTCAACAGAAACTCGTAAGCTCCGTTAGTATAAGAAAATAAATCACCACTTAGGTACTATTGTGAACTAATTCTAAATTCATATTGGTGTAATATCTACTATATTCCAACTTCTCTATGGTTCATACCCTCTGATACTACTCATAGATTCATCAAAATAAGCAAAGGACACAATAAAAACAGAATCAGTCAAAAACAGAACAGTCTGTAGTAATCTGTATCATTCGAATACTTATGTAACTCCAAAAATTCTGAAATAAATTGGTGGACCTGAGGAATTTTTCTATCAATCATATGCAAAAATAATCAACCTAAAAGCACTCCCAGTAAAAAATGGCAGCTAATCTCGTGAGCGCAAAAGTTTCTGTTTTTTACAGCAAGATCGCAAAGACTTCACCCAAGTCTTCCCAAAGGTTCTACTTGGTACAAACACTAATTAAAACAATAAAACCACATCTAAACAGAGGCAAGATGAATTATTTATTACTAAACAGGAGCAAAAGGCAAAGAATAAAAATAAAATTTGGTTGCCTCCCAACAAGCGCTAACGTTTAACGCCCCTAGCTAGGCATGATGATTTCAACGATGCTCACATAAAAGATAAGAATTGAAACATAAAGAGAGCAACATGAAGAATATGACTAGCACATTTAAGTCTAACCCACTTCCTATGCATAGGGATTTTGTGAGCAAACAATTTATGGGAACAATAATCAACTAGCATAGGAAGGCAAAACAAGCATAACTTCAAAACTTTAAGCACATAGAGAGGAAACTTGATATTATTGCAATTCCTACAAGCATATGTTCCTCCCTCATAGTAATTTTCAGTGGCATCATGAATGAATTCAATGATATAACTATCACATAAAGCATTCTTTTCATGATCCACAAGCATAGAAGTTTTATTACTCTCCACATAAGCAAATTTCTTCTCATTCATAATAGTGGGAGCAAACTCAACAAAATAACTATCATATGAGGCATAATGCAATTGAAAATTAAAATCATGATGACAAGTTCCATGGTTATCATTATTATTTATAGCATACAAGTCATCAGAATAATGATCATAAATAGGAGGCATGCTTTCATCATAATAAATTCGCTCATCATAACTTGGGGGACAAAAAATACCATCTTCATCAAACATAGCGTCCCCAAGCTTGTGGCTTTGCATATCATTAGCATCATGGATATTCAATGAATTCATACTAACAACATTGCAATCATGCTCATCATTCAAAGATTAAGTGCCAAACATTCTAATGCATTCTTCTTCTAGCACTTGAGCACAATTTTCCTTTCCATCATTTTCACGAAAGACATTAAAAAGATGAAGCATATGAGGCACCCTCAATTCCATTTTTTGTAGTTTTCTTTTATAGACTAAACTAGTGATAAAACAAGAAACTAAAAGATTCGATTACAAGATCTAAAGATATACCTTCAAGCACTCACCTCCCCAGCATCGGTGCCAGAAATTGCTTGATGTCTACTACACAACCTTCTTCTTGTACACGTTGTTGGGCCTCCAAGTGCAGAGGTTTGTAGGAGAGTAGCAAATTTCCCTCAAGTGGATGACCTAAGGTTTATCAATCCGTGGGAGGCGTAGGATAAAGATGGTCTCTCTCAAACAACCCTGCAACTAAATAGCAAAGAGTCTCTTGTGTCCCCAACACACCCAATACAATGGTAAATTGTATAGGTGCACTAGTTCGGCGAAGAGATGGTGATACAAGTGCAATATGGATGGTAGATATAGGTTTTTGTAATATGAGATTATAAAAACAGCAAGGTAACGAATGATAAAAGTGAGCACAAACAATATTGCAATGCGTTGAAACAAGGCCTAGGGTTCATACTTTCATTAGTGCAAGTTCTCTCAACAATAATAACATAATTGGATCATATAACTATCCCTTAACATGCAACAAAGAGTCACTCCAAAGTCACTAATAGCGGAGAACTAATGAAGAGGTTATTCTAGGGTACGAAACCACCTCAAAGTTATCCTTTCTGATCGATTTATTCAAGAGTCCGTAGTAAAATAACACGAAGCTATTCTTTCTGTTCGACCTATCCTAGAGTTCGTACTAGAATAATAACTAAATACACAAATCAACCAAAACCCTAATGTCACCTAGATACTCCAATGTCACTATAAGTATCCGCGGGTATGATTATACAATATGCATCACACAATCTCAGATTCATCTATTCAACCAACACAAAGAACTTCAAAGAGTGCCCCACAGTTTCTACCGGAGAGTCAAGACGAAAACGTGTGCCAACCCCTATGCATAAGTTCACAAGGTCACTGGACCCCCAAGTTGATCACCAAAACATACATCAAGTAGATCACGTGAATATCCCATTGTCACCATAGATAAGCACATGCAAGACATACATCAAGTGTTCTCAAATCCTTAAAGACTCAATCCGATAAGATAACTTCAAAGGGAAAATTCAATCCATTACAAGAGAGTAGCGGGGGAGAAACATCATAAGATCCAACTACAATAGCAAAGCTCACGGTACATCAAGATCGTGCCAAATCAAGAACACGAGAGAGAGAGAGAGAGATCAAACACATAGCTACTGGTACATAACCTCAGCCCCGAGGGTGAACTACTCCCTCCTCGTCATGGAGAGCATCGGGATGATGAAGATGGCCACCGGTGAGGGATCCCCACTCCGGCAGGGTGCCGGAACAGGGTCCCGATTGGTTATTGGTGGCTACAGAGGCTTGCGGCGGTGGAACTCCCGATCTAGGTTATGTTCTGGAAGTTTGGGGATATATAAGATGTGTTGGCATTGGGAACAAGTTAGGGGGGTCTACGAGGCGGCCGTGGGGTAGGGGGTGCGCCCAGGGGGTAGGGCGCGCCCCCACCCTCGTGGTGGCCTCCGGACTCTTCTGGTCCATCTCCGGTACTCCGTGGGCTTCTTCTGGTCCAAAAACAATCTCCGTGAATTTTCAGGTCAATTGTAGTCCGTTTGGTATTCCTTTTCTGCAATACTCAAAAACAAGGAAAAAACAGAAATTGGCACTCGGCTCTAGGTTAAAAGGTTAGTCCCAAAAATCATATAAAATAGCATATAAATGCATATAATACATCCTAGATGGATAATATAATAGCATGGAACAATCAAAAATTATAGATACGTTGGAGATGTATCAGCAGCCGCACTAATCTTTGCTCCTCGACCCAGATGTCTCGGCGTGCCATCGCATCATGCTTCTCTCTCTGCTGGGTGGAGGTCGCCGCGCGGCTAATTAATTAAGGTATTCTTTTCATAAGTGGCTTAATTAAGGTATTAAATTCCTAAGGGTAGTGAAGTACTAGTACTCTGCATGTAAATTGACTGGCCTTTAATTTTTGTCATTGCACGTCTGGATAACAATATGGAGTGCCCTCATGTAACACCCCGGATGTAACTTTCCATATTTTTAACTCCAACTCTTGCCATTTTTGGCTGTGTGTTATGATATTCCCTCCGTGGTTGGGTTTTTCTTTTGTTTTGCATGTTGTTCATGTCATGCATCTCATATCATGTCATCATGCGCATCTCATTTGCATACGTGTTCGTCTCATGCACCCGAGCATTTTCCCCGTTGTCCGTTTTGCAATCCGGCACCCCCACATGCACCGGCGCACCCCTCTTGTTTCTTTTTGTGAGCGGGTGTTAAACGTTGTCGGAATGGACCGAGGTTTTCCAAGTGGCCTTGGTATACCACCGGTAGACCACCTGTCAAGTTTCGTTCTATTTGGAGGTCGTTTGATGCTCCAATGGTTAACCGGGTAACCGCAAAGGCCTTTTGTGTGTTGCAGCAAAACCCCCCTCCAAACAGCCCAATAACCCATCTAAGTCACCTCCATGCTCTCGGTCGTTCGATCACGATCGTGTGGGCGAAAACCGCACCTCATTTGTACTCTCCTAGCTCCCTATGACTATATAAACACTCCCTCCCCCGAAATTCGCGGATGATTCCACCATAACCCTAGCCTCCTTCTTCCTCCGCGCGCCGGACACGTCCGCCCCCGCGCCGGACAGATTTCCGCCACCGCCCTGAGCCAACCGGACCGTGCCACATGGGCGCCGCCGCCGTCCCCGCGCCGCGGCCCGCCGGGGCCTGGATCGGGCCCTCCCGGCCCGCGCGCGCCTTTCCCCGCCGCCTGGATCCCGCGCCTCCCGGTCCGCGTCGCCGCCGCCCGGCCTCCCGCCGCCCTGCGCCCCTCCGCGTCATCGCCGTCCGCAACCAACGCCGGCGCGCCGCCTCCCCGCGCCCGAGGACGTCGCCGACCCCGCGGCCCCGTGCTCCTCCGCCCGTAGGCCCCGTGCTCCGCGCCCGAGCGCCGCCCCCTCTCCTTCGCCGTCTCCCTCCGAACGCCGGCCGCCGTCTCCCTCTCCTCTCCAGCTCCGGCGACTGCCCCGGCCTTCCTCGATCCACGTGCTAGATCCAGATTCCCCTAGGTTGACTTTCCCCTCCCTTTGTTTTCTGCGAAGTCCCGTAATTATCTCATTATGTTGCTATGTTCATCGCATCATATCTCATTGCATACTGATCCGATTCATGCACATGATATATCGAAATGTTCATGGCGAGATGCTCTTCATTTTGTTTTATTGTGCCATGCTCATTTGAGTCCATCTTGATGCCCAAATCTCTGGTGCAAGAGTGTTATATGTTGTTTACTGCTGTTATTTATCAGAACTTGATGTTTTGTTATTTTTGTTGCATTTGATGTGTGCATCTTATGGGCATGAGCTCTACAAGTGTTTTGATCCATGCCATTCCATCTTTACAGAGGTGTATGTCATGTATTTTTGTGATCTATGTGGTGACTAGAACAAGCATGCAAACTAGGCTTCGTGATGTTTCCGTTTTCAGGGACTTAGGATTTTGCCAAGTCTTTTACTGCTGTTATTTTGTTGCCATGTATCCATGTGTCTACAGTGAGATCCATGCTTCTTTTGGGTATGATCAGTAAGGATGTTTTGTAGATATAGTTGTGCTCTATCCATCCATGCCCCTGTTGTGCTTCTAGCATGTCTTGATCTTGCTCTACTTTTGCTATAAAATATTCCTGGCAGATTGTTAACATGAGATTCAATTTTGCCAAGGTTGTTGTAGTTGATCCGTTCATGCTATGAACTTGCTCTTGCCATGGTTAGCTTCATAAACATGCCATATTGCTGTAGGTATGCTTTTTTGTCATGCATTGCTTTGTGATGAGTGCATAGAGCTCACAAAGATGCCTTCATAATTCTGTTAATGCCATGTTCTGTTTTCTGCTAAGTCTGAAACCTGTTAACGAAACTTGCTATGTTTACATGGGTGCAATCATATCTTCGGATCCTTTTTGGCTCATGGTCAGTAAGGGACTTTTGTTCTATGCATTTAGTAGATTCATGATATGCCTTGTTTTGCTATGTTAAGTTCCTGTAGCATGTTGATTGCTTGCTCTGAACATTACTACCTGATGCTGTTTCTGCCATGTCCAGTAATTTCACCAAGTCTGTGAAGCTGTTATCTTTTGCATTTTTGCCATGCTCGTTTGAGCCTGTTATGCTGTGAACTAGCCATAGCTCAGTGCTCATCTTTTGTCAAGCATCTCCTGTAGATTACTTCCATATACTTTGTTGCTTTGTTGGAATGCTCTAGCATAGTTACTTGATGTATTCTAAGTGCTATCATGCTGTTAATCGCAGAATCGTGTCATTCTTGTTTTGCTTGCCATTTGCAAACCGTGCATCCGTTTCTGGTGATCTTTATATCGATTTCGACCGAAATCATCTCATCTTTCCAGTGGCATACTTGGTTTGCCAAGTTACTGCCTTGTTCATCCTTTTTCTTCCGGAGCACGCATATGCATCGCATATCACATCTCGCATATCATGCATGTATTGCATCATGCTGCTTGTGCATTTCCCGTGATTGATTGTGGTTCCATTGCTTGTGTTCTTGCTGTGGGTAGAGCCAGGAGATGAGTTCATGAACGAGGAACCTGTTGAGTTCGCTTTCGACAACTCTGAGAACCTTGCAGGCAAGATGACCATACCCTCGAAATCACTTCTATCTTTGCTTTGCTAGTTGTTCATTGTATTGCTATGCTGTGCTACCTACCATTTGCTATATCATGCCTCCCATTATTGCCATGTCAAGCCTCTAACCATCCTTTCCTAGCAAACCGTTGTTTGGCTAAGTTACCGCTTTTGCTTAGCCCTTCTTATAGCGTTGCTAGTTGCAGGTGAAGTTGAAGTTGGTTCCATGTTGGAACATGGATATTTTGGGATATCACAATATCTCTTATTTAATTAATGCATCTATATATTTGGTAAAGGGTGGAAGGCTCGACCTTATGCCTGGTGTTTTGTTTCACTCTTGCCACCCTAGTTTTCCGTCATACCGGTATTATGTTCCTTGAGTTTGCGTTCCTTACGCGGTTGGGTGATTTATGGGACCCCCTTGACAGTTCGCCTTGAATAAAACTCCTCCATCAAGGCCCAACCTTGGTTTTACATTTGCCAACCTAAGCCTTTTTCCTTTGGGTTTTCGCGAGCCCGAGGGTCATCTTTATTTAACCCTCCGGGGCCAGTGCTCCTTCGAGTGTTGGTCCGAACCGAGCCGCCTGCGGGGCCACCTCGAGGAAACTCGAAGTCTGGTTTTACTCGTAGCCTGTCTCATCCGATGTGCCCTCAGAACGAGATATGTGCAGCTCCTATCGGGATTTGTTGGCACAGTCGGGCGGTCTTGCTGGTCTTGTTTTACCATTGTCGAAATGTCTTGTAAACCGGGATTCCGAGACTGATCGGGTCTTCCCGGGAGAAGGTCTATCCTTTGTTGACCGTGAGAGCTTATAATGGGCTAAGTTGGGACACCCCTGCAGGGTATTATCTTTCGAAAGCCGTGCCCGCGGTTATGAGGCAGATGGGAATTTTTTAATGTCCGGTTGTAGAGAACTTGACACTTGACTTAATTAAAATACATCAACCGTGTGTGTAGCCATGATGGTCTCTTCTCGGCGGAGTCCAGGAAGTGAACACGGTTTGAGTTATGAATGAACGTAAGTAGTTTCAGGATCACTTCTTGATCATTTCTAGCTTCGCGACCGTTGCGTTGCTTCTCTTCTCGCTCCCATTTGCCTAGTTTAGCCACCATATATGCTTAGTGCTTGCTGCAGCTCCACCTCATTACCCCGTCCTTTCCTATAAGCTTAAATAGTCTTGATCTCGCGGGTGTGAGATTGCTGAGTCCTCGTGACTCACAGATTCTACCAAAAACAGTTGCAGGTGCCTCGATACCAGTGCAGATGACGCAACCGAGCTCAAGTGGGAGTTCAACGAGGAACGTGGTTGTTACTATGTTTCTTTTCCTGATGATCAGTAGTGGAGCCCAGTTGGGACGATCGGGGATCTAGCATTTGGGGTTATCTTATTTTCATTTGGATTTGACCGTAGTAAGTCTATGTGTGGATTTTGGGTGATGTATGAATTAATTTATGTATTGTGTGAAGTGGCGATTGTAAGCCAACTCTCGTTATCCCATTCTTGTTCATTACATTGGATTGTGTGAAGATGACCCTTCTTGCGACAATACCTACAATGCGGTTATGCCTCTAAGTCGTGCCTCGACACGTGGGAGATATAGCCACATCGTGGGCGTTACACCTCAGTAATTAGGAAAATAAAACCTTGTGATTTATGCATGCATCTTTGGGAAGCAATTAATCCATGTATTAATGTTGTTTTTTGTTTTTAATTACCATTCGTGTGGTGCAGATGGAACGATCTTAATTGATGAAGAATCAAAGAGTTCATGAATTTGGCTGAAAGTACAAAGAGGAGAATTGGTGATGCGGATTACATCCTGTGTCCATGTACTGATTGTGCCAATATAGAGTCACGTGAAGTTGCAGATGTCAAGTGGCACTTAGTCTCTCGGGATTCATGGATGGATATACACGTTGGACTAGACACGGTGAAGAGCGGGTCATGGATGAATATACCCAGGGTGCGAGATGCCAAACCCCGATCAGTGTCACATGGATGTTGAATCTAACATCGGGGTAGAGGCGTCAAGCTACCAATGGAACCCCAGAAAGTAGAAACGCCAACTGGAAACTAAGACATCGACGTAGATGACGACGACCTTGATATGCTAGATTTTTTTGCTATGATTGCAGATTTTAAGGGCCCAAAAAATGGATATGATTGGGTACAAGGATCTGCCAACCATTGATGTGGACTCCAAGAAAGAGTTGTATCTAGGTTGCGAAAAGAAATATTCCAAGTTGAGTGCCACCCTGGCGCTTCTGGGATATAAAGCAGCCGGTCTATCAAACAAGGGCTTCACAGAGATGTTAGTTCTTTTCAAAGAAATTCTTCCGGAAGATAATGTGCTCCCCAGAAGCATGAACGAAGCAAATAAAATTGTTTTCCCATTGGAACTTGAAGTACAGAAGATACACGCTTGTGTGAATGATTGTATATTGTACCGTGGTGAGTACAAAGATTTGCGTGCATGTCCCACATGCAAGCATGCACGATACAAGCACATGACAACAAAGGACAAGTACAAATTGGATGACGAGATAAAGAAAGGAATCCCGTTCAAGGTTGTTTGGTACTTGCCTTTAATTCCAAGGTTGAGGCGTTTGTTTGCAAACCCTAGAGAGGCAAAGAGGTTGCGGTGGCTGTCGGTGTCAAAACTGGTGCATCTCGGGTAGGGGGTCCCAAACTGTGCGTCTAAGGTCGATGGTAATAGGAGACGGGGGACACAATGTTTACCCAGGTTCTGGCCCTCTCTATGGAGGTAATACCCTACTTCCTGCTTGATTGATCTTGATGAATATGAGTATTACAAGAGTTGATCTACCACGAGATCGTAATGGCTAAAACCCTAGAAGTCTAGCCTATATGACTATATCTGTTTCCGGACTACGCCCTCCGGTTTATATAGACATCGGAGGGGACTAGGGTTGTACAAAGTCGGTTACAGAGAAAGGAATCTTCATATTTGGACGCCAAGCTTGCTTTCCACGCCAAGGAGAATCCCATCCGAACACGGGAGAGAGTCTTCGGTCTTGTATCTTCACAGCCCATTAGTCCGGCCCATGTCCAACAGGCCGGACGCCCGAGGACCCCTTAGTCCAGGACTCCCTCAGTAGCCCCTGAACCAGGCTTCAATCACGAGGTGTCCGGCGTGCAGATTCTCTTCGGCATTGCAAGGTCGGTTCCCCTTTCCAAATACTCCAAGATAGTCTTCGGACGTAACGAATGTGTCCGAATATGCAACACAAGTACCACACACACAACCGCTGAGAGTATAATATTTCATGAGTCCAATCCGCTGACAACTTTTTGTAATGTGACATCACATCTGCCCGGTCATTATTTTGAACCGTTTTCGTCTGCCGTTCCATGTTTCGAGACGCGGTTTTCATTGGCATGTCTTGTCGAAGCAGAGATCGTGTCCCCTTATTGCGGGATTCTCATCAATACGGGCGTGGGTGAAAGTGCAACTATCCCTGGGTGGTTTTGGTAATTCCTAACAACATATAGCTCATTGAAGTAATGCTATTTCAAGATAAATATTTCAGGAAAGCTCAATGTTTGGCATGGCACGGGTTAAGAAAGTGGACCCCTCAAAATACTAAGGACAAAAGGATTAGCTCAAGCTCAAAGCTCAAGACTCTGCATTTTCTATTTTAGTGATCCACGATCACATTGAGTCCATTGGAAAGCCAATACTATTAAGAGGGGGTGAGGTGTTGCCTAATGAGGTTCTTGCTCAAAATGCTTAGTGATATGCTCCAAAACCCTCAACTACTTTTTCATATCCAAATATGTCCCAAACCAAAAGTCAAACTCGGCCCCACCGATTTGATCTATCCGGCACCACCGAGTTCACTTGACATAGCCACCGCCACAAACCCTAGTCTTTTCAGTCTCACCGATAGGGATCTTGGTCTCACCGAGATGGGATTGTAATCTCTTTTTTTCCCTTTGTAACGTTTCGGTCTAACCGAGATGAGCAATCAGTCCCACCGAGATTGCAATGCAAACCCTCTGTTTCCCTTTCGCAACGTTTCGGTCCTACCGAGATGAGCGAATCAGTCCCACCAAGTTTGCCTGACCAACTCTCTGGTTAGCTTATTACCAAAATCGGTCCCACTGAGTTTGTGTAATCGGTCTCACCGAGATTACGTTATGCCCTAACCCTAATGATATCGGTCCCACCGAGTTGACATGTCGGTCCCACCGAAAATCCTAACGGTCACATTATGAGCCAAATCGGTCCCACCGAGTTCTCTGAATCGGTCCCACCGAGTTTGGTAAATTGTGTGTAACGGTTAGATTTTGTGTGGAGGCTATAAATACCCCTCCACCCACTCTTCATTCGAAGATAGAGCCATCAGAACATGCATGCACTTCCAACATACATTTTGTGAGAGAGAACCACCTACAGTTGTGTTGAGGTCAAGATATTCCATTCCAACCACATAAATCTTGATCTCTAGCCTTCCCCAAGTTGCTTTCTACTCAAATCATCTTTCCACCAAATCCAATCCTATGAGAGAGAGTTGAGTGTTGGGGATACTATCATTTGAAGCACAAGAGCAAGGAGTTCATCATCAACGCACCATCTATTACCTCTTGGAGAGGGGTGTCTCCTAGATTGGTTAGGTGTCACTTGGGAGCCTCCGTTAAGATTGTGGAGTTGAACCAAGGAGTTTGTACGGGCAAGGCGATCACCTACTTCGTGAAGATCTCTCCCAGTGAGGCAAGTCCTTCGTGGGTGACGGCCATGGTGGGATAGACAAGGTTGCTTCTTCGTGGATCCTTCATGGGTGGAGCCCTCCGTGGACTCGCGCAACCGTTACCCTTCGTGGGTTGAAGTCTCCATCAACGTGGATGTATGATAGCACCACCTATCAGACCATGGATAAAAAATCTCCGTGTCTACATTGCGTTTGCTCCCTCCAAACTCCTCCCTTTACCTTCATATGCAATTGTCTTACATTCCGCTGCTATACTCTTAGAATTGCATGTGTAGGTTGATTGCTTGACTTGTGCTAAGTTGCTAAAATCTGCCAAGAATTAAAATTGGGAAAAGGCTAGGTTTTTATTCGGTCAAGTAATATAATCACCCCCCTCTAGACATACTTTCGATCCTACAAGTGGTATCAGAGCTTTGGACTCCATTTGCTTTGATTTCCATAGCTTTTAGTGATCATAGCCTTGGTTTCACAACCTACGAGAGTATGGCGTCTAGCGAGGGAAATTACAACCGTAGAGGTCCTTACTTTGATGGTACTAATTTTGCTAGTTGGAAGCATAAGATGAAAATGCATATTCTTGGACATAACCCCGCTGTTTGGGCTATTGTGTGTATTGGCTTGCAAGGAGAATTGTTTGATGGGAGAGAACCGAACCATGAAGCTACCGCAGAAGAGTTGAAGATGCTGCAATACAATGCTCAAGCTTGTGATATTCTCTTCAACGGATTGTGCCCCGAAGAATTCAACAAAATCAGCCGTCTTGGGAATGCAAAGGAAATTTGGGATACTTTGATTGATATGCACGAAGGTACCGACTCCGTCAAGGAATCCGAGTTGGATGTGCTTCAAAGTCAACTTGACCAGTTCAAAATGAAGGATGGTGAAGGTGTCGCTGAAATGTACTCTAGGCTTGCTCTCATCACAAATGAGATTGTCGGCTTAGGAAGTGAAGAGATGACCGATAGATTCATCATCAAGAAGATCCTAAGAGCCTTGGATGGAAAATATGATACCGTGTGCACATTGATACAAATGATGCCCAACTGCAAAAATCTCAAGCCAACGGAAGTCATTGGAAGAATTGTTGCTCACCAGATGTCACTTAAGGATAAGGAAGAGCTTCACAACAACTCAACTGGTGCTTACAAAGCCTCATGTGATTCTCCCACATCATCAAGTGAGAAGCAAACCTTCAATGAAGAATTGAGCCTAATGGTGAAGAACTTCAACAAGTTCTACAAGAGTAGAAGCAAGGAAAGAAGTTCCAAATCAAGGTCCTACAATGACAAAAGATCTTCTAGTCGTGAGTGTAATTGCTACAATTGTGCAAGACCCGGACACTATTCCAATGAGTGTTTGGCTCCCTACAAAAGAAGAAAGATTCTCCCAAGAGAAGAATCACCACCAAGAGAGAGAAGGAGTAGAGATGATCGTTATGAACTAAGACCCTCTCGGAGAAGCAAGGATTCGGAAATGAAGGACAAGTCATCTAAGAGCTACACAAAACGAAGACATCAAGCTCATGTTGGTGAATGGGTATCCGGCTCCGACTCCGACCATCACTCCGAAAGAAGTTATCACTCCGACTCCGAATATACTCAAGATGAAGGTGTTGCCGGACTAGCACTTGTGACAACCAACTCCTACGACATATTTGACTCACCAAATGAAGGAATTGGAAGATTCTTCATGGCTAAAGGTCCAAAGATAACACACCCCGAGTATGTTGATTTCAATAGTGACGAAGATGATTTGCTAGGAGATGATGATTTACTTGTTGACAACTCTAGTTATGAAAACTATGATGAACTTGCTATTAATCATGATAATCAATATAAAACGAATGACGATGATAAGAAGGAGATTGAGCGTCTAACAAAAGAACTAAACACTCTTAAGTTAGCTCATGAAACTACCTTGGAAGATCATCGAGAACTTTTAAAGACTCATGAGAAGCTACGCTTTGAAAAGCTCAACCTTGACCAAGAGCATGAGTTTTTAAAAGCAATCAATGATGATCTTCACAAGAAAAGTTCTTCTTACATTGCCAAGCGTTTATTCTTGTCTAATTACATGCCACAAGTTAAATCTAGCAACAAGAACACGAAAGATTCTTCCTCTAGTAGTAATAACAATCATGCAAAATCCAATATTGTTGCTTCTAGTAGTTCTCTTGATTCTACTAATGATTCTCTTAGCCAAGTTACACTTGAGCAAGAAAATAGCTTATTGAAGGGAATTATAGAGAAAGGTGTTTACAAGAGTCTTGCCGGAAGTAAGCAATTTGAGGAAATTGTACGCAAGCAAGGAAGAAATTGGAAGAATCAAGGTGTTGGTTTTAAACGAAAGTTCAATGCCAATGGAGTTGAGTGGGAAGAAGATCAATACCCGAAGACGAAGTTTGTTCCTCAACAAGAGAAGTCTGATCCTACTTCTTTCCAAGGAACACAAGCTCAAGATGATCTTCCACCACAAGACCACAAGCTAAAAGGCAAGGACAAGCTTCAAGAGGATATTGATGCATTTGAAGAAGCTCCTAAGGCCTTGGTCAAGTGGGTTCCCAAGACTACATCAAGTTCTACTTCATCAAGTACGACTACAACTCCAAGGATTCCCATCAAGATGGTGTCGATCCCGAAGAATAAGAACTAGAGAGTTCTTGAGGGTGACTCTACCAACATACTTCACTCTTATCATTTTGCAAGGACGAGTGCAAACAACTTCCATATCTTGCACTAGTTCAAGGAGTCACAAACCCTCTTCTTGGTAGGACAAGGGACAAGGTAACCTAATGCATTCATGGACATCATCTCATGTGAATATCACTCTATGTCTATGGATATCCTTGTTTGTTCCTTGTGGGACTAACCCGTGTAGGTATTGAAAGTGCAACTCACTCCAAAGGATTGCTCCGAATGATCTACATCAACATTGAGCACCAACATCTTCAACACCTACATGAAGTCATCATCGACAAAACCCAAGGTTAGTTCATCCCTCTTAGGGGGGATATCACATCTAGGGGGAGCTTTACTCTAATCAATTGAGCTAAAGCAACTCTAATGGTGTGAGCACAACAATGCTTTATGTAAAACTGGTAACCCCACTTGTGCTTAAACGATGAGTATGACCTATGATCAAATGTTCTCATTTGACTCCTAAGTCAACATACTCATATATAGATGAACTAGTCATCGCCAAATTGCTTGATAGACGCTAGAGTGTTTGTGCATGCTTCGTCACATATTTCATTTGTCATTTTATTGTGTGAGCATGTTGAATGCATATTTTACTCATTCAAGGACATCCATTTGTAGCTTTGATTGTTTGGTATTTTATCTTTTGCCAAATGGATGGAAAAGAATGCCTAAGAACTCCCTCTAGCTATCTATGCTTTCCTCGCCTCAAACTCTATTCATGCTACATCACAAAGTTTGATCAAGTCAGATTCGAACCACTCTGTGTGAGGAGCACTCGGAGTCCCCGATTCGTCATAGACTTAATCTTCCCAAACCTCTTTGTGCATTTCGGTCTGACCGATTCACCCTTTTCGGTCATACCGAGATCACTAAGTTGATCTAGGTTTTCAATCTCAGTGCAACCGATTAGAACTTTTCGGTCACACCGAGTTGAAGTAAATGCTCACAGTTTTGCATCTCGGTGCCACCGAGTTGTTCCACTCGGTCACACTGACAGGGTCAGGTTATATATACTGATGGGTCAAATTTTGGAAATTTTTCCAAAACCCTTCACCCGCGCATGACCTACTCTGCCTCCTCGGGGCTCCGGATCGTCCTCTCGCCGCCAGCAACCTCCCGCCGCTGGTCTCCGCCGCCGTAAACGGCAATCTACCCCGCCGTTGCCGCCGTAGCAAGTTCAGCGCCGAAGTAGGGTATGAACTTGATCTTTGTGCTATTCCTTAACTCCGATTCATAGCACATTGCTTTGCCATGATTCTTTCCATGTATGAAATCATCCTGTCCAGCGAAAGCATCCCGTAGATTAGATTAGATTTGAAAATTTAGGGTTAGGTCTCCGCCGAACTCATCTCGGACCGACCGAGTTGTAGAAACCGGCCTCACCGATTTGGCTTAGGCCATTGGACATGTGTTTTCGGTCTGACTGAAAATTGCAAATCGGTGTGATCGAGTTCGATTCTCTGTGAAACCCTAGTAGTCTTGGTGCCACCGAACTGTGACTCGGTCTAACCGAGTTCACTAGTTTAGGTTCCAAAAGCTGCTTCGGTATCACCGAGTTTACAAATCGTTAGATTCGAAATGCTTTCTGTGAAGAACTAAAACTAAGTTTTTAAGTCATCTGTTTTGCAAAAACTCTGTACTTTGTGATGCTCATCTACTCTACCTCATCTACATCCATTCACAGGGTCTGATGTCAGATAGTTTGCAGAGATGCCTGATCAAAGTGACAGCCAGAACAGGTCTGAAGAGCAGGTTTAGATGAGTGAGGGCACTAGTCCCTCAAGAAGCTATGATGAGGGCAGCAGGAGCACACCTAGTAACTTGCCCAAGGCAGCTACTAGGACAAGGAAGAAGAAAACCTCAGGTTCTGAGGATGAGGATTATGTGGCTGATGAGGATGAGGCCACTTCAAGGAAAAAGGTGCTGAAAAAGGAGTATGGCACAGCTGCTGCAAGTAAGCCAGGACTGAAAACAAAGGCTCCAGGAAGAAGAGTTCCTATGTCTAAGGCCAGAGCCTCTACTCAAGAGACAATGGAGTTCACTCTTAAACCCAAAGAAGGAGGTGAAGGAAATAAGAGGAAAGAAAGGGTCAAGAAGACCATTGCCAGAGTTATTGGGAAGTCCTCAATGGTGAGATCAGATGATGAAGAGGAAGAGGATGCTGCACCAGCACCCAAAGCTCAGAAGCTTATGGGAGATGCAATCAGATCAGGGGCTGCTCCATCTAAGCCCAAGTCTGCTCCCAAAGCTCAAACTTAGAAGCCCCCAAAACCCAAGAGGAACACCAGGAGCATTCCAGCTGAGGAAAAGAACAAGGCCCCAGTGCCTGAAGCAGAAGAAGAAGAAGATGATGATTCTCTTGTCTTGAGAAAGTTGAAGCCAAAGATCCCTGCCCATAATGAGGCACATCCTGTTGCAGAAGATATGAGGATCAGAAAGGATGCATGACTGGGACTCTGGAGACAGTCTGATCCATATGCTGTCAGGAGGAGAACTGCTGTGGATTACATGTTCCACACAAAGGAACAACAAGATTTCTATGAGACTATTTTGCTTGACAAGAAGCCCATAGTGTGTGACATGAGATGGGTTGATTGGGAATACATCAAAGGAAATGAAAATCATTATCCAGGAGTCTATGACAGCTTCAAGGCTTATGGAGTAGATACATTTATTGGGCAGAAGCTCACCAAATGGAATGATGAGCTGATCATGCAATTCTACTCTACAGCCAATTTCTATCCAGATGGGAGATTATATGGATGTCTGAGGGTACTAGGTACCAGTCCACAGTTAAAGAATGGGCCAAGCTGGTCAATGCCCCTGAAGAACATGAAGATGACTTTGATGTGTATGCCACCAAGAAGAATGACCACAACACAATGGCCAACATGTACAAAGAGATCCCAGATAAAGCTTTGGAGACTCACTATCTTGGATCTGTACACTTCTTGTTCTCTGGTCTGCCTACCATCAACTGGATCCTTAGGCACACATTGCTACCCAAGTCTGGAGATCACAAGATGATTAGAGGACATGCTATCAATTTGCTACACTTGTTTGATGTGCCTCAGAAGTTCAAAGTGATGAGTCTGATTGTGGAAACAATCAAGAGGACTGCTGGTGATCAGAAGAGAAGCTGTGGGTATGCTCCACACATTCAAGAGATCATCAACTCCAAGATGGGCATAGGTACATACTTGTTGGACAAGGAGCACCTTCCTCTGCATCCTGATTTTGAAGATAACACTGTTGTGATGAATGAGGAAGACCCCACATCTATGCAAGCACATGAGAAGAGAGAGAAGGCAAGGGCAGAGAAAGCTACAAGGATGCCAACTGTTGAAGAGGCATCTCAAGTATTCTTGAAGAGCAAGCAAGATCAGCTTGGATATCTGATCCAATCCACTCTTAGGATTGAGAAGGGCTTGGCCACCCCGACTCAAAACCAGGAGAGCTTGGAGAGGATCATTGAGCAGAAATTCTATGATCTTGATGTCAAAGTAACTGAGATTCAGTCAGCAGTTGAGCAACTTCAGGAGGAACTGGAGGAGAAGAAGGGCAAGTCAACTACAGATGCTTTTGCTAGAGTGCCCCGAAGCTAGAGGTCTGCTGCAGTGCCAGTCACAGATACTAGAGCTACAGCATCAGCTCCAGCAGCTGCAGCTCCAGTGCCACCTCCAGCAGACACTCCACCAGCTCCAGCTACATCAACAGAAGCTTTCGTCCTTGGAGTCATCTCTACACCACCTACTGAAGATCAAGCCTGAGAGACGTTTAGTACTATGCATTTTTGAACTTTTTGGTAACTTGTTGCCAAAGGGGGAGAAAAATGTATAGATCATAGGCTTCGAGACAGAGTGTTGCTTTTTATCTCTCTTGCTATTTTGGTTGAACTACTTTATTGTGTGCTTGTGTGAGATACTTGTTTGATCATGTGTTTGATCATATGCTACCTTAATGCTTGTTGGATGATATTATCTCTTATATCCTTATATGATCATTCACTTGCTTGGTGATGAGTGCATGCTTTCAATTTTTATCATTTTAAGCGCTCCACCAAGATGTATGTGACATGGAAGAGTAACCCATGATCCTAATCGATTGTGCATTTGCATTCAAAAGAAAATTTCTAAATAATGCACAAATTTAGGGGGAGCTCTTGCTTATCACATACTTCTCAAAGCGACAATGTTTTTCAAACTTATTATCATTTGTCGAAGCTTTGATCTATATGTTGTCAACAATTACCAAAAAGGGGGAGAATGAAAGTGCAACTATCCCTGGGTGGTTTTGGTAATTCCTAACAACATATAGCTCATTGAGCTAATGCTACTTCAAGATAAATATTTCAGGAAAGCTCAATGTTTGGCATTGCATGGGTTAAGAAAGTGGACCCCTCAACATACTAAGGACAAAAGGATTGGCTCAAGCTCAAAGCTCAAGACTCTGCATTTTCTATTTTAGTGATCCAAGATCACATTGATTCCATAGGAAAGCCAATACTATTAAGAGGGGGTGAGGTGTTGCCTAATGAGGTGCTTGCTCAAAATGCTTAGTGATATGCTCCAAAACCCTCAAATACTTTCTCATATCCAAATATGTCCCAAACCAAAAGTCAAACTCGGCCCCACCGATTTCATCTATCTGGCGCCACCAAGTTCACTTGACATAGCCACTGCCACAAACCCTAGTCTTTTTGGTCTCACCGATAGGGATCTCGGTCTCACCGAGATGGGATTGTAATCTCTCTGTTTCCCATCGTAACGTTTCGGTCTAACCGAGATGAGCGATCGGTCCCACCAAGATTGCAATGCAAACTCTCTGTTTCCCTTTCGTAACGTTTCGGTCCTACCGAGATGAGCGAATCGGTCTCATCGAGTTTGCCTGACCAACTCTCTGGTTAGCTTATTACCAAAATTGGTCCCACCGAGTTTGTGTAATCAGTCTCACCGAGATTGTGTAATCAGTCTCACCGAGATTGTGTAATCAGTCTCACCGAGATTACATTATGCCCTAAACCTAATGATATTGGTCCCACCGAGTTGACATGTCGGTCCCACCAAAAATCCTAACGGTCACGATACGAACTGTAGGATCGAAAGTATGTCTAGAGGGGGGGATTAGACTACTTGACAAAATAAAAATCTAGCCTTTTCCCAATTTTAGTTCTTGGCTGATATTAGCAACTTTGCACAAGTCAAGCAATCAACCCACACATGCAATTCTAAGAGTATAGCAGTGGAAAGTAAAACAATTGCATATGAAGGTAAAGGGAGGAGTTTGAGAGAGCAAACGCAATGTTGACACGGAGATTTTTTATCCGTGGCTCCGATAGGTGGTGCTATCGTACATCCACGTTGATGGAGACTTCAACCCACGAAGGGTAACGGTTGCGCGAGTCCACAGAGGGCTCCACCCATGAAGGGTCCATGAAGAAGCAACCTTGTCTATCCCACCATGGCCGTCACCCACGAAGGACTTGCCTCACTCGGGTAGATCTTCATGAAGTAGGTGATCTCCTTGCCCTTGCAAACTCCTTGGTTCAACTCCACAATCTTGACGGAGGCTCCCAAGGGACACCTAGCCAATCTAGGAGACACCACTCTCCAAGAGGTAACAAATGGTGTGTTGATGATGAACTCCTTACTCTCGTGCTTCAAATGATAGTCTCCCCAACCCTCAACTCTCTCTCATAGTATTGGATTTGGTGGAAAGAAGATTTGAGTGGAAAGCAACTTGGCGAAGGCTAGAGATCAAGATTTATGTGGTTGGAATGGAGTATCTTGACCTCAACACAAGTGTAGGTGGTTCTCTCTCAGAAAATGTATGTTGGAAGTGTAGGCATGTTCTGATGGCTCTCTCCACGAATGAAGAGTGGGTGGAGGGGGTATATATAGCCTCCACACAAAATCTAACCGTTACAAACAATTTACCAAACTCGGTGGGACCGAATCATGAAACTCGGTCGGACCGATTTAGTTCAAAATGTGAATGTTAGGATTTTCGGTGGGACCAATTTCGTTAGGGTTAGGGCATAACGTAATCTCGGTGAGACCGATTACACAAACTCGGTGAGACCGATTTTGGTAATAGACTAACCTGAGAGTTGGTTAGACAAACTCAGTGGGACCGATTCGCTCATCTCGGTTGGACCGAAACGTTACGAAAGGGAAACAGAGAGTTTGCATTGCAATCTCGGTGGGACCGATCGCTCATCTCGGTTTGACCGAAACGTTACGAAGGGAAACAGAGATATTACAATCCCATCTTGGTGAGACTGAGATCCCTATCGGTGAGTCCGAAAAGACTAGGGTTTCTGGCAGTGGCTATGTCAAGAGAACTCGGTGGCCCCGGATAGAAAGTTTCAGTAGGGTCGAGTTTGACTTTTGGTTTGGGACATATGTGGATATGAGAAAGTAGTTGAGGGTTTTTGGAGCATATCACTAAGCATTTTGAGCAAGAAACTCATTAATCAACACCTCACCCCTCTTGATAGTATTGGCTTTTCCTATGGACTCAATGTGATCTTGGATCACTAAAATGAAAAATGTAGAGTCTTGTGCTTTGAGCTTGAGCCAATCCTTTTGTCCTTAGCATTGTGAGGGGCCACTTTCTAATCCATGCCATGCCAATCATTGAGCTTTTCTGAAATATTTATCTTGAAATAGCATTAGCTCAATGAGCTATATGTTGTTAGGAATTACCAAAACCACCCAGGGATAGTTGCACTTTCAATCTCCCCCTTTTTGGTAATTGATGACAACATATAGATCAAAGCTTCCACAAATGATAATAAGATTGAAAAACATCGTCGCTTTGAGAAGTATGTGATAAGCAAGAGCTCCCCCTAAATTTGTGCATTATTTTAAAATTTGCTTTTGAATGCAAATGCACAATCGATTAGGATCATGGGTTACTCTTCCATGTCACATACATCTTGGTGGGGCGCTCAAAATGATAAAAATTAAAAGCATGCACTCATCACCAAGCAAGTGAATGATCATATAAGGATGTAAGAGATAATATCATCCAACAAGCATTAAGGGTAGCATATGATCAAACACATGATCAAACAAGTATATCACAAGAACATAAAGTATCTCACACAAGCACACAATCAAGAAGTTCAACCAAAAACAAGAGAGATAAAAAGCAACACTCTCTCTCGAAGCCTATGATCTATACATTTTTCTCCCCCTTTGGCAACAAGTTACCAAAAAGTTCAAAAATGCATAGTGCTAAAAGTCTCTCGGGCTTGATCTTCGGGAGGTGGTGTAGAGAGAACTCCAAGGACGAAGGCATCAGTTGAAGTAGCTGGAGCTGATGGAGTGGCTGCTGGAGGTGGCACTGGAGCTGTAGCTGCTGGTGCTGACGCTGTAGCTCGAGAATCTCTCACTGTCACTACAGCAGATCTCTGTCCTCTAGGCACTCGCTCAAATGCATCAGTGGTTGCCTTACCCTTCTTCTCTTCTGCTTCCTCCTGAAGCTTCTCAACTGCGGCTTGGATCTCAGTTACCTTGACATCAAGATCATAGAATTTCTGCTCAATGATCCTCTCCAAGCTCTCCTGGTTTTGAGTCAGGGTGGCCAAGCCCTTCTCAATCCTCAAGGTGGATTGGATCAGATATGCTAGCTGATCTTGCTTGCTCTTCAGGAAAACTTGAGATGCCTCTTCAACACTTGGCATCTTGGCAGATTTCTCAGCTTTAGCTTTGGCTGTCTTTTCCTGTGCTTGAACTGATGATGGTTCATTCTCATCCATCACAACTGTGGTGTCTTCAAATTTAGGGTATATGGCCAGGTGCTCCTTATCCAATAGATATTTGCATGTGCCCATCTTGGAGTTGATGAGCTCCTGAATTTGTGGGGCATACCCACAACTTCTCTTCTGATCAACTGATGTCCTTTTGATTGTCTTTACAATCAGACTCATGACTTTGAACTTTTGAGGCACATCAAAAAAATGTAGCAAATTGATAGCATGTCCTCTGATCATCTTGTGATCACCTGACTTGGGTAGAAATGTGTGCCTTAGGATCCAGTTGGTGGTAGGCAGACCAGACAACAAGAACTGGGCAGATCCAAGCTTATGAGTCTCTAAAGCATCAGCTGGGATCTCTCTGTACATGTGTGTCATAGTGTTGTGGTCTTTCTTCTTCTCGGCATAAACATCCAAGTCATCCTCATGTTCTTCTGGGCATTGATCGACTGAGCCCATTCTTCAACAGAGGATTGGTACCTAGTACCTTCTGACATCCAAATGATCCTCCCATCTAGGTAGAAGTGGGCAGTGGAGTAAAACTGCATGATAAGCTCATCATTCCACTTGGTGAGCTTCTGGGCAACAAATGTATCAACTCCACATGCTTTGAAGCTATCATATACTCCTGGATAGTGATCTTCATTTTCCTTGATGTACTCCCAGTCAACCCATCTCATGTCACGCACTATGGGCTTCTTGTCAAGCAGGACAGTCTCATAAAAGTGTTGTTGTTCCTTTGTGTGGAACTTGTAATATACAGCAGTTCTCCTCCTGACAGCATATGGATCAGACTGTCTCCACAATCTCAGTCCTGAATCCTTCCTGATCTTCATATTTTCTGCAACGGGATGTGCATCATTGTGGTCAGGGATCTTGGGCTTGAGCTTCCTTAGCACTTGGGCTTCATCATCTTCTTCATCAACAGTCTCAGGCACTGGGGCGTTGTTCTTTTCAGCAGCTGGAATGTTTCTAGTGCTTCTCTTTGGAGCAGACTTTTGAGCTGGAGCTTTGGGAGAAGACTTGGGCTTTGATGGAGCAGCCCCTGACTTTATAGCATCTCCCATAAGCTTCTGAGCTTTGGGTGCTGGAGCAGCATCCTCTTCCTCTTCTTCATCATCTCGTCATTGATGGCTTGCCAATAACTCTGGCAATGGTCTTCTTGACCCTTTCTTTCTTCTTCTTGCCTTCACCTCCTTCTTTGGGTTCAAGAGTGAACTCCATTGTTTCTTGAGTGGAGGCTCTGGCTTTTGACATTGGAACTCTTCTTGCTAGAGCCTTTGTCTTCATTCCAGGGCTTACTTGCAGCAGCTGTGCCATACTCCTTTTTCAGCACCTTTTTCCTTGAAGTGGCTTCATCCTCAACAGCCACATAATCCTCATCCTCAGAATCTGAGGTTGTCTTCTTCCTTGTCCTGGTAGCTGTCTTTGGCAGGTTACTAGGTGTGCTCCTGCTGCCCTCATCATAGCTGCTAGAGGGACTAGTGACCTCACTCATCTGAACCTCCTCTTCAGACTTGTTCTAACTGTCACTTTGATCAGACATCTTCAGGCAAACTGTTAGCAGACCCTGTGAATAGATTGTAGATGAGGTAGAGTAGATGAGCATCACAAAGTACAGAGGTTTTGCAAAACAATTGAGTCAAAAAGCTTAGTTTTAGTTCTCTACAGAAGTGATCTCGGAGCTACCGAATTGACAAACTCGGTGATACCAAAGCAACACTTGTAACCTAAACTAATGAACTCGGTTGGGCCGAGTCACAGTTCGGTGGCACCGAGATTGCTAGGGTTTCACAGAATCTTGAACTCGGTCACACCAATTTGCATGTTTCGGTCGGACCGAAAAGCGCACGTGCAATGGCCAAGGCCGAATCGGTGAGACCAATTTCTACAGTTCGGTCGGTCCGAGATGAGTTTTGCGGAGAGCTAACCCTAAAATTTTCGAATCAATCTAGACGTAAGGAAGTTTTAGTTGGATGGATCAATCTCAATCGTGGCAAGAAACATGGCATTATCCTTGTGCTAGAAATCGGAGTGAAAAACACAGCACAAGGGGTCGAATACTTACCCTAGAGCGGTGAGTGTTCACTACGGAGGCAATGGCGGAGCAGATTGCCGTTGACGGCATTGGAGACCAGCGGCAGGAGGTCGCTAACGGCGAGAGGACGATCCGGAGACCCAAAGAGGCAGAGCAGGTTACGCGCGGGTGAAGGGTTTCAGAAAAATTTCCAAAATTTGACCCGTCAGTATATATAACCTGACCCTGTCGGTGTGACCGAGTGGAACAACTCGGTGGCACCGAGATGTAAAACTGCAGGCAGTTACTGCAACTCGGTGTGACCGAAAGGTTCTAATCGGTTGCACCGATATTGAAAACCTAGATCAACTAAGTGATCTCGGTAGGACCGAAAAGGATGAATCGGTCAGACCGAAATGCACAACGAGGTTTTGGAAGTTTAAGTCTATGACGAATCGGGGACTCCGAGTGCTCCTCACACAAAGTGGTTCGGATCTGACTTGATCAAACTTTGTGATGTAGCATGAATAGAGTTTGAGATGAGAAAAGCATAGATAGCTAGAGGGAGTTCTTAGGCATTCTTGTCCATCCATTTGGCAAAAGAGAAAAATCCAAACAATCAAAGCAACAAATGGATGTCCTCGAATGAGAAAAATATGCATCCAACATGCTCACACAATTAAAATGGCAAATAAAATATGTGACAAAGCATGCACAAACACTCTAGCATGTATCAAGCAATTGGCGATGACTAGGTCATCTATATATGAGTATATTGACGTAGGAGTCAAATGAGAACATTTGCTCATAGGTCATACTCATCGTTTAAGCCCAAGTGGGGTTACCACTTTTACATAAAGCATTGTTGTGCTCACACCATTAGAGTTGCTTTAGCTCAATTTTGGAGTAAAGCTCCCCCTAGATGTGATATCCCCCCTAAGAGGGATGAACTAACCTTGGGTTTTGTCGATGATGACTTCATGTAGGTAATGAAGATGTGGATGCTCAATGTTGATGTAGATCATTTGGAGCAATCCTTTGGAGTCATTTGCACTTTCAATACCTACACGGGTTAGTCCCACAAGGAACAAGCAAGGATATCCGACATAGTGTGATGTATACACAAGATGATGTCCATGAAAGCATTAGGTTACCTTGTCCCTTGTCTTACCAACAAGAGGGTTTGTGACTCCCTGAACTAGTGCAAGATGTGGAAGTTGTTTGCACTTGTCCTTGTCAAAATGATAAGAGTGAAGTATGTTGGCGGAGTCACCCTCAATAACTCTCTAGTGCTTCTTCTTCGGGATCCACACCATCTTGATGGGAATCCTTGGAGTTGTAGTCGTACTTGATAAAGTAGAACTTGATGTAGTCTTGGGAACCCACTTGACCAAGGCCTTAGGTGCTTCTTCAAATGCATCAATCTCCAATTGAAGCTTGTCCTTGCCTTTTTGCTTGTGGTCTTGTGGTGGAAGATCATCTTGAGCTTGTGTTCCTTGGAAAGAAGTAGGATCATAATTCTCTTGTTGAGGAACAAACTTCCTCTTGGGGTATTGATCTTATGCCCACTCAACTCCATTGGCATTGAACTTTCGTTCAAAACCAACACCTTGATTCTTCCGGTGCCTTCCTTGCTTGCGTACAATTTCCTCAAATTGCTTACTTCCGGCAAGGCTCTTGTAAACACCTTTCTCTATAATTCCCTTCAATAAGCTATTTTCTTGCTCAAGTGTAACTTGGCTAAGAGAATCATTAGTGGAATCAAGAGAGCTACTAGAAGCAACAACATTGGATTTAGCATGATTGTTGTTACTACTAGATGAAGAATCTTTCTTGTTCTTGTTGCTAGATTTAACTTGTGGCATGTAAGTAGACAAGAGTAAACGCTTGGCAATCTAAGAAGAACTTTTCTTGCGAAGATCATCATTGATTTCCTTTAAAAACTCATGCTCTTGCTCAAGGTTAAGCTTTTCAAAGCGTAGGTTCTCATGAGTCTTTAAAAGTTCTCGATGATCTTCCAAGGTAGTTTCATGAGCTAACTTAAGAGTGCTTAGTTCTTTGGTTAACGCTCAATCTCCTTATCATCGTCATTCGTTTTATCTTGATTAGCATGATTAATAGCAAGTTCATCATAGTTTTCATAACTAGAGTTGTCAACAAGTAAATCATCATCTCCTAGCAAATCATCTTCGTCACTATTGAAATCAACAAACTCGGGGTGTGTTACCTTTGGACCTTTAGCCATGAAGCATCTTCCAATTCCTTTATTTGGTGAGTCAAATATGTCGTAGGAGTTGGTTGTCACAAGTGCTAGTCCGGCAACACGTTCATCTTGAGTATATTTGGAGTCGGAGTGATAACTTCTTTCGGAGTGATGATCGGAGTCGGAACCGGATACCCATTTACCAACATGAGCTTGATGTCTTCCTTTTGTGTAGCTCCTTGATGACTTATCCTTCCTTTACGAATCCTTGCTTCTTCGAGAGGATCTTCATTCATAACGATCATCCCTACTCCTTCTTTCTCTTGGTGGTGATTCTTCTCTTCTACTCCTTCTTTTGGGAGAATCTTCTCTTCTTTTGTAGGGAGCCGTACACTCATTGGAATAGTGTCCGGGTCTTCTACAATTGTAGCAATTTCTTTCGTGACTTGAAGATCTCTTGTCATTGTAGGATCTTGACTTGGAGCTTCTTTCGTTGCTCCTTCTCTTGTAGAATTTGTTGAAGTTATTCACCATTAGACTCAATTTTCATTGAAGGTTTGCTTCTCACTTGATGATGTGGGAGCTTCACATGAGGCTTTGTAAGCACCACTTTACCTATTGTGGAGGTCTTCCTTATCCTTGAGTGACATCTCATGAGCAACAATACTTCCAATGACTTCCGTTGGCTTGAGATCTTTGTAATTGGGCATCATTTGGATCAATGTGCATACGGTATCATATTTTCCATCCAAGGCTCTTAGGATCTTCTTGATGATGAATCTATCGGTCATCTCTTCACTTCCTAAGGCGGCAATCTCATTTGTGATGAGAGCAAGCCTAGAGTACATTTCAGTGACGCCTTCACCATCCTTCATTTTGAACTTGTCAAGTTGACTTTGAAGCACATCCAATTTGGATTCCTTGACGGAGTCGGTACCTTCGTGCATATCAATCAAAGTATCCCAAATTTCCTTTGCATTCTCAAGAAGGCTGATTTTGTTGAATCCTTCGGGGCACAATCCGTTGAAGAGAATATCACAAGCTTGAGCATTGTATTGCAGCATCTTCAACTCTTCCGTGGTAGCTTCACGGTTTGGTTCTCTCCCATCAAACAATTCTCCTTGCACGCCAATACACACAATAGCCCAAAGAGCTGGGTTATGTCCAAGAATATGCATTTTCATCTTATGCTTCCAACTAGCAAAATTTGTACCATCAAAGTAAGGACCTCTAGAGTGGTAATTTCCCTCGCTAGATGCCATACTCTCCTAGGTTGTGAAACCAAGGCTATGACCACCAAAAGCTATGAAAATCAAAGCAAATGGAGACCAAAGCTCTGATACAACTTGTAGGATCGAAAGTATGTCTAGAGGGGGGATTAGACTACTTGACCAAATAAAAACTAGCCTTTTCCCAATTTTAGTTCTTGGCAGATTTTAGCAACTTTGCACAAGTCAAGCAATCAACCTACACATGCAATTCTACGAGTATAGCAGCGGAAAGTAAAACAATTGCATATGAAGGTAAAGGGAGGAGTTTGAGAGAGCAAACGCAATGTTGCACGGAGATTTTTTATCCGTGGTTCCGATAGGTGGTGCTATCATACATCCACGTTGATGGTGACTTCAACCCAGGAAGGGTAACGGTTGCGCGAGTCCAC
Source organism: Aegilops tauschii subsp. strangulata (assembly GCF_002575655.3). Classification (NCBI taxonomy): domain Eukaryota; kingdom Viridiplantae; phylum Streptophyta; class Magnoliopsida; order Poales; family Poaceae; genus Aegilops; species Aegilops tauschii. The sequence goes on along the minus strand of NC_053038.3, from coordinate 176,624,611 downwards.
GGATGGCTCCACCCACGAAGGGTCCACGAAGAAGCAACTGTCTATCCCACCATGGCTGTCACCCACGAAGGACTTGCCTCACTCGGGTAGATCTTCACGAAGTAGGCGACCTCCTTGCCATTACAAACTCCTTGGTTCAACTCCACAATCTTGACGGAGGCTCCCAAGTGACAACTAGCTAATCTAGGAGACACCACTGTCCAAGAGGTAACAAATGGTGTGTTGATGGTGAACTCCTTGCTCTTGTGCTTCAAATGACAGTCTCCCAAACACTCAACTCTCTCTCATAGGATTGGAGTTGGTGGAAAGAAATTTGAGTGGAAAGCAACTTGGGGAAGGCTAGAGATCAAGATTTATGTTGTTGGAATGGAATATCTTGACCTCAACACAAGTGTAGGTGGTTCTCTCTCAGAAAATGTATGTTGGAAGTGTAGGCATGTTCTGATGGCTCTCTCCACGAATGAAGAGTGGGTGGAGGGGGTATATATAGCCTCCACACAAAATCTAGCCGTTACACACAATTTACCAAACTCGGCGGGACCGAATCATGAAAAAACTCGGTCGGACCGATTTAGTTCAAAATGTGAATGTTAGGATTTTCGGTGGGACCGACATGTCAACTCGGTGGGACCGATTTCGTTACGGTTAGGGCATAACGTAATCTCGGTGAGACCGATTACACAAACTCGGTGAGACTGATTTTGGTAATAGACTAACTAGAGAGTTGGTCAGGCAAACTCGGTGGGACCGATTCGCTCATCTCGGTTGGACCGAAACGTTACGAAAGGGAAACAGAGAGTTTGCATTGCAATCTCGGTGGGACCGATCGCTCATCTCGGTTTGACCGGAACGTTACGAAGGGAAACAGAGATATTACAATCCCATCTTGGTGAGACTGAGATCCCTATCGGTGAGTACGAAAAGACTAGGGTTTCTGGCAGTGGCTATGTCAAGAGAACTCGGTGGCGCTGGATAGAAAGTTTCAGTAGGGCCGAGTTTGACTTTTGGTTTGGGACATATGTGGATATGAGAAAGTAGTTGAGGGTTTTTGGAGCATATCACTAAGCATTTTGAGCAAGAAACTCATTAAGCAACACCACACCCCCTCTTGATAGTATTGGCTTTTCCTATGGACTCAAAGTGATCTTGGATCACTAAAATGAAAAATGTAGTCTTGTGCTTTGAGCTTGAGCCAATCCTTTTGTCCGTAGCATTGTGAGGGGTCCACTTTCTAATCCATGCCATGCCAATCATTGAGGTTTCCTGAAATATTTATCTTGAAATAGCATTAGCTCAATGAGCTATATGTTGTTAGGAATTACCAAAACCACCCAGGGATAGTTGCACTTTCATGAACCAAATCGGTCCCACCGAGTTCTCTGAATCGGTCCCACCGAGTTTAGTAAATTGTGTGTAACGGTTAGATTTTGTGTGGAGGCTATAAATACCCCTCCACCCACTCTTCAATCGAAGAGAGAGCCATCAGAACATGCCTACACTTCCAACATACATTTTCTGAGAGAGAACCACCTACACTTGTGTTGAGGTCAAGATATTCCATTCCAACCACATAAATCTTGATCTCTAGCCTTCCCCAAGTTGCTTTCCACTCAAATCATCTTTCCACCAAATCCAATCCTATGAGAGAGAGTTGAGTGTTGGGGAGACTATCATTTGAAGCACAAGAGCAAGGAGTTCATCATCAACACACTACCTATTACCTCTTGGAGAGTGGTGTCTCCTACATTGGTTAGGTGTCACTTGGGAGCCTCCGTCAAGATTGTGGAGTTGAACCAAGGAGTTTGTACGGGCAAGGAGATCGCCTACTTCGTGAAGATCTACCCTAGTGAGGCAAGTCCTTCGTGGGTGACGGCCATGGTGGGATAGACAAGGTTGCTTCTCTGTGGACCCTTCGTGGGTGAAGCCCTCCGTGCACTCGCGCAACTGTTACCCTTCGTGGGTTGAAGTCTCCATCAATGTGGATGTACGATAGCACCACCTATCAGAACCACGGATAAAAAATCTTCGTGTCTACATTGCGTTTGCTCCATCCAAACTCCTCCCTTTACCTTCATATGCAATTGTTTTACATTCCGCTGCTATACTCTTAGAATTGCATGTGTAGGTTGATTTCTTGACTTGTGCTAAGTTGCTAAAATCTGCCAAGAATTAAAACTGGGAAAAGGCTAGGTTTTTATTATGTCAAGTAGTCTAATCACCCCCCTCTGGACATACTTTCGATCCTACAGTGGGTAATCCAATCGTGTCGTTTGCACAACCCTTGGGAATAGGCGAGTTTTAAGGCGAGTGGGGAGGCGCTTGATATTCATTGCCTTTATAAGGAGATAAGGATTCCCCTTCTTCACCCATGCCTTCTCTCTCTCTCTGCCCTTCCATTCTCGAGCTCCAGCGCCCAAGTCCTCATCCTTTCCACTCCAAGGAAGCATTCAACCATGTCCGGATCTGGAGGGCAAGGCAAGTGGATGGCCTCCTCCATTAAGGAGAAGGACATCACCAAGCTTCGGGAGGCCGGGTATCTGGCGAAAGAAATCGCCCACCGGCTCCCGGCCAAGGGGCAAATCGTCCCCACCCCGAAGCCAACTGAGAGGGTGGTCTTCATCCCTCAGTTCGTCCGCGGGTTAGGGTTTCCTCTCCACCCTTTCGTTCGCGGGCTTATGTTCTATTATGGGCTAGATTTCCATGATCTAGCCCCGAACTCTTTCCTCAACATCTCGGCATTCATTGTCGTGTGTGAGGCCTTCCTCCGCATCCACCCCCACTTCGGACTATGGCTCAAGGTCTTCAACATGAAGCCGAAGGTGGTGGATGGCGAGCACGCGGAGTGCGGAGGCGCCATGGTGAGCAAGCTGCCCAACATCACATGGCCCAAGGGTACCTTTGTGGAGACCGTTGTCGGTGTCAAAACCGGTGGATCTCGGGTAGGGGGTCCCAAACTGTGCGTCTAGGATCGCTGGTAACAGGAGACGGGGGACACGATGTTTACCCAGGTTCGGGCCCTCTCTATGGAGGTAATACCCTACTTCCTGCTTGATTGATCTTGATGAATATGAGTATTACAAGAGTTGATCTACCACGAGATCGTAATGGCTAAACCCTAAAAGCCTAGGCTGTATGACTATGGTAATGTGTCCTTTCCGGACTAACCCCTCCAGTTTATATAGCGACTGGGGGGGTTCTAGGGTTTACATAGAGTCGGTTACATAAGAAGGAATCTTCAGAGTTGGTCGCCAAGCTTGCCTTCCACGCCAAGTAGAGTCCAATCCAGACACGGGTATAGTTTTCGGCCTTCATGTCTTCACAGCCCATCAGTCCGGCCCATGGATAACAGGCCGGACGCCCGAGGACCCCTTAGTCTAGGACTCCCTCAGTAGCCCCTGAACCTGGCTTCAATGACAAGGAGTTTGGCGCGCAGATTGTCTTCAGCATTGGAAGGCGGGTTCCCCTTTTTCCGAACTCCAAGATAGTCTTCGGATGTGATAATAGTATCCGGACCTGTTATACACACCATACAGAACCACAGAGAGAATATATATTTTTACACGAGTTCTATCCACTGACAGCTCTTTACAACACGACATCACGTCTGTCCGGTCATAATTTCGAACCGTTTTTGTCTGCCGCTCCACGTTTTGAGACGCAGTTGCCATTGGCACGTCTTGTCAAAGCAGAGATCATGTCCCCTTATCGCGGGATTCTCATCAATGCAGGCATGGGTAACCCAACCATGCCGTTTATACAGCCCTTGGGAATAGGCGAGTTTTTAGGGCGAGTGGGGAGGCGCTTGATATTCGCGGCCTTTATAAGGGGATAAGGATTCTCTTCCTTCACCCACACCCTTTCTCTCTTCAATCCTTCCATCCTTGAGCTCCAATGCCCAAGCTTTAGCTTTTCCTCGTTCGACAAAGCACTCCAAACATGTCCGGATCCGGAGCTGGAGGCAAGTGGATGGCCTCCTCCGTCAAAAAGAAGGACATCACAGAGCTCCGGGAGGCCGGATATTTAGCCAAGGAGATTGCTCACCGACACCCGGCAAAAGGGCAAATCGTCCCTACCCCCGAGCCCCATGAGAGGGTTGTGTTTCTCACACACTTTGTCCGCGGGCTGGGATTCCCTCTTCATCCATTCGTCCGCGGATTGATGTTTTACTATGGGTTGGACTTCCATGATCTGGCCCCCAATTTTATCCTCAATATCTCGGCATTTATCGTCGTGTGCGAGGCCTTTCTCCGCATCCCACCTCACTTCGGCCTATGGCTGAAGACCTTCAATGTGATACCGAAGGTGGTGAGCGGTCAACAAGCAGAGTGCAGAGGCGCCATGGTGGGCAAGATGCCCAATGTCACCTGGCCCGAAGGCTTCTTTGCGGAGACGGTGAAGGGATGGCAATCGGGGTGGTTTTACATTACCGAGCCAGGTGACACCAACTAGATAGCGGCCCCCGAATTCCAATCCAGAGTTCCGATGCGGCTCACTTCCTGGCAAGAGAAGGGCCTGACCTAGGGATCTTCGAACGAGATAACTGGGCTCCAGACGTGCGTCCAGAACATGATAACCAAGAAGATCAAGCTTGTCAATGTGATCCAGGTTATGCTCATTCGCCGGATCCTTCCGTGCCAACGTCGGACCTGCTATTTGTGGGAGTACGACCCAGCCAAGCACCGGATGCTACTAGAGCTCTTTGGTGCGACGCACGAAGATATCTGGAAAGCACTCTTCAAGGCTGGCGAGACGCCACCGCCCACGACCGAAGATCGCGGGCTTAGCTTAAAGCGCCAGGCCAATTCGGTAATTCTTTTAATGTTTTCAAGGTATATCCTTCACCGGCATATTTTGAGGATGGATTCCAAGCTCTCCCACCCACTTCGCCAGGCCTGGATCGAGGTGGCGGGGCAGATTAACTGTCCAACTCCGCTTCCTGAGGAGCAAGAATTCCCACTTCTGACGAACATGTTGTTTCCGGCGCCTTATGACGTGCCGGAGAAGAAGGCCAAGAAAGTGGCCAAGGGGACCAGGAGTGGCCTTCGCCGGAAAGGAGCTTTGGACGTGATGTCCGAAGACAGGATTCACTCTTCGTCCGTCGGAGACGACGGCGAAGAGGAGGAAGAAGAAGATGACTCCCCACCTGAGGTGGGGAAGAAGAAGAGGGCGGCCTCTAAGAACCTGGAGGCGAAGGTGCCCAAGAGGGGAAAGGCTCCCCCACGGATAACTCCGCGTGGGATGTCGATAGCAGTCCGGAGTGGCCTTCCCGGGCCAAGCCTCGAGCCAAATCGTAAGTATCAAAAGTCCTTATGCATGCCCGAACGTCCGTCCTTTGTGCCTTGCAATGTTTGAATCGTGTAATCGCAGACCGGCTCGGGACAACTCTCCGCTATTTTCATAAGAAGGTTTGCTGGACCCAAAGGAGAGGGCCAGCATGTCACCGCCACCCGCTTACTCCCCTTTGACCAAGGGTGACGACGAGGAGGCGTCTCGAAGGGCCTCCTCGGACCGGGGGAAGACTCCAGAGATCGTCAGGGCGGCACCCCAGGATGACTCCCGGACCGCCGGATACATGGGGGAAAAAGCCCCTACGGAGATGGACGGTGCGGGCCAAGTTCTATTCGACCCTCAGCTGGATTATATTCCGGAGACCTATACGGCTCCGGAGTCCGGCAAATGGCCCTTCCCGAAAGGAGGGGGTGTGCTACCAGTGTCCTCTGTCCAACCAGAGGTGCCGGATCATCTACTGGAGGCGCTGCAAGGCGCCTCCATTATGGATGAGCACCGTGCCCGTATGGGTACGGTGATTGAAAAGGTTCAGTCCATCAAAAACGGGCTGACCGAAGCCTACGCTAGCCTTCTAGCAGGCTTTGAGGTGAGTACATAATTGTAAGAAGAATATCATAGCGTAGACAGTAGCCCCTGATGCTCTGTTCGGTGTCCGGAAAGAAAAGCCGAACAGAGGATCAAAATTAATTTTCACAGGAGTCTAACATAAAGTGTCTATGTGAATAAGCAGGCCTCGTTGCGGGCTGCTACCGCTCAAACCGCGGAGGTCTCTGGACTGAAGCAGAAACTGGAGCGGGCCGAGGAAGAGCTCGGCCGCGTGAAGAAGCAGCTGGAGGATAGCCAAGGTATGAGGTAACCTGCGTGTATATTGAAGAGTAAATTGTTCAAGCTGACTAATGTGTCATGAACTTTATTAGGGGCCATGACCGAGGTAGCGGCCCTCAAAAAGGCATTAGCCGAGGCCGAGGACAAAGCGGCCAGGGAAAGTGCCACGCGCGAGAAGCACGAGGCCCAGGTTGGCGAGGCGCAGCAATAGCTCCAGGGCGCGATCGAGAGATTTGAGTCCCTGGAGTGCGATTGTAAGGCACAAGAGTCCGAACTGGCGAAGGCCCGCCAGAGTGCACAGGATGCATGAGCCGAAGCCCAGAACACCCTCCAGGAAATTCAGGCGGCCAAGAAGATTGCGGCGGGTAAGTCTTTCACCGTGCAAAGCAAGTATGTAGAAGAAAGGTTCCTTGTACTTATCCAAATTTGGGTTTTCCAGGGGCATTTACGGATCTGCCGCGTAGTATATCAGATGTTGCCGAGCATTATAGAGCCGAAGAAGGGATGTCTACAGAGAAGCTATTCTGGTCCCAATATCTTGGACCCGAACATCCGGTGCCCTTGAGCGACCAGCTAAAGCAGTTGGTCGAGCTGCACAGGTCGGCAGAGCAGCCATGAAGGACCTGATAGTCCGGCTGTGGCCTGCCGAGCCTATACCTAGCAGCTACTTCGGTCTTATTAAGCAGCTTATAAGTGCCTATCCGCAGCTCGAAGCCGTGAAGCGGTCGGTCTGTATTGAAGGTGCGCGCATGGCATTTGCCCGCGTCAAGACGCATTGGGCAAAGCTGGATGCTAAGAAGCTGATGACCGTGGGACCACCGGAGGGCAAGGAGCATCGTCAACCTGAGCTCTGTTTTGATGGTGTTCTGGAGGGGTCCCGCCTTGTGGCGGAGCAATGTTCGAAGGATGTCATATTCCCATGAGAACATTTGTATTATCCTGTCCTGTAATATGGAACAATGATGTTATGTATTATAATGTTTGCGATTTACATTTACCTCCTGTGCGGCTATTTATGAAATCTGAGGGTTGACCAGTCGTCGGCTTCTGCCCCCACGTAGATAGTACGGGGGTGTTCGGGATAAATCTAAACACTCTTTACTCCACATTCTTGTCCTTAAAGGAGGTGTTTAGCGCGACGAACAAGGCAATCAGACTATGCGGCCTTTACCGCCCTCACTTAGCCATAGGAGTTTGACAATTAAGAAAGTTGGCGAAGCCCCTGGTATTCGGAAGACCGAACTAGGGGCGTTGTACACGCCTAATCGGAGGAACCGATTCTTTGCAAGAAGCGGAAAAAATCTCTAACGATTTGGAACCTCTCGAACAGCTGACCACCTCTCGCCGCATCATGACAGTCAGTTTTCGGCTTTCTCTACTAAGGTGCTCGTCCGGAAGAACCGGGACACAATCGCAGTAGTTCTCCCTTTACTACCCTAGCCGATATAGCGGAACATAAGGTAGCAAGCACGGGAGCCGAGCAACCCAACTATTGACCAAAGACATGATTCCGAGCCGATGCATATAATGCTATAAGTTCGGGGTGCCGAACTATACTGTAAAAGTGTTCGGACTTTTATTGCCATAATGCGAGGTGTAATGAAGCCCCTGGCGTAGTAATACGTACCATGGTGTACGCGTGCGATAAGTAATATGTACAAAGGTGAGGAAAAAGGAAAATTAAGTAATAAGCTGACGCCACCATTTGTTCACTGTTTGTGATGTAATTGGTACGTCGAGGTGTACTTTGTGCAAGTAATCCGATAAGCAAGTAACACTACTGGAATCAGCTACTTTGCCGTCTGCCACGACAGATGGCAAAGGCAAGGATGGCGGACGGCAAAGGCCTTTGCCATCTGCCGCGGACAGCAAAAGGCTCCGGCAAAGTAGGCATCGGCAAAGAGCTTCTTTGTCGTCTGCTTTTTGAAGCGGACGGCAAAGGGGCCTTTGCCATCAGCGGCGGACGGCAAAGAAAGCCGATGGCAATAAATTCGCTGTTAGTCTGTTAGGCGTCTAATGGCAGCCTTTGCCGTCCGCCGCTGACAGCAAAGAGCATCAAGCCTTTGCCGTCTGCCACTGTAGGCAAACTGACCAAATGGGTTAGCTGCCAGGAAGCACAGGTGGTTGCCACGTGGCTTGTTTGTCGTCCGCCGCGGACGGCAAAGAGCCCGTTGCCGTCGGTGGCAGACGGCAAAGAGCCTGCATTGCCTCTTTTTCTGTTTTTTCTTGTACCCAACCATTTTCACAGCAAATATATGATACATATATATTTTTCACATGGCAAGTTCACAGCAAACATATGAGATATCCAACACATATAATTTCATCATACATGCATAGTTCCATCAACCATACATAGCAAGTTCCACATACATGCATCCAACCATACATATTACAATGGTGTCATCCTACCATACATGCATAGTTCATTGATACAAAAGAAACATAGTTCATCCAAACAAGCACTCCATCTATGGAAGCTTCCGTGAAGCGAATGAATTCTGCAAAATGGGAAATAAGAATGTTAGAAGAAGAAGATTAGAAGAAGAAGAAGAAGAAGAAAATGAAGAAGAAGAAGAATATATGACATTTATGAGCTAATTTAGGTGAAATTGATTGTTTGTGAGCTAACCTAGGTGAAATGGATCGTTTATGAGCTAATCTAGGTAAAATGGGTCATTTTAGAGCTAACTTGGGTAAAATGCATCATTTTGGAGCTAACCTAGGTAAGATGGGTCATTTTGGAGCTAACCTAGGTAAAATGGGTCATTTTAGAGCTAACATAGGTAAAATGGATCATTTTGGAGCTAGTCTAGGTAAAATGGGTCATTTTAGAGCTAACTTGGTTAAATTGATCATTTATGAGCTAACTAAGGTAAAATGGGTCATTTTAGAGCTAACTTGGGTAAAATGGATTGTTTATGAGCTAACTAAGCTAATTATGCTAAGTCTAGGTCATTGTGGTAAGCATATTGGAGGAAATAAGGCTAAGTCTAGGTCTTTATGCATTTGTTAAGCAAAACACTAGAGAAACTTACCATGATCATGGAGGTGTAGGAGCGGGCTGGCTCGTGCCGGTAGCTGGAGAAGGATCGTGCGATGCTTGTCTGGAGTTGCGTTGCACCAAAGATCATTTCCAATGTCTCGTTAGCATGATGACACTCAAATGTTAAGACTAGCTAGTAATGTCCATTCAAATTAAACTCACCGTGGTCCCAGGAGCAATCACTGGCATCGGCGGAGCGGTCTGACTGGTCTTCTCGCACACAGACTGCACATTTGGTTTTGACGACTCAGTCATACTAGTTAGTAATGAGATAAACACTACATGAATGTTTTGGCTAATCTGCAGAAGAAACTTACCACAAGGAGCTCGTACATGGCCCTTGCCTGCATGTCATTCTGTGCCCTCTCCTCCTCCAACATCTTTGTCGTCCTCTCCTCCAACTCCCGCTGCCTCTCCGCCGCCTCCGCCAGAAGATTCTCCGTTCTATCTCTCTCACTCTATATTGCAGCCTGCAACACCACTCCTCACTACCATTTGTAATCATTGATGGAAGCACACACAATGTAATGGAGAAAGATAGCTGAGTACGTATAACTAACCTTGATGGCGAGTTGGACTGGCCGTTCACGAGGCCTTATCTCAGGAGCGGAGCTCGACTGGCGCGCCTTGATCTCCGGGAGAGTGCTAGGACAACGGATAAGTCCATCTCCAATGGCTATGGAGCCATGGGACCTCCCGCCACCAGATATCATCACCAGATCTAGATCAATGGGACCCTGGCTCGGGTTAAAGTCCTCCCCTTTCCTCGCCTTCCCCTCATCTCTATATTTCACGAGCTTGTCGTGGGAGGAGATGTTGGTGAAGTTGTTTGCATCATCGAGGTCAGACGGAGAGAATGCCTTGACTTTCTTGAAAGAGGCAGTGTGGGCCATGGCATACAGGTCGTACACCTCTGGCACCTTATTCGCCTTATTGCAGCGTGCCTAGAAGAGAGAAACAAAGTAAATTAGTAATTAAAGGGCTCAAGCTAGCATGATGAATGAATTGCATGAATCATGAAGCAAACCACATACCCAGTTCCGCCCGAACTGATATAAGTTGGAGCTGCCTTGATGGTGTGGCACACCTTCCATTTGGGCACGTTTGTCCTTGGCCGCGTTGTGGACGGCTAGCCATTCTTTTGAGCACCACTCATTGACCAACACCTCCCTACAATCCATCCGATCCGCACACCATCTCGGAGGCGCCTAAGTTAGCAAATAGAAACTTGAGCGCTACGGCTATGAATTACTAAATGAAGGAAGTAAGTACAAGGCCTTAAGAATTACCTTCATGTACTGCTCCTTACTCAGGAACTTATCGCGGCACGCCGACTTGGGCTTCTTGATACCACGCAAGGCGTAGTAGTCTCGAACAGCCTGCACCCAAGCCTCGTGCCGTAAGTTCTGTAGTAGGCGCTTGCAGACGTTCTCGATAACATTTGCCACATCCTCCTCGTATCCCTCCTCACACCTGTAGAATGTCTGCAATCAAATGAGACAATATTGATTAGTACAATTAATAACTAGCTAGTTGAAGATTTTTAAATGTGTAAAGGAGAAATTACCCAGAACTTTTTGATCACCACGTATGCCCTCGTGTCGCACAAGACACCGTCGATAATCTCACCCGACGGGGCCGGGGCAGCCAAGTAGTGCTCCCAGCTCAATCCAAGCTCTGGAAGCCGACCCTCACCAGGCAACGTGACAAACCCCGCGAAGGTTTGCCAGCAAAGCACTCCAAGGACGGAGTTGGGCCGGCGGACACTATGATGGTGGTCCCAACCCCTACAGCATGACAAGGCCAACGCATTAGATATTTGAAGAAACGTGAATGCAGAAGGTACAAAAAGATTAAATGCACTTACCTCTCCCCATCAGGGTAAATCAACCACCTCTGCTCGCGGGTCGCCGGCACGGACGGGAGCCGTGTACAACCATGCTGGTAGACGGTGCCCTCCTCCTCCTCAATATCAGTCGGCTCCCCGCCATCATCAGCATGGCCACTCGGCCCCTAAGGCTCATCCGGCCAGGTACCCCATCCAGACGTGTGCTCCTCCGGGGTCTCGTGGGCCGAAGGCCCGTCGACCCGAGGTTCGTGGGCCGAAGGCTCGTGGACCGGAGTCCGTGTAGCCTCCTCCTCGGACGAGTCCACCCTAGCAGTCACGTGCTCGGGTGAAACAGCTGGGGGTGGCGGCGAGGAAGGCGCCCTAGCAGTCACCCTACCTCGTCCTCTCCCGCGACCACGTGCTCCAACTCCTCTCTTCTTCCCTCCCTTACCTCGTCCCCTGCTGGGCACCACTGTCGACGAAGAAGGGCCCGGCGGTATCGCCATACTGTCCAGCAATGCTCGGCGGAGACGTGCATGTGGAATGGAAGACCTCCCACCATGCGCCAACGAAGAAGGGCCTCGGAGCGCTCCCGACTAGCGCCTACCATCTTTCAACACCTGCCATGACAAAGAGTAAACGAAATTAGTACAACATAAAAAAATACCGACATGAATAATAATATATGATGTTTTTCATAACAAAATCAAAAAATATATATGATGTTTAAATCTACCCGATCAACACAATTATATATGATGTTTCTCATAAAAAATCGAAAAATATATGATGTCAGGGTGTCGGGGGTCGGGGTCGGGGTGTCGTGCCGGGGTGTCGGGGTGGCGTGTCGGGGTCGGGGTGCCGTGTCGGGGTCGGGGTGCTGTTTCGGGGTCTGGGTGTCGGGGGTCGGGGTGTTGGCGTCGGGGTGTGGTGTGAGGGTGTCGGGGGTCGGGGGTCGGGGTCGGGGTGTCAGGGTGTCAGGGGTCGAGGTCGGGGTGTCGTGCCGGGGTGTCGGCGTGGCGTGTCGGGGTCGGCGTGCCGTGTCGAGGTCGGGGTGCAGTGTCAGGGTGTCGGGGGTCGGGGGTCGAGGTCGGGGTGTCGGGCCGGGGTGTCGGGGTCGGGGTGTGGGTCGCGGTCGGGGCACGTGACAGCCTTTTCTTCTTCTCTTCTTCTCCCCCTCCTCTTCCTCCCTCCTCCTCCTCTTCTCCTCTTCCTCCTCCTCCTCTTCCTCCCTCCTCCTCCTCCTCCTCCTCCTCTTCTTCTTCTTCTTCTTCTTCTTCTTCTTCTTTCTTCTTCTTCTTTTCTTTCTTCTTCTCCCTCCTCCTCTTCCTCCTCCTCCTCCTCCTCCTCCTCCTCCTCCTCTTCTTTCTTTCTTTCTTCTTCTTCTTCTTCTTCTTCTTCTTATTTTCTTTCTTCTTCTCCCTCCTCCTCTTCCTCCATCCTCCTCCTCCTTCTACTCTTCTTCTTCTTCTGAACTAAAACTAAAACTAATCTAAAATAAACTAAACAAAAAATAAAAACAAAAACTAAACTAAAACTAAAACTAAAGTAAAACTATAACTAAAACTAGCCATTCTAGCACTAAAACTAAACTAAATCTAACACTAACAATTAAACAGCAAAAAAAGAAAAAACAGAAAAAAAATAACTCACCGGAAGCGGCGGCGACGGGGGCGACGGTGGCACCGGGGCGGTGAGCGGCGGAGCCGGGGCTGTGAGTGGCGGCGCCGAGCCGGCAGGGAGGCGGGGGCAATGGGGCCGCGGTGGCGCCGGGGGCGACCGTGGCGCCGGGTGGTGGGCAGGTGGTGGGGGCGGCGGGGCGCCGGGGCGGTGGGGTGGTCAGGCGGCGACGTGGTGGAGCGCCGGGGCGGCGGGGTCGTGGGGCGACGAGGCGTCGGCGCGTGGGAGGCGGCGGGGTGGTGGGTCGACGGGGCAAGCGGCGGCAGGTGGCGTGGGCGACGGCGGGTAGTGGGGGCGGTGGCAGGCCGCGGGGGCGGCGGCGGGCGGCGGGGGCTGCTGTGGTCGTCGGGGAGGAGAGAGGGAGAGGAACAGAGAGAAGGGGCGGGGTGGGGCTCGGCCGCTAGTTAGGTCACATCTTTGCCGTCCGCCCACCCTTTGCCATCCGCTTTGTTTTCTCTTTCCCGTCTGCTAGCAGACGGCAAAGATGGGGCCGTTAAGTTTTTTCCAATTAGCTCGTTTAGTGGGGCCAGCTCTCTCTTTGCCGTCAGCCAGCGGACGGCAAAGAACAGGCTGATGGCAAAGACCTTCTTTGCCGTCCGCCTGTTCTTTGCCGTCCGTTTTCTGTAAGCGGATGGCAAAGACCTTCTTTGCCATCCGCCAGCGGACGACAAAGAACAGGCAGACGACAAATAAGCTAATTCCAGTAGTGTAAAGCTATTTAACATGCCATAACCAAGGGCGAGCTGCGTGCGGGTATGTAAAACAAGTATGGCAATCGTTTAGTAGAGACCACCTGGGGGTTCCCTTGTATGCCAGAGCTCCTTGCCTCCTTGGTGTGTTCTACAAGCGGGTCGTCCGCATAGACCTCGAAAAGAGAAAAAACCCGTACTAAGAAAAGAGAAAATAAAGGCGTGCGAATCCCAGGGTCGGTCAAGCCACACTGTGGATCACGAGCGAGTTATGCCTCCGTCGGTACCCGTGGGGTTTCGAGTGCGTAATTATGTACGCGCGGTACGGACGCCATTTCCACATCGGGGCTTGGACGGAGGCCGAATTTACTAATTCGGCTCTTGATGAACCAATCTGCCCTGTTGCAGCGTAGTCCGGACCTTCTTAACGATGTCCAGGGGCTCGGCGGCCGGATTATGGTGCCGCTTGAGAAGGCCGCTCTGTACTTCTGCTGCAAGGGCTGCGGTATGCTCCTCTGTATGGAGGGAACGTTCCGTGTTTCCATTTACTGTAATGACGCCGCGTGGACCGGGCATCTTGAGCGTGAGATAAGCATAATGTGGCACCACGTTGAATCTGGCAAACGCGGTTTGTCCGAGCAGTGCGTGGTAGCCGCTGCAGAAGGGGACGATATCGAAGATTAGCTCTTTGCTTCGGAAGTTATCCGGGGAACCGAAGACCACCTCCAGCGTGATTGAGCCCGTACAACGGGTCTCTACGCCTGGTATAACTCCTTTAAAGGTAGTTATCGTGGGCTTGATTCGTGAGGGATTAATGCCCATTTTGCATACGGTATCCTGATAGAGCAGGTAGAGGCTGCTACCACCATCCATTAGGACTCGTTTCATGTGAAATCCGTCAATGATTGGGTCGAGTACCAGTGCGGCCGAACCGCCATGATGGATGCTAGTTGGATGATCACGACGATCAAAGGTGATCGGGAATGATGACCATGGGTTGAATTTTGGGGCGACTGGCTCTACCGCATAGACGTCCCTGAGTGCGCGCTTGCGCTCCCTTTTGGGGATGTGTGTAGCATATATCATGTTCACCATTTTGACTTGAGCTGGGAATTTCTTCTGCCCCCCAGTGTTCGGCTGCCGGGGCTCCTCGTTATTGTCCTCGCTCTGCGATTCCCCTTCCTTGTTTCCGCTATTTACTTTGCTGGCTTGTTTAAAGACACGGCAATCTCTGTTAGTATGGTTGGCCGGTTTGTCTGGGGTGCCAGGTATCTAGCACGGACGATCGAGTATGCGGTCCAAGCTGGATGGTCCTCCGCCGTTCCTTTTATAGGGCTTCTTTCGCTGGCCGGAATTGGAGCCACTGAATCCGGCGTGAACTGTAGTATCAGTGGTGTTATTGCCATTGCTTCGGCGTTTGTGTCTGTTGCGCTGGAGCTTCCCGGTGCTGATTTTAGCCTCGGAGGTGCCTGCTTCGTTGGCTGTGTTTGTACTGCGAGCCAGCCAACTGTCCTCTCCCGCGCAAAAGCGGGTCATAAGTGCCGTGAGGGCTGCCATGGACCTCGGCTTTTCTTGGCCGAGGTGGCGGGCTAGCCATTCGTCACAGATGCTGTGTTTAAAGGCCGCTAGGGCTTCGGCATCCGGGAAGTCAACGATCTGGTTCTTTTTGGTTAGGAACCTAGTCCAGAATTTTCTGGCTGATTCTCCAGGTTGTTGAACTATGTGGCTTAAGTCATCGGCATCAGGTGGCCGGGCATATGTACCTTGGAAGTTGTCGAGAAAGGCTTCTTCTAGGTCCTCCCAGCTGCCAATGGAATTTTCAGGCAGGCTATTTAGCCAGTGTCGAGTTGGTCCTTTGAGCTTTAGTGGGAGGTACTTGATAGCGTGGATGTCATCTCCTCGGGCCATATGGATGTGGAGAATAAACTCTTTGATCCACACTGCGGGATCCGTTGTTCCGTCGTATGATTCCATATTGACGGGCTTGAACCCCTTGGGGAAGTCGTGATCCAGCACCTCATCTGTGAAGCAGAGAGGGTGTGCGGCGCCTCTATATCGGGCCGCGTCACGGCGCACCTCCGATGAAGTCCGTCTGCGGTTATCGGCCCAGGTGTGACTAGGTTTGTCATGTCCGAATAGGTAGCCGTCATCCTGAGTAGGGAAGCGTCCTCGCGATCCGTAGATCGATCTGGTTTGTCCTGCTCTGTTGTCCAATTCCTGCCGAAGGTCGTATGTATGGTCCCGAGCTGTTATGTCCCTGTTTTTGCGAGGCGGTTGGGCGGTCTGTTGTTCGGCATGAGTTGCCTTTTTATCCCAACCGCGGGGTGGTCGGTCCGCCGCTCTGTCCCGACCACGTGGTGGTCGGTCCGCGTTGCACGAGGGAGGTATGGGATCTGGTGCCTCCTCATCGAACTGAGGTAGCAGTCTGTGCTTTGGGTAACTCTTGGCTAGGCGCTTGAGGCCGTATTCTTCGGCTGCCAGGACATCAGTCCATCTGTCAATGAGCAGGTCTTGATCGGCTTGGAGCTGCTGCTTCTTCTTCTTCAGGCTTCTTGCAGTGGCTACGAGTTGGCGCTTGAAGCGCTCCTGCTCGAGGGGTGCCTCAGGCACGATGAAGTCCTCATTGCCGAGGCTCTCATCATCCTTGGAGGGTGGACGGTAACTATCATCATCTAGGTCATTGGGCGCGGCCTGCTTATCAGGGTTAACCTGCTCATTGTCTTGTTCCTCCTGTTCGGATATGGCTCCAACAGGGTCTTCGTTATGTTCGTCGTCGCCCGAAGTACTGTTCTATCCGGTGCCAGTGTTGCCGTCTTTTGAGCGACGTGACTTAGGGCGGCGTTTAGGGCGCCGGCACCTGGACTGCATCTCTGAGGGTTTATTCGCATCTGCGTCTTCCATGTCGTCGCCAGATCCTTTAGGTGTATCAACCATGTACACGTCGTATGAAGAGGTGGACGTCCAACGTCCAGTGAACGGCTGGTCTTGGCCTTGCTCCTTGTCGACATCGTCGTCCATACCGTCGATGTCTTCAGAGCCATAATCGAGTTCATCGGTTAAGTCCTCGACGGTAGCTATGAAGTGGGTGGCGGGTGGGAAGAAAAATTCCCTATCATTAGCCTCTAACTCGAACTGAACATAGTTCGGCTGCGAGTCCTTCTCCAAGGACAAATTCTTTAAAGAGTTCAGCACATCGCCCAAAGTTGAGCACTGGAAGACGTCTGCGGTGCTGAATCCGAAGATCGATAGCCGATCTAGCTCGGTGTCCGCAGGCATACACGGTCCGAAGTTCCGCTGACGCAAATATTGCAGGGTGTTGAGTCCGTGTGCGGCTCCAAAGCCGCGGACTCTATGTCTTTGGATGGCACAATCTGCTCTGGTTCTAAGGCCGTTGCAGCAGCAGGAACCATCTTCGGGATGTGATCCGATGACAGATTTAAGTCATGTTCATCGGAGCGAGGGGGAGCGATCGCCGCGGTCTCCAATCCATTGAAGATCAAGTCTCCACGGATATCCGCGACGTAGTTCAAGCTTCCAAATCTGACCTGATGGCCAGGGGCATAGCTATCGACCTGCTCCAGATGGCCCACAGTACGAAGCCGCCGAACACAAAAACCTGTCCGAGGAGGAAGGTTCCTCCTTGGGCAGCGTCATTATTGACGATTGAAGGGGCCATCAAACGTTTTGTCGACGGCACAGTGGAACTCTCAATGAAAGCACCAATGTCAGTGTCAAAACCAGCGGATCTCGGGTAGGGGGTCCCGAACTGTGCGTCTAGGATCGATGGTAACATGAGACGGGGGACACGATGTTTACCCAGGTTCGGGCCCTCTCTATGGAGGTAATACCCTACTTCCTGCTTGATTGATCTTGATGAATATGAGTATTACGAGAGTTGATCTACCACGAGATCGTAATGGCTAAACCCTAAAAGCCTAGCCTATATGACTATGGTAATGTGTCCTTTCCGGACTAACCCCTCCGGTTTATATAGGCACCGGGGGGATCTAGGGTTTACATAGAGTCGGTTACATAAGAAGGAATCTTCATAGTTGGTCGCCAAGCTTGCCTTCCACGCCAAGTAGAGTCCAATCCGGACACGGGTACAGTCTTCGGCCTTCATGTCTGTCACGCCCAATATGCGACCCTATCCGAGAGGAACTCGAAGGTGCCACCAAGGTTAGACCCGCATATTGAAACGCTTTTGCAAGGTGGATATCATTACATCAACATTACATAATAGATGGGGAAACATACAAAAGGCACAAATGCCCAAGAATACATCAATACATCATACATAAGATCAACATCCGACTATGGATGAAACACAAAGAGAAACTCAAACGACATCCACCCTGCTAGCCCAGGCTGCCGACCTGGAACCTATCCCCTGATCGAAGAAGAAGCAGAAGAAGAACTCCAAAACAAGTAACATCGCTCTCGCGTCATGATCATAGCAAAACCTGTACCTGCAACTGGTGTAGTAGTAATCTGTGAGCCACGAGGACTCAGCAATCCCATTACCATGGGTATCAAGACTAGCAAAGCTTAATGGGTAAGGAAAGGATAGGTGGTGAGGTTGCAGCAGCGACTAAGCATGTATGGTGGCTAACATACGCAAATAAGAGCGAGAAGAGAAGCAATGGAACGGTCGTGAAACTAGCAATGATCAAGAAGCGATCCTGAACTCCTACTTACGTCAAACATAACCCAAAAACCGTGTTCACTTCCCGGACTCCGCCGAAAACAGACCATCACGGTTACACACGCGGTTGATGCGTTTTAAATAAGTCAAGTGTCAAGTTCTCTACAACCAAACATTAACAAATTCCCATCTACCACATAACCGCGGGCATGGCTCTCGAAAGTTTATACCCTGCAGGGGTGTCCCAACTTAGCCCATTATAAGCTCTCACGGTCAACGAAGGATATTCCTTCTCTCGAGAAGACCCAATCAGTCTCGGAATCCCGGTTTTACAAGACATTTCGACAATGGTAAAACAAGACCAGCAAAGCCGCCCGAATGTGCCGACAAATCCCGATAGGAGCTGCACATATCTTGTTCTCAGGGCACACCGGATGAGCCAGACGTCGGGTTGGCATAGACCCTGGTTGCCCAGGGGGCGCCGGACATCGCTCAGTTTGGACCAGCACTTGGAGAAGCACTGGCCCGGGGGGGTTAAAATAAAGATAACCCTCGGGAGCGCGACTCCTAAGGGAAAAGAAGTAGGTGATAGGCAAATGGTAAAACCAAGGTTGGGCCTTGCTGGAGGAGTTTTATTCAAAGCGAACTGTCAAGGGGTCCCCATAACGCCCAACCGCGTAAGGAACGCAAAATCAAGGAACATAACACCGGTATGACGGAAACTAGGGCGGCAAGAGTGGAACAAAACACCAGGCATAAGGCCGAGCCTTCCACCCTTTACCAAGTATATAGATGCATTAATTAAATAATAAATATTGTGATATCCCAACAAAGTACATGATATCCATGTTCCAACATGGAACAAACTTCCTCATCTTCACCTGCAACTAGCAACGCTATAAGAGGGGCTGAGAAAAAGCGGTAACATAGCCAAACAACGGTTTGCTAGGAAGGGTGACAAAGGTTAGAGGTTCATGGCAATTTGGGAGGCTTGATAAGCAAGTGGTAGGTAGCGCGGCATAGCGGTAGCATCGAGGCAACTAGCATAGCAATGATAGTAATGAGATCCAAGGTGACAATCATCTTGCCTGAAATCCAGCTATTAAGAAGAACGAGTCCATGAAGAAGATGAAGCCACGAAGACGAACCAAGCGTAGACGAACGAATCCTCATGATCGCAACGAAACGGGAACTATCGAGAAGAAGCACACAACATGGTAAACACACCACACATGAACAAGGCATGATGCTCAACCAAGTATGATGCATGACAAGGCTACATGAGGCTACTCACGGCAAGAGATGATGCATACAAGAGCAACACATCAAAGCAAGTTTAAATGAGGCCGGAAACAACATATAACAAATCCGGTAAGTCCTCATATGAAAATTTAGAAATTGGTCCAGATCTGAACAAACATTAAGTTGAAGTTGTTAAACAGCAAGTTAAAGAGCACCATGATGATCTACAGGAAATTCTAGTCAAGTTACATACAAAGTTCATTTAGTTCGGAGCTACAGCCTAGAAGATATGAGCAAAACAAGTTAAACATGGCATTGATGCAAAATGCATACAAACATCAAGAAAACATACCCAAACAAGGATGCAACATGATAATATGGAACTACATGCAATTCTAAGCAAGTTACATATAGAGCATGTTCAAAACGGAGCAACGGTGCAACACATACACTCCAAACAAGATATAACAACAATCTGTCCAAAATAGCAACTAGGCATCTTGCACATATCAAAACAATATGCCACAGCATCCTAACATGAGAGCAAAAGGCATGGACATGATGTACAGGTAAAGCATGACAAAAGATGAACACTGAGCTATCTCTAGAAATCACTAGAGCATGCTCAAAAGGACATGGCAAATTGCAAATAATAACAGTTTCACAGACTTCGCAGAAATCACTGGACATGGCAGAAATAACATAAGGTTGCTAAGTTTAGAGCTATCAAACAACATGCTACAAGAACAGATCATAGCAAACAAAGGCGTGGAATGCTAATACTAAAGACAAAGAACAACACTCCCTTACTGAACTAATTCCAAAGATCAACAGAAAAGATGGTAGGGTCCATGCAAACATGGCAAATGATATGGCAGATTCAGACGGTGAAAATAATAGTTCATGGCAGAAACAACGATAAGTAGGCATGTTCGTGAGCTTGTAAAGCTCACCACAGAGCAATACATGGCAAGAAAAGGTGACCAACTGTAAGAAGACATAAATATGAAGTTAAGCATGGCAAGAGCATGTCCATAGCGAGCATGGATAACTAGCAAAACACATGTCAAAACTGAACTTCATGTTAACAGGCTGACAGCAACATTATTTAGCAATTTGAGAGCAAGTTTGCAACAAGCTACAGCAGGCTATAAATGCAACCAAGGGCATGGATAGATACATCATAACATTTATAATAAAACAGCCTTAGTGAACATCTCCAGATTATGCACAGAACTCATGGTGATGGCAGGTTTACATGGCATCACAATGTTACAGCTACAGACTTGGCAGAAATGACCAAGTCACGGAAATCGGCAACATCATGGAGGCAACTTTGCATGCTTGTGCTAGTCACCACATGGATCACCAAACTACCAGACAAGAAACCCTGTAAAGATGGCATGATTTAGTACAAAACACATGTAGAGCTCATGCTCATAGGATGCACACACAAAATGCAATGAAAAAGACAAATCACAAAGTTCTGATAACAGACAACACTTTAACAACATATATCACTCTTGCAACGATGATTAGGGCATCAATATGGACTCAAACAAGCATGGCACAGTAGATTGAAATGTAGCTCATCTCATGATGAACATTTTGATATATCATGCATGCAAAACGGAGCTACAGACATAGAGATATGGCATGGCAAATTGGACACGAGAATATGCAAATTTCAGGACTTGGCAGAAAATCACCTCACAGAAAACTGGATGGAGCCGTACTGGGACGAGGAGGAGCGTGGACGGCGCGGTGCAGCGGCTATTTGGATCGGGGGACAGCGTGATCCTGGGACGGGGCCGTCCCGGGTCCGGGTCAACGGCGGCGGTGAGACGCGGCCTCCGGCGGCGTCGCGAACGGCGGCCACGCGAGGCCGAGACGGGTCGGAGACGGGGCGGATGCGGGCGCACCTTCCCGGATCTGGCCGGAGTGGCGACGAGAGATGGCCGGCAAGCTCCCAGATCAGCAGCGTGGGGAGGAGGTCGAGGCGGCGGGGTCGATCCGGCCGGCGGCGAGGTCCAGCGGCCGCGGGCGGCGGAGCAAGGCGGCGCGGGAGGCGCAAGGCGGCGGGGCGCGGGTCCGGCGGAGGCGCGGGAGGCGAGGCGGCGAGCGAAGGGCGGCGTCTGGTCAGCGGCGGACCAGGGTTCCGGCGGACGGCGCGATTTCGGCGAGGCGGCGCGGAGCTCTAGCGGCGTAGGCGAGCGGGCGACGCGCGCGGGCTGCCCCAGGCCCCGATGGGCTCCGGTGGGCCTGCCCCGGGCCCCGGGCGGGCTGGCGGCGGAGGGGGCGGCTCAGCATAGGCTCGGCGCGGCGGTGGACGCGTCCGGTGGCGGGGCGGACGTGTCCGGTGGCGGGAGGAAGGAGGAGACTAGGGTTTGGACCCGAAAATGGAGAGGGATGCACTTATTTATAGGTAGAGGAGTTAGGAGAGTCCAAATGAGGTGCGGTTTTCGCCCACACAATCGTGATCGAACGACCGAGAGCATGGAGGGGGTTTTGCTGGGTTAGTGGGCTGATTTGGAGGGGTGTTGGGCTGCAAGACAAAGGGGGCTTTTGGGCTATGTGGTTAACCGTTGGGGCATCAAACGACCTCCAAATAGAACGAAATTTGACGGGCGGTCTACCGGTGATATACCAAGGCCACTCGACAAATCTCGGCCCATTATGAGAACGTTTTTCTCCCGCTCACGAAACAAGGTTTGAGAGGGGCGACGGGCGCGTGCGAGAGTGTCGGGGCTTAGAACGGACAACGGAGAGAACCGGCGGAACCCGAACGGATGCAAGTTTTGAAAACATGCAGATGAAATGCAGACGATGACATGGCAAAATGCAACACGCAAGCAAATGACATGGCAACAATGGCGAATAACTGGAAGACACCTGGCGCATCGAATCCAGGGCGTTACAACGTCTTCACACCCCATCAGTCCGGCCCATGGACAACAGGCCGGACGCCCGAGGACCCCTTAGTCCAGGACTCCCTCAACCATCAAGGAGTGGCAGAAACTGTGGTTCTATATCACAGAGCCCCACCACACCACCTGGGCCGCGGCTCCCGAATTCAAGTCCAAAGCTCCAATGCGGCTCACCTCCTGGATAGAGAAGAGCCCAAATTGGTCTCTGTCAGACGAACTGATTGCGCTACAGACGCGCATTCAAAGCATGGTGGATACAAACATCAAGCTCGTCGACGTGATCCAGGTGATGCTAGTTCACCGGATCCTCCCCTGCCAAAGCCGAATCTGCCCTTTATGGGAATTCGATCCGGAGAAGCACTAAACCTTGGAAAGGCTCTTTGGAACTACTCACGAAGATGCCTGGAAGTTGCTCTTTAAGGGAATTGAGAAGCCGCCAGCCATAGACTCGGACTGTGGGCACGATCTTGCCCATCCTGCCAATGCGGTAGGTTTTTCATGTCTCGAGGTGCATCCTCTACATGTTTGTTTAAGGAGGATATCTAAACTTTACTATTTTATTTTTTCAGGTATGGACAGAGAAAGCGGAGCGGATTCAATGTTCGGCTCCGCTGCCCGAGGAACCAGTCATCCCGCTCCTTGCGAAGATGCTGGCCCCGGCGCCGTAGCAGGCACCGGAGAAGAAGGCCAAAAAGAAGGCCAAGGGGGGCCGGGGTGGCCCCCGCTGCAAGGGAGCTTCGGACGTGTCGTCCGAAGACAAGACGCACTCCTCCGCCGCCGAAGACGACGAGGAGGAGGAGGAAGAGAGCAGCTCTCCCCCTGATCGGGGGAGGAAGAAGAGGGCGGCCTCCACAAATCTGGAGGCGAAGGCGCCCAAGAGGGGGAAAGGACCCCTTGCAGATAACTCCGCATGGGACATTGATAGCAGCCCGGAGCGACGCCCCCGGAACAAGCCCTCGGCCGCATCGTAACTACTAAGAACCCGCATACGTCCATGTATCCGGCCTCTCTGCTTTATGGTATTAATATGTTGAATTATGCTATTGCAGTCCGGCCCATGACAGCTCCATGCGGTCCACATCAGGAGGTTCGCTGGATTCTAAGGCGATGGCCAGCAAGTCACCATCGGCCGCTCAATCTCCCAAGGCCAAGGGCGACGCCGAGGTGCTGTCCCAAAGGACCTTCCCTGGCCAGGGAGAGGGTCAGGAGGCGCCAGAGGGCGAGACCTCAGTCACCGGACACATGGGGGAGCAGACCCCCATGGAGACTGGCGATGGGGGCCATGCTCAGTTCGGCCCCCAGCCGAATATGATACCAGAGACCTACACGGCTCCGGAATCCAGCGAGCAACCTCCTTCGAAAGAAGGGGTTGTGCCTATTCCGTCGGTGACCTTTGTACAACCAGAGGCACCGGATAATCTGCTGGAAGCGCTACAAGGCGCTTCCATCGTGAATAAACACCGTATCCTTATAGGTATGATGATTGAGAGGGTTCAGTCCATCAAGAGCGGACTGACCGAAGCCTGCAGCAGCCTGCTGACCGCCTTTGAGGTAAGCGACGTAAAAGTCCTAGTATAGACAGTAGCCCCTGAGACACTGTCCGGTGTTCGGAAGGAAAGTCGGACAGAGGATCAATTAATTTTCGCAGGAAACTAACTAAATATGTCTTGTATGAATAAGCAGGCGTCGTTGCTGGCCGCAACCTCTCAAGCAGTGGAGGCCTCCGGACTAAAGCTGAGTCTGGAGCGGGCCGAAGAAGAGCTCGGCCTTGTAAAAAGGCAGCTTGATGACAAGCAAGGTATGTTGCGGCAAGCTGTTTACTTAGAGAGAATGAATGGTTTGTAATGACCGTAATGTCATGGTATTTGTAGGAGCGGCGACCGAGGTCGAGGTCCTTAAAATTGCCCTGCCCGAAGCCGAGGAGAAAGCTGCCAAAGAACAAGCCGCCTGTAAGAAGCTCAAGGCCAGGCTTAATGAGGTCCAGCAAGAGCTCCAGGATGCTGTTAAAAAATGTGAGACCTTGGAGTGCGATGTTTCGGCTCGAGAGACCGAACTCACCAAGGCTCGCCAAAGTGCGGAAGAGGACCGGATTGAAGCCCAGGACGCCCTCCAGGAGATCCAGGAGGCCAAGAAAATCACGGAGGGTAAGGATTTTAGTATGCAAAGCAAGTATGTGAAGAAGAAGTATTTCTTACTAACCCGGATTCGGAGTTCTCCAGGGGCGTTTGCAGATCTGCCGCGCAGTGTGTCAGACGCTCCGGAGTTCTTTCGAACCAAAGAAGGGAGCTCAATGGAGAAGCTGTTTTGTTCGCAATACCTTGCGCCAGAACATCCAGTGCCCTTCACCGATCAGCTAAAACAGGTGGTCGAGCTACATAGGGTGGCCAAACTGACCATGTAGGATTTAATAATCCGGCTGTGGCCTGCCGAAGCTATACCCAGCAGCTACTTCAGTCTCGCGAAGCGGCTGGTAGATGCATGCCCTCGGCCGGACATCGTCAAGCGGTCGGCCTGCATCGAGGGCGCGTGCATGGCCTTCGCTCGTGTCAAGGTGTGGTGGGCGAAGATGGACGCCGTCAAGCTTGTGACCGAGGGGCCGCCTGACCGCAAGGAGCACCGCACGCCCGAGCGGTATATTGAAGACGTCCTGGAGGGGTCTCTTGTTGTGGCGACGCAATGTGCGCAAGACATTATCTTTGAATGAACACATTCATGTTGTCTCTGCCTTGTATGATGAAACAAAGTTGCTATGTATTATGATATGTGTTATGTTTTTAAAAAATTTACCTTCTGTGCGGCCGTGTTTTCTAAAATCTGAGAGTTGGCCAGTCATCGGCTTCTGCCCCCACGTAGGTAGTATGGGGGTGTCCGGGATGTAATCTAAACACTCTTGAGCCAATTGTTTGGTCCTTGAAGGAGGTGTTTAGCGCAACGAACCAGGCAATCAGAGTATGTGGCTTTAGCACCCTCACTTAGCCATAGGAGTTTGACAATAAAATGTGGGCGCAGCCCCTAGTATCCGAACTAGGATGCTATAAGCACCTGATTGGGTAAGTACCGATCCCTCACGTAATGCGGAAAAAATTTCTAACGATTTGAAACCTCCGAAGAGCTAACCATCTCTCGCCGTATCATGACAGTCAGTTTTCGGCTCTCTCTACTGAGGTGCTCATCTGGGTAAACCAAGGCACAATCGCAGTAGTTCTCCCTTTACTACCCTAGCCGATATAGCGGAACGTAAGGTAGCAAACACAGGAGCCGGGCAACCCAACTATTGACCAAAGACATGATTCAGAGCCAATGCATATAGTGCTAAATTCGGGGTGCCGAACTATACTGTAAAAACTATTCGGAATTTGTTGTCGTATTGTGGGGCACTATGAAGCCCCTGGCAAATTGAGACGTACCAAAGTGTACGGGTGCTATTTGATAAAGTTATCAAAAAAGAGAAAAGGGGAGAAAGTGTAGTAAGCTAGAGCCGCAAAATTTGGGCCACAAAATTTTTCCATTATAATTTCATTAATACATCAAGGTGTATTTATACAAGTAGTGCAATAAGCAAAAAGGCTATTTAATATGCCATAACTAAGGGGGAGCTGTGTGTGGGTCCTGAAGACAGGTAGAGGGATCGTTAAGGAGACCACCTAAGAATTTCCCGGTACGTCCATGCTCCCTACCGCCTTGGTGTATTTATCCTTCAAAAGGACCGCTGGTCAGGCCGTTAGAGGAGGCCTGTGGAAAAGAAACCTGAAAAGGGAAAAGGAGAAAAAAAAAGTGAAAGTTGTGTGTGTCCGGGGTCGGTCGAGCCGTACTGTGGATCACCAGCTGGCTATGCCTCCGTTATTGCCCATGGTATTTTGAGTGCATAGTTATGTACGCACAATACGAATGTCGCCACTTGATCGGGGCTGGGACGAAGGCCAAATTGCTAGTCGAGCTCTTGACGAGCCGAGCTGTCCTGCTGCAGAATAGTCTGGACTCTCTTGACAGAATCCGGGAGCTCGGCCGCCGAATTAAGGTTCTGCTTAAAAAGGCCGCTCTGTACTTCTGCTGCTAAGGCCACGGTGTGCTCCTCGGTACGGAGCGAGCGTTCCGTGTTTCCACTGACTGTTATGACGCCGCGTGGTCTGGGCATCTTGAGCTAGAGATAAGCATAGTGTGGCACCGCGTTGAATCGAGCGAATGCAGTTCGTCCAAGCAGTGCGTGATAGCCGCTGCAAAAAGGGACGATATCCAAGATTAACTCTTCGCTTCGGAAGTTGTCCGGAGATCCGAAGACAACCTCTAGTGTGATTGAGCCCGTGCAGCGGGCCTCTACACCTGGTATGACTCTTTTAAAGGTTGTCTTTGTGGGCATGATCCGTGATGGATTAATGCCCATTTTGCGCACTGTGTCCTGATAGAGCAGATTGAGGCTGCTACCACCGTCCATGAGGACTCGCGTTAGGTGAAATCCATCAATGATTGGGTCGAGGACCAGCGCGGCTGAACCGCCATGACGGATACTGGTCGGATGATCCCGACGATCGAAGGTGATCGGGCATGACAACCATCGATTGAATTTTGGGGCGACTGGCTCTATAGCATAGACGTCCCTGAGAGCGCGCTTGCGCTCCCTCTTGGGGATGTGTGTAGCATATATCATGTTCACCGTTTTGATTTGAGGGGGAAACTTCTTCTGTCCCCCTGTGTTCGGCTGCTGGGGCTCCTCGTCATCATCCTCGCTTTGCGATCCCCTTTCCTTGTTCCCGGCGTTTAACTTGCCGGCCTGTTTAAAAACCCAACAATCTCTGTTGGTATGATTGGTTGGTTTGTCTGGGTGCCATGGATCTGGCACAGACGATCGAGTATGCGGTCCAAGCTGGATGGTCCCTGATTGTTTCTTTTATACGGCTTCTTCCGCTGACGGGACTTGGAGCCATTGAATCGGGCGTTGACTATCGTGTCATCGGTGTTGTCACCATTGCTTCGGCGTTTGTGTCTGCTGCGTCGGGGCTTGCCGTTGCTATTTTTGACCTCGGAGGTGCCCGTTTTGCTTGTTGTATTTTTGCTACGGGCCAGCCAACTATCCTCACCCGTGCAAAAGCGGGTCATGAGTGCCGTGAGGGCTGCCATGGACTTTGGCTTTTCTTGGCCGAGGTGACGGGCGAGACATTCATCGCAGATGCTATGTTTAAAGGCCGCGAGGGCTTCGGCATCCAGACAATCGACGATCTGGTTCTTTTTAGTTAGGAACCTAGTCTAGAATTTCCTGGCTGACTCTCCAAGTTGTTGAACTATGTGACTTATGTCATCGGCATCTGGTGTCCGGACATATGTACCTTGGAAGTTGTCAAGGAAGGCTTCTTCCAATTCCTCCCAGCTGCCAATAGAATTTTCAGGCAGACTATTGAACCAGTGCCGAGCTGGCCCTTTGAGTTTTAGTGGTATTTGATGGCGTGAAGGTCTTCTCCGCGGGCCATATGGATGTGGAGAATAAAATCCTCGATCCATACCGCGGGATCAGTTGTTCCATCGTATGATTCGATATTTATGGGTTTGAACCCTTCTGGGAATTCATGATCCATTACTTCATCGTAAAGCAAAGAAGGTGTGCGGTGACTATATATTGGGCCGCGTCGCGACGTAGCTCCGATGGAGTCCGTCTGCGGTTTTCGGCCCGGGCGTGACTAGGTGATACGTCCATTTTGCATCATGCTTTTATATCGATATTTATTGCATTATGGGCTGTTATTACACGTTATGTCACAATACTTATGCCTATTTTCTCTTATTTTACAAGGTTTACATGAATAGGGAGAATGCCGGCAGCGGGAATTCTGGGCTGGAAAAGGAGCAAATATTAGAGACCTATTCTGCAAAGCTCCAAAAGTCCTGAAACTTCACGGAAGTTATTTTTGGAATTAATGAAAAATACTGGCAAAATAATCCACCAGAGGGGGCCCACACCCTGGCCACGATGGTCGGGGCGCGCCCTACCCCCTGGGTGTGTCCCCTGCCTCGTGGGCCCCCTGGCAGGCTTCTGGTGACTATCTTCTTCTATATGAAGTCTTTTACCCTGAAAAAAATCATAAGCAAGCTTTCGGGAAGAAACTCCGCCGCCACGAGGCAGAACCTTGGCGAACCAATCTAGGGCTCCGGCAGAGCTGTTCTGCCAGGGCAACTTCCCTCCGGGAGGGGGAAATCATCGCCATCGTCATCACCAACGATCCTCTCATTGGGAGGGGGTCAATCTCCATCAACATCTTCACTAGCACCATGTCCTCTCAAACCCTAGTTCATCTCTTGTATCCAATCTTTGTCCCAAAGCCTTAGATTGGTACCTGTGGGTTGCTAGTAGTGTTGATTACTCCTTGTAGTTGATGCTAGTTGGTTTATTTGGTGGAAGATCATATGTTCAGATCCTTTATGCATATTAATACCCCCCTGATTATGAACATGAATATGATTTGTGAGTAGTTACTTTTGTTCCTGAGGACATGGGAGAAGTCTTGCTATAAGTAGTCATGTGAATTTGGTATTCGTTCGATATTTTGATGAGATGTATGTTGTCTTTCCTCTAGTGGTGTTATGTGAACGTCGACTACATGACACTTCACCATTGTTTGGGCCTTGAGGAAGGCATTGGGAAGTAATAAGTAGATGATGGGTTGCTAGAGTGACAGAAGCTTAAACCCTAGTTTATGCGTTGCTTCGTAAGGGGCTGATATGGATCCATATGTTTCATGCTATGGTTAGGTTTACCTTAATACTTATTTTGTAGTTGCGGATGCTTGCAATAGAGGTTCATCATAAGTGGGATGCTTGTCCAAGAAAGGGCAGCACCCAAGCACCGGTCCACCCACATACCAAATTATCAAAGTAACGAACGCGAATCATATGAGCGTGATGAAAACTAGCTTGACAATAATTCCCATGTGTCCTCGGAGCGTTTTCCTTCATATAAGAGTTTGTCCAGGCTTGTCCTTTTCTACAAAAAGGATTGGGCCATCTTACTGCACCTTATTTACTTTTATTACTTGTTACCCGGTTACAAATTACCTTATCACAAAACTACCTGTTACCGATAATTTCAGTGCTTGCAGAGAATACCTTACTGAAAACCGCTTGTCATTTCCTTCTGCTCCTCGTTGGGTTTGACACTCTTACTTATCGAAAGGACTACGATAGATCCCCTATACTTGTGGGTCATCAAGACTCTTTTCTGGCACCATTGTCGGGGAGTGAAGCGCCTTTGGTAGGTGGAATTTGGTAAGGAAAAATTTATATAGTGTGCTGAAATTTACTATCACTTGTTATTATGGAAAGTAATCCTTTGAGGGGCTTGTTCGGGGTATCTTCACCCCGACCAGTAGAGCAAAGAGTTGCTCCTCAACCTACTGAACCTACTGAAAATGTTTACTTTGAAATTCCTTCAGGTATGATAGAGAAACTGCTAGCTAATCCTTTCACAGGTGATGGAACATTGCATCCCGATTTACACCTAATCTATGTAGATGAAATTTGTGGATTATTTAAGCTTGCAGGTATGCCTGAGGATGTTATCAAGAAGAAGGGATGTCTTCCCTTTATCTTTGAAGGGAGAGGCATTGACATGGTTTAGGCTATGTGATGATATGGGATCATGGAACTACAACCGATTGAAATTGGAATTTCATCAGATGTTTTATCCTATGCATCTTGTTCATCGTGATCGTAATTATATATATAATTTTTGGCCTCGCGAAAGAGAAAGCATCACTCAAGCTTGGGGGAGGCTTAAGTCAATGTTATATTCATGCCCCAATCATGAGCTCTCAAGAGAAATGATTATTCAAAAAAATTATGCTTGGCTTTCTCTCAATAATCGCTCCATGCTCGATACTTCTTGTACTGGCTCTTTTATGATGAAGACTATTGAATTCAAATGGGATTTATTGGAAAGAATTAAACGCAACTCTGAAGATTGGGATCTCGACGAAGGTAAGGAGTCAGGTATAACACCTAAGTTTGATTGCGTTAAATCTTTTATGGATACCGATGTTTTCCGTGAATTTAGCACTAAATATGGACTTGACTCTGAGATAGTAGCTTCTTTCTGTGAATCATTTGCTACTCATATTGATCTCCCTAAGGAGAAGTGGTTTAAATATAATCCTCCCATTGAAGTAAAAGTGGTTGCACCTATTAAAGTTGAAGAAAAGACTATCACTTATAATGATCCTATTGTTCCTACTGCTTATATTGAGAAACCACATTTCCCTGTTAGAATAAAGGATCATGCTAAAGCTTCAACTGTGTCAAGAGAAGTAATATTAAGACACCCAAACCCCCTGAGAAAATTAAAGTTGAACCTAGTATTGCTATGGTTAAAGATCTCTTGGCTGATAATATTGATGGGCATGTTATTTACTTCTGTGAGGAAACTGCTAGAATTGCTAGACCTGATACTAAAAATAAACATAGACCTGTTGTAGGCATGCCTGTTATTTCTGTTAGAATAGGAGATCATTATTATCATGGCTTATGTGATATGGGTGCTAGTGCAAGTAAAATACCTCATTCCTTATACAAAGAAATTATGCATGATATTGCACCTGCTAAGATAGAAGAAATTGATGTTACGATTAAGCTTGCCAATAGAGATACTATTCACCAGTCGGGATTGTTAGAGATGTTGAAGTCTTGTATGGGAAAGTTAAATATCCTGCTGATTTTCTTGTTCTTGGTTCCCCACAAGATAACTTTTGTCCCATTATATTTGGTAGACCCTTCTTGAATACAGTTAATGCTAGGATAGACTGCGAAAAGGATGTTGTTACTATTGGTTTGGGTGATATGTCTCATGAGTTTAATTTTGCTAAATTTCGTAGACAACCCCGTGATGAGGAATTGCCTAGTAAAGATGAAATTATTGGTCTTGCTTCTATTGTCATGCCTCCTAGTGATCCTTTAGAACAATATTTTCTAGACCATGAAAATGATATGTTTATGAATGAAAGAAGGGACATAGATAAAGTATTCTTTAAATAGGGACCTATTTTGAAACACAACTTGCCTGTTGAAATCCTAGGGGATCCGCCTCCACCCAAGGGTGATCCCGTGTTTGAGCTTAAACCATTACCCGATACTCTTAAATATGCTTATCTTGATGAAAAGAAGATATATCCTATTATTATTAGTGCTAACCTTTCAAAGCATGAAGAAAAGAAATTATTGAAAACTCTGAAGAAGCACCGTGCTGCTATTGGATATACTCTTGATGATCTTAAGGACATTAGTCCCACTCTATGCCAACACAAAATAAAATTGGAGAAAGTCGCTAAACCAGTTGTTGATCACCAACGACGGTTAAATCCTGAGATGAAAGAAGTGGTAAGGAAAGAAATACTAAAGCTTCTGGAGGCAGGTATAGTTTATCCCATTGCTGATAGTCAGTGGGTAAGTCCTCTCCATTGTGTCCCTAAGATGGGAGGTATTACTGTTCTTCCTAATGATAAAGATGAATTGATCCCACAAAGAATTGTTACACGTAATAGAATGGTAATTGATTTCCGCAAATTAAATAAAGCTACTAAAAAGTATCATTACCCTTTATCTTTTATTGATCAAATGGTAGAAAGATTATCCAAACATACACATTTTTGCTTTCTAGATGGCTATTCTAGTTTCTCTCAAATACCTGTGTCAAAAGAGGATCAAGAAAAGACCACTTTTACTTGCCCTTTCGGTACCTTTGCTTATAGACGTATGCCTTTTGGTTTATGTAATGCACCTTCTACCTTTCAAAGATGCATGATGGCTATATTCTCTGATTTTTGTGAAAAGATTGTTGAGGTTTTCATGGATGATTTCTCCATTTATGGAACTTCTTTTGATGATTGCTTGAGCAACCTTGATCGAGTTTTGCAGAGATGTGAAGAAACTAACCTTGTCTTGAATTGGGAGAAGTGCCACTTTATGGTTAATGAAGGTATTGTCTTGGGGCATAAAATTTCTGAAAGAGGTATTGAAGTTGATAAAGCTAAAGTTGATGCTATTGAAAAGATGTCGTGTCCCAAGGACATTAAAGGTATAAGAAGTTTCCTTGGTCATGCCGGTTTTTAAAGGAGGTTCATTAAGGACTTCTCAAAAATTTCTAGGCCTCTGACTAATCTCTTACAAAAAAGATATTCCTTTTGTCTTTGATGATGATTGTGTAGAAGCATTTGAAATACTTAAGAAAGCCTTGATTTCTGCACCTATTGTTCAGCCACCTGATTGGAATTTACCCTTTGAAATTAAGTGTGATGCAAGTGATTATGCTGTAGGTGCTGTTCTAGGACAAAGAGTTGATAAGAAATTAAATGTTATCCAATATGCTAGTAAAACTCTAGATAGTGCCCAGAGAAATTATGCTACTACTGAAAAAGAATTTTTAGCAGTTGTATTTGCTTGTGATAAGTTCAGACCTTATATTGTTGATTCTAAAGTAACTATTCACACTGATCATGCTGCTATTAAATATCTTATGGAAAGAAAGATGCTAAACCTAGACTTATTAGATGGGTTCTCCTGCTACAAGAATTTGATTTGCATATTATTGATAGAAAAGGAGATGAGAACCCCGTTGCAGATAGCTTGTCTAGGTCAGAGAATGTTCTTGATGACCCACTACCTATTGATGATAGCTTTCCTGATGAGTAATTAGCCGTCATAAAATCTTCTCACACTACTCCATGGTATGTTGATTATGCTAATTACATTGTTGCAAAATTTATACCACCTAGTTTCACATACCAGCAAAAGAAAACGTTTTTCTATGATTTAAGACATTACTTCTGGGATGACCCACACCTTTATAAAGAAGGAGTATATGGTGTTATTAGATGTTGTATACCTGAGCATGAACAGGAACAGATCCTACGCAAGTGTCACAACGAAGCTTATGGGGGACACCACGCTGGAGATAGAACTGCACATAAGGTATTGCAATTCGGTTTTTATTGGCCTACTCTCTTCAAAGATGCCCGTAAGTTTGTCTTGTCTTGTGATGAATGTCAAAGAATTGGTAATATTAGTAAACGTCAAGAAATGCCTATGAATTATTCACTCGTTATTGAACCATTTGATGTTGGGGGCTTTGATTATATGGGACCGTTTCCTTCCTCTAATGGTTATGTCTCCGTATAAAATGGTTTATGGAAAAGCATGTCACTTACCTCTCGAACTAGAACATAGGGCATATTGGGCCATTAAAGAGCTCAATTATGATTTCAAACTTGCCGGTGAGAAGAGGTTATTTGACATTAGCTCACTTGATGAATGGAGAACCCAAGCCTATGAGAATGCCAAACTATTTAAAGAAAAAGTTAAAAGATGGCATGACAAAAGGATACAAAAGCGTGAGTTTAATGTAGGTGAGTGTTGCTATTCAACTCTCGTTTAAGATTTTTTGCAGGAAAACTTCTCTCTAAACGGCAAGGTCCTTACGTTATCGAGGAGGTCTATCGTTCCGGTGCCATAAAAATCAACAACTTCGAAGGCACAAATCCGAAGGTGGTGAACGGTCAAAGAATCAAAAATTATATCTCAGGTAATCCTATAAATGTTGAAACCAATGTCATTGAAACCGTGACCGTGGAGGAATACATAAGAGACCCTTTCCAGAACGTTTCAGACTCCGAAAAGGAATAGGTATGTGTAACACCCACGATGCGGCTATATCTCCCACGTGTCGAGGCACGACTTAGAGGCATAACCGCATTGTAGGTTTTGTCGCAAGAAGGGTCATCTTCACACAATCCCATGTAATGAATAGGAATGGGATAAAGAGAGTTGGCTTACAATCGCCACTTCACACAATACTTAAATAAATGATACATCAATCAGAGTACACACATAGACCGACTACGGTCAAAGCCAAAAGAAAAGAAGATAACCCAACTGCTAGATCCCCGATCGTCCCAACTGGGCTCCACTATTGATCAACAGGAAACGAAACATAGTAACGACCAAGGTCCTCGTCGAACTCCCACTTGAGCTCAGTTGCGTCACCTGCACTGGTATCATCGGCACCTGCAACTGTTTGGAAGTATCTGGTGAGTCACGAGGACTCAGCAATCTCACACCCGCGAGATCAAGACTATTTAAGCTTATGGGTAGGAAAGGATAGTGAGGTGGAGCTGCAGCAAGCACTAGCATGTATGGTGTCTAACATACGCAAGTAAGAGCGAGAAGAGAAGCAACGCACGCTCGTGAAGCTAGAAGTGATCAAGAAGTGATCCTGAAACTACTTACGCACAACCATAACACAAGAACCGTGTTCACTTCCCGGACTCCGCCGAGAAGGGACCATCACGGCTACACACGCGGTTGATGTATTTTAATTAAGTCAAGTGTCAAGTTCTCTACAACCGGACATTAACAAATTCCATCTACCACATAACCGCGGGCACGACTCTCGAAAGTTTATACCCTGCAGGGGTGTCCCAACTTAGCCCATTATAAGCTCTCACGGTCATCGAAGGATATTCCTTCTCCCGGGAAGACCCGATCAGTCTCGGAATCCCGGTTTACAAGACATTTCGACAATGGTAAAACAAGACCAGCAAAGCCGCCCGATGTGTCGACAATCCCGATAGGAGTCGCACGTACCTCGTTCTCAGGACACACCGGATGAACACTACGTACAACTAAAACCAGCCCTCAAGTTTCCTCGAGGTGGCGCGACAAGTGGCTCTAGTTTGGACCAACACTCAGAGGAGCACTGGCCCGGGGGGTTAAAATAAAGATGACCCCTGAGTCTGCAGAACCCAAGGGAAAAAGGCTTAGGTGGCAAATGTTAAAACCAAGGTTGGGCCTTGCTGGAGGAGTTTTATTCAAAGCGAACTATGAAGGGGGTCCCATAAATCACCCAACCGCGTAAGGAACGCAAAAATCAAGGAATATAACACCGGTATGATGAAAACTAGGGCGGCAAGAGTGGAACAAAACACCAGGCATAAGGCCGAGCCTTCCACCCTTTACCAAGTATATAGATGCATTAATTAACACAAGAGATATTGTGATATCCCAACAATATCCATGTGCCAACATGGAACAAACTTCATCTTCACCTGCAACTAGCAACACTAAAAGAGGGCCTGAGCAAAAGCGGTAACATAGCCAAACAACGGTTTGCTAGGAAAGGTGGGTTAGAGGCTTGACATGGCAATATGGGAGGCATGATATGGCAAGTGGTAGGTAGCATGGCATGGCAATAGAGCGAACAACTAGCAAGCAAAGATAGAAGTGATTTCGAGGGTATGGTCATCTTGCCTGAAATCCCGATAGGAAGAAGAACGAGTCCATGAAGTAGACGAACCAACGTAGTCGAACGGATCCTCACAATCGCAACGTAACCGGAACTATCAAGAAGAAGCAACACCGGAAAGAAGCAAACAACATGGTAAACAACCAAGCATAATCATGGCATGATGCACAATCAAGAATGATGCATGTCCGGTTTAAAGAGGCATGGCATGGCAAAGTGCGCAAACAATACTACAAATTAAGTGAAGCTCAATATGCAACGACTTGCATATTGACGAAACGCCACATGACTCATTTAGTTCTCTCTCGGTTATGTACCCAACAATATTAAATGTTGTTAAACATAGCAATGGGTGAATCATAAGTAAACTAACTATTTAGGCAAGTTTAAATGAGGCCGGAACAACAAACAACAATTCCGGAAAATCCTCATGTCCATATTTTAGATTTGGTACTGTTCTGCCTAAAACCATATTTTATTGTTTTTAAACAGGAAAATAAAGTGCAACATGTTAATCTATGCATTTTCCTACCCCATTTGCATATAAAGTTTATTTAAAATGGAGCTACTGTTATTTAGTTATGAAATAAATCATTTTAACATGGCATTCGAGCAAATTTAAACAAAGAGCATTTTAAACATGGATGAGAGTGGCATATTATGAAACTAGATGAAATTCTAAGCACTTTTCATATATAAATGATTTTAATCCGATGCACCATTTGTGAGTTATTAAATGCATGATCTAGAGGGACTTTTCTGTAAAACAGGTAAAACCTGGGATAAATGCTAAAATCACAACAGGAAAAAAACACGTATCGGGCCGAAATCTGGATCGACTGGGCTGCTCACCATGGGCTCAAAGGCCAACTGGAGTAGAGGGGTTCGCGGGCCGGCAAATCTGGATGCGGTTGCTG
Source organism: Aegilops tauschii subsp. strangulata (assembly GCF_002575655.3). Taxonomy (NCBI): domain Eukaryota; kingdom Viridiplantae; phylum Streptophyta; class Magnoliopsida; order Poales; family Poaceae; genus Aegilops; species Aegilops tauschii. Next base: position 176,588,250 of record NC_053038.3, on the reverse strand, counting down.
GGCCTTGGCGATGCGGACGGGGAGCCGCTGTGCCGAAGCAGAGGTGGCCCAGGCGCGAGCGCTGGGGCGTCGTGCTCGTTCGTTGGATAGGGGAAACAGCGGCAGCAGCAGGGGACAGCAACGATGGCGTGGGACTTGAAGGGGAGCGACGGCGACTGCAGGGAAGGCCGGCGAGGTGGAGACGGGGCGGATCCGGCCGGCCGGCGCCGGATCTGGGCAACGATGGCGCGGGCGGAGCTCAGGGGCGGCGTCGGTTCCCTGTGGAAGAAAGACAGGGAGGGAGCATTCGAAGAGAGAGAGGAGAGCAGAGAAGGGGAAGGAAGCAAGGTGAGGGCAGGCGCAGCCTCGGTCGACCTGCTGGTCGGGTGCTGGTCGTGGTAGAGGCTCAGGGCAAGGAACCTCCAGCGGCGCCATGACCATGGAGAGGTGGCTGGAGGCGGTGGGTTCCTGGAGCCGATCGAGATGGGGAAGGGCGGCCGGCGTGGTCGTCTCCTCATGGACCCATGGCGGGGTGGAGCAGAGCTTGGGGAGGCCCTGGTGTGGGGTCGACGGCCATGAGGTCCCTGCAAGAGAAACGAGGGAGGGAGATGAGTACCATAAGAGGAAGCAACGGGAGAAGAAGAGGCGCGCAACTGCCTGGGTGGCGAAGGCGTCGGCAGGAGGAGATGGCTCGCCGACGTTGGGGAGGACGAGCTCCAACGGCGGCTGTCCTTGGCTGCGGTGGTGGTCCTACAGGCGAGGTCCAGTAGGAGACGACGCGGACGGAAGGCTGCAAGGAACTCCATGGGAGGCGTCGGGCGCTCCTGTCTGAACAGAGAAAGAGAGACAGGGAGGTGAGACGAGGAAGGCAGAGAAACCACAGGAGGAGGAGAAGGGCAGTGAAGCTTATCTCGTGGTCGCCGGCAGCGGCGCCGGTCGCCGAACGACGAGGCGAGGTAGAGGAGCCAGGGGAGGCTCGGACGCCTACAGGCGCGAGAAGACGAGCTCGGGTGGCTGCGGCTGTAGGGGTGGATCGGGCAGAGACCGGTGAGGTTGGTCGGGGATGGATTTTGGATCGGCTCTGGGGGGATCCCAAGAGAGAGTGGCGGCGGCGCTAGGGTAGAATCCCTAGAAATTAGGTGGTTTGTCTAGATATATATAGTAGGTGGATTTAATTTAGGGGTATATCGTCCCTCCGATCGTAATCGGACGGTCGAGAATAAATAGTTTAGGAGAGTCCAACGAGAAATCATTGATGATTTAGGGATGTTAGGGGATGATCCGGACCCATCGGTAATAACAACCCGGGTCGGGTTCGGGAAAGCTTTCGGACGCGCGCGAGGGGTGGTCCGAGAAGGGTCGACAAAGACAAAGTGTCTGACAAAAGGCCCGGAGAAGACAAGAGAGAAACGAAGAGCAAGGTTGCAAGTGTGGTTGGTCTCGAAATGGTCAACGAAGGCAGGGGGACGCGGCAACTACGAACGACTACTAGTTTTAAGAAAAACATGCGGATACAATGCGTATGATGACATGATGAAATGCAACAACAACAAAATAAAACACACGACGGTTACGCAAAACATGGAAGGCGTCTGGAGCGTCGGTCTCAGGGCATTACAACACTCCACCACTACAAGAGGATCTCGTCCCGAGATCTAGGATGGCACCAGAGAGAAAAGCGGAAGAGGAAGAGGTAAAGCAAAGTTGCTTCTTTGACAAAAGAGTGAAACCAACGAACCTTGAGAGGTCGCAAAGCTTGAAGAAATGACACGACGGAGGTGAACAAAATTTAAAACACTCCGTTCAGCAAGAGGAACAAGGAACATTGTGAGAACCTTGTAGATAGAAGGACATGAAACAAGAGCTTAACAGATCAAAATTAATATGAAAGCGCACCGGTAGAAAAGAGAAACAAGGAACAAGAATGACATAATTTGGACAGCACTCCGATAGAAAATGGACGGAATTAACATGAACATGAGAAGATGGGATGATACTTGATGAAATCAACAACACACTGCCTCCGGAACTATTGAAAAAGAGAAGGAAAACTTGATAAGATGAAAAGAAATTGAGGAGATGACACAACACTCCAGTTAAATGGATAAGCAAGGAAAAAATATGATCTTGACAAAACAAGAAGATGGGTCGAAGAGAGCAATATCACAATGCCTCCGGTAGAAATGAAAGAATGCAATGAAAAGAACGGAGAAGAAAACAACATGTTCTACCTTAAATGAATTTGAGAGAGCATCCTTAAAAGAAGGATAGAACGGAGTTGTTGAAAAATCAACAAAGAAAGGATATGATCTTCGTGGGCTTATGGAGACATCTCAAAACTTGAGGTGAAATTCTGCCACTAACGAAAACAATTGCTTGCTTGAGATCAACGAAGAGATGAAAACTTCTCTCGCCGAGAGGATAGGAGAAAACTTGGATCATTGATAAGCACCATAATAGCAACATTCCTTAGGGAAGGCTTTAGGTGAAATATGACACAAGATAACTCCAACGAAGAGATTGATGGATCTAAAATATCTTATTCTTGACAAAATGAGAATAATGAAGCAAGAAGGAAATTGTCAAGAATGATATAACGCCATCTCAAAAGATAAGGGTACAAAGAATTGCACTTCGGAATGCAAGATGAAGAATGCTTGAACTCCTCAAAACAAGGCATGTGTTAAGCACCATGTTTAATTTTAAGTATAGCTTGGCGGATCATAACTTCGAGAGAAATCTTGAAGAACAATTGAAGAATTAAAAGAAACGAACTACCATTTAGAGCCTCCATGAAGAACTCCGGTAATAAAAGGATCATAAAAAGAAAAGAGAAGTTGAGAACACAAGGTGAAGCCTTGCGATGATTTAGAAGGAGCTTCGCGATGAGATAATGCGAAAAAACTTGGAACTCCGGAAAAGAAAAGATGGAGCATCTCGAACCGAGAAATGTGACATGATGAACAATTCTGGAAAGAACAAAACTAGATCACTTGGATGAAACAATAATAAGAATTACGTTCTGCGTATCCTTCACCAATTTAGATTGATGACAACCAACGGATTTGGCATACTACTTCTTCTCGTAGAAAGGATTAAGAGAGATATAGCGCAAACTTGAGAAGGTCTTCAACGATCCGCCGGTAGGATTTGGAAAGAACGAATGAATTGATACGATAATAAAGGAATAGGAATGTTGAACAAACCACCGGTAGGATTATGAGAGAACAAATGAATTGATACGATGCCAAACGAAGAGGAATCTTAAACAAACCATCGTAAGAACTGAGAATGAAAGTAGCAAAGGCGCAATTCACCAGGAAGAATTGGAAAACGAAAGAAGATACTTGAGGGGATTTAGATACACGAGAACGAAGAGATCACGAGCTGATTAGAGAATACTTGAATGATGCACCGATAAGATTTGGAGAACGAGAGCTGAAAGCTGGAATGAGTAATTCTGAGATGATGAGCTCCGAAGAATCAAACTTAAAAAATACTCATGAAATGCTTTGGATGGGTATGAAAAGAATTCTCACAATCGAGAACAATTATGAGGATGACAAGAAGTTAGATCCATGAATCTTTAAGAGAACGGATATGATTTAGAGGAAAACTCTTCTTCGGTCTTCAAATGCAGAGAATGACGATGAGAAACACCACAATGAATTGTTGAGATACTCCGGGATGAAAATTAGAAAGGTTGAACCAAAAATGAAAAGAATTTGGAAGATCTTGGAGAAAGACATTTGACTGATGATGACTCATTCTTACGTCAAACTTTGAAATGAATTTGAAAATAACACCGAAAAAAATTAGATGAGTCAGGTAAGATCCTAGGAAAAGACCTGTGGGTTAGGGCCCACTCAAAAGATACACCGTTGAATGATTAAAAGAAAGATTGCGCCGGTTGAATTAAATGGCTCAAAAGAGATAACAACCTTGAGATAGCTTGAACGGATTGGGAATTGAAATGCGAATCTTCTGAGATATCATCAGCACTCCAGATAACATGAATAGCAAGAGGTGGATGATTAAGAGATGCACCGACATGAGAAAGCATTTGAAACGAGGAAAAGAATACGATCAACACTGAAAACTTGACTCGAGTCCACCGGAGAAGAAAAGAACGAAGAATAATAGACTTGAAGCTTCCTTCGCATCTTCATGAGAATCACCAGGTAAGAACATTGATGGAAAATAATGGAGAAACTTCACATCCATAAGATGGATACATGATTAAGAAATCTGAGTCCTTGAAGAAAGAGGGTGGGAGGGCAGGAAAAACAAAGGCAACTTGGGGCATATGGAACAAACAACGTTGAGAAAATTTATTATTGATCTTCCGGATGGGGAGAATGATGGGATCATCTCGAAGAGAAACGCACCGGTTGGAAATAGAATTAAGATGGCAAACTCGATGATCAAGAAGGATTAGTATCCACATAGGAATATGAGAACACCGCTTAGAATAAGGTATGGAATCAACACTTGGCATTGAAGCAACTCGAATACCACAAAACAAAACAAAACAAAACAAAGGATTGGCTTGCAGAATAAGCCGGAAACAAACATATGATAGATCCCATATCGTATCATGTGTGTGTTGGAAAGATATCCTATGAGATACTTGAATTCCCACTTATAAACTCCCGAAACTTTCTGGTTATGCAATCTGGTATTGGGGATACAGGGAACACAATATATCTCACCCAAACTAACAATACCTAGATCCAGCTGTATCCATCCTTCAACACATAACCAAGAAACCTTCGGAAATCATTTACCTCAACCTTCGAAAAGCATCCATTATACGAGTTATGGCAATACTCCCGAACTCCCGCCCCAGTACTGGGTGGCGTCGAGGTGATCTCACCAACAACTGCATAAAAGAGATTTTCGATGTCGGCGAAACTCAGGTATTCCAGAACTGCAACGATAAAATTGTGACGACAACACCTCGGAGCTCCACTCCCCGGGACACTGCCACAACCCCTAAATGTCAGGAGGCACCAAGAACAGTGTTCTCGTCACAAAACCATCGGAACGATTCCAATATACCCACGTGATCCAAAAAAAATTAGTGAAATTTGAGGAGAGAAAAGTCAAAACTTCTATGTCAGGAGACCTCACCAGAGCGAGGAAGGGACTTAGGAGTAAAAAGAATCCTACTCTCCAATATATATAATCCTAAGACTCAAAACATTTTTTTGTTCTAGACTCAACAACGCCAGCGATTCGATCAAGCAGGGGGCTCCTAAGTCGGGGATGGCTCTGATTACCAACTTGTAACACCCATGATGCGGCTATATCTCCCACGTGTCGAGGCACGACTTAGAGGCATAACCGCATTGTAGGTTTTGTCACAAGAAGGGTCATCTTCACACAATCCCATGTAGTGAACAAGAATGGGATAAAGAGAGTTGGCTTACAATCGCCACTTCACACAATACTTAAATAAATCATACATCAATCAGAGTACACACATAGACCGACTACGGTCAAAACCAAAGGAAAAGAAGATAACCCAACTGCTAGATCCCCGATCGTCCCAACTGGGCTCCACTACTGATCAACAGGAAATGAAACATAGTAACGACCAGGGTCCTCGTCGAACTCCCACTTGAGCTCAGTTGCGTCACCTGCACTGGTATCATCGGCACCTGCAACTGTTTGGAAGTATCTGGTGAGTCACGAGGACTCAGCAATCTCACACCCGCGAGATCAAGACTATTTAAGCTTATGGGTAGGAAAGGGTAGTGAGGTGGAGCTGCAGCAAGCACTAGCATGTATGGTCTCTAACATACGCAACTAAGAGCGAGAAGAGAAGCAACGCACGGTCGTGAAGCTAGAAGTGATCAAGAAGTGATCCTGAAACTACATACGGACAGCCATAACACAAGAACCGTGTTCACTTCCCGGACTCTGCAGAGAAGGGACCATCACGGCTAAACACGCGGTTGATGTATTTTAATTAAGTCAAGTGTCAAGTTCTCTACAACCGGACATTAACAAATTCCCATCTGCCACATAACCGCGGGCACGGCTCTCGAAAGTTTATACCCTGCAGGGGTGTCCCAACTTAGCCCATTATAAGCTCTCACGGTCATCGCAGGATATTCCTTGTCCCGGTTTACAAGACATTTCGACAATGGTAAAACAAGACCAGCAAAGCCGCCCGATGTGTCCACAATCCCGATAGGAGTCGCACGTACCTCGTTCTAAGGACACACCGGATGAACACTACGTACAACTAAAACCAGGCCTCAAGTTTCCCCGAGGTGGCACTGCAAGTGGCTCTAGTTTGGACCAACACTCCGAGGAGCACTAGCCCCGAGGGTTAAAATAAAGATGACCCTTGAGTCTACAGAACCCAAGGGAAAAAGGCTTAGGTGGCAAATGTTCAAACCAAGGTTGGGCCTTGCTGGAGGAGTTTTATTCAAAGCAAACTGTCAAGGGGGTCCCATAAATCACCCAACCGCGTAAGGAACGCAAAAATCATGGAATATAACACTGGTATGATGGAGACTAGGGCGGCAAGAGTGGAACAAAACACCAGGCATAAGGCCAAGCCTTCCACCCTTTACCAAGTATATAGATGCATTAATTAAGATAAGAGATATTGTGATATCCCAACAATATCCTTGTCCCACATGGAACAAACTTCATCTTCACCTGCAACTAGCAAAGCTATAAGAGGGCCTGAGCAAAAGCGGTAACATAGCCAAACAACGGTTTGCTAGGAAAGGTGGGTTAGAGGCTTGACATGGCAATATGGGAGGCATGATATGGCAAGTGGTAGGTAGCATGGCATAGCAATAGAGCGAACAACTAGCAAGCAAAGATAGAAGTGATTTCGAGGGTATGGTCATCTTGCCTGAAATCCCGATAGGAAGAAGAACGAGTCCATGAAGTAGACGAACCAACGTAGTCGAACGGATCCTCACAATCGCAACGTAACCGGAACTATCAAGAAGAAGCAACACCGGAAAGAAGCAAACAACATGGTAAACAACCAAGCATAATCATGGCATGATGCACAATCAAGAATGATGCATGTCCGGTTTAAAGAGGCATGGCATGGCAAAGTGCGCAAACAATACTACAAATTAAGTGAAGCTCAATATGCAACGACTTGCATATTGACGAAACGCCACATGACTCATTTAGTTCTCTCTCGGTTATGTACCCAACAATATTAAATGTTGTTAAACATGGCAATGGGTGAATCATAAGTAAACTAACTATTTAGGCAAGTTTAAATGAGGCCGGAACAACAAACAACAATTCCGGAAAATCCTCATGTCCATATTTTAGATTTGGTACTGTTCTGCCTAAAACCATATTTTATTGTTTTTAAACAGGAAAATAAAGTGCAACATGTTAATCTATGCATTTTCCTACCCCATTTACATATAAAGTTTATTTAAAATGGAGCTATAGTTATTTAGTTATGAAATAAATCATTTTAACATGGCATTCAAGCAAATTTAAACAAAGAGCATTTTAAACATTTTAAACATGGATGAGAGTGGCATATTATGAAACTAGATGAAATTTTAAGCACTTTTCATATATAAATCATTTTAATCCGATGCACCATTTGTGAGTTATTAAATGCATGATCTAGAGGGACTTTTCTGTAAAACACGTAAAACCTGGGATAAATGCTAAAATCGCAACAGGAAAAAAAACACGTATCGGGCCGAAATCTGGATCGACTGGGCTGCTCACCATGGGCTCAAAGGCCAACTAGAGTAGCGGGGTTCGCGGGCCGGCAGATCTGGATGCGGCTGCTGGGCCTTGGCGATGCGGACGGGGAGCCGCTGGGCCGAAGCAGAGGTGGCCCAGGCGCGAGCGCTGGGGCGTCGTGCTCATTCGTTCGACAGGGGAAACAGCGGCAGCGGCAGGGGACAGCAACGACGGCGTGGGACTTGAAGGGGAGCGACGGCGACTGCAGGGAAGGCCGGCGAGGTGGAGACGGGGCGAATCCGGCCGGCCGGCGCCGGATCTGGGCAACGATGGCGCGGGCGGAGCTCAGGGGCGGCGTCGGTTCCCTGTGGAAGAAAGACAGGGAGGGATCATTTAGAGAGAAAGAGGGAGAGCAGAGAAGGAGAAGGAAGCAAGGTGAGGGCAGGCGCGGTTTCGGTCGACCTGCTGGTCGGGTGCTGGTCGTGGTAGAGGCTCGGGGAAAGGAACCTCCAGCGGCGCCATGACCATGGAGAGGTGGCTGGAGGCGGTGGGTTCTTGGATCCAATCTTGATGGGGAAGGGCGGCCGGCGTGGTCGTCTCCTCATGGACCCAAGGCGGGGTGGAGCAGAGCTTGGGGAGGCCATGGTGTGGGGTCGACGGCCATGAGGTCCCTGCAAGAGAAACGAGGGAGGGAGATGAGTCCCAGAAGAGGGAGCAACGGGAGAAGAAGAGGCGCGCAACGGGTGCTGCTTGGGTGGCGAAGGCGTCGGCAGGAGGAGATGGCTCGCCGACGTTGGGGAGGACGAGCTCCAACGGCGGCTGTCCTTGGCGGCAGTGGTGGTCCTGCAGGCGAGGTCCGGTACGAGACGATGCGGATGGAAGGCTGCAAGGAACTCCATGGGAGGCGTCGGGCGCTCCTGTCTGAACAGAGAAAGAGAGACAGGGAGGTGAGACGAGGAAGGCAGAGAAACCACAGGAGGAGGAGAAGGGCAGCGAAGCTTATCTCATGGTCGCCGGCAGCGGCGCCGGTCGCCGGACGACGAGGCGAGGTAGAGGAGCCAGGGGAGGCTCGGACGGCTACAGGCGCGAGAAAACGAGCTCGGGTGGCTGCGGCTGTAGGGGTAGATCGAGCAGAGACCGGTAAGGTTGGTCGGGGATGGATTTTGGATCGGCTCTGGGGGGATCCCGAGAGAGAGTGGCGGCGGCGCTAGGGTAGGATCCCTAGAAATTAGGTGGTTTGTCTAGATATATATAGTAGGTGGATTTAATTTAGGGGTACATCGTCCCTCCGATCGTAATCGGACGGTCGAGAATAAATAGTTTAGGAGAGTCCAACGAGAAATCGTTGATGATTTAGGGATGTTAGGGGATGATCCGGACCCATCGGTAACAACAACCCGGGTCGGGTTCGGGAAAGCTTTCGGACGCGCGCGAGGGGTGGTCTGAGAAGGGTCGACAAAGACAAAGTGTCTGACAAAAGGCCCCGGAGAAGACAAGAGAGAAACGAAGAGCAAGGTTGCAAGTGTGGTTGGTCTCGAAATGGTCAACGAAGGCAGGGGGCGCGGCAACTACGAACGACTACTAGTTTTAAGAAAAACATGCGGATACAATGCGTGTGATGACATGATGAAATGCAACAACAACAAAATAAAACACAGGACGGTTACGCAAAGTATGGAAGGCATCTGGAGCGTCGGTCTCAGGGCGTTACAGTATGTGGTACGGTAAGTAAACCGACTCCAAAACAGTTCTAATGGCAATTTTTCTCCGTTCTGGAATATTTAAGAAAATAGGAAAATAAGAAGTAGTCTGGGAAGGACACGAGGCATCCACGAGGGTGGAGGGCACGCCCCCTGCCTCGTGGGCACCTCGTGTGCTCTCCGGACTCCGTTTTCTTGCACGATACTTCTTTTGGTCAGTAAAAATTCATTATATAATCTCCTGAAGGTTTTGACCACCGTATCACGCAAATATCCTCTTTTTTTGTTTCGGGCTGTTTTTCTGACAGATCTAGATCACCATGACGTCTCCAAGTACCCCCAAGGACAAGTTCCTCGAGAAGGTTATCAATCACTACCTCGCGGAGGTGCTGCAACACCCTCAAACCATTGAGGTGCGTGATGGCTTGCTGCACATCCGCGATGTCAAGGGACCAAAGAGGACCGGAAGTGTGGAGACAAGACTCGAAGCAATGGAGCAACAAGTTTTCAAGTGCCAAGGGATGGTGAACGCGGACTCAACACCAACCACATGATGATCGCGGAGTTCACCAACAACCACAAGCTAGATGCCAAGAACATTGGGGAGACCATCTTCAAGCTTCATGAGAAAATCGAGCATCTCCAAGCTCAGATCTATGCCCTGCAAAACCAAAACTGTGAGTATGAATATAGATTCAAGAGGATGAGTATGGCTGCAGATTTAAGGATCCCGGAGACTCGATCATCCTTCTATGATGGTGAGCCTATGCCTTGGAAGATGGACGACAAGCCTACATCATCAACGACCCCATCATCACCCCCTCCAAGGAAGGAGACATAATCATATGGGTATGGGCACTCCCCTTGGCAACTGCCAAGCTTGGGGGAGGTGCCCCGGTATCGTATCACCATCACACTCCTATTTTTACCTTTTTCTTAGTTCAATCCTTTTAGTAATATCTTGATCTAGTAGAATAAAGTTTTACTATGATTTAGTTTTGAGTTTTGCTTTATGATCCTTCTATGTAATCGAGTCCGTGAGCTATATATAATAAAGATTAGTGTTGAGTCAAGGGCTTGATTACTTTGCTTTGATCTTGAGGGAATAAAAGAAAAAGAAAGAATAAAAAGAATTCAAGAGATCATATTGATCTTATGGAGAGTAATGGCTTCACATCTAAAGAGTATGATGGATAAAAGTTGTTGAGAGTTGACAAACATAGTTTTGGTCGTCGTTGCAATTAATAGGAAGTAATAAAGAAAGAGAGGTTTTCACATATAAATATACTATCTTGGACATCTTTTATGACTGTGAGCACTCATTAAAGTATGACATGCTAAAGAGTTGATGTTGGACAAGGAAGACAACGTAATGGGTTATGTTTTCTTATATCCGAAATAAAGTATATTGTCATGGATCATCCAACATGTTGAGCTTGCCTTTCCCCCTCATGCTAGCCAAATTCTTTGCACCAAGTAGAGATACTACTTGTGCTTCCGAATACCCTTAAAACTAGTTTTGCCATGAGTGTCCACCATATCTACCTATGGATTGAGTAAGATCCTTCAAGTAAGTTGTCATGTTGCATGCAATAAAAATTGCTCTCTAAATATGTATGGTTTATTAGTGTGGAGAAAATAAACTTTATACGATCTTGTGATATGGAGCAATAAAAGTGACGGACTACATAATAAAGGTCCATATCACAAGTGGCAATATGAAGTGACGTTCTTTTGCATTAAGATTTCGTGCATCCAACCATAAAAGCACATGACAACCTCTGCTTCCCTCAGCGAAGGGCCTATCTTTTACTTTTGTCTTATACCTTATGCAAGAGTCATGGTGATCTTCACCTTTCCTTTTTACATTTTATCCTTTGGCAAGCACCTTGTGTTGGAAAGATCCTGATATATATAACCAATTGGATGTAAGTTAACATGAATTATTATTGTTGACATTACCCTTGAGGTAAAAGGTTGGGAGGCAACACTATAAGCCCCTATCTTTCTCTATGTCCAATTAAAACTCCATACCCATAAGTATTGCGTGAGTGTTAGCAATTGTGAAAGACTAAATGATAGTTGAGTATGTGGACTTGCTGAAAAGCTCTTATATTGACTCTTTCCGATGTTATGATAAATTGCAATTGCTTCAATGGCAGAGATTATAGTTTGTTAGTTCTCAATGAAGTTTCTGATTCATACTTGACATTGTGAATAGATTATTACTTGAGCATAAGAAATCATATGACAATATCCATATATGTTGTTGTTATAAGAATGATCATGATGCCCTCATGTCCGTATTTTATTTTATCGACACCTCTATCTCTAAACATGTGGACATATTTATCGTTATCGGCTTCCGCTTGAGGACAAGCGAGGTCTAAGCTTGGGGAGTTGATATGTCCATTTTGCATCATGCTTTTATATCGATATTTATTGCATTATGGGCTGTTATTACACGTTATGTCACAATACTTATGCCTATTCTCTCTTATTTTACAAGGTTTACATGAAGAGGGAGAATGCAGGCAGTCGGAATTCTGGGCTGGAAAAGGAGCAAATATTAGAGACCTATTCTGCACAGCTCCAAAAGTCCTGAAACTTCACGGAAGTTATTTTTGGAATTAATAAAAAATACTGGCGAAAGAATCCACCAGAGGGGGCCCACATCCTGGCCATGAGGGTGGGGGCGCGCCCCCTGCCTCGTGGGCCCCCTGGCAGGCTTCCGGTGACCATCTTCTGCTATATGAAGTCTTTTACCCTGAAAAAACTCATAAGCAAGCTTTCGGGAAGAAACTCTGCCGCCACGAGGCAGAACATTGGCGGAACCAATCTAGGGCTCCGGCAGAGCTGTTCTGCCGGGGAAACTTCCCTCCGGGAGGGGGAAATCATCGCCATTGTCATCACCAACGATCCTCTCATCGGGAGGGGTCAATCTCCATCAACATCTTCACCAGCACCATCTCCTCTCAAACCGTAGTTCATCACTTGTATCCAATCTTTGTCCCAAAGCCTCAGATTGGTACCTGTGGGTTGCTAGTAGTGTTGATTACTCCTTGCAGTTGATGCTAGTTGGATTATTTGGTGGAAGATCATATGTTCAGATCCTTTATCCATATTAATACCCCTCTGATTATGAACATGAATATGATTTGTAAGTAGTTACTTTTGTTCCTGAGGACATGGGAGAAGTCTTTCTATAAGTAGTCATGTGAATTTGGTATTCGTTCGATATTTTGATAAGATGTATGTTGTCTTTCCTCTAGTGGTGTTATTTGAACGTCGACTACATGACACTTCACCATTGTTTGGGCCTAGAGGAAGGCATTGGGAAATAATAAGTAGATGATGGGTTGCTAGAGTGACAGAAGCTTAAACCCTAGTTTATGCGTTGCTTCGTAAGGGGCTGATTTGGATCCATATGTTTCATGCTATGGTTAGGTTTACCTTAATACTTCTTTTGTAGTTGCGGATGCTTGCAATAGAGGTTAATCATAAGTGGGATGCTTGGCAAAGAAAGTGCAGCACCCAAGCACCGGTCCACCCACATACCAAATTATCAAAGTAACAAACGTGAATCATATGAGCGTGATGAAAACTAGCTTGACGATAATTCCCATGTGTCCTCGGGAGCGTTTTCCTTCATATAATAGTTTGTCGAGGCTTGTCCTTTGCTACAAAAAGGATTGAGCCATCTTGCTGCACCTTATTTACTTTTATTACTTGTTACCCGTTACAAATTACCTTATCACAAAACTACCTGTTATCGATAATTTCAGTGCTTGCAGAGAATACCTTACTGAAAACGGCTTGTCATTTCCTTCTGCTCCTCGTTGGGTTTGACACTCTTACTTATTGAAAGGACTACAACAGATCCCCTATACTTGTGGGTCATCACTAGGTTTGTCACTTCCGAATAGATAGCCGTCGTCGCATGTCAAGGCACGTCCTAGCGATCCATAGATCGATCTTGTATGTCCTGCTCTACTATGCAGGTCCTGCCGAAGGTCATATGTATATCCGAGAGCTGTTTTATCTCTGTTTTTACGTTGAGGTGGGGCGGGCTGCTGTTTGGCTTGAGTTGCCACTTTATCCCGACCGCGTGGTGGTCGGTCAGCCGCATTGTCCCGACCGCGTGTTGGTCGGTCGGCCGCATTGCGCAAGGGAGGTACGGGCTCCGGCGCCTCCTCGTCGAACTAAGGTAGGAATTTGCGCTTCGGGTAACTCTTGGCTGGGCGCTTGAGGCCGTATTCTTCGGTTGCCAAGACATCAGTCCATCTGTCGTTGAGAAGATCTTGGTCAGCTTGAAGCTGCTGCTGCTTCTTTTTCAGACTCCTTGCAGTGGCTATTAGCTGGCGCTTAAAGCGCTCCTGCTCAAGAGGTTCCTCAGGCACGATGAAATCCTCGTTGCCGAGACTCACCTCATCCTCGGAGAGCGGAAGATAATTGCTGTCCTCCGAATCGTTGCGTATGGCATGTTCATCAGGGCTAACTTGCCTGCTTTCCTATTCCTCCTGTCCGGAAGTTGCCTCAACAGGGTCTTCGTTGCCTTCGGCGTCGTCCGGAGTATTATTTTCTCCGGTGCCGGTATTGCTATCTTTTGTACGACGTGACTTAGAGCGGCGCCGCTGCCGCCGGCGCTTAGGCTGTGTCTCAGGAGGTATATCTTCGACTGGATCTTCTTTGTCATCGTCGTTCGGCTCTTTGGGTGTATCCACCATGTACACGTTGTACGAAGAAGTGGCCATCCAGCGTCCGGTAAAAGGCAAGTTTTGGCCCTGCTCCTCGTCTACATCGTCATCCATACCGTTGATGTCTTCGGAGCCGTAATCGAGCATGTTGGTTAAGTCCTCGACAGTGGCTATGTGCTGGGTGGCGGGTGGGAAGCGAAATTCCCCGTCATCAGCCTCCAGTTCGAACCGGATATAGTTCGGCAGTGAGTCCCCCGCTAAGGATAGATTTTTTAATGAGTTCAGCACGTCACCTAAAGGCGAGTGCTGGAAGATGTCCGCGGTGCTGAATTCGGCGATCAATGACCGATCCAGCTCGACATACGCGGACGCACATGGTTCGGAACTTATAGCCGGGAACGAGTCCGAGGTTCCGGTGACACAGACATCACCCGAGGTTAAGTCTGTGTGCGGCCCCAACACCGCGGAATCTGCAGCTTCCGTGGCGGGGTTGAGCTTCCCGTCCTCGGATGGCGCGATCTGCTCTGGATCTAAGGCCAGAGCGGTTACAGGTGCAATTTTCCTAGGTATGGCCCGATGACAGATTTAAGTCATGTTCGTCGTGGTGACAGGGAGCGACTGCCGTGGTCTCGAATCCGTCGAAGATCAAGTCTCCACGGATATCCGCGATGTAGTTCAAGCTCCCGAATCTGACCTGACGGCTAGGGGCGTAGCTGTCGATCTGCTCCAGATGGTCAAGCGAGTTGGCCCGCAGTGCGAAGCTACTGAACACAAAGATCTGTCTGGGGAGGAAGACCTCTCCTTGGACAGCATTGTTGTGGATGATTGAAGGGGCCATCAAACCTTTTGGGGACGACACAGTGGAACTCTCAATGAAAGCACCAATGTCGGTGTCAAAACCGGCGGATCTCAGGTAGGGGATCCCGAACTGTGCGTCTAAGGTCAATGGTAACAGGAGACGGGGGACACAATGTTTACCCAGGTTCGGGCCCTCTCTATGGAGGTAATACCCTACTTCCTGCTTGATTGATCTTGATGAATATGAGTATTACAAGAGTTGATCTACCACGAGATCGTAATCGCTAAAACCCTAGAAGTCTAGCCTGTATGACTATATCTGTTTCCGGACTACGCCCTCCGGTTTATATAGACACGGAGGGGACTAGGGTTGTACAAAGTCGGTTACAGAGAAAGGAATCTTCATATTTGGACGCCGAGCTTGCCTTCCACGCCAAGGAGAGTCCCATCCAGACACGGGAGAGAGTCTTCGGTCTTGTATCTTCACATCCCATTAGTCCGGCCCATGTCCGACAGGCCGGACGCCCGAGGACCCCTTAGTCCAGGACTCCCTCAGTGGCATCATGATGAGCAAACTCCTGATAAATATATGAGGCACCCGAAAGATGGGGCTCAATGGGAATTAATCGACAACAAGTTTGAAGACTTTGCGAAGGATCCTAGAAGTATAAGGCTTGGGGTGTGTACCGACGGGATGACTCCTTTTGCCGATATGAGCACCAATCACAGCACATGGTCGGTGCTTCTGTGCATATATAACCTAGCTCCTTGGTTGTGTATGAAGAAAAAATACATTATGATGTCAATGATTATCCAAGGCCTGAAGCAACCTGGAAATGACATCGAAAGGAGATTTTCGATCTACATGCGATGCTAGTGCACACCATTCAAGATATGTCGGCGTTAGGCAACACATCGGGGCAGAAAACAAAGGGACATGTAGGGTGTGTCACATGCATGGATAGGACAACTAGACAATTTCTTCCCAACTCGCGCAAAACCATGTATTTGCATCATCGTAGGTTCTTACAGAGAAATCACCCATACCGAAAGATGAAAGCTGAATTTGATGGTACGACAGAGGTAGATGTGGCCCAAGACCCTATGATGATGGGGAGGTGGTCCACAACATGGCTAAACAAATTAATGTTGTGCTTGGCAAGAAGCACTCTTTGATGGTGAAACAAACACCCAAGGGTCAAGTGTTTAAGAAGAAATCGGTGTTCTAGAAATTACCTTACTGGGAGATTCTACGCGTACGTCACTGCATCGATGCCATGCACGTAGGGAAGGACGTATGTGAAAGCATCCTTGGCACTCTACTCAAGATTAAAGGTAAAACAAAGGATGGTGACAGTGCACGGCTCGATATGCTTGCTGATCAATCAAAACGCAAGAGGGAAGCAGAAGATGATGACAAATTCATCAAAGCTCACCAGAGTTACAATTTCAGTACAAAAGAAGCAACACAGTCCTTCACCTATTTGTTGTCAGTTAAGACACCCTCTTCCTCTCCGCAAACATCAGAAGTCTCGTGGATGTGGGCTCAGGTAAAATGAAGTTGGGACACATGAATTTACATGATTGCCACGTAATGTTGACACAAATCCTCCCGGTGGCCATCAGGAATCTGATGGACAAATATATAAGAAACACACTCATTGAGCTCCGTGATTTCATCAACCAACTATGGCAGAAAGTTGTAGATACTGAAGAGTTGGATCATATGCAAGATGATATTGCAAGAATATTGTCCAACCTAGAGATGTTTTTCCCACCGTCATTCTTTGATGTCATGGTCCATCTCACTGTGCACCTTGTCGACGAGATAAAGTATTGTGGTCTTGTGTTTCTTCATAACATGTATCCCTTCGAGTGGTTCATGGGAATACTGAAGCGCTATTGTCGGAACCGAAACCATCCAGAGGCAAGCATCCTACAAGGTTATACCACGAAGGAGGTGGTTGAGTTTTGCACCGAATACATGAAACAAAGACCTATAGGTTTGCCCCTCTCTCGCCATGAGGGAAGGCTAAAAGGTATGCCGGTCCTTGCTGGCACGCAAATGGCTGCACCCGGAGAATTGGCAGAGAAAGCCCATTTGACGGTACTGCTTAATAGCCCAGTTCTCAACGCTTATGCCAAAGAACACTTGGCGGAGATACGCCAAAGCTTCTTACCAATGGTGCCTTCATCAGATGTGGAGATGAAGGAGCACACTAAGAAGTACGCCGAATGGCTGAAGAATCATTTGGCACAAGGATCCATCGATGACATTGCTACGTGGTTGGCACAAAAGCCATCACCTACGGTGTTGACGTACCAAGCATATGACATAAATGGATACACATTCTACAACGAGGAACGTGATGAGAAGACCTCATATTAGAACAACTTTGTTTGAATAGAATGCATGACTGTAGATGAAGCTGATAAAATGGTATAATATGGAACCATCAAAGAGATTTGGGAGCTTAACTATGTGAAAGTTAAGGTGGCATTATTCAGGTGCGCATGGATCCCCCTTGGTCATGTAAAGGTTTATGATTACAGGAAGACCTGTGTGTAAAGACCCGAGACCGACGCTCCAGACGCCTTCCATGTATTTCGTGATCGCCATGTGTTTTATCTTGTTTGTTGCATTGCATCATTCCATCATGCCATCATATCATTATTTTTTTAACTCAAATAAATAAATTGCATGGATCTTTGATCCATTTAAATTGAGGGAAATGCACATGGTGATTTCTCTTTAAAACGTATTGAAAGTCTCCTACTATTATTCAGGAGCTATAATAAACATTCCGCTAATTTGGGATTCACCATAACACACGTGCAAAGTAAATCCCATGCCTTTTCTGCTTCGAGTCGATCTCCAAACCTTGCCGATAATTGTTTCTCCATTTATTGAGGCTCCTCCAAAAATCTCAGCATTTTTGGTCACACCAAAAAACTAGTCCCAATTCAAACCCATTTGAATGATATTTAAATGAGTTCGAATTTAAATCTTGCATTCGTGCCAACTTCTATTTTCTCGGACCAAGCATATTTTTGTGAGTCCAAGAAAATAACCCCATGCCCAAATTCTTTCTCTAACCTTTTCTTGCTCTCATTTTTTTCTTTGCTTTTTTTTGAGAAATCTCGCCACTTTATTACTCAATGATAATGTTCATAGGTACACGGTTCGGGTCATGAGGAATGCCCAACCAAACATGTCTAAGCCTAGATTACAGGCCGATTTGGCGAGATTATGAGCTTCAAAATTATGGTTCCTACGCTCATGAACAAAAGAGCACAAAATAAAACTACTGCTACGTTCTGTTATTTCATGTACTATTGCTGAGTGAGGGCCTCTAGTACCAGAATTAATATCCTTCACCACACCCAAACTGTCCGATGCTACCATCACTCTCTGGATGTTTAGATCATCTGCTAGGCCCAATGCTTCTCTGCAAGCAAAAGTTTCAAGTATCATTGGATCGATGATGCCTCGAACCAGGATGGCCGAGGAACCAAGGTAAAGCCCTGTGTGGTCTCGATAAACTGCGGCCACCGCTCCTCCTCTTTTGTTGCGCAAAATCACTGCATCCACGTTCATCTTTGCCACTCCCACTGGTGATGCAATCCAGGAGTTGGGAGAGTTATGTTGGGCAGCACCTGGGACTTGTCTCGGTGCAACAGGGGCCAACTGGCTGAACTCATTCATATACGACGTCACGAAAGATGATGTTTGCTGAGGAGATTGAAAGATTCCCTCATGAATTGCTTTCTTTCTTGCGAACCAGATGGCCCAAAGAGTAATAACCATTGAGGTAAACGAGCAATGATCCAATGTTTCACTTAGCTCGAACAGCCAGTTCTTCGCCCATGGTTCCACATTTTCTGTCATCTTTGATACTAGCTCCGGATCCGCCAGTGACCAAGTACTCCTTGCCATAGTGCATAAAACAAGCGCATGGCGCCATGAATCCCGCACCCCACACAGCAGGCATGCATCCCTGGTTGCCATGTTTCTCCTGTTCATCACGTTTGTCGTTGGTAACGAGTGTCGTGTGAGGCGCCATAGAAAATTCTGATTTTAGATGGGACTGTTAGTTCCCAAAGCTTCGTCCAGTCTTTCTCCTCTCTATTGTTGCTCGATGAGACAGCACGCTCCTGCAACCATCCTCCCCTCGTATATTTTGTATTGACAAAAATCTGTAGGCTGAACTCACAGTGAACATACCCTTCTTGTCAGGGTTCCAAGCCCAGAAATCATCTGTGTTCCTAGTGCAAACAGGAATCTTCAAGATTGCCTCGGCATCAATGGGCAAAAAGACTCCCGGAAGTAACTGTACGTCCCATGCTGCCATCCCGGTAAGAGCAGATCAGAAACCTTCTCAGGAGGGTTTGGGACTAGTGAGGTAATTGGGAAATAAAAGAGAAGTGGGAGATTAGAGAGAGAAGCCCATCTCGCTCCAGCCCAACCTCGCTGACCCATCTTCATCTAGGCCACACTCCGGTGCCTATCTAACCCTAGCTCTCTCCTGATCGATCCCTGTCCTCCTCGTTCCGCACCTCGCGCCGCCACACACACACGCATGCATCAAGACGAGGGAGAGGAGCTCCTCACGCCAGATCTATGGCCTCTCCCTTCCTCCCGTCGCCCTGCCATCTCTCTTCCCCGCTCGTCCTCTGCTCTGCTGCATCTCGCGACGGCCGCCCGCAGCTCGCCATCGCCCCACGTATCCCCATTGCTCCTCCTCGTGCCTCGTTTCGGTGTCGTCCGCGACGTCCGACGACCATAGCGCCGCCCCCATGCGCCTCTCCACGATCCCTACAACCGCCAACCTCCATCGTCTCAATGGCCAAGCTGACGCCATGGCCGACCCCGAGCTCTCCCCCGCTGTCGTCATCTGCAGCAATTGCAGGTTCGGCAGACCCGTGCCCGCCATGGCCCGCCGTCGCGCCACCGCGCGCAAGATCTGTCACCGGCCGACCACCAGCAAGGCTTCGTCTCCGTGCCCTCTGACCTCTACTGCTACCCGTCGCCCTAGCCTTCCTGCCATGGCCGCATGCCTCCTCTGCTCGACGCCTTCCCCAGCGCCGTTGCTACTCCGGCTTCCCAGCACACCTCCCGAGCCTGTGCTGCATGGCCAAGTCACCATCGGTGGCCTAGTCAGTCACCACCCAGACCGCTACCTTGAACAGCTCCTCCACGGCTCCTAGTCTGTACATGGAGTTCCACCAGTTGCTAGCATCACTCCATTGCTTCCTCCTCGAATGGATTCACCTAGTGCCTCTTTCGGTGTGACCAAGACCGCAAGCACCACGGATCCACCAAGTACCTCTACGCACGGATACGCCAAGACCGTCTTGGATATTGCAAGTACCACGACATGATGACCCTAGGATGCGACAAGTACCACTACTGTCAACTACCTCTTTGCAAGACCAAGTTCCTCTAGGATACGTGTACGACTACTGTCACCATGGATCCGACAAAACCAAGTGTACAACTACCGTCGACCTCAGATTTGTCAAGTTCATCTTCGACACGTGTACCACTTCTTCGTACGACCGTCGCAAGAACGTCTACTTCCATCTACACCACATCAAACTCGTTCCGTCCCGAATGCACTCTTCGAAGGTATAACCCCGAGATGACTCCCGTGAACGAATGCATGTGTGTTGTATGAGATGCTCGTGTTTGCACCGTGTCCGAGTTGTCATTGCACGTTCCTCCTCGTTTGCCATGGCGTCGACCCTTGGGAACCCGGTAATCCGGGATCACCCCACCATCTTTTGCATGTTCCCTACATCCACACTTTCTTTTGCACCGACATTTTGACGAGTTGTCGGATAATCGGAATGTTGTTGTGGCATCATTTTCATTGTAGTTGTTGTGGCACCCCTTTCGTTCCGCCATGGTGATCAAATATTTCATAACATGCTCATGTCAACATTTTCATAAAATTGCATCAGACTTGTATGTGTCATCCGCATCATGATAACAACATTTAAAATGTTTAAAATTGTTGTTTGCTTTATAATTGCTAAATAACATGTCGGGTTTTTTCGGAATTGTTGTTTTCGGCCTCATTTAAACTTGCCTAAATAGATAGTTTATATATGCTTCACCTCTTGCCATGTTAACCAACATTTAATATTGTTGTGTAACATAAACAAGAGCGAACTAAATATTTCAATGTGGTGTTTCGTCAATATGCAACTCGTTGCATCTTGAGCTCCACTTAACTTGTAGTATTGTTTGTTGCACTTTGCCATGCCATGCCTTTTTAAAACGAACATGCATCATACTTCATTGCGCATTATGCCAAGATTATGCTGGGTTGTTTACCATGTTGTTTACTTCTTTCCAGTTGTACTCCTTCTCGATAGTTCTGGTTATGTTGTGATTGTGAGGATTCCTTCGACTATGCCCGTTCATCTACTTCATAGATCCGGTCTTCTTCCAAGCGGGATTTCAGGCAAGATGACCGTTACCCTGGATACCACTACTATCTTTGCTTTACTAGTTGCCTCGATGCTATTGCTATGTCGTTCTACCTACCACTTGTTTATCAAGCCTCCCATATTGCCATGACAGCCTCTAACCTTTTCTACCATCCCAGCAAACCGTTGGTTGGCTATGCTACCGCTTTGCTCAGCCCATCTTATAACATTGCTAGGTGCAGTTGCAGGTTGCCCCATGTTGGGACATGGATATTATGGGATATCACAATATCTCTTATTTAATTAATGCATCTATATACTTGGTAAAGGGTGGAAGGCTTGGCCTTTTGTTAGGTGTTTTGTTCCACTCTTACTGATGTTATGTTCCTTGAATTTTGCGTTCCTAACACGGTCGGAGTTTATGGGCCCCCCTTGTTTCTTTGTCTAAAGTAAAGCTTTCCCAAGGAGATCCCACATTGGTTTTACCATTTGCCTAATAACAACTAAAACTTGTATAGGGACCGGCTAGCACCCGAGGACTCTTAATCAACCCCCGGGCCAGTGCTCGACACGAGTGTTGGCCCACCTACCTAGCAGTCGGCGGTGCCGCCTTGGGGCAACTTGATGGTATTTGGCTATCGTCCACTTTGCATAGACGGATGAGTCCGTAGATAGAGAGAGCGCGGCTCTGGACACGGATCTGACTCACCGGGAGATCTCCTTGGGATGGTTTTTCCTTTCTTCGAAGAGCTTGTGCATCGGGATTCCGAGGTTACTAGGGGTGTCCCAAGATGGAGGATTGTCTCCGCGGATCGTGAGAGCTTATCATGGGCTAAGTTGGGACACCTCTGCAGGGTTTAAAGTTTCGAGATCCGTGCCCGCGGTTATGTGGCAGATGTGAATTTTTAATATCTGGTTGTAGGTAACTTGGCACCAGATCCGAAATAAAATACACCAACCGCGTGTGTAACCGTGACCGTCTTTTTTCAAGCAAGTTCGAGAAGAGAACATGGTGGGGTTATGTTTGAACGTAAGTAGTTCAGGATCACTTCTTGACCATTACTAGTTTGCGACCGTTTGTGTAGTTTCTCATCTTACTCATATACTCGTAAGTTAGCCACCATACAATGATTAGTGTTGCTGCAACCTCACCACTTATCCATTTCATACCCATTAAGATTTCACTACAAAAAAATACACTTTCGTGATGATACATGTTTGTCACAGTAGATCATGTTTTTTGTCATGCATGTATATCCATGACGATTTTATGACAGAATCAAGGTAGTCATACTTGTGCTGTCGTACAAGTGTTTATGACATTACCAAAATTATCATGACGGAAGTGTCCACTTCCATGACGATAAATGGCGCGTTATGGAAGTGTTTTCGGCAAGGGTAACCGACATGTGGCATCCACCGTAAAGGGTCACCATTAAGTTATCGCGTCCGGTTTTGGATCTGATAACCCGTTAACAGCCCGGACCAATGGGAATTTTCCACGTGCAAAATTCTCATTCATCGGAGGAAAACACGTGTTGGCTCACCGTTAGGACAGATGTCATCCACTCATTGGACAGGAGGCGCCTATTATACGTCGACACATGGCATGGCCAACAGAGGCCCATTCCGGTGAAAGGACTGGCCCGTTTGACTTGGTCAAAATGTAACGGGCCGGCCCACGGAAAGCCTGTTAACGGCCTGTTCGTATATAGCCCATTTACGGCCCGCTAACTCACGGCTCATTACGGCCTATCTGAATTAAGCCTAGTAGCTTTATCTGGGCCGTCCAATATGATTCCAGCCCATTGTAACTTCCGGCCCATGTATGGCCCATGATGTCTTTCGGCCCATATGAGGCCTTTTGTAACTCTTGGCCCATTAACGGCCCATGGTTAATCTGGCCCGTAATGAACAGTGTACCGCTTTATACCCATTAATGGCCCATTATTCCATTGGGCCGTTTCCAACTCGTGTTATCTTTCGGCCTTCTCAGGGCCCATTTATTCTTGGGCTCATTTCCAGCATTCGGTTACTTATGGCCTGTTACTGGTCTTTTCTGCTTTTGGGCCAAATTCAGCCCGTGATTACAATCGGCCCGTTTGCGGCCCGTTAATCCGTTGGGCCGTTTTCATAGCGTCATCAAATACGGCCGACTAACGACGGCCCGTTATGGTCGGCCGAACGGAAAATTCCATCTCTAGCCCGTTTACGGCCCATAATGCGGTCTGTTATTGGCCCATGTTTGGCCGATCAAGCATACGGCCCGTAGAAGGCCCATTGATGCTACGGCCCATAGAAGGCCCATTGATTCTACGGCCCGTAGAAGGCCCATTGTTTTATGGCCCTTAGAAGGCCCATTGTTTCTACGGCCCGTAGGAGGCCCATGGTAACTACAGTATGTAGCCCATGGTTATTGTGGCCTAGTTTTAAAAAATAGGTTATTGCGGCCACTAGCAAACCGCAGAAAAAGAACTGCACTGACTACAAGCAAACAAATAAACAAGACAACAAGGAAATAAATAAGCAAGCAACTTACGCTGGGCTATCACGGCTATTACACATATTACATTCACTTGGCATCAAAGTTTGCCACCGGTGCAAATATAGGGAACAAAGCAGCATATCACATACACTGGTTGTCAAAGTTGGCGACCAGTGCAAATGAACGTCACAGCAGAACAAGTCCAGAACTGAAACCACTTCAGAAGAGCTCAAGAAACAATATCCTAGGTACCCATAATGCTGGCAAGATGCTTAGCAAGCTTATTAAATTTCTCTTGTTTGGCGCTTAAATCCTCCAGCGCTTGCTGTTGCACCCGAAAGTATGCATCTGAACTATGCAGGGACTTCCTCAGTCCTTCAGCTTCGTGTCGCAGCACATCTGATCGATGTCTTTCAACTTGAAGTTGAGACTCAAGAAGACAAACTGATTCAGGCAGCGAGTTCGAAGTGCTTGTGCCAGCAGTAGTGGCCAGTAACTCGAACACTACATCAAGACAGGACTTTTGGGTTGTCTCACTGTCGTCAAGATAGTTTTTATCAGCTTTCTCGGAGACCAGTAGGGATGTCTCACTATCTTGAACCTTATCTGCATTACTTCCTTTACCATTGCATAACGGGGTATTGTTCTCCGATATTTTTTCTGCATTCTAAAAGATAAATAAGCAGACACATCACAGGTTTACCATGTTGTATATGAAACTCATTTTGGTAAATCAGTTCAGTAGTAAAGTGGACAGGATAACAGCATGAAACAAACATATATCTATGTACCATGGTCACTTTATGGTCTATATCATTCTAGTTTTTGTTGCCAAATCAAGATAGAGACATAGTTCAAAGAATATTTGTTCGAGACAAAGCAGAATAGACAGAATATAAGTGTGGGAAACTACAGAGCAATAACAACACTTGTAATGTGCATGATGTTGGGGAACATAGCATGCAATTTCAAAAAAATTCCTACGATCACGCAAGATCTATCTAGGAGATGCACAGAAATGAGAGGGGGAGAGTGTGTCCACATACCCTCGTAGAGCGAAAGCGGAAGCGTTAGTTTAACGCAGTTGATGTAGTCGAACGTCTTCTCGATTCAACCGTTCAAGCACTGAACATACGGCACCTCCGAGTTCTGCACACGTTCAGCTCGATGACGTCCCTCGAACTCTTGATCCAGCAATGTGTCGAGGGAGAGTTCCGTCAGCATGACGGCGTGGTGATGATGATGGTGAAGTGATCCGCGCAACGCTTCGCCTAACACTACAAAAAATACACTTTCGTGATGATATGTGTTTGTCACAGTAGGTCACGTGTTTTGTCATGCATGTACATCCATGACGATTTTATGACAGAATCAAGATAGTCATACATGTGCCGTCGTAGATGTGTTCCATGACATTACCAAAATTATCATCACGGAAGTGTCCACTTCCATGATGATAAATCGTGCGTCATAGAAGTGCTTTCGTCAAGGGTGACCGACACGTGGCATCCATCGTAACGGGTCGCCGTTAAGCTGTCGGGTTCCGGTTTGGATCCGATAACCTGTGAACAGCCCGGACCAATCGGGATTTTCCATGTGTCAAATCATCATTGGTTGGAGGAAACACGTGTCTGCTCCTCGGTGGGCCAGATGTCGTCCGTCCAATGGAGGAGACATGCCTATGATACGTCGACATGTGGCAGGGCCCAACAGAGGCCAACATAGGTTAAAAAGGCCGGCCCGGTCAAAGGCCTGTAGTACTTACTCCAGTACTAGTGGGCCAACCCAATAACGACCTATTTAAACATGGACCATTTACGGCCCGAAGCCAGATCTGGCCCATTAATTGTTCACCGAATATTTGGGTCCAATTACAGCCCAGTGACTTTCGGCCTGTTAGAGGCCCGATGTAGACATGGGCCCATTTCAGGCCGGTGTGTCTTTCGGCCTGGGAATGGCCCGTGCTGCCCATGGGCCATATATGGTCCGACGCGATATCCAGCCCACTAACGGCCCGTGATAAAGGTGGCAACAGTTCAGCCCAATGTGACTTTGGGCCTGTTAAAGGCCCATCGTGTAATTCGGCTCGTTGATGCCTGTACTAAGCTTTCGGCCTCTTAAAGGCCCATGATATCAGCGGGCTAACTAAGGCCCGAGATATGTTTCGGCCTGGTAATGGCCCGTCATATAACTGGGCCAGAAAAGGCCCGGTTTACATTTTAGCATGCTGAAGGCCCATCGACGACTAGTGAAAATTGAGGCCCAACATGCATTTCGGCCTGCTAAAGGCACATGGTTTCTTCTGGGCCGTAACAGGCCACGAGAATATTCAGCCTGTTAATGGCCCAAAGCTAGATGGGCCCAACTAAGCGCTGGGTCCACTAAAGGTCCAGCTAAAATTTGGGCCGAATATAGGCCGGAGTAAGTTGTGGGCCTGGCGCAAAGTGTGAATGCCCCAATGGCCATTCAGGCCCAAGAAAGTTGCAGGCCGGCCCAATTGTGGCCCGCTAAAAACCAGGTCCGTTAGAGGCGAATGTTTTGGCCCGGTCGACTACATCATATTTTTTTCCAGAAAGCGAATGATGGCAGTAACTAGTAGGAATTAAGAACAAACCTACTCTATACAATAAAGAAATTATGGCATAGTAACTTAGAATAAACCTACACTATACAATAAAGGATTTATGGTATATTACATCCACTGGGCATCGAAGTTTGCCACCAGTGATCATAAAGTTGAACGAAGAAGCAGATTACAAAAACTGGGCACCATTGCAGCGCAACAAAATAATACTGAACCGAGACCACTTCCAAGACAGTTCAAGAAAGGTTAGCCTTGCACGGGTACTGTTGCGCAAGCTACTAAGCAAGGCTGTGAGACCGGCCTAGCATGTCGGTCATAGCTTCCAGGTGTAGTTGTTTAGCAATGAGGTTCTCATTGGTGTTCTTCGCAATCTTTCTTAGAGATAGGACTTCAAGTCGAAGTTGAGTTGCAGAATGCCTTTCTGCTAGAACTTGGAACTGAAGAAGTTGAACTGATTCAGACATCGAATTTTGTGAGCTTGTCTAACTGCTAGTCTCAAGTAACTTGAACACTGCATCAAGACAAGACTTTGGGGTTGTCTCACTATCTTCAAGATGTTTTGCCTTCTTTGCTGCAATATATGTTGGGTTTGTCTCATAGCCTTCAGCAGACCTGTGCATGCCATCAGGCATATCACTCTAAAACAAGCAGAGAGATGACAGTTTGGCACGTGTATAAACAAAGATGATAACTATGTTGTCAATTCCATCCAATTTCAAATTAGAAAATAAAGAGTAAGTTCAAAATATCAATAGCATAATTTGGCATTGTTCATAATGCGAGGAGCTTCACCACACTACTGGATAACCATGTCAACATAACAAGCATAGATGAAGGGCAAAGATAATCATTGTATCTATTTTGGTTAATGTGCATGGCATGTTATTCATATCATCAGCCACATCGGTAAGATAAAATAGGAGATGACATGGTGCAAAAGTGGGCTGCTTCACCACACACTGGATTATAGATCCACAAAAACAAGCATAGATATAGGGAGTATTGAGTAATGTGCTTGGTATGAATAAGGAATTTGGTTTTACAAGTAAAACATGGAACTTACGGTTGTTGCGAACATGCATTTTGATAGAAACATCATACTAAACAGTAGTTAACGATAGGGAGTATGAGCAAATTAAATAGCAGTTGAGGATAAAGGCATTAGAAGGACTGACTTACATTAAAAGTTAACATCGGCTTTATAATGCCCTTCTCCATGTCAAGGGAAGGATAACTCAAGAATTTCAGCACAGAATCTTCTTCATAAGCATTGCCTGTACTCTACATTTTGTAGAGAGTAATTAGAGATATGATAATACTGGAAGGGATAGAGGATAATGAAGATAAGATGCAGATTGATGCTACATAATCAACTACCAATCCCTGGAAGTACAAGCGTTACAGGACAAAATGTACTGACAAGAGCAATGGGCTACACTTCTGCACTGGCATTGTCTGTGTATTCAACTTTTTGGTAGGATTAAATATAGATCTGATATTTTTTAGTAAATGGTGGGCGAGGGAGATAAGATGCAGAATGCTACACAATGAACCAATCCCTCTTCCCATAATACAAGAGTGTTTTTAACACTGGTGTACTGTACAAAACGTTCTTATATTATGGGATGGAGGGAGTAACTATTAATGTAAGTACAGTGATAGACGACGTTCAGTCCTTACAAGAGGAGTTCGGAGCTAAACCTCTTCAAAAGCATTGGGTTGATTCTAAATTTATGTAAGAGTCCATACGGATCTTATAATGACCACCAAATGGACGATAACGAGGTTAACATGTGCAGTGATGCTACATAATCAACCAGCTATGAAAGTAAGTATGGTCATACAGGGCAAGAGGTACTCACAAGAGCAATGCAGTGTGCAGTATAGTTGCGAGATTCTGTGGTCCATTGAGAATGAATGTTCTTCTGCTAATAGTTTTCGTACAAGTGAGACGTTAAGGCAAATGCAGAAATGTAGTTCAAATTGTGATGTGATATCATAGACAGTACCTTACGCTGCAGACGAGACCATTGTGTAACAAGATTATTCCAGTCACTGTCTGATAAATGTAGCACCGGAGACTTTACAGAAATTTCGTTTAGAGTCTTGCCATCGAAGTGCGCTTGCCTCAGGTAGGAACGATACTTCATCAACGAGTGCTTGAAAAGTGCAACCAACCCTTGCTCATCTTGACAATCCAGTTTGGTCCTCGCCTATTTAAAAGAATGAAATCTTGTGTCTTCTGTCAGGAGAAACATATGCAGTAATTACCATGAATAACATTAGTACATTACTTACACGTAAGTTGCGGAGGAAGACTGGAAATTGTTCTGTGTCTGCGGTATAATCTTTCTATGAAGGAAAGATGCGCACAAAGTTCTTGACAACAATATAAGCTTCGTCTTCTAAACCGGGAAGAAATGGAACAGGGGTCCTATTTGCTGCAATTGGGGCTCTCTCTAGTTCGAAAAGGGATTTGGCAACTGGATTTGGTGTACTCTTTGCTGGAATTGGGGTTTTGCATCGTAGAGCTGGTGCTATGTCAACTGGCATCATCATACTGTTTCCTGTAGTTGGGGTCTGCTGAGTTGGGGCATCAGAGATGACCAATATAACCTTGGAAAGTTAGAGCAAGCAACTTGATGGGTGAATAAGATAGGGGGTCTGCCTCTGACTCCTCCACTAGGGAGCTACATTGACTTAGGTCTCCCTCTAGTTCAGAATCACTGGTAGCATCATATTCTGAGCACGAATTTGTAGGTGGAGAGCTTTTGCATTGCATTGCATCCAGACTTGATTTCGGTCCCTTAATGCCAAGTTTGACAGCCATGGCATTGTTCTGCTTTATTCTTTTCATGCGCGCAAGCTCATAATCATTGTGATGCTCTTCAGAATCTGAGATTCATGAATACATAAAAAGTAGTCAGATTATCTATGGAATGCATTGCAGATTCAACTCGAAGAGTGTCTCCCTATAAACCCCTGCATATGCAAAGTTCACCCCCCAATCGTGCTAACCAGACCACACACAGACATACAAACCTTTATGTCTCTATAACAGGCAGACACACATTTCAAAACTGAAGTAGGAACATTAGAATCATATCAAATTCGTATTTGAACAAATAAACTAAGGAATTATGAGTGGCATAATGTTTAGCTTCAACGGTGGAGTGCTGGTAGTGCGACACAAAGCAAGTAGGCAGATTGTATTTCATGTAAAAGATCGTAGTCTATGTATGTAAAAGGTGGAAATGACACTTTCTTTCTATACAATGCAGTGTTCGTTTCCCACACATGATGGAAGAGATCACACAGAGAAATATTATTCACTCATGTCTGCGGTTCCAGTATTTTGAAACAGGGTGGTCCACCCTAAAAGAATATTGACAACAAATATGACAAGGCAATCATAGATGTAGTTAATCAATCATTTACTTGTGAGCTTACTAGGGCGAGTATGTAGAACTGTAACTGCAGTAAGAGACCGTCCAAAATCTGAATCAAGAAGTTTGTCTAGCACTTATTGTTTGCAACTAATCGACATGAATAATTGGATATCATATCGAATGAGTAAGAAAGACAAGTAAAATTGTCAACAAACCTGGCCTGCAGTAGTAATCTGGGTCGATGTCACTATGACCAACAATCCAAATTGACTAGTGTCTATTCCTAGGGCCGGAATTTTGAAACCCTATGAACTTAACAGGTACTAAAGATTACTGAAATACATCTGAACCATTAAGTGTAGGTAGCACTCAGCACACAACAAACCCTAATGACGGTCCTGCCTAATGAGTAATGAATCAATTAGAAAATGGGTAATGAGGAGTGGCTGCTGAGTGTTCAGGATGTATCTCAGGATAAATTGGGTTGGCTTAGTGGCTGCTGCACGCCTGAGCCCTGAACGGACTGGGAAGGTAGGCACGGCGGTGCGTGAGGGAGTCCTGGATTAGGGGGTCCCCGGACATCCAGGCTATGTGACGTGGGCCAGACTCGTGGGCCGTGAAGATACGAGATGGAAGGCTTTCCCCCATGTCCGGATGGGACTCTCCTTGGCATGGAAGGAAAGCTTGGCGTTCGGATATGAAGATTCCTTTCTCTGTAAACCGACTCTGTACAACCCTAGCCCCCTCCGGTGCCTATATAAACCGGAGGATTTAGTCCGTAGAGGCAATCATAATCATACAGGCTAGACATCTAGGGTTTAGCCATTACGATCTCGAGGTAGATCAACTCTTGTAACCCCTATTCTCATCAAAGTCGATCAAGTAGGAAGTAGGGTATTAACTCTATTAATAGGGCCCGAACCTAGGTAAACATGGTGTCCCCTGCCTCCTGTTACCTTTGATCCTTAGACGCACAGCTCGGGACCCCCTACCCGAGATCTGCCGGTTTTGACACCGACATTGGTGCTTTCATTGAGAGTTCCTCTGTGCTATCAACAGAAGGGTTGAGGGCTCCATCGATTATCTACAACAAAGCCGCCATGGAGGAGACTTTTCTCCCCGACCAAATTTTCATATTCGGGGGCTTCGCACTGCGGGCCAACTCGATTGGCCACCTTGAGCGGATCAACAGCTACTCCCCTGGTCATTGGATCAGTTTTGGGAACCTAAACTATGTCACCGATATCCAAGGAGATTTTATCTTCGAAGGGTTTGCGGCCCTGATCAACGCTCTGGCCTTAGACCCAGTGCAGGCAGTCAGGTCCGAAGACGGGGGTCTAGAGCCCGCCGGACTCTCTGCGATTATGGAACTTGCTACCGGAGATCCGGAGGAGACGGTGTCATTGGCTAGACCTAAGACGAACCGGACCCCCCTTGTCATTGAACACCGGACACTGAGTCCGAACTCTCGGGGTCCATGTCGAACGGGCGCGGCCAGGTGGTCCCCACCCCGGCTAGCCCGGCGGACTCTCGCTTCTCTGTCCAAAACTCGTTCCTAAACGAGGCTCTGGACTTAATGCGATCCCTCGCCATTACAGAGGAATCGTTTCCGAATTACGCCAGCCCGGACTAGGGGCTGAGAGCGGGGAATTTTACGTCCCGCCCACCACCCACTTCATAGCCACTGTCGAAGATCTAACCGACATGCTGGACTACGCCTCCGAAGACATCGACGGTATAGACGACGATGCCAGAGACGAACAAGGCCAAAACCCTCCGTTTACCGGACACTGGACGACCACTTCCACATACGATGTGTACATGGTGGACACCCCAAGGAGGACAACGACGGCAAGAAGGATCCGGATGAAGACAAGCATCCCGAAGCCCCTCCGAAGCATTGACGTCAGCGGCGCCGCTCAAAATCGCGCCGCGACGAAGACAACAATACCGGCACCAGAGACGATAACACCCCAGAGAATGCCGAAGACCCCGAAGCCCCTATAGAGCCAACAATCCGAACAGGATGATTAGGAGGATGGGCAAGTAAAACCCGACGATCCTGTCGAGAACGAGGGCTCGGAGGACGGTAATTACCTACCGATCTCCAAAGAGGATGTGAGCCTCGGCGACGAAGATTTTATCGTGCCGTAGGAACCCCTCGAACAAGAGCGCTTTAAACGCTAGCTAATCACCACTTCAAGAAGCCTGAAAAAGAAGCAGCAGTAACTTTGAGCTGATCAAGATTTACTCAATGACGGATGAACCAACGTCCTGGCTGCCGAGGAATATGGCCTCGAGCGCCCAACTAAGAGTTACCCGAAATGAAAGCTACTACCTCAATTCGATGACGAGGCCCTTGAGCCCATACCGCCAAAGCATAAAACTGTTGATGAGCCCGACCGACCGCCACGTGGACAGGACAGACCAGCTACTCACACCGAACAACAGCCTGCGCCACCCCACCGTAGAGGCAGGGAGGTAACAGCCCCGGGCTATACCTACGACTTACGCAAGGACCTGGATAGTAGAGCCGGTCTGACAAGATCAATCTATGGATCGAGGGGGCGTGCCCCAACGCATGGGGATGATCATCAGACTTGGCGGGACATGCACAACCATGCACGAGCCAAAAACCGTATACGGCCTTCATCCGAACTACGCCGTGATGTCGCCCGATACAGAGGCGCCGTGCACCCCCTATGCTTCACCGATGAGGTAATGGAACACCAGTTCCCAGAAGGGTTTAAACCCGTGAACATCGAATCATATGATGGCACAACAGATCCTGCAGTATGGATCGAGGATTTTCTTCTCCACATTCACATGGCTCACGGTGATGATCTACATGCCATCAAATACCTCCCCCTAAAACTCAAGGGACCAGCTCGGCACTGGTTAAATAGCCTCCCAGAAAACTCTATTGGTAGCTGGGAAGACTTGGAAGACGCCTTTAGAGACAACTTCCAAGGCACGTATATCCGGCCCCCGGACGCCGATGACCTTAGTCATATAGTCCAGCAGCCCGGAGAGTCGGCCAAGAAATTCTGGACCAGGTTCCTAATTAAAAAGAACCAGATTGTCGACTGTTCGAACGCCGAAGCCCTAGCGGCCTTTAAACACAACATCCGCGACAAATGGCTCGCCCGACACCTCGGCCAAGAAAAGCCGAAGTCCATGGAAGCCCATACAACACTAATGACCCGCTTTTGCGCGGGTGAAGATAGCTGGCTAGCCCGTAGCAGCAACAGTACCAGTGACCCCGGCACTTCCGAAGCCAGAAACGACAATGGTAGGCCACGACGCGACAAACATAAACGTCGAAGCAACAATGATAATACAGAGGATACGGCGGTTAAGGCCAGATTCAGTGGCTCCAAATGCGGTCAGCAGAAGAAGCCTTTCAAAAGAAACAAAGACGGTTCATCAAGCTTGGACCGAATACTTGATCGACCTTGCCAGATCCATGGCACTCCCGACAAGCCTGCCAACCATACCAACAGAAGTTGTTGGGTTTTCAAACAGGCCGGTAAGTTAAATGCCGAACACAAGGAGAAACGGTCGCCCAGCGAGGACGACGATGAGGAGCCTCGCCCACCCGAACACAGAGGGACAAAAGAAATTTCCCCCCGAGGTCAAAACGGTGAATATGATATACCTTACTCACATCCCCAAGCGGGAGCGCAAGCGCGCGTTAAGGGACGTCTACGCGATCGAGCCAGTCGCCCCAAAATTCAACCCATGGTCAGCCTGTCCGATCACTTTCGATCGCAGAGACCATCCGACCAGTATCCATCACGGAGGCTCGGACGAGCTAGTCCTCGACCCAATCATTGATGGATTCCACCTCACGCGAGTCCTCATGGACGGCGGCAGCAACCTTAATCTGCTCTATCAGGACACATTCCGCAAAATGGGTATTGATCCTTCAAGAATCAAGCCCACAAAAACCACCTTTAAGGGAGTAATACCTGGTGTAGAGGCCCGCTGCACGGGCTCAATAACACTGGAGGTTGTCTTCGGTTTGCCGGACAACTTCCGAAGTGAAGACTTGATATTCGACATCGTCCCTTTCCGCGGTGGCTACAATGCGCTGCTCGGACGAACCGCGTTCGCTCGCTTCAACGCGGTCCCACACTATGCATATCTCAAACTCAAGATGCCCAGACCCCGCGGTGTTATAACAGTCAATGGAAACATGGAACGCTCCCTCCGCACCAAGGAGCACACTGCGGCCCTGGCAGCGGAAGTACAGAGCGGCCTTATCATACCAAATACTACATCGGCAGTCAAGCCCCCGGACACTATCAAACGAGTCCGGACTACCCCGCAGCACGACAGTCCAGCTCGTTAGGAGCTCGACTAGCAATTCGGCCTCCGTCTCAGTCCCAACCGAATTTCGGCATATGTACCACGCGGACACCACTACGCGCTAATGATACCATGGGCAAAGATGGAGGCATTGTAAAGATAAAGTTCAGAATACGGCTCAACCCTATCTACACCTCATATTTCTTTTCTCTTATTTTTATTTTTCCAGGTTCCTTACAACCCACATCACCTTTCGACGGTACCAAGGGCCCTTTTTCTAAGCCCCTCATGAAAATCCGATCATGGATCCTTTCAAAGGATAATACACCAATGAGAAAAGCAGCGTAGACATGTGGCAGAATATCTAAAGGATCTTTAAAGATCACCGCTTCCTTCTTTAGGACCCGTACATAGCTTTCCCTTGTGCTCCGCATGTAAAATAGCCTCGATGCTTATGGCATTATGTGTAAAAATACGTTTTGACATATCAATCAGACTATAATGGAAACAATTTCTCATCCAACCTATTCGGTACTGGCTTATTTCTTAATCTGTATTCCCTCGTCTTCGTCCGATTGCCATGTACACCTCGGCTCGACTTAAATCGCCAGGGGCTCCATTTGGCCACGTACATCCCTTCAAAAAATAATAATAATAAGTCCGAACACTTTTATAGTACAAGTCGGCGTCACGAATGTAGCATTGTATGCATCGGCTCCGAACCATGTCTTTGGTCAATAGTTGGGTTGCCCGGCTCCTGTGATTACTACCTTACGCTCGGCTCATTTGGCTAAGGCAGTAAAGGGAGAACTACTGCGATTGTGTTTCCGGTTCATCCGGATAAACACCTCAATGGAGAAAGCCGAAAACTGACTGTCATGGTGCGGCGAGAGCTGGTCGGCTATTCAGAGACCATTTACAAATCTTTTGTGATTTTGTCAGCATTACGCGAGGGACCGGTCTTCACCCGGTCAGGCGTCTACAACACCCAAGTTTAGATAATCGAATAATACCAGGGGCTGCGCCTACAACCTCATTGTCAAACTCCTATGGCTAAGTGAGAGTGATAAAGCCACATAGTCCGATTGCCTAGTTCGCCGCACTAACACCTCCTTCAAGGACCAAGCTGTTGGGACAAGTGTGTTCAGGTGCTATTCGGAACACCCTCGTAGAACCTACATGGGGGCCGAAGCCGACGACTGGCCAACTCTCAAATACCGTAAACGGCCGCACAGGAGGAAAAGAATTTGAGGTAAAACAAGCAACATATTATACGTAAGCCTTGTTTCATAATACAAAGTTCTGACAGCAAGGATACATTCATTAAAAAATAATGTCCTTCGGGCACTGGCCCTCTACAATACGGGATCCTTCGAGGACGTCGTCAAAATACCGCTCCGGCGTGCGGTGCTCCTTGCCGGTGGGCGGTCCCTCGGTTGCAAGCTTGACTGGGTTCATCTTCGCCCATTGCATCTTGACAAGAGCGAAGGCCACCCATGCACCTTCGATGCAGACCGACCGCTTCACGGCATCAAGCAGGGGGCAGGCACTGACCAGCCGCTTCATGAGCCCGAAGTAGCTACTGGGCATGGGTTCGGCGGGCCAAAGACAGATTATAAAATCCCTCATGGACAATCCGGCTACCCTATGCAGTTTGGCCAACTGCCTCAGCTGATCGCTGAGGGGCACGGGATGCTCTGGCGCAAGGTACTGCGACTAGAACAGCTTTTCCATCGAGCTCCCCTCTTCGGCTCGGAAGAACTCCGCAGCATCAGCAATACTCCAGGGCAGATCCGCAAACGCTCCTGGAGAACTCCAAATCTGGGTCAGTAAGATATACTTTCTTCTCACAAATTTGCTCTGCATGTTAAAGGCCTTACCCGCCGCAATTTGCTTTGCCTCTTGGATCTCCCTAACATATTAGAGCTGATATCATTTCAGATGTGTTCCGGTATCACATACCTTGCTTTTCCTCTAACTTCCGCCTCAGCTCGGACGCTTCGGCGGCATGGGAAGCTGACGCCTGCATCGCAGCCTGTTTGTTCAAATAGATATGTATGTTACTCTCCTGCGCGAGTTATTAGATCCTCTGTTCGGCCTTTCTTTGCGAACACCGAACAGAGTCTCAGGGGCTACTATTTATACACAAGCATTCCTCTTATATAGCTAAAAGGCATTATATCACATACCTCAAAGCCTCTCAGAAGGCTAGTGTAGGCCTCGTTCAATCCACTTTTTGCGGACTGAACCTTTTCAATCACCGTACCCATAAGGGTATGATGTTCTTCCACAATGGTGGCGCTCTGAAGCGCTCCAACCAGAGTGTCCGGCGCCTCTGGATTGACAGAGGTCGCCGGTGGGGTGGGCGCGCCCCCTTCTTTTGAAGGAGGCTGCTCATCTAACTCCGAAGTCGTGTGGGTCTCCGGAATAACATTTGGTTGGGGGCAAAATTGGACATGGCCCTCGTCTCCAGTCTCCGTGGGGGTCGGTTCCCCCGTGTTCTCGGCAGCAGGGGTATCACCCTTTGGCGCCGCCTTGGCGGCCTCCCGCACCTCTCCCTATCCCGGAAGGGTCCTTCGGGACAACACCTTGGTGTTATCCGTAGCAGTGGGGGAGGCTGGCGGAGGTGACTTGCTCTCCATCATGTTCGGACCCAGCGAATTCCCAGAAGATGAGGATCGCTGGGGGAGGTCACGAGCCGGACTGCAGCACGCAATTCAATGTGTTACAACCATAAGTCGAAAAGCCGGATATATATACAGCACCTTTGAATACTTACGATCCGGCCAGAGGCTTCGACCTGGGGTGCCACTCGTGGATGTCGTCGGCGTCCGTCTCGAAATCATCCATAAGGGAGGTTCTCCCTTTCTTGGACGCCTCCGCATCTAGATCCACGGAAGCTGCCCTCTTCTTCTTCCCCCCCCCCCTTAGGGGGGAATTGCTCTCTTCCTCCTCTTCATCTTCGTCATGAGAGGTGAGAGTTTCAGTGTCTTCGGACAGTACGTCCGAAGCACCATTACGGCCGAGGCCACCCTTGGCCTCCTTGCTCTTCTTCTTGGCCT
This sequence comes from Aegilops tauschii subsp. strangulata, assembly GCF_002575655.3. Classification (NCBI taxonomy): domain Eukaryota; kingdom Viridiplantae; phylum Streptophyta; class Magnoliopsida; order Poales; family Poaceae; genus Aegilops; species Aegilops tauschii. Next base: position 176,551,118 of record NC_053038.3, on the reverse strand, counting down.
TCTTTTCTGGCGCCTGATACGGCGCCGGGACCAGCATCCTTGTCAACAGAGGAATGGCTGGGTCTTCGGGTAGCGGAGCTGGACAGTGAATCCATTTCGCCTTCTTCGTCCAGCCCTGCGGATAGAATGGGAAGTTTAGTATGGTCCTTGGATTTACAAAATAAGGTTATCAGAAAACTTACGGGAGTCGCTGCGTGAGTGTAGTCATGGCAGAGGTCTTCGGTCGTTTTTGGCCACGTCTTTTGGGTCTTGAAAAGCAGCTTCCACATGTCTTCGTGCTTCGTGCCGAAGAACCGCTGCAGGGTCCGGGGACCGGCCGGGTCAAACTCCAACATATACTAAGCCCGGCGTTGGCAGGGGAGAATCCGGCGAAAGAGCATCACCTGGATCACGCTGGCAAGACTGGTATTCTTGTCTACCATACTCTTGACGCGCCTCTTCAGCATCATCACCTCGTCGGACAACGCCCAGTCCAGGCCCTTGTTGAGCCAGGATGTTAGCCACATTGGAGGCCCGGACTTGAACTCGGAAGGAGCGGCCCATGTGGAGTCACGAGGTTCCGGGACATAGAACCACTCCTGCTGCCATCCCTTCACAGTCTCCACGAAGGTACCATTGGGCCAGGTGACGTTGGGAAGCTTGCTCTCCATGGCGCCACCGCACTCCGCATGTTGGCCATCCACCACTTTCGGCTTCACATCGAAGACCTTGAGCCCTAGGCCGAAGTGGGGGGAATGCGGAGGAATGCCTCGCATACGACGATGAACGCCGAAATCTTGAGGATGGAATTCGGGGCTAGATCATGGAAATCTAGCCCGTAGTAAAACATGATACCACGGACGAAAGGATGAAGGGGTAATCCTAGTCCGCGAAGGAAATGGGGGATGAATACTACCCTCTCATTGGGCTCCGGAGTGGGGACAATCTGCTTTTTGGCAGGAAGCCGGTGGGCGATTTCCTTGGCCAGGTACCCCGCTTCCCGGAGCTCCTGGATGTTCCCCTCCGTGACGGAGGAGGCCATCCATTTGCCCTGCGCTCCAGATCCAGACATGGCTGGAATGTTTGCGGGGGACGAAAAAGATTGAGACTTGGGCGCTGGAGCTCGAGGGTGGATAGGCTGAGGAGGAAGAAGGCATGGAGTAAAAAGGTGGATCCTTATCTCCTTATAAAGGCAGTGAATATCAAGCGTCCCCCCACGAGCCTTAAAGCTCGCCTATTCCCAAGGGGTCGTGCGAATGGCACGGTTGGATTTACCAAGCCCGTATTGATGAGAATCCCGTAATAAGGGGACACGATCTTTGCTTTGACAAGACGTGTCATCAGAAGCTGCGTCTCGAAATGCGAAATGGGAGGTCAAAAAATGATTCGAAATAAAGAAGTGGCCGGACGTAACGTCCCACCAGTAAAGTTGTCAGTAAAGACATAACATATTCTTTGATTAAGTATTATGCCCTTGCGGTAGGGGGTTGTAAGTATTAAACAGAGTCGGATATAGTTCTTGTTTATCGACAGCTTTGAAGTGTTCAGAGGAGGAACCCGCCTTGCAATGCCGAAGACAATCTGCGCGCCGGACATATCGTCATTGAAGCCTGGTTCAGGGGCTACTGAGGGAGTCCTAGATTAGGGGGTCCCCGGACGTCCGGGCTATGTGACGTGGGCCGAACTCGTGGGCCGTGAAGATACGAGATGGTAGGCTTTCCCCCATGTCCGGATGGGACTCTCCTTGGTGTGGAAGGCAAGCTTGGCGTTCGGATATGAAGATTCCTTTCTCTGTAAACCGACTCCGTACAATCCTAGCCCCCTCCGGTGTCTATATAAACTAAAGGGTTTAGTCCGTAGAGGCAATCATAATCATACAGGCTAGACATCTAGGGTTTAGCCATTACGATCTCCAGGTAGATCAACTCTTGTAACCCCTATACTCATCAAAGTCAATCAAGCAGGAAGTAGGGTATTACCTCCACTAAGAGGGCCCGAACCTGGGTAAACTTCGTGTGCCCTGCCTCTTTTTACCTTCGATCCTTAGACGCACAGTTCAGGACCCCCTACCCAAGATCTGCCGGTTTTGACACCGACAGCGCGCCCGGGCAGCGGCGACGCTGTTGGGCGAGCGGCTCTTGACCTCCTGTTAGTATGGCGTCTCCTCCTAGAGTCATGCCGTCCGGGGACGGCAAGTCGCCGGTGAGGCAGGCGGCTGGGGGCGAGTAGAGATCGGAAGCGCAACACAACAGAGGGAATCGGGGCATGGGCCGACCTAAAATCCCATGGTGGCCTGCGGCCCATCGTGGGCACCTTGTAGAGATACACACCCGAGTGACGAACATGCATTTTTGAAACTAAATTAGGAACACTTAGCTGACCAATTAAACGACTCTGTTTCAATAATATCATATTCGTATTTGAACAACTAGGATTGTTTAGCTTGATGGGTGGAGCAGTGCTATTATGACACGAAGCACATATGTTGATCGTATAGTGATCATAAAAGGGGGAAACCCTAAGCATTTTTTTAGCAAAAGAGGGTTTCCCCTCCGATTTCTATTAAAGAAACCACCACGGAACCAACATTCTCAATTAAACCCTAAGCATGATCAAGTAAACCCTATTATGACTGTGGTATGGTAGATTTAAAGCTGCAAACCGGAGAAATGCTATTTAGCATCCATTGTTTGCTTCGAACTAAGAACTAAATTCTAAGAGCTGAAAATAAAGTACAGTAACCAAGTTACGATCTATTTTTTGGTTGAGACCAAAAAGTTGAGGAGATATGAAGTACCACCTCTCTTGCGGCGCCGTGTAGGCATCGGGGGTGCAATGGCTGTCGGTGGCGTTGAACAAGATCTGCAATGGTAGACGGGTGCATCGGGGGATAAGTCCCGTTGCGGTGGAAGAGAAGGTCGTGTGAGCGGCCCCGGCAAAGGCGACGATGGCGCCGATGAAGCGAGAGGACGCGATGCAAGGCTCTTGGTCCGTCGCCGTGGATGAGAAATATCCATCTCTAGCAGTGGACGACGCGGTCTTGGTAGGTGCTCCGGCATGGTGGAGGACGGTGGCGATGGATGGGGTGGAGGACGGCGGCGATGGATGGGGTGGCAGACGGAGGAGGCTGGTGTGGGGATGGTGTTCTATCGCGGACGGTGTATGAATGGGAAAATGGAGGGAGAGGTACGGGGAACCATGTTTTTGGGACGCGCCTGTCCGAAATATGGGAAAGTTACGAACTTAGCCCCCGTTCAAAATTTGGACGTCTCGTCGGTTGGGGATAGGACGGTAATCTTGCATCTCGCTAATATTTCCCAAAGCGATTTTGGTCGGGGAGAGGGTGTTTTGGCGCCCACGGTGTATGAACGGGGCTGAGAGGTAGGGCAGTTGTGTCACGTCTGAGTGAAGTTACAAACCTGCCCCTATTGAAAATATTTGCCTACATCGATTTCGGCCGAGTCGAGTTTGTTTTGCTGCCCACCGTGTATGAATGGGGAAATGGAGGGAGAGACAGAGGTCTTTCGGACGAGCTTGAATCAAATGTGTTTTGCCGCCCATGTTTGGCGACCACCGTGTCAGAATGGGCTCAGAGGCGGTCGTGTCACGTCTAATTGAAGTTACTAACTTACCCCTATTGAGAGAAGTGGAAATCGAGCTAATGGATTGTCCGTGTAAGGGGTAGACAGTAATTTCCATCTCCCAAACAGTTGGCTTCGGGCAGCCGACGTGGGAGTGGACATTTCGCCGCTTCTTTCGAATTTTGGCACAATAAGCATGCACGTTTACCCTGGCAACTAAATTCGAATCCATTTTGTATTCCTATATGATTCTTTATAAATCATTCTATGTGTTTTTATATATCTTCAAAAGCACGACAAAGATGTATTCCACTGTCATATATGAATATGATTTACAAATGCCGATACTCGAATTCAGAAGCTAGAATCCAGTTTAAGGTGAATTCGAATAGTTGAAACCACTTTATGTCCAACTCAAGTGTCACACGTATCATAATGTGTACTCCCATTTAGATATGTACACAAGCAACGTATCAAGATTCAAATACCGAGTCAATCAACCAATAATGTACAAAACTAACAGACATATAAACACTTATAGAGTATATGGATCAATAATATCAACTAACATACATAAGCCAGGCCGCTGTACTTTTTTTGCTACAAGAGCATCCTTTTTTAGCGAAGCTAGTACAACATCTTGGCCCTTTCCGATGCGCGCCACTTAAGGTCCATCTATACTACTATTATTGTTGAATGCACATTCAACCCGATTGGCATATTTGTAGGTCTGGCATAGCAATCAAAATGAAATGTCCCAGAGTCTTATCAATTAATACAGACTTGTGCTAAAAAAATTACAAACAAAAAACAATTCTTACATGATCTCTAAAAACAAATGGTTTGATTGATTACATGAACAAACAACACAAAGGTTATTCAACGAAGGAAAGAACATTTCACCTATGATTTACTAAGTGGGAATTTAATTTCCTTTTTTTTCCTTCTGGACCTTAACAATGCGGTCAGACTCGGCTTGCTTTGTTTTGAAATCCACCAAATATTTAATGGTTGTCTTGAGTACTGCTTCTGAATGTGCTATTAGCTTCCTCAACATGTCAACTTCATCTCTAAGTGCAGAAGCAGAATCTGTTTCTACCAATAGTTCAGCCTCTAGAGCATCAACAGTTGGCAATTCATGATGTACGATTGGGCCGGTGCCACTGTTGTGGGATGATACAACGTCCATGGAGACCTCGCTCTTTAATCTTGGGCTAACCTGTTTTGCCATTAAAGTTCCGATTGGATTCCGAAAAGTTGAAGTTAGCAAAACATCTCAACTGGGAGTTATAATAGCAAACCAATTAAACAAACAAGGAATTAAAGAGTTTCAATTGGATGCTGAAAAGTAGTTAGTAACATCATTGTAACCGGTTGCAGCAGCAAAGAAGTTAAACAAACAAGTTTTGCAAAATGTACCTGTTGTGGCATTAGAGTTTCTCTTGGATCCTGAAAAGTTGAGTAGCCAGTAACGTGATTAGAGCAACCGGTTGCGGCAGCAAAGAAGTTAAACAAACAAGTTTTGCAAAAGGAACCTGTTGTGGCATTGGAGTTTCTCTTGGATCCTGAAAAGTTGAGTAGTCAGTAACTTGATTAGAGCAACAAGTTACAGTAGCAAACCTGTTACAGAAATATATTTTTAAAAATGTACCTACTGTGCAATTGGACTTCCAATTGGATCTTGAAAACTTGAAGTTGGTAAGATGATTACAACAACAAGTTACAACAGCAAACTAGGTAAACAAGGAAGTTTCTGAATACATACCTGTTGTGCAAACGGAGTTTCAGTTGGATCCTGCAAACTTGAATGTTAGCAATCATAAATAAAGTGTTGCAAGAGCCATAAGAAACTAACATCAAACTATTAAAACTAACCAGTTTTGGCAACATATTTAATTACACATGAACTAGTAAAACTAACAAGTTCTTGGCAACGTATTAAAGTAACAAGTCGGTAGCATTTACCAGCAACACAGACATCTGTAAATTTCTTTGATGTAAGCAAAATGATTCCAACACATATATAAGTTAAAAAGACGGTGTCCCTCTTATAAACCTGACAGTTGTCTATCTATGAACATGCAAACATTACTAGTGCTACAAGTGATAACAGCAAACCATTTAAACAAACAGGGTATCAGAACGTAAATTACACGTGAATTCTGTTGTACCCTAGAAGTACATATGACCATCTATCTACGTTCTTAAGTAGCTATTTAAGTGCAGGCAAACATGTAATTCTTAACAGTAAGTATCAAACACATAGATAGGCGCAGTCTATAATAGGATTAACAGGCTATGGCATTATGTAATCAGTACCAAACTAAATTAAGCCTAGCAACATAATTGAACAATTTTGCAATAAGTGGCTAACTAAAATTCCGAGAAGCAGGTAACTGAACGTACGCTAGCTCTTTGTACAAGCACACTGCAACTTCTTTTTCACTTACAAGGTTCTACGAAAGAGTCCACGGCATCAATTGCTTGGATACGTAGTCCCAATACTTCTTTCTTCCCACACTGCATTAGTAAGTCGAATGGTTAATCTGGTAAGATGGTGCGTCCTTGATATGTTATATGAGGACGGGTTGTCAGACTAGTTGTAGCCACACACATCACACTGGCTTTTACTGTATATTTCATGCGATTACATTTGGCATATCAAGATCTAAGCAATCTACAATAGGATGAAAGGACTGGCATCCTTCACATTATTGGCGAACTCAGTTCATAGAAACAAGCAATTCAACCATTCTGTGGATAAATCAAAAGCACCACTAGAATATTATTCACTACCCCAATCATACACGCAAAAAGGGGCGACACCACCATAGGGGCTGGTATGGGCGGCCGCCTCGGGTGGCTGGTACATCACATCCCTGATTATATCTAATTCAACTGTTCAATTTCTAGCCAATAGTTAAACCTGACGGTGTTGTAAAACTGCGTGTATGTAGGGAATCTATGAGAAAGTGAAACCAATTTCTGCTTATTTTATAACTCCCCCAATGAATACTGAACTGAATGAGCCTGATGTATCTAATCAAGTTTCCGATGCAAACATACAAGCTCATGTTGTTCTTGATCCTGAAGTGTCTAATGAACAGACTGCTAATGAAGGATTTGATGCAAACATTTAACATGCTCCTAGTGATGAACATATAGTGTCTAATGAGGGATCTAATGCAAGCATTTTAGTAGATCCCATTGAAGGATTTAGTGTCTAATGATGATCTTTTATGTTGAGAGAGACATAGAGATTTGCAGTGTAAGGACCCGAACCTGATAAGATTCGATGTCTCTGTGCTTACAGTGCTAGTCCCTGGATCGACTCGCTAGCACACACAGTACATATGAATATCAAATAACAAGTGCATCATTTACTATAACGTATGATCCAGAATTCATAAGGTATTACAAACTGAGTAGCACATAGCTAACTTATTCAATAATAACAGCGGAAAGGTAGCATAATAAACGATGAGTCCATCAATGCCCACTGGAGAAGATGTTGAGTGAAGACTCGCGACCCTACTATATCTCACTGATCATCTGAAAATCCTGCAACATGATAAGTTGCAGCCACAAAGGGTCAATACATTGAATGTATTGGCAAATTACACATAATGATAAAGCAAACCTACATCTAACTGCAAAGTATGACAAACAAAACACTCAAGTTTGGTTTCGCGTAAAACTATCTTCACCTACCTCCACGACATAGGCAAGGTGCAAACATTAAGGATCTTCAAGATGTCTCAAGTGCGCTCAGCCCTGGCGCATTCTCTAGGGACAATAGAGCGCTCAGCCAGTGATGCATTCACATGAGAAAAAGCCCCGACAACTCAAGTGCGCTCAGTCATGGCGCATTCTCTAGGGACAATAGAGCGCTCAGCCATTGACGCATTCACCCGAGTCAAAGTCCGGAACCTACAGCTATAAACACTCACCACTTCCATGCATCACTCGACACATGCCCACGTCTACCATAGCAAGTTGATCACACCATCACATAACACAATCAATATCAGAATATGACAACAGAGAACATACAGATCAAACCAAGCACATGTAATAGCATAAAAATCACACATGCATAGCAGAATATAGGATGAGCAAGATCAAAAGTGCAAACTTGCCTTGAACGATGTTGAAGTACTCTAACGCTTAATTCTGATCCGCTTCACATTCTGGACATCTATACGATTAACGGAGTCATCGATAAATAAACTATGCTCACATAACCCTAAAATAAAGTAAACAACAAGGAATTCAAATAAAAATTTCATTGACATAACATAACAGTAGGTAAATATTGTCTACATGCTAGTAGGATCACAATGCAAAAAGAATCAACTGATCTGGATAAATGGTTTGAAAGATATGGCCTCCGGAAGGTTGAATTAAAATTTGAGCAAATTCAAATTTAAATAGTGCAAAAGATGTGAATTTTTGGTTGTAAGGTATTCTCCTGGTATCTACGAGTACACAGGAAAAAGAATCGTTGAATTCGGAGTTACAGATCTCAAGATATACCTAAACAAAAATATGATATGAAATCTGTAAAGAAAAATTATGCCATAATAGCGTTCTTGGAAGAACTGCCGCGGCTGCTGAGGCGTTGTCACGTGGCGGGCTATTAACGGCTGAGAACCATTCGCTGCGAAGCTTAAACGACAAACGGCCACAACATAGAGAAAAACGGTTCGGCAAAGAAAAAAACACCAGATCTAATCTTGGCCATTGGATGGGGATCGGACGGTGCAAGGCGACTCACGGAGAGACATGGCTCGATGGCCGCCGGAGTTGAGGAAGACGGCGTGGCCGGCTCGGACTTCGAGCGTGCGCTCGCTGGAGAGGTCTCCCAAGCTAGGGGAGAACAGGACGAGGTGAGGAGGAACACAGCGAACTCGAATATGTGCCCCTGGGCGACCGGAGCTTCTGCTAGCGTCCGCGAGGACCGGCTGGACGGCGACGTCGGAGTGGAGCTTCGGGTCGAGCTCGATGTTCTCGGTTTGGATGCGTCCCTGAGAAAAACTGGGGGTCAGGGAGATAGAGTATGGCATGGCGAAGATAACAGAGAAGGCAGGAGGTTCTAGGAACCTACAGACGCGACAGAATCGACGGCGACAGGAGCTTTGGGGCGGCGGCGATCTTCTTCGGGTTGGGCTCGTGGGCGGCGTCCTGGTGCTCCCCTGTGCAAAACAAGAGATGAGGGGGATGGAGGAGACCAAGGCAAGGAGAACAGAGGGGAGGGAAGGTTCAGAGACCCCCTGTCGACGACGGAAACGACGATGGTGGAGGTCAACAGCGGCTGAACTCCGGTGAGATCGAACAGCCGTTCTAGGGCACGGGAGAACTCCGTTTTGGCGAAAATCGGTAGAGGAGGACTCGGGCGGAAATTATATGGGGTTGGTCGTGGTAGAAGGATCAGAAACAGAGACGAGTCAACGAGGATTGGAGTCGGTTGACTCGGCATCGTGCGTTAACAGGAGTACAACCCGAGGAAGGAGATGACCTGGTGGGGTCCAGTGTCAGCGGGACTTGGGTGTGAAGAAAAAAAAACAAATAGAACGAAGTAGCTGCGGGTGGGCTGCCCGGTTTCGCCAAAAATGGGCTGGCCTATTGGTCTGCCTCGCGCGGGAGGGCGAGGGGTAATTTTACTGTGCGCCAGCCTGATGCACAGTAAAACCTAGGAGCTGACATTTATATTTATATATACATTTGACTAAAATCAAATACCTAGTGACTTCCAAAAAATACCACGGCATACAGTAAAACATTATTACTACTATATAAAACAGTGAACATTTTTAAAACACATATGCACTTTTGAAAAAAAACATTTATGCAATGCAACCACATAAAGAGCATTATAACAACTCTAAAATAACTTTGAGCTTCAACAATGCCAACTAATTTATGTAAACTCCAGAATATACTCTTAGCATTTTCCAAATATAATTAACAGAGGAGAAGTCATATTATCTCCACTCCAAATATTTTTCCTTGAGTTGGAAAACACATCGAATAAACAGAAAATTCAAATATGCATAGAAATCACGATGAAAAATAATGATCCTATTAACATACCAAATCTAAAAATTTGGGATGTTACAAATCTACCCCCCTTAAAATGAATCTTGTCCTCGAGATTCGAGTTGGCTAGCAAAGTTTAAAGATGGGTACTTGATATAATCCATATTCCAAAGTTTCGAGGCTTACTCATTGCATATTTCCAAAACTCCATTGACATGACTAAATATGATGCACCAATACTGAAAGAACGGTCATAATACTTGAACTTTATTAAAACCTTACCGAAGACTGGTGCCTTATTGGCTCTTCCCACCCTTGTGTGGTTCACATGTCCCCTTTCAACGTGATCAGACGTGTCCTCTCCGGAACTCCCACTATCATAATTGATGTTCTTTAACAGAGGGCAGTTGTTTGAATAATGCCCTAGGTCCCTACACCTGTAACAAAGTAACTGACTGATATCGTTCTTGGTGGGCGTCGATAGGTCGTGGTTGTTGTTTCCATCCCTATGACCATTGTGGTTGCACCCATTGTCGTTGTGATGATTATGTGCATTGTGGTTATGACCATTATACGCGTCCACTTCAGAATCATAGTACATAGAAGATGCTTATGAATTACGCTGCTTCCATTATCCTCCAGAGTTGAACTCTGTGTCACTTGCCTTCCTCTTGCGGTTCTCCACTTCTTGAAACTTTCCTTCAAGTACAATAGCTTTATCAATAAGCTCCTGACAATTGTTGAATGTTGCCACTGTCAACTGAACACTCAACTGATCATCCAAACCTTCAAGAAACTTTTCTTGTCTAGCTGCATCGGTGTTAACATCGTTAGGGGCATAGCGTGCAAGATTATTGAATTCCTCCACATATGCATTCACAGTACGACCTCCCTGGCGCAAGCTGTGAAACTCCTTCTTCTTTAGACTCATGGCTCCAGCAGACACATGTGCCGCGCGAAAACCTGCCTGGAACTGCGCCCAAGTGATAGTAGCAATAGGATAAGTGACCAAGTAATTGTCCCACCATGCTGCGGCTGGTCCTTCTAACAAATGCGAGGCAAACCTCACTCTCTCTGGATCAGTGCAACCAACTGTGTCCAAATTCCTATTAACTGAGCGCAACCAATCATCAGCCACAATAGGAGAAAACCTCTGAGGATTCAACCTCAAGAAACGAGTAAGTGCATCAACTGGGGGTGGGGGTGGATTATTGTTGTTGTTGTTTTTCTGGTTCTGAACAAGTAACTGTATCAACTGGGTTTGTCCCTGAAGAAATTGCTGCATTTATGGTGATATGTCATTGTTGTTGTTGTCTCCTGAACCACTGCCTCGAGTGTTACGCCTCGGCGGCATCTGATGGGTAAGCAGAGGTGAGATATAGATAGAAATAGGTCTAAGGGGAACACTACCATATGCCCATGCTAGCAGCTAAAACTCCAACAACAACAAAAACAAACACTAAATTCACACAATTCACACAAGTCACCAAAACTATCCTAAAGTAATCACATGAAAAGAGCAAATATGATCAATCAAAGGACCCAATTGCATAATACAAACAACCCATGAAAGATGACAACATATAAAGCAATGACCAACCAAACATATGACATATCACAAAACACAAGCAAAACCTACAGGTAAGGTCATATCCATAAGAGATATGATCTCATCATACTACCGCAAATCGTTTATCAGTAACAAATGAGAAATGGTGGTCTGTCAACTAGAACTTCTCAAATGGCACTAATATAATTCCAGGGGTCATCTATATTTGAAAAAAAAGATATGAGTACAAGAGTATGAACTAACAAGTAGACAACAAGTTGTAAAGTAAGTTTTCACTCCTATGGCTTTTCTAATCCATTTTTTAGGGTCACGACCTACAGTCAACACAGTGCTCTGATACCATCTATAACGACCCGAACCTGATAAGATTTGATGTCTCTGTGCTTACAGTGCTAGTCCCTGGATCGACTCGCTAGCACACACAGTACATATGAATATCAAATAACAAGTGCATCATTTACTATAACGTATGATCCAGAATTCATAAGGTATTACAATCTGAGTAGCACATAGCTAACTTATTCAATAATAACAGCAGAAACGTAGCATAATAAACGATGAGTCCATCAATGCCCACTGGAGAAGATGTTGAGTGAAGACTCGCGACCCTACTGTATCTTACTGATCATCTGAAAATCCCGCAACATGATAAGTTGCAGCCACAAAGGGTCAATACATTGAATGTATTGGCAAATTACACATACTGATAAAGCAAACCTACATCTACCTGCAAAGTATGACAAACAAAACACTCAAGTTTGGTTTCGCGTACAACTACCTCCACCTACCTCCACGACATAGGCAAGGTGCAAACAACACAGATGATAAGGATCTTAAAGATGTCTCAAGTGCGCTCAGCCCTGGCGCATTCTCTAGGGACAATAGAGCGCTCAGCCAGTGACGCATGGACGTGAGAAAAAGCCCCGACAACTCAAGTGCGCTCAGTCATGGCGCATTCTCTAGGGACAATAGAGCGCTTAGCCATTGACGCATTGACCTGAGTCAAAGTCCCGAACCTACAGCTATAGACACTCACCACTTCCATGCATCACTCGACACATGCCCACGTCTACCATAGCAAGTTGATCACACCATCACATAGCACAATCAATATCAGAATATGACAACAGAGAACATACAGATCAAACCAAGCACATGCCATAGCATAAAAATCACACATGCATAGCAGAATATAGGATGAGCAAGATCAAAAGTGCAAACTTGCCTTGAACGATGTTGAAGTACTCTAACGCTTAATTCTGATCCGCTTCACACTCTGGACAATCTATACGATTAACGGAGTCACCGATAAATAAACTATGCTCACATAACACTAAAATAAAGTAAACAACAAGGAATTCAAATAAAAATTTCATTGGCATAACATAATAGTAGGTAAATATTGTCTACATGCTAGTAGGATCACAATGCAAAAAGATTCAACTGATCTGGATAAATGGTTTGAAAGATATGGCCTCCGGAAGGTTGAATTAAAATTTGAGCAATTTCAAATTTAAACAGTGCAAAAGATGTGATTTTTTGGTTCTAAGGTATTCTCCTGGTATCTACGAGTACACAGGAAAAAGTATCGTTGAATTTGGAGTTACAGATCTCAAGATATACTTAAACGAAAATATGATATGAAATCTGTAAAGAAAAATTATGCCATAATAGCGTTCTTGGAAGAACTGCCGAGGCTGCTGTGGCGTTGTCACGTGGCGGGCTACTAATGGCTGAGAACCATTCGCTGCTAGGCTTAAACGACGAACGGCCACAACATAGAGAAAAACGGTTCGGCAAAGAAAAAAAAACCAGATCTAATCTTGGCCATTGGATGGGGATCGGACGGTTCAAGGCGACTCACCGGAGAGACAGGGCTCGATGGCCGCCGGAGTTGAGGAAGACGGCGCGGCCGGCTCGGCCTTCGAGCGTGCGCTTGCTGGAGAGGTCTCCCGAGCTAGGGGAGAACAGGACGAGGTGAGGAGGAACACGGCAAACTCGAATATGTGCCCCTGGGCGACCGGAGCTTCTGCTAGCGTCCGCGAGGACCGGCTGGACGGTGACGTCGGACTGGAGCTTCGGGTCGAGCTCGATGTGCTCGGTTTGGATGTGTCCCTGAGAAAAACTGGGGGTCAGGGAGATAGAGTATGGCATGGCGAAGATAACAGAGAAGGCAGGAGGTTCTGGGAACCTACAGACGCGACAGAATCGACGGCGACAGGAGCTTTGGGGCGGCGGCGATCTTCTTCGGGTTGGGCTCGTGGGTGGCGTCCTGGTGCTCCCCTGTGCAAAACAAGAGATGAGGGGGATGGAGGAGACCAAGGCAAGGAGAACAGAGGGGAGGGGAGGTTCAGAGACCCCCTGTCGATGACGGAAACGACGATGGTGGAGGTCAACAGCGGCTGAACTCCGGTGAGATCGAACAGCCGTTCTAGGGCACGGGAGAACTCCGTTTTGGCGAAAATCGGTAGAGGAGGACTCGGGCGGAAATTATATGGGGTTGGTCGTGGTAGAAGGATCAGAAACAGAGACGAGTCAACGAGGATTGGAGTCGGTTGACTCGGCATCGTGGGTTAACAGGAGTACAACCCGAGGAAGGAGATGACCTGGTGGGGTCCAGTGTCAGCGGGACTTGGGTGTGAAGAGAAAAAACAAATAGAACGAAGTAGCTGCGGGTGGGCTGCCCGGTTTCGCCAAAAATGGGCTGGCCTATTGGTCTGCCTCGCGCGGGAGGGCGAGGGGTAATTTTACTGTGCGCCAGCCTGATGCACAGTAAAACCTAGGAGCTGACATTTATATTTATATATACTACATATAGGACATACATTTGACTAAAATCAAATACCTAGTGACTTCCTAAAAATACCATAGCATACAGTAAAACATTATTACTACTATATAAAACAGTGAACATTTTTAAAACACATATGCACTTTTGAAAAAAAAAGATTTATGCAATGCAAGCACATAAAGAGCATTATAACAACTCTAAAATAACTTTGAGCTTCAACAATGCCAACTAATTTATGTAAACTCCAGAATATACTCTTAGCATTTTCCAAATATAATTAACAGAGGAGAAGTCATATTATCTCCACTACAAATATTTTCCTTGAGTTGGAAAACACTTCGAATAAACAGAAAATTCAAATCTGCATAGAAATCACGATGAAAAATAATGATCCTATTAACATACCAAATCTAAAAATTTGGGATGTTACATGCAGGCATTGATGACAAGCAAGTTATAGTACATTTTCATGGTTTGAGGAAACGTCGAGGCCATCTACCAGAAAGTCTCCATATCATGACAACGTAGCATAAATACTTTTCTAATCTGTTGTTTGAAACTATTGGCGTACTTGTGCAGGATAGATATATTGATATACAGTTTGTGCAATGGTTATAGGTGCAATTACACTTCGATATTTTTAGCCAGAGAACGAATAATTCAAGCAGGTACAGACCTTGTTAGTAGTCCGTGTACACCATGTTGCATTTTGTGTTTTTTGGTGCTTACATCATTTAGTATTTTATAATCTGAACTACTTTGGATCATTAGCTAGTTTTCAAAGTGCATGTAGCTTCACATTTCTCAAGTTATGTTGATTTCCGGAGTGCAAGTTCCTTCGTATTTTTTAAGTTAAATGTTCGCCCCTAGTAACTTGAATTTGTGGATCCACCACTGCACACAAATCATACCCGTAGGCCAATACGAATTAAATGAAATGCAGGGACTTACGCTAGCTCGTTGTATAGGCTCACTGTAGCTCTGCTTGCGCTTGGGATGTTCCATGTACAAGTCCATGTTACCACTTGCTTGGATGTGTAGGCCTTGTGCTCCTTGCACCCCCCTCTGCATTTTTGACACGACGAATGGTTGATCAAATAAGAGGAATCGACCTTGCTGTTGTACCGGAGGATAGATACTTACAAGGTTATGCGGGTGTGCAGGATGTGTACCAGATCCTGTAGCGCCGTCATGCTTCGCTAAAAAATGGTTTTGCTTTTTTTAGATGATATCTCCAGAAGAAATAAGAGTT
Source organism: Aegilops tauschii subsp. strangulata (assembly GCF_002575655.3). NCBI lineage: Eukaryota > Viridiplantae > Streptophyta > Magnoliopsida > Poales > Poaceae > Aegilops > Aegilops tauschii. The sequence goes on along the minus strand of NC_053038.3, from coordinate 176,535,906 downwards.
AAAGTCGGAGTTTCATAGGCGTGTACTAAGAGAGCAGTGAAAGGATAATGAAACATCGCCGGAACAGTGCACAAGGGAGTGATGTGTGGATACCTAGTTCGGGCTGGCGTTCGGGCATGCTCGCCGAGCTAGAGTGCGGCTCACTTCAGAGCCGTTGAGGGTGAGGCGCGGCCGCTGGCTGGCCGCGCACGGATGCAGATCTTGAATGGCAGCGGAGCGCTACGATGCGGTGGACGAGACTGTTGGTGAAGCCCCAACGGCCTCGGGGGCGGAGGTGCGACGATGTGCATGGTAAAGTAGCCTCGGTGAGGTGGGAGACGGCGTCGGTGAAGCGCACCTAATGCGGTGGAAGTCGGTGCCTGTGGGGCACGTCGGTTGCGGCGGCCGACATTGTCGGGGGACCACCCGGTGCGGTGGACGAGGGTGTAGATGAGGTAGCCTTGTGTGGTGCTGAAGCGCGACCGTCGTCTTCGTTGTCGTCGTCCGGCATAGAGGTGGGGAAAGAGACGAGACGAGGAGCGATTTGAACTTTGCTTGGGTTGGCGGCGAATTAGGGATTTGAACAATCTGGGCGCAGAAGGGGACGATGGAGAAGGGAGATTTTGCAGGGCTGGAATTGGGGCCGCTAGATATTTCAATCTGAAACATGGAAGCGCGAACTTATTATGTCGTCGTTCTTTTGGGGGGGCGGGGGAGGGAGGGAGGGGGTGGGTGGCGGACGCAGCTTCGGTGCCTTAAAGCCACCTGCCTTTGGGTCATTGACATGTCGTCCAGCCATCTGTTGGGCCCACATGTCATAGACACAAAGGCAGGTGCCTTAAGGCACTGAAGCATAGTCCGTGGGTGGCTGGGTGGTAAGCGTCCGTACGACACACGCGACCAGCACGACACGACCCTGGTCTGCCTGGTGGGCCTACATTTGTGAATGCAAACGAATCTTTTTCATTTGCAAACAAATCTGTATTTATTACCTTGCCCGTGTTTTCCTTGCAAATAATTAGTCATTCAAAACGAGATACTATAAATTAATTAATGAGGAGTTATTTGAAAAAAATTGAAATGGTATCCACGCTAACATGGATTAGAGTGTGTGTCACATAGCGATCACCAATTCTAACGTGGATTTCACATTTCACGGTATCCATGCTACTTTTTTAATACAAATTCATATGTATATGATGAACACCATGGTAGTGAGGAAACTTTGGATGGATTCAAACATATGACCTACAAAATAGCACAACAATTGAGTCAATGTCAACTTTTCTAGACCTAGTATGGCACGTATTCAAAATAATTACCCATATGCATGGTCCTCGGTTCAAATCTTACAATGTACACCGAATTGAAACATCGATATTAAGTCGCGTACTATCTACATTCAAATGTTGTTTTTAGCCCCCCACTCGGCACACACGCTACATACTTCCTGTATCGGTCAATCTTCCTCTCCTAACCACCTTAAGAATCTATCGGTTTCCGACACAAGTTCATTCTTTCTCTCCATGTTTCGATCTCTAACTCTCTGAACTACACAACCCCCCTTTTCCACTTTGTTACCAAATGTATCTAGCTCACACACCCGCCATTGCACCCCATGCTGAGCTCTCTATCTCTCTCTCTCTCCCTCCCACCCTCTCTCGCTAGATACATGCATTGCCTATCTAGCCCCCCAACCTCTCATGTGCACGCACGCACGTTTTCTATCTAGGTCACTCCGTCGAGACTATCCCACTCTTTCTTCCGCACGGCAGGCCACACTCGCTCAATCTCGCTCTCTTTATCCGAGTCTCGATTAACCTCGCTTTCTTTCACACACAAATGATATATCTCCTTGTTCGGGCCTCGATCGACACACTCTATACTCTCTCACGCAGATTTTCTATCTAGGTCAGTCCATCCAAGCTGCCCCACTCTTTCGACCTCATGGCAGGACACACTCGCTCAATCTCTCTCTCTCTCTATCTCTATCTCTCTCTCTATCTGTATGTCTCGATTGACCTCGCTCTTTCTCGAGCACACACGATATATCTCCAGGTTTGAGCCCAATTCGACATATATATATTGTATACTCTCTCACTCACATTGTCTATCTAGGTCACTCTCTCCAACCCGTCTCACTCTTTCGATCGCACGACGACCCACACTCGCTCAATCTCTCTCCCTTTATATATATAATCAATTGACCTTGCTTCCTCCCACACACAAAATATATCTACATGTTTGTGACTGGATCATCTCTCAAGCTCTATCTTACAGCCCTCACCCTTCCCAAAAGCTCAATCGGACAATATCTCTCCAGAGCATATATATCTTTTCAATGAATGTCGGACCACACTCACTTTGTCTCTCCATCTATATGTGTCTCGATTGACCTCGCTTTCTCACGCTGTATCTTCCACACATTGAAGCTACCTCTCCATCCCTTGCAAAGCCGGAGCTATTTAGATTGCGAGGGGGACCCCAACCTTGGATTAATTTGTGTAGGCCTTTATTCCGGTGGGTTTAGATTATATTTTCATAGCATTCGGCCCACAACTACTCCAAACACCGTTGTAACCCCCGCATCTCCCCCAATTGATTTCCCTCTGGCTCGGTCATCGCTCTCGCGCACGTCCTTTCTCGCCTTCAACGTCGCACCATGGTATTATTGCAAAAAACTATGTTGTTCTCTTAATTATTACAAATAAGCTACAAAACTACACACCGATAGTCCACCTGTAATGGAACAAATTTCGACCCACAAATTAAAATGCTACGACCTACACACCGAGGGGCACACCTCTCATGAAACATATTTGGACCCATATATACATTAAAAATTAAAAAGGACGAGGATCGAACATGCGACCAGGGCCTTCAAGCCGCACGTTAATAGGCAACATATGTAGTACATCAATGTTTGTTGTAACCCCTTTGTTCATATAATGTTTTTTTATTACCACAGCCTATTTAATGGATAGCATGTAATATTATTTTTAGTACATTAGTGGGACCGGCTCGTTAGCACGTACTATTCGCCTTCACTTACTGGTGGGTTCCATGTCTGCTCTCTCTCGTTCCTCCCCCTCTACATTTAGATGCAGGGCAAACACGAAGAACTCGCAGACGATGTTGCCGTTGACCATATCTGGACGCGTTCACAAGTTACGGCACCAGTTTCACATACTAGTACTAGTCAATGTGTACGTGCAATGCACGTTAATTTGGAAGTATATTAAGTGCATGCAGATATTAAGTAGGATATTATTTGCGTGTTATTATGTGATTAGCACTATTTTTGCAATGAAATTAACTGCATGCTAAACATGTTGAGTGCTCAACATTGAAGCAGTCTAGGTCGTTGGATGAGAAGGAATACATGTGGCTTGATGACGTTTTATATTTAATTTGATACGGCTCTAGCAGGACATTCAGTCGATCAAACCATAGATTTCATTCAGTCTGACTCCGACTTTACATCCATACGACGATCGATCTAAAATAAATGGAAATGATAAACGTTCGGATTTTAAACATGGAAATATGAACGTTTTTCATGGCAAATATAGTGTAACATCCCAAATTTTCAATTTGGAATGTTATACATTAGATCATCATCGCATAGCATATTTTATTGCATTTTGACAAAATCCTCGAAAATCCTAAGCAACTCAAGGACCCTCGGAGAGAGTTGGGGAATTTTTCGCGGTTTTCATATTTGATTTTTATCAAATAATGAAACGAGGATTTTGGTTTTAATTATTTTTCTCTCCGAAAAATATTTCGTATTAAAATAAATGAGAGGAGAAAATATGACTTCTCCAAAATAATTGAAATATTGAAGGAAAAATATTAAAATCAAATATTTGATTTTATTTGCAATTTTAATTGCATTACAAAAATTGCATGTTTTCAAAACTGCATTTTTGGGCCAAGAAAATGTTCATCTCGTTCTAATTATTTTAATTAGACGGTGAAAATTTGTTTTGGCATTTTTGGATTTTTATTTATTTTTCTACAATTTTTTGGGTTCGGCAAAATTATTTAAAAAAATCCCGAGAGCGCCGACTGTGCCGAAGCCCAGCCGACGGCCCAGCCCACCGCCCGAGCCGTCTCCTGGGGACCTAGCTCCCGCCGCCGCCCGAGTCCTGGTCAGGGACGACGACGCCGCCGCCTTACCCCTTCCCCACGGCACCCCCCTCCTTAAGTACCCCAGCCCCGCCGCCCTCTCCTCACCTCGTCCCGACCCCGCCCCGCACCCGACGCCGCCCGGAGGAGCCGCGCCGGAGCCGCCTATCGCCGCCGCCTCGGGAAGCCCCGACGCCGTCGCCCGCCGCCCCTCGACGTCGTCCGTCGCCTCCCCGATCCCCGCCGCCCCTCGCCGCACCCCCCGAGCCCCGCCGGAGCCCGTCCCGAGCCCCGCCGGAGTTGCCCCGACGAGGTAGCCGCAGCCGCCGCCGACCGTCCGGTTTTTTTATAAAAAAAACCGCCTCGGTTTATTTTTTTCGAAGCCCTAGGTTTTTTATTAGATTGGTTTATTTTTTCGGTTTAGTTAGTTAGTGAACGTTCACCGATCCATTCATTTTAACGAACGTGTTCACCGGTTAGCCGCAGTTAACGAACGTCCGTTCGTTTGACTGTTCGTCAGTTTTCTTTTTCGTCGGATTTTCCGCGATTTCCCAGATCGCGATTTCTGATGTGTTTTTCGTTTTAGTTTATCTTTTAGCTCGTTTATCGGAATCAGGCGATTCAAGCGCCTAGTGTTTCGTCTCGAAATTCTCTTTCCGTTTAACCTATTCAAACAAGTTTTTGCTACTATAAAATTTGACTTAGATCCAGATTATTAAACGAAGCTTGTTTCTTTCGCCGTTTGACTTTCGTTGCTTCGTTTGATTCGATTCTTTTTGCAAACCGGAGTTCTTAAGTTGAACTTTCTGGTTAGATCTTTATTTGAGTTTTACCTGTGCATTAGATGAGTGCTTATTGTTGCTTGTTTGTTTGCGATAGAGTACCCGGAGTGCGCCGCTTGCTACTTCAAATCTCTAGGTTTCACGGATCATCAGCAAGGCAAGTAACACTTTGATCATACCTCTTTTACTACCCAGTTTTATTGCATTAGACCAATCCTCAAACAATTGCATGATTAGGATCTAATTAAATTGTGGGTATTGGGAAGTAGTTGAGGTAGTACCTATTACCTATTTTGTTATCAAACCTTGGGAGTTACTTCTACGTTTGCTCATATTGCTATGCTATGCTAGTAGACGTGGATTGGGTTTGAGTGTTACCATGACAGATGTGAGATTGTTAATTAATGGTCAACCTTAAGGTGGCAACTAAAACTCACATCTGGGTGGATTGAGGTACCTGGGTATTCCAGGATTGCCTGTTTTTCTTTTGGACCGCCACCCAGGTTCAAAGGGATCATGAGATTATTCATGCTAGAAACTTCCGTGTGTAGCCACAAGCTATTATGGGCTCTAGCATAGTTGAGTAGGTTACATGATCTCTTGAAGAGGTGGGCTAGCAGATGTAGGGGAAAGTAGGTGTAACTGTCCACCCGGAGTAAAGAGTTATTATTTCTGATAGACTATGTCTCGGTCATCCGTTTCTCAAACATCATGTAGTGCGAGAATCAAGCGGAGGCGATCGTGTTTTGTGGGGAAAAGTGCGGAAACCTCTGCAGAGTGCACAAACTAATCATGATTAGCCGTGTCCCCGGTTATGGATATCTTGAGTATCTAGTATTTGGATTATCATGTGAATCTCATCATGTTACTTTAATTAATTTTGTTGGGTTAATGATGATACTTAATTGGGAGTGAGATGCCGTCAACCATCTCAATGTTTAACAACCACCATGATAGTTAAATAAAATTTATTCCTTTGCAGTAGGGAAAAATTGGCTTTTCCCAAAAATGTAACCATAGAGCCTTCTACCAGCCATATATGCATGTAGTATAGCATTATTATATTCATTACTCTCTATGTGTTACATTGCCAGCATATTCCATGAGCTGGCCCGTTTTCGGGCTGCAACGTTTCATGTTGCAGACTTTTCAGACGACAAGTAAGGTGCCTTTGGTCGTGGTCTTATACTCAGTGATGCCGTTGGAGTTGATGGACTCACTTATCTTCCAAGTCTTCCGTTGTTATCGTTTTTAGATGGCCTTAAGCCATATTTGTCATACTTATTTCTCTCTTGAGATACTCGTTGTAATAAGTGTGTGATTGCTACTCTGTTATAAATCCTCCATTTGTACTGTGCGTGTCAGCATTACTGATCCAGGGATGACACTGGTGCACAGCAGCATAGACTGTTTGAGGTCTGGTCGCTACAAAGGTGGTATAAGAGCACACGCTGACTGTAGGACACGACCACTAAGCTTAAACCCTAGAACACTACTCTATTCTCATTTCTGACTCCTCTCCACTTTCTACTCTTTTAGGAATGGCGGATGCAAGGAACAAGTTCAGGCAACCGGATGAAGATACACCTTTTGGACGACACTTGAAGGAAGTCACTAAGTACCTGAACATCGGAATACCAAGCTTCACCGGGACTTACAATGCCACACTACCAGAAGAGGAACGCTGGAAGATTCAAGTTCAAGTTCCAGGAAGGACGTTTATGCCAGTCACTGAGCCTATAGAGTTTTCCTTTGATGCACCAACCTGGAGTTTAGGGAAGAGCATGGCAGCCCACATCTCTATGGGACGCATTGGAGAAGTCTACCACAGGGAGCTTAAGGATACTTTTTATCAGATTTGTGGACGCCGAGATGAGCAATGGGAGATGATCAGCACCAAGAAGGATGGATCAATTGCAGTTTTCATCCAGGAGCAAAACCAACACATTCGTCGCCAGGAGAACCAGATGTGCGCAGACATGATAGATCTGAAGAAGGCATTAACCAAGATCACGGAGTTGGAGGAAGAACTCAAGTCTACGCGCGATGGATATGAGGAGGAGATTGCCACGTTGTTGGAAAAGAATGACGACCTGATAAAGAAGATCGGAGTATTCATGGGAGACCCAGCACCAGGAGGAGAAGATGACGATTCTACTTGCCCGGATAACTACATCATCATCGACGACACCGACTTGGACCCCAGTGAAGATGACTTTGTTGATGAAGCTGGAGCAGATATCATGGAGTCTTCGACCGATCAAAATTTCTAGTAGACCCACATAATCAATAGTAGTATTTCCCCCATGTATGTAGTATAGTCCGAGCACTTTGTAACGATAGTTAGATCGATTGTATGCCTTGTTTGATTGAGTGATACTGTTTGTGTTTGTCTCATGTGCATATGGGTAGTGTTTTCCCTCTAGACCTCATTCTATTCTAAATTCTCATCTTTTCTAAACCTATCAGATGCCTCCGAGACGCGACACCGGATTTGTTTTCCCACCGGAGATCACTCAGTTGATTCAGCAGCAGAATGCCCTGATGCAAGTATTAGTACAGAACCAAGGCAACAACAACAAAAATCCACCACAACCTGTTGATCACTTAGCCCGTTTCTTGAGGCTAAATCCGCCGGTGTTTTCCAGCAGCACTGAGCCGATTGTTGCAGATGATTGGCTCCGCAAAGTTGGAAGGGAGTTGACCACTGCAGGATGCACAGATGCGGAGAGAGTGCGATTTGCCGCACATCAGCTTGATGGACCCGCAGCATCATGGTGGGAGAATTACACAGCCACACACCCTATTGACACTATCACATGGGACCAGTTTCAGCAAGCTTTCCGTACTGCCCATGTTTCAGCAGGAGCTATGGCCATGAAGAAGCGTGAGTTTCGCAACCTACGCCAAGGAGGACGCACCGTAGGCCAGTATGTGGAGGACTTTAGTAAGTTAGCACGTTATGCTCCAGATGACGTTGCTACAGATGCAGCCAAGCAGGAGAAGTTTCTTGGAGGACTGAATGATGAGCTGAGTATGCAGTTGATGGTAGCAACCTTCAACAACTACCAGGAATTGGTAGATAGAGCTCTCATGATTGAAGGGAAGCAACAACAGATTGAAAACCGTAAGAGGAAGTATGGACAAGGGAAGTACAATTCTGGAGCTCAGCAGAAGCCACGTTTTACCCCGAAATCGGGAGGACAGTTTCAGCATACCCATGGAGGAGGTAGTTCGCACAACCATAATGGCCCCAAGAATGGTAATGGGAATGGAGGAAGCAACGGCCAGAACCGTACCAACCCTTCAACCCCAGCTAAGAGAGACCTGAGCCAAGTCACTTGCTTTAAGTGCCAGAAGACTGGACATTATGCCAATGAATGTCCTGAAGCCCAGAATGGAAATGGCAATGGAAGCTCTGGGAAGAAGACGAACCCTTTCAACAAAGGACATGTGAACCACGTTAGCGTGGAGGAGGTTGAAGCTCAGCCAGATGCAGTAATAGGTAAGTTTTTGGTTAAGTCATTTACTGCAATCGTTCTTTTTGATACTGGTGCATCGCATTCATACATATCAAGGGGATTTGTGGATAAGTTTAAGTTGCCCACCAAAGTTCTCAGAACACCTATGTTAGTAACCTCGCCAGGAGCAGAGTATATGGCAAGCCAAGGATGTTTTCAGATGCCATTGGCCATAGATAGGCATGTTTTCCCCTCAGACCTAATAATTTTGGAGTCGCAAGGTTTGGACGTAATATTGCGTATGGATTGGCTATCGATGTATGGGGGAAACATCGATTGCGCCAGTAAGACGATTTTGCTTACCACCCCAGAAGGGAGAAGGATTAAGTATGTATCCCGGCATGTGCCGAAGAGGACTCAAGTAAATTCCTTATCAGGAGTTGTACAGGAAGAAGTACCAGTGGTGAAGGATTACCCGGATGTATTTCCAGAAGAGTTGCCAGGCATGCCACCAGATAGAGACATAGAGTTTTTGATTGAACTTTTGCCAGGCACAGGGCCGATATCTAAGAGACCGTACAGGATGCCCGCTAAGGATTTGGAAGAAATTAAGAAGCAGATTAAGGAGTTACTGGATAAAGGCTATATTCGCCCAAGTTCTTCACCTTGGGGATCACCCGTACTTCTAGTGGAGAAGAAAGATGGATCGTTGAGGATGGTTGTTGATTATCGAGGATTGAATGAAATGACCATCAAAAATAAGTACCCACTGCCGATGATCAATGATTTGTTTGACCGATTACAAGGAGCTAAGGTATTTTCCAAGATCGATCTACGATCAGGATACCATCAGTTAAAGATTCGAGAGCAGGATATACCTAAGACGGCTTTTACCACCAGGTATGGGCAATATGAGTATACCGTTATGTCATTTGGTCTGACTAACGCACCTGCCTATTTCATGAACCTGGTGAACAAAGTGTTTATGGAGTTTTTGGATAAGTTCGTCGTAGTGTTCATTGATGATATTTTGGTCTACTCAAAGAATGAAGAGGAGCATAAGGAACATTTGCGTTTGGTACTTGAGAAGCTCAGAGAACATCAGTTATACGCCAAGTTCAGCAAATGTGAGTTTTGGTTGAAGGAAGTTGGATTCCTCGGACATGTTATATCCGGAGAAGGAATAGCAGTAGACCCCACCAAAGTCGACACTGTGACAAACTGGGAACCACCCGCATCAGTTGGAGAGATCCAGAGTTTTCTTGGACTTGCAGGATACTACCAGAGGTTCATTGAGAATTTCTCGAGGATTGCTAAGCCCATGATAGAGCTGTTAAAGAAGGACACCAAATTCATTTGGACTGAGGAATGCGAAGCTAGTTTCCAAGAGTTGAAGAAACGTTTGGTTACATCACCAGTGTTGATTCTGCCAGATCAACGCAAGGATTATGAAGTATATTGCGACGCTTCACGTCGAGGACTTGGAGCAGTGCTAATGCAGGAGGGAAGAGTTGTTTCATATGCTTCACGACAACTTAAACCCCATGAGAAGAATTATGCCACCCATGATTTGGAGTTAGCAGCCGTAGTGCATGCGTTGAAGACATGGAGACATTTTCTCATCGGAAATCACTGTGAGGTGTACACGGATCACAAGAGTTTGAAGTACATTTCCACGCAGAAGGAGTTGAATCTCAGGCAAAGGAGATGGTTGGAGCTCATTAAGGATTATGATATGAGATTGCATTATCACCCCGGGAAGGCTAACGTAGTAGCAGATGCGTTGAGCCGCAAGAGCCATGTCAACACACTCATGACCGGAGAGTTACCAAAATTATTAGCCAAGGATCTTCGCGAGCTATGTTTGGAGATAGTTCCAAGAGGCTATTTAGCAACGTTGGAGATTCAGTCTACCTTGATGGAAAAGATCAGAAAAGCTCAGAAGACAGACAAGGAGATTGATGAGATAAAGGAAAGGATGAGCAAAGGAAAAGCCAAGGGATTTCGTGAGGATGAGCACGATACCTTATGGTTTGAGGACCGCGTTTATGTGCCCAATGATCCGGAGATCAGGAAGTTGATCTTGCAAGAGGCCCATGATTCACCATATTCGATTCACCCAGGAAATACCAAGATGTATTTGGATTTGAAGGATATTTTCTGGTGGACCGGAATGAAGAAAGATATTGCAGAGTATGTAGTAGTTTGCGATGTATGTCAGAGAGTGAAGGCAGAGCATCAGAAGCCAGCAGGATTGCTATAGCCATTGCCGATACCCGAATGGAAATGGGATAAACTAGGCATGGATTTTATCACGGGATTGCCCAGGACTCGTTCAGGCTATGACTCGATATGGGTTGTAGTCGATCGTTTGACGAAAGTAGCTCATTTCATCCTAGTGAAGACCACTTACACCAGTGCTAAGTTGGCAAAGATATACATGACCAGGATCGTATGTCTGCATGGAGTTCCGAGGACCATTGTATCAGATAGAGGAACCCAGTTTACTTCAAAGTTTTGGAATCAGTTACATGAAACTTTGGGTACCAGGCTAGAGTTCAGTACAACCTTTCATCCACAGACGGACAGACCGAGGGAGTCAATCAGATTTTGGAAGATATGCTGAGAGCTTGTGCGCTAGATTATGGATCTAGTTGGGACGACAATTTGCCATATGCAGAGTTTTCTTACAACAACAGTTACCAATCCAGTTTGAAGATGTCCCCTTTCGAAGCTTTGTACGGAAGGAGGTGCAGAACACCCTTGTTGTGGAACGAAGTTGGAGACCGCCAGTTGTTTGGACCAGATTTGATTAAAGAGTCTGAACGGAAAGTGAAGTTGATTCGCGATAGGCTCAAGGTAGCCCAGTCCAGGCAGAAGAGTTATGCGGATTCTAAACGCAAGGAGACAGTTCACGAAGTCGGAGACAGAGTTTACCTATGAGTATCCCCACTTCGAGGAGTTAAGTGCTTTGCAGTTAAAGGAAAGTTAGCGCCACGTTTTGTAGGACCATACAAATTTTGGAGCGTATGGGAGAAGTTGCCTACAAACTGGAATTGCCTGAAGGATTGTCAGGAGTTCATGATGTATTTCACGTTTCCCAGTTGAAGAAGTGCCACGCAGGGATGGCTGAGATACCACTGAGAGATACGGTGCCACTGGAAGCGATTCAGCTGGATAGTGACTTGACCTATGTGGAGAAACCAGTTAAGATTCTTGAGTATGCCAGCCGAGTCACCCGCAGCAAGGTTATCAAGTTTTGCAAGGTTCAGTGGAGTCACCATACCGAGGACGAAGCCACCTGGGAGCGAGAGGAAGATCTACGGAAGAACCACTCTCACCTATTTTCTAGCCAACCCGAATCTCGAGGGCGAGATTCATCTTAAGGGGGGTAGGTTTGTAACATCCCAAATTTTCAATTTGGAATGTTATACATTAGATCATCATTGCATAGCATATTTTATTGCATTTTGGCAAAATCCTCGAAAATCGTAAGCAACTCAAGGACCCTCGGAGAGAGTTGGGGAATTTTTCGTGGTTTTCATATTTGATTTTTATCAAATAATGAAACGAGGATTTTGGTTTTAAATATTTTTCTCTCCGAAAAATATTTCGTATTAAAATAAATGAGAGGACAAAATATGACTTCTCCAAAATAATTGAAATATTGGGGGAAAAATATTAAAATCAAATATTTGATTTTATTCGGATTTTATTTGCAATTTTAATTGCATTAGAAAAATTGCACGTTTTCAAAACTGCATTTTTGGGCCAAGACATGTTCATCTCGTTCTAATTATTTTATTTAGACGGCGAAAATTTGTTTTGGCATTTTTGGATTTTTATTTATTTTTCTACGATTTTTTTTGGGTTCGGCGAAATTATTTAAAAAAAAACCCGAGCGCGCCGATTGGGCTGAAGCCCAGCCGACGGCCCAGCCCACCGCCCGAGCCGTCTCCCTCCCGGAGACCTAGCTCCCGCCGCCGCCCGAGTCCCGGTCGGGGATGACGCCGCCGCCGCCTTACCCCTTCCCCACGGCAGCCCCCCCTCCTTAAGTACCCCAGCCCCGCCACCCTCTCCTCACCTCGTCCCGACCCCGCCCCGCACCCGACGCCGCCCGGAGGGGCCGTGCCGGAGCCGCCTCTCGACGTCGCCCGTCGCCTCCCCGAGCCCCGCCGCCCCTCGCCGCACCCCCCGAGCCCCGCCGGAGCCCGTCCCGAGCCCCGCCGGAGTTGCCCCGACGAGGTAGCCGCAACCGCCGCCGACCGTCCGGTTTTCTTAAAAAAAACCGCCTCGGTTTATTTTTTTCGAAACCCTAGGTTTTTTTATTAGATTGGTTTATTTTTTCGGTTTAGTTAGTTAGTGAACGTTCACCGATCCGTTAGTTTTAACGAACGTGTTTACCGGTTAGCCGCAGTTAACGAACGTCCGTTCGTTTGACTGTTCGTCAGTTTTCTTTTTTGTTGGATTTTCCGCGATTTCCCAGATCGCGATTTCTGATGTGTTTTTCGTTTTAGTTTATCTTTAAGCTCGTTTATCGGAATCAGGCGATTCAAGCGCCTAGAGGTTCGTCTCAAAATTCTCTTTCCGTTTAACCTATTCAAACAAGTTTTTGCTACTATAAAATTTGACTTAGATCCAGATTATTAAACGAAGCTTGTTTCTTTCGCCGTTTGACTTTCGTTGCTTCGTTTGATAAGATTCTTTTTGCAAACCGGAGTTCTTAAGTTGAACTTTCTGGTTAGATCTTTATTTGAGTTTTACCTGTGCATTAGATGAGTGCTTATTGTTGCTTGTTTGTTTGCGATAGAGTACCCGGAGTGCGCCGCTTGCTACTTCAAATCTCTAGGTTTCACGGATCATCAGCAAGGCAAGTAACACTTTGATCATACCTCTTTTACTACCCAGTTTTATTGCATTAGACCAATCCTCAAACAATTGCATGATTAGGATCTAATTAAATTGTGGGTATTGGGAAGTAGTTGAGGTAGTACCTATTACCTGTTTTGTTATCAAACCTTGGGAGTTACTTCTACGTTTGCTCATATTGCTATGCTATGCTAGTAGACGTGGATTGGGTTTGAGTGTTACCATGACAGATGTGAGATTATTAATTAATGGTCAACCTTAAGGTGGCAACTAAAACTCACATCTGGGTGGATTGAGGTACCTGGGTATTCCAGGATTGCCTGTTTTTCTTTTCGACCGCCACCCAGGTTCAAAGGGATCATGAGATTATTCATGCTAGAAACTTCCGTGTGCAACCACAAGCTATTATGGGCTCTAGCATAGTTGAGTAGGTTACATGATCTCTTGAAGAGGTGGGCTAGCAGATGTAGGGGAAAGTAGGTGTAACTGTCCACCCGGAGTAAAGAGTTATTGTTTCTGAAAGACTATGTCTCGGTCATCCGTTTCTCAAACATCATGTAGTGCGAGAATCAAGCGGAGGCGATCGAGTCTTGTGGGGAAAAGTGCGCAAACCTCTGTAGAGTGTACAAACTAATCATGATTAGCCGTGTCCCTGGTTATGGATATCTTGAGTATCTAGTATTTGAATTATCATGTGAATCTCATCATGTTACTTTAATTAATTTTGTTGGGTTAATGATGATACTTAATTAGGAGTGAGATGCCGTCAACCATCTCAATGTTTAACAACCACCATGATAGTTAAATAAAATTTATTCCTTTGCAGTAGGGAAAAATTGGCTTTTCGCAAAACTGTAACCATAGAGCCTTCTACCAGCCATATATGCATGTAGTATAGCATTATTATATTCATTACTCTCTATGTGTTACATTGCCAGCATATTCCATGTGCTGACCCGTTTTCGGGCTGCAACGTTTCATGTTTCAGACTTTTCAGACGACGAGTAAGGTGCCTTAGGTCGTGGTCTTATACTCAGTGATGCCGTTGGAGTTGATGGACTCACTTATCTTCCAAGTCTTCCGCTGTTATCGTTTTTAGATGGCCTTAAGCCATATTTGTCATACTTATTTCTCTCTTGAGATACTCGTTGTAATAAGTGTGTGATTGCTACTCTGTTATAAATCCTCCATTTGTACTGTGCGTGTCAGCATTACTGATCCAGGGATGACACTGGTGCACAGCAGCACAGACTGTTTGAGGTCTGGTCGCTACATTTAGATTACGCGGCGGCGGCGGGGGCGTCTTGCGGTGGGAAGCGGCTCCTCTGTCGTGCTCTGTGTGTCGTCGGGCCACTGACCGAAGGCGACAGCGACGGCGGCGTCTTGCGCCGTTGTTGGCGTACTCCTGGACGTTGGCCCTAGCTTCAAGGAAGGCCACAATGTTCTGGACTTCGGTCTCCAGCAGCAAGTCAACTGGTGGGAGGAGGCGACTGGCATTGGTGCAAGGAAGCGGTCGACGGCGGCCATCCATTCCGCTGAGGGGGCACTCGCACACGCGCGGGGACAGGCGCTGGCAACGGCACTACGGAGACATTCGTGTGCACGGGCACCGGCACGGGCGCGCGCGTCAGTGCACGCGCGGGCGCATGCGCTGGCAGGTGCACGAGCACCGGCACGGGCGCACGCGTCAGTGCACGCGCAGGCCCATGCGCTGGCAGGTGCACGGGCGCGTGAAAGTCGGCGGGGACATCGTGGAACCCCATGCCATCAAGCTCGGTGACAATGTGCGGCTCCCACCACATCAATGCCACGGGGATGGGCGCTGGCACAGTCGGGGCGACGGGAGCCCTAACGGGAGCGGGGACAGGCGCGGCGTCTTCCCGCAAGGCCGGTTCAAGCTCGTCCCAAAGTGCCTTATGTTCTTGAGACTCCGGGCTGGTGTCTTCCTCAGGAAACTGGAAGACTAAGGGCAGAGCATCGTGATGCGGCATGGCGTACGGTTAGGTTAGGCTAGTTGGAGGTAGATGACAGGAGAATCGGAGAGGAAGACAGAAGATTGTAGCGATACTGGGTAGTGCGGGGTTGATTTTAAACTGCGGCGACGGCGCCATTAAAAGTGGGGGCAGTTGGGACGAAGGTGGGTGGCAGAGCCTGGTCAAAGGGCTCGCCTCCTAGTGAGCCTACACAGCGGTCTGCTCGCACGCCTCCCGGTCAGCCGGCGCAGCGGTCTGCTTGCACGCCTCCCATCGACTCACACGCTTGCTCGGACGACACCTACCGATGAGAAGCGGGACTCATGGCAGCACGTAAACGCCCACGGTTTCAATAGTGAAAGCGGTCGCCTTAACGTGATAGGTCTTTGTTCCAAAATACCTTGGCTCTTCATTTGTGAACCTTCTCATAAGCAGCTTGTCTCAAATTGAAGAAAAAAATTACGTAGGAATATTTGTGCCATATCATGAGACCATGCTCAGTTTCATGAATTTCCGGTCACTTTTGGATTTTTTTGAAATTTAAAATCCGGGATTCGAAACAATATCGTAACCTGCATCATGTAATAAAGTTTCAAGCGATACATCTTTCCTGTTGTGTTTCTTAAGAAAGGATTTGGTCAAACATTTTGCTTAGTTAGACTTCAGACAAGTTATATATGCAAAGTAAAAGGATAATCCCTCTGTACCAGTGCATTGCCTGATATATTAACTCAAGTACTAGGCACGAACAAACGGGCTCAATTCTGTGCTCATCCTGGTGTAGTACTCCTATTAGTACTAGGCAATGGAGTTGACGGGTGACCTTGGGTAGCGGCGACCGAGGGAATTGAACCATGCTCAGCACCATAGGTAACGTTGTCTAGTTACTAAAGCATCCCTCCATTGTTCATCGGTAGTCATTATAGACCGGGGACATGAGGGGAATGTCCTAGGGCTGGAATTCTGGCCGCCAAATATTTCGACTCGAAATGCGGAGGCTCGACTGGTTGGGGTTGGCTAATGTGCGTACCATGCACGCCACCAGAAGGACACGGGCCCAGTTTTTTTAGGATCAACACGAGCTAGGGTCTGGCTGGTACACCGTTGGGTCCTACCATTCGAGAATACGAAAGGAATCTTTTAAATTGCCGAACGAATCTATGTGTATTACAATGCCCGTATTTTCCTTGCAAATAGTAATCTCAACGTGGTAATTGATTTATGACGAGTTCTTGAATTAGAGTGAGTTTGTGATATAGTGATCTCAACATGGATTTCACATTTCATGGTATCCCTAGTAAGTTTTTCATTGCAAATTCAAATTTAAAAGATGAACGGTATGGTGGTGAGAAAACTTTGTATGTATCAAGCATATGACCACACACACGCGCGCGCGCGAATACAAGAACAGTCCAATAAGTACAGTGCATCTATTTTCAAAACCATGCATGTATGACACGAATTCAGAAATACTCCTTCTGTTCCTAAATATTTGTCTTTTAGTGATTTCAACAAGTGGCTACATACGAAGCAAAATGAGTGAATCTACACTCTAAAATATGTCTATATACATCCGTATGTGGCAGTCCATTTGAAATCTCTACAAATACTAATATTTAGGAACGAAGGGAGTAAAATGTAAGACATGCATGGTCCTCAATTCGTTATTTAAAATAAACAGGAAACTGAAACATGAATATTAAGTCTAGTACTAGATACTCCCTCTGGTCCTTTTTACTCCGCGTATAAGAATTGTCTGAAGTCAAGCTTGATAAAGGTTGACCATATTTATATGAAAACATATTAATAACTACAAAACTTAATTTATACAATATGAAAACGAAAGTCATGACGCATCTAATGTTGTTGATTTTCACATTATGAATGTTGGTTTTTTCGGTCAAAGTTTACGATGTTTGACTTCAGACAAACCTTATATGTGAACTAAAAAGGACCAGAGGGAGTACATGCAAATGTTGTGTTTAGGCGGAGCTACGTAGATTGTCGGGGGTTAACCCCTCGACCTTACATAAAATTGTGAAGCTCTGTTTAGGATTGTTTAGATTGTATCATTTGAACATTATATTTGTCCCCACCCTCCCAAACACCGATTGGTTGTGCACCCCTCCTCCCCGGGAGAATATCATGTGCCCCAACACCTTAGATGCTATAGGCTGATACGAGTTGCTTGGAGCTTGTAGATCTGAGATATAGCAGCTCACAGGATGTCTTAATATTTTTACAGGAAACCTTAATGAGTTTGAGAATTGCACACAATTTGTAAAAAAACTACTCAGATGCCCTTGGATCCCATATCCAACGACCTCGAAGCTCGTATCACCGTAGCATCTAAGATGAAGGAGGACCTCATATTCTCGTGTATGTAATTATATCATGTGCTACAACACCTTAGATGCTTTGGTGATACAAGCTCTTTGGAGCCGTTGGACTTGTGATCCAACAACTCCTCGGTGGTTCGAATGTTTTTTTGCAAAAAAGCCCCCAAAGAGTTCGGCCACTGCTTACAAGCACAAAGACTACTCAGATGTCATTGGATCTCAGATCGAACGACCTTGAAGCTCATATCACCGTAGCATCCAAGATGCGAGAGAACCTGATGTTTTCTCGCATGGGAGAATATGTGGTGCTCCCGCACCGTAGATTCTATGGTGATACAAGTTCCCGGAGATCTAACAGCTCACAGTAGGAGGTTTGAATGTTTTTCCAATATACGCCTGAGAGAGTTTGGGAATTGCGCAGAAAGTACAAGTACTACGCATGTGGCATCTGATCACAGAACATACGACCTAGATGCTCGTATCACCGTAGCGGCTAATTAAGCTACGGGGAGCACCTAATATGAGCAACGGGGGCCGTTGGATCCAAGATGCAGCGGCACACACGAGGCCTGAATGTTTTATTTGCAAAAAAACCTTGGAGAGTTTGGAAATTGCGCATAATTACAAAGACTACTCCCAAGCCATTGGATCTCAGTTCGAACGACGTAAAAACTCGTATCACCATAGCATCTAAGCTGTGAGGTGGATGTGATATTCTATGCTGCTGTCATTTTTGTTCCTAAACTTGCAAAATACATGTAACTAGTGTCGTTACTTGTCTAACCGCGCAAAGTGTTTGTCCAAAAAAACCATCCTACACTGAAATATCGGAACAACACACGGGGGTCCCACTTTTCATTGATCAAATTTGGACCTAAAACTAACAAATCTGAAAGACAAGATTCGAACTGGCAACCTGGACTACAAAGCATAAGTCGATAGCCTGAAACAACAATGGTTGTTGGCTTTGTCCCCTAACTTGATTTTATATAGTCTTACGTTGAGTAGAGTATAGGGAGTGGCTCGTCAACACATGCATGACCGTTGACTCACTTACTGGTGGGTCCCAGGTCTGCGATCTCTCTCTCCTCTCCATCGTCTAACCTTTAGATGCACGGGCACACATGAAGAGCGGCGCTAGCTTGCCGTGGTGTTATTATAACTAAAAAAAGCTTGGAAAATAGATGAATCGCCTAGAACAAGAGACGTTGTGGCTGGTCATGACGGAGCTAACCACACCTATCCTCCGTGCCACGTTAGCATGATGAAGCTGTGTGGCTAGTGGGGTGTTTTCGACCGAAGACCGACTAGCTGGGTCCCGAGGTCGAACCATAGGTAGTACGTCTGTTACAGTATATTTTTACACGCACATTTTTCCTCTGTGCCGAGATGTGGCACACCCTACCGCGCGGTTTCGGGGTCCTCCCGGGTGGTGCACGCATATATTCTTCCTTGCCGAGACATGGGACGCCCGATGCCCTACCGCGCGTTTTCTGGGTCCTCCTCGGTCGTAGCACCGAAGCAAGTAAATGAGTCATCAAATCACGAAAGACCACCTTTCCCGTCGAGTACATCAGTGAAGCACGGTGGCTAGCTAGTTGGGCTAGTGTGATTGATTAGCTAGGCCGCCGCCACATTTGTTTTTTCACCCCTTTTTTATCTCCTTGCCGGCAGGTGAATTTAGATATCCACTGTGGCGTTGCTCTGGTCTTTGGGCGCGGCAGGCGCGGCAGGATTTTTAATTTTTTGATTGGTGGGAGCAGGCGCGGCAAGATTTTTAATTTTTTGATTGACGGGAGTAGGTGCGACAGCAATTAGTCACGATGACTCCGCCTGTAAAACCCACTGCTCCCTGATGTGAAAAGTCATCGACTGGTGTTTTCCCATGGTGAAAAACAAAAGATTCACCCCGCTCGTCGACTGACTCCCTCTGCCTTCCCGTAGATTGCATTGCCTTTCAGCCGTTTTGCCCCCTTTGCTTCCTCTCCCCATTGGTTCTACCTGGTGCCATGGCTGCGTAGCAGATCATGGAGTCTGAGGTGAGGCGCTTGACACAGGAGCTCCAGGCCAAGGATGCGGAGCTCAGGGCCAAGGACGTGGAGCTCCGTGAGCCCAAGGAGGAGAGGAGTGCCATGCTCCTCTGTTATGTGCGGGAGTTCACGGAGCTTCAAAAGCGGTAGGCGTCCACCACAAAGATGCTCGAGGCATCGGCGGCGTTGCTGCAGAAAACGGGAGATACGATAGGCCATCAGGGGAGCCGGCTGGAGCGCAAGCGGGCCGATCGTGACGAGGTCTAGGATTGCCTCAGCCGCTTGGTGGACCAAGTTGCCACGCACGTATTGCGGCTTCACAATGCCTACAGTCATGCCAGCGTGACCATGCCAGCCGTTGGGCTAAACCTTTTCGACCACCCCGTCGACTTCAACGAGTTGCGGCTTCCTGACCTGGTCTCCTTCTTCACCTATATCTCTGAGGAGCTGAGCCGTCTCCGCGCGATGGTGGGGGCGGATCTGGACAAGGAGGGGTTGCTGGCTGTCGTCGCCGTTGCCAGGCGAATACTCTCAGGGCTCCGTCACCGGAATCCATTCGTGCCATTGGACGCCGTCTTTGACGAGCTGGCTCTCGTCAACCGTGAGCGGGCTCTGCGGGCGGTTGCACCCTGCATCACCAATGTCGTGTGCCTCGAGAAGTAGAGGGACTTCGGTGGTGTTTAGGCATCCTCTGCATGGGCATGTCCATGTCTTGGCGCAACATGACCGTTGGATCAAACTCAGACGGTGCAGATCAGTCACTGTAGCACAAAGCGTGTGGGTGTGTTTGGTTGCATTCTCATCTCAATATAGTTGTTCCCTCTCCGTGCATGCTCATCCCAGCACCCCTCTTCATGCATGCTCCTAGTGTATTTGTGTTAACCTACTAGTGTGGACTCATGCACCCTTCATGCACTCTGCCAAAGACCTAAAAGTGGGTCGAGAAGGGAACTTTTGCTCCCATCCAGTGCACCCTTCATACACCCTGCCAAACACTGATTCGTGCTTCATATGGTTCATGTTCCGTGTAGTAGTATAGCACCGTACTCTCCGTGCGTTGTAGACCTAGTTCTGTTAACATTGATCCCAGCATTCATTCTCGACCGGACAGTAAAAAAAGGGGTACTATGTTACATTACTGTTCATATAGTTGACATGCGCACAACATCATTTGTTATCGTCATATCTTACTACACTGGCAATAAGATTATGTAGTACTGACGTATGAACCACTGCACCTGCCTAGCAGTAGGAGCACTGTGTAAGTTCAAGTGGCTGTCGTGTTTCGCGCTCCTCCGTCGTAAGAGTGGAAACGCTTGCTGTAATAATTTTTTTCTTCAGAAAAATAGTGGACACGCTCTACCGTGCGGATCCTCCTCGACGGGGAACCTTGCTACTCACTTTCGCCGACGTGTGGGACAGCCAACATCGGGGTCCACTAGCTATGCACTAAATTACTCCATAGTAGAGTGCCCAACTGCACGGTAGACTACCCCGATCGAAGCGCCGCAGTAATGCCCAATGAGCCGTCAAATCATAAAGCCCCCCTCCTTTCCAGCAGTAAGTTGGACGGACGAACCAACCATCATTTCACTCTTCTCTCTCAGCTTCCTCTCTACCCAACTCCCTTCTCCCTAATCTTGTTCCCCATTTCTTCAAGAAAACCTCGAGCTGCTTCTGCCATTGTTCTTCTCTCCCAAAGAAGGAAAGGTGAGCGCATCGATGGTGTTGATTCTGGCCAAGGCCCGGTCTTGCAACCCCGAGACTGATCCTATAACTCCCTCTCTATTCTTCTTTTGGGTTTGTGATTATAGTTTCTTTTCTTTTATTTCTATTTGACAGTTTCTTGATGGACGCTGGAGCACCGGCCGAAGTGATGTCTATGGCTCTGGACAAAACCGTCGAGGCTCATGGTACGAAGTAGTGCAAGCACCCCGCCGAGACTATCGCAGACAAGCTCAAAGCCATCGCCCTATCCAAGCCCCCCTCTCTGGGATCCCTCATTAAGCAAGTCCAGGTAATATCTCTTCTTGACGATCTTTTTCTCAATCTTGATCGTGTTTTTTCATCTAATACGCAGTACTAGTACTAGTAATACAACTTTCTGGGTGATCTTGCATGTGATTTTTGTGTGCCAAATGACGGTTCTAAATTCCTCTTTTGACCAAAACATGCGAGAGGTTGACACTGATTTCTTCTAGATTACTTTCAACTACTTTATGAACATCAATGCTACCTTTGAAGAGGGTATATTTGCCTCAGTAACTTGTGTTATGGACTAGCAAGATGCCCATGCGTTGCACGGAACATCAAGATGCATTTGTATGAGTAGTTTATCTTGTGGGAGAAAAGGATGAGCGAGGGAAGGCCTGATTTGCAAATGTGGAGAGGGGTGTGGGTATCTTTCTTCAAAATTGCCATAGTTTCCTTCCTAGCCATCGGATATAAATCGGATGGCCTATATTGCAGGATGGCAGGCACACCATCAGCACCAACTCTGTTTTTTTATAAGAGTAGAGATATTGCAAGTAATCCCTCTGGCCTCATGCCTTTGAAGACATGTTCTAGTGTCTTTGTTCACTCATTTCTGTGCGTATATGTAGTCATATATGGAGTAAAATATCGAAAATCATCTTATATTTTTGAAAGGAGGTAGTAATAATATTTGGTTTCTGTTTGAATTAGAACCAGGTCCGTGGTGGAGATGAAGTTCTCAAAGTCATGTCGTGTGAACTGGAAGACCTGAGGATGAGTTCTACCGCTAAACTATCCAGCTGATGTATCCTTGTCGCCACGTGTCCTGAACTAGTGTTGTCCTGTAGCATTGTTGGCAAGCGTGTTCTCGAGGTTGTACTTGACCACAACAATTTTCTGGTTGTGCCTTCGATTACAAAGGGTGTGGTTCTTGTAAATCTTCCCGACAAATCTGATGCGGCCTGTCTTCATCGTCATGTTTATGAGTGGAAAGACCACTCTATTAGGTTCTCCAAGGTTGACGAGATGGTGATGGTGCAGGTAGACATCTCTCATGAAGTCCATGGCCTAGTTAGTTATGCGGGGTTCATCCTGTATGTCGGTGGCAGGAAATAGTCTGCAGAGTTTAATTATTACAACTTTGCTTGTCTGTAGTAAGTACTATTGTTCAGTACTTGATTTGTGTTTGTGAACCCTGTATTGTTTAGTACTGTCGCTTTTGGTGTGTGGTGAGTCCTGAGAACAGTCTATGTTAATGTCTATCCACTCAAATTCAGTATGTATATTTTGAAGTACCCAGATCATCTTTTTTGTGAGGACGGTTTATCAATTATGGTTACACTCCAATATATGTATGCATTGCAGGGTTTATCGCACCCACCAGGATTTCTAGTCCCATGGATGTTCGGTCCATATGATTTGTCACGACATTTGGACTGTCCTGCTTGTGGGAGTAGGCGGGCACCCTGCATGCCATGTGTAGTTGGACGATCAATCTTCTGTTTAGTACTTCAACATAGTGATTTCCTGGTAAGGATTCACTCGTGTCACATCAAGTAAATCTTATTTATTTACTGTCTAAATATGATTGATTTAATGTCATGTTTTCTTTCTTTTGCTGCAATTTTATGATGCAGGTTTTGCCATGTGACATTCATCACAGAATAAACTATTTGGTTTGCTCTACGATGACTTTTTTTGCAGGTTTCACTTCTTATGTCGTGTGAATAATGAAGGCACTGTCCATCACTTATATTACTGGAAAAAATGGGATCAGTCTGTTGTCTAAGTACAAGTTGAATCCCTATGATGAACTGCAGTTTGGTTTAACAAACATGCCATAATTAGTCCTTCTCGCGTTTAAAAGAAAAGAAGAAAAAGACTGGATCACGGTCACGGAGCCTAGTCAAGTTAGAAAGCTGATCATAGCAGACCAGACATGATCACAGCTGTCTCGCACATCGGTACCACCTTCAGCAACGGATCAAGTACCGGCAATTGCTCTAGCACTAACAGCGGCTGTAGTTCAGTCTGATCCAGCTGAGGATTGGGCACCGACCGCGTCAGCGGATCAGGCTGATCTACCGGAGGATCGGGCATCGACACCGGCACCTGCTCCAACACCGGCACCAGCTCTACAAGGAGCACCATCTCCGGCACCAGCATCGGCACTACTAGTCGCACTGGCACGAGTGTAGGGGAACGTAGCAGAAATTCAAAATTTTCTACGCATCACCAAGATCAATCTATGGAGTCATCTAGCAACGAGGGAAGGGGAGTGCATCTACATACCCTTGTAGATCGCGATTCGGAAGCGTTGCAAGAACGCGGATGAAGGAGTCGTACTCGTAGCAATTCAGATCGCGGTTGATTCCGATCTAAGCACCGAAGAACGGTGCCTCCGCGTTCAACACACGTGCAGCCCGGTGACGTCTCCCACGCCTTGATCCAGCAAGGAGAGAGGGAGAGGTTGGGGAAGACTCCATCCAGCAGCAGCACGACGGCGTGGTGGTGATGGAGGAGCGTGGCAATCCCGCAGGGCTTCGCCAAGCACCGCGGGAGAGGAGGAGGAGGAGGTAGGGCTGCGCCAGGGAGAGGAAAACTCATGTGTTTGCAGCCCCCAATACCTCAACTATATATAGGGGAGAGGGAGGGGGCTGCGCCCCCTCTAGGGTTTGCACCCCAATGGGTGCGGCAGCCCCAAAACCCATCTAGGGCGGCGGCCAAGGGGAGAGAGGGGGAAACTTGCCCCCCAAGCAAGGTGGAGGCGCCCCCTCCCCAAACCCTAGGCGCCTTGGGCCTCTTGTGGGGGGGGGGGCGCACCAGCCCACCTGGGGCTGGTCCCCTCCCACACTTGGCCCATGCAGCCCTCTGGGGCCGGTGGCCCCACTTGGTGGACCCCCGGGACCCTCCCGGTGGTCCCGGTACATTACCGATAACACCCGAAACTTTTCCGGTGACCAAAACAGGACTTCCCATATATAAATCTTTACCTCCGGACCATTCCGGAACTCCTCGTGACGTCCGGGATCTCATCCGGGACTCCGAACAACATTCGGTAACCACGTACATACTTTCCCTATAACCCTAGCGTCATCGAACCTTAAGTGTGTAGACCCTACGGGTTCGGGAACCATGCAGACATGACCGAGACGTTCTCCGGTCAATAACCAACAGCGGGATCTGGATACCCATGTTGGCTCCCACATGTTCCACGATGATCTCATCGGATGAACCATGATGTCGGGGATTCAATCAATCCCGTATTCAATTCCCTTTGTCTATCGGTATGTTACTTGCCCGAGATTCGATCGTCGGTATCCCGATACCTTGTTCAATCTCGTTACCGGCAAGTCTCTTTACTCGTTCCGTAACACATCATCCCGTGATCAACTCCTTGGTCACATTGTGCACATTATGATGATGTCCTACCGAGTGGGCCCAGAGATACCTCTCCGTTTACACGGAGTGACAAATCCCAGTCTCGATTCGTGCCAACCCAACAGACACTTTCGGAGATACCTGTAATGCACCTTTATAGCCACCCAGTTACGTTGTGATGTTTGGTACACCCAAAGCATTCCTACGGTATCCGGGAGTTGCACAATCTCATGGTATAAGGAACTGATACTTGACATTAGAAAAGCTCTGAGCAAACGAACTACACGATCTTGTGCTAGGCTTAGGATTGGGTCTTGTCCATCACATCATTCTCCTAATGATGTGATCCCGTTATCAACGACGTCCAATGTCCATGGTCAGGAAACCGTAACCATCTATTGATCAACGAGCTAGTCAACTAGAGGCTTACTAGGGACATGGTGTTGTCTATGTATCCACACATGTATCTGAGTTTCCTATCAATACAATTCTAGCATGGATAATAAACGATTATCATGAACAAGGAAATATAATAATAACCTATTTATTATTGCCTCTAGAGCATATTTCCAACAGTCTCCCACTTGCACTAGAGTCAATAATCTAGTCCACATCACCATGTGATTAACACTCATAGGTCACATCACCATGTGACCAACATCCAAAGAGTTTACTAGAGTCAACAATCTAGTTCACATCACTATGTGATTAACACTCAATGAGTTCTGGTTTGATCATGTTATGCTTGTGAGAGAGGTTATTAGTCAACGGGTCTAAACCTTTCAGATCCGTGTGTGCTTTACGAATATCTATGTCATCTTGTGGATGCTACCACGCGCTATTTAGAGCCATTTCAAGTATCTGCTCTACTATACGAATCTGGTTTACTACTCAGAGTCATCCGGATTAGTGTCAAAGTTCGCATCGACGTAACCCTTTACGACGAACTCCTTTTCACCTCCATAATCGAGAAAATTCCTTAGTCCACTAGATACTGAGGATAAGTCCGACCGCTGTCATGTGATCCATTCCCAGATCACTATTGTACCCCTCGACCAACTCATGGCAAGGCACACTTCATGTGCGGTACACAACATAGCATACTGTAGAGCCTACGTCTAAAGCTTAGGGGACGACCGTCGTCCTTTCTCTCTCTTCTGCTGTGGTCAGGTCTTGAGTCTTACTCAATACTCACACCTTGTAACACAGCCAAGAACACCTTCTTTGCTGATCTATTTTTGAACTCTTTCAAAATCATGTCAAGGTGTGCGTTCTTTGAAAGTATCATCAGGCGTCTTGATCTATCTCTATAGATCTTGATCCCCAATATGTAAGCAGCTTTATCCAGGTCTTCCTTTGAAAAACTCCTTTCAAACAACCCTTTATGCTTTCCAGAAATTTTACATCATTTTGGATCAACAATATGTCATTCACATATACTTATCAGAAATGTTGTAGCGCTCCCACTCACTTTATTGTAAATACAAGTTTCTAACAAACTTTGTATAAACCCAAAAACTTTGATCACTCCATCAAAGCGTATATTCTGACTCCGAGATGCTTGCTCTAATCAATGGAAGGATCGCTGGAGCTAGCATACCTTTTAGCATCCTTAGGATCGACAAAACCTTTCTAATTGTATCACATACAACCTTTCCTTACAAAAACTGGTAAGGAAACTTGTTTTTGACATCCATCTGCCAGATTTCATAAATGCAGCTAATGCTAACATGATTCCGACAGACTTAAGCATCGCTACGGATGAGAAAATCTCATCGTAGTCAACTCCTTTGAACTTGTGAAAATACTCTTTGCCACAAGTCGAGCTTCATAGACGGTAACATTACCGTCCATGTCCGTCTTTTTCTTAAAGATCCATTTATCTCGGATTTCATGGCTTCTAACCATTTGTCGGAATATGGGCCCACCATCGCTTCTCCATAGCTCGTAGGTTCAGTATTGTCCAACAACTTGATATCCCAGACAGGATCACGTACCACTCTGATGTAGCACGCATCCTCGTCGTCCTACGAGGTTTGGTAGTGACTTGATCCGAAGTTTCATGATCACTATCATAAGCTTCCACTTCAATTGGTGTAGGTGCTACAGGAACAACTTCCTGTGCCCTGCTACACACTAGTTGAAGTGACGGTTCAATAACCTTATCAAGTCTCCACCATCCTCCCACTCAATTCTTTTGAGAGAAAATTTTCCTCGAGAAAGGACTCGTTTCTAGAAGCAATTACTTTTGCTTCCAGATCTGAAATAGGAGGTACACCCAACTGTTTTGGGTATTCTATGAAGATGCATTTATCCGCTTTGGGTTCGAGCTTATCAGCCTGAAACTTTTCCACATAAGCGTCGCAGCCCCAAACTTTTAAGAAACGACAACTTAGGTTTCTCTAAACGGTGTCGTCTCAACGGAATTGCGTGGTGCCCCTTTTAAAGTGAATGCGGTTGTCTCTAATGCCTAACCCATAAACGATAGTGGTAATTCGATAAGAGACATCATGGTATGCACCATATCCAATAGGGTGCAGTTATGATGTTCGGACACACCATCACACTATGGTGTTCCAGGCGGTATTAACTGTGAAACACTTTCCACAATGTCTTAATTGTGTGCCAAACTCGTAACTCAGATACTCATCTCTATGATCATATCACAGACATTTTATCCTCTTGTCACGACAATCTTCAACTTCACTCTGAAATTATTTGAACCTTTCAATAATTCAGACTTGTGTTTCATCAAGTAAATACACTCAACATCTACTCAAATCATCTGTGAAGTAAGAACATAACGATATCCACTGCATGCCTCAGCACTCATTGGACTGCATACATCAAAATGTATTACTTCCAACAAGTTGCTCTCTTGTTCCATCTTACTGAAAATCGAGGCCTTTAAGTCATCTTGCCCATGTGGTATGATTTGCATGTCTCAAGTGATTCAAAATCAAGTGAGTCCAAACGATCCATCTGCATGGAGTTTCTTCATGCATATATACCAATAGACCTGGTTCGCATGTCTCAATCTTTTTCAAAAACGAGTGAGTCCAAAGATCCATCTACATGGAGCTTCTTCATGAGTTCTATACCAATATGACTCAAATGGCAGTGCCACAAGTATGTGGAACTATCATTACTATTTATATCTTTTGGCACGAACATGTGTATTACTACGATCGAGATTCATTTTAGGTGCAACACCATTGAAGGTATTATTCAAATAAATAGAGTAACCATTATTCTCCTTAAATGAATAACCTTATTGCGATAAACATAATCCAATCATGCTCAACGCAAACACCAAATCTCGATGGTAGAGGGAGCATGCGATGCTTGATCACATCAACCTTGGAAACACTTCCAACACATATCGTCATCTCACCTTTAGCTAGTCTCCGCTTATTCCGCAGCTTTTATTTCGAGTTACTAACACTTAGCAACTGAACCGGTATCTAATACCCCAGTGTTGCTAGGAGTACTAGTAAAGTACACATTCATATAACGTATATCCAATATACTTCTGTCGACCTTGCCCGCCTTCTCATCTACCAAGTATCTAGGGTAGTACTGCTTCAGTGACCGTTCCCCTCATTACAGAAGCACTTAGTCTCGGGCTTGGGTTCAACCTTGGGATTCTTCACTAGAGCAGCAAACGACTTGCTGTTTCATGAAGTATTCCTTTTGCCCTTGCCCTTCTTAAACTAGTGGTTTTACTAACCATCAACAACTGATGCTCCTTCTTGATTTCTACTCTCGCGGTGCGAATAGCTCAAGGATCATCATAACTATCCCTGATATGTTATAGTTCATCACGAAGCTCTACTAGCTTGGTGGCAGTGACTATGGAGAACTATCACTATCTCATCTAGGAGATTAACTCCCACTCGATTCAAGCGATTGTGGTACTCAGACAATCTGAGCACATGCTCAACGATTGAGCTTTTCTCCCTTAGTTTGCAGGCTTAAGAAACTTGTCAGAGGTCTCATACCTCTTGACGTGGGCACTAGTCTGAAATCCCAATTTCAGTCTTCGGAACATCTCATATGTTCTGCGATGTTTCAAAACCGTCTTTGGTGCCACAATTCTAAACCGTTAGCATTACGCACTGAACTATCACGTAGTTATCAAAACGTGTATGTCAGATGTTCCGCAACATCTACAGACGACGCTGAGGTTCAGCACACCGAGCGGTGCATTAAGGACATAAGCCTTCTGTGCAGCAATGAGGACAATCCTCAGTTTACGGACCCAGTCTGCATAATTGCTACTACCAACTTTCAACTAAATTTTCTCTAGGAACATATCTTAAACAGTAGAACTAAAGCGCAAGCTATGGCATAATTTGCAAAGACTTTTTGACTATGTTCATGATAATTAAGTTCACCAGATTAATGAACTCCCACTCAGATAGACATCCCTCTAGTCATCTAAGTGATACATGATCCGAGTCAAACTAGGCCGTGTCCGATCATCACGTGAGACGGACTAGTCATCATCGGTGAACATCTCCATGTTGATCGTATCTTCTATACGACTCATGCTCGACCTTTCGGTCTCTTGTGTTCCGAGGCCATGTCTGTACATGCTAGGCTTGTAAAGTCAACCTAAGTGTTTCGCATGTGTTTCGAGGCCATGTTTGTACATGCTAGGCTCGTCAACACCCGTTGTATTCGAACGTTAGAATCTATCACACCCGATCATCACGTGGTGCTTCGAAACAACGAACCTTCGCAACGGTGCACAGTTAGGGGGAACACTTCTCTTGAAATTTTAGTAAGGGATCATCTTACTTACTACCATCGTTCTAAGCAAATAAGATGCATAACATGATAAACATCACATGCAATCAAATAGTGACATGATATGGCCAATATCAATTTGCTCCTTTGATCTCCATCTTCGGGGCACCATGATCATCTTTGTCACCGGCATGACACCATGATCTCCATCATCATGATCTCCATCATTGTGTCTTCATGAAGTTGTCACGCCAACGATTACTTCTACTTCTATGGCTAACGCGCTTAGCAATAAAGTAAAGTAATTTACATGGCGTTATTCAATGACACGCAGGTCATACAAAAAATAAAGACAACTCCTATGGCTCCTGCCGGTTGTCATACTCATCGACATGCAAGTCGTGATTCCTATTACAAGAATATGATCAATCTCATACATCACATATACCATTCATCACATCTTCTGGCCATATCACATCACATAGCACATGCTGCAAAAACAAGTTAGACGTCCTCTAATTGTTGTTGCAAGTTTTTACGTGGCTTGTATAGGTTTCTAGCAAGAACGTTTCTTACCTACGTAAAACCACAACGTGATATGCCAATTTCTATTTACCCTTCATAAGGACCCTTTTCATCGAATCCTATCCGACTAAAGTGGGAGAGACAGACACCCGCTAGCCACCTTATGCATCTAGTGCATGTCAGTCGGTGGAACCTGTCTCACGTAAGAGTACGTGTAAGGTCGGTCTGGGCCGCTTCATCCCACGATGCCGCCGAATCAAGATAAGACTAGTAACGGCAAGTAAATTGAGAAAATTGACGCCCACAACTACTTTGTGTTCTACTCGTGCATACAAACTACGCATAGACCTAGCTCTGATACCACTGTAGGGGAACGTAGCAGAAATTCAAAATTTTCTACGCATCACCAAGATCAATCTATGGAGTCATCTAGCAACGAGGGAAGGGGAGTGCATCTACATACCCTTGTAGATCGCGATGCGGAAGCGTTGCAAGAACGCGGATGAAGGAGTCGTACTCGTAGCGATTCAGATCGCGGTTGATTCCGATCTAAGCACCGAAGAATGGTGCCTCCGCGTTCAACACACGTGCAGCCCGGTGACGTCTCCCACGCCTTGATCCAGCAAGGAGAGAGGGAGAGGTTGGGGAAGACTCCATCCAGCAGCAGCACGACGGCGTGGTGGTGATGGAGGAGCGTGGCAATCCCGTAGGGCTTCGCCAAGCACCGCGGGAGAGGAGGAGGAGGAGGTAGGGCTGCGCCAGGGAGAGGAAAACTCATGTGTTTGCAGCCCCCAATACCTCAACTATATATAGGGGAGAGGGAGGGGGCTGCGCCCCCTCTAGGGTTTCCACCCCAAGGGGTGCGCAGCCCCAAAACCCATCTAGGGCGGCGGCCAAGGGGAGAGAGGGGGAAACTTGCCCCCCAAGCAAGGTGGAGGCGCCCCCTCCCCAAACCCTAGGCGCCTTGGGCCTCTTGTGGGGGGGGGGGGCGCACCAGCCCACCTGGGGCTGGTCCCCTCCCACACTTGGCCCATGCAGCCCTCTGGGGCCGGTGGCCCCACTTGGTGGACCCCCGGAACCCTCCCGGTGGTCCCGGTACATTACCGATAACACCCGAAACTTTTCCGGTGACCAAAACAGGACTTCCCATATATAAATCTTTACCTCCGGACCATTCCGGAACTCCTTGTGACGTCCGGGATCTCATCCGGGACTCCAAACAACATTCAGTAACCACGTACATACTTTCCCTATAACCCTAGCGTCATCGAACCTTAAGTGTGTAGACCCTACGGGTTCGGGAACCATGCAGACATGACCGAGACGTTCTCCGGTCAATAACCAACAGCGGGATCTGGATACCCATGTTGGCTCCCACATGTTCCACGATGATCTCATCGGATGAACTACGATGTCGGGGATTCAATCAATCCCGTATTCAATTCCCTTTGTCTATCGGTATGTTACTTGCCCGAGATTCGATCGTCGGTATCCCGATACCTTGTTCAATCTCGTTACCGGCAAGTCTCTTTACTCGTTCCGTAACACATCATCCCGTGATCAACTCCTTGGTCACATTGTGCACATTATGATTATGTCCTACCGAGTGGGCCCAGAGATACCTCTCCGTTTACACGGAGTGACAAATCCCAGTCTCGATTCGTGCCAACCCAACAGACACTTTCGGAGATACCTGTAATGCACCTTTATAGCCACCCAGTTACGTTGTGACGTTTGGTACACCCAAAGCATTCCTACGGTATTCGGGAGTTGCACAATCTCATGGTCTAAGGAACTGATACTTGACATTAGAAAAGCTCTGAGCAAACGAACTACACGATCTTGTGCTAGGCTTAGGATTGGGTCTTGTCCATCACATCATTCTCCTAATGATGTGATCCCGTTATCAACGACATCCAATGTCCATGGTCAGGAAACTGTAACCATCTATTGATCAACGAGCTAGTCAACTAGAGGCTTACTAGGGACATGGTGTTGTCTATGTATCCACACATGTATATGAGTTTCCTATCAATACAATTCTAGCATGGATAATAAACGATTATCATGAACAAGGAAATATAATAATAACCTATTTATTATTGCCTGTAGGGCATATTTCCAACAACGAGCACCAGCAACGGCTCCGGCACCTGCACCAACACTTGCACTTGCATCTGCTCCGGCCCGTGCAGCGACAACGGAACCAGCAGTTGTACTGGCAACAGACTGGGCTGCAGTTCGCACTGCATATACCAAAGTCCTTACAAAAACCGACATGTCCACCTTCTTGGTAAGCATTGGCCGCCCAAGTGCTTCGTTCTTTTTTCTTTGCATGTTGTTTCACATGATTCACTGTGTTGATCTAACTGTTTGCATATGTCTTCTTGTTTACAAACAAAGAATTCCTAGAGCAACAAGGGAGTCGTTCAACAATCCGGGCGACCATGGCCAAGTTTCTCTTACCATGCGCAGCCTTGGTGTGAATGAACCTGCTCAATATACCGTAAGTACAAAGGATGGTCGCATGATGATTGATGCTAAAGGATGGTCAAGGTTCAAACTCTAAATCATATCTTGCAGTACAGGATGATGTCAAAATCGAACTTTCTCGGCAAGGAGAGCTGGTCCAGATCAACTTTGAAATTCTTCAGTAGCAGCACGCAACTGCCGAACTAATCTATCCTTCGAGAGATTTTGATGTAATAATCTGGCATGGTGAAACAAGTGTCGTGTGTGTATAAGTAGTATAGGACAGTATTATTTATCACGTGGTATATCGTTGATAGAATTGCAACTCTGATTGCTGGTTAGGAACTGTCGATTTCATTCTAACAACTGTCGTGCTTGTCTGAGTATTATATTCTCAGCTGAACCCCCATAATGCCTGTGCGTTGCACGTAACATCAAGATGCATTTGTATGAGTATTTTATCTTGTGAGAGAAAAGGATGAATGAAGGAAGGCCTTATTTGCAACTGTGGAGAGGTGTGTGGGTGCCTTTTTGCAAAATTGCCATTGTTTCCTTCCTATCCGTCAAATATAAATCGGACGTCCTATATTGCAGGATGGCAGGCACACCATCATCACCAACTCTGTTTTTTATAATTATATAACTAGCAAGATGCCCGTGCGTTGCACGTAACATCAAGATGCATTTGTATGAGTAGTTTATCTTGTGAGAGAAAAGGATGAACGAGGGAAGGCCTTATTTGCAAATATGGAGAGGTGTGTGGGTACCTTTTTGTAAAATTGCCATAGTTTCCTTCCTATCCGTTAGATATACGGACGGCCTATATTGCAGGATGGCAGGCACACCATCATCACCAACTCTATTTTTTATAAGAGTGTAGATATATGTTATATATATTCCCCTTAATTTTTCTTATGTATAAAGTTGTGATATAAAAGATTTTTATATTTCTTTATAGAGGGAGTATGTCTCTGTCAAAAATATATTTATGTGTAACTAGTTACCCCTGTCTTTCTACTTCCTTGCGCCTGATATGTGGGGCATCCGGCAACGGGGTCCACGTGCCATATGCTCAAAATTAGAGTGCACAACTGCACGGTAGACACACCCCGGTCGTAGCGCCGCAGTAATGCCTAATGAGCCATCAAATCACAAAACCCCCCACCTTTCCAGCTTTAGCAGTAAGCTAGACGGACGAAGCGACAATATTTCACTGGGCCTGAATCCCCTTCTCCCTCGTCTGCTTGTTCAGGGAAAACCCCCTCTTGGCGATTGCATAGGGTTTTCTCATGGAAAACCAGGTACGAATTCTTCATCCATCCCCGATAAACCCAAGTCGCTTGGTCGCGGGTAATCCTAGAATGGCAGCCACCGCCGTTGATGCATTTTTCTTCCTACTGAATCTAGTGTGTTTCATTTGCAGTGCCCAAAGTGCGAGGACCCTACAGGTTTCTGCGCCCTCGGTGAGATGCCACACTTGTTCCTTCTCATCTTAACACAGGATTTTAAAACGTGCACAGTATGTTCCTAGAATCCTCTTTTCTATCCGGGAGTGTGGGGTTTTTTGAACATGTTGTCGACTAATTTGGAAAGTTTGCTAAATTTGGATAAAAGGTACTAGTACCATGGTCAACACTGACGTGAAGGAGGAAATTATTTCTAGATTTGGATAGGGAATACATTTTGTTCTCATATTATTTTCCCTGCAATGCATTCCTTGCTCTGCCAGAACACATACTCAAGATGCTCGGCCTTGCCATAACTGAATACACCAGTTTAATGGTCACATTGAAAACAAGCCATGGATATAAGTTCCGAGTTGGGTTCTTGAACCAAGAAGATCGCTGCTTTTTATGGCTGAACTTGGATACACTTTCTCAAGTGTTACAGACTGAAAGTTGGCGCACGAATGTTGACGGAAATAGCAGAACCTGGTCTCATCTTCACTGCGATCTTCCACCCCAACGTTGTTCCAATCGTTCATCCATGTTAGTTTGTATCTGGTTCTTGCTTGTTGCGTCGATTACTTCTTAATCCACCTATTCTGTCTAACTAATCACAATTTAACTTTAGAAGTAGCAATGAATCTCTCACGAAGATGCTACTTCTGACTAATATTTCTTATAATTGGTGGCACGTGTAGGTTTTTTCAAAGTTAAGCAGGCTACTCGTTTGTTATTCTATAAGAACTCGGCTGTTACTGATGGCACTAAAGTTAACTAGGATGACATCCACAAGTTCCTACACTTTATTTATCGTCTTGAGGTCCTTGTGGGGCATTTCAATGGTGGAAGGCCACATGGGACATGTGTGCCACTACTGCACTCGTTGAACAGGTCCAACTGTGTCGAGAAACTTATGGTACGAGCTGTTTTCTGTTATATATGTTGTTCATAAACTCTTGCTTATACACAGGTTTACAGCTGTGATCTTCTTGAAACAGAAACTGCCCAGTTCTATTGTTCCTATACAGATGCCTGACCATGGTCGGGTTAGACTTGCGCTTGGTCAAAAAATGATGTTTATGTCGACCTACTCCATTCCCCTTGGAGGTGAAAAGATACATATTCATGGGTGGTCTCAAATAATGAAGGCCCGTCCATCTTGGAGAATAGGACAGAAGATTATGTTCATGCTTTTCCATGGCTCTAAAGCGAATATCCTATTTATTGACCACATTGCGAGATGAAGCCGCTTTCAGAAGGTTGTGGATGCACGGGGTGGCACTTGGGCCTTGTCCTGGGGCTTGGCTGCCTCACCATTGTTTAACTATAGGAGAAGTAGCACTGTTCGAGGCGTGCTTTGTATGGTTGAACCTGTATAAGTACTCATACTGGTTTCAGCTACGGTTGTTAAGTGCCCCTACTGGTTTCAGTTAAGGTTGTTAAGTACTCCTGCTGCTTTTACAGTCTGTCGTGTTTCTTCAGTCATGTCTTCCTCTAGCCGCCAAAACCAAACCAGCGCCGGCGGGGCCGCCTGCTTCCGCCTCCCATGGCTGGTTGCGCCTCAGCGCACGCATAGCTGCCCCACCATCTCCGAGGCCTCGCCGTCGACCTCCGTGCGCTTTGGTGCGCTCGCCGCAGCGCCGCCCTCTCGCGTTTTTAACATGGTCAACAAACAAGAGGAATCGGCAGAGGACTGTACGTGGAGAGGATGACAGTAGGGGCCCACCATGTCCATGGCCGTACGCAAGGAAGTTCCTCATTTTTTGTTATATATACTCCATTGTCAGCGTATGGAAAAAGAAAATGCTTCCTCCTAGTGGTTTCTTGACATCTGGGACCCACGACATTGTCAGCGTATATAGCTAATAGACAAGAGAACAACACAAGATCGGCTGACACCTGGGACATAGCTGCTCGAGCGGTATTTTTTTTGTTATTGTTGAGATAGAGCAGGGTTTCAACTCGGCCGTGGCCCGTCTAGCCCAGGCTTATATTTTATGTTCACCACATGACCAGCCCAGCTATTTTTTCTTTGTGAAAATGAGCCCAGTTATTTTTTCTGAAGAATACCCAATCCAGACCTACTTATTTTTCTACCCCCTGATGGGCTGCAACTCTTTGAAGACGCCTGCAAATCTTGGAAGTAATGTGAAATGGGCTGTAAATATAAAAAAACAGATGACAAATTGGCAATTACTTTATAATTTCTGATTTTTTTTCGCATTTTCAGATTCGAATTTCACTGGGCTTTAATCTAATTTATATATATCTTCAAAGTACTTTAAATCTGGCTCGACATTTCGGTATTGAAAATAGTTTGGAACCCACAAAAATATGCGAAATTTTGTTTAAATTTTTAACCCTTGCCCTGGCCAACGAAAAAAATGGACTGCAATAAATTGAATAAGAAGTAGCAATGAGCTATATATAAATTATTAAAAAAATAGGGAATGGTCTGACTTGCGGGCCTATTAAGTTGAAGCGTATGCAAGATTTTTTTACTTATTATATACGTCAACAAACGATTCTAGTAGTCGTAACCGTTGGATGTCAATCCAATGGCCGTCGTGTTTCTTCAATCTCTGATCTTCTTGCTCCAGCCACGAAATCCAGCACCGGCGGGACCGCATGCTCCCGCCTCCCGTGGCCGGCTATGCTGCCGCGCAGGCCTCACCGCCCCTACTACTCCCACCGCTGGCCAGGCCATCCCACTACTCACCCACATCCCTCCACTGCTATGTCTTCGCCGCCTCCGGGTCATTCCCTTCCTGGGTCTCGTCGTCGTCCATCGCGCTGGTGTTCTCGGCACGTTGTCAACAAACGACAACATCAGAAGAGGGATGTACATGGAGAGGCTGACAATTGGGACCCACATGGTCCATGGCCGCACGCTAGTAAGTACCTCCTTATTACGCCAAAAAGAATGAATACTCCCAATGAATATTCCACGACAGTTGGTGCCCACCGTGGGGCCTGCGCACGGTGGTGTTGAGTTCTTGGAGGGATTTCCCCCAGGGATTGAGAAGTTCGCGATTGATCAGACGAAGAAGAATTCGTGAGAAGCTAGGGTTACGTCGGTTTGCGCCATAGCAAGTCGCCAAGCCCGACCAAGGAAAGAATACATATATATCCAGATTCGCATGTGACACGATCCATTGTGATGCAACCCGATGCGCTGATTACTGCAATGGATGAGTGTTTATTACGCATGGCTGTTATCACACCCGCCAAGCAAATCAGGTAGAGTTGTTTTTTCGTCAAGTCAACATCTACTCCTGAGGATATCAGGCGTGTTTTCTGCTGCTACTTTATCCGATCGCTACTAAACAACCAGGAGAAAACCTACTACTAGGAGGATCGCTGGTTTCCTTCGGTCCCGATGGGAGGTCCTAGCCCGTGTATGCTTCGGAGATTAAAATCAAAACATTGCTAGTCCACAACCCGGAAAAGATGCCCACGACCCGTTGCTGGTCTCGACTCCGCCTTCCCATTCGAGTTGCCATCGTGCCTTGTCTCCCATCCGAGTGGCAGTCGCGCCTCGTCTCCGGTCTGAGTCGCCGTCACCAACCTGTTTTCGTGGCCGACGAGCCGCTTCTACAATGCTTGCCTCGTCGAGCCGCCCGCTCTGTAGTGGCCGAGCACCGCCTACTCCCACGGCCAGGGCTAAGTCGCTGTCTGGTGACACTCTAGCCGCGGCCGATGCACCGATCCGCCCGTCTCCGTGG
Source organism: Aegilops tauschii subsp. strangulata (assembly GCF_002575655.3). Classification (NCBI taxonomy): domain Eukaryota; kingdom Viridiplantae; phylum Streptophyta; class Magnoliopsida; order Poales; family Poaceae; genus Aegilops; species Aegilops tauschii. Next base: position 176,498,068 of record NC_053038.3, on the reverse strand, counting down.
TTACAGGCTCGCCTCCGACGTTTGTCTCCACCAACAGCTAGCCGCGGGTTCGTCCTGCGCCGAGCTGCCCGTTTCGCCGAAGCCTCCGTCGCAATGAGCTACTCGTCAGTCATCAAGTCGCCTTTGCTGTCGGGCCTTTTCCTGAGCCGTCGAGCTCGCAGACGCGCGTTGAGCTGCCGAGCCACTTCAGCTGCCTCCGCCACCAGTCCGACCCACCGCAGTTGCGGCCTTGCCTCACCGGCCTACTACCTCAGCACCCGTGAGCTGCCCAGCCAGGTGCCCAATGCTGCGCATCAAGCGCACATCGAGCCGCCCTCCCTCCCGCACGAGCTCCCGCCTGCGGCCTTCAGCCGCCGCTTCCGCCGTCGCTCGCGTGCGACCGGTTTAGGCCATGGCCACAGCCGTCGTCCGCAAAGCCGCCATTTGTCTCGTGCACGCCGAACGAGCGCCTGTCGTCCGAACCGCGCATTGAGTCGCCCCGGCCAGGCAGCTTCGTCATTCGCCCCATCACCGCTGGCTCTGTCGTGCTACAGCGCCCCTGCCTTCATCTCTGTTGCAGGCTTGTTCTGCTCGCCGTGGCCTCAACTCAGAGCCGCCGCTTCCGCCAAGCTGCTCATTTCCGCCTCGCTTCTGCGGGCCTCATGCCGTCCAAGCTGGCCGCTTACCTCTGCCTCCAGCACTGAGGCTGTAACCCGCTCGTTATCGTCGGCTCACCTCGCGATGAGGCGCCAGGTTCAGCTGCTGCATAAAGTTCAGTGCGCAATGATCTAGCAAAAGCAACGTAGGAGAGAGCATGCCCACTTCACGAGAAGATTGGTTATCCAGCCGGCTAAGTCCCACGTGAAGCATTCAGACTATATAAAAAACCGCAGTAGCAGTATTACATTCAAAGTACTGCTACAAGTACTACATCAGTCCAAAAAGCATATGGAGCACTACCACTACTACGTGCAAAGATTCTGCATATAGATCATCTGCTGTCTGAACAAATCAGGTGATATCCATCCAAGTTTATCTTATTAACACATATTGTTTTCATCAAAGAACAATTACTTTGGTGTGTGGTATTTCTTCACAGGATCAGTATTTATTACAAAGGTGTCGCAAAGGGCATACGCCAAATTATTTTTGCACTAGCGCTTGTCTGTACCGTGCTGCTCGACGGATACGTGCACCAGTCGCGGCCTCTGCCACATCAACACTGTAACACCCACAATGCGGCTATATCTCTCACGCGTCGAGGCACGACTTAGAGGCATAACCGCATTGTAGGTTTTGTCGCAAGAAGGGTCATTTTCACACAATCCCATGTAATGGACAAGAGTGGGATAAGGAGAGTTGGCTTACAATCGCCACTTCACACAATACATTAATAAATTCGTACATCATTCAAAATACACACATAGACCAACTACGGTCAAATCAAAATGAAAAGAAGATAACCCCAAATGCTAGATCCCGATCGTCCCAACTGGGTACCACTACTGATCATCCGGAAAAGACACAAACAACGACCAAGATCTTCATCGAGCTCCCACTTGAGCTCGGTTGCGTCACCTGCACTGGTATCATCGGCACTTGCAACTGTTTGGAAGTATCTGTGAGTCACGAGGACTCAGCAATCTCACACCCGCGAGATCAAGACTATTTAAGTTTATGGGTAGGAAAGGGGTAATGGGGTGGAGCTGCAGCAAGCACTAAGCAAATATGGTGGCTAACATACGCAAATAAGAGCGAGAAGAGGAGCAATGCGACGGTCGAGAAGCTAGAAGTGATCAAGAAGTGATCCTGAAACTACTTACGTTCATGCATAACCCAAACCGTGTTCACTTCCCGGACTCCGCCGCGAAGAGACCATCACGGCTACACACGCGGTTGATGTATTTTAATTAAATCAAGTGTCAAGTTCTCTACAACCGGACATTAACAAATTCCCATCTGCCATATAACCGCAGGCACGGCTCTCGAAAGTTTATACCCTGCAGGGGTGTCCCAACTTAGCCCATCACAAGCTGTCACGGTCAACGAAGGATATTCCTTCTCCCGGGAAGGACCGATCAGACTCGGAATCCCGGTTACAAGACATTTCAACAATGGTAAAACAAGACTAGCAAAGCCGCCTGAATGTCCCAACAAATCCTGATAGGAGCTGCACATATATCGTTCTCAGGGCACACCGGATTGTCCAAACTTCCGGTAGGCGAGCCCAGAGTTGCCCCTGGTGGCCACCGGCGGCTGACAGGTTGGACCAACACTCACGACGAGCACTGGCCCGGGGGGGTGAAAATAAAGATGACCCTTGAGTCTGCAGAACCCAAGGGAAAAGGCTTAGGTGGAAAATGTTAAAACCAAGGTTGGGCCTTGCTGGAGGAGTTTTATTCAAAGCGAACTGTCAAGGGGTTCCCATAACACCCAACCGCGTAAGGAACGCAAAATCAAGGAACATAACACCGGTATGACAGAAACTAGGGCGTCAAGAGTGGAACAAAACACCAGGCATAAGGCCGAGCCTTCCACCCATTACCAAGTATATAGATGCATTAATTAAAATAAGAGATATTGTGATATCCCAACATATCCATGTTCCAACATGGAACCAACTTCATCTTCACCTACAACTAGCAACGCTATAAGAGGGGCTGAGCAAAAGCGGTAACTTAGCCAAGCAACGGTTTGCTAGGAAAGGATGGTTAGAGGCTTGACATGGAAATATGGGAGGCATGATATAGCAAGTGGTTGGTAGCGCGGCATAGCAATAGAGAGAACAACTAGCAAGCAAAGATAGAAGTGATTTTGAGGGTATGGTCATCTTGCCTGGGATCCCCCAAGGAAGAAGATCAAGTCCAAGAAGTAGACGAACTAACGTAGTCGAACGGGTCCTCACAATCTTAACGTAACCGGAACTATCGAGAAGGAGTACACCCGGAAAAGAAGCAAACAACATGGTAAACCAACAAGCATAAACATGGCATGATGCACAAACAAGTATGATGCATGTCCGGTTTAAGTATGCATAGCATGGCAAAGTGCAACAAACAATACTATAAGTTAAGTGGAGCTCAATATGCAACGAGTTGCATATTGGAGAAACACCACAATTAATTATTTAGTTAACTCTCGGTTATGTACCCAACAATATTAAATGTTATTAAACATGGCAAGGGGTGAAGCATATGAAAACTACCTATCTAGGCAAGTTTAAATGAGGCCGGAACAACAAACAGCAATTCCGGAAAATCCCCATGTCCATTTTTCGAATTAGCTACTGTTCTGCCCTAAAACATATTTTAATGTTATTAAACAGTAAAACAAAGTGCACCATGTTAATCTATGCATTTAGCAATTTAATGCAAACAACAATTTTAAACATTTAAAGTTGTTACCATGATGCGGATGACATATTCAAGGTTGGATGCAATTTTTATGAAAAGTTGACGTGAAGGATGATATAGAGCATTTGGTCAGCATGGCGGAACGAAAGGGTGCCACGGCAACATATCGGTACCGGTAACTCGATCGAGATACCGATGCAAAAGACAGGTGTGCGGATGTGTGGAACACGCAAGAGATGGTGGGGTGCTCCCGGTAACCGGGTTCCCACGGGTCGACGGCATGGCAAACTAGGAGAAACATGCAATGACAACTCGGAAACAGTGCAACCACGAGCATCTCATACAACACACATGCATTCGTTCACGGGCGTCGTCTCGTCATTATACCTTTGAAGCGTGTATTTTCGGAGCGGATCAGGTTCGATGCGGTGTAGGGGCAGTAGACGTTCTCGGAATGGTCATAGTGGAAGTAGTGGTACACGGTGACGGTAGTGGAAGTAGTGGTACACGTCTCGGAGAGGGACTTGACGAATCCGAGTTCTTTAGGGTAATCGGGTACCCGTTCGCGTTGTAGTCGTGCATGGTTCGTAGACGTTCAGTGCGCCCGTAGAGGTACTTGGCACATCGTTACAAAGATCGTACACAGATCCAGAAGAGGGGCTTGGCATTTCGTTCGGCACTCATTCGAGTAGTGGTCTTGCCGGTGGTGTACTTGGCGAATCCAGAGGCACTGGTAGTGGTGCTTGGCGAATTCCACGCTCGGTTGTCCTTGGACTTGGCGTCAATAGCAACAGGGGTGCGATGCAGGGACTTGGCGCGATGCAGGGGCGACGGCCGCGGGACTTGGCGCGTGGAGGAGGTTGGTTCTGAGCGGGACTAGCCTGTCCTGGCAGGCTGCTCGCTGGCGAGGTTCAGGTGAGGTCGCCGGCCGGTGGAGGTGCAGCAGAGGATGTTGCGGGGCACTTGAGCGGAGGCGGGGATTCTCCTGCTGGCTTCTGGCGACGAGCGGCGCGGGAACGAGGACGAGGCAGGAGGTCGCGCGAGGTGGAGTCGACAGCAGCACGCCATGGGAGGCGGAGCTCGCGGCAAGAGGTGAAGAAGACGGTGCAATGGCGGGGCGAGGAACGCAGGGGCCACGGGGCGGCTGCACGCCTGTGGGAGCGAAGCGATTGGTGCGGGCGCGCGTGGAGAGGCTCGGGGTTGAGCTACGGGCGCTCGACGAAGACGGTGCGGAGGACGACAGATGCGGGCGCAGGTGCTCGAGGAGCTCCTCTCCTCGAGCGCTCGGGTGACGAGGATTTGCCGAGGAGGAGGCGCGGTCGCGGCCTGGTGCTGCAGAGGGAGGCGCGTGGGGTCGAGAGGGGCAGAGTGAGATGGGGATCGGGACGAGCGAGGGAGATGGCGGCGCTGGAGGAAGGCATCGAGGGAAAGAGAGGGATCGAGGGACAGAGCTAGGGTTATCGGTGCGGCTGGGTTTCAGGAGGGTTGGTGGGCCTAGGGGGGCGGCCTAGTAGAAAAGGAAGTGGCCAGAGGCCTGGCTGTTGGGCTCTCACTCTAAAGAAAATAAAAACAAAACCAAGATAAGAAAGAAAAGAAAGGGAGGTTAGGGGAAGAAGCTGGACACGTGGATAATTTTCCCGGGCTCACAAAAATGTGCTTGTTCCGAGAAAATAGAAAAGGCCATGATTGAAAGATTTAAATTCAAACTCATTTGATTTAAATTCAAATGATTTGAATAGGAAATGAGGGTTGGGAAGGTCCAAAAATGTTCGGATTTTTGGTGGAGCTCCGGAATATGATGAAAGAATATATGGCAAGGTTGGAGGCCAAGAATTAAGATAACAAAGGCATTGGGATAATTTGCAAGTGTGTTATGGTGATTTCCAAATTAAAGAAATATTTAATATAGCTCCCTAATATTGGGAGGATATGTTATAAAGAGAAGTCACCCTTCCCTCGATTTAAATAGATCAACCATCTATGCAATTTATTAGTTGAGTTGAGATGCAAAGATTAATGACATGATGGCATGATGACATGATGCAATGCAAAAATAAAAGAGCAAGCACAAAAGAAACACACGGTGATCACGAAAATATGGAAGTCTTCTGAAGCATCGGTCTCGGGGCGTCACAAACACACTCGACTGGCTCGTCGCCCGTGCCCGCGATTAACTCACCGTCCGCCGGCTTACCGCGAATCAGCAAGTAACCCGCCCGTCCGCACCGGCTTACAATGCCGCGGCCGACTCACCCAACTGCGCCGACCTACAACACCATGGATGAGTTGTCCGTCTGCGCCGGTTTACAACCCCGCCGCTGACTCACCCGTCCGCCCCGGCTTGCAATGCCACGACCTGCTCTTTCTTATAGTAATTTTTCACTGGTTGAGACGCCCAAGGAAAATTCCAGGTGAAATCTGCCTTATCTACTTTTTAAGCCGCAGTAGTAGTATAAAAGTCATTTAAGAACAATTACTCTCGCCTGTGATATCTCTTGTGCATAAAAATTCTTCATGGCAAAAGTGGATTTACATCACGTTATAAATCGCCAAGGATATACCTTTTGTACTACAGTCACATATGAAGAATCTCAAGTCAACTCCTCGAGTTGTCTTGAGACTCAGGGGCTACAATGATATGACTCGGCAGAATTGGCCGGTTTCAGTGAATTCAAGAACTCCGGGTCATTGGAGGGAAAAATAACCCGGCCCCGGAGGCTACTGCCTATATGGCGAATATTTAAAGGCCGTCAATGGTATTTCCGGCTTAACAAGAAGGATTCCGGTTCAATATCCGGTTCAAGGAAAATCTGTCTCCCACAAAGCGCTGAAGCTCCCAATATCAGATTTAAAATCAGGCTCAGGGGAAATCTGTTTCTCACAAAGCTTTGAAGCTCTCAATGTCCGGTTTCAAATTCTGGTTTAAAAAGAATTCATGTCTCGCAAAGTTCGAGTTCTCAGAAAAATTAAAGGTTGCCAAAGAGAACTTGCTGCCATGATGCGCGGTTCAAACATGGGTATCCTGCCTTATGGGCTTATCTTACAGATGCTCACTTGGGGGCTTCCTGCTCATTGAGCCAGCTGTGAATATCCCTCTTGACCCGGCTTATATGCCACACTTATAGATGGTCACTTGGGGGCTTCCTGCTCATCGAGCATAGCGGTGAATATCCCTCTTGATCCGGCTTATACGCCATACTTACAAAGCACTTGGGGGCTTCCTGTTCAAACATAGGTGTATTCACCAAAGAGAACATAGTGTTACTACCCTCGTGAAATGGCTTGGAACACCAGGTGTATCCCCCAAAACTTTCTGGGTTATCCTGCTTTGTAGAATCTGCCACTCCGCCCGGGTAATCCCGGAAAGACCCGCCGAACTCTTGACAGTCAATCTTATATAGACCCTGAACTTGTCAAGGTTAAAACGGTGGCCATGTGAGGCCCGGTTCACCAAAGTGTAAAAGTTTAACTCAGTGGCTTGGCGGCCCATGAAAGCCTTGGAGCTTTAGGCTTGGCGGCCTATGAAAGCCTTGTTTTTCTCGATTTTATTCGTTATCTTTTCTGAGCGTTTTCTGGATTCATATATTTATGCCGTATTAACATATGGCTTGAGACAATTCAGGACATGTAGCCTTCATCTCTATAACTCATATTTGAGCATACCTGGAGTTTATTAACCAGGCCTGGCTTTGGACTTCAAGTCGCCAGTATATTGTGATTGTGCACTAGGAGTTACGCACTCTAAGCTTTGGGATGTTACCCTTTGCTGCGTCTGGCATGATAAGCCGGCAGTGTGAACCAATTTCACAGGCCATGTGGCCTTGATTATATGACTCATTATCGAGCATCCTTGGGTTTGATAACCCGTCCTCATAGCGGACGCCAAGTCGCCAGGATATCTTTGCCTTGAGAAATCAAAATCATGATATTGCATGCCTACGGGTCAATACCCGCGACGGATTATAATTATTGAGGTATCACCATGATGTCAATTTCCAGGTATGTTTTTCAATAATGGTATGAATATGCGCGGTTTGATTACCCGCCCTGGCTTTGGACATTAAGTCGCCAGTATATTTGGGATTGCGCCATTGGAATTATGCGCTTATAAATCATTGAGATTGACACCCTCACTGGATGTGGCGATGTAAGCCGGCAATTTGAGCCAATCTTCCAGAATCATGCGCTTATGAATCATTGGATTGTTACCTTCACTGGGTATGGCAATGTAAGCCAGCAATATAAATCGATCCTACATGTATGTTTTCCTGGTTATATGAATATGCGAGGTTTGATAACTCGCCCTGCCTTTTAACTTTAAGTTGCCAGTATGTTTAGGCTTGAATGGCCTTAATGCTAGTCTTTTCCATAATTGCATAAGACTATATTATGTTTGGGTTGTTACCCGCCCTGCCTTTTGACGTTAAGTCGCCAGGGCATATGTTGTTTAAACTCTATGCAGGATTTGCAGAACTATGCCATATAAATTCAAGCTCATCAGCAAAATTGATGTTTCAAAAGGGTTATCCATTCTGGATTTTCTCAAAGGCTATAAGTCGCCGGGTTATAAAAATTCCGGCTTACAATGAATGTGCATTAAGTCGCCATCGGCCAAGAGCCGCCGAGTATTTAAACTCTGGATTTACTTGTCAACCGATAAGGTATTCACATCTTTCATAGCCAAAATTGGCCGGATTTTCATGATGATATTGAATGATTGAGGTTTTCATACCGGATTATATTATTCAAATCTTGAATAGCCAACATGGCTGGATTTTTATTATGGTTATCAATAACCAGTGTTATGATTGAGGTTTTCAAAGTCGCTGCGCAATGGCTATTATTTTATCAATGGATATGATTTATTTTACAATGGAAGGAATAGTCCTGAGTCGCTGCAGGCTTACGACCCGGCACTTGGGGGCTACATTATTCAAGTTGAGATTACATCAAATATGCATGTCCCATGCCACTGCCAGCATGCACCATGGCACTTGGGGGCTAATGCAAAGTCATTTTTTACTTGCCTCATTGAAGATCCGACTCATCACATCATAATGAGCCGGCCCTTGGGGGCTACTAATTGCTCCTGTTAAAAATTCAAGGTACACAAGCCTTAATCCATTATATTGAAGGGTCCATTGCTCAGTTGGTAAATCACAAGGCTCTTAACCTTGTGGACGTGGGTTCAAGCCCTACGATGAAGGCCACATCATATGATGTTATTTTCAAATTAAGTATATATAAAGTCCCAGCTCAGTATTATCTTACTGAGCCGGCCCTTGGGGGCTACACGTTGTTGTTCAAGTCTACATAATCATATCTACAAAGTTCTTACTCATTATTGCATAATGACCCAACCCTTGGGGGCTACACTGGTGGAAGTTTTTATAAGCATAAGGCAATTACAAGTCCCAGGTTGCTGCAAGCATGATAACCCGGCACTTGAGGGCTACATATGAGGAATATTCGGTTTGACTAGTGACTGAGATGAACAACCCAGATTTCTTTAAGGTTGCGATATTTATATTGAAGCAAGTCTTAAGCTGTTGCTATGCTCCCTTCTTAAGTCTTGGGGGCTACAAGTGATATGCATATAAAGGAGGAACATCTTCAAATTCTCAATTTTGAGCAAACCAGGAAGATCAATTGTGTGACCCGGCGATTTTGGAAATCATAGCTCGGCAAGTTCTACATTTTCAAGCCGGCTGAATATCAGTTGAATATTTCAAGACCAATATTTTTGTCAAGTCAGAGCATTGAAGGCAGACTCAAACGGATTCTTTATTTACAATATTTCTTCTACAAGCAAATTGATTTTGAAGCTGGTCTATTGATCTAGACTTTCCAGAAGGAGGAAATAACAAGGACTTAAGTATGATCAGCTGCTGGCTTACAAGAACTGTTAACCCGGAGCACAACCTGTCAAATTTGTTCTTGAGTTATTTTGCAGGATCAGCTTAAGATGGATAAATCCAAATTAAACCGGGGGCTAATGTCGGGGATATACCCCGCTGAAATGCCCATGATGCGGCTATATCTCCCACGTGTCGAGGCACGACTTGGAGGCATAACCGCATTGTGGTTTTGTCGCAAGAAGGGTCATCTTCACACAATCCCATGTAATGAACAAGAAAGGGATAAAGAGAGTTGGCTTACAATCGCCACTTCACACAATGAACAAATAAATCATACAACATTCAGAGTACACACATAGTCCGACTACAGACAAATCCAAAAGAAAAGAAGATAACCCAACTGCTAGATCCCTGATCGTCCCAACTAGGCTCCACTACTGATCGTCAGGAAACGAAACATAGTAATGACCAAGGTCCTCATCGAACTCCCACTTGAGCTCGATTGCATCATCTGCACTGGTATCATCAGCACCTGCAATTGTTTTGGTAGAATCTGTGAGTCACAAGGACTCACAATCTCACACCCACGAGATCAAGACTATTTAAGCTTATGGGTAGGATAGGGTAATGAGGTGGAGCTGCAGCAAGCACTAAGCATATATGGTGGCTAACATACGCAAAAAAGAGCGAGAAGAGAAGCAACGCAACGGTCGAGAAGCTAGAAGTGATCAAGAAGTGATCCTGAAACTACTTACGTTCAAACATAACACAACAACCGTGTTCACTTCCCGGACTCCGCCGATAAGAGACCATCACGGCTACACACGCGTTTGATGTATTTTAATTAAGTCAAGTGTCAAGTTCTCTACAACCGGACATTACCAAATTCCCATCTGCCACATAACCGCGGGCACGGCTCTCGAAATTTTATACCCTGCAGGGGTGTCCCAACTTAGCCCATCACAAGCTCTCACGGTCAACGAAGGATATTCCTTCTCCCAGGAAGACCCGATCAGTCTCGGAATCCCGGTTACAAGACATTTCGACAATGGTAAAACAAGACCAGCAAGACCACCCGACTGTGCCGACAAACCCCGATAGGAGCTGCACATATCTTGTTCTCAGGGCACACCGGATGAGACATCCTACGAGTGAAACCAAGCCTCAAGTTTCCCCGAGGTGGCCCCGCAGTCTACTTGGTTCGAACCAACACTTAGAGAAGCATTGGCCCGGGGGAGTTAAAATAAAGATGACCCTCGGGTTGGCCGACCCAAGGGAAGGGTAAATAGGTTGTTAGGCAAACGTAAAACCAAGGTTGGGCCTTGCTGGAGGAGTTTTATTCAAAGCGAACTGCCAAGGGGTTCCCATAACACCCAACCACGTAAGGAACGCAAAATCAAGGAACATAACACCGGTATGACGAAAACTAGGGCGGTAGGAGTGGAACAAAACACCAGGCATAAGGCCGAGCCTTCCACCCTTTACCAAGTATATAGGTGCATCAATTAAAATAAGAGATATTGTGATATCCCAACATATCCATGTTCCAACATGGAACAATCTTCATCTTCACCTGCAACTAGCAATGCTATAAGAGGGGTTGAGCAAAAGCGGTAACATAGCCAAACAACGGTTTGCTAGGAAAGGTGGGTTAGAGGCTTGACATGGCAATATGGGAGGCATGATATAGCAAGTGCTAGGTAGCGCGGCATAGCAATAGAGCGAACAACTAGCAAGCAAAGATAGAAGTGATTTCGAGGGTATGGACATCTTGCCTGAGATCCCGCGAGGAAGAAGAACGAGTCCATGAAGAAGACAAACGGACAAAGTCGAACGGATCCTCACAATCGCAACGTAACCGGAACTATCAAGGAGAAGCGCAACCGGAGAGAAGCAAGCAACATAGTAAACAATCATCACATGAACATGGCATGATGCACAATCATGTATGATGCATGTCCGGTTTAATGATTCATGGCATGGCAAATGCAACAAACAACACTACAAATTAAGTGGAGCTCAATATGCAACGAGTTGCATATTGACGAAACACCACATGACTCATTTAGTTCTCTCTCGGTTATGTACCCAACAATATTAAATGTTATTAAACAAGGCAAGGGGTAAGCATGATTAAACTAACTATTTAGGCAAGTTTAAATGAGGCCGGAACAACAAACAACAATTCCGGAAAATCCCCACATGCATATTTTGGATATGGTACTGTTCTGCCTAAAACCATATTTTATTGTTGTTAAACAGTAAATCAACGTGCACCAAGTTAATCTATGCATTTTTCTACCCCATTTACATATAAAGTTTAGTAAATTCGGAGCTACGGTTAATTAGTTATGAAATAAATCATTTTAACATGCTATTTATGCAAATTAATTCAAACCACACATTTAAACATGTTTAACATGGATGAAAGTTGGATATTATGAAACTAGATGAAATTCTAAGCATTTTACATATTTAAAACATTTTAATCCGATGCACGGTTAATGAGTTATTATGTGCATGATGTTTGAGGGTTTTTCTGTAAAACTGCAAACTCTGGAATAATTAGACAAATTCGCAGACGCTAGAAAAACAGGAACTGGGCCGCATCTCAGGCAGACTGAGCTTCTCACCAGAGGGCAAGGTTGGGCCGGTGGTGGAGGGAGGCCGCAGCAGGCCGGGTTGGGGAGGTTCCTGGTGGCCCAGGAGGCGAAGGAGATGGGCAGGTCGCGGTCGATCTGGCTGGAGTCGGTCAACGCGAGCGCGTGGCTCGTCTACGAAGCAGAGGAAGCAGGGGTGCAACGGCTTCAGGCGGTGCAGGCGCGGCAACAGGGCGATGCAGGGGAGCGGCAGCGTCAAGCCTCCTGGATCCGCGCGACGAGGAGGAAGACTGGGCGCGGGCGAGCTCGTGCCCGAGCGCCTGCAGATGGCGCGGCGACAGAGCTTGCTGCAGGGTCGGCCATGGTGACGAGCAGCGATGGGGTTCGTGCGGGGAGGGTCGAGGAGCAGGCCTCGGGCGCTCGCAGCTGGAGAAGCTCCCGCTCCTGTGGTCGTGGAGGAAGGCGACTGTAGGGCCGAAGGACGACGGGGCGGCTCGGGGCCCTAGTGGCGCGGGGCTGCAGGGAAGCTGGAGGACGACGGGGGCCAGGCGAACCTGAGGGCCAGGTGGCGAGCTTCCTCCTTGGGCGTCGGGGTTCCCTGGAGAAGATGATGAGAGAGAAGAATTCAGAGAGAGACGGAGAAAGAACCAGAGGAAGGGAGAGACCACAGGGAAGGAGAGGGAATGCGCTCATCTGCTGGGAGTGGTTGCCGGCGGCGAGGTTCGCCGGGGACAGCGGGGTCGCGTGGTTGGACGAGCTCGGTCCTCGGGAAGAGGAGGTGCTCGGGCGGCTTGGCGGCGCAAGGGGACGAGTCAGGGGATCGCGCGAGGGACTTGGCGGCGGGGCCGACCTGAAGCTGCTGCTGGTGGCCGGCGTGAGGGAGACGAGGTGAGGAGGAGGCGCTCAGCTGGAGGGTTCGAGCGACGGGAGGAGCGGGCGATGGTGCGGTGGTTGGTTGGGTGGAGAAAACGATGAGGATTTTGGATCGGGGACGAACCCGAGGAAGGTGGAGGCTGGTCGGGGATGGATCTGGGAGGATCCCGAGGAAGAAGGGGGGAGGTTGGTTGGCTGGCGGCGGCACGAAGGGAAAGGGTGGATGAGACAGCTAGGGGCTAGGGTTTCATCTAATTATATAGCATGAGCATTTTGGTTAGTGACTAATCGAACCCTTCGATTAAAATTGAACGGTCGAGATAAATAGGACAGAGAGTTCAAATGAGAAAATGATGATGTTTTAGGCATGTTTGGGGATGATCCGGACCCAACGGTGACGACTGCCCGGGTCGGGTTCGGGACCACTTTCGGACGCGCGCGAGGGGTTTGATGAAAGGCCACGGAGAAAAAGGGGTTTGACGAAAGGCCACGGAGATAAAGGGGTTTGATGGGTTTAGAGAAGAGAGAGAAGAGAGCGGTCCGGTTGATCCAAGAGGAGGTCAACAGAGACAAGGAAGAAGCGGCAACTACGAACGACTACGAGTTTTTATGAAAACATGCAGATGCAATGCGCGTGATGACATGATGAATGCAGCAAACAAATAAATACACACAACGATAACGAAAAAATATGGAAGCCGTCTGGACCTTCGGTCTCGGGGCGTACAACACTCCTCCACTTACAAGAGATCCTGTCCCGAGATCTAGGATGGCACCGAAAGAGGTAAAACAAAGTTGCTTCTTTGACAAACGAGTGAAACCAATGAACCTTGTTGAAAAGTTGAAAGAAAGAACACAACAGAGTTGAACACAATTGAGAGCACTCCAGTAGAAAAGAGAACCAAGGAACACCATGTGAACCTTGGAGGTTGCAAAGCTATGAATGATGAGCACATTGGACAAGAAGGAATCGAAACCACTCTGGTTGAAACGAGATAAACAAGGAACAAGGAAGAACAAATTCGGACAGCACTCCGGTTGAAAAGAGATGCAAGACTTGACAAAATGGGAAGAACTTGAAAAGAGGCACGACACTCCGGTTAAATGGATAAGCAAGAAAAAGAACATGATCTTTACAAAACGAGGTGATGGGTGAAGAGAGCAACATCACAATGCCTCCGGAAACAATACATGATAGTTAGATAGTTGGAATGAATAGAACGAAGAATGAAACCAGCATCTCCTACCATAAATGAATTTGAAAGAGCATCCTTACGAAGTAGGATTGAACGGAGTTGTTTGAAAAACAACGACGGTAAGAATAAGCTAGTTGTTTGAAAAACAACAACGGTAAGAATAAGCTTGTAGTGGGCTTATGGAAACATCTAAAAATTATGAGGTGAGCTTCTGCCACCAACGGAAACAAATGATTGGATTGATATCAACAAGGAGACGAGAAACTTATTTCACCGGGAGGACAAATGAAGAACTTGGGTCATTTATAAGCACCATAATTAGCAACAATCCTTAGGGAAAGCTTTAGGTGAAATATAACCCAAGATAACTCCAATGAAGAGATTGATGGATTTAAAATACCTCATTCTTGACAACATGTGAATCATGAAGCATGAAGGGAAATTGTCAAGAATGACATAACACCACCTCAAAAGATAAGGTAGAAAGAATTGCACTTCGGAATGCAAGATGAAGAAATGCTTGAACTCCTCCAAACAAAACATGTGTTGAACACCATGTTTATTTTAGAGTATAGCTTGGGGGATCATAACTCTGAGAAAATCTTGAAGAACAAAACGAGAATGAAAGGAATCCTTGATGAACCACCATGTACAGCCTCCATGAAGGACTCCGGTAAACAAAAGGATGATAGAAAGAAAGAGAAGTTAAAAAACACAAGGTGAAGCCTTGCGATGATTTAGATGGAGCTTCGCGACGAGATAATGCGGAAAACTTGGAACTCCGGAAAGAAAAGATGGACAACATATAACTGTGATATTGATATCACGAACAAACTCCGCTTGAAAGAATTAAACACTTGGATGAAACAAGAACAAGAATTATGTTATGCGTATCCATCACCCATATAATTGATGACAAGCAACGGATTTGGCATACTACTTATTCTCATAGGAAGGATTAAGAGAGATATGGCGTAAACTTGAGAAGGTCTTCAACGAACCACCGGTAGGATTGAAACACGAACAAATTAAATATGGGAATATAGGACGAGGAATCTTGAACAAACCGCCGTAAGAATTGAAAATGAAAGTGGCAAAAGCACAATACACTGGGAAAAATTGGAAAACGAATGAAGATACTTGAGCGGATTTAGATACATGTGAACGGATAGATCACGAGCTGATTAGAGGATATTTGAATGATGCACCGGTAAGATTTGGAGAACGAGAGCTGAAAGCTGGAATGAATAATTCTGAGATGATTGGCTATGGAGAATCAATCTGAAAAGACTCTTGAATTGCTCCGTATGGGTGAAAAGAATTCTCACAATCGAAAACAATTATGAGAGTGGCATGAAGCTAGAACCATGAATCTTGAAGAGAATGGAGCAAGATTTAAGAGAAA
The DNA here is from genome assembly GCF_002575655.3 of Aegilops tauschii subsp. strangulata. Lineage (NCBI taxonomy): Eukaryota > Viridiplantae > Streptophyta > Magnoliopsida > Poales > Poaceae > Aegilops > Aegilops tauschii. The sequence goes on along the minus strand of NC_053038.3, from coordinate 176,482,804 downwards.
CTCTTCTTCGGTCTTCAAATGTTGAGAATGACGATGAGAAACACCACCATGAATTGTTGAGGCACTCCGGAATGAAAATTAGAAAGGTTGAACCAACGATGAAAAGAATTTGAAAGATCTTGGAGAAAGACATATGACTGATGATAACCCATTCTTACGTCAAACTTTGAAAAGAATTTTAGAAGCTCCGGGAAAATTAGAAGAGTCAGGTAAGATCCTGGGAAAAGACCTGTGGGTTAGGGCCCACTCAAAAAATAACACCGCTGAACGATTTAAAAGAGAGATTGCACCGGTTCAATTAAATGGCTTGAAATAGATAGCATCCTCAAAAGAACTTGAGTGAATTGAGAATGGAAACTTGAATCTTCTGAGATATCTTCATCAATCCGGAACAATTGAATAGCGAGAAGTGGATGATTAAGAGGTGCACCGGTACGAGAAAAACATTTGAAACAAGGAAAAGATATGATCGACAAAGCTTGAATTTAATCCACTGGAGAAGAAAGAAAACGAATAATGATGAAGTTAAGGCTCCGTTAGTATCTTCCTGAGAATCACCGGATAAGAACATTGACGGAAAAGAATGGAGAGACTTCCCATCTATAAGATGGATACTTGATTAAGAAATATGAGTCCTTGAAGAAAAAGGGTGGGAGGGCGGGAAAAACAAAGACAACTTGGGACAAATGAAGCAAACACCGTTGCAAAGAACTGAGAATTGATCTCACGAATGTTGAAATGATCGGATCCACTTGAAAAAGAGCACGTCAGTTGGAAAAGAATTGGCATGACAAACTCGATGATCAAGAAGGATTGGTATTCACATAGAAGTATGAGAACACCGCTTAGGAAAGGTATGGAATCAACACTTGACTTCGAAGCAACTCGAATACCACAACTCAAAACAAAATAAAGGATTTGGCTTGTAGAATAAGCCGGAAACAAACATATGATAGACCCCATATCGTATCATGTGTCTGTTGGAAAGATATCCTACGAGATACTTGAATTCCCACTTATAAACTCCCGAAACTTTCTGGTTATGCAATCAGGTGTTGGGGATACAGGGGAGGCAAATATATCTCACCCAAACTAACAATACCTAGATCCAGCTGTATTCATCCGTCAACACATAACCAAGAAAACTCCGGAAATCGTGTACCTCAACCTTCGAAAAGCATCCGTTATAGGAGTTATGGCAATACTCCCGAACTCCCGCCCCAGTACTGGGTGACGTCGAGGTGATCTCATCAACAACTACATAAAAGAGATTTTCGATGTCGGTGAAACTCAGGTATTCCAGAACTGCAACGTTAAAATTGTGACGACAATACCTTGGAGCTCAACTCTCCGGGACACTGCCACAACCCCTAAATGTCAGGAGGCACCAAGAACAATGTTCTCGTCACAAAACCATCGGAACGATTCCAAGATACCCGCGTGATCCTAAAAAAATTAGTGAAATTTGAGGAGAGGAAAGTCAAAACATCTACGTCAGGAGTCCTCACCAGAGCGACGAAGGGACTGAGGAGTAAAAATAATCCTACTCTCCGATATATATAATCCTAAGACTCAAAACATTTTGTTCTAGACACAACAACGTCAGCGATTCGATCAAGCAGTGGGCTCCTAAGTCGGGGATGGCTCTGATTACCAACTTGAAACGCCCACGATGCGGCTATATCTCCCACGTGTCGAGGCACGACTTGGAGGCATAACCGCATTGTGGTTTTGTCGCAAGAAGGGTCATCTTCACACAATCCCATGTAATGAACAAGAAAGGGATAAAGAGAGTTGGCTTACAATCGCCACTTCACACAATGAACAAATAAATCATACAAAATTCAGAGTACACACATAGTCCGACTACACACAAATCCAAAAGAAAAGAAGATAACCCAATTGCTAGATCCCCGATCGTCCCAACTGGGCTCCACTACTGATCGTCAGGAAATGAAACATAGTAACGACCAAGGTCCTCATCGAACTCCCACTTGAGCTCGATTGCATCATCTGCACTGGTATCATTGGCACCTGCAACTGTTTTGGTAGAATCTGTGAGTCACAAGGACTAAGCAATCTCACACCCGCGAGATCAAGACTATTTAAGCTTATGGGTAGGATAGGGTAATGAGGTGGAGCTGCAGCAAGCACTAAGCATATATGGTGGCTAACATACGCAAATAAGAGCGAGAAGAGAAGCAACGCAACGGTCAAGAAGCTAGAAGTGATCAAGAAGTGATCCTGAAACTACTTACGTTCAAACATAACACAAGAACCGTGTTCACTTCCCGGACTCCGCCGAGAAGAGACCATCACGGCTACACACGCGGTTGATGTATTTTAATTAAGTCAAGTGTCAAGTTCTCTACAACCGGACATTAACAAATTCCCATCTGCCGCATAACCGCGGGCACGGCTCTCGAAAGTTTATACCCTGCAGAGGTGTCCCAACTTAGCCCATCACAAGCTCTCTGTAACACCCCGCATGTAACTTGCCATATTTGTAACTCCGACTCTTGCCATTTCCAGCTATGTGTTATGATTTTCCCTCCGTTGTCGGGTTTTGTCTTTCGTTTTGTATTTTGTCATGTCATGCATTTTCATATCATGTCATCATGTGCATTGCATTTGCATACGTGTTCGTCTCATGCATCCGAGCATTTTCCCCGTTGTCCGTTTTGCAATCCGGCGCTCCTATCTCCTCCGGTGCACCCCTTTCGTTTTCTTTCGTGTGCGGGTGTCAAACTTTCTCGGAATGGACCGAGGCTTGTCAAGTGGCCTCAATATACCACCCGGAGACCACCGGCAAGTTTCATTCCATTTGGAGGCCGTTTGGTACTCCAACGGTTAACCGGGCATCCGCAAAGTCCATTTGAGTGTCCAGCAAAACCCCCCTCAAAAACCAGCCCAAAACCCACCAAACTCTCTTCCATGCTCTAGGTCGTTCGATCACGATCGTGTGGGCGAAAACCGCACCTCATTTGGAGCCTCCTAGCTCTCTCTACCTATAAATATGTGAGACTCCCGAAATACAATCGCAGTCCAAACCCTACCCTTCTTCCACCTCGCGCCCGGACAAAAATCCTCCGCCGCTGGACGTGTCCGCGCCGCCGTCCCCGGCGAATCCCGCGCCGCCACCTGTCCCTGCCGCCGCCGTTCCCACCGCGGGCCCGCGAGCCCAGATCCGGCTCGCGGGGCCCGAAACCCGCGCCGCCGCCCGAGGCGCCTGCCCGCGCCCGTGGCTCGCCGCCTCGCGCCGGCGCGTCCCCGCCGCCTCGCCGACGGTCGCCGGCGCCGCCCCCGCCGCCGCGCCGCCGCCGCACCTCTTCCCCGCGCCGGCGTCCTCTCCCTCCGGCCGCCCGCCTCCTTTCTCTCTCCCGTCGCCGGCCCGAGCTCCTGTGTTGCTCCCGATCCAGATCCGCACTGTAGAGGTTGACTCCCGTATCCCGTTTTTTTCTAAGTCTGGATTTTTTACAGCAACATGCCTCTGTTCGTGATGCCATAACTCCTTGCATGTAGCTCCGATTCGCGCGTGTAATATGTCAAATTGTTTGCCTCGTGATGCTCTTCATTTCGTTCAATTGCACCATGTTCATTAGAGGTCATCTTGATGCCCAAATCGCTGTTGGAAGAGGGCTAGTTGCTGTTATTCTCTGGTTCTTATCAGAACTTGGAGATTTGTCATTTTTGTATCATTAAATCTGTGCATCTTTTGGGCATGAGCTCTACATGTGTTTTGAGGTATGCCATGCCATCTTTCCAGTGGTGTAGTCCTTGTATTTTTGTGATCTCTGTGGTGACTAGCACAAGCATGCAAAGTAGGCCCCATAATATTTCCGATTTCAGGGACTTAGTGATTTCTCTAAGTCCTTGTCTGCTATTATTTTCTTGCCATGTAAACTTGATGCTACAGAGAGATCCATGCATATTTTGTAGATGTTCAGTAAGGATGTTTTGTAGCTATAGTTGTAATTGATCCATTCCTTCAATTTTTTGTAATTATGGAGTGCCATGGCATGACTCAATCTTGCTCTACTTTTGCTATAAAATATTTCTGGCAGATTCTTAACATGATATGCAATTTTGCCAAGCTTATTGTGGTTGATCCTTACATGCTATGCTTGTGTTCTTCAAATGGTTAGCTTCATAAACATGCCATCTTGCTGTAGGTGTGCTTGGTTTGTAGTGCATTACTCTGTAGTGAGTGCATCAAGCTCACAAAGAGGCCTACATATTATTATTTCTGCCATGCTCTGTTTTCTGCCAAGTCTGAAACCTGATAACGAAACTTGCTATGTTTACATGCTTGCCATCATATCTTCTGGTCCTTTTTGTCTTATGGTAAGTAAGAGACTTTTGTCATGTGAATTTAGTAGAACACTACCATGCCTTGTTTTGCTATGTTAAGTTCCTGTAGCATGTTGATTTCGTGCTCTAAACATTGCTACCTGATGTTGTTTTTCTGCCATGTCCAGTTTTTCACCAAGTCTGTGAACCTGTTATCTTTTGCACTTTTGCCATGCTTGTTTGAGCTTGATATGTTGTGAAATAGCCGTAGCTCAGTGTTCATCTTTTGTCAAGCATATCCTGTAGATTACTGCCATGTGCTTTGTTGCTATGTTGGAGTTCTGTAGCATTGTTACTTGTTGCATTTTAAGTGCTATCATGCTGTTAATCGCAGATTCGTGTCATTCTTGTTTTGCTTGCCATTTGCAAACCGTGCATCCGATTCCGGTGATCTTTATATCGATTTCGACCGAAATCATCCCATCTTTCTAGTGGCATGCTTGGTTTGCCAAGTTACTTCCATGTTCATCATTTTTCCGTCCGGAGCACGCATATGCATCGCATATCATATCTTGCATATCATACATGTTTTGCATCATGTTGATTGTGTATTTCTCGTGATTGATTGTGGTTCCGTTTGCTTGTGTTCTTGCCTTGGGTAGAGCCGGGAGACGAGTTCGCGAACGAGGAGCCTGTTGAGTACGCTTACGAGGATCAAGCTTTCGACAACTCTGAGAACCTTGCAGGCAAGATGACCACCCCTCGAAATCACTTCTATCTTTGCTTTGCTAGTTGTTCGCTCTATTGCCATGCTCCGCTACCTATCACATGCTATATCATGTCTCCCATTTTGCCATGTCAGCCTCTAACCATCCTTTCCTAGCAAACCGTTGTTTGGCTAAGTTACCGCTTTTGCTCAGCCCCTCTTATAGCGTTACTAGTTGCAGGTGAAGTTGAAGTTTGTTCCATGTTGGAACATGGATATGTTGGGATATCACAATATCTCTTATTTAATTAATGTATCTATATATTTGGTAAAGGGTGGAAGGCTCGGCCTTATGCCTGGTGTTTTGTTCCACTCTTGCCGCCCTAGTTACTGATATACCGGGATTATGTTCCTTGAGTTTGCGTTCCTTACACGGTCGGGTGATTTATGGGACCCCCTTGACAGTTCGCCTTGAATAAAACTCCTCCAGCAAGGCCCAACCTTGGTTTTACCATTTGCGACCTATGCCTTTTTCCCCCCGGGTTTTCTAGAGCCCGAGGGTCAGCTTTATTTTAAACCCCCGGGCCAGTGCTCCTCTGAGTATTGGTCCAAACTGTCAGTCGCCGGTGGCCACCAGGGGCACCTCTGGGCTGGCCTATCGGAAGCTTGGACAATCCGGTGTGCCCTGAGAACGAGATATGTGCAGCTCCTATCGGGATTTGTCGGCACATTCGGGCGGCTTTGCTGGTCTTGTTTTACCATTGTCGAGATGTCTTGTAAACCGGGATTCCGAGACTGATCGGGTCTTTCCGGGAGAAGGTTTATCCTTCGTTGACCGTGAGAGCTTATGATGGGCTAAGTTGGGACACCCCTGCAGGGTATTATCTTTCGAAAGCCGTGCCCGCGGTTATGAGGCAGATGGGAATATGTTAATGTCCGGTTGTAGAGAAGTTGTCACTTGACCCAATTAAAATACATCAACTGCGTGTGTAGCCGTGATGGTCTCTTCTCGGTGGAGTCCGGGAAGTGAACACGGTCTGAGTTATGTATGACGTAAGTAGGTGTCCAGGATCACTTCTTGGTCATTGCTAGATGACATCCGTTCCGTTGCTTCTCTTCTCGCTCTCATTTGCGCAAGTTAGCCACCATATATGCTTTTGCCGCTGCAGCTCCACCTCACTACACCATCCTTTCCTACTAGCTTAAATAGTCTTGATCTCGCGGGTGTGAGATTGTTGAGTCCCCGTGACTCACAGATTCTACCAAAACAGTTGCAGGTGCCGATGATGCCAGTGCAGATGATGGCGTCGATCTCAAGTGGGAGTTCGACGAGGAACGTGGTCGTTACTATGTGTCTTTTCCTGATGATCAGTAGTGGAGCCCAGTTGGGACGATCGGAGATCTAGCATTTGGGGTTGTCTTATTTTCATCTGGATTTTGACCGTAGTCGGTCTATATGTTTGTATTTTGGATGATGTACGATTAATATTTATGTATTGTGTGAAGTGGCGATTGTAAGCCAACTCTTTATCCCATTCTTGTTCATTACATGGGATTGTGTGAAGATGACCCTTCTTGCGACAAAACCACTATGCGGTTATGCCTCTAAGTCGTGCCTCGACACGTGGGAGATATATCCGCATCGTGGGCGTTACACTCTCACGGTCAATGAAGGATATTCCTTCTCCCAGGAAGACCCGGTCAGTCTCGGAATCCCGGTTTCGACAATGGTAAAACAAGACCAGCAAGACCACCTGACTGTGCCGACAAATCCCGATGAGCTGCACATATCTCGTTCTCAGGGCACACCGGATGAGACATCCTACGAGTAAAACCAGCCTCAAGTTTCCCCGAGGTGGCCCCGCAGTCTACTCGGTTCGGACCAACACTTAGAGAAGCATTGGCCCGGGGGGTTAAAATAAAGATGACCCTCGGGTTGGCCGACCCAAGGGAAGGGTAAATAGGTTGTTAGGAAAATGTAAAACCAAGGTTGGGCCTTGCTGGAGGAGTTTTATTCAAAGCGAACTGTCAAGGAGTTCCCATAACACCCAACCACGTAAGGAACGCAAAATCAAGGAACATAACACCGGTATGACGGAAACTAGGGCGGCAGGAGTGGAACAAAACACCAGGCATAAGGCCGAGCCTTCCACCCTTTACCAAGTATATAGGTGCATTAATTAAAATAAGAGATATTGTGATATCCCAACATATCCATGTTCCAACATGGATCAATCTTCATCTTCACCTGCAACTAGCAACGCTATAAGAGGGGCTGAGCAAAAGCGGTAACATAGCCAAACAACGGTTTGCTAGGAAAGGTGGGTTAGAGGCTTGACATGGCAATATGGGAGGCATGATATAGCAAGTGGTAGGTAGCGCGGCATAGCAATAGAGCGAACAACTAGCAAGCAAAGATAGAAGTGATTTCGAGAGTATGGTCATCTTGCCTGAGATCCCGCAAGGAAGAAGAACGAGTCCATGAAGAAGACAAACGGACAAAGTCGAACGGATCCTCACAATCGCAACGTAACCGGAACTATCAAGGAGAAGCGCAACCGGAAAGAAGCAAGCAACAAAGTAAACAATCATCACATGAACATGGTATGATGCACAATCAAGTATGATGCATTGCCGGTTTAATGATTCATGGCATGGCAAATGCAACAAACAACACTACAAATTAAGTGGAGCTCAATATGCAACGAGTTGCATATTGACGAAACACCACATGACTCATTTAGTTCTCTCTCGGTTATGTACCCAACAATATTAAATGTTATTAAACAAGGCAAGGGGTGAACCATGATTAAACTAACTATTTAGGCACGTTTAAATGAGGCCGGAACAACAAACAACAATTCCGGAAAATCCCCACATGCATATTTTGGATATGGTACTGTTCTGCCTAAAACCATATTTTATTGTTGTTAAACAGTAAAAAAACTTGAACCAAGTTAATCTATGCATTTTTCTACCCCATTTACATATAAAGTTTAGTAAATTCGGAGCTACGGTTAATTAGTTATGAAATAAATCATTTTAACATGCTATTTATGCAAATTAATTCAAACCACACATTTAAACATGTTTAACATGGATGAAAGTTGGATATTATGAAACTAGATGAAATTCTAAGAATTTTACATATTTAAAACATTTTAATCCGATGCACGGTTAATGAGTTATTATATGCATGATGTTTGAGGGTTTTTCTGTAAAACTGCAAACTCTGGAATAATTAGACTAATTCGCAGACGCTGAAAGAAACAGGAACTGGGCCGCATCTCGGGCGGACTGGGCTTCTCACCAGAGGGCCAGGTCGGGCCGGTGGTGGAGGGAGGCCGAAGCAGGCCGGGTTGGGGAGGTTCCTGGTGGCCCAGGAGGCGAAGGAGATGGGCAGGTCGCGGTCGATCTGGCTGGAGTCGGTCAACGCGAGCGCGTGGCTCGTCTACGAAGCAGAGGAAGCAGGGGTGCGACGGCTTCAGGCGGTGCAGGCGCGGCAACAGGGCGATGCAGGGGAGCGGCAGCGTCAAGCCTCCTGGATCCGCGCGACGAGGAGGAAGACTGGGCGCGGGCGAGCTCGTGCCCGAGCGCCTGCAGATGGCGCGGCGGCGGAGCTTGCTGCAGGGTCGGCCATAGTGACGAGCAGCGATGGGGTTCGTGCGGGGAGGGTCGAGGAGCAGGCCTCGGGCGCTCGCGGCTGGAGAAGCTCCTGCTCTTGTGGTCGTGGAGGAAGGCGACTGCAGGGCCAAAGGACAACGGGGCGGCTCGGGGCTCCGGTGGCGCGGGGCTGCAGGGAAGCTGGAGGACGACGGGGGCCAGGCGAACTTGAGGGCCAGGTGGCAAGCTTCCTCCTTGGGCGTCGGGGTTCCCTGGAGAAGATGAAGAGAGAGAATAATTCAGAGAGAGACGGAGAAAGAACCAGAGGGAGGGAGAGACCACGGGGAAGGAGAGGGAATGTGCTCATCTGCTGGAAGTGGTTGCCGGCGGCGAGGTTCGCCGGGGACAGCGGGGTCGTGTGGTTGGATGAGCTCGGGCGGCTTGGCGGCGCAAAAGGACGAGTCAGGGGATCGCGCAAGGGACTTGGCGGCGGGGCCGGCCTGAAGCTGCTGTTGGTGGCCGGCGTGAGGGAGACGAGGTGAGGAGGAGGCGCTCGGCTGGAGGGTTCGAGCGACGGGAGGAGCGAGCGGTGGTGCGGTGGTTGGTTGGGTGGAGAAAACGATGAGGATTTTGGATCAGGGACGAACCCGAGGAAGGTGGAGGCTGGTCGGGGATGGATCTGGGAGGATCCCGAGGAAGAAGGGGGGAGGTTGGTTGGCTGGCGGCGGCACGAAGGGAAGGGTGGATGAGACAGCTAGGGGCTAGGGTTTCATCTGTTTATTTAGCATGAGCATTTTGGTTAGTGACTAATCGAACCCTTCGATTAAAATTGAACGGTTGAGATAAATAGGACAGAGAATTCAAATGAGAAAACAATGATGTTTTAGGGATGTTTGGGGATGATCCGGACCCAACGGTGACGACTGCCCGGGTCGGGTTCGGGACAGCTTTCGGACGCGCGCGAGGGGTTTGACGAAAGGCCACGGAGACAAAGGGGTTTGATGAGTTTAGAGAAGAGAGAGAAGAGAGCGGTCTGGTTGATCCGAGAGGAGGTAAACAGAGACAAGGAAGAAGCGGCAAATATGAACGACTACGAGAATTTATGAAAACATGCAGATGCAATGCGCATGATGACATGATGAATGCAGCAAACAAATAAATACACACAACGATAACGAAAAAATATGGAAGCCGTCTGGAGCGTCGGTCTCGGGGCGTTACACCCGCGGTATGACCCGGCCGGATATATGACCCGGCTGGGACTTGGTGTTTCATTGGTAACCCGCCGGAGGATTGGTGACTCACGAGTCTGGCGGCTCACTGGTCTGATGACTCATGAGCCTGGCGACTCACAGATGGCCCCAACGGCGGGTTAGATAGAGGACTAGGCCCAAGGCCCAGAAGGCCGGCTCATGTTATGGTGGGCCAGCTTAAAAGGAAAGGCATAAGGAATATTATCCTACAAAGGAAGCAAGACTAGGACTCCAGTTGTAATAGAGTAATCTTAATCCTACTAGGACTAGTCATGTAACCCGCCCCTTCAACATATATAAGGAGGGGCAGGGCACCCCAAGAGGGACAGAAAATAATCGCTAAGGCTAGACACAATTAGGAGCTGGCTTAAGCGGTGACTCCCTCATGATCATAATGAAACCTAGCCACATACAACATGTAGGGTTGTTACTTGATGATGTTTCCCGGGGCCCGAAGCTGTCTAAACCCTTGTCTTGTGTTGCGTCTCTCGATTCCACTTAACCCCTCTCAAGCTACCACATAGATGCGTTGGCCTCACGACTAAGTCCTCACACTAGCACATCTGTTGTGACAATTCCACGACAGAGGGCTTTGTCAACTTAGTCAATATGAACGATTCTAGCTCCAGTGACCGTACAATGTCCATCCAACGGCCGAAGTTCTTCTTCAACCTCTGGTCTTCTTGCTCCAGCTGCCCAAACCAGCGCCGGTCGTGCCGCGTGCTCCTGCCTCCAGTGGCCGGTTGTGCTGCCGCGGAGGCCTCACCACCCCTACTACTCCCGCCGCTGGCCAGGCCATCCCTCTACTCACTCACACCCCGTGTTATTCTGCGGTGACGGCAGCCTCACACCGCAGCCGAACCAGTGAACCCTCGTACTCCTCTCCGCGTGGGCATCCACTGCCGTGTCTTCCCCGGCTCCGCATCGTCCCCTTCCTAGGCCTCGCCGTCATCCACCGCCTTGGTGCTCTCGGCATGGCGTGGTCAAGGAACGACTTCCATCGGAAGAGTATTGTACGTGGAGAGGCTGACAGCTGGGTCCACGACCGCAGCAAGGAAGTGCCTCCTTATTACGCGCAAAATAATGATTCCTCGACCTGACAGCAGGGACCCACCGGACAGTCAACCGTATTTCACGAAAAAAATGTTTCCCCCCTGACTGCTGGGACCCACCAACTACATCTTCACATGCAAGGAAGTGCCTGATAGTCGAGACCCACCTGGTCGAAGCATACGTAGCGTTGTCATTCTGGTCGCGAACATGTACGTACATACTGGTCGATCGGTCTGTCTGCAGGCTGCAACAATTAACCGTGGCCGAGTAAAGAAGGGCACGTGTTGTAGTAGAGGCGCGCACGTAGCATGTACACGTACGTACAGCCAGGGTGCAAGAAAGTAATACGGCCATGTACGTACATACAGGCGGGGTCTCGAACGCCTACTCGCGCATATGTATGGCCAGGGCTCGTGTACATGGAGAGGCAGCGACGACATCGTGTTCATCGGCGGCCAACCGGCTGGGTCGGAACAGAGAAACTGCGACGTCGTGTTCATCGGGAGCCAACTGGCTTGGACGAAACAGCCGAACGAAATGAGGCCTGGTGTACCGCAGAACGGAGGAAACGACCTTGTGTTCGACCGGCCACGGTCGAAACGGGATCTTGTTCATCGGGAGGGGTCTGGCATACCACAAAACGGAGGAAACGGACTTGTGTTCGAGTGCCTATGGTCGAAACGGGGTCCTGTTGATCAGGAGGGGTGTGCCATACCGCAAAACGGAGGAAACAGACTTGTGTTGGAGCGCTACGGTCGAAACGGGGGTCCTGTTCATCGGGAGGGGTGTGGCGTACTACAAAACGGGACTCCACGGGCTACTGTTCATCTCCACCGTCGACCTCCTCCAGCCTCCACGGGATACTGTTCATCCACCGTCGACCTCCTCCAGCCTCCACCTGTGACTGTTCATCCACGGGCTCCTGTTAATCCAGCCTCCACCGCTCCTCCACCGGCTACTATTCAACCAGCCCTCTCCACGGGGTCCTGTTCAACCACCCTTCCACGGGCTACTGTTCGTCCAGCCCTCCACCAGCTACTGTTCAACCAGCCCTCCACGGGGTCCTGTTCATCCACCCCCAACCGGCTCGATCAGGGTCCTGTTCATCCAGCAGCAACGGCCTCTAGTACCACGGGATCCTGTTCATCCAACCCCCCGCCGGGAACTATTCATCCAACCCCCCCCCCCCAAGAATGCTCATTGTTCATCAAGGGAAGGAGGTAGCAGGTTCGATCGGCTTCGGTTAGCAGCAGTAGCGAAGGAATCACTCGGGTTCAGTTAATAGCAAGGGATCGATCGGGGTTCAGTAACATAGCTAGTGCAATCGCTCGGGTTCAGTTAGAGCCCAACGCCTCGCTCGGGTTCAGTTAGAGCTCAACGCCTTGCACACACGCGCGTACATGTATGAAAGAAACATCCAAACCTCCGTGCATCCCGCGGCCTAGACCACCCACCGTAACCGGGAACTCCCTGATATTTTCCTCACCCTCGCTTCTACCATAGTTTTTCCGTCATTGACGGCCCAAAGAATGTCATGCAGCTACTTCTCCGTCCCGCCCAGGACGAAAAGCCCATTTTCTATCATGATTTTTTGTCATAGAAGTAGGAGCCCACCACATCTATGATGATACGTGCATTTGTCACAATTATCGTCATAGAAGTATCCTAAGCATGACAGATTTTTTTTGTTCGGCCCAAAATGTCACGGATGTGTCCTTTTTTGTAGTGATAATAATAGGATAATCTTTTTCTCATCGAGATAAGCATATTTCAAAGTATCAGGCAATTATTTTAATTCAAACACAGGATCACCTTTAGGTGGAGGAGTACCTCCTAGAGTTTCAATAGGCAAATTGTGTTTGGGCAGAGGTCGTTCTTGAAAGAAAATTTTATCCAGCCCTCCACGAGGTCGTCCTGTTCATCCAGCCCTCCACGGGGTCCTGTTCATCCACCGGCTCGATTGATCGGGGTACTGTTCATCCAGCGGCAATGGCCTCTTCTACCACGGGGTCCTGTTCATCCAACCCCCCACCGGGAACTGTTCATCCAGACCACCCCCCCCCCAACAACGCTCACTGTTCATCCAGAGGCAGCATCGATCGACTTCTGTTAGCAGCAGTAGCGAAGGAATCACTCGAGTTCAGTTAACAGCAAGGTATCGATCTATCGCTCGGTTTCAGTAACGCGTAGCCTGCAGTGCAATTGCTCGGGTTCCGTTAGAGCCCAACGCCTCGCTCGGGTTCAGTTAGAGCGCAACGCCTCGCACACACACGCGTATGTATGAGAGAAACGCGCATCGCTCGGCCCCCGACCACCCACCGTAATCGGGAACTCCCCGATATTTTCCTCGCCCTCACTTCTACCACGGTTTTTTCCATCATGGATGGCCCAAAGAATGTCATGCAGCTGCGTCTCCGGCCTGCCTAGGACGAAAAGCCCATTTTTTGTCATGATTTTTTGTCATAGAAGTAGGAGACCACCACATCTATGATGATACTGGGTTTTGTCACAATTATCGTCACAGAAGTGTCATAAGCATGACAGAAAAAATCCGTTCACCCAAAATGTCATGGATGTGTCTTTTTTTTGTAGTGTAAGCACTACGTGAATATGACCGGAGGAGTAAACTGTGGAGGGGGCGCCGCACACGGCTTGAAACAATTGATGTTGTGTGTCCTAGCGGTGCCCCCCCCCTCATGTATATAGGTTGGAGGGAAGGAGAGGCATCTAAGGGGGCGCCCCAAGTAGGAGGAATCCTACTTGGGCACCTCCCAATTCGGCCTCCGCCTTTCCTATTCCTATTCGGAGTAGGAAGGGAAGAGGGGGAAGGGGGAATCCTATTCCCTTTTTCCTTTCCTACTTCCCCTTTCCTTCTCCAATGTGGCCAACCCATATGGGGGGGCACCAGCCCCTCTGTGGCTGGTGTGTGTCCCCTCTTGGCCCATAAGGCCCATATAGTTTGTCGGGGGTAGCCCGGAACCCCTTCCGGTGACCCGATACGTACCCGGTAACCCAGAACACTATCGGTGTCCGAATACTATCATCCTATATATGAATCCTTACCTCTCGACCATTTCAACACTCCTCGTCATGTCTATGATCTCATCCGAGACTCCGAACAACATTCGGTCACCAAATCACATAACTCATATAATACAAATCGTCACCGAACGTTAAGCATGCGGACCCTACGGGTTCGAGAACTATGTAGACATGACCGAGACACCTCTCCGGTCAATAACCAATAGCGGAACCTGGATGCTCATATTGGCTCCCACATATTCTATGAAGATCTTTATCGGTCAAACCGTTATGACAAAATACGTTATTCCCTTTGGCATTGGTATTACTTGCCCGAGATTTGATCGTCGGTATCTTCTCGTTACCAGCAAGTCTCTTTACTCGTTCCGTAATGCATCATCCCGTAACTAACTCATTAGTTACATTGCTTGCAAGGCTTATTATGATGTGCATTACCGAGAGGGCCCAGAGATACCTCTCCGATACTCGGAGTGACAAATCCTAATCTCAATCTATGCTAACCCAACAAATACCTTCAGAGATAACTGTAGAGCATCTTTATAATCACCCAGTTACGTTGTGACGTTTTATAGCTGTATTCCTCCGGTATCCAGGAGTTGCATAATCTCATAGTCAAAGGAATATGTATAAGTCATGAAGAAAGCAATAGCAATAAAACTTAACAATCATTATGCTAAGCTAACAGATGGGTCTTGTCCATCACATCATTCTCCTAATGATGTGATCATGTTCATCAAATGACAACACATTTCTATGGTTAGGAAACTTAACCATCTTTGATTAATGAGCTAGTCTAGTAGAGGATTACTAGGGACACCGTGTTTTGTCTATGTATCCACACATGTATCAAGTTTCCGGTTAATACAATTCTAGCATGAATAATAAACATTTATCATGAGATAAGGAAATATAAAATAACAACTTTATTATTGCCTCTAGGGCATATTTCCTTCACATGACATGAGAACATAACTGTTTATTCAATTGAAACTGAAATCAACATAGAGCAAGTTACAACAGCAAACTAGTTAAAGAAACAGGTTTAAAACATACCTGTTGCGCCATTGGAGTTTCAATTCCATCCTTCAAATTTGAAAATAGTTGGTATGAGTAAATACAGTGATGCAAGAGCAAAGGAGTACGAACCATAGCTACAGAACCTGACCTGAGAACAATTTTTCTTCTGCTTTAAGCGTTGATTTGGGATTCGGAGTGGCGGTCCTCGTGATTTGGGCACTGCAGTTCCATTACTAACTACTCGTGTTTGGGTGCTCTGTGGTGGACACAGTGCTGTGTCAACTGGAACTGGGTTACTATCTGCTGGGGTTGGGGTTAGAAGGGGTGTAGCTGGTTCTCTGTCCAACTGGGTAGGGGTACAATCTGCGAGAGTCTGGGTTATGTGTGGTGGGGCTGGTTCTTGGGCAAGTACAACCGTGGTTCTATCTGCATCAACTGGTAGCACTATCTTTTCTGAAGACCGTGTTGTTACTCCCTTAGATACTGCCATCACCCTCTCCAATTCAAATGGCTGATAAACAAGAGAAGTAATTGAATGTACAGACATTGTATGATAGACAGGTGCAATGGATAGTGGGGAATAAAACAGGGCATGAAATAATTCACATTTATGTTGTCTAACCAAACAGGATAGCATGACACAATTTCACATATATGATGGCTAACTAAACAGGATAGCATGACACAATTTCACATATATGATGGCTAACTAAAAAATATGGAAAGACATAGTTCAAAATATGATGACTATGTAAACAGGATGACATGATATAATTATATAATGTGTTTATTAAATAGGTTGGCATGCCATAATTCACATACATGCCGCCTGTGGAAACATGATAGCATGATATAATTCACAGATAGAATGACATAATTCAAAATATGATGACTGTAAACACTAAACAGGATGAGATGATATAACTATATGATGTCTTTATTAAATGGGTTGGCATGCCATAATTCAGATAGATGCTGTCTATATAAACATGATGGCATGATATAATTCAAATATATGATTTATATAGTAAGCAAGTAAGCAGATGGCAATCGTATATATGATGTAAAAACTAAGCAATGCAAGACAACATGCATGACATGAGTAATATAACCCTGCCAAGTTTGAGCATAGACCTCAGGTGGGAAATAGGACTGGTCATCAGTCTTTGAATCCTCCTCTGAGGAGCTATCTGTAACTAGCAAGATGTCTGCTTCAGCAGGTAGCATTGTCTGCTCTGAATACCTTGTTTTCACTCCAGATACTTCCATCACCGCTTCAAATGGCTGATGCACGGGAAGAGTAGTTGAATATACAAACATTGTCGACAAATGGAACACGTAGTACAAAAAAAGGATAGCATGATATAATTCACATATATGATGATTGGCTAAACATCACGGCATTGCATAATTCACATATATAATGCCTTGCAACAAGATAGCATTGCATAATTCACATATATAATGTCTTGCAACAAGATGGCGTTGCATAATTCACATATATGGTAATTAGACACTAAACAGGTGGCATTCACACAAATCATGTCTAAACTAATCAAATGACATAGCAATGCAAGACACCATGCGCACGATATGAGCAACATAACCCTGCCAAGTTAGAGCATACACCTCAGGGGGATAGGACTGGTCATCTGTCTCTGAATCCTCCTCTGAGGAGCTATCCGTAACCAGCGAGATATGCGCTTTGTCAGAGAGCATAGTCTGCTCTAAAGACCTTGTTTTCACTCTAGAATTTTCCATCACCGTGTCGAATGGCTGATGCACACGAAGAGTAGTTGAATGTAATAACATTGTTGACAAATGTAATACGTAATAAAAAAGGATGGCCTGATATAATTCACATATAAGATGACTGGCTAAGCAGGATGGCATTGCAAAATTCACATATATGATGCCTGGCTAAACAAGATGACGTTGCATAATTCACATATATGATGAAGAAACTAAATAGATGGCATTCACACAAAGCATGTCTAAACTAAGCAGATGACATATTTGATGTATAAAGTAAGCAATGCAAGGCACCATATGCATGATATTACCAATATCAGCATGCCAACTTAGAGCGAAGACCTCAGGGGGTAAATAGGAGTGTTCTTCTCCTTCTGAATCCCCCTCAGAATAGTTATCTCCCTCTTGATTACAATCCGAAATGGGTGGAGGGGGGCTGCCTTTGCGCCTACCATGGAGCGACGTCTGCATGAAATTTTATTGCCACGCAAGGCTCGTCTCCTTTTCTCTACGTGTTCAGTTCCATTGTGTACAATAACTGACATGCATCGGAGTAAAACATAGTGAGATTATGTAAGGAGTGCATGCAGAAATCCAGAGCGATGGTAGCAACCTATGGATAGACCCAAAACAAATGACAGTAGGCAGATAATGGCTTCAGTTAAAAAATACAGATAATGGCTTCTTTACTGTTTGTTTCCCACCCAACACGAAACTCAAAAATTCAAAAAAAACATGAAACTCATAGTAGACACCAGAGATTAACCAGATAGTAGACAGATACTATTGATTGCGGCCCCGATATGTACCACACAACCATTTAAAAACTCAAGTTTGACCATTAGTTTGGAACTGACTCAGAGTCTAATCGGTGAACATGACAATAAAGTAGCATGTAATATTAAGCGATGCATAACGTAAGTAGACACGAAAGAGTGTGACCTCTCTTGCGGACCCGTGTAGTCCTCGAGGTCATCTGCTCGGTTGATGATGGTAATGCAATTGTCATGGCTGGCGGCGGTGGGGAAGAAGATCTGAGGCGGCGACAGACAGTCTGGAGGCCGGATCCCTGTTGTGCTGGACCTTTCTATCGTTGGAGCAGCTGAGCTGGGGTGGACGACGACGCAGCAGGAGCGGGACAAACCACACAAGGTTTTCTTTGACAACTATCTGTAAGAGAAGTAATTCTGTAAGGGCTCGTTTGAATTAGAGGATTCTAACAATGCAGGGATAGGAAATACACAGTAATAGGATAGGAATCCACGTGCAAAACAGAGAATTTAAAAACACAGGATTTCGGCCAATCTGGGTGTTTGGTTCACAAGAATTGGAAGATCACAGGATGCAAATAAGCATGGTGAGATTAAGTCAAACCACAAGAAATGTACGGTTATAATGCTATTATGCTACTATCTCTTAGTCTTGTGCTTCATGAATAGGAATTTGAAAAGGAGGACAAGTGGATATTAAAATTCCTATGGTTTTTCTTTCAAGGAGACACTAAGGGAACAAATCCTACAATTTTCCTTTGCTCCATTCCTTTGAACCAAATGCATGAATAGTAGTACCATAGGAGACTTTCCAATTCCTATGTTTTTCCTTCACTTTTCCTTTCAAGCACTGGCGATTCTAGTAGGCAGGCTTGAGCAAGGAAAATCCTACACTCAAAAAATGTTTTTGTGCTACTTCTACTACTTTGGACCCAGGCCACTGCCCTACTAGCTCAACTCCCAGGCCCATCGACAAATGCACATCTCAAACACGCAGAGATAAATAATGATGGCGTTCAAGAGAGTCCATCACGGATAGCTAAGTTGCCTGGCACCTCACTTCTTATCATATAGTAGGAGAAACTAATCGTATTTCACGTTACTACGTGTGCTCAGTGGACAATATATATATAACATGTAGAGTAAAAAAGCGATGCAACAAGTGTACAACCTATTTGGCGAAGCGATGTCGATCTCAGCGTGATTGGGTTGGTCGGTGAGCATGCTCCGACTGATTTGGTTGTCGGAGGAGGGGAAGAAGATCTTAGGCGTTTGGAGATGGAGCCCGGGGTACTGCTCCGCTGTGATGGAGGGTTTCGTTGTTGGAGCAGCTCCGGTGAGTTGTACGACGGCGAGGCTGAAGCAGGACAAGAGAGACAACGTTAACCTAAGTAGAATTCTAATAGCATCTCCACTAGATGACGTAAAATACATAACCACAAAGTGCTAGATGTAAAATACATCAGCCGCTCATCTCTGAACTTAACTGTCAAAACTGAATTTAATTGTCCAAACTGAATTTAACTATCGAAACTAAATTTTGTTGTCGAAACTGAATTTTACCGTCGAAACTGAACGCACTAGTAGCAGAAAAGCAGTAGCAGCAGCAGCGCCCGGAGCAGCAGCGCGTGCGAGAGCCGGGGCAGCTGGTCATGTCGCAGTATCTCGGGTAGCAGTTGCAGGGGCTCGAGGGAGAGCAGGATATGCTGCTCGTGCAGCAGCAGCGCGCGTAAGAGTAGAGCAGCAGCGCAAGCAAGAGCAAGAGCGAGAGCAGCAGCTAAAGCAAGAGCAAGAGTGAGCGCAGCAGCGCGAGGAAGAGCAAGAGAAAGAGCAAGAGCAGACCAGACAGGGGACCGAGAGCAAGAGCAGAGCAGCAGCGCGAGCGAGCGAGAGCCAAAGAAGCAGCAGGTCCTATTGATGTGGACGTCACCGCCGAGGGAGCGACACCATGGAGGAAGTGGCCGGCGACGCCGCCGTGGATGGAGCCGTGCCATGTCAGCTCGGGACCGAGCGCCGGCAGCACCGTGAGATTGAATCAAGAAGAAAATGTGGCGATTAGTGTACAACCTCTTTGATGGCACCGATTAGGCCTCAGCTTCGTCCGAGGAAACGGTGATGATGCTGCTCTTCCGGTGGTGCAGGTGAAGCTGGTGGTGTGGGAATGGAGGTGGCACGAAAGACGAGGGGAATGTCGGGGAAGCTCCTTAGAGGTGGAGGACGGGGTGGCTGAACCGGCAGGATGACGAGATCGACGACAGAACCTCATCCGGTACGGTGGATGAGGGACGTCGAGGTATTGCTGTGGACGACGTCTTCGGGGAAGAGGCTCCGGCTAGGTGGCAGATGGAGGAGGGTGTGGGGCTTCGCAGGTTTTCGCGGCCTCGGTGTACGAATGGGTGGACGGATGGGATGGGAGGGGGAACCATGGCTTAGGGACGCGCTTGTCCGAAATGTGGGGTAAGTTATGAAAGTACCCCACTGATTTGTGCTAGGCAGTTCTTTCGGTTCAGGGGTATCACGGGCATTTCGCATGTCGGGATTTCGCAGGAGGTGGGAGTTTTCGCGTGCATTGTAATTTTGGGATAGCAAGGCGCGGGTTGAGATGGAGGGAGTTTTCGGAGCACAACGAGACAAAGACATATCTTAAATATTTCGGGGTAACAAGGCGCGGGTTGAAATTTCTGGACAAGCCTAACATGTACTGTACCAAATCAATTCACACTTCTGTCGACGAAAAAACAAAAAGAAATCAATTCGCACCACACAAGAGAGTCTAGTCCCGTGTACTGTACCAAATCAATTTGCACTACAAATACCATTCAAAACTTTGAATTCATGTTATGTTCAATTAAAATATTTCACTACGTGTATAATGCATGCAACCTGCTACTCAAATGAACGTCTTAGTGCATTCCAAACGTATATACTACCGCTTCAATATGAACTAAATTTGAATTCGTTTCTCTATTTGAATAAGATCTACAATCATGATTGTTGTGAAGTTAAACCATTTGAATTCGTTTCTCTATTTTAATAAGATATACAATCATCATTATTATCAAGTTAAACCATCGTTTGTGTATTATCTTCAGAGCACACCACATGATTACTGGTGAGTTAGATATGAACTATGTGTACTATATGAACTCGAACTCGATTTTCTAAATCCACTTTATGTTGATTTGAAATCATGGTACATTTCAAGCTCTAGCTAGATCTTCATAATCTAAACCATGTCTCATATGTATAATGTGTTTATCACATAATGTATGGTGCCCCGCCCCCTACGCCTACAAGTATTTAGATGTGAGTTGCAAACGCCACACATTACCACAAATTCAAATAAAATGTGAGATTGTTCGATATAGTATGGTTTAGATTGTTCAATATTTAGTTGTGAGCTGCAAACGCCACACATTATCACAAATTCAAATAAATTGTGAGATTGTTCGATGTATAGTATGGTTTAGATTGTTCGATATTTAGCTGTGAGTTGCAAACACCACGCATTATCACATTACGGTAATGTGTGGCATTTTGGACATGTTATCACATGTCCAAAACCACACCACGCGTATCACCGCTATATTCATGCGTGCATATGTTTATAACACTATGATCTCCTATTCAAATATATGAATCCACTTTCATATCAAATTATGATCGTTGTTAGTCTCTTACACCCACACAATCCTCTAACCTTTGTAGCTAGCACTAACTTTCTCTCGTGCATGCACACGCCCTCCTCGCCCTCCCCCTCCCTCAGTATTCTATCCATCGCGCACATTCATTTTTTTCTTTAGGTCGTTCTCCCACGGTCTCCACAACTCCTTTCCGACACATACTGATCGATAAACCTCTCCAGCGATGTCTGCCTACAACATACACACACACCTTCCATCTCCTCCTTTTTGTGTCCATGCCTCGTATCTCTCATACGGCCCCACACACGTGTAAACTCTCGCCCCTCTTTTCATCGATCTCACAATCGAACACTCCTCCTCCTATCTAGCTGGTAGGCCTCTCGCACCACCTCTTATCTCTATTCTCTCTATCTATCCATCTCGCTGGGCCTTATTTGCCTCTAACAAATGGATGTACACCGACTGATCTCCCGCTATACATATAGCTAGCTAGGTCGTTATAACTCGTTTTCCCCACGCGTCGATCGATCTACCTCATTAGTTATGTCTCTCCCTTCCTCCGACAAACAACAATTGATCTACCGATCTAGTTAGGTCTGCTTACCAAACTCATGGCCCCCCTTCATCATCCATGCATGCGCCCCAACACATCTATCACGAACACGCACACATAGAAACACACCCCCACTCTTATTGATAATATTGCAGTTCTACCCACAGTTTGTCTAGTAGGCCTCTCCCACCATCTTCGAGAAGCAACTCCATCACCCATCCAGCACTCTACCCCTCTCCCTCCCTCTCTCTTTCTCCCTCTCCTCTCTCTCTCTCTGTCTCAACCTATTTCCCGTCCTTCACTTATGTATGGATGTCGACCGATCTCCCTCAAGACATAGTTGGGTCTCTCCTTCTCAACACATATACGAATCGATCTACCTCTCTAGTTAGGTCTCTGCCTCCCCCCTCCCCCCCCCCCCACACACACTGATACATCGAGCGCTCTAGTCAATTCTCCCTGCCACACACAAACTTTCCTTGTGCCCTCTGACGTTTTGGTAGGTCAGTCGCCCTATATCTTTGACTTGCGCACACACAATTTTGATGGCTCTCGTCATCGATCTCGCATCCACCCACTTGATCCTCTCTTCGACTCTATCGATATCTATGACCCCTCCCTATCTTCTCGTGGATCGCCCCCTCTATATATGATATAGATAAGCCTCTATTTCTCACACATTTCATGTGTCAAATTTTTGTTTGAGATATCATCGACACATATTCCCACGAATACATTCACGAAATCACACCCCCCCCAACAAAGAACACTCACGAACGCACACGCCATCTGTTTAGGTTTGTATCTCTCTCACACACACCCATGTAGGTGGGGGACATGCACGAAGAGAAGAGGTGCACACACGGCGCACATACTCCCGTCTCTTTCCCAACCACACCCGCGCGGGTACACGGCGGAGCTCATTTCTGTATAAAAAGGCAGCCCATGTGGTAATTTGACACGTGTACTAGTTTTCCATTTGATGGAGGATCGTGTACCACGGGTGAACAAACAAATTGTGACTTGATGCATTATGTTAAAAAACAGGCAAACCATGTGGGGCCTACCATAGAGGCAAGGCTCTATACACTGGAGATGCTCTGTACGTATTACTTTTGATGTGTCCCGTCAACTAGCAGAACGAGGAGAACCTTGCTTAGTACGCCGTCTTCCCCGCCCACGGGTGCGGTGGCTTGCAGGACGAGGTGAATCTTGCTTACTACGCCTTTCTCCCTCTTCCTCGCCCACGTGCATGGTGGCTCGCGGGACGAGGTGAAGCTTGCTTACTACACCTTTCTCCCGCTCCCTCGCCCACGTGCGCGGCGGCTCGCAGGACGAGGAGAAAATTTTACTACTCCCTCCGTTTACTCCTCGTCCCTACCTTGGTTAGAGAGATTATCATATTGTTTGAAATATATGTCTTTTAGTAGATTTCAATATGAACTACTAGTACATACTCCAAACACTCATGTATATAGACGTATTTTAGAGTGTAGATTCACTCATTTTGCTCTGTATGTAGTCCATATTGAAACGGGCGTAATAGTACGCACTCTCCCTTGCCCCACGCCCCTCGCCCCTCGACCCTCGCTCGACCCTCGCCCACGTGGTGGACGTGCAGCAATTCATTCGGTCTTAGATAGCCAGAACAATATATACTGGAGTACCATTATTGCTCGACTTCCTGAAGAGGCGAAGAGCCAAGCGCAAGGTTAATATTTTGGAGATGCCAAGCGCAAGGTTTATAGGAGAAAGAGTAGTAGTAGTACTAGTAGTATGTACCAGTGGTACGTACTGTATGAGGAAGAAGGCAACAAGATGTATGTTTTGCGTGACAGTCTCTTCTTACAGGACGTGCTAGACCTAGTGGACCTCATTGTTGCAATGGGAGTACTCCCTATCATAGATGTCACGATTCAGAGTGGTGGGCAGCGGGCATAATTCCGAGCTGCTTAGTATTAAACCCCATGAAGAAGTCCCATCGAAAGGAATAGCAATCCTCTACACATGCTCCTATGTGAAATGAGTAAATGAGAAAAAAAAAGAGAAAGAGACAAAGTAAAAAAATCACCAGCCTTAGACCCAGCCCTATTGCATCAGTGAAAGATATTTCTATGTCGTGATTGACATGGCTAATATTATTAACCATGCTACGAAGGTAGAAGCGGATTTTTATTTATTTGCGGAGGTAGCAGCGGATGGATATTCAATGAGGAGGAAATGATGGTTGCTTCCTCGGTCAAACAGAGAGAAAGGTGGGCCTCGTAATTTGACGTCTTATTAGTCATTATCACTGCCTATACTCTTTTCCCATATATAATAACCGCGTGGTACAGTAGTGGGCTATACTTTTAATAACCATGCTCGAAGAGAAGAGGTGCACGCACCCATGGTTGCATTCTTGTCCTAGCATAGTTGTTCCCTCTTCATGCATGCTCATCTCACCACCCCTCTTCATGCATGCTCTCCTCATACATGCTCCTAGTGTATTTGTGTTGAGCTAGTGTGGACTCATGCACCCTTCATACACTCTACCAGACACCCAAAAGTGGGTCAAGAAGGGAACTTTTGCTCTCATGCACCCTTCATACACCCTACCAAACACACCCATAGTACTAGTAGCACTCTTTGCGTCTTTTGCATCTTCCCCAACCACACACGTGACAAGGTGGAGCTCATTTCTGTAAGATGATGCCGCCCATGTGATAATTTGACGCGTCTAGTAGTAGTTACTCACTTATAAATAATGGAGGGTCGGGAACCACGCATGAACGGTGCCGCTGTCGGTGTCCTGGGAACGGGGGTACCCAGACTTGCCTTCCTGCGGCCCGCGGTGTGGCTCAACCAATGGCCCAGTACGGCCCGGCTTCACCAGCAACAGCTCAAGACCCTCGCGAGGGGCCAAGCCTCACGAGGCGGACGACACCAAGACCTCCCTGGGGGCAGCCTCGCTAGGATGGCTCCCGAGGAGCGGAGATCCCTATGCAAGGGGCACCTCACAAGGTTCACGTGACGAGAGCCATGACGACCAAGGCCAGGCGGGCGCAGTGTACCAGTTTCCTCTTTGGTGCTAAAGAGGTAGGCGCAGGCGAGGAGTCCTGAGGCATCAGGCAAATGTTTCCATATTGGTGCAACGAGACCAAGACCAGCAGGACGGCAGGACGAAGGTCATCACGGAGCCCACAGCGGCGTCACCACCAGAGCCTTTGGCAGGAAAAGACCACCTTTTGTCAGGATAGCTTGTACTAGTTGTCTCCCTTCAAAATTGGTAGTTGTGGGATCCCATCCCGCGTACATTTGGGAAGAGGACCAGGGCCTCTATAAATAGCACTAGCCACCACCATTGGAAGGGGACAGATCATTCGGACCACCCTCACACGCACCAGCTCACCAAGCTCAAGAACACCTCTCCTCAGGAGGTTGTTCATCCATTGTACTTGTTCATCCTCAGCCTGCAAGGCAATCCACCACCACCACACTAGAGTAGGGTATTACACCAAAACGGTGGCCCGAACCAGTATAAACCTCTGTGTCTCGTGTTCTTTGGGTTCGACGAGCTAGGCCGTGAGATCGTTGAGCATGCGAACCAGGGAGAGAGACTTCTTCGTGCGCACCCCAGAGTTCAAACCTCATAAGGGTTTGCCGAAACCCTGACTCCGACATTTGGCGCGCTAGGTAGGGGTGCGCCAAAGCTTTTCCTCCGTCGATCCACGCCCCACCGCTCCGCCAGTTCCATGGCTGACGCTCGCCGAGCTCGTGCTGAGCGCCGGGCCGCCCTTGCCGCTAGCGTCGCTCAGATGGCGCCCGTTGGCGGACCAACGCCGCTACCGGCCCGACGGGAAACGAGCAGCAAGCCTCGTTGCTGCACCCCTCCGTGCGGCGGGACGGACTCACCGCCACCCCGTCGCTGACTCCAGCCGGGTCGTCGTCCCATGCTCGTCGTGCACCCACGGACGCGCTGCTCATGGCGCGCGAGCTCCTGCGTTACCGCCCCGTCGACGACCTCTACGAGGACTGGCTGGACCGCTTCGCCGAGCTCGTCAGCGCCGCCGGGGTCTCTCTCGCTGCCTCGCCCACCTCTTGCTGCGAGCGAGGTAGCCCATGGAGCACCTCCATCGCCTCCGCATTAAGACGGCACCCTCGCACCAAGACGCGCAGCCCCGCGGCACGACCCACCACGCAGGGTACCCGCGCACGAAGAAGGAAGCTGCCAAGAAATCCCTCGGCCGCAAGAAAATGCTCCCGCGCTCCCAGCACCACCACATCAGGACCGTGCGCCGCCTGTGGCAGCGGCGCGTGGGTACCAAGACCAGGCTCCGCCTCCATGATGGGCTCCGGTGACTACAGCGGGTTGCCGTGCCTTCACCCCCGAGTTATGCAGCGTCGTCTGGCCCGGCAAGTACAAGCCCGACCTTCCTCCGCGCTACGACGGCACCCCCGACCCTGCTGAGTTCTTGCAGCTCTACGAGCTGAGCATCGAGGCGGCCAACGGCGATGAGAAGGTCATGGCGAACTGGTTTCCCATGGCTCTCAAGGACGGCGCGCGCTCATGGCTCCTGAACCTGCCCGCGGGATCGATCTCCTCCTGGGGCGAGATGCGCGAGCGTTTCATTGCCAACTTCTAGGGCACTCGCGACTGCCCGCCGGCCACGGGTGACCTGCGGCGCATCAAGTAGTAGCCAGGGGAAAGCCTATAGAAGTACATCCAGCGCTTCAACATCATTCGCCTCAAGATCCCCAAGGTGACAGACGAGGCCATCAGCTCCACGTTCTCTGATGGCGTTCGCGACGTCAAGATGAAGGAGGAGCTCACAATCCACGAGGACCTATGCACGGCTCTGGAGATGTTCAACATGGTGACCAAGTGTGCGAGAGCTGAGGAAGGGTGCCTCTCCCTCCTCGAGCTTCCAACTGCCGACCCAGAAGACAAGAAAGCCATGACCAAGGATGTGAAGCGCAAGGGAGCAGCCGTGCTCGTGGCCGAGCCAGAGATGAAGCGCGACTGCGACCACCCGGAGTCGTCCAAGGGCAGCCGTCCGTTCTGCACCTTCCACAACGTACATAGCCACAACACCAACGACTGTCAGGAGCTCAGGGCCATCCATGATGGGTGCTTCGGTCGACGCCCCACGTGCAACGATCGGGGCTACGACCGAGGAGGAGGACGAAGTGGTGGACGCTGGGACGACCGCGGCCCCCGCCAGGAGTGGCGCGACTGGCCTCATGAGGACCGCTGGCAGGACCAGCCTCGCGAGGGCGCCTGGAGGGATCAACATCGCGAGGACCGTCCTCAGGCTAAGGCTGGCCTCCCTCTGCTACCACCACTGCCAAGGAGGAACGACGACCATCATCAAGACGAGGGGGCTGGGGGCTTCCAGGAGCCGCGCGCCATCGCCTGCATCTTGGGTGGCGCTAAGGCCCCAGCCTCCCAGCGCATCTTCAAGCAATTTGCCCGCGAGTTGAACGCAGCTCTCCCCAGGCTCGAGGCCACACACCCGCTCAGGTGGTCCAAGTGCGCCATTACCTTCAGCTTGTCAGATCAGCTCAAGTGCGCAGCGACTGCCGGCGCCCTCCCGATGCTCTGCTCGCCCATCATCAGCAACGTCCATGTCACCAAGACCATCATCGACGGCGGCGCAGGGCTCAATGTCCTATCCGTCGAGACGTTCGACCGCCTCTAGGTGCCATATGATCAGCTACAGCCTACCAAGCCCTTCTCATGAGTGACCGATGGCTCCACCACCCTGATAGGGCAGGTCCGCCTCCCTATCACCTTCGGCAAGTGCGACAACTACCGCACCAAGCTCATCGACTTCGACGTCGCCCACATCCGCCTGCCGTACAATGCCATCCTCGGGTACCCAGCCCTGGCCAAGTTTATGGCAGTGACCCATCACGGCTACAACGTCCTCAAGATGCCAGGGAGCGGCGGCGTCATCACGGTCACCTGCGAGGAGAAGGACACGGTGTGCTCCCTCAAGCGTGCTTACCAGGCTGCAGCAGCCGAAGACCCAGACAACGAAGGCACCTTGTACCCTCCTGAGGCTGTCACCAAGAAGAAGAAGCAACTGCTCCACCAAGGGCCTCAAGAGAGCGGCTTTTCCAGCGGCACCACCGCAGGACCTGCGTCCGCGGATGGGGCGCCTCCCTCCCTCGCATAGGAAGGTGCGCCCAGCGCCCTCCTCAGGCTGGGCTCGGGGGATCTCTTCTGGAGGGCCTCTGACCTAGCCCACGTCACGAGGGAGGTGCTCGGGCACCACGTGGAGGCATGCTTCATGGCACGCTTCCCACAAGAGGGCACAAGGCGTGGAGTGCCTAGTGCTCAGGAGTTCATCACCAAGGCGACCGAGGAGCTTCAAGAAGCAAGGACCATACGTGGTGACCGCCGCCCACCACCTGGCGCAGCTCCATGTCCTGGCGAGGATGACGAGTTGCGCGTCTGCGTCGACATCCCAGGGCTTAACAGGGCGGCATCTCAGGGGCATTTTTGTCCTTCGCGTGTTGGACGGTGCGAGGGTCCACCTCATAGCTATGTTCGCATGCCCTTCAGCTTGTCAAACGCGGCTGTCACCTTCCAGCGCCACATGTGGAGCGTTCTGGTAGCTCAGGAGGCTAGGCATCACGTAGTCCTGGTAGAGATGGTGAGGTTCTTCAGGAGCCACCCAGGCTGCCAGAGCCTCGCGAGGCTCAGGACCCTTGCGGCTCGTGAGAAGCAACTTCTCCAGCACGCATCTTCGGCCACTTCAACATCTCTCCAGCGACGGTACCAGGTGATTATTTCCGGTTTATTCAGTTGGGGCGCCCCTCGGGCTGCATCATCCCCAGGTCGCATGGGCATGTCCCTGCGACATGTATCCTTTTGCATCCTTAGCTTATTCTGTTGGGGGCGCCCCTTGGGCTGCATCATCCCCAGGCCGCGTGGGTCCGTCCCTGTGGCATGTATCGTCCTTGCATTTATCTAAACTAGCTTGCCTCCTTGCATGAGTTACCTTATGATCATCACCTGCCTACCCGGTACTTCGATACCATGAACGTCGTGCGCCCTTGCAAGCCCACCCACGACCGCCTCATGATTAAGGAGTGA
Source organism: Aegilops tauschii subsp. strangulata (assembly GCF_002575655.3). Classification (NCBI taxonomy): domain Eukaryota; kingdom Viridiplantae; phylum Streptophyta; class Magnoliopsida; order Poales; family Poaceae; genus Aegilops; species Aegilops tauschii. The sequence continues at coordinate 176,454,037 of NC_053038.3, read as the reverse complement.
CACGGCGCCTGTGCTCGGGTCCGTCCCTGCAATGTCGCTAAACCCAAGAGGCTGAGCTCTGGCTCGCGGCCTAGTTCCCGTGTACGTCACCTCCCATGGCCCTTGGTGCCTTATTCTCGCATGAGCTAATCACGGACGGACAAGCCAAGGCGCGCGACCCGGTGCCTCGCCACCACGGGAGCCGCGCGCCGATCGTCTTTCTTTGGGATATTTCACATAAGAAGACTAGGCACGATGTCTGTGCTCGGGTCCGTCCCTGCAGCGTCGATAAATCCAACGACTGAGCTCTGTCTGGCAAGCCGGCCCTGTTCACATCACCTCCTGGGGTCGTTGGTGTCTAGCCTTCTCATGTGATCACCTCAGGAGATTCATCCGGCGCAGGTTGCCTAACCATCTCGCAGGGCCAGCACAGCTATCAAGAATCAAGACCAGGCGCAACCCGCCTCGAGGTAGGGCCTCGTGAGTCCCGTGCTGGCTCATGAGTGCCCAGACACACCTCGTCTAGCCTTGCCGTGTAAGCCACGTGTCAGGGCGGGGCTGTACACGCCCCGGGGGCTCCACTCAGAGGGAGCCATCACCCACGCACCAGTGGAAGCACCATGCTCGCGCTGGCAGTCAACACGGTCGAGGAGCGGCCATGCCCCGTGCAAGTGCGGAAGCGCTATGCTCCGCGCTGCTGATAAACAACTGAGGGCGGCCCCATGGCCGCATCAACACAGGGAGCCACCCGACTTAGTGTCCAGCCTCGTCGCAACACTTTCCCCTCGGGAGAGTCGCGCGAGGGGGCTGGGCACGGGGCTTCGCTTAGGTCCCGCCTAGCGTACGCCGCCCTGCTAGGTCCCTCGGACCTGGTCATCGCACGCCCCTCCCAAGCGGGACCTCGGCGAGGATAGGTATGGAGGTCTGTTTGAGTGTCAAGGGGGACTCCTGAGCATCGCGACACAGGAGCCTAACTGGCCACGTAGCCCCTCACCCCTTGGGCTCATCCTTGTGATTCGAACGACCCAACGGCGGCTGAGATACGCATGGGGTCGAGCCCTGCCGACGTAGAACACTAAGGCCTACTTTCACATCTCCTCCCCGTGGGCCGTTTGCGCGTCAGGGGGACTCCTGAGCATCGCAACTCAGGAGCCTAACTGGCCACGTAGCCCCTCACCCCTTGATCTCGTCCTGGTGATCCGGACGGCCCAACTGCGGCTGAGGTACGCGCGGGGTCGGGCCCCGCCGCCATAGAACATCAAGCAAACAGGAAGGAAATCGCGGAAACTTAACAAAACATTACAAAACATATTGTTCCTCAAACACCAAACATAAGTTTTGATGCCTCCACGAGGCACGTTGCATATCGCAGGAAAGTAAAAACGGGAAGGAGCACCACCGTCCACCAGCAAGCTTCCTCCTCACCCTCGGGCGCTGTCGTTAGGGAGTGCCTCCCCGTCGGCAGCATCGCCGCCGCTCGTGTCGTCAGCCGTGGCCGTGGGATCGGCGGTGCCATCAGCCGGAGGCGCATGGGCGATGGCAAGAAACTTCTTCAATAGGGCCTCCACCTGGCCCTTCACGGCCTTAGCAGCAGCTACGCATCGCTTTTCATCCACAGGCTCGAGCAGGAAACCAAGGTCGGTATCAGGGTCGCGAAGATGAAGGTGGCTGAGGACGCGCGTCAGGGCTGATGAGGAGAGCGTGCGGGCTTCCCCCTCCACCATGGGGCCGATCCCGTTGACGACATCCTCGAGTGCTGTGACGAGCTGAGGGAGTAGCTGGGCGGGGCCCTCATCATCATTCACCAACGGCTTCTCCAAGCCCTTCTCGTAGAGCTCCTGAAGTGCCTCGCGGAACCTCAGCTCAAGAGATTTGAAGGCCACACGATTCTCGGCGAGAACCTTTGCCTTGACTTCCAGCTGGCCCTTCTCCGCTTCCACCTTCTCCGCCAGCTCCTCCAGGCGGCAGCGCTCCATGGCCTGCGCCCGCGCCGACTGCTCCAGCTCGGCGTCGCGGCCGGCGACTGCGTCTTCCCGAGCCTTCAACTTCTCCTCCCGTACCCCGTGCTGGCAAACCTTGGCAGCACGTTCCTTGCGCAGAATCTCTAGCTCGGCCTCTGCCACCCGACAATGCTCCTTGGCGATCTCAGCTTCCTTCAGCGCTGCGTCACGGGCAGCAGCGGCCAGGACGGCGGCCCGCTCGCCCTCCTTGGAAGCTGTTATGGCCTGGCCCCATGCCATCCTGATGGATGCGTCAGATCGCAGCCACCCCGAGATCAACTCCAGGCGCCCTGACGCTAGGCGACAGTCGGTGCCTTGGAGGTCGTCCTGAAGCTGGGTCAGCGCGGAAAGAGCCTCCTCCAAAGCGTCTGGCGAGGCAGAAGGATCACCGCACAGTGGCATGATGGGAGGAGAAGGAGACGGCATCATCGCCAAGGCCTGCGAGTTGGTAGCAGCAGAAGAAGAAACTGGGGGCTCCTAGACCTTTGGAACCTCGGCGGGCGAGGTGGGAGCGGGCGCCTGTGGAGCCGACTTGGCTATGGAGGTCGTTTTCTCCTGGGGTCGGTCCTTCGGACCTCGCGAGGATGACTGGGCCAGAGAGGCATGGGCGCCGTCGTCGCCCTTCCGCGCCAGAGGAGGTGTGGCCGCGTCAGGCCGGTGGGTCCCAGAGGGTGCGGCCACTCCCTCCCTCTTCTTCTTCACCGCCAGCGTTGGCCTAACGGTGCAAGGGAGAGCGTCAAGATGCAGCGACAGAAGCAGGAACGAAATCAGGGCAAAGCACTTACTGGTCCACGGCGGCGTAGTCCCTCGGCCTCTTCTGAAGCATGAAGCCCGAAGGCCTCGCGGCCTGGGGCGCCGGTGTGCGAGTCCCAGGAGCGGATGAGGCTGCGGCAGCTGGCCCTGTGGTAGCGCCGGCTGGCCCTGCGGTAGCGCCGGCTGGCGACAGAGCGGAGGCGTCGTCTTGGGAGATCAGCGCCGATCTGCCTTTCTTCGGGACCCCGGCCGGCGGCTTCTTCAAGAGGGTGCCCCCGGACCGTGTCGTGACCCTAGCACGGTTCGGTGACTCCCTCACTGGATGCTCGTCGGCCTCGTCGTCCTCAGGGAAGGTGCGGAGGAGATCCGCCACATCGGGCCTGTCCTCCTCGCTGGAATCGCCATAGGACACCATCACCGGGGCCGCCACCATCGGGGCCTCGGAAGGCGTCGGCGGCACGAGCCCGCGCTCGTCGAAGACAGGCATGGCGGCAGCAACCTCTGCCCCATATGGGTGACGGTACAGAGGAAGATGGGTGTCCGACGGATACCCCTGATCGTCCCCAACCAGAAGGTGGAGGGCCTTACCCAGATCCTCGTCTGACAAGGCATCCGGGCGCAAACGGAGGTCGTCCCCTCGTCCCCGAGCTTCCACAAGGGGAGCGAGCACGCCTGGAGCGGGGCAATGAGCTGCGTCAGGAACTCCTTGACGATCATGGCCCCCATCAGCTTCTCCGCCTTCAGGTCGTCAGGCTTCAGGTCGGCAGTCATCTTCTCCAACACCTGCCTCGCCCGATGATCGATGAGCTTCGCGTGGAGCCATCTCTCGTGAGGCGAGGGCATCTCCGTCGGCAGCACCAGCCAAGGGTGGGAGCACTTGGCGCCCATAAGGACCCACTTGCTCCTGAAGCTCTCAGCCTTCTTCCCGGCCCTCGAGGTCACATTGGCCCCATTGGCCGCGGAGAAGTTGGCGCACCCAGAGCACTGGCCCTCCTTGTTCCGGAGGTAGAAGAAGTGGCGAAGCAGCGCCACAGATGGCATCACCCCCACAAATTCCTCGCAATAAAAAGCGAAGATCGACAGGAGGAGGACATAGTTGGGATGAAGATGAAGGGTGTGCAGCTTGTAGTGGCTGAGAACAGCGTAGAAGAAGTCGGAGAAGGGGGGACCAGCCCTGCGATGACGCTATTCATGAAGAAGGGATAGAAGGTACTGCCTGAGGCCTTCGGCTCGGCAGAGCCGGCCCGGAGCGCGGTCTTTCCCCCCTCGTTGCTGCCGTCCACCGTCATCAGGAGCATGGCGGCGAGGTTCTTCTCCGTGACATTGGGTGCGCTCAAGGCGGGCTCATACCAGGAGGGTGCATGCGCGGCCTTCACCTTGTCGGCCGCCATCGGCTGCAGGCTCGTAGAGGAGTTCATGTGGATCTGGAGTCTCTTGGGGCAAAGAACAGGGAAGAGGATCTGGAGCAAGACAGAGGAAGGCAATGAACGCTCCGCAGCGTGTGCCAGCCCATTTTTCAGGCGAGGACGGTTGCCGAGGCAGCATGGGAAAGCGGAGACACCCATGTCCCATCAATCGCCATGCGTCAATCAAGGCCGCATGCAGTTGGGGCCCACGGCGCTCCACACTTGCCCTTTGGCTTCGCCTCGAAGCCAAGTTCGAGCGCGCCTTGGGCCCGGGGGCTACTGTCGACGTCCTGGGAACGGGGGTACCCAGACTTGACTACTTGCGGCCCGCGGTGTGGCTCCACCAACGGCCCAGTACGGCCCGGCTTCACTAGCAACAGCTCAAGACCCTCGCGGGGGACCAATCCTCGCGAGGCGGACGACACCAAGACCTCCCTGGGGGCAGCCTCACTAGGCTGGCTCTCGAGGAGTGGAGATCCCTATGCAAGGGGCACCTCGCGAGGTTCATGTGACGTGAGCCACGACGACCACGGCCAGGCGGGCGCCAGCGGGCGCAGTGTACCAGTTTCCTCTTTGGTGCTAAAGAGGCAGGCACAGGTGAGGAGTCCCGAGGCATCAGGCAAAGGTTTCCATATCGGTGCAACGAGACCAAGACCAGCAGGACGGCAGGACGGAGGTCATTGCGGAGACCATAGCGGCGTCACCACGAGAGCCTTTGGCAGGCAAAGACCACCTTTTGTCAGGATAGCTTGTACTAGTTGTCTCCCTTGAAAATTGGCCGTTGTGGGATCCCTTCCCGCCTACATTTGGGAAGAGGACTAGGGCTTCTATAAATAGGACTAGCCACCACCATAGGAAGGGGACGGATCATTCGAACCACCCTCACACGCACCAGCTCACCAAGCTCAAGAACACCTCTCCTCAGGAGGTTGTTCATCCATTGTACTTGTTCATCCTCTGTCTGCAAGGCAATCCACTACCACCACACTGGAGTAGGGTATTACACCACAGCGGTGGCCCGAACCAGTATAAACCTCTGTGTCTCGTGTTCTTCGGGTTCGACGAGCGAGGCCGTGAGATCGTTGAGCGTGTGAACCAGGGAGAGAGAGTTCTTCGTGCACCTGATACGTCTCCAACATATCTATAATTTTTTATTGTTCCATGCTATTATATTATCCATCTAGGATGTTTTATATGCATTTATATGATTTTTGGGACTAACCTATTAACCTAGAGTCCAGTGCCAGTTTCTGTTTTTTCCTTGTTTTTGAGTATCGCAGAAAAGGAAAACCAAATGGAGTCCAATTGACCTGAAATTTCACGGAGATTATTTTTTGACCAGAAGAAGCCCATGGAGTATCGGAGATGGGACACAAGAGTCCCGAGGCACCCACGAGGGTGGGGGCGCCCCCCTACCTCGTGGCCGCCTCGGAGACCCCCCTGACTTGTTCCCGACGCCAAAAATCACTATAAATATAGAAACCCCCAAAAAGAAACCTAGATCAGGAGTTCCACCGCCGCAAGCCTCTGTAGCCACAAAAAACCAATCGGGACCCTATTCCGGCACCCTGCCGGAGGGGAGATCCCACAGCGGTGGCCATCTTCATCATCCCGACGCTCACCATGACGAGGAGGGAGTAGTTCACCCTCGGGGCTGAGGGTATGTACCAGTAGCTATGTGTTTGATCTCTCTCTCTCTCTCGTGTTCTTGATTTGGCACGATCTTGATGTATCGCGAGCTTTGCTATTATAGTTGGATCTTATGATGTTTCTCCCCCTCTACTCTCTTGTGATGGATTGAGTTTTCCCTTTGAAGTTATCTTATCGGATTGAGTCTTTAAGGATTTGAGAACACTTGATGTATCTCTTGCATGGGGTACCCGTGGTGACAATGGGGTATTCTATTGATTCCCTTGATGTATGTTTTGGTGATCAACTTGCGGGTTCCGTGACCTTGGGAATCTATGCATAGGGGTTGGCACACGTTTTCGTCTTGAGTCTCCGGTAGAAACTTTGGGGCACTCTTTGAAGTTCTTTGTGTTGGTTGAATAGATGAATCTGAGATTGTGTGATGCATATCGTATAATCATACCCACGGATACCTGATGTGACATTGGAGTATCTAGGTGACATTAGGGTTTTGGTTGATTTGTGTCTTAAGGTGTTATTCTAGTACGAACTCTAGGATAGATCGAACGGAAAGAATAGCTTCGTGTTATTTTACTATGGACTCTTGAATAGATCGATCAGAAAGGATAACTTTGAGGTGGTTTCATACCCTACAATAATCTCTTTGTTTGTTCTCCGCTATTAGTCACTTTGGAGTGACTCTTTGTTGCATGTTGAGGGATAGTTATATGATCCAGTTATGTTTTTATTGTTGAGATAACTTGCACTAGTGAAAGTATGAACCTTAGGCCTTGTTTCCTAGCATTGCAATATCGTTTATGCTCACTTTTATCATTAGTTACCTTGTTGTTTTTATATTTTTCAGATTACAAAAACCTATATCTACCATCCATATTGCACTTGTATCACCATCTCTTCGTCGAACTAGTGCACCTATACAGTTTACCATTGTATTGGGTGTGTTGGGGACACAAGAGACTCTTTGTTATTTGGTTGCAGGGTTGCTTTAGAGAGACCATCTTCATCATACGCCTCCCACGGATTGATAAACCTTAGGTCATCCACTTGAGGGAAATTTGCTACTGTCCTACAAACCTCTGCACTTGGAGGCCCAACAATGTCTACAAGAACAAGGTTGTGTAGTAGACATCAAGCAATTTTTGGCACCGTTGCCGGGGAGGTGAGTGCTTGAAGGTATATCTGTAGATCTTGCAATCGAATCTTTTAGTTTCTTGTTTTATCACTAGTTTAGTTTATAAAACAAAACTACAAAAAAATTGGAATTAAGGTTGCCTCATGTGCTTCATCTTTTTAATGTCTTTCGTGAAAATGATGGGAAGGAAAACTGTGCTCAAGTACTAGAAGAAGAATTACATAGAATGCTTGGCATAAAATATGTGAATGATGAGCATGATTGCAATGTTGTTAGTATGAATTCTTTGAATACCCATGAAGCTAATGATATGCAAAGCCACAAGCTTGGGGATGCTATGTTTGATGAAGATGATATGTTTAGTCCCCCAAGTTTTGATGAGCAAATTTATTATGATGAAAGCATGCCTCCTATTTATGATGATTATTGTGATGACACGTATGTTATATAGAATAAAGATAACCATGAAACTTGCCATCATGATTTCAATTTTCAATTGTATTATGCTTCACATGATAGTTATTATGTTGAGTTTCCTCCCACTACTATTCATGAGAACAAATTTGCTTATGTGGAGAGTAATAAAATTTCTATGCTTGTAGATCATGAAAAGAATGTTTTATGTGATGGTTATATTGTTGAATTCATTCATGATGCCACTGAAAATTATTATGAGGGAGGAAAATATGCTTGTAGGAATTGCAATAATATCAAGTTTCCTCTCTATGTGCTTAAAGTTTTAAAGTTATGCTTGTTTTGCCTTCCTATGCTAGTTGATTATTGTTCCCATAAGTTGTTTTCTCACAAAATCCCTATGCGTAGAAAGTGGGTTAGACTTAAATGTGCTAGTCATATTCCTCATGATGCTCTCTTTTTGTTTCAATTCTTATCTTTTATGCGAGCATCATTGAAATCATCATGCCTAGCTAGGGGCGTTAAACGTTAGCGCTTGTTGGGAGGCAACCCAATTTTATTTTTGTCCTTTGCTTTTGCTCATGTTTAGTAATAAATAATTCATCTAACCTCTGTTTAGATGTGGTTTTATGTTTTAATTAGTGTTTGTGCCAAGTCAAACCTTTGGGAAGACTTGGGTGAAGTCTATGCAATCTTGCTGTAAAAAACAGAAACTTCTGCGCTCACGAGATTAGCTGCCATTTTTTACTGGAGAGTGATTTTAGGTTTATTCTTTTTTAATATGATTAATATAAAATTTCCTCAGGTCCACCAATTTATTTCAGAATTTTTGGAGTTACATAAGTATTCGAATGATACAGATTACTACAGAATGTTCTGTTTTTGACAGATTCTGTCTTCTATGTGTTGTTTGCTTATTTTGATGAATCTATGAGTAGTATTGGAGGGTATGAACCCTAGAGAAATTGGAATACAGTAGATACTACACCAATATGAATTTATAATGAGTTCACAACAGTACCCTAAGTGGTGATTTATTTTCTTATACTAGTGAAGCTTACGAGTTTTCTGTTGAGTTTTGTGTTGTGAAGTTTTCAAGTTTTGGGTAAAGATTCGATGGACTATGGAATAAGGAGTGGAAAGATCCTAAGATTGGGGATGCCCAAGGCACCCCAAGGTAATATTCAAGGACAACCAAGAGCCTAAGCTTGGGGATGCCTCGGATGGCATCCCCTCTTTCGTCTTCGTTCATCGGTAACTTTACTTGGAGCTATATTTTTATTCACCACATGATATGTGTTTTGCTTGGAGCATCATTTTATTTTCTTTTGTTTTTCTTGCTGTTTGAATATTATACCAAGATATGAAATTCTTAAATATTAGAGAGTCTTCACATAGTTGTATAATTATTCGACTACTCATTGATCTTCACTTATATCTTTCGGAGTAGTTTGTCGTTTGCTCTAGTGCTTCACTTATATCTTTTAGAGCACGGTGGTCGTTTTATTATTGATCTCTCATGCTTCACTTATATTATTTTGAGAGTCTTTTAGAATAGCATGGTAATTTGCTTGATTTATAAAACTAGTCCTAATATGATGGGCATCCAAGATGGGTATAATAAAAACTTTCATATAAAGTACATTAAAAACTATGAGAAGTTTGATACTTGATAATTGCTTTGAGATATAAATATGGTGATATTAGAGTCATGCTAGTTGAGTAATTGTGAAATTGAGAAATACTTGTGTTGAGGTTTGCAAGTCCCGTAGCATGCACGTATGGTAACCGTTGTGTGACAAATTTGAAGCATGGGGTGTTCTTTGATTGCTTTCCTTACGAGTGGCAGTCGGGGATGAGCGATGGTCTTTTCCTACCAATCTATCCCCCTAGGGGCATGCATAGTAGTACTTTGCTTCGAGGGCTAATAAACTTTTGCAATAAGTATATGATTTCTTTATGACTAATGTGAGTCAATGGATTATACGCACTCTTACCTTTTCGCAATTTGCTAGCCTCTACGGTACCGTGCATTGCCCTTTCTCACCTCGAGAGTTGGTGCAAACTTCGCCGGTGCATCCAAACCCCATGATACGATACACTCTATCACACATAAGCCTCCTTATATCTTCCTCAAAACAGCCACCATACCTACCTCAAAGCAGCCACCATACCTACCTATTATGGCATTTCCATAGCCATTCCGAGATATATTGCCATGCAACTTTCCACCGTTACGTTTATTATGACACGCTCCATCATTGTCATATTGCTTTGCATGATCATGTAGTTGACATTGTATTTGTGGAAAATCCACCCTCATAATTCTTTCATACATGTCGCTCTTGATTCATTGCATATCCCAGTACACCGCCGGAGGCATTCACATAGAGTCATATTTTTGTTCTAGTATCGAGTTGTAATATTGAGTTGTAACTAAATAGAAGTGTCGTGATCTTCATTATTAGAGCATTGTCCCATGTGAGGAAAGGATGATGGAGACTATGATTCCCCCACAAGTCGGGATGAGACTCCGGACGAAAAAAAAAGAGGCCAAAGAAGCCCGAATAAAAAAAGAGGCCAAAGAAGCCCAAATAAAAAAAGAGAAAAAGAGAGAAGGGACAATGTTACTATCCTTTTTCCACACTAGTGCTTCAAAATAGCACCATGATCTTCATGATAGAGAGTTTCTTATTTTGTCACTTTCATATACTAGTGGGAATTTTTCATTATAGAACTTGGCTTGTATATTCCAATGGTGGGCTTCCTCAAAATGCCCTAGGTCTTCGTGATCAAGCAAGTTGGATGCACACCCACTTAGTTTCTTTTGATGAGCTTTCATATATTTATAGCTCTAGTGCATCCGTTGCATGGCAATCCCTACTCCTCGCATTTATATCAATTGATGGCCATCTCCATAGCCCGTTGATTAGCCGCGTCAATGTGAGACTTTCTCCTTTTTTGTCTTCTCACATAACCCCCATCATCATATGCTATTCCACCCATAGTGCTATGTCCATGGCTTGCGCTCATATATTGCGTAAAAGTTGAAAGAGTTTGAAAAGGCTTGTCATCGGGGTTGTGCATGATGGGAGCATTTTGTGTGACGAAAGTGAAGCATGGCCAAACTATATGATTTTGTAGGGATAAGCTTTCTTTGGCTATGTTATTTTGATAAGACATAATTGCTTGGTTAGGATGCTTGAAGTATTACTATTTTTATGTCAATATTAAAACTTTGTCTAGAATCTTTTGGATCTAAACATTCATGCCACAATAAAGAGAATTACATTGAAAAATTATGTTAGGTAGCATTCCACATCAAAAATTCTGTTTTTATCATTTACCTACTCGAGGACGAGCAGGAATTAAGCTTGGGATGCTGATACGTCTCGAATGTATCTATAATTTTTTATTGTTCCATGCTATTATATTATCCATCTAGGATGTTTTATATGCATTTATATGCTATTTTATATGAATTTTGGGACTAACCTATTAACCTAGAGCCAAGTGCTAGTTTCTGTTTTTTCCTTGTTCTTGAGTATCGCAGAAAAGGAAAACCAAACGGAGTCCAATTGACCCGAAATTTCACGGAGATTATTTTTGGACTAGAAGAAGCCCACGGAGTATCAGAGGTGGGCCGGAAGTCTCGAGGAACCCACAAGGGTGGGGGGCGCGCCCCCTACCTCGTGGCCGCCTCGAAGACCCCCTGACTTGTTCCCGACGCCAAAAATCCATATAAATGTAGAAACCCTCTAAAAGAAACCTAGATCGGGAGTTCCGCTGCCACAAGCCTCTGTAGCCACCAAAAACCAATCGGGACCTTGTTCTGGCACCCTGCTGGAGGGGGTATCCCTCATCGGTGGCCATCTTCATCATCCGGGTGCTCACCATGATGAGGAGGGAGTAGTTCACCCTCGGGGCTGAGGGTATGTACCAGTAGCTATGTGTTTGATCTCTCTCTCTCGTGTTCTTGATTTGGCATGATCTTGATGTATCGCGAGTTTTGCTATTATAGTTGGATCTTATGATGTTTCTCCCCCTCTACTCTCTTGTGATGGATTGAGTTTTCCCTATGAAGTTATCTTATCGGATTGAGTCTTTAAGGATTTGAGAACACTTGATGTATGTCTTGCGTGGGATACCCGTGGTGACAATGGGGTATTCTATTGATTCACTTGATGTATGTTTTGGTGATCAACTTGTGGGTTCCATGACCTTGGGAATCTATGCATAGGGGTTGGCACACGTTTTCGTCTTGACTCTCCGGTAGAAACTTTGGGGCACTCTTTGAAGTTCTTTGTGTTGGTTGAATAGATGAATCTGAGATTGTGTGATGCATATCGTATAATCATACCCATGGATACTTGATGTGACATTGGAGTATCTAGGTGACATTATGGTTTTGGTTGATTTGTGTCTTAAGGTGTTATTCTATTACGAACTCTAGGATAGATCAAACGGAAAGAATAGCTTCGTGTTATTTTACCACGGACTGTTGAATAGATCGATCAGAAAGGATAACTTTGAGGTGGTTTCGTACCCTACAATAATCTCTTCGTTTGTTCTTCGCTATTAGTGACTTTGGAGTGACTCTTTGTTGCATGTTGACGGATAGTTATATGATCCAATTATGTTATTATTGTTGAGAGAACTTGCACTACTGAAAGTATGAACCTTAGGCCTTGTTTCCTAGCAATGCAATATCGTTTGTGCTCACTTTTATCATTAGTTACCTTGCTGTTTTTATATTTTCAGATTACAAAAACCTATATCTACCATCCATATTGCACTTGTATCACCATCTCTTCGCCGAACTAGTGCACCAATACAATTTACCATTGTATTGGGTGTGTTGGGGACACAAGAGACTCTTTGTTATTTGGTTGCAGGGTTGCTTGAGAGAGACCATCTTTATCCTACGCCTCCCATGGATTGATAAACCTTAGGTCATCCACTTGAGGGAAATTTGCTACTGTCCTACAAACCTCTGCACTTGGAGGCCCAACAACGTCTACAAGAAGAAGGTTGTGTAGTAGACATCAGCACCCTAGAGTTCGAACCTCATAAGGGTTTGCCGGGACCCTAAATCCGACAGCCACATCATTTATGAATAAAGTTTTTCTTCTTCTATGGCACATACGCAATATAAATAGGTTCATATGGAGAGAAAAGGAGACTGCTCCACTATATACATAGCCAGGACGAGCCTACACAGTTGCTTGCTGGGGTTGCTATCTTCACACTCTCTCGCACAAAACAACTGTGGCCACATCTCTAACATCCGGGTGGATCCGTCCGCCGGGGGAAGGGGTGGACGCTTTGTGTAGATGCGGTCGCCGTCGCCGACGACAAAAATCCACTGTCGGCACGTCCCGATCAGGGGTCCCTGTTGTTCTGTCTCACAAAGCCGGTGAGGTTGCCTTCGTCCCTTGCTCAGTGCCGCGATGTGGGCAGTTGCCGCCTCCCGCCGCCCTCCCTAGGTTGAGCTACGTCCCGACATCCCTCAAGTACAACTTCCTTGCCGGCTTGCACTACTGCCCCAGCTGCCCACATCGCTCCATGTGGATATTTCTCTACTTCTTTGCCCCGCACATACCTCTACTGGATTCTACGTACTATATTTGTGATGAGTTTATGTCTCATCAACTAGTCCCAGTAATCTTATTCTAATCACGCTTCTTCAATTTCTTTGCCACTGGGATGCTCATCTCGATTTTAGTGGAACTGCACAAAATGATCCGATGCTGAAAGGGTTGCAAACTTCATTTCTTCGGAAGCTTCAATGTTGCCAGCAAATTAAAGCCTGGTTAGGGTTTAGGGTTCAAGTGCTAAGGACTACATGGATCATTTTTTTTCTTTAGTTGTCTCTGTTCCAAAATAAGTGTCAACTTTAGAAGTAGTACAACTTTGTACTAAAGTTTGCATAAAGTTGAGACACTTATTTTGGAGCGGAGGGAGTACATATTGGCTATGATTTCTCAATCATTGAGATGCAATAGCATGCATGTTAGTCTCCTTTGTATTTGATGAAATGTCGCAACAGGGCAACCTTGGACGCAAGATACATGAAACAGAAGCTGGAAGCTTCATGGCATTTTAAAAATTTATCTCACTGAGAAATTACAGTACGTACTACGTACTACTACTATGTAGAGAGTTAGGTGTCGCACGGTGTGCAGAAAATATGGTGATAGTGTGAGGTGGGCCATGTAATCACTGAGCCTGCATGTTTTCACTGCTTTCGCACTCGTTCGCTGTAAGAATGGAGAAAATTGTAATCTAGTACATACCTCCTTTCGCCGAAGCGTGGGACATCCATCAGTCGTACCACCTCAGTAATAATGACCAATGAGCCGTCAAATCACATAGACCTAGCAGTAAGTTTGACGGACAAAGCAACCATCACTCTTGAATCCGCTTCTCCCTTCAACGTAGGTGCCAGTGAGAGGTTGCGTCCGCTCTTCCCGGGCATGAATGTGGCACCGATTCTTTGGAGTGGCACTGACCGATTCGGGCGGGAATCGCGCACGGGCGATGGAGGGGCTTTGGGTGGGCCAGGCTGGTCAGGAGCGGGCGTGGCAGCTGTCCCGACCGAACGCCCGAAAACGAGAGGATGCACCAACTCTCGCGGCTAAATCGTACACTACACACCATCTCTCAGTACGAGTAGGTCGATGTGTCACTCTCTCTAACACACACACGTTGTTAAACACACACACACACAGACGGACGCACACCCACAGACACACAGGTTCATAGAATAGGAATATCGTGCGAGTGCGAAGCCACAAGAAGTGAGATACAAATGGAGTACGTACAAGAAGAGAAGAGGTGACGAATATTCCATCAAACCTGGACTGAGGAGTAGTACTCCCTCCATCTAGGTGTTAAGTCATCTTCCAAAAATCAGATATTCCCAAGATCTTTAGGCGGCGTCCATTAACTTCGCATCTCAATCCCCTCCTAGCCTCGTCGCTAGTGAGCGTTGTTACTTACTCTGCCTTGTTATCTCCCCCGGAAACCCAATGCATGGAGCACAACTACGCGTTGATCAGTCAGGAAATCAAAGTCAGCTTGCATGCGAGTTAATACGTGGCCCTGCATGGTAGCTAGAACGGCATCTCTTAATTGTTGTGATTAATTGTTGCGTTTAGAGACAGAAATCTGGGCTTTGATTGGAGGAAGGACTGGTCAAGTTTCTCCTTCTCCTCCAATCTGCTTGCACCTTGGTCCCGCTGCACCTTCTAACATGACTTACACCTAGACGGAGGGAGTAGTATGAGATACGCTGGCACACTGACTTAGGTCGAATACAAGTGCCCAAAATTATTGGAAGAGAGCAAAGTGTACAAACTAAATAATTAAAATTGAATTTCTCGTTTATTTTTTTGAAACGGAGGCAAAAGATTTGCCTCGTCCACTAAATAAGAGGAGAATAGAGTTTCACAATTTGCAAGTGACCCTACAAATAAATGCCATGGCAATTACTCTCAATACGCCCTAGTTTCTTAGCACCTGCTGTAACCCTTAGTACATACGGTGCCACACTGACTTAGGCCGAATACAAGTGCCCAAAATATTTAAAATTGGAGGATGGTGCAGCCCACCTTTCTGATATTTTAACCGTGTGTGGTTCAGTTGTTGTTCACTTCGGAGGGTCGTGTACCACACGTGAACGTTAGTAAGTGCGACCGGGAGGCGTGCATCATTAATTGCAAGTTGACTCCTTCAAGCGTTAAATTTTCTTCACGTATTAGCATTGCCTCTAGTATTTTTCTTCACTACGCTAAATAAAGAGTTCCGTTTCGTGCACAATTTAAAACGATTTTTATCGAGATAAAAAGAAAACCACTCCATCTATATACGATGCAGCCTCGGCGCTTGTTTTCTAGGGTTTGCACTCTTCACACTCTCTCTCCACTATATATATACACACGCTGGAGCCTCAGCGCTGGTAGTTTCTCTCTTCACACTCTCTGACCCTCTCCAGATCTAAACAAGACTTCGTTGTCCTCTCCCCCCCCCCCTCATTGCTGGTCAAAGAGACGACATGATCCGTCCGCCGGGAAGGGAAGGAGGCTTAACGCTGTCGCCGTCGGTGAGGGAGGGAATCCATTACCAACGCAATTGTTCTCTTTCACCCAGCGACGGCGCGGGAGGGCCTCGTACCCCTTCTTCCTTGCTGTCGTACATAGTGTGGGCAGATCGGACACCGGCCGCCCACTGAGCCACACCCCGAGAACCTTAAGGTATAATTTACTTATTCCACATGCATTGCTCTAGCTCCATTGTGGACTTTTTCCGCTTCTGCACTCAAATCTAGGTGTTGGATCAAACAGGAAAGTAGTGGGGAAAGTTGTATAGCATGAATCTAGGACATGGTTCAAAGAGGAAAGGAAGGGGGAAAGTAGCGGAGAAAGTTGTATAGCATGAATCTAGGACGTGGTTCAAAGAGGAAAGGAAGGGGGAAAGTAGTACAGACTGACTATCCAGCACCAACGTTGGTTGAAAAGGGAAAACAATGACAAACGCAGTATGCACATCTGTAACGAACTAATCTTTCTGTTTTGGGGGACAAGGCTGCAGAGTTTGAGCAAGACTAGATTTGCTGCCCTCACATAGGGAAAGGTGTCTAAAGATAACAAAACTGGGACCAACACAAATATGCTCCTTGGGTGTTTGTTCTATGCTGCAACAGACTGTGCATCACCCCTTTATACATCGGTAGATGCACATGGTGTTGGTGTGTCCACTGTCCCGTGCAACTCTTTAGCTGTTGCCAATCTAAGGCCCTGTTTGGTTAAAAAGTCCTAGGACTTTTTTGGTCCCAACTAAAAAGTCCCTAGTCCCTACCTACTTGGTTCCAGGGACTAAATATGAACTAGAGGTTATTAAATGACAAGCTAAAAGACCATGTTACCCCTAGTAATGAACTAATAGAGATAAGGTGCGATGCGGGCGAGGGGCAACTGTTCGAAAAAGTCTCAAAGAGACACTCCCTCATGGTCTTCTTTCTTTATCCCAAATGCCCACTTTTAGCCCCTAAAATTCCCTCCTGCTTGGTTTAGATGGGACCAAAAGGGACTTTTTTAGTCCCTACACCAAGAAGTCCCTGTAAACAAACACCCTCTAATAATGTCGCAGGATAATTGAAGCAATGCCACAGTTAAAAGCAAATTACATGTTTAACGAATTTTATTGTTAATATAATCTCTCTGTTAATATGAATCAATGCCACCGTTTGAGAAATGCTACTGTCTTTCTTTCTTTCCCATTTAGATAAGTTAGATGCTTCTTTTTGTTGGCTTCTATATCATCCACCATTATTGACGACTAGTTGTTTCCTTTGCACCTCTGTGTAAACAGGGTTATCTACTTCACCTTGTTGCTATTGTGACCTTTTGTTGCACTGCACAAAATACTTTTGTTTTAAGAGTGTTTTGTGCAGTTCAACCAAAATGTCACATCGAGAACGTTGCTTGATTGCTTGATCTTAGTGGAACTGCACAAGAGGAGATCTGACTTCCTATCCGTGTTGGCAAATTTGTACCAGATCTTCTTCTTGTGAGTTGTTTGAATTCCGCGTCATGAGAGGTCAGTACTAGCCTTCTTTCACATGATTGTGCAGTGTGCTTTCATATGTTGTGCTACTTATACAGTAATGTTGCTTGATTTTAGTGAACTGCACAAATGGAGACAAGACTTCCAATTTGTATGTGCACCGTAATATCCATTGAGAATGGATAAGGATATTTCACAATGGTTGGCCTGTATTTTGCCACTTTCATCAGAAAATTAATGTCGTTGTTTAGTGCTATACTTGTGCTCCCTAATTGACGTGCCAAATCTTACGTTGAAGGCCAAGCTTGTCTGTTATTGAACCAAGTGATGAAGGGGAAGAACAAGCAGAAGAAAAACAAAAATCAACTCCCGGTGCTGTAATGAAGCACTGGAACTGTGATGACACAAGTAATGATATAGTTTTGCATCTTAATTTATTGCTATGGCTGGAACGAGCAATTGTTTTGCCACTGATTTGATGCCACTCTTAATGTAATATGTAATTATCTCTACTTGTGCAAAAAGGGATCTTCTTTGAAGATAACATATATTTTAGTGGAACTGCACAAGAAGATGTTGGAAACATTAAACTAATTGAGGAGTATATAATAGGCATGGCAACCACAGTAGGTAGCAATAGATGGTTCCTGAGAAGTGCTTCATCTGTATGCTCTACACAATAAGCCTCCTGACAAAGGTTGGTACTAGCCCACGGATTTCATCCATATGATTGTGCTTTGTCATCTCTATTGGTGTTGTGCTACTATTTAGATACTGGCATGAGAAAGTGGTATTGTCCTCGAGAAGTGCTTCATCTGTGCTGTTTTAATTATTTCCTTTCCTTTTTTTCGAGCAAACAGGGATGCAGCATTTAGTTGTTCTCTTGCCTTTGCACAACAAGATCATCCCTGTCATCACAGAAGGAAGCAGTTGAAGGATGGTTACATTATTGCCCACAAAACAAACTAACTTTAGCTCAGAAGGACTCACGGATCTCCATCTTTGTTGCTGTGATGGCCAATACAATGTTGTGTTAGGATTCCTTCCGGTGAATTTCATTTTTTTTAATGTGTGCTCTGCATGGATCATGTTGGTTGCCTGTTTAAACTGTCAATTCATAGTACAGTTTGCTTTATACTAATCACTTTTTGTATTTGTGCTAATAGGAGTGCTCAGCTTGATTTCAATGGGAACTGCACAAAATGTTCATGAATACATCGAATCATTCATTTCCACCACAAGAAAGGAGGTCCCGATATGTTCAAGGTGTTGCCACATATAAAGGCGAAATCATACAAGCTACGCGCGAATTTGGTTGTTTTTGGTGGAACTGCACAAAAAGAACAGCTGGTTTATTTAGCACGAGGTGCCATGTCAATGTACGAACTGATGGCAAACCCTGCCCATTCCACAATCGTAGGCATTTGATATTTTGGAATGGGAAAACCTTGTCAAAGCTTGCTCATTGATGTATGCAAAACAACACGCATTTGACATTTTGGAATGGGATAACCTTGTCAAATTTTGCTCATTGAGGCAAGAAGACATGGGTTAGATATTTTCGAAGAGAAAATTCCTTATTTGACACTGTCTTAAAATCTGGTTCCTTATTTGACACTGGAAAAGGTTTTCCTTCCCTATTTGACACTAGTCCTAAATTTTATTCCCTATACGACACTTCGTCCATTTTGAGCC
This sequence comes from Aegilops tauschii subsp. strangulata, assembly GCF_002575655.3. NCBI lineage: Eukaryota > Viridiplantae > Streptophyta > Magnoliopsida > Poales > Poaceae > Aegilops > Aegilops tauschii. The sequence goes on along the minus strand of NC_053038.3, from coordinate 176,435,441 downwards.
TAAATGACACCTGAAAATTCGATTTTGCCCCTCATGTGGTATGTGTGCGCGCGCATGTGTGCTATTGCGTGTGGGTGCACGCGCACATGTGTGCTGCTGCAGGTGTGTGTGCATGTGTGCTGCTGCGTGTGTTTGCTACTGCGTGTGTACGTGCGCGCGCGCGTGTGTGTGTGCTGTTGCGTGCCTATGTGCTGCCTGCGTGTGTGCTGCTGCTGCGTGTGTGTGTGTATGTGTGTGTGCTGCGTGCATGTGTGTTGCTGCGTGTGTGTGCGCGTGCATGTGTGTTGCTGCGTGTGTGTGTGTGTGTGCACGTGCGCGTGCGTGTTGTTGCGTGTGTGTGCGTGTGTGTTGGTGCATGTGTATGTGTTGCTGTGTGTGTGCTCCTGCCCTCGCACTGATGCTGCGTGTGTGCGCTATTTCCCCACACACACATACCACATGAGGGGAAAAAGAGTCTTTTCAGGTGTCATTTAGGCTCAAAATGGACTGAAATGTCATATAGGGAATAAAATTTAGAACTTGTGTTAAATAGGGAAGAAAAACTTTTTCAGTGTCAAATAAGGAAGCAGATTTTAAGATAGTGTCAAATAAGGAATTTTCTCATTTTCGAATGGGACGCCCTTTGCTGTCAGCAGCATCGATCAATTTTTCTTTATTCTTTAGTTGTGAAGTAAATATTCACTCTGACATGTGAATCGCTGAGATGCATAATCATCGATTGTTTTGAATGTTCTCTATGAATTGCCAGGCCTGTGTGTTTGATTGCAATGTACAGGAACGCTAAAAAGATGCTCAAACTCTTTGTAGTCCCTCTGTTCCTTTTTACTTCGCATATTAGATTTCTTTCAAGTCAGTTGATTTTACATTGTGAATGTTCATACTTTTTTCTATAAGGTTGGTCAAAGTAGAGATACGTTCACTTCAGACAAAACTTATATGCAGACTAAAAAGGACCAGAGGGAGTACTTGTGAAACTGCTGCAAACTAGGTGATCACCCTGGGAATAATGCTAGTACGTATTGTTTTGCATGTTCATCCAATGCCAATGATACGAGAATTTGAAATAATCAAACTAAATTCATTCATACACGGTCGGATTTCTTGAACTAAAAAAGGGTGCGCTGGAGGTATAATTAATTAACCGAAGCTACCCACCCATGTCCGGCTGAGCCGAATAGAAGCTTCTTCTCCAGCGGACTGAGCTTCAGTGACTTAACTGCAGGTGCAGTTGCTTAACTGACATGTGGCTCAGATGCCTGTTGGGCCCATGTGTCAGTGACCCAACTGCACCTGCAGTTAAGTAACTGAAGCAGCGTCCTTCTCCAACACAGCTCTCCGACTCCATTTCGCCGCCAAGAAGCTAATCGACCGTCAATGGTCAACCCGCCTAGCTTGGCTTCAACCGGAGGGTGGTAGCGGTGGCCTTACTTGGACCCGAGCGGCGGTGACCTACCGTGTTCTTCTCTTCCTCATTTTCTGTGTAGCACGGCCTCGTTGGCAGCGAGGCAGGGCCTCGATGGAGCCGGTGATGTCCTTTGTCTCGTTGCCGGCGGGGCGGCGCCTCCGCGGAGCGGAGGAAATCCTCCCCCTCGGTGCCGGCGGGGTGGGGCATCCGCGGAGCCGGCGGTGTCCTCTGCCTCGTTGTTGGCATGGTGGGGCCTCAGCGGAGCAGGGCCTCGCCGACGCCAGCGGAGCGGAGACTCGGCGGAGCCGGCATTGTCCTCCGCCTCATCCTCGGTCTCGCCAAATAGCACCTCACCCGCTTCATCGCCCTCTTTGTAGGCGGCTGCAACCTCCGCCACCCGCATGCGGTACTGCCAGCGGGCGAGGCGGCTCTCGCGGACAGAGCGGTACGAGTCGAGTAGCGCCTCTTGCTCTGCCCGCTCCGTGTCGATCTGCTCCTCCTCCTGTAGGTGCTCTAGGAGGAGATGGTGGTTGTAGGCCGCGTCGGCATGCGCCTCCCGGAACTGCTCCTGACGCTTCTGCCTCACCATGTCCATGTATTGGGCACGGGCCTCACCGATGGTCATGCTGAAATGCACCGGCGAGGATAGCGCAGAGGAGGGCGTTGGTGCCGGATCGTCGACTACCATGTTCTCCATTGGGACGTTGTCGTCCTCCGGCTGCCTGCCGGCCAGCCAGTCGGCAGCAATGGCTGCCATCTCCTTGTGGTCCGTCGTTCGTCCGTCCCGAAGAGCACGAGGAAGCCATGGTGGGCAGTAGTGGTGTGGACAGGAGAAAGGGAACGGAGGCAGATGACTGCGGCTATGACTGGCACAGCAGTTTATATAGCAATGTTGGGCGGCAGAGGGACCGACGGGTGGCGCTGGAGTAGCCACCTCGGCAACCGTGTATCATTAATGTGGGCGGCAGACGGACGGACAGACGGCACTTGTGTCGTTTGAACACGAAGCAATCGCCTGCACCGGGAAGCGGCGCGGGCGGCGCTGACCGTTTCGGGCGGAAAGTGTGTGTGGGTGTGGGAGGCGGTCTGGGTGGGCCAGGGTGGTCAGACTCGTGCTTGGCAGCGGGTCGGTCCAGCAGCCGGACATGCTGGCTTGTCAACTAGCTCGCCGAGCTGAGCGACGACAATCAGACGATGGACGTAGCTTCCGACCAGGAGCCGGCGCCACTATCCAAGCTGGTTCATGCCATGTTCACCATAGAGCAGGTGCAGCTGCACTTCGACGCCCTAATGGTGGAAGAGCTACCAGCACATGAGGACCTGTGCTGCAACCTCCATCTCTCAACGAGCACTGGCGAACAAGCGAACGACAATGCCGTCGCGGACATGTGGCCCTATGATCTTGGCTTCCTGAATGAGCAGCGGGCGCTGAATCAGACCATCCGTACGGCCCGCGAGGCCCTCTTCGTCGTCCTTTGAGTTGTTGTGCTCGACGTGGCCCCTTGTCTCGCGTTGTGAACATGGTCAACGAACATGAGGAATGAGGAGATGACTTTACTTGGAGAGGATGACAGTGGGGACCCACCAGGGCCATAGTCGCACGTACGCAAGTGCCTCCTTATTATATACAACTATAATTTTTTTGCTTCCTCCTGGTTTCCTGACATCACGGTCCCACACCATTGTCAACCTATGTAGTCAATAAACGAGAGAATTGCACAAGGAGCGGCCGACAGCTGGGACCAAGCAGCTCGAGTAGTATTTGTGTTTTTGAGGTGTGAGCACTGCAGAGTTTTTCTTAAGTGATGTTTTTGTTGTTGTTCAGAGGAGAGCAGGGTATTAACTGGGCGGGTTGTGGCCCGTCTAGCCCAGGCCAAATATCCAGCCCAGATATTATTATTATTTTTCAAGCTGAAAAATGCTAGCCCAGCTATACTTTTTTTTGAGGAATACCCAGGCAAGGTCAACTTGTTATTCTCCGCCCCGCTGGGCTGCAAATCTTTCCTAGGAGGGATGCATTAGGCTTAACAAGAAAAAGGGCTTTAAAAATAATAAATGGGATGTAATTATAAAAACTGGGCAGTAAAAAAATGCACCAAACACGTAATTAGTTTAAAAAAATATTATTATTGGATTTCGAAAGTTTTAATTTCATTTATTGTTGCACGCGCAATATTTCGTTGGATTTTTACGTAATACAAATTTATTTTGAAATTATATTTAATCTGACTAGAAATTTGGGGATAAAAATATTTCAGATCCCATCAAAATGTGGGAAATTTTATGGAATTTTGTTTTGAGCGGTTGGTTGAAATTATTAATTGTTGTCCTAGCTAGAAAATAGGATGTACTTTTAACAAACTGTAAATAGGCTGTAGTAAATTCCATTAGAATTCAAAAATGGGTTGTACATTCTTACAAATCGCAAGTGGGCTATATGTTCTCTGCCACCCACTTGTGGGCCTACTAAGTTGATGCGTCCCCTAAAAAAACTAAGTTGAGGCATATGCAAGGCTTTGTCAACTTATAGTCAACACACGGTTCTAGCAGCACTGGCCGTTGGATGTGCTTCCAACGGATGTGTGCTTCTTCTTCAATCTCGGATATTCTTGCTTCAGCCGCCCAAAAAATGATTCCGCCCCCTGACATTTGGGGCGCACCGTTTTGGAGGCTGACCTGTGGGCCTACTAAGTTGACACGTACCAAGGGCTTTGGCAACGTAGTCAATATAAACGATTCAAGCTGTAGTGACCATACGATGTCCATCCAATAGCCATCGTGCTTCTTCAACCTCTGGTCTTCTTGCTCCAGCCGCCCAAACCAGCGCCGGTCGTGCCACCTGCTCCTGCCTCCCGTGTCCGGCTGTGCTGCCACTGCCGGCCATGCCATCCCTCTATACTCACCCACACCTCCTGTTATTCTCTGGCGACGGCAGCCTCACACCGCAGCCGAAGCAGTCAACCCACGTACTCCCCTCTGCGTGGGCATCCACTGCCGTGTCTTCCCCGGCTCCGCGTCGTTCCCTTCCTAGGCCTTGCCGTTGTCCACCGCCTTGGTGCTCTCGGCGCGGCGTGGTCAACAAAGGACAGCCATCGGAAGAGGACTTTAGGCGGTGAGGCTGACAGCTGGACCCACCAGCTACATCTTCGAACACAAGCAAGTGCCTCCTTATTACTCGCAAAATAAAAACGATTCATCCCCCTGACAGCTGGGACCGACCAGCTATATCTTCGCATGCAAGGAAGTGCGTCCTTATCCTCCTTGACTGTTGGGACCCACCTGGTCAAAGCGTACGTAGCGTTGTCTGCCTGGTCGCGAACGTGTACGTACATATTGGTTGATCAGTCTCTCTGCAAGTATGAATCATGGCCGAGTAAGTAGCGGCACATGTCGTTGTAGAGAACCCGACATAGCAGTTCACGCAGTCCCGTCTAAGTCCTGTACACATACGTACAGCCATAGGGCAAAAAATACGGCCACGTACGTACATACGGGCGGGGTCTCGAGCGCTTACTCACGCATATATACGGACGGCCAGGGCTTGTGTACGTGGAGAGGCAATGGACGGCACCAACGGCGTCCTGTTCATCGGGCAGCGAACCAGCTGGGTCGGAATGGAGAAACAGTGTCATGTTCATCGGGTGGGAACCGACTGGGTCAGAATGCGTCCTGTTCAACGGGAGCCAACCGGCTTGGACGGAACAGCCAAACGGGGTCTGGTGTACCGCAAAACGGAGGAAACGACCTTTGATGTCTACTACACAACATTCTTATTGTAGACGTTGTTGGGCCTCCAAGTGCAGAGGTTTGTAGGACAGTAGCAAATTTCCCTCAAGTGGATGATCTAAGGTTTATCAATCCGTGGGAGGCGTAGGATGAAGATGGTCTCTCTCAAACGACCCTGTAACCAAATAACAAAGAGTCTCTTGTGTCCTGCTACCTCTTGAGCACTGCGTTGGTTTTCCCTTGAAGAGGAAAGGGTGATGCAGTAAAGCAGCGTAAGTATTTCCCTCAGTTTTTGAGAACCAAGGTATCAATCCAGTAGGAGGCCACGCATGAGTCCCTCGCACATACACAAACAAATAAATCCTCGCAACTGTTGCAATAAAGGGGTTGTCAATCCCTTCACGGTCACTTACGAAAGTGAGATCTGATAGATATGATAAAATAATATTTTTGGTATTTTTATGATAAAGATGCAAAGTAAAGAAAGCAAAACGGTGCCAGAAATAGCTAAGTGTTGGAAGATTAATATGATGGAAAATAGACCCGGGGGCCATGGGTTTCACTAGTGGCTTCTCTCGAGAGCATAAGTATTACGATGGGTAAACAAATTACTGTTGAGCAATTGACAGAATTGAGCATAATTATGAGAATATCTAGGTATGATCATGTATATAGGCATCACGTCCGAGACAAGTAGACTGACTCCTGCCTGCATCTACTACTATTACTCCACACATCGACCGCTATCCAGCATGCATCTAGAGTATTAAGTTCAAAAGAACAGAGTAACGCTTTAAGTAAGATGACATGACGTAGAGGGATAAACTCATGCAATATGATATAAAACCCATCTTGTTATCCCTCGATGGAAACAATACAATACGTGCCTTGCTGCCCCTACTGTCACTGGGAAAGGACACCGCAAGATTGAACCCAAAGCTAAGCACTTCTCCCATTGCAAGAAAGATCAATCTAGTAGGCCAAACCAAACTGATAATTCGAAGAGACTTGCAAAGATAACCAATCATACATAAAAGAATTCAGAGAAGATTCAAATATTGTTCATAGATAAACTTGATCATAAACCCACAATTCATCGGTCTCAACAAACACACCGCAAAAGAAGATTACATCGAATAGATCTCCACAAGGGAGGGGGAGAACATTGTATTGAGATCCAAAAAGAGAGAAGAAGCCATCTAGCTAATAACTATGGACCCGAAGGTCTGAGGTAAACTACTCACACATCATTGGAGAGGCTATGGTGTTGATGTAGAAGCCCTCCGTGATCGATGCCCCCTCCGGCGGAGCTCCGGAAAAGGCCCCAAGATGGGACCTCACGAGTACAGAGGTTGCGGCAGTGGAATTAGGTTTTTGGCTCCGTATCTGGTAGTTTGGGGGTACGTAGGTATATATATAGGAGGAAGAAGTACGTTGGTGGAGCAACGTGGGGCCCATGAGGGTGGAGGGCGCGCTTGGGGGGTAGGTGCGCCCCCTACCTCGTGCCTTCCTGGTTGATGTCTTGACGTAGGGTCCAAGTCCTCTGGATCACGTTCGTTCCGAAAATCATGTTCCCGAAGGTTTCATTCCGTTTGGACTCCGTTTGATATTCTTTTTCTGCGAAACTCTGAAATAGGCAAAAAACAGCAATTCTGGGCTGGGCCTCCGGTTAATAGGTTAGTCCCAAAAATAATATAAAAGTGTATAATAAAGGCCAAGAATGTCCAAAACAGAATATAATATAGCATGGAACAATAAAAAATTATAGATACGTTGGAGACGTATCAAGCATCCCAAGCTTAATTCCCGCTCGTCCTCGAGTAGTTAAATGATAAAAACAGAATTTTTGATGTGGAATGCTAGTTGGCATAATTTCAATGTAATTCTCTTAATTGTGGTATGAATATTCAGATCCGAAAGATTCAAGACAAAAGTTAAATATTGACATAAAAATAATAATACTTCAAGCATACTAACTAAGCAATTATGTCTTCTCAAAATAACATGGCCAAAGAAAGTTATCCCTACAAAATCATATAGTCTGGCTATGCTCTATCTTCACCACACAAAGTATTTAAATCATGCACAACCCCGATGACAAGCCAAGCAATTGTTTCATACTTTTGATGTTCTCAAACTTTTTCAATCTTCACGCAATACATGAGTGTGAGCCATGGACATAACACTATATGTGGAATAGAATGGTGGTTGTGGAGAAGACAAAAAAGGAGAAGATAGTCTCACATCAACTAGGCCTATCAACGGGCTATGGAGATCCCCATTAATAGATATCAATGTGAGTGAGTAGGGATTGCCATGCAACGGATGCACTAGAGCTATAAGTATATGAAAGCTCAACAAAAGAAACTAAGTGGGTGTGCATCCAACTCGCTTGCTCACGAAGACCTAGGGCATTTTGAGGAAGCCCATCATTGGAATATACAAGCCAAGTTCTATAATGAAAAATTTCCCACTAGTATATGAAAGTGATATCATAGGAGACTCTCTATCATAAAGATCATGGTGCTACTTTGAAGCACAAGTGTGGTAAAAGGATAGTAACATTGTCCCTTCTCTCTTTTTCTCTCATTTTTTGGGCCTTTTCTCTTTTTTATGGCCTTTCTCTTTTTTTTAGTCCAGAGTCTCATCCCGACTTGTGGGGGAATCATAGTCTCCATCATCCTTTCCTCACTTGGGACAATGCTCTAAAAAATGATGACCATCACACTTTTATTGACTTACAACTCAATACTTAGAACAAAATATGACTCTATGAGAATGCCTCCGGCGGTGTACCAGGATATGCAATGAATCAAGAGTGACATGTATGCAAGAATTATGAACGGTGGCTTTGCCACACATACAATGTCAACTACATGATCGACAATGATGGAGCGTGTCATAATAAACGGAACGGTGGTAAGTTGCATGGCAATATATCTCGGAATGGCTATGGAAATGCCATGACAGGTAGGTATGGTGGCTGTTTCGAGGAAGGTATATGGTGGGTGTATGATACCGGCGAAAAGTGCGCGGTATTAGAGAGGCTAGCAATGGTGGAAGGAAGAAAGTGCGTATAATCCATGGACTCAACATTAGTAATAAAGAACTCATATACTCATTGCAAAAATCTACAATTTATCGAAGCAAAGTATTACGCGCATGCTCCTAGGGGGATAGGTTGGTAGGAAAAGACCATCGCTCGTCCCCGACCGCACTCATAAGGAAGACAATCAATAAATAAATCATGCTCCGACTTCATCACATAACGGTTCACCATACGTGCATGCTATGGGAATCACAAACTTTAACACAAGTATTTCTCAAATTCAAAACTACTCAACTAGCATGACTCTAATATCACCATCTCCATATCTCAAAACAATTATCAAGCATCAAACTTCTCACAGTATTCAACACACTCATAAGAATTTTTTTACTAATCTTGAATGCCTATCATAATTAAAGCAAATTACCACGCTGTTTTGTAGGACTATCAAAATAATCTAAGTGAAGCATGAGAGAACAATAGTTTCTATAAAACAAATCCACCACCGTGCTTTAAAAGATATAAGTGAAGCACTAGAGCAAAAACTATATAACTCAAAAGATATAAGTGAAGCACATAGAGTATTCTAACAATTTCCGAATCAAGTGTATCTCTCTCAAAAGGTGTGTACATCAAGGATGATTGTGGCAAACTAACAAATAAATACTCAAATAATACAAGACGCTCCCAGCAAAACACATAGCATGTGGTGAATAAAAATATAGCTCCAAGTAAAGTTACCGATGGAAGTAGACGAAAGAGGGGATGCCTTCCGGGGCATCCCCAAGCTTTGGCTTTTAGGTGTCCTTAGATTATCTTGGGGTGCCATGGGCATTCCCAAGCTTAGGCTCTTGCCACTCCTTGTTCCATAATCCATCAAATCTTTTACCCAAAACTTGAAAACTTCACAACACAAAACTTAACAGAAAATCTCGTGAGCTCCGTTAGCGAAAGAAAACAAAACACCACTTCAAGGTACTGTAATGAACTCATTCTTTATTTATATTGGTGTTAAACCTACTGTATTCCAACTTCTCTATGGTTTATAAACTATTTTACTAGCCATAGATTCATCAAAATAAGCAAACAACACACGAAAAACAGAATCTGTCAAAAACAGAACAGTCTGTAGTAATCTGTAACTAACGCAAACTTCTGGGACTCCAAAAATTCAGCCAAAATAGGAGGACCTAGAAAATTTGTTTATTGATCATAATAAATTGGAATCAATATTTTATCACGTTCTGGTGATTTTTAACAATTATTTTCGTGAACAGAAAGTTTCTGGAATTTTCAGCAAGATCAAATAACTATCATCCAAGAAGATCCTATAGGTTTAACTTGGCACAAACACTAACTAAAACATAAAAACACATCTAACCAGAGGCTATATAAAATATTTATTCCTAAACAGAAGCAAAAAGCAAAAAACTAAAAATAAAATTGGGTTGCCTCCCAACAAGCGCTATCGTTTAACGCCCCTAGCTAGGCATTGATAAATTTAACGATGCTCACATCAAAGACAAGAATTGAAGCACAAAGAGAGCATCATAAAACACGTGATAAACACGTCTAAGTCTAACATACTTCCTATTCATAGGCATTTTATAAGCAAACAAATGATCATAGCAAGCAAAAACTAGCATATGCGAGGAAGAGGAAGGAAACAATAGCGATCTCAACATGACGAGAGGTAGATTAGTAACATGAAAATTTCTACAACCATATTTTCCTCTCTCATAATAATTACATGTAGGATAATAAGGAAATTCAACAATATAGCTATCATATAAAATATTTTCAACACGATCCACATGCATGCAAAGTTGACACTCTTCCGAAATAGTGGGATTAACATTAACTATAGTCATGACCTGTCCAAACCCGCTTTTATCAAAAATTTCATAAGATTGAATATTCTCCAAATATGTGGGATCTAAAGTTGACACTCTTCCAAACCCACTTTCAATATTATTGCAAACAATATTATCAATTTCATATTCATCATGGGGATTAAATAAATTTTCAAGATCATCAGAAAAATCACCCCAATCATGATCATTGCAACAAATAGTGGACATAGCAAAACTAGCATCCCCAAGCTTAGGGTTTTGCATATTATTAACACAATTGACATCAAGAGAATTTATAGTAAAATCATCGCAATCATGCTTTTCATCGAAGGAACTATCAAGCATGGGTGCAATAGCAACGATCTCATTTTTAACATAAGGAACTATAGCAAATTCATCTTCATAAATATTGGCATCATGGCCACAAGAATAGCAAGCATCATGTTCATCAAGGGATATTTCAACCAAATCATTGGAATCATCATTGTCTATAGATTCATGCATATCATTATTTTCTTCCAAAGCAACGGTCATTCTTTCAGTAAATTCTTGGACATAGATATTATGAGCAAAGTTTTCATTGCAATATTTAAGTATGACGGAATTTTCAGATTTGTTGAGAGCAAAATCATACTTTTCAATCAAAGAAGCAACTTCATGAGCACCCTTAAAAATGACAAATTCTTCAATTTGTTCGATATCATAGTAACTATAAACACCCTTTGCATAAGAAGATAAGATTTCATTATCATTGAACTCACATAGGTAGGGAAGGTGTTCTTTAGGGTTCTTAGAGCAACAAGTAAAATCACACATTTCACAAAGATTCCAAGCATAGCATAGCAAACTATTTATATGATACGATAAGAGCTTCCCTTTTTCAGACAAACGATGACGCACAAAATGAGCATGCTCATCTAAAGATTTCCCATCAACTAGGCTAGTTGGGGTTTCAGCACGAGCGCATAAGGATCTAAGATGATCCAAGTAGAACACTTTAAGTGGATCCATATCAATAGATTTTCAGCAAGCGAAGATGCAAGCATATAGAAGGCACATGGCAACACGAGCAAACAAAAGGACGAACGGAAAAGAGAGGGCGAATAAAACGGCAAGGGTGAAGTGGGGGAGAGGAAAACGAGAGGAAAATGGCAAATAATGTAATGCGGGAGATAAGGGTTTGTGATGGGTACTTGGTATGTTGACTTTTGCGTACACTCCCCGGCAACGGCGCCAGAAATGGCTAGTTGTTGGGAGTCCAAATCTTGACTTGACTTTGCGTAAGCCTCCACGGCAACGGCGCCAGAAATCCTTCTTGCTACCTCTTGAGCACTGCGTTGGTTTTCCCTTGAAGAGGAAAGGGTGATGCAGTAAAGCAGCGTAAGTATTTCCCTCAGTTTTTGAGAACCAAGGTATCAATCCAGTAGGAGGCCACGCACGAGTCCCTCGCACCTACACAAACAAATAAAATCCTCGCAACCAATGCAATAAAGGGGTTGTCAATCCCTTCACGGTCACTTACGAAAGTGAGATCTGATAGATATGATAAGATAATATTTTTGGTATTTTTATGATAAAGATGCAAAGTAAATAAAGCAAAATAAAATCGGTGCCAGAAATAGCTAAGTGTTGGAAGATTAATATGATGGAAAATAGACCCGGGGGCCATAGGTTTCACTAGTGGCTTCTCTCGAGAGCATAAGTATTACGGTGGGTAAACAAATTACTGTTGAGCAATTGACAGAATTGAGCATAATTATGAGAATATCTAGGTATGATCATGTATATAGGCATCACGTCCGAGACAAAGTAGACCGACTCGTGCCTGCATCTACTACTATTACTCCACACATCGACCGCTATCCAGCATGCATCTAGAGTATTAAGTTCAAAAGAACCGAGTAACACTTTAAGTAAGATGACATGATGTAGAGGGAAAAACTCATGCAATATGATATAAACCCCATCTTGTTATCCTCGATGGCAACAATACAATACGTGCCTTGCTGCCCCTACTGTCACTGGGAAAGGACACCGCAAGATTGAACCCAAAGCTAAGCACTTCTCCCATTGCAAGAAAGGTCAATCTAGTAGGCCAAACCAAACTGATAATTCAAAGAGACTTGCAAAGATACCAATCATACATAAAAGAATTCAGAGAAGATTCAAATATTGTTCATAGATAAACTTGATCATAAACCCACAATTCATCAGTCCCAACAAACACACCGCAAAAGAAGATTACATCGAGTAGATCTCCACAAGAGAGGGGGAGAACATTGTATTGAGATCCAAAAAGAGAGAAGAAGCCATCTAGCTAATAACTATGGACCCGAAGGTCTAAGGTAAACTACTCACACATCATCGGAGAGGCTATGGTGTTGATGTAGAAGCCCTCCAGGAACTATGCCCCCTCCGGCGGAGCTCCGGAAAAGGCCCCAAGATGGGATCTCACGGGTACAGAAGGTTGCGGCGGTGGAATTAGGTTTTTGGCTCTGTATCTGGTAGTTTGGGGGTACGTAGGTATATATAGGAGGAAGAAGTACGTCGGTGGAGCAACATGGGGCCCACGAGGGTGGAGGGCGCGCCTGGGGGGTAGGCGCGCCCTCCTACCTCGTGCCTTCCTGGTTGATGTCTTGACATAGGGTCCAAGTCCTCTGGATCACGTTCGTTCCGAAAATCACGTTCCCGAAGGTTTCATTCCGTTTGGACTCCGTTAGATTTTTTTTTTCTGCAAAACTCTGAAATAGGCAAAAAACAGCAATTCTGGGCTGGGCCTCCGGTTAATAGGTTAGTCCCAAAAATAATATAAAAGTGTGTAATAAAGCCCAATAATGTCCAAAACAGAATATAATACAGCATGGAACAATCAAAAATTATAGATACATTCGAGACGTATCATGTCCCCAACACGCCCAATACAATGGTAAATTGCATAGGTGCACTAGTTCGGCGAAGAGATGGTGATACAAGTGCAATATGGATGGTAGATATAGGTTTTTGTAATCTGAAAATATAAAAACAGCAAGGTAACTAATGATAAAAGTGAGCACAAATGGTTTTGCAATGCGTTGAAACAAGGCCTAGGGTTCATACTTTCACTAGTGCAAGTTCTCTCAACAAGGATAACATAATTAGATCATATAACAATCCCTCAACATGCAACAAAGAGTCACTCCAAAGTCACTAATAGCAGATAACAAACGAAGAGATTATTGTAGGGTACGAAACCACCTCAAAGTCATTCTTTCCGATCAATCCATGGGGCTATTCCTATAAGTGTCACAAACAGCCCTAGAGTTTGTAGTAAAATAACACCTTAAGACCCAAATCAACCAAAACCCTAATGTCACCTAGATACTCCAATGTCACCACAAGTATCCACGGGTATGATTATATGATATGCATCACACAATCTCAGATTCATCTGTTCAAACCAACACAAAGAACTTCAAAGAGTGCCCCAAAGTTTCTACGGGAGAGTCAAGACAAAAACGTGTGCCAACCCCCATGCATAGATTCCCAAGGTCACGGATCCCGCAAGTTGATCACCAAAACATACATCAAGTGAATCAATAGAATACCTCATTGTCACCACGGGTATCCCACGCAAGACATACATCAAGTGTTCTTAAATCCTTAAAGACTCAATCTAATAAGATAACTTCAAAGGGAAAACTCAATTCATCACAAGGAGATAGAGAGGGAGAAACATCATAAGATCCAGCTATAGTACCAAAGCTCGCGTTACATCATGATCGTCCCACATCAAGAACACGAGAGAGAGAGAGAGAGAGAGAGAGAGAGAGAGAGAGATCAAACACATAGCTACTGGTACATACCCTCAGCCCCGAGGGTGAAGTACTCCCTCCTCGTCATGGAGAGCGCCGGGATGATGAATATGGCCACTGGTGATGATTCCCCCCTCAGGCAGGGTGCCGGAACAAGATCTCGATTGGTTTTTGGTGGCTACAGAGGCTTGCGGCGGCGGAACTCCCGATCTAGGCTTCTTTTCGGGGGTTTCTGTATTTATAGGAATTTTTGGCATCGGTGTCATGTCAGGGGTGTCTCCGAGTCATCACGAGGCAGGGGGAGCGCCCAGGGGGGTAGGGCGCGCCCTCCACCCTCGTGGATAGCTCGGGACTCTTCTGGCCCAACTCTTTAACTCCGAGGGCTTCTTTTGGTCCATAAAAAATCATCAAAAATTGGCACGTCAATAGGACTCCGTTTGGTATTCCTTTTCTGTAAAACTCAAAAACAAGGAAAAAACAGAAACTGGCATTGGGCTCTAGGTTCATAGGTTAGTCCCAAAAATCATATAAAATAGCATATAAATGCATATAAAACATCCAAGATGGATAATATAATAGCATGGAACAATCAAAAATTATAGATACGTTGGAGACGTATCAAGCATCCCCAAGCTTAATTCCCGCTCGTTCTCGAGTAGGTAAATGATAAAAACAGAATTTTTGATGTGGAATGCTACCTAACATATTTATCAATGTAATCTTCTGTATTGTGGCAAGAATATTCAGATCCATAAGATTCAAAACAAAAGTTTAATATTGACATAAAAACAATAATACTTCAAGCATACTAACAAGGCAATTATGTCTTCTCAAAATAACATGGCCAAAGAAATCTTATCCCTACAAATTCATATAGTCTGGCTAAGCTCCATCTTCATCACACAAAATACTCAAATCATGCACAACCCCGATGAAAAGCCAAGCAATTGTTTCATACTTTTGACATTCTCAAACCTTTTCAACTTTCACGCAATACATGAGCGTGAGCCATGGACATAGCACTATAGGTGGAATAGAAGGTGGTTGTGGAGAAGACAAAAAGAGGGAGATAGTCTCACATCACCTAGGCGTATCAACGGGCTATGGATATGCCCATAAATAGATATCAATGTGAGTGAGTAGGGATTTCCATGCAACGGATGCACTAGAGCTATAACTATATGAAAGCTCAAAAAGAAACTAAGTGGGTATGCATCCAACTTGCTTGCTCATGAAGACCTAGGGCATTTGAGGAAGCCCATCATTGGAATATACAAGCCAAGTTCTATAATAAAAAATTCCCAATATTATATGAAAGTGACAACATAGGAGACTCTCTATCATGAAGATCATGGTGCTACTTTGAAGCACAAGTGTGGTAAAAGGATAGTAGCATTGCCTCTTTTCTCTTTTTTCTTTCTTTTTTTGTTTTCTTCTTTTTTTCTTTTTCTTTTTTTGGGCCTTCTCTTTTTTTGGTCTTTCTTCCCCCTTTTTTTATTTCCTCACATGGGACAATGCTCTAATAATGAAGATCATCACACTTCTATTTAATTACAACTCAAATAATTACAACTCGATACTAGAACAATAATATGACACTATATGAATGCCTTCAGCGGTGTACCGGGATGTGCAATGACTCATGAGTGACATGTATGAAAGAATTATGAATGGTGGCTTTGCAACAAATACGATGTCAACTACATGATCATGCAAAGCAATATGACAATGATGCAACATGTCATAATAAACGGAACGGTGGAAAGTTGCATGGCAATATATCTCGGAATGGCTATGGAAATGCCATGATAGGTAGGTATGGTGGCTGTTTTGAGGAAGGATATGTGGTGGGGTTTATGGTACCGGTGAAAGTGGCGCGGTACTAGAGAGGCTAGCAATGGCGAAAAGGTGTGAGTGCGTATAATCCATGGACTCAACATTAGTCATAATGAAATCACATACTTATTGCAAAAATCTATTAGTCATCGAAAAAAAAGTACTATGTGCATGCTCCTAGGGGGATAGATTGGTAGGAAAAGACCATTGCTCGTCCCCGACCGCCACTCATAAGGAAGACAATCAAAAAATATCTCATGCTCCAACTTCGTTACATAACGGTTCACCATACGTGCATGCTACGGGACTCACAAACCTTAACACAAATATTTATCAAATTCACAACTACTCACTAGCATGACTCTAATATCACCATCTTCATATCTCAAAACAATCATAAGGAATCAAACTTCTCATAATATTCAATGCACTTCATATGAAAGTTTTTATTATATCCCTCTTGCATGCCCATCATATTAGGACTAAATTCATAACCAAAGCAAATTACCATGCTGTTCTAAAGACTCTCAAAATAATATAAGTGAAGTATGAGATTTCATCTATTTCTTCAAAATGAAACTACCGTCGTGCTCTAAAAGATATAAGTGAAGCACTAGAGCAAACGACAAACTACTCCAAAAGATATAAGTGAAGATCAATGAGTAGTTGAATAATTATGTAACTATGTGAAGACTCTATAACATTTAAGAATTTCAGATCTTGGGATATTATTCAAACAGCAAGCAAAACAAAATAAAATAAAATGACGCTCCAAGCAAAACACACACCATGTGTTGAATAAAAATATAGCTCCAAGTAAGGTTACCGATGAACGAAAACGAAAGAGGGGATGCCTTCCAGGGCATCCCCAATCTTAGGCTCTTGGTTGTCCTTGAATATTACCTTGGGGTGCCTTGGGAATCCCCAAGCTTAGGCTCTTGCCACTCCTTATTCCATAGTCCGTCGAATCTTTACCCAAAACATGAAAACTTCACAACACAAAACTCAACAAAAAACTCGTAAGCTCCGTTAGTATAAGAAAATAAATCACCACTTTTGGTACTGTTGTGAACTCATTCTAAATTTGTATTGGTGTAATATCTACTGTATTCCAACTTCTCTATGGTTCATACCCTCCGATACTACTCATAGATTCATCAAAATAAGCAAACAACACATAGAAAACAGAATCTGTCAAAAACAGAACAGTCTGTAGTAATCTGTTTTGTTCGAATACTTCTGGAACTCCAAAAATTCTGAAATAAATTGGTGGACGTGAGGAATTTGTTTATTAATCACCTGCAAAGAGAATCAACCTAAAATCACTCTCAAGTAAAAAAATGACAGCTAATCTCGTGAGCGCAAAAGTTTCTGTTTTTTACAACAAGATCGCAAAGACTTCACCCAAGTCTTCCCAAAGGTTCTACTTGGCACAAACACTAACTAAAACATAAAACCACATCTAACCATAGGCTATATAGTTTATCTATTACTAAACCAGAGCAAAAGGCAAAGAACAAAAATAAAATTGGGTTGCCTCCCAACAAGCGCTAACGTTTAACGCCCCTAGCTAGGCATGATGATTTCAATGATGCTCACATTAAAGATAAGAATTGAAACATAAAGAGAGCGTCATGAAGAATATTACTAGCACATTTAAGTATAACCCACTTCCTATGCATAGGGATTTTGTGAGCAAACAATTTATGGGAACAAGAATCAACTAGCATAGGAAAGCAAAACAAGCATAGCTTCAAGATTTTCAACACATAGAGAGGAAACTTGGTATTATTGCAATTCTTACAAGTATATATTCCTCCCACATAATAATTTTCAGTAGCATCATGAATTAATACAACAATATAACTATCACATAAAGCATTCTTTTCATGACCTACAAGCATAGAAAATTTACTACTCTCCACATAAGCAAAATTCTTCTCATTCGGAATAGTGGGAGTATCATAAGAAACTCGGATACTATAAATTGTTTCCACATTAAAAGAGTAATGTTCAGAAAAATGGTAATCATAATCATTACAAGTTTTATAAATATAATCGTCACTACTTTTTATAACATAAGTATCATCACAATAATCATCATAAGTAGCAACTTTTTTCTCATCATAATCAATTGAAACCTCTTCCAAATAGTGGAATCATTACTTCCTAAAGTTAACACTCTTCCAAACCCACTTTCATCAATATAATCATCATAAGTAGGAGGCATGCTATCATAATAAATTTGCATATCAAAACTTGTGGAACTAAAAATATCATCTTCATTAAACATAGCATCCCCAAGCTTGGGACAAACATTAATTGCAGCAAATAAATTCTCAAACATGTAATTCTCATCAAACATAGCATCCGCAAGCTTGCGCCTTTTCATATCATAAGCATAATCACTCCCATCATTAATATTATGGATAGCACCAATAGTATAGAAACTATTATCATCATAATGAGTGGTAGGCATAACCATAATAGGAGCAACATCATTTGGGAGGGATACCTTTTTACCTTTTATTCTCCGTCTTTTCTTTTTCTTCTCCACATTATGTGTGGGTTTAATCCTCTTTTTGGAGCTCCTTATTAATGATATTGGTTGAATAGAAGGCTCTTCCTCGTTACTTGATTCATCATAAGAAATAATAGGAGGATATTGGGAAACCTCTTCCCTTTCATTAGTATTCTCTTCATCTTCTATTTGTTTTCTTGTCTTTATGTAATTGGCAATATAAGGATTTTCAATGCAATTCACCACACAATACATATAAATTTCCTCTAGATCAAAATCAAGAACTGTCTCAAGGGCAAATTCTGGAATATCCTTAGTTATACGTTTCATTTCTTCATAACCCAGAAGCAAACTAAGTTCATTATGATGCGCAAGGGAAATCAAGTCATCACAATTTTTGGACACGATTCGATCATGAAACAATTTGCATTGGATATTTAAATGACCATGTTCATTGCAAAGTTCACAAGGATGGCTAAGAAAATTTAAATTTTCAGCACAAACATCTAGCCTTTCTTGCAGCCATTTAGTTTCTAAATACTTATGCCTCTTGCAAAAACTATCTTCCCTATTTGCTGTGCACTTGCAAACTCTATGTACTCCACAAAAGTTGACATGCTTATAAGAGACATTTTCATCATGACTAGTGCAATCATCATTAGTACTATGGATATTCAAAGAGTTCATACTAACAATATTGCAATCATGCTCATCATTCAAAGATTTAGTGCCAAACATTTTAATGCATTCTTCTTCTAGCACTTGGGCACAATTTTCCTTTCCATCATTTTCCCGAAAGATATTAAAAAGATGAAGCATATGAGGCAACCTCAATTCCCTTTTTTGTAGTTTTCTTTTATAGACTAAACTAGTGATAAAACAAGAAACAAAAAGATTCAATTGCAAGATCTAAAGATACACCTTCAAGCACTAACCTCCCCGGCAACGGCGCCAGAAAAGAGCTTGATGTCTACTACACAACCTTCTTCTTGTAGACGTTGTTGGGCCTCCAAGTGCAGAGGTTTGTAGGACAGTAGCAAATTTCCCTCAAGTGGATGGCCTAAGGTTTATCAATCCGTGGGAGGCGTAGGATGAAGATGGTCTCTCTCAAACAACCCTGCAACCAAATAACAAAGAGTCTCCGTTGTCCCCAACACACCCAATACAATGCTAAATTGTATAGGTCCACTAGTTCGGCGAAGAGATGGTGATACAAGTGCAATATAGATGGTAGATATAGGTTTTTGTAATCTGAAAATATAAAAACAGGAAGGTAACTAATGATAAAAGTGAGCACAAACGGTATTGCAATGCGTTGAAACAAGGCCTAGGGTTCATACTCTCACTAGTGCAAGTTCTCTCAACAAGGATAACATAATTAGATCATATAACAATCCCTCAACATGCAACAAAGAGTCACTCCAAAGTCACTAATAGCGGAGAACAAACGAAGAGATTATTATAGGGTACGAAACCACCTCAAAGTTATTCTTTCCGATCAATCCATGGGGCTATTCCTATAAGTGTCACAAATAGACCTAGAGTTCGTAGTAAAATAATACCTTAAGACACAAATCAACCAAAACCCTAATGTCACCTAGATACTCCAATGTCACCACAAGTATCCATGGGTATGATTATACGATATGCATCACACAATCTCAGATTCATCTATTCAAACGAACACAAAGAACTTCAAAGAGTGCCCCAAAGTTTCTACCAGCGAGTCAAGACGAAAACGTGTGCCAACCCCTATGCATAGATTCCCAAGGTCACGGAACCCGCAAGTTGATCACCAAAACATACATCAAGTGAATCAATAGAATACCCCATTGTCACCACAGGTATCCCACGCAAGACATACATCAACTGTTCTCAAATCCTTAAAGACTCAATCCGATAAGAGACCTTCAAAGGGAAAACTCAATTCATCGCAAGGAGATAGAGAGGGAGAAACATCATAAGATCCAACTATAGTAGCAAAGCTCGCGTTACATCAAGATCATGCCACATCAAGAACACGAGAGAGAGAGAGAGAGAGATCAAACACATAGCTACTGGTACATACCCTCAGCCCCGAGGGTGAACTACTCCCTCCTCGTCATGGAGAGTGTCGGGATGATGAAGATGGCCACCGGTGATGATTCCCCCTCCAGCAGGGTGCCGAAACAGGGCCCCGATTGGTTTTTGGTGGCTACAAAGGCTTGCGGCGGCGGAACTCCCGATCTAGGTTTCTTTTCGGGGGTTTCTGTATTTATAGGAATTTTTGGCGTCAGTCTCACGTCAGGGGGGTCTCCGAGTCATCCACAAAGCAGGGGGCGCGCCCAGGGGGTAGGGCACACCCTCCACCCTCGTGGATGGCTTGGGACTCTTCTGGCCCAACTCTTTTACTCCGAGGGCTTCTTTTGGTCCATAAAAATCATCAAAAATTGGCACGTCAATAGGACTCCGTTTGGTATTCCTTTTCCGTAAAACTCAAAAACAAGGAAAAAACAGAAACTGGCATTAGGCTCTAGGTTAATAGGTTAGTACCAAAAGTCATATAAAATAGCATATAAATGCATATAAAACATCCAAGATGGACAATATAATAGCGTGGAACAATCAAAAATTATAGATACATTGGAGACATATCAACCTTCTGTTCGACCGGCCATGGTCGAAATGGGATCCTGTTCATCGGGAGGGGTCTGGTGTACCGCCAAACGGAGGAAACAGACTTGTGTTCGAGTGCCTACGGTCGAAACGGGGTCTTGTTGATCGGGAGGGGTGTGGCGTACCGCAAAATGGAGGAAACGGACTTGTGTTGGAGCGCCTACGGTCGAAACGGGGTCCTGTTCATCCACCATCTACCGCCTCGCTCCAGCCTCCACGGGATACTGTTTATCCACCGTCGACCTCCTCCACCCTCCACGGGCTACTGTTCATCCACGGCTATTGTTCATCCAGCCTCCACCGGCTGCTGTTCATAGAGCCTCCACGGGGTCCTATTCATCCACCCCCAATCGGCTGGGGTGTGGAGTCCTCCTCGGGTCCTATTCATCCAGCGGAACGGCCTACTACCACGGGGTCCTGTTCATCCAACCCCCACCGGGAACTGTTCATCCACAACCAACCAACCGGCTTGACTCACCACGTCTCGACTCGTTCTACATACCACGCGCACGGTAGCAACGGTCACTGTTCATCGAGAGGCAACCCAACACCTGCTGGCTACGTCTCGCATGGGGGCTCGATCGGCTTCAGTAAGCAGCAGAAGTGATCGATCGCTTGGGTTCAGTTAGCAGCAGCAGTGAAAGAATTCCTCGGGTTCAGTCAGCAGCGAGTGAATCGGTCGGGTTCAGTTAACAGCCAAGGGATCAATCGCTCGAGTTCAGTAACATGCGATCGCTCCGGGTTCAGTTAGCCAACGCCTCGCACACATGCGCGTACACGAGAGAAACGCGCAAACCATAGTGCATCTCTCGGCCCCGACCACCCACCGTAACCGGGAAGTCCCCGATATTTTCCTCGCCCTCGCTTCTACCATGGTTTTCCATCATGGACGGCCCAAAGAATGTCATGCAGCTGCGTCTCTGGCCCGCCCAGGACGAAAAGCCCAATTTCTGTCATGATTTTTTGTCATGGAAGTAGGAGCCGACCACATCTATGATGATACCGGGTTTTGTCACAATTGTCGTCATAGAAGTTTCATAAGCATGACAAAAAAATTCGTTCGGCCCAAAATGTCACGGATGTGTCTTTTTTGTAGTGTTTGCTAGTCTTGATACCCATAGTAATGGGATTGCTGAGTCCTCGTGGCTCACATATTACTACAACAACAGTTGCATGTAAGGTAATGCGATGATCTGACATGAGAGCGATGCTTGCTTGTTTTGGAGTTCTTCTACTTCTTCTTCTTCGACCAAGGAATAGGTTCCGGGTCGGGAGCCTGGGATTAGCAGGGTGGACGTTGTTCTTATTTTTCGTTTGATTTCATCCATAGTCGGATCATGTTCTTCCGTATGATGTTTGCTATGTATTGATGTACTGTTGTATTCATGTTGTAGCTTGTGGCGAGTGTAAGCCTTTATCTTGTTACCTCATCTATTCAGTATATGGTATGTCGTAATGATATCCACCTTGCTATGCGCTCGAAATGCGATTGTGCCCTAATCATGAATTCATCACGTGATTGGGATAGAATCGCATCTTGGGCGCTACAAGTTGGTATCAGAGCCTTACCGACCTTAGGAGCCCCCTTTATTGATCGAACCGCTACCGTTGTCGAGTCTAGAAGAAAGTTATTTTGAGTCTAGCTATATATCGGAGAGTAGGAATTCTTTTTACTCCTTATCCCCTTCGTCGTTCTGGTACTTGTGGCGTAGGTGTTTTTCCAATCTTCTATCCCTTTTCACTCAAATTTTTTTAGGATCACGCGGGTATTGTGGAATCGGTCCGATATCATTGTGACGGGAATTATGTCTTGGTGCCTCCTGACATTTAGGTGTTGTGGCAGTGTCCCGGGGAGTTGAGCTCCAAGGTATTTTTGTCACAGTGTTTATCGTTTCAGTTCTGGAATACCAGAGGCCGCCGACATTGAAAACGCTTCTATACTCTTTGTGGTGTGAGTAGTTTGACGACACCCAGTACTGGGGAGAGCGATTAGATGTATTGCCACAACTAGTATATCGGATGTTTTAGAAGGCCTGAGGTACATGATTTCCGAGGTTTTCTTGGTTATGTGTTGATGGATGGTTACAATTGGAGTGTAGGATTTGTTAGTTGTGTGAGATATTTGTGCCTCCCTGTATCCCCAACACCAGATTGGATAACCAGAAAGTTTCGGGAGTTCATAGGTGCGAATTCAAGTAGTTACCTAGGATATCTTTCTGACAGATGCATGATATGAGATTGGGGTTCGACTTCTAGTGGTCCACCTGTCCACGGTCGTTTGTAGAGTGGTCTCGTTGTGTCTTAAAGAGTCCTTGGCTATGCTGACTCGACGACGCTTCATATGTCATGTGCACTACCTTGTACATTATGGTGTTGTACGATCGAGCCCGTGTGGGCCCCACCACAAAAATTTTGGATGAAATATCTATCATATGTTTATTCCGGCTTATTCTGCAAGCCAATCCTTTGTTTAGTTTTGAGTAGTGGTATTCGAGTTGCTTCGAAGTCAAGTGTTGATTCCATACCTTCCAAAGTGGTGTTCTCATATTTCTATGGGAGTGCTAATCCTTCTTGTTTATCGAGATTTTCATGTCAATTCTTTTCCAGCCGGTGCGCTTCTCGTCAAGATGATCCTATCATTTTCCCCATTTGCAAGATCACTTCTTAGTTTTCTCAATGGTGTTTGTTCCATCCGTCCCAAGTTGCCTTTCTTTTCCCACCCTCCCACCCTTTTCTTCAAGGACTCGGATTTCTTAATCCAATATTCGTTTCATTCATGTGAAGCCTCTTCATTCTTTCCTCAATTATTTCAACCGGTGGAATCTCGTCTAGTTCGTCTCGTTTTCCTTTCTGGTGGATTCAATTCAAGCATTCGGTGTTGATCATATCCCTTTCCTCGTTTCAAATGCTATCCCATGCTGGTGCACCTCTTAATCATTCACTTCTCCCTATTCATTTGTTTCGGAGTGCTGAAGATTTCTCAGAAGATTCGAGTTTCCATTCTTAATCCTTTCAAGCTATTTTGTGATTGTTATCTCATTCAAGTCATTCAAATTCAACAAGTGCAGTCTCTCTTCCGCAGCAATCGTTCAACGGAGTTTCTTTGAGTGGCCCCTAACCCATAGGTCTTTTCCCAGGATCTTACCTAACTCTTTTAATTTTTCCGGAGTGCCTCAACAATTTCGGTGGTGTTTCTCGTCGGCATTCTCAGCTTTGAAGACCGAAGAAGAGTTTCTCTTAAATCTTATATGTTCTCTCAAAGATTCATGATGCAAGCTCATGCCATCCTCTCAATCGTTTCGAGTCATGAGAAATTCTTTTCATGACCGTCCCAAATCTTTTCATGAGTTGTTTTCATTCCGATTCTCCGAAGGCAGTCATTCTAGAAGAAATTCTTCATTCTCAACTTTCAGCTCTCGTTCTCCATATTCTTACCGGTGCATTGTTCAAGTATTCTTTAGTCTGCTCATGATCTCCTCTTTCTCTTGCATCTAAATTCCCTCAAGTATCTTCGTTCGTTTTCTAATTCTTCCCAGTGATTCGTTCTCTTTTCTGCAATCGTTTTCAATTCTTACGGTGGTTTGTTCAAGGTTCCTCTTGCTTTGTTATCGTATCAATTCATTCGTTCTTTCTAAAATCCTACCGGTGGTTCGTTGAAAATCTTCCAAGTTGCGCTATATCTTTCTTAACCCTTTCAACGAGAATAAGTAGTATGCCAAATCCGTTTTCTTGTCATCAATTTAAATTGGTGAAGGATACGCATGATATAATTCTTATTCTTGCTTCATCCAAGTGTTTAATCCCTTTCTCCGGAGTTTGTTCATGATGAAGTAATTCTCGGTTTCGAGCTATTCATCTTTCTTTTCCAGAGTTCAAAGCTTTCTCATTATTTCGTCATGAAGATCCATCTAAATCACTCCAAGTCTCCAACTCTTGTTTCTTTTCAACCTTCAATTCTTTTATATAATCCTTCCATTACCGAAGTTCTTCACAGAGGCTCTACATGGTGGTTCATCAAGGATTTAATTCATTCTCGGAGTGTTCTTCAAGATTCTTGTTGGAGCTCAAGCTTTCTTCATGTTGCATTTCGAAGTGCAATTCTTTCTATCTTATCTTTTGAGGTGGTGTTATGTCATTCTTGACAATTTCCCTTCGTGATTCAAGTTGTCAGGAATGAGACATTTTAAATCCTTCATTTTCTCTTCGTCCATGAGATCTTTTCAAACCAGCAATTTCTCTGTTGGAGTTATCTTGGGTTATATTTCACCTAAAGCCTTCCCTAGGGATTGTGCTAATTGTGGTGCTTATCAATGATCGAAGTTTTCTCCTATCCTCTCGGCGAAAGAAGTTTTTCATCTTTTTCTTGATCTCAACCAATCAATTGTTTCCTTTAGTGGCCGGTCGTCACCTCATAATTTTGAAATGTTTTCCATAAGCCCGCAACAAGCTTATTCTTTTCGCTATTGATTTTCCAACAACTCCATTCAATCCTTCTTTCTACAGATGCTTTCCAAACTCAATTGTGGTAGAAGTTGTCATTTCCTTCTTCGTTCTCTTATTCCGACGATCTAGCTTCTATTCGTTAGTTCCGGAGGCATTGTGATGTTGCTCTCTTCGACCAATCATCTCGTTTTCTCAATATCATGTTATTTTCCTTGCTTCTCCATTCAACGGGAGTGTTGTGTCCTCTATCCAAGGTCCTTTTATCTTATCAATCTTGCCCCTCTTTTCAGTCGGAGTGCTCCCAAATTCTTCTTTCCTTGCTTCTCTTCAACCAAAGTGGGTTCAAAGTCTATATTGTTCCTTGAGCTCTTGGTTCTTGTCATATCACTTGTTCCTCTTGTCTAACGGAGTGTTTCAATTTCTTTCATCTCCGTCATGTCATCCTATATACTTAAGAAGTTCACCCCCGCTACTTGATTTATCTTGACATGCAGCCTATCCACCTCAGCAGCTTTGCCACATCAGCAACTCTATTTTTTTGTAGCTAATGCCATGTGTTGCATTTAGTTACACAAGTGGGATTTAATTTTCATTAGTACGCAACCAGCCTTGGTCACTGAAGCGACCTGTCGTTTCCTCTTCGTAACAGAAGCCCACTGGAACAAAACAGCCCACATCCATCCTATCCCACCTCCACGCAGATCTCATCCTCTCCCACAACCAGCGTTATTTCCCCTTCATCTTCTTCTCCTCTGTATGGCTCCACTCAGGAAACAAATCACCATCTTCATCTCCGCATCGGCCGTTGCACAACTACGGGAAGATCATCACCTTCAGAAGTGCCCGGGGTGCTGATGGCATCGTACCGCCGCCGGACAAGCCTTCGTTGGTCGTCGCCGGCAGAGCCGCACGCGGCTGCCGATCCGGTCCACATGATCACCGCCCTTAAATTGGTTCTTGCTGCAGATGAATCGAGCCCCGCAAGCTACGCTGGACCAAGCCCCGCGCCCCGATGTCCACCAAAGCTCCCGATGAGTCACATGCGCCACCATCGGCGTCCTCCTCCAACATCACCTGCACCAAAGGTGGATGGATCTCCTTCCTCTTATATGTCCTCCGATCTGAGCAATTATTTTGATTTATAGCTTTGTTTGGGTGTTGTAGGAAGCCTTTTTCTGAAGAACATCCCTCCTGCTCCTTCCTTGGCCATGGTCTCATGGTTGTCGGCGGAGAGACAGACGCTGCCGGTGCGGTGGGTTCCTGACTTCCAGGTGGGTATCATCGCCTCCATTGACTCCCCGCTCTCCTTGTAGTATATTTTTGGTGATTTAACTAGTGATTTTCATAGAATAATTTTGGTGTTTTTCAGTACTATGCATTCTCTTTTGGTGTGCTAAAATGTTATATATGCAGCTACTAGATTTGACTGATTCTGATAACATTGTGAATATATTCATTGTTTCATTGAATTTTTTTAACTTAGATGTGCTCTCGTATGGCACCCTCTGTAAGTATTTCAATCTGTTTTGCTCGAGATCTTGATGTGTACACACAAAAGGGGCACTGAAGTCACTGAAACCATTGGCAAGGAAAAAGCAGTTGCTGAAATTTTGCAACTATTTCTGTTTCTTCATGCTTCCGGTGGACAAATTATAAAACATCACGAGCTACCCAGTAAACAAAGTAAATCAATCAATTTTGAAGTGACATGATACTTAGTGGTGTCTAACTCTGAACCATTTTCTAATTTTCCTTTTCTTTCTGAAGATTACATCCCACACATGCAACAGTTTGAAGGTACCTGTAAGTTTATGTTTCCAAGGCAAGTCATATACATGTTTTACCGGTAATCATTTGCATGGAAGATTTAAGTAATAATTAATTCGGAACAGATAATTAATTCGGAACAGATAAACACGTGCAACAGTTTGAAGGCTCGCTTCCTTTCTTCACTGGAATTCCACAATAATTAATTCCTCTATACAAGTGTTCCAGGTAGATTTAAGTAAAGAGGATATACCATGGATGCATAAAATTGATTATTCTGGAGTTTCATCATTTGCATGGTCGTGGGCAGATCTCTGAAACTGAGAATATTGTTCCAGAAATCATGTACTTATTTTGTGAGAACTGAAAATATGATAATTATGGCCTCTTAAGACAAAGATTCAAGTTTCTTAACACTCATGTGCTACTTTTGCTCCTTTTATTTGCTTAGTCACACTCAAGAGTTCCCTGCAGGTGTCACAAGCTCACTAAAGTTCACAAAATTTGGGTTGTCTGATTCACAAGGTGACAAATAAAAGAGGTATGGGGTTATGATTCTTCTGCAAACTATATTTCTCCCTATTGGTATTTGATTTGCTTAATTTGTATTTTGATTATGATTCTCATGCAGTACTCTCGCCATCCAATGAACGCTCTGCATGATGTGTCTAGCAGTAGTAACAGCCGGTTGAAGCATCGGCTTGGTCAGGAGAAGGAGCACTATTATGGCAATGGGATTCACACATCTACAATGTAGTCAGCTACGGCAGAAAAGATACTAGTGTAACGACTATTTAGGTAACACCAGAGATCCCAAAACAATTAAGGCCTGCAAACATTCTATCGATGCTCTAATTTTCCCTGGTGCATTGTGTTTGCACAGAACATAAAATTTTATTCACCATGTTACCAGACCATTCGTGAAGACAATGCTATCATCCTGTTGATGCAACTTCTGTTCTTTCATTCCCTTTTTGGGTTCACATTTGCACATATCTTACTATCGTGCATTGCTGAAGATGTCCATTGAATTTACTTTGTAAACGTGCAGAAGTGTTCTTTGATGAATGATGCTGTATGGAAATAGTTACACATACTAAGAAATTTGACTTTTTAGAGAAAAATATCTTCCCTTACTAAGTTACTATGCAATATTTTAATTATGTTCTCTCTTTCTCACTCTGGCTCAAGTGTCGACTACAAATTCTCCTGCTGAAGAATTGTTGGGAAGTGCACTTCACTACGCATTTGATGTGGTATGTTTAGAAGGATAAACCTTACGATTCTATCATGACTAATAACATTTGTTTACCCCTTGTTGTTGGATGGATCAAAGTAATGTACATGGAAGTTCTGATGGAGAGTTTGCACAATCAAGACTCGAGTTATAGCTAGGTGGTGATGTTTTAGTTGAAGCTTGAAAGTTCGGTCTGCGGGTAAATGACCACATAGTCCTCTAATTTGATTGTTCGTCTATTCTTCAAACTTTGAATGATAAATGGTACAAGGATCGATCTTGCCTAAGTGCATATGTACCACTATAGCCATATCATTCTGAAGTATGGCTGTCAACAGAGAATCATTTATTCATTATTGTGATGGCCCTTTTAGCAGAGTTGTTTTTGCGGAGTAAACTGTTTATTTAGGCAATAGTTCCCGCGCCGCGGGGAATCATCTAGTTTCTTCAAGTTTTCTACCTCTCAAGGTTAGTTGGTTTCACAATTTTGTTAAAAAGCAACTTAGTTTTACCTCTTCTCTTCCTCATCTGTTTGTCATCCTAGACCTCGGGGCGAGATCTCTTGTAAGTGGAGGAGAGTTGTAACGACCCGAGACCGACGCTCCAGACGCCTTCCATGTATTTCGTGATCGCCATGTGTTTTATCTTGTTTGTTGCATTCATGGATTACGAGTCGAACGACTAGTCGCTCGACTAGTCTACGAGTCACACTCCAGCTGTCGACTCCTTTTCTCGTGTAGACTACAAATACGAGTCGAGCCGTCGAAGGACTAATCGAGTCCTTCGACTAGTCTGGACTAGTCGTGCATCTTGAGTCGTTCGACTAAAAAAAATCCAGGCTTGCTCCAGTGAGAGCTGCCTCAGCTGGGACGAGGCGCCGCCAGCACCCACTGGCCTGCCACTTCCGCCGCCACCCACCGCTGGGACGGCGGATGGCGCAGCCAAGTGCGGCAGCCGGGCGGAGCTCGTGCTCAGGCGGCGGCCATGGCCGTGACCCGTAGGCGCGCGCGGCCTTGAGACGAGAGAGGAGGAAGAGAGAGGGGGGAGAGGAAAGGAGGCATGGCGGTGGTCGGCGGGCTCGCCGGCGGGAGCGGCTGAGGCCGGCGGAAGGCGGCAGGAGGCGCGGGTCGCGTGCGCGCGTGCTCTGTGCGTGATGGCGCTGGCGGCGGCGATTGGGTAGATCGAGAGCTAGGGTTCCAGTGGTTGGGGGACTAAGTAGGCTGGCCACTTGGGCCAAATGGGCCAGCTGGTGGGTGGGGGGCGTGTTGCACGGTGCTGAGCTGGGCTGGGCCTGACAAGTGTTGACTAGCACTGCTGGTTTTATTATGTATATACTGTAATGTGCTGTACAGTTTACTACATAGTTGAGTACTACAGTACTATGTCGACTAGTCTAGCACTAGTCCAAGACTAGTCCGATTAGTCTATGAGTCTCAACCTCGGAACGACTCGTCGACTCGTAATCCTTGGTTGCATTGCATCATTGCATCATGCCATCATATCATTAATTTTTTTAACTCAAATAAATAAATTGCATGGATCTTTGATCCATTTAAATTGAGGGAAATGCGCATGATGATTTCTCTTTAAAACATATTGAAAGTCTCCTACTATTATTAAGGAGCTATAATAAATATTCCGCTAATTTGGGATTCACCATAACACACGTGCAAAATAAATCCCATGCCTTTTCTACTTCGAGTCGATCTCCAAACCTTGCCAATAATTGTTTCTCCATTTATTGAGGCTCCTCAAAAAATCTCAACATTTTTGGCCACACAAAAAACCTAGTCCCAATTCAAACCCATTTGAATGATATTCAAATGAGTTTGAATTTAAATCTTGTATTCTTGCCAACTTCTATTTTCTGGGAAGCATATTTTTGTGAGTCCAAGAAAATAAACCCATCCCCAAACTCTTTCTCCAACCCTTTCTTCCTCTCATTTTCTTTCTTTGCTATTTACTGTTTTTGGTAAATAAAAGAGAAGTGGGAGATTAGAGAGAGAAGCCCATCTCGCTGCAGCCCAACCTCACTGGCCCATCTTCACCTAGGCCCAACTCCGGTGCCTATCTAACCCTAGCTGTCTCCTGATCGATCCCCGTCCTCCTCGTTCCGCACCTCGCGCCGCCACACAAACATGCACGCATCGAGCCAAGGGAGAGGAGCTCCTCACGCCCGATCCATGGCCTCTCCCTTCCTCCCGTCGCCCTGCCATCTCTTTTCCCCGCTCGTCCTCTGCTCTGCTGCATCTCGCGATGGCCGCCCGCAGCTACCGCCTCGCGCATCCCCGTTGCTCCTCCTCGTGCCTCGTTTCGGCGTCGTCCGCGACGTCCGGCGACCATAGCGCCGCCCCCATGCGCCTCTCCATGATCCCAACAGCCGCCAACCTCCGTCGTCTCCATGGCCAAGCTAACGCCATGGCCGACCCCAAGCTCTCCTCCACCGTCGTCATCTGCAGCAATTGCAGGTTCGGCAAACCCGTGCCCGCTATGGCCCTGTAACACCCCGTTCCAGATCAGAGGCGATCAGAGTAGGTGGAATCAGGATCGAGGGATTTGGGATGAGGAAACTTGGAGAAGAAGAAGTGAGAAGAGAAAAAGAGATGGGTAATTAGTTCATGGACGTGGCTCGCGGGCGCACGGGCGCCCGATCGCAGCCCCGAGCGCTCTCCCAGAAAAGGAAGGAGCCACCCGCGCGCGTGACCAGACAGCTAGAAACGGAAATCAACCACCCGCGCGCGAAAACAAGCAACAGTCTAGCCGAGCGCACCTTCCTAATGTGGAAGGGACCACTGCGCGTGCTGTCCGACCGCTGGAAAAGGGAAGAGCCGGTCCCTCACTCTGCTGTCCCCCGCGTGATTAGGAAGATGCTCTGCCACGTCAGTTCGCATGCATTAATTTGAGTTTCAAAAAATTTAAAAAGCCATAACTTTTGATTCGAGTATCGAAATTCAGATCCGTTTTCACCATTGGGTTTGTTGCGACGAGTTCTTCAAAACTAGATCCCATATGGATAGGTTTCGATGAACTTTTTTTTAGTAACTCTATGTGGTATATATGCAACTTTAGTGTTATCAGCAAGCAACTCTTCTTGTTTGTCTAATATGACTTCCTATCATCTTGGTTTGTGTAAAAACCAAGCAACTGACCTAACAAACCAAGCATCTGTCCTAGTAAACCAAGCAACTGTCACCAATCGATTGTCCTAATAAATTAAGCAACTGTCCTAACAAAACTAAGCAACTATCCTAACAAAACCAAGCAACTGTCCTGGCAAATCCATGCAACTACATTATCAAAACACACAATGCATAATGTCTAAGCAAACCAAGCAACTGACCTAACAAACCAAGCAACCATCTTAACAAAAAACAAACAATTTCAATAACAAAACCAAGCAACTGTCCTGGCAAATCCATGCAACTATCCTATCAAAATATGTTGTCATCACCAAAGTTGGCTACCGAAGATGCTTAGTTGCCCATATACGGTCAAAAATATTATTTGCCGTGATTTCTAAGTGGTATATGACATACTTGCTTGATAAATTCATTAGTACATATAATTTAATAAAAGTTGCTTATGTTTAAAACTAAAGTTGCCTCGTTTAGGATCAAAGTTGCTTATTTTTTAAAAATTATCAAAACGTGCTCATATGAGATCTAGTTTTGAAGATCTCGTCGCGAGAA
Organism: Aegilops tauschii subsp. strangulata; assembly: GCF_002575655.3. Classification (NCBI taxonomy): domain Eukaryota; kingdom Viridiplantae; phylum Streptophyta; class Magnoliopsida; order Poales; family Poaceae; genus Aegilops; species Aegilops tauschii. Next base: position 176,403,469 of record NC_053038.3, on the reverse strand, counting down.
ACCTAACGGTGAAAACGGATCTTTGTTTGCTCGGTTGAAAAGTTATTACTTTTTTTTAAATGCAACGGAATAACGAGTGTGTCAGCACATGCATGCGCGTTAGTATCTCTTCCGTAATTATGGGATGCGGTCCCCTTAGCTGTCGCTATCATCAATAAATGTTGAATTGTCATTTAGTGCATGCGAGTAAAATGTGCGACCGGTCGCGGCAAACGAGCTGCGCTGCGGTGCGTGCGCTCGCGCAGCTGCACTATGAAGTATTTAGGTTAGTTCATTCATACAGCCTGCCTTTCCACGGCATGGGTCCATCCTTTTAATACAATACGCATACAGCTCTGGCTAGCTGGCCCACGCACACACCCTGGTCCCTAGGACCCACTAGCCAGTCACACAGCTGTATCAGGACTCAGCTTCAGTGCCTTTGTGAAGCAAAGGCGCAAAGCGCCTTAGCCTACCATACCTGCCACTCGTTTTTCATCCGACGCACAAGATAAAATGAAGGCAAAACACACCCAGACTTGCTGTTTTCAGGAGAGACAGAGGAATGGCAGCAGCGATGCACTAACGCTCTCCAGCCTGAAGATTTGCACACAAAATATTTGATGGTAAAGATCAGGTTGTTAGTTTTCTGGTCATTCGGCTGTCAGTTAGTTAGCTGATAAAAATCTGACAGTAGGCACTGGAAAAATTGACATTCAGTGTACAATCTATACCAAACCATGACTAAAATTCATTGTACCAAGTTGACATTATATCAAATAACATGTAAAATCTGAAGCAATCAGAGAAGGAAATACGAACAAGGTAACATCGTAATTTGCAAGAACTTGATAATCAATAGTTCTGTAGCATAGCCCTGCAATTTTCAAGCACATGACATTGAAAGTCTGAAGCATATGATTCAAATTTTGTAGCAACAAGTACTACCGATGATCAATCATCCAAGTCTATTACATAATAGGCCAATTCACTTGTCCACTTAGGCCACAAAAGACTATAGTTATCCCCCAAATATTTCCAAAAAACTATAGTTAACCCCCAAAGTACCATGTAACCAACATCCAGACATTAGAAGAAATTTCCACCATAAAGATTGTCATCACCATCACCACAAGTAGGGGGAGCTGTTAGGAGCTGAGTAAAGCTCTCAATGGCAATGTACTTTGCATTCTCTACATTTGGGCTTCTCTTGCTGCCATCATTCTCCACGTCTACTTTGGGCTGCACATCATCCTTTTTCTTTCTTTGCTGCCAATGAAAGTTCCACTAATTAGTGTATTAATAGATGAAAACAGTTTTTTGTTATGTCCAGATTAGAATATACCTTTGCTCCATTTTTGGTTGAAGCAGGAGGTTTAGTTGCCTTGCGCTTGCCCTTGTGCAACTTATCAAGCCAATTATTCTTTCTTTTTGAATTTTTGGACTGAACCTCCTTTTTCTTCAGTCGTGCAGCTCTTAGCAAGTCATCTCCTTGCCGCATATTTGGGTCATCATTTTCCTGGGCCTTACTAGGTTAATTCATGTCACTAGTAGATGCATTGGGTTTTTCCTCCAACTGTGGACCAACACAATCAAGTGCATTTTCTAATATCAAGCAACATTCTGTAGAGTAGGCCACTTTATATGCCATGTCATGAAATATGAGATAGTCCCTTGTAATGAAGCAGAGCTTCTAGTTTTGGATTTTCTACCACATTCCTTCCTTGCCTATCCAATATGCTTCCTTTACGTGCTTCCCTAGTCCATCTCTTCAAGATATAATGTGTTGGCAATGTTTTTATGTTCATCAAATCAAGCACTTTCAATCCATGTCCGCACAATATTCCCGTCCTTTCAAACATTCTGCAAGTACATACTGCTGTTTGGTTCAAAGGATCACCTATCACTATACGCTCATCTTCAAAAGTTAAATCACCATACAAAGTACCAATAGTAACAACATACTTGTTTTCATCCAATAATCTAGTGCATGCAGCCATGGATCTTTCATACTCACTTTGGAAAGCTTCAAAAACAATTGGAGTGTAAACTTTGCTTACTTGTACCAACATAGGTGTGCCCATCTTGATTCTTGGTATGTCTTTTCTTGCTTCAAATTCAGATTCCAGCTCTTTGTTTCTTTTTACCTCCACTATCCTTGCAAAATGTTTCAAAAATATAACAATGTGAAAATCAGATTTCAAATGGTTCTTCAATGAATTGTTGAAGCTCTCACTTAGTTGTGTACTCCTCACACCCAAACTGAAGACATCTCGCATAAAACATTCAGCCCATTTTTCCTTTACCTTGTAGATACTATCAAACCAAGTTTGCTTGTGCATTCTACACCTCATATTGACAAAGGCTTCTTCAAATGCTGCCGGGTCCTCATAGCCATACATACAAGCGCTAAAATCAGTGAGAATATGTGGTTCTTCGTCTTCATCTTTCTCTTCACCCTTAACTGGAGATATATGTTTGACAACATTTTGCATTATGTGAAAGGTACATAGTCCATGATATGCTTCTGTGAAGACATCCTTTACAGCTTTTCCCATTGCAATATCTTGATCGGTATAAATAGTTCTAGGTTGCCTTCCATTATGCACAACTAGAAAAGAGTTGAAAAGCCATTGAAATGAGGCAAATGTTTCATCAAACATTAGTGCGGCACCAAAAACAGTAGTCTCCCTAAACTGGTTGAGCCCAAGAAAAACACCAAACGGCGGATATTCCTTGTTTGTGCCAAAAGCAGTATCAAATGTGACAACATCGCCGAAGTGTGTATAGTCGACCATCATTTTAGCATCAGCCTAGAAAATGTTTGTTATGTCCCCCTGACAATCCAGCTGCAAAGCATATTGAAATGATGGGTTTTCAACAATTTTGTCTTGAAAATACTTCAACATGCTGCCCGCCTGACCAAAAGCCAACTCCCTCTGCCTCTTGCTTTGCAAATGATTTCTGTGATCACGAGGAGTGTAGCCGAGATTAAGTCGTCCACCAACTTGACGAGTAGCAAGCTCATATGCAGCTTGAGGCCTAATTCCAGAATCATCCGCTGCTTCGATTTCAAAAGCTTGAAATTCTGAAATTTTCCTTTGGGACACCATCAAGTGGCGGGTTTGTGGCAAGTGAAGGAGGTGATTATGCTCAAGAACTACATCAGTGACTTCCAAGTTTTCGGACTCTCGATCCAATGTAAGACTCATCCGAGCTTTGCAATAAGTTCTTGTTTCAGCTCTGAAGCACTTCTGAACGGATTCCCTTTGCCTTTTTTCGATGGCCTTCATTGGCACAAACAAATCTGCAAGAGGTTACCTTACCATCAAATTTGCTCACATTGTTGTACCTTTTCCTCACATCAAAGCCAGCACGACCACCATATGCTCTCCAAAATAGCCAAGCCTCCTCTGAACTTTTAAATAACATGCCAACTTGAGGCATCCCCTTATCAGACTATGCCATTGCACACAACCCAATTTATCTGCCATACATGTATAATCAGATGATCAAATTGCACAACAATAACAAATTTTGTAGATGGAAAGTTGAAAGAATTACTACTGCACAGCCTTGTGCTGTGTACAATACTGCACAACCATGTATTGTATACTACAAACTACTACAAGTTTTCTGAATTTGTAGCTGCAATTGCTTGTGTGTGTGTGTGTGATCAGAATGCATGAAACCTGTAGAAATCATGGGCAATTTGTTCAGGTCGTACATGCATGTGCAAGCAAATAAATATTGTTGCCTAAACTGAACCTGAACCTGTACACGCATGGGCAATTTAAAGTCGAACCTGAACCTGAACATTCAGTTAGCAGCGGACTAAACTGAACCTGGATTACCTACGGCGGGCGGTGGCTGCAGATTCACAACGAAATCACGGGGAAGATCAGGCGGACAACCATCCTTCGCTGCCGCACGACCATCATCACTCGCCTCCGCGGCGGCGCAACCTTCGGGCCTCGCCACGGCCCCGCCTCGATCTCTAATGGATGCGGTGCGAGGCCCTCCTCCCTCTCCTCTGCGGCGGTGCGACTCTCTCTCTCTCTCTCTCTCTCTCAGCGGCACGACGCCGCTGAACTCCCTCTCTCTCTCCTCGGTGAGCTCGCCCGTCAAACCCTCGCCTCCGTCGAGCGGCGCGGGAGAACTGTTTCAGCCCGCGCGCAAAAACGCCTCGCCCCGCCTCTGTCTCTCTTGAAAACAGCAAGTCTGGGTGTGTTTTGCCTTCAGTCTATCATGTGCGTCGGATGAAAAACGAGTGGCAGATATGGTAGGCTAAGGCGCTCTATGCCTTTGCTTCACAAAGGCACTGAAGCTGAGTCGGCTGTATCAGGCGTAGGTGTTGTGACACTCTCCCCTATTGGGTAACGTAGTAATTTCAAAAAATTTCCTACGTACACACAGGATCATGGTGATGCATAGCAATGAGAGAGGAGAGTGTTGTCCACGTACCCTCGTAGACCGAAAGCGGAAGCGTTAGCACAACGCGGTTGATGTAGTCGTATGTCTTCGCGATCCGACCGATCCAAGTACCGAACGTACGACACCTCCGAGTTCAGCACACGTTCAGCTCGATGACGTCCCGCGAACTCCGATCCAGCAGAGCTTCACGGGAGAGTTCCGTCAGCACGACGGCGTGATGCCGGTGATGATGTTGCTACCGACGCAGGGCTTCGCCTAAGCACCGCTAGGATATGATCGAGGTGGAATATGGTGGAGGGGGGCACCGCACACGGCTAAGAGATCAAGAGATCAATTGTTGTGTCTAGAGGTGCCCCCTGCCCCCATATATAAAGGATCAGGGGGAGGAGGCCGCCGGCCAGGAGGAGGGCGCGCCAGGGAGGAGTCCTAGTCCCACCGGGAGTAGGACTCCCTCTTTTCCTAATTGGAGTAGGAGGGGGAAAGGAAGGGAAGGAGAGAGAAGAAAGGAAAGGGGGCGCCGCCCCCCTCCTTGTCCAATTCGGACTAGAGGGGGAGGGGGCGCGCGACCAGCCCTAGCCGTCCCTCCTCTTCTCCACTAAGGCCCATCTTGGCACATTAAACTCCCCGGGGGGTTCCGGTAACCCCCCGGTACTCCCGTATATGACCGAAACTCCCCGAAACCATTCCGGTGTCCGAACATAGTCATCCAATATATCGATCTTTATGTCTCGACCATTTCGAGACTCCTCGTCATGTCCGTGATCACATCCGGGACTCTGAACTACCTTCGGTACATCAAAACACAAAAACTCATAATACAATCGTCATCGAACTTTAAGCGTGCGGACCCTACGGGTTCGAGAACTATGTAGACATGACCGAGACATGTCTTCGGTCAATAACCAATAGCGGAACCTGGATGATCATATTGGCTCCCACATATTCTACGAAGATCTTTATCGGTCAAACCGAATAACAACATACATTGTTCCCTTTGTCATCGGTATGTTACTTGCCCGAGATTCGATCATCGGTATCTCAATACCTAGTTCAATCTCATTACCGGCAAGTCTCTTTACTCGTTCCGTAATGCATCATCCCGCAACTAACTCATTAGTCACATTGCTTGCAAGGCTTATAGTGATGTGCATTACCGAGAGGGCCCAGAGATACCTCTCCGACAATCGGAGTGACAAATCCTAATCTCGAAATACGCCAACTCAACAAGTACCTTCGGAGATACCTGTAGAGCACCTTTATAATCACCCAATTACGTTGTGACGTTTGGTAGCACACAAAGTGTTCCTCCGGTAAACGGGAGTTGCATAATCTCATAGTCATAGGAACATGTATAAGTCATGAAGAAAGCAATAGCAACATACTAAACGATCAAGTGCTAAGCTAACGGAATGGGTCAAGTCAATCACATCATTCTCCTAATGATGTGATCCCATTAATCAAATGACAACTCATGTCTATGGCTAGGAAACATAACCATCTTTGATCAACGAGCTAGTCTAGTAGAGGCATACTAGTGACACTCTGTTTGTCTATGTATTCACACATGTATCATGTTTTCGGTTAATACAATTCTAGCATGAATAATAAACATTTATCATGTAATAAGGAAATAAATAATAACTTTATTATTGCCTCTAGGGCATATTTCCTTCATCCCCTTCTTCAGAATGAACACCATCTTCAGAATCTGCTGCAGTCCAAATGGGAGCAGTTTGGTATCGCCGGTGCAGGACCGTGTATCTCCCACTGCACTTGTATCTGCACCACTGCCCCATTGCCTTGTTTCATCATTCTCCTGTCCAGAATAGCTACCGGAAGTGCATCGACTGCTGTCAGGTCTGCTGTGCTTGGTAGCTCTGAGAAAACTGGTGAGTAGTTGGGAGTGAAGGGTTTTAGTTGAGAAACATGTAACACGGGGTGCACCCGGCTATCCTTAGGGAGCTCCAGCTTGTATTCTAAATAGCCAATCTTCTCCACGATCTTGAATGGCCCAAAGAATTTGAAGGCTAACTTAGCGCAAGGTCGACTGACAACTGATTTCTGCACATGAGGCTGAAGTTTTAGAAGTACTTGCTCGCCCACTTGGAAGGAACGCTCCGACCTGTTGCGGTCTGCGTATTTCTTGAATCATTTCTGAGCGCGGTCGAGCTGCTCAAGCAGGTGCTTTGTGTGCGCTGTGCAGTCCCATTCCTCACCATCAGGCATGGTAGGAGTGTCTTCCCAGGTGGTCATGCTGCCCAAAATGGCCTCTCTGCCGTAAAGTGCTTTGAATGGTGAACAACTCAACGAGGCACGGAAATAAGAATTGTACCAGAACTCGACAGACGGTAACCAGCGTCGCCATTAGCGTGGTGTATCGTGAACGGCGCATCTCAGGTACATTTCCATGCTTTGATTGACTCTCTCACTCTGACCATCTGTCTGTGGGTGGTAGGCCATTGAATAGAGCAGTTTGGGCTCCCGCTAAAGCACACTTGTGAATATCTTGTCATGGTCTAAAACGATCGATGCTGGCACTCCATGGAGCTTGACTATGTTATCCCAGAATGCTCTGGCCACTTGTGTTGCTGTGAATGGGTGCCGAAGGGGAACAAAGTGTGCAAACTTTGTGAAGCGATCCACGACAACCATAATTGAGTCGTAGCCTTCAAATTTCGGAAGGCCCTCCATGAAATCCATTGTCAAGTCTTGCCAGGGTGCTGTGGGTATTGGCAAGGGTGCCAATTTACCTACAGGTTTCTGGAGTTCATGCTTTGCCTGCTGGCACACCGTACACTGCCGCACGTAGTCCTCCACTGCCGATTTCAAGCCCTTCCAAGTGAATACCTTCTTGATGCGTTGATATGTGGCCGTGGTGCCAGAGTGGCCGCCCACGGCGCTGTCGTGCATCGCATGATCAGGCGGGTGCGCAACGCTATGTTGTTCCCAATCCACATGCGCCCTTGGTGTCGAATCAGACCGCGGTATAGCTCGAACCCATCATCGTCCGGGCTGTGAAGGGCTAGTTGTTGGAGCAGGTCTTGCGTCTCCTGGTCCGTGGTGTAGGAATTGGCCACCTCCTGGACCCAAGCTGGCTGGCAGAGAGAGAGAGAGAGCTGCTGTACTGAAGTGATTGCCGACGCACGACAGAGCGTTCGCTGCGCCGTTGACCGCCCCTCTTTTGTATTTGAAACTGAATTGTAGCCCCACTAACTTTGACATAGCCTTGCGCTGCACGGCTATCTCCAGATGTTGATCCCCAGTGCAAAGACTTTTATGGTCACTGACGATAGTGAAGGGACCCCGTTGAAGATATGAGCGCCACTTGTCCACGGCCATCATGACCGCGAGGAATTCCTTCTCATATGTTAACAACTTCTGATTCTTGATGCCCAAGGCCTTGCTGAAATAGGCAATTGGGTGCCCATCTTGAACAAGAACTGCACCAATTCCTGTGTCGCAAGCATCTGTCTCGATTGAGAAGGGCTTGTCGAAGTCAGGTAGAGCGAGAACTGGAGTTGTCACCATTGCCTGCTTTAGTGTGTCAAACGCGAGCTGCGCCTGTGCTGTCCACTCAAAGCCCTTCTTGGTGAGTTGCTGTGTCAACGGTTTAGCGATGATTCCGTAATGGGGAACAAATTTGCGATAGTACCCTGTCAAGCCCAGAAATCCTCGCAGCTCGGTTGCATTGGTTGGTGTTGACCAATCTGCCATGGCCTTGGTCTTGTCACTATCGGTGGCTACCCCGTCCTTGGAGATAACATGTCCAAGGTAGTCAATGTGATCTTGGGCGAAGGAACACTTTGACATCTTGGCATATAGTTGGTGCTCGCGGAGCAGCTCCAGTACCAATCGCAAATGCTACAAGTGCTCCTCCAATGTTTCGCTGAAAACAAGAACGCCATCAAGGAATATAATGACGAACTTACGAGTGTAAGCCGCGAATATGGCATTCATCAAGCACTGGAAAGTTGCAGGGGTGTTCGTCATCCCGAACGGCATGACCCAAAACTGGAAGTGCCCATGGTGTGTCTTGAAGGCGGTCTTGTCCTCGTCGGTTTCCTTCATGCGGATTTGATGGTAGCACGCACGAAGGTCGAGCTTGGAGAAGTGTGCGGCATTTGCGAGCTCGTCGAGAAGTTCGTCAACAATTGGCAGGGGAAATTTGTTTTTAATTGTGACGTCATTGAGCCTCCTATAGTTGATGCAAAAATGCCAAGTGTTGTCCTTCTTCTTGACGAGAAGCACTGGTGCAGCATAGGGACTGACGCTGTGGGTTATGACGCCGGAGTCGAGCATCTCCCGGACTTGCCCTTCGATCTCATCCTTCTGGAGCGGAGAGTAGCGATACGGGCGTGTGTTGGTTGGCCGTGCTCCGTCCACCAAGGTAACAGCGTGGTCGTACTGACGATGTGGGGGCAGACTCTTGGGATCCGCGAAGACATCCTGGAACTCCTCAAGCAAGTCACTGAGTGGTGTCATTGATGGTTTGCGCGGGGCCTGTCGTGTTGGCAGAGCATCCACCACGGCCATTGCCCAAACATCGTTGCCAGCAATCCACTTACGCAGTTCTTCTGGCTCCATCGCTGTTATGGTCGGGGCGGCCTTCAGTCTAACACCTTGCAAGGTTACGTGTTTGCCATCATGGTCGAAGGAGATGAACTTGTCCTGCCAATGACAAGTCATGGGGCTGAACTGAGCCAACCAGTCCATGCCAAGTATGCCGTCATAGGCACCGATCTCGAGCTCACGCATCCGAGTGGAGAACGTGTGCCCTTGAAGCGACCATTTCAGATCAAGTACCATGCGTGAACAGGTGAGGCGGTCACCATTGGCCACGCACTCTTCCACGGGAGGGAGCTCTTCGGTGGTGGCACCAATGCGGTCGACGAATGCCTTGTTGATGAAACTATGCGTGCTCCCAGAGTCCACAAGGAGCAACATAACTTGATTTCCCGCCAAGGCACGCAGACGGATTCTACTGGGTGCGTCGGTGCCATCCAGAGCATGCGTGGAGAGCATGCAACACTCTGGTGGTGGTGCAACAACCGCTGGCGCGTGAAGCAGTTTGAGTGCATTGATCGCTTCGTCCGAGAGAAGTTCCCCATAGCTGCCCACTTGGATTGTGAGGACCTGAGCTTGTGTGTTTGTAGTGATGCTCTCTGGAGTAGCGATCACCACATTTGAAGCATAAGCCATTAGCGCGCCTAAAATCCTTGAGCTGCCGCTCACACGCAAACTCGTCCCCCTGTGGCCTAGCAGCGACCACAGGGCGCGGCGGCACTGGGCCTGGTGGTGGCGGCGACCGGGCTGAAGGTGCTGGCCGTGGGCGCGCGTGGTGTGTGCCCAACTCCTCCTCCTGGATGCGCGCCAGAACTGACGCCCTTGTGATGCTCGAGGGTGCTTGGAGCCGGACGGCAGCATGGAGCTCGTCCTTGAGCCCCAAGCAGGAACTGGGTGATGAAGAATTTCGGGCTCAACGACGGATCATGGGCCAACAGGTGGTACATGTAGGCATCAAACAGCTGTCTGTACTCTGCCACGCTACCGCTCTGGCGTAGCTGAAGCAATTTGTGCATCTCCAGCTCAAACTCGCCTGCGCCAAATTTCTCAATTATCCTAGCGCAGAACACCTCCCATGTTAGCTCCTGGTTGACCTGCCTGAATGCTTGCAGCCAGTGCGCGGCCTGGCCATGGATGTATAGAGTTGCCGTGGTCACCCAGCTGTGTGCAGGGACCTTGTACAAGTTGAAATACGCACGGTAGCGGTCGAGCCAGAGGTAGGGCGCGCTGCTGTCTAACCGGGGAAAGTCATGCTTTGTCGGCTTGATGTAGTGGTCGCTGGACTGCTATTGGTGGTGTCGCGGCTCGGTCGTCTGTTGGTAGTGCGCGGCTAATTACAATAGCGGAGGCCGTCCGTCTGGGTGCCCAAGGGCTGCACGGTGGCTGGTTGTGCCAACAGCGGAGGTCGCTGATCCGTGAGACGAGGCGAAGGCGGCAACCCATGTTGCTGTGGTGCGGGTCGCAACGGTGGTGGCGGCGGTGGGTTGTAGACGGTGGCGAATCCAGATCCCTGCGGAGACGGCGACTGCTCCAGTGCCTTGCGCGTCTTGTCGACGTTCGCCTGGGTGAGGTCCACTTGCTTAGCGAGGTTGCGCAGGTCCTGGGAGACTTGCGCGTTAAAGGCGACCTGGGCCTCGAGCCGTTTGTCGTTGTCGAGCTTCTGCTTGTCGAGGCGAGACAAGATGGTTTCCAACATCGATTTGAGGCTGTTTGTGTTGTCATCCATGGCGGACAGAAGCTGTCGGGTCTGTGATGAAGGTTTAGACGGCGTCGTTGCTCAAGCTCCGAACCGGTCTAACCCCACCGGGGATTTTGGGTGGTCTTGCCGGAGCAAGGCCACACCCACGGTGGTGGAATTACAGATCAAGGCCAAGAGGAATTAGAGCTGTGGAGAAAAATTTCCGACAGGATCGAAGGCTCTGATAACTAGATGTAACACCCCATTCCAGATCAGAGGCAATCGGAGTAGGTGGAATCAGGATTGAGGGATTTGGGATGAGGAAACTTGGAGAAGAAGGTGAGAAGAGAGAACGAGATGGGGAATTAGTTCATTCATACAGCCTGCCTTTCCACGGCATCAGTCCATCTTTTTAATACAATACGCATACAACTTTGGCCAGCTGGCACGCGCACACACCCTGGTCCCTAGGACCCACTAGCCATTCACACAGCTGTATCAGGTGTAGCTGTTGTGGCCCGCCATCGCGCCTCCGCGCGCCCAACCTCTGTCACCGGCCGACCACCACAAGGCTTCGTCTCCGCGCCCTCTGACCTCCACTGCTACCCGTCGCCCTCGCCTTCCTGCCATGGCCGTGCGCCTCCTCTGGTTGACGCCTTCCTCAACGCTTTTATACTCCGGTTTCCCCGCGCACCTCCCAAGCCCGTGCTGCATGGCCAAGTCACCATCGCTGGCCTCGTCAATCACCACCCAGACCACTACCTTGAACAGGTCCTCCACGGCTCCTAGTCTGTACATGGAGTTCCACCAGTTGCTAGCATCACTCCGTTGCTTCATCCCCGAATGGATTCGCCAACTGCCTCTTTTGGTGTGACCAAGACCGCAAGCACCACGGATCCGCCAAGTACCTCTACGCACGGATACGCCAAGACCATCCTAGATATCGCAAGTACCACGACACGACGACCCTAGGATGCGCCAAGTACCACTACCGCCAAGTACCTCTTCACAAGACCAAGTTCCTCTACGGTATGTGTACGACTAACGTCGCCGTGGATCCGACAAAACCAAGTGTACAACTACCGTCTACCTCAGATTCGTTAAGTTCATCTTCGACACGTGTACCACTTCTTCCTACGACCGTCACAAGAACGTCTACTTCCATCTACATCGCATCCAACTCGTTCCGCCCCGAATGCACGCTTTGAAGGTATAACCCTGAGACGACCCTGAGATGACGCTTGTGAACGAATGCATGTGTGTTGTATGAGATGCTCGTGTTTGCACCGTGTCCAAATGTCATCGCACGTTCCTCCTCATTTGCCATGCCGTCGAGCCTTGGGAACCCGGTAATCCGGGATCACCTCACCATCTTTTGCATGTTCCCTACATCCACACTTTCTTTTGCACCGACATCTCGACGAGTTGTCGGATCATCCGAATGTTCTCGTGGCACCATTTTCATTGTAATTGCCGTGGCACCCCTTTTGTTCCGCCATGGTGACCAAATGCTTCATAACCTGCTCATGTCAACATTTTCATAAAATTGCATAAGACTTGTATATGTCATGCGCATCATGATAACAACATTTAAAATGTTTAAAATTGTTGTTTTCTTTATAATTGCTAAATAACATGTGGGGTTTTTCCGGAATTCTTGTTTTTTGTTTTTGGCCTTATTTAAACTTGCCTATATAGATAGTTTATATATGCTTCACCTCTTGCCATGTTAAACAACATTTAATATTGTTGTGTACCATAAACGAGAGCGAACTAAATATTTGAATGTGGTGTTTCGTCAATATGCATCTCGTTGCATATTGAGCTCCAATTAACTTGTAGTATTGTTTGTTGCACTTTGCCATGCCATGCCTTTTTAAAATGGACATGCATCATACTTGATTGCGCATCATGCCATTATTATGCTGGGTTGTTTACCATGTTGTTTGCTTCTTTCCGGTTGTGCTCCTTCTCGATAGTTTCGGTTACGCTACGATTGTGAGGATTCCTTCGAGTATGCCCGTTCGTCTACTTCATGGATCCGGTCTTCTTGCCATGATTATGCTGGGTTGTTTACCATGTTGTTTGGTTCTTTCCGGTTGTGCTCCTTCTTGATAGTTCCGGTTGCGTTGCGATTATGAGGATTCCTTTGACTATGCCCGTTCGTCTACTTCATGGATCCGGTCTTCTTCCTAGCAGGATTTCAGTCAAGATGACCGTTACCCTGGATACCACTAGTATCTTTGCTTTTCTAGTTGTCTCGATGCTATTGCTATGTCGTGCTACCTACCACTTGTTTATCTAGCCTCACATATTTCTATGATAACCTCTAACCTTTCTACCATCTTAGCAAACCGTTGCTTGGCTATGTTACTGCTTTGCTCAGCCCCTTTTTATAATGTTGCTAGTTGTAGGTGCAGTTGCAGGTTGCCCCATGTTGGGACATGGATATTATGGGATATCACAACATCTCTTATTTAATTAATGCATCTATATACTTGGTAAAGGGTGGAAGGCTTGTCCTTTTGCTCGGTGTTTTGTTCCACTCTTGCCGCCTTTGTTTCCGTCATACCGGTGTTATGTTCCTTGAATTTTGCGTTCCTAACATGGTCGGGGTTTATGGGCCCCCCTTGTTTCTTCGTCTAAAGTAAAGCTTTCTTGAGGAGATACAACATTGGTTTTACCATTTGCCTAATAACAACTAAAACTTGCATAGGAACCGACTAGCACCCGAGGACTCTTAATCAACTCTCGGGCCAGTGCTCGACATGCGTGTTGGCCCACCTACCTAGAAGTCGGCGGTGCCGCCTCGGGGCAACTTGATGGTATTTGGCTATAGTCCACTTTGCATAGACGGATGAGTCCGTAGATAGAGAGCGCGCTGCTTTGGACACGGATCTGACTAACTGGGAGATTTCCTTGGGATAGTTTTTCCTTTCTTCGAAGAGCTTGTGCACCGGGATTTCGAGGTTACTTGGGGTGTCCCGAGATGGAGGATTGTCTCCGCGGATCATGAGAGCTTATCATGGGCTAAGTTGGGACACCCCTGCAGGGTTTAAACTTTTGAGACCCGTGCCCGCTGTTATGTGGCAGATGGGAATTTTTAATATCCGGTTGTAGAGAACTTGGCGCCAGATCCGAAATAAAATACACCAACCGTGTGTGTAACCGTGACCATCTCTTTTCGAGCAAGTTCAAGAAGAAAAACACAGTGGGGTTATGTTTGAACATAACTAGTTCAGGATCACTTCTTGATCATTACTAGTTTGCGGCCTTTTGCGTAGATTCTCATCTTACTCTTGTACTCGTAAGTTAGCCACCATACAATGCTTAGTGCTGCTGCAACCTCATCACTTGTCCATTCCATACCCATTAAGCTTTGCTAGTCTTGATAACCCATAGTAATGGGATTGCTGAGTCCTCGTGGTTCACAGATTGCTACAACAACAGTTGCGAGTATAAGTAATGCGATGATCTGACATGAGAGCGATGTTTGCTTGTTTCGGAGTGCTTTTGCTTCTTCTTCTTTGATCAAGGGATAGGTTCCGGGTCGGGAGCCTGGGATTAGCAGGGTCGATGTCATTCTTCTTTTTCGTTTGATTTCATCCGTAGTCGGATCCTGCTCTTCTGTATGATGCTTGCTATCTATTGATGTACTTTTGTATTAATGTTGTAGCTTGTGGCGAGTGTAAGTCTTTATCTTATATCCTCATCTATTTAGTACATGGTATGTTGTAATGATATCCACCTTGCTATGCGCTTGAAATGCGATTGTGCCCAATCATGAATTCATCACGTGATTGGGATAGAATCGCATCTTGGGCGCTACACTGTGTTAACAGGACAACAAAGGCATATCACGCGGACCCGTCATTCTTGCCAGCGATGCTACCCAGATTTTCTATGGGGAAGACCCCTTGCATAAGAACTTCCATGTAGTGATGCATGGGAAGAGGAGGGTACTAGGTGTGGAGGATGTTGTCGATGAGGACGAGTACGATGAATTTGCTGAGTTGCCAGGCGAGGGATCACGCACCCATGTAACAGAGAAGCGCAGAATCATCAGAAAACCCAAGTTCATCCGGGGTCAACGTAATGATCCCAGTTCCCCCATGTACATGAGAATTAAGCCGTAAGACTAGTCTTTATGCCTACCCTACAACTTAATTCGTTCAATTTAGAACTGTCCTGTGTACTGAATTTGTGAGTTATGCCCGGTTTTCTGTTGATGCAAGAACCGTTAATATGTTGACTTTGATATGCTGTCAGCTCGGGCAATGAATATGAACTCTTTATTATTATTATTATTATTATTATTATTATTATTATTATTATTATTATTATTATTATTATTATTATTATATCATAGAGGTAGCACACTCGATTGAGCTCACTCCAGCATGTGTGAACAAAAGATATGCAATCTGGTTTGCGAATAGCACACAGTTTGTTCATGAAAGCCGTGTGCCGACCATACCCCGCGCGCGATCTGAGTCATGCTTTCTGATTGTCCAGAACCCAAATCCCACGGATCGTACGTCTGCACCATTGGATGATCCCAGATTGAACGGCAATCCTCATCCCTTTCGATAGCAAATGCAGTTCCGGTTGTAATTTTATTTTTATGCACAAAATGCACGTTAAACTCAAAAAATGACTTAAATATAGCTACTGATACCTGAAATGCGCCAGAAAATCAAACTCGTGGTATAATGGTGATTGCATACCATGGAAATTTTTATGAGGCCAAACGATGAAGTCACCGGCCACTGGAGTTTGAATTCACATGTCTCCTTTTGGAAACCATGATCCTTCATGTGAGATGCTCCGGTTTGGAAGGAGCGAACATCAAAACTTGTGCCAGACTTTACCAATTTTTTCCAAGGGGTCGTGAGAGCATGCCACGGGCACACATCGATTTTGATGATGTCCGGACTCCATCTGAATTTCCTATAATTAAAATACCAACTAGGCCTATGCCAGTGGCCGCACCTCGCGGCCGAAATATTTGAAACCTCTCCCCGCTTCTCGGACAAATGGATGAAAACTCGCAAAGCAACGCACAAATGATTTGTACACCTTCTTTGCTAAGGGTGGCCATAGTAGGGGTATCATAGCCGATATCATGCACTCGGGAATAGCAAATATGATGATGTGGAAAGGAATTAAAGAAGGGAGAGTGGGTTAGAGTAACATAAGTAGGTACCATAACATAATAAATGCTATACTATTTTGTGTCATGCATGGCCATAAATACGGTCATCTATGATACTACTCTATGATACTATGCACTATGAAGGTACATAGTATCATACAATAGTATCATGTGCATGATACTAGTATATGATACTCCCCACTATAAGGCTCGCCATAGTGGTGGTATCATAGCCGGTATCATGCACTCGGAAATAGCAAGTATGCTGATACGGCAAAGAATTAAAGAAGATAGAGAGGGTTAGAGTAACATATAGGTAGATACCGTATCATGTTAAATGCGATGCTAATTTGTGTCATGCATGGCAATAAATATGATCATCTATGATACTACTCTATTATACTATGCACTATAATTAAAGGTAGTATCATACACTAGTATCACATATATGCATGATACTAGTATATGATACTCTCCACTATGAGTATAGCCTAACTAAAACACCCACATGTAGTTGTAGTAGGGTTTTGAGTTTATATGCACTAAATGCAAGGTAAGTGCAAAAGATGACTTAAACATAGCAGACGAGACCAGAAATGGGCCAAAAAATCAAACCAAGGGTATATCCGTGATTGTTTACCATGATTTTTTCGAGGCGGAACAATGTAGTAACTGACGATTTGGAGTCCGAAGTGCCGCATCTCCTTTTGGAAACTATGATCCTTCTTGTGAGATGATCCGGTATGGCAGGTGCGAGCACCAAAACTTGTGCCAAACTTTACCCAATTTCTTCCATGCGATCGTGAGAGCACGCCACAGTGACACAATGATTTTCGTTATTTCCGGACTCTATATGCATTTCCTAAAATTAAAAATACCAACAAGGCCTACGCCTCTGGCCGCACCCTGCGGCCAAACTGTTTGAAATTTTTCCCCATTTTTTCGGACATGAATGAAAACTCGCAAAGCGACACACAAATGATCTTGCTAACACCCACGTGTAGTTGCGACTATATATATATATAGACTCAAATATAGCTAATGAGATCTTTTTTTTGCATATTCAAAGTTTGAGATTGCTAGCCAGGCCTGTCGCCTGGTAAAATGCACTAGAAAATCGAACCATAGAGTATAATCGTGATTTCTTTCCGTGGGAAAAAATTGGAGGCGAAACGATGAACTCATGTTTTCTTTCAAACGAAAATATGTTGTTAGTTAATGTAAATGTTTTCAAAGCACATGGTTCACTCACAAAAGCCGTGTGCCTACTAAACCGTGGCTGATGCCCCCTGCCACGCATGCGATCTGAGTCGTGCGTTCTGATTGGCCAGAACCCAAACCCCACGGATCGTATGTCTCCACCGTTGGATTCTCCTTGAACGATCAGCGATCCTCATCCCTTTCGACAGCACATGTAGTTCCAGTTGTGATTTCATTTATATCCACAAATTGCACGTTAAATTCAAAAATTGTCTTAAATATAGCAAACGATACCTGAAATGCGTTAGAAAATCAAACCCGTGGTATAATGGTGATTGCGTATCGTGGAAATTTTTATGAGGCCAAACGATGAAGTCGTCGGCCACTGGAGTTTGAATTGACATGTCTCCTTTTGGAAACCATGGTCCTTCATGTGTTATGCTCCGCTTTGGAAGGAGCGATCATCAAAACTTGTGCCAAACTTTACCAATTTTTTTCCCCGGGGTCGTTAGAGCACGCCACGGGCACACACCGATTTTGATGATGTCTAGACTCTATCTGAATTCCCTGTAATTAAAATACCAACTAGGCCTACGCCAGTGGCCGCACCTCATTGACGAAATGTTTGAAACTTCTCCCCGTTTCTCGGAGAATGGATGAAAACTCGCAAAGCGACACACAAATTATTTGTACACCTTGTTTGCTAACTAACACCCAGATGTAGTTGTAGAATGGTTTTAAATTTATATGCACTAAATGCAAGGTAAGTGCAAAAAATGACTTAAATATAGAAACCGAGACCTGAAATGGGCCAGAAAATCAAACCTAGGGTATATACCTGATTGTTTACCGTGATTTTTTTTTGAGGCAGAACGATGTAGTCACTGACGATTGGAGTCCGAAGTGCCGTGTCTCCTTTTGAAAACTATGATCCTTCCTGTGAGATGCTCCGATTTGGAAGGTGATAGCATCAAAACTTGTGCCAACTTTACCAAAAAGTTTCCATGGGATCCTGAGAGCACGCCATGGTGATACACCGATTTTCGTTATTTTCGGACTCTATATGCATATCCTGTAATTAGAATAACAACAAGACCTACGCCTCTGGCCACACCCTGTGGCCGAACTGTTTGATTTTTTTACCGTTTCTCGAACAATGAATGAAAACTCCCGAAGCGACACACAAATGATCTTGGTAGCTAGCACCCACATGTAGTTGCGACTATAGCAAATGTCGTGGGAAACCACAACCACCTATGGGACCAAGAGCCCCTTTCTGGCTCGGCGGGGGGATGGCACGTTTTACAAAGAGCGGAGGAGCGTGGAACAACACCGCAGAGATCGCACGGGCATTTTTTTACCCAGGTTCGGGTCGCCGCGAGGTGTAAAACCCTACTCCTGCTTTGGTGGATTGATGGTGGAAAATATGGTGGTGATCGCAACACATTTGCCCAACAGGGTTGGCTCGGGGCGAGAACGCTAAGCGCGTACGAGTGTGTGGATTAGCTAACCCTTTCTCCGTTTGCCATGGGCCTCCTTTTATAGATCAATGGGTCACCACAGTGGCAAATCAGTCATTACGCATTGATTAGATTGCAAACAGTGCTATCATACCTAACTCTGCAGGCTGATAGAGCGCATTAAATGCGGCGCTCAACGTCACATCACAGCTTGCCCGGCAGGCCCTGTCAGGCTGTTTTGCCAGCTTTGCACCTGCTTGCTTGACACGTCTCAGGACGGATGTCGCCTGGAGGTATCTTCTGTAGGAAGTTGCTGCCATGTGGCAAGTGGCGGCCACTTAGTCACTTTGGAGCTTGACACCGCACTGATCGACGACGTGCGTCGTGATGAGGTGGTGCTGTGGAGTGGTTTGCCTCCGTAAGCCCCGGCAGGCCTGCCGGGACGATCCAAAAGCTTGCTTCCGGGGGTAACTCCATCCATGCCAGGCTCGCCTGCCCGGCAAGGTAGGTTTTCTCCATTAGCGATATCTTGCTTCTCTGGCTAGTCTTGATCATCTTGATCTGCATGTTGGTCCTTCGAAGAACTGACCCCTTGTGCTACAATCTGATTTTGGTGATGTGATCTTATTCTTGTGCCTGTGCACAGTCTAGGAAACAGACGGAGGGTTTGTTGCACCAACAGGGGCCCCCGGGCCTGGTCCGAATGCGCTGCCGGGCGTCGTCGGGGTAGGCCTTAACCAGTGCACAGGCATGGGCATAGAATTGGCTGGCCCCTTGAGATCTTCTTCGCTTCTTCATTAACTCGAGTCTGGGCCAGTTTCTTGTTTTCCTGCGCGTCATGCCGAGCATTATGGAAAAAACTAGGTCGTGGCCCGTGGATTGCCCACGCCCCACGATCACGGGGCGGAAACTACCATCCCACTCGCCTCCCGCTCCAGGCGCACCCGCCACATGTGCTTTATGCGTTGGGTATAGTAGGCGGTGGATGCGGAGTGCGTGGGGACGGGCGCCATGGCAGAAAAACCAGGCGTCGTTGGTTGGCGTAGAGGGTCGGCTCTGATTCCTCGAGCCGTTGAAGGCGCAGGGAGGCCCTATTGGGGCAGCAGGGCGGTTGCTTCTTAGGAGAGAGGCCAGCCCCCCTGCATTGTCCCTCTATAAAAGAGGGCAGGAACGTGTGTTTGCTCACACACTTCCCTTCTCCCCTTTCCAACTTCTCCCGCTCACTGTGGCGAGAGGGCGTGGACGCGGTGGCGGTCCAATGGTGGCGACGAGAGCTTCTGCTCGACAGCATTTCCCTCCTCCTCCGGACAACACTGAGGGGGCAACCGTCGCGAGAGGAGGAGGGAGGGGGAGAGATTGCGGCCGTTTGTGGTGCTCGAGGAGGAAGAGGACGGGGCGGTGCTCTAATTGCGCCCTCGCCGGATGCTCCTCCTCCGCTGGAAGGTCATGTTGGAGACCAGCCTCGGGAGTTCTTCATCAGGCTATACAAGCCTCCACACGGCCGTCTCTGCCTCCCTACTCCATTCGCAAGGGTGATGGAGCTCGAACAACCACGAGTGTTGAGGCTGCACATGAGGGGCTGCAGTAATGGCAGCATACGGGTGGATGTAAATTTCCCTACTCCTCACGTCATGTACTTCCGGAGAGGTTGGAAGACCTTTACTCGTGCCCATATCTTGTCAGAAGGGTACATCCTCCATTTCAAGTTAATGGAGGACGGTTTCATTTCCATCAAAGTCTTAGGGAGCTCGGGTGCTCGCTTAGGGTGCTGCGCAGAGAGCTAAACTGACGACGAAAGCTCGTCCTCGAGCGATAGCAACGAGAAGGATAGTGATGGCGATGACGACGACATCGACCGGGAGGGCGACGACTCTGACTCCGGTTGAGCATCAGCCGGACCATCACCGTCAGGCGGTGGCAGCACCATCTGCATCTGCATCCCCTCTTCAGCAGGGTGATTTGCTAGGGAGTTGGGAGCAGAGGCGGGGGTGGTGCCTCCGGTTCCTCCAGCAGCCTTCCCGTTGGACCCTGGCAGACTTCCTCGTGGGCTGCAACTCCGTTAGCCCTGCTAGCCCTGGTGGTGGCGGTTGACGGGTCATCTCCGCCATGCTCTTCATTGTTGCCTTCGTCGGTGCCCTCCCCCACTAGGCTACCTCTCCTGGAGCCCGACTGGGTTTGGCTGCGCTTCTGCCTAGGCACTCTTTTTGCCCTCTTCCCATCCCGCCGCGGTCCCTAGGAGGAGAGGGACAAGAAAGGGCATTACGGGAACTTATCTTTTTTCAATCTTAAATCTGTAGTTACTTGCCAAATTTTAGTTCAAATAATGTAGTCTCTTGAATCCATTTTTGTGTCCTGTAAGGTCTATACTTGTTTGATCAGGATATTAATGAAAAAGATGAACCTAGTCTGGGACTCGTGCATGTATATGTCCATGCAGAGGTGGAATGCCTCTATATTTTTAAATAAACGAGTTTCCCCCGACAGGCTATCTTGCCGGTACCCTCTATTTTGTTGCCGGGGAGTTAGGCCTACCGGGCACAAACTGTGACAAGGGACCAGCCCCCCGCCAATCTTTTTTCACCAAATGCCACTGCGACCATCCTGACCGAAGAAACGTTCAAGTCAATGGATGGGAGCACCTAAGTTTGAAAAAGTGGCGAGGTTTTCTTATGCACAAGTCTTTACTTATAGAACACGTATGGATAAGAGATAGAACTTATCTGTTTGGCCTGCCGGAGATTGCTGTGTTGGCTCATATTTTCATCTCCTCTTGGAGGCCAAGTCCTCGACAGGGGCCTGCAGTTTATGCAGATGAAAATGATGCCAGACGTGATCTTATCTACATGAACATGCAATACTCATGAAATGCTTATGCATGCATGCAACTTGTCGGGGTTCCTAGCGCTTCATTTATTTCTCTGTTGCTCAGGGTCTGTGCCTGGCTTTGTATAAGGGGTTACATGCAATTGAGGCAAGACCTATACAAAAGGGTGGCTGTCGGGTAAGGCCCGACAGCCGCGCCTTATGGGTAGAACTTGCGGAGATGCTCAATATTCCATGAGTTTTGGAATTGAATGCCATCTCCGGTCTCCCGATGGATTGCGCTAGGTCTGGTGACTCATACTACCCGGTAAGGGCCTTCCCACTCCGGTGTCAACTTGTGTGTACTCTTGGTGGACTAAACGTGCCTAAGGACAAGGTCACCTTCCTCAAAACACCGGGCGTGAACCCTGTGGCTGTGATAGCGACGCAAGGCTTGCTGGTAGCATGCAGCACACGTAGCAGCCCGGAGACAGTTCTCCTTGAGAAGCACAACATCGTCATGCCGGTGCTGATCTTGCGCTAATTCATCATTGGCAAGCACTCGAGGCGACCCGTAAGGGAGAAGGGAGTCTGCCCGGTAGCTCAATTTGGTGTCATTCTGAGGGACGAGAGAACTACCGGCAGCTCATCGATCCATCGCCTGCCGCACTTCTGCGGTGTATCAAATGTTCTTGTCTTGAGTCCTCGCAACACTTCAGCGTTCGCCCTCTTAGCTTGTACATTGCTTCTAGGATGTGCGATAGAGGCAAATGAGATCTTGCTTCTGAGGGCATGAATGTATTGTATGAAGGCGCGACTCGTGAACTCGGTGCGTTGTCGGTGATGATCCAGGTAGGGACCCCGAAGCGGCACACCAATCCTTTCTCATGGTATCTACTTCCGGTCACTTTGTAAACTTGTCGATGGCAACGAACAAGAAATCAAAGCCCCCGGCAGCTCAGGGGAAACGGCTGAGGATATTGAGCCCCCAGGACGAAAATGGCCATGACAAAGGGATTGTCTGAAGAGCTTGTGCAGGCAGATGGATGTTCTTGGAATGGAACTGGCAGGCTTCACACTTGGTGACTAGCTCGACCGCATCTTGGAGGGTTGTGGGCCAATAGAATCCTTGCCGGAATGCTTTCCCAACTAATGCCCTTGATCCAATGTGGGAGCCGCACATGCCTTTGTGTATCTCTGCCAGCAGTTCCTTCCCTTCTTCTCGGCAAATGCACTTCAATTTTACACTGTTGGGCCTCCTTCTGTATAGTGTGTCATCGACAAACTGATACATATTGGCCCTCCAAGCTACTCTTTCAGCTTCCTCTTGCTCATCGGGAAGTTCTCCAGTTTGGAGGAAATTGACTATGTGCCTTGCCCAAGTTGGAGCCTGGGGCTCGGCAACAAGGACTAGCGGCACCTCCTCATCTACGGGAGTGCATTCCTCGACCGCGGGACCAGTGGCCCGGTAGGAGGGCACAACCTGGCAATCAATGGGGAGTTGTTTCTGGCAGGGTCCCTACCAGGAGCCCTGGGAGGCTCTACTGGGAGAGGCTTACCGGAGTCCAATTTCCTCCTCTTTCGGGCCATTGTTGCTGGGGATACGGAGGGCTGAGTAAGATGGAGAACAAAATTTCCTGGTTCCACAGGAAGTATTTGCGCAACACACTTTGGTAGATGATTAGCTATGCTGTTTTCCGCACGGGGTACGTGCTCTGTTTGCAATGCGTCAAAGCGTTCCTCCAATCTAATCACTTCCTCAACGTATGCCTTCATCAATGGACTTTGGTAATCTTTGTTGACTTGTCTCACAACAAGTTGTGAATCTCCTTGAATGATCAGTTTCTTGATTCCCAATTCTGTGGCAATCCTGAGCCCGGCAAGGAGCCCTTCATACTCTGCTGTATTTTTTTTTTGAATATTTACTCTGCTGTATTGTTGGTTGCCTCCTCCCGGGGAAAATGCATCTGGACGACGTACTTCAGGTGCTCTCCAGTGGGAGCAATGAGAAGTACGCCATCCCCTTCACCTTGCAGGGAGAGTGCACCATCGAAATACATGATCCATTCTTGGGGCTCTTCCTTGCCAGGGATAACTGTTTCTAGCACTTCCTCATCAGGGGTTGGCGTCCATTCTGCAATAAACTCTGCCAATGCCCTGCTCTGAATTGTTGTTGTGCTCTCAAATTTCAGGCCAAAGTTGGATAACTCCAAAGCCCACTCTTCTATTCTGCGGGTAGCCTCAGGGTCTCGGAGTATCCTTTGCAACGGAAGCGAGTGACAACTGTGATCTCATGGGCTTGGTAGTAGTGGTGCAGTTTCCTTAAGGCCATGATGAGGCCAAAAATCAACTTTTGCACAGTAGAGTACCTCGATCTAGCCCCCTGTAACAGGGAGCTGACGAAGTACACTGGGTGCTGCACCACTTTCTTCCTTGCCACGTCCTTGGGGTTGTCCCTGCTGCCCTGCTCCTCTTTGTCCTGATCCTCATCTGGCCCTGCCGGGCTTTGCTCACTCTCTGTTTCTTCTACTTCCCGCTGTGCCACTAGGGCTGCACTAACCACTTGATTAGTTGCTGCTAAGTATAACAGCAACGTCTCTTGTGTTTGGGAGCAACCGAAGTGGACACAGAGGACAAGTAGGGCTTCAAGTGTTGCAATGTTGCGTCTGCTTCCGGGGTCCACTTTACCGGTCCAGGCTTCTTCAAAATTTTGAAGAACGGCAAGGCGCGCTCGACAAACTTGGAGATGAATCTACTAAGTGCGGCAACACACCCTGTCAGACGCCTCACATCTTTAACTACCCTGGGTGCCTGGATCTACTCAATGGCCTTGATCTTATCGGGGTTGGCTTCGATCCCACGATGGGATACGAAGAACCCAGGTAGCTTGCTGGAGGGAATGCCGAACACACACTTCTCTGAATTTAGCTTCAAGTTGATCTTGCGTAGAGCAAATGTGTCTTCCAAAGCCTGGATGAGGGTTGATCTGTCCTTAGTCTTGACCACAATATCATCCATATAAGCCTCAATGTTTCTGTGCAACTGCGGTTCAAAATGAATCTGGACTATTCTAGCAAAAGTGGACCCGGCACTCTTTAACCCGAAAGGCATGCACTGAAAGCAGTACGTACCACATGGGGTGATGAATGAGGTCTTCACTTCATCTTACCTGGACATGAAGAGCTGATGATATCCAGAGTATGCATCCAGAAAAGAGAGCAAATCACAACCTGAAGTGGAGTCCACAATCTGGTCGATGCGCGGCAAGGGAAAATGGGTCCTTCGGGTAAGCCTTGTTGAGATACGTGAAATCTATGCAAAGCCTCCATTTTCTGTTAGCCTTGCGAACGACTACTGGGTTTGCTAACCATGTTGGATGCCGTACTCCTCTGACCAGACCAACTACCTCAAGCTTCTTAATCTCTTCGACAAAGAAATGCTGCCTCTCCAAGGCCTGCTTTCGAACCTTCTGCTTGACGGGTCGGGCATGTGGGCAGACAACAAGGTGGTGCTCGATTACCTCCCTGGGAACACCGGGGATATCAGATGGTTGCCAGCCAAACACATTGATATTCGCCCGCAGGAAGGCAACGAGCGCGCTTTCCTATTTGTCACCAAGGGTGGCGCTAATAGTAAAGGTACCATCAACGCCAGCCAGCCCTGCCAGGACCTTTTTCACATGTGGTGCAGCAGCCTTGGATATCTTGCTATTGGAACTCTCCGCAAGTCACCAATAGGTGTAGCGCACTCTGAAGAGGTACGCTTCCCAGATTCCTTGCTGGTGTCCCTGCTATCCTTCTTCTTTCCTTTGTTTTCCTTGCTGGGGACTGCTGCTGCCGCGGCCTTTGCCGCGACTGCGTCCCAGTACATCTTAGCCACGAAAATGATTGCGCCTTTTTCGTCGGACGGAATGGAAATGACTCCTATCGGCCCTGGCATCTTCAAAGTGTTGTAGGCATAGTGGGATGTCGCCATGAATTTTTCCAGAGCTGGGGGTCCGAGGATCCCATTGTACGGCAGGGGGAGGTCGACCACATCAAACACATCTTTCTCAGTCCAGTAGTTCAATTCTCCCTCAAATGTCACTGGAAACGTGATATTTCCCTTGGGATGACTCCTGCCGGGATTGACTCCTTGAAACGTGCCATGACCTTCAGTTCTTCCTCTGCTATCCGAAGTTTGCTGATAACCTTTTGGGGAAATCAGATTCAACCCAGCCCCGCCGTCAACCAACATCTTCGTGACTTTGAGGTTGCGAATTGTTGGTGAGACCAGCAACGGCAAACACCCTACCGTGGTGGTGCGGTTAGGATGGTCCTCCTCGTCAAAGATGATCGGCGTGCGTGACCATTTGTGCGGCTTCCGAGACTCTGTCGCTGGCTCCACGGCATTGACCTCACACGCCCACCGTTTAAGTTGGTGGTGAGAGGAGTGTAAAGATGCAACCCCGTCAATGCACAGGGCGTCAGTGGCCTTCTGGAATTCTTGCTCACTGGTTTCCTCTTCGTCCCCTCCATCACTCTCGTCATTGCATCCTTCCTTCTCTCGGCCCCTGGCGGCTTTTCCTTGGTTCGGAAGAGCCTTGCCGGAGCGACTTGCTTCACCGCCTCGGCTCTTCCCACCAGTGCCATTCTGACCTTATCACGTTTCTCATATTCAGCCCTCTGCTTCTTGATGAGCTGTTCAGCCTGATGACAGTCTTGGAGATCGTGGCCTTTGGTCCGATGGGTCTTGCAATACGGCCCATCGCCTTTCCCAGCCTTCTCGGCAGTCGCAGCCTCCCGGCAGCCAGTGCACGCGGCAGCTTCCTTGCCGGGGTTTCGGCCTTAACCTTCTTGCCGGTACTAGGCGTGCACGATCCTTCGACGGTCATCACTACCTTATCCTTGCGCCTCTTGTTGTGCTTCTTGCTCTTCTTCTTCTGACTGGTGGTCTCATCGTCATCCTCTGAGTCGATGTCGATGCAATCTTCCTCTCCAGGGAGTTTCCTTCCCTGCTCCACCCGAGCACATTTGTCCACCAAGGTGTAAAGCTCCTTCACAATGTTGGGCAACCGAACGTTCATCTTGGAACGTATCATGCGGTTGCACACATTGGATTGGAAGGCAGCTATCACAGCTGCCGGGTGGATATCTAGGATATTTCTGTGGACTCTGCTGAATCTCTGCAAATAGTTTCGTAGAGTCTCTCCTTCTTTCTGCTGGAGAAGCTGCAAGTCGCTGGGCTGCCCTAGTTCTTGATGGCCACCCGTGAAAGCGCCAATGAACTCATGGTACAGGTCAGCCCATACTTCATCAGCCAAGACCTCACATTGAAATGGAGTTCTCCGGCAGGTGCATCAGCCAAGACCTCACATTTGAAATGGAGTTCTCCGGCAGGTGCATCAGCCAAGACCTCACATTGGACATGAGTGCGAAAGGGAAGCAGTTGGCGAACACCTTCTCATCTCTTCCCCCGGAAGCTTGAACAACGATGGTGTAGATGCTCAAGAACTCAGCCGGGTTCAGCATCCCATCATACTTCTCGGGTATCTCTGGCTTGAATGTGTGAGCGGATAGCCAACGGACTTGCCACAGCTCATGAGTAAAGGCAGGGCACCCAACCTCAAAAGGAAAGCACCCGCCATCTTCGAGCGCACGCTCGTCAACGTTGGGTCCATCGCACCCATTAGTCCGGCGGTGGCCATCGCGACATCGCTCGACGACGACGCATACACCTTCCCTCCGCTTGACCTCCGAGGCCCGCCGTTGGCCTTGACATGCTCGAGGGTCGGAAGAGGCCATCGAGACGTCATCGGGTTCTTGATTTCGCGGCTCCCGCGCTGACTGCTGTGGTGGGGACTGCACTGTGAGGGTGGCCCCTTTCGTACGGCCAGCAGCATGAGCCGCCGCCGTCGTCTAGGGAGGCCGCGGCGGGTCAGCTCACTGCGAGCCCCTAGCCTCGGCGAAGCCAATCAGACTCTGAATGGTGGCTCCCCACTCATCCATCTGATCAGCTGCCGGCGGGAACCTCAACAATAGCTGGGCCTGCGCCATGACCTCCGTAGCGATGCTTGGCATTGGTGATGATGACATAGACCACAATGTCGCCCGGCTTCTAACGATGCTGGCGGTGACCGTGTCGCGCCTTCGCTGTTGCTAACCAGTCGCTTGGATTGCATGGTAACGCGGTGGAGGCGCTTGAGGGCCACTGGCTCCATTGGGTACAGTGGCTGGGTCAACCCGCTCCAGGGAAGGCGCGCGCCCTGCGGTCGCACCTGTGGCAGGGGCGTTCGGAGGGTAGCGGTTCGCCCCATATCGGGTGCCACTACTACGGCTGTGCCCTTCGGCGAGGAGAAGAGGTACAGACGGATTAACCCCTTCGTTCGTACCTCGTGGAGCATGACCGCTGGGATGTTGCTGATGCTGCTCTTCTCCAGAACCTCCTGCTCCTGCTTCGGCCGCGGGGGAGGTGGTAACAACGCCGCCTGCGCCGACCATGTCCCCTGTAGTGACCACGTCCTCGTGCACCCCCGCATAACCCGCAGCGTCGGCGGCCGCGGGCACAGGGGCCTTCGAAGTGGACGGGTGAGCTACGACACCAGACTTCTTCTTGCGCGCCATAGTCGATGTTGCCGTCGATGATGAAAATGGCGACGAAGATGACGTGCTGCTCACGCTTTCGGGTTATCGCAAGTGATCCCCCTACTTGACGCACCAAAGATGTCATGGGAAACCACGGCCACCTATGGGACCAAGAACCCCTTTTTGGTTCGGCGGGGGGGATAACACGTTGCACGAAGAACCGAGGAGCATGGAACAACACGATAGAGATCACACGGGCAATTTTTACCCATGTTCGGACCACCGCGAGGCGTAAAACCCTACTCCTACTTTGGTGGATTGATGGTGGAAAAAATGGTGGTGATCGCAGCATGTTTTCCCGGTGGGGTTGCCTCGGGGCGAGAACGGCTAGATGCGTACGAGTGTGTGAGGGTGTGGTTTAGCTAACCCTTTCTCTGTTTGCCATGGGCCTCCTTTTATAGATCAAGGGGTCACCACAGTGGCAAATCAGTCATTACGCATTCATTAGATAGCAAAGAATGCTACCTAACTCTGCAGGCTGACAAAGCGCATTAAATGCGTCGCTCAACGTCACATCACAGCTTGCCCGGCAGGCCCTGCCGGGCTATTTTGCCAGCTTCGCACCTGCTTGCTTGACACGTCTCAGGACGGGTGTCGCCTGGAGGTATCTTTTGTAGGAAGTGGCTGTCATGTGGCAAATGGCGGCCCCTTAGTCACTTTGGAGCTTGACACCGCAGTGATCAACGATCTGCGTCATGATTAGGTGGTGCGGTGGAGTGGTTTGCCTTCATAAGCCCCGGCAAGCCTGCCGGGACGATCCAAAAGCTTGCTTCCGAGGGTAACTCCATCTTTGCCAGGCTTGCCTGCCCGGCAAGGTAGTTTTTCTCCCTTAGCGATATCTTGCCTCTCTGGCTAGTCTTGGTCCTCTTGATCTGCACGTTGGTCCTTCGAAGAACTGATCCCTTGTGCTACAATCTGATCTTGGTGCTGTGATCTTGTTCTTGTGCCTATGTACAGTCTGGGCAACGGACCGAGGGTTTGTTGCACCGACAACAAACGACTCAAATATAGCAAACGACACCTCAAATGCACGAGAAAATCGAACCATAGGGTACAATGGTGATTTCTTGCCGTGGAAAACAATTTGGATGTGAAACGATGAACTCTTGTTTTCATTCAAACGAAAATATGCTGTTAGTTCATGTAAATGTTTTCAAATAGCACACAGTTCACTCACGAAAGCCGTGTGCCTACCAAACCGTGGCCGATGCCCCCCTTGCTGCGCGCTCGATCTAAGTGGTGCGTTCTGATTGGCCAGAACCCAAACCCCACGAATCATACGTCTGCACCGTTGGATGCTCCCAGATCGAACGACAATCCTCATCCCTTTCGACAACAAATGCAGTCCGGCTAGGATTTGATTTAGATGCCAAAATGCACAGTAAATGCAAAAAATGTCTTAAACATAGCAGACAATACCTGAAATGCGCCAGCAAATCAAACCCGTGGTATGATGGTGATTGCTTAACGTGGGAAAAATTTAGAGGCGAAACGATGAACTCACGTCTTCATTTCAAAATTTGTACGTCTTCATTTCAAACGAAATTATTCTCTTTGTGCACACAAGCGCTTAGAGGCAACCGTTTGCATAGGCCGCCAACACCCCCCACCGCCCGCCCACGTTTCACTCAACTAGTCCACCCAATTTCCATCGCCAGCTCCCCCCTCCCCCAGATCCACAGCAGAACCCTCTCCGGCGCCGACGTGCTCACCCCGACCGTGTGCCTGCTCTTTGGCATCAAGCCTACCTCCACTCCCGTTCCCAACACGCGGTTGCCCGTGCCTCACCATCTTTGTTTGCTTGCCAGCCACCCTCGAGCATATCGATCCTGTAACCCTCGCCCCTCCTGTGGTTCGACCGGGTTTGCATTAAGAAACCTGTTAGTTACTTCTCTCCATTGCGGTGAGGCATATTTCCTCACAATCCCTCTTCCTATTTCATTCCATATGTTCCCAAATTGGCTATAAAATAATGGAGAGCGTATATATGTTAATTATCTACCTTCCTAACTAGTACATATATGCTATATTTGTTCCAATAAGTTACTGTCGATTTATAGATCGCGGGCGCCCAAGTCACACAAACATAACAAATAAGCCGTACATTTTCTAAACTATTGCATGACATGTTTAGACAGCTTGATACCAAGTTGTTAGTTTTATGCTTATCCTCCTTTCCTGAGTTTTGCATGTGTTCTGTGTAGATGCTGAGTAGCAGCGATAGCACTCATGCTTCAGGCGATGTATCTTCATCTGATTTTGACAACCCTAGGTCTTCAGCAGATGGTGAGGGATTAAGTAATCTTGAACGGGATAGAGCTGCAGCAATTACCCTTCCAGTCAGGACATGGAGGAACGCTCCAAGGAAGCCCACACACCAGCCTAAAGGTGTATATGAAGTAACGGAGATCGATTTAAAGTCTTGGGCTCCAACTAAACCAGATAAAGCATGCAAGAGGTTCAGGAGTGTGTGTGGATTTGTTGGCAGGGTAAGGCTCAACATTAATCTGCTGGGGTTTCAAAAGGCTGACACAAAAAACCCGACAAAGGATTGTCCGGGAGATCATGGATCACTTCAATGTTCCAGAGCAGTGGAGAATGCAGGTGGAACACGCTACACTAAAGAAGGCTAGGGATGCTTGGAGGAACTGCAAGCACGTGCTCTACAAGAAGTACTTGAGTGAAGGCAAGGACCCAATCCCGCATACCCCTAAATTACAAAGGCAGACTGGGTAGAATTCAAAAGGGTCAGGGAAAATACAGAGTTTGCTGAGAAGAGTGCCAAGCAATTGGAAATTCAGAAGGCAAACACACACCCCCACCGTATGGGTGTGGCAGGATACACGACATGAAACCGATATGGGACCAGGAGGACAAAGAAGCAGTAGCGGTGGGTGGGAAACCGGCCTTTAGTGAAATCAGGGGCGATCACGCTAGAGACTACTTGCAGGCATGTGCAAGGAGGCGTGATGACGGAACTTATTACTTTGAAAACTCACGTGATGAAGAAATGTATCGCGTGATGTTAAAGGCTTCCAAGATCGCTGGAAGGTTCTACAGGAACTCAGGGCCATGTTACATTCTATCCGATGCTCTGGAAACAAGAGAGCCCTTTGGCCGTGCAAGGGGTATAGGTGTTAATGGCCCGCACAAGAGGGCTTTCACACTCAGCAAAGAAGAGAGGCTCAGCATGAAAAAAGTGAGGAGTGAAATGAAGCAGTATGAATTGTATGAAAGGTTGAGGAAGGATGTGTATCCGGCTGTTCGAAAGGATATTGAGGAGTCAATGACGATGCAAAAGACTCTAACACTGACAGATAGCCAGCAGATGGGAGGGGAGGCAGGCATGGAGGATACTGCTTTTTGCGCGACAACAACTCACAAGAGTAGCTGTGCATCAACTGACCCCAGCGACACTGAGACTCTAGCTGGTCATGATGATGCTATATCTGACCTATCTGGAAAGAAAGACAGACCGAAGGGCGTGCTTACACATTATGAAGGTACATTAAAATGTGCAACAACCTGGGTTTGCCCATCCTTCTTGGAAGAGGGCCTCTTGTTGGACAATGTGCCATTGAAGCCGGGCTGTGTGAAGTGCTACGTGACTGAAGTAAGGCCCGGATTCAATGAATTTGCCCTGAAGAATGTCCTAGGAGACTTTGATGAGCAAAGGACCTTGGGAGAAACACTATTACATTACATCCAGTGGCCACGAAAGGAAATAGAGTTCATCGATGAGATCCCTGAAGCCCTGCCAAGAGCAACCAATGTCGCCCCTCAACCAGTGATGCTCTTCTTGCCACAGCAGTTCTCGCGTACTTCCCCTAAAGAACCTAATACTTGTAATCCGACGGCTGATGCATCAACCTGTGATCAGCCGGCCCGACTTTGTGCCGTATAGGCCATGTCATCGTCCGCCCCAGAGCAGCCAGTGGCAAGGCCTACAACTTCTTAAGACGCATCACCAGTTCAGATGCCGGCTGCTGAAGCAGCAGGGGGAGACCCAGCTGCAGCACATGCTCAGCAGACCAACCTGGTGAAACGGACAGCTAAGTAGTGTGATGCTTCGGAACCACCCGCTAAGCAGTTTGTAGGTCCAGAACTGACCGCTCATCAGTCTGTCAGTCCACAGCCGCGTGATCAGCATAACAATGCATCAAGCACTTAGTTCTCAGCAGACCAACGCGTTGGCACAGCCTCCTCAACACACCGACAAGTTGCACCACCTGCGCAGAAACCCGACATAGCTTCAATGCATGGTCAGCAGTCCGATGCCTCTGCTCCTACAACCCAGTAGTCCGTTACAGCAGCACCGCCAGCTCAGCGGTCCGGCATATCTAAACCATCTGCTAAGCATCCCGTTGAAGCTTCACCGTCTTGTCAGCAGTCTACCTTTCAGCCAACCAGATGTTCTACCAGAAATGCTTCAAGTACCAAGAAGGAAGCGGCCAAAAAGGCTGCACCCATGAGGAAGCACACCGGGAGTGCGAAGAGGAAAGAGAATGATTGCCTCTTACTTAAAGCACTCATCGCCCATAACCAAATTAATAGCAAGTTGTTCGAATCGGAGAGTAATATTATTTCCGACGGCATGAATGATCATAACTTGATTTGTAACTTGATAAAAATAAAACAGACGTACTTGAAGCATGCAATTACGTCCATGGCCAGCCATTTCTTGTTGGCGAATACTTTGATGAGTGCAGCTCTAGTTGCCGCGAGTTACATAAATATTGCATGGATCAAATGTCAGTAGGTCATCACGTTTTGCTAGTCCACTAGAACAGAGATCATTTCCGACACGATGCTGGTTCCATTAGTGTGGGTTTCGAGGACTTACATCTCTTCTTCAACTTCAACGAGCTCGATGCCATTCTTGTTAGATGCCTGATTTTGTAAGTACTTCACAAACTCTGATCAACTTTTCCATACAAGGCTGTAAATGATAAACAACTAACTGCATTTTATTCCTCTTAGGGGATTGAACACGCAGAGAAGAAAAAGGGAGAGTGTGTATTTCATAGATCCTGCATTAGCAAATGGGACAACATTAGATGGTAAGGACCTATGGGACTGGGCCATTAACACTGTCTTCTGTATCTTCAAAACCACGTCACATGCAAAATCATTTCTCTGGCCATATCATGAACGGTAAGTCAAATAAACAACCACTCATACACTGATTGTCTTTCAGATTTCGACATAATTCGTAAGTTCATAGCTTTCTTAATATGTAGCAATCACTGGATATTGGTATTCATTGTTCCAAACAAGAACACAGTTTACTACATGGATTCTCTCATAGAGTCAACAAATGTTCAGGATCTGACGCATGTCCCAGGGATGTTGTCAAGAGGGAACCTGTTCAAGAGGGAACTACCTCTGCAACACGAGATCGTTTCTCTGGTAACACACCAAAATCGGTTATTTTCGGAAAATTTATCCAATAGTCTGCAAATACCTTTTCTTACGCTAGTCAAATGTTCAACCTTCTAAATAAACCTCTTTCTATTTCTGTCCAAAGAAAAAAATACATCTAACACCGGTTAGGTTGTTCCTAACAGGACAAATACATGACTAATTCTATACAAAAAAATTCAGTGTCCTCAGCAACAAGCAGGGACCAACCTTTGTGGATACTATGTTTGCAGACACATGATCTCCATCTGCAAATCTGCTGATAGTTGTGCAGATCCTCGCAAATTAGTACCAGTAAGTCTATCTTAATTAATATCTTCTACTCAACTCATATGTCACATTCTGATCTTAAAAATATTGTAGCTCATCTTAGAACCGAGGACCCCTAAACCGCTCCCTACTGGTGAATTTTTGATTGTTCGGAGATTTATCAGCAACTTCTTCCTGAATCAGTACATCAATCCCACTGGTTATAATGAAGATTTCAACATGCGTTCTCCTGAAACATTGAATAAGAGTTAGCCGCTAAACATATACGCATGGATCCATTGTTTTCCATCTGATGAGGTCTTCGTATTTCATACACTATGATTAATTATGTAATGCATATATGTGTCGACAAATCATTGGAATTTAGCTACCATATGTTCAATTGCAATTGTTGCAAAATCTGATGAATGTTCTTCCTGTGGACACTATTTGTTCAATTGAATATTATGGCGAATTTGCTTTTTGCATGCCGATTCAAAATGGGATATTTTTTTTAACCTGGCAATTGCTCCGCACACGGTTCAACTAAATGAGTGTGTGCGATCCACATCGGAAAGCATACGTCAATCGTAGCGGAACCATTGGTGATACACAGCAGATCACAAATGATTTGCAGTGCTACTACGTATGCGTAGGGTCTCCGGAACCGTTTGTGATATCATGTTATCTCCATGAGAGCTCGGGGTAAACCATGCCCTGTGTAAAATACAATCCCAATCATAAATTTTTCGGGAAACGTGTGGGATCCCAAAAGAAAAGCACACGTCACTCTTGCCGCAACCGTCGGTGATACATAAGAAATAAAAAATGGTCTACATCACTTGTATATGTGCGAAGGGGCTCTTGAACAGTTTGTGATAGAACATTATTGCACACGGTAATTGTTGGGAAACATGTGCGATAGAGTCTTGCATGGCAGACGACTTCCAAAGAAAACTCGTGTGCTATGGGGCACATATCGCACACAGTTCATATGTTGGCCCGTGTGCCTTACATACTTTTTCCCAAACGGTTCGTTACGACACACCATTTAGTTTCACTACGTCATTAGAAATGTTTAATCACCGATCCCACACGTGCGAAAGAATTTAGGTTGTGCTGCATCGCACACGATTACATTTTGCAAGGCACCTGGATCATGGCTCCATATCCCCGACGGTTTCTGGGTCGTGTGGGAAGGACCCCCCTAACGCAGTCACTCACTTGGCGATGGTTCCAAATGCCATCGTGGAAAGGGGTTAAAAACCGTTTGTATAGCATCTCGATGTACCAGTGTTTGCTTGCAATTCTTCTTATGATGTGTAATACTGAGAGGGCCCAGAGATACCTCTCCGATACTCGGAGTGACAAATCCTAATCTCGATCTATGCCAACTCAACAAACACCTTTGGAGATACCAGTAGAGCATCTTTATGGTCACCCAATTACGTTGTGACGTTTGATAGCACACAAGGTATTCCTTCGGTATCCGGGAGTTGCATAATCTCATAGTCGAAGGAATATGTATTTGACATGAAGAAAGCAATAGCAATAGACTGAACGATCATTATGCTAAGCTAACAGATGGGTCTTGTCCATCACATCATTCTCCTCATGATCTGATCCCGTTATCAAATGACAACACATGTCTATGGTTAGGAAACCTTAACCATCTTTGATAAACAAGCTAGTCTAGTAGAGGATTACTAGGGACACGGTATTTGTTTATGTATCCACACATGTATTTAAGTTTCCGGTCAATACAATTCTAGCATGAATAATCACTACAAAAAAGATACACTTCCGTGATGATACGTGTTTGTCACAATAGGTCACGTTTTCTGTCATGCATGTACATCCATGACGATTTTATGACAGAATCAAGATAGTCATACCTGTGTTGTCGTAGAAGTGTTCCATGACATTACCAAAATTATCATCACGGAAGTGTCACTTCCATGACGATAAATCGCGCGTCATAGAAATGCTTTCGTCAAGGGTGACCGACACGTGGCATCCACCATAATGGCTCGACGTTAAGCTATCGGGTTCGGTTTTGGATCCGATAACCCGTTAACAGCCCGGACCAATGGTGATTTTCCATGTGTAAAATTCTCATTGGCCGGAAGAAACACGTGTCTGCTCCTCGGTGGGCCAGATGTCGCCCGTCCATTGGAGGAGACATGCCTATGATACGTCGACACGTGGCAGGGCCCAACAGAGGCCCATATAGGTTAAATGGGCCGGCCCAACTAAAGGCCCACAAGATTTTGCGGACCATAATGGGCCGGCCCAACTAAAGGCCCACAAGATTTTGCGAACCAAAATGGGCCGGCCCAGCTAAAGGCCCACAAGATTTTGCAGACCATAATGGGCCGGCCCAGCT
Source organism: Aegilops tauschii subsp. strangulata (assembly GCF_002575655.3). Lineage (NCBI taxonomy): Eukaryota > Viridiplantae > Streptophyta > Magnoliopsida > Poales > Poaceae > Aegilops > Aegilops tauschii. The sequence goes on along the minus strand of NC_053038.3, from coordinate 176,367,519 downwards.
AAAGGCCCACAAGATTTTGCCGACCATAATGGGCCGGCCCAGCTAAAGGCCCACAAGATTTTGAGGACACTAGTGGGCCGGCCCATTCATAGGCTGCCATGTTTTGGGCCAAATGCCGGCCCATATTGAATCAGGTCAATTAACAGCCTACCACGTTCAGGGCCTAATAAAGGCCCATATGAGATCTGGCCCGTTAAAAGCCTACGACGTTCTGGGCCAAATTACGGCCTAGATAAGATCCGGCCCTTTAATCGGGTTTGGGCCAAATTATGGCCCATATCAGATTCGGCCCGTCAACTGGACGCTATACTTTTGGGCCCACTTGCTAAAGGCCCATTTAGTAATTCGACTTGATATTAGTTTCGGCCTGTTAAAGGCCCGTTTAACATTTCGGCCCTATATTTATTTCGGCCTTTTAAAAGCCCGTCATATAGTTGGGCCTAACTACGGCCCGGTTTGCATCCCGCCTGCTCACAACCGATAATCTAATTGGGCCAAACAAGGACCGGGACAATTTTGGCCTGTTAAAGGCCCGTGATGTGATTGGCACAATCATGGGCCGGGGTCTATTTCGGCCTGCTGCCGGCCCGTGAGCTGTTCGGCACGTTTCAGGCCCAACCTACTTTTCAGCCTCCTAAAAGCCCATTGAGTTTTCTTGCGAAAATAGGACCGACGGTTTACTCGGCCTATTAAAGGCCCGAATCTACTTGTGGGCCAGTTTACATTTAGACCTGTTAACGGACCAAGATGACTGGGCCCATGATGTGGATCATACATAGTGATTTGCATGACGACCCGATTATGTACCATAATTTTACGGTTTGGCCGGTTTACTGCGAAGACAGGATATATACAGTAAAATAACTACAACATCGTGAATAAGAAAAAACCTAGACTATACAATAAATAAATTACGGCATATTACATCCACTGGGCATCAAAGTTCACCACTATAATAATAAAGCACAAGCAGACAGCAGATTACATACACTGGGCATCAAAGATCACCACCGGTGCAAATAAACACGCCGACAAAATAATATACAAAACCATCAGCATTTCAATAGAGTTCAAGAAAGGTTAGCCCTGCTCGGGAGCTGCAGCGCAAGCAGCTGAACAAGCTGATGAGACTACGCTTATTTTACACTTATATCCTCCTCACTCTGAAAGATAAACAAGCAGACAGATGACAGGTTTTGCACATATAAGTATGAGTGCTGACAATTCATCACATTTCTTACTGACGAATAAAGTGACACAGTTTAAAATAGCATTAACACAATATGGTATTGTTCAGGTCAAGACATGGCAGGAAATGACATTGTGAAGGAGTTGGCAGCTTCACGACACCACTGGATTATAGATCAAGAACTCATAAGTATCAATGGTTAGTGTGCTGTCAATTTATCCCATTTCAGATTGGCAAATAAAGAGGCGGTTTAAATAATAGTAGAATAATCTGACATCGTTCATAGCTAAGACATTGCAGAATATGACATTGTGCTGTAGTGGGTAGGTTCACAACACCATTAGATTACGGATCAGGAACAAAAGCATACATGCAGTGCAAAAGAAGATCACTTGCTCTGTATAGTTTAATTTACATGGTATGAAGAAGGAACTTGGTTGTACAACAGAAAACTTAAATTGAGAAGGACAAACTTTTGTTTATGAACTACATAATAAACTTTAAACATGCAATTTGATGCAAACACCAAAAATAAACACCTGTTGTAGTCATGCCTAACCAAATATACACAACAAAGTTTGAAGGCTTGAGAAGGACAAACTTACATTATTTGTGAAGACAGGCTCTATAAAGCCCTTGTCCATGCTAATGGGGAGGGGGGCAATTCAAGAAGTTTACCACAGAATCTTCTTCATAAGCATTGCCTTTATTCTACATTTTGTTAAAAGTAAATATAGATGTGATAATATAAGAAAAATGGAGAATATATAAGATAAGATGAAGAGTGATGCTACATAACCAAGTAGCTATAAATGTAAGTACAACGATACAGGCAAAAGGTACAACCAAGAGCAATGCAGAGCTAAACTTCTTTAGTACCATCGGTGTTATCCAACCTTATGGTAAGAGTAAATATAGATCTAATGTGTAGAAAATGGAGGGCAAAGGAAAATAAGCTGCAGAGTGATGGTACATGTACAACTAGCTGTCAATATAAGTACACCGATAAAGGATAGCAGGTACTTACAAGAACAATGCAGAGCTAAAATTTTTCATTGGCATTGGATATATTCTACACTAATGTAACCATTCATACAGATCAGATAATTTGGAGCGAACAATTGGTAAGCAAGCTGTCACATAATGAACCAGGTATGTATGAAAGTACAGTAATACACGACAACAGGTACTAACAAGAGCAAAGCAGCAGGCAGCATACTTGCGATATCCTATCGTCCTTTTCAAACCGGAATTCTTCTTCGAGCAGATTTCCTGCAAAAAAGATCCGTAAGGCACATGCGGAAAAGTAGAAGTTCAAATTGTCATGTGATATGATACGTCTCCAACGTATCTATAATTTTTTATTGTTCCATGCTATATTATATTCTATTTTGGACATTCTTGGGCTTTATTATACACTTTTATATTATTTTTGGGACTAACCTATTAACCGGAGGCCCGGCCCAGAATTGCTGTTTTTTGCCTATTTCAGAGTTTCGCAGAAAAAGAATATCAAATGGAGTCCAAACGGAATGAAACCTTCGGGAACGTGATTTTCAGAACGAACGTGATCCAGAGGACTTGGACCCTACGTAAAGACATCAACCAGGAAGGCACGAGGTAGGGGGGCGCGCCCTCCACCCTCGTGGGGCCCACGTTGCTCCACTGACGTACTTCTTCCTCCTATATATACCTACGTACCCCCAAACTACCAGATAAGGAGCCAAAAGCCTAATTCCACCACCGCAACCTTCTGTACCCGTGAGATCCTATCTTGGGGCCTTTTCCGGAGCTCCGCCGGAGGGGGCATCGATCACGGAGGGCTTCTACATCAACACCATAGCCTCTCCGATGATGTGTGAGTAGTTTACCTCAGACCTTCGGGTCCATAGTTATTATCTAGATGGCTTCTTCTCTCTTTTTGGATCTCAATACAATGTTCTCCCCCTCTCTTGTGGAGATCTATTCAATGTAATCTTCTTTTGCGGTGTGTTTGTTGAGACTGATGAATTGTGAGTTTATGATCAAGTTTATCTATGAACAATATTTGAATCTTCTTTGAATTCTTTTATGTATGATTGGTTGTCTTTGCAAGTCTCTTCGAATTATCAGTTTGGTTTGGCCTACTAGATTGATCTTTCTTGCAATGGGAGAAGTGCTTAGCTTTGGGTTCAATCTTGCGGTGTCCTTTCCCAGTGACAGTAGGGGCAGCAAGGCACGTATTGTATTGTTGCCCTCGAGGATAGCAAGATGGGGTTTATATCATATTGCATTAGTTTATCCCTCTACATCATGTCATCTTACTTAAAGCGTTACTCTGTTCTTTTGAACTTAATACTCTAGATGCATGCTGGATAGCGGTCGATGTGTGGAGTAATAGTAGTAGATGCAGGCAGGAGTCGGTCTACTTGTCTCGGACGTGATGCCTATATACATGATCATACCTAGATATTCTCATAACTATGCTCAATTCTGTCAATTGGTCAACAGTAATTTGTTTACCCACCGTAATACTTATGCTCTCGAGAGAGGCCACTAGTGAAACCTATGGCCCGCGGGTCTATTTTCCATCATATTAATATTCCAACACTTAGCTATTTTCATTGCCTTTTATTTTACTTTGCATCTTTATTATAAAAATACCAAAAATATTATCTTATCATATCTATCAGATCTCACTTTCGTAAGTGACCGTGAAGGGATTGACAACCCCTTTATTGTGTTGGTTGCGAGGATTTTATTTGTTTGTGTAGGTGTGAGGGACTCGTGCGTGGCCTCCTACTAGATTGATACCTTGGTTCTTAAAAACTAAGGGAAATACTTACGCTGCTTTACTGCATCACCCTTTCCTCTTCAAGGGAAAACCAACACAGTGCTCAAGAGGTAGCAAGAAGGATTTCTGGCGCCGTTGCCGGGGAGTCTACGCAAAAGTCAACATACCAAGTACCCATCACAAACCCTTATCTCTCGCATTACATTATTTGCCATTTGCCTCTCGTTTTCCTCTCCCCCACTTCACCCTTGCCATTTTATTCGCCCTCTCTTTTCCGTTCGCCTCTTTTTCGCTTGCTTCTTGTTTACTCGTGTGTTGGATTGCTTGCTTGTAACGATGGCTCAAGATAATACCAAATTGTGTGACTTTACCAATACCAACAACAATGATTTCCTTAGCACTCTGATTGCTCCTCTTACCGATACTGAATCTTGTGAAATTAATGCTGCTTTGTTGAATCTTGTCATGAAAGATCAATTCGTCGACCTTCCTAGTGAAGATGCCGCTACCCATCTAAATAGCTTCGTTGATTTGTGTGATATGCAAATGAAGAAAGATGTGGACAATGATATTGTTAAATTAAAGCTATTTCCTTTTTCGCTTAGAGATCGTGCTAAAGCTTGGTTTTCGTCTTTGCCTAAAAATAGTATTGATTCTTGGAAAGTGCAAAGATGCTTTTATCTCTAAGTATTTTCCTCCCGCTAAGATCATCTCTCTTAGAAACAATATCATGAATTTTAAGCAACTTGATCATGAACATGTTGCACAAGCTTGGGAGAGGATGAAATTAATGATACGTAATTGCCCTACACATGGTTTGAATTTGTGGATGATTATACAAAATTTTTATGCCGGATTGAATTTTGCTTCTAGAAATCTTTTAGATTCGGCCGCGGGAGGCACTTTTATGGAAATCACTTTAGGAGAAGCTACTAAACTCCTAGATAATATTATGGTTAATTATTCTCAACGGCACACTGAAAGATCTACTAATAAGAAAGTGCATGCGATAGAAGAAATTAATGTTTTGAGTGGAAAGATGGATGAACTTATGAAATTATTTGCTAATAAAAGTGTTTCTTCTGATCCTAATGATATGCCTTTTTCTACTTTGATTGAGAATAATAATGAATCTATGGATGTGAATTTTGTTGGTAGGAATAATTTTGGTAACAACGCGTATAGAGGAAATTTTAATCCTAGGCAGTATCCTAGTAATGCCTCTAATAATTATGGTAATTCCTACAACCATTCTTATGAAAATTTTAATAAGATTCCCTCTAAATTTGAGACTAGTGTTAAGGAGTTTATGAATTCGCAAAAGAATTTCAATGCTTTGCTTGAAGAAAAAATGCTTAAGGTTGATGAATTAGCTAGGAACATCGATAGAATTTCTCTTGATGTTGATTCTTTAAAACTTAGATATATTCCTCATAAGCATGATATCAATGAGTCTCTCAAGGCTATGAGAATTTCCATTGATGAGTGCAAAGAAAGAACCGCTAGGATGCGTGCTAAGAAAGATTGTTTTGTGAAAGCGTGTTCTTCTAGTTTCTATGAAAATAAAGATGAAGATCTAAAAGTTATTGATGTGTCCCCTATTAAATCTTTGTTTTTCAATATGAATCTTGATAATTATGGGACTGAATATGAGCCACCTTTACCTAGAAGGAGTTCCAAAAATTCAGAGTCTTTAGATCTTGATGCAAAAATTGGTAAAAGTGGGATTGAAGAAGTCAAAACTTTAGATATTAGTGAACCCACTATTTTGTATTTCAAGGAATTTAATTATGATAATTCCTCTTTGATAGATTGTATTTCCTTGTTGCAATCCGTGCTAAATTCTCCTCATGCTTATAGCCAAAATAAAGCTTTTACCAAACATATCGTTGATGCTTTAATGCAATCTTATGAAGAAAAACTTGAGTTGGAAGTTTCTATCCCTAGAAAACTTTATGATGAGTGGGAACCCACTATTAAAATTAAAATTAAAGATCATGAATGCTATGCTTTGTGTGATTTGGGTGCTAGTGTTTCCACGATTCCAAACACTTTGTGTGATTTGCTAGGTTTCCGTGATTTTGATGATTGCTCTTTAAACTTGCACCTTGCGGATTCCACCATTAAGAAACCTATGGGAAGAATTAATGATGTTCTTATTGTTGCAAATAGGAATTATGTGCCCGTAGATTTTATTGTTCTTGACATAGATTGCAATCCTTCATGTCCTATTATTCTTGGTAGACCTTTCCTTAGAACGATTGGTGCAATTATTGATATGAAGGAAGGAAATATTAGATTCCAATTTCTGTTAAGGAAAGGCATGGAACACTTCCCTAGAAAGAAAATAAAATTACCTTATGAATCTATTATGAGAGCCACTTATGGATTGCCAACCAAAGATGGCAATACCTAGATCTATCCTTGCTTTTATGCCTAGCTAGGGGCGTTAAACGATAGCGCTTGTTGGGAGGCAACCCAATTTTATTTTTAGTTTTTTGCTTTTTGCTTCTGTTTAGGAATAATATTTGATCTAGCCTCTGGTTAGATGTGTTTTTATGTTTAATTAGTGTTTGTGCCAAGTTTAACCTATAGGATCTTCTTGGATGATAGTTATTTGATCTTGCTGAAAATTCCAAAAACTTTCTGTTCACGAAAATAATTGTTAAAAATCACCAGAACGTGATAAAATATTTATTCCAATTGCTTATGATCAATAAACAAATTGTCTAGGTCGTCCTATTTTGGCTGAATTTTTTGAGTTCCATAAGTTTCCGTTAGTTACAGATTACTACAGACTGTTCTGTTTTTGATAGATCCTGTTTTTCGTGTGTTGTTTGCTTATTTTGATGAATCTATGGCTAGTAAAATAGTTTATAAACCATAGAGAAGTTGGAATACAGTAGGTTTAACACCAATATAAATAAAGAATGAGTTCATTACAGTACCTTGAAGTGGTGTTTTCTTTTCTTTCGCTAACGGAGCTCACGAGATTTTCTGTTAAGTTTTGTGTTGTGAAGTTTTCATGTTTTGGGTAAAAGATTTGATGGATTATGGAACAAGGAGTGGCAAGAGCCTAAGCTTGGGGATGCCCATGGCACGCCAATATAATCTAAGGACACCTAAAAGCCAAAGCTTGGGGATGCCCCGGAAGGCATCCCCTCTTTTCGTCTACTTCCATCGGTAACTTTACTTGGAGCTATATTTTTATTCACCACATGATATGTGTTTTGCTTGGAGCGTCTTGTATTATTTGAGTCTTTATTTGTTAGTTTGCCACAATCATCCTTGCTGTACACACCTTTTGAGAGAGACACACATGATTCGGAAATTGTTAGAATACTCTATGTGCTTCACTTATATTTTTTGAGTTATATAGTTTTTGCTCTAGTGCTTCACTTATATCTTTTAGAGCACGGCGGTGGATTTGTTTTATAGAAACTATTGATCTCTCATGCTTCACTTATATTATTTTGAGAGTCTTAAAATATCATGGCAATTTGCTTTAATTATAATATCATGAGAAATTTGATGCTTGATAATTGTTTTGAGATATAAAGGTGGTAATATCATAGTTGTGCTAGTTGAGTAATTGTGGAATTGAAAAATACTTGTGTTGGAGTTTGTGATTCCCGTAGCATGCACGTATGGTGAACCGTTATGTAACGAAGTTGGAGCATGAGGTATTTATTGATTATCATCCTTTGTGTGGCGGTCGGGATCGCGCGATGGTTAACTCCTACCAACCCTTCCTTTAGGAGCATGCGTAGTAGTACTTTGCTTTGAGGGCTAATAAATTTTTGCAATAAGTATATGAGTTCTTTAGGACTAATGTGAGTCCATGGATTATACGCACACTTACCTTTCCGCATTTTCTAGCCTCTTCGGTACCGTGCATTGCCCTTTCTCACCTTGGGAGTTAGTGCAAACTTCGCCGGTGCATCCAAACCCCGTGATATGATACACTCTATCACACATAAATCTCCTTATATCTTCCTCAAAACAGCCACCATACCTACCTATTATGGCATTTCCATAGCCATTCCGAGATATATTGCCATGCAACTTTCCATCATTTCGTTTATCATGACACGCTCCATCATTGTCATAATTGTCATGTAGTTGACATTGTATTTGTGGCAAAGCCACCATTCATAATTCTTTCATACATGTCACTCTTGATTCATTGCATATCCCGTTACACCGCCGGAGGCATCCACATAGAGTCATATTTTGTTCTAAGTATTGAGTTGTAATTCATGCGTTGTAAGTAAATAAAAGTGTGATGATCATCATTATTAGAGCATTGTCCCAAGTGAGGAAAGGATGATGGAGACTATGATTCCCCCACAAGTCGGGATGAGACTCCGGAATAACAGAAAAAAGAGGCCATAAAAAAAAGAGAAGGGCCAAATAAAAAAATGAGAGAAAAAGAGAGAAGGGACTATGTTACTATCCTTTTACCACACTTGTGCTTCAAAGTAGCACCGTGATCTTCATGATAGAGAGTCTCTCATTTTGTCGCTTTCATATACTAGTGGGAAATTTCATTATAGAACTTGGCTTGTATATTCCAATGATGGGCTTCCTCAAAATGCCCGAGGTCTTCGTGAGCAAGCAAGTTGGATGCACACCCACTTAGTTTCTTTTTGAGCTTTCATACACTTATAGCTCTAGTGCATCCGTTGCATGGCAATCCCTACTCCTTGCATTGACATCAATTGATGGGCATCTCCATAGCCCGTTGATTAGCCTCGTTGATGTGAGACTTTCTCCTTTTTTGTCTTCCCACATAACCCCTACGATTATACCTATTTCCACCATAGTGCTATATCCATGGCTTGCGCTCATGTATTGCGTAAGAGTTGAAAAGGCTGAAGCGCGTTAAAAAGTATGAACCAATTGCTTGGCTAAAACCGAGGTTGTACATGATATGAATATTTTGTGTGGGGTAGATGGAGCATAGCCAGACTACATGATTTTGTAGGGATAACTTGCTTTGGCTATGTTATTTTGATAGGACATAATTGCTTCGTTAGCATGCTTGAAGTACTATTGTTTTTATGTCAACATTAAACTTTTATCTTGAATCATATTAAATATGAACATTCGTGCCACAATAAGAGGAATTACATTGAAATTATGCTAAGTAGCATTCCACATAAAAAATCTGTTTTTATCATTTACCTACTCGAGGACGAGCAGGAATTAAGCTTGGGGATGCTTGATACGTCTCCAAAGTATCTATAATTTTTGATTGTTCCATGCTATATTATATCCTGTTTTGGACATTCTTGGGCTTTATTATACACTTTTATATTATTTTTGGGACTAACCTATTAACCGGAGGCCCAACTCAGAATTGCTGTTTTTTGCCTATTTCAGAGTTTCGGCAGAAAAAGAATATCAAACGGAGTCCAAACGGAATGAAACCTTCGGGAACGTGATTTTCGGAACGAACGTGATCCAGAGGACTTGGACCCTATGTCAAGACATCAACCAGGCAGGCACGAGGTAGGGGGGCGCGCCCTCCACCCTCATGGGGCCCACGTTGCTCCACCGACGTACTTCTTCCTCCTATATATACCTACGTACCCCCAAACTACCAGATACGGAGCCAAAAACCTAATTCCACCGCCGCAACCTTCTATACCCGTGAGATCCCATCTTGGGGCCTTTTCCGGAGCTCCGCCGGAGGGGGCATCGATCACGGAGGGCTTCTACATCAACACCATAGCCTCTCTGATGATGTGTGAGTAGTTTACCTCAGACCTCCATAGTTATTAGCTAGATGGCTTCTTCTCTCTTTTTGGATCTCAATACAATGTTCTCCCCTCTCGTGTGGAGATCTATTCGATGTAATATTCTTTTGCGGTGTGTTTGTTGAGACCGATGAATTGTGGGTTTATGATCAAGTTTATCTATGAACAATATTTGAATCTTCTCTGAATTCTTTTATTTATGATTGGTTATCTTTGCAAGTCTCTTTGAATTATCAGTTTGGTTTGGCCTACTAGGTTGATCTTTCTTGGAATGGGAGAAGTGCTTAGTGAGGGAGTCCTGGATTAGGGGGTCCTCGGATGGCCGGACTATATACTTTAGCCGGACTGTTGGACTATGAAGATACAAGATTGAAGACTTCGTCCCGTGTCCGGATGGGACTCTCCTTGGCGTGGAAGGCAAGCTTGGCGATACGGATATGTAGATCTCCTCCCTTGTAACCGACTCTATGTAATCCTTGCTCCCTCCGGTGTCTATATAAACCGGAGGGTTTAGTCCGTAGGACAACAACAATCATACCATAGGCTAGCTTCTAGGGTTTTAGCCTCTACGGTCTCGTGGTAGATCAACTCTTGTAATACTCATATCATCAAGATCAATCAAGCAGGAAGTAGGGTATTACCTCCATCGAGAGGGCCCGAACCCGGGTAAACATTGTGTCCCCTGTCTCCTGTTACCATCCGCCTTAGACACATAGTTCGGGACCCCCTACCCGAGATCCGCCGGTTTTGACACCGACATTGGTGCTTACATTGAGAGTTCCACTGTGCCGTCACCGTAAGGCTTGATGGCTCCTTCAATGATCGGCAACGATGTGATCCAGGGTGAGGTTTTCCTCCCTGGACAGATCTTCGTATTCGACGGCTTCGTACTGCGGGCCAATTCGCTTGGCCATCTGGAGCAGATCGAAAGCTACGCCCCTGGCCATCAGGTCAGATTTGGAAACTTGAACTACACTACCGACATCCGCGGAGACTTGATCTTCGACGGATTCGAGCCCATGTCAGGTGCGCCGCACGATCACGACGAGCATGATTTAGCTCTGCCGTCGGACAGTGTTCGGGAGATCACACCTGCAACTACTCCGGCCCTTAATACGGAAAAAATTGCGCCATCTGAGGACAGGTGGATAGACCCCGCCATGGAGGCCGCACTCTTAGTGGCGATAGTGCCGAATACTGACTTCACCCCTTACGAGAGCCGTGTTGCCGAACCATTGGATTCGTCCCCGGCCACGGGCTCCGAGCCGCCCGCGTCCGTGCCTATCGAATCCGATTAGGCACCGATCATGGAGTTTACCTCCGCGGATATCTTTCAGCACTCGCCTTTTGGCGATGTGCTAAATTCATTAAGGTCTCTCTCCTTGTCAGGAGAACCTTGGCCGAACTATGTCCGGCTAGAATGGGATGCGGACGATGAAGAAATTTGCTCCCCACCCACCACCCACTTAGTAGCCACTGTCGATGATTTAACCGACATGCTCGACTTCGACTCCGAAGACATCGACGGTATGGACGATGACGCAGGAGACGAACAGGAACCACCGCCCACAGAGCGCTGGACCGCCACCTCATCATATGATATATACATGGTGGATACCCCCAAAGAAGGTGATGGCGATAAGACAGCAGAGGATGACCCCTCCAAGAAGCAACCCAAGCATCGATGTCAGCGGCGCCGCTCTAAGTCCCGCCATAGCAAAAGTAGTGATACCGGCACAAGAGACAATAACACTCTGGATAGTGCCGAAGACGACGACAATCCCCTCGAGCCAGATTTAGAGTGGGAGGATGAACAAGCTAGCCCTCCAGAACAGGCAGCAAATGGAGAAACGGAGGATGATAATTACATGCCTCTCTCCGAAGACGAGGTGAGCCTCGGCGACGAAGAATTTATCATGCCTGAGGATCCCGTCGAGAAGGAGCGCTTCAAGCGCCGGCTTATAGCCACAGCAAATAGCCTGAAGAAAAAGCAACAATAGCTTCGAGCTGATCAAGATTTGCTAGCAGACAGATGGACCGAAGTCCTTGCGGCCGAGGAATACGAACTCGAACGCCCCTCCAAGAGTTACCCAAAGCGCAGGTTGCTACCCTGACTCGAGGAGGAAGCATTAAAACCAACGTCACCAGCATATGATGCGGCTGATCGGCCACCTCATGGCCGAGACAGAGAGGCGTATCAGCCCGAAGTCCAGACCGCACCCCGCCGCCGTTCAACCAAAAACACCAAGGCCCGGGGCAACACGCGGGACCTGCGAGACGTATTGGAAAACAAAGCAGGGCATATAAGATCGTTCTACGGATAACGGGGTCGCGCCCCAACGCGAGACGATGATCGTCACGCCGGATATACCAAAAGCAAATCCGGCCGGGCCGAATACAGCAGACAAGACTCGTATAAACTGCGTCGTGATATAGCCCGGCACAGAGGCGCTGCACACCCCCTATGCTTCACTGATGAAGTAATGGATCACGAATTCCTAGAGGGTTTTAAACCCGTAAATATTGAATCATATGATGGTACAACAGACCCCGCGGTATGGATCGAGGACTTCCTCCTCCACACCTGTCACATCCCTAGTTCTGGTTTGCTCTAGGCTAGCTAGTCATGTGTGCATCATGTTTAAATTTCAATGAATTTGAAATGGGGACATGTGAAAGCCTCAGAAATCATTTCTGAAAAAGACCAAGATAAAAATTGCTTCAAATAGGTCCAAGAAAATGTTGATGTTTCTCTATGGAAATATTGGCCAGAATTAAAATTCAAACCAATATTTTTAGGAGCTCATAAATATTTATTTTGGGCATTTGAAGCTAATGCAATAATTATTTGCATTGGATATATATATATGTTATATATTTTATATATGTCCAATAATTCTGGGTAAATGTGAGGGGCTCTGGAATAATCCAAATAGTCCCTACAAAAATTTACCAGAAGCGTATAAAATGATTTAGTGCAGAGACTAAATCAAAACAGAGTTAAAATAAATGGGAAAACAGAAACTAAAATAGAAAGAAAGAGGGACAGAGAACCTTCCTGCACAGCCCACCACTGTAGCAGCCTACTGGCCGAAGCCAGCCCAGCCCACCAGGGGCAGCACTGTCTTCATCCTCCTGCCAGGAGGAGAAGCAGCCGCGTGCCCGGTGCGCAGACGAACCACGACGGCTCCTCCCTGCCTGTGTGCCCCTCGACTGCCTGGTCGCCTCCACGCGTACCACGCCGCCTCCTCGACCCTCTCTCACTCTCCCTCAAGCTCATCCCCTCCTCTGGCTCGCTCTCTCACGCCCATCGAGCACGCCCGTCACCACCGTCGCCGTCCACCGTAGCTACCGAGACCCCCTCGTCCAACCACCGTATCCCCGAGCTCTGTCGTCCTGCTCTTCCTTTCCTCGTCGACGCACGCAACTCCAGGAGCAGCAGAACGCCTCCCCCATCGTCTTCATCACCGTTTATGTCCGGTGATCCCCGTGGTCGAATTCGCCTCCGCAGAGGCCTCCCCGAGCCCAATGAGACCGCCAACGACCCCGCTGTGAGCTCCACTCCGTTTCCCCTCCTTCGTTTTGCTCGCCCGTGCTCCGTAGCCTCCTCCCCGATGAGCCCATGTGTGCGCCGCCGCGCGAGGTCGTCGCCGGCATCGTTTCCGGCCACCCTGCGGCCTCCCGTCCGGTCCTTTGGATGCGGACGAGCGAGAGCCCCTCCTTGGTGCCAGCAGCGCGACGAACTGCCGTCCCTAACGCGAGTCCGGCGAGCTCTCGCCGTCGGTTTGGTCATCGCCGGCGTAGATCTGGTGATGATGACATGGCACTCTTAATTAGGGGCTAATCACCCCGCTAACTAAACCGTGTGCCACTGACAGTGGGCCTCGTGCCCTAATTAACCCCGGGATTTATTCCCTGTTTAGTTTAAATTAAACCAGCCGACCCCACATGTCAGTTGACCTTGCCACGTCAAACGTTGACCTGGCCCCACTGGTCAGCCTCTGTTCTTGCCCTGTTACACTAACGTGCGGGCCCCACAGGTCAGGTTTGACCTGGACCGCGCTGTTGACCTGATGACGTCATCCTGACGTAGTGCTGACGCAGTAATTTAATTACTGGAATTATTCTTATACAGGAAATTCCAGAAAATAGTGCAAACTTCTAAAATTCATAGAAATTCAACCGTAGCTCCAAATCAAATAATTTATATATGAAAAATTATCAGAAAAATCCAATCTATCCATTTATGCTACTTTCATGCATGAAAAACCAACTTATACCTGCTGTATAAGTGAAAACATTCAAATGGCATTTTAAATGCTCAAACTAGAGTTTGCATTTGAACCTTTGGTTCAAATGGACTCCCTTGCACTTGTTGTTAGCTGCATTAGCTCAATTCACAGCATATTGCCATTTGACATTCATGCATCATATTGTTGCATTGCATTGATTGGTTTTCCTCTCTGTTGCCGGTGTTTGTCCCCTCTCAGTAGACGCTGTTCCGACGCTGTGATCGTTGACACTGATGAAGACTCAATGCTATCTTCAGAAGTGCCAGGCAAGCAAAACCCCCTTGTTCATTCTGATACAATCCCACTCTCTCGCTCCTGCTCTCTTTTACTGCATTAGGACAACAACGCTTCAACGGTTACTTGCTGCGGTAGTTGAACCCCTTTCCTCTGCATGACCTGTCATTGTCACACTAAATAGATGAAACCCACTAGCATGAGTAGGAGTTGTTTGAGCCCTGATATGCCTACTCATTCAGGCTTGTTTGTCATGCCTGCTATTGCTTAGAGTTGTGTCAGGTCTGATTCATCGGGTATGAATTGGAAAGTTGTGAACATGTCCTACTGTGTGAGAGCTAAGTGTGTGAACACGATTTGGTAAAGGTAGCGGTGAGAGGCCATGTAGGAGTACATGGTGGGTTGTCTCATTGAAACCGTCCTCAGGAACTGAGTTCTGTGTTTGTGATCCATGAACAGTTACTACCACACATTGGAATGCTTAAGTGCCCCTCTCGACTTATTAATCAACTTGATCTCTGTCCAGGAGTTGCAACTAGTTTCTGGTGTTTGTAGGTAGTGTTAGTAGTCTACCAAGTGGCACCCGGTACAGGTGGGCTTGGGACAGACTAGGCACACGTGGCCTGGTGTACCGAGTGGCACCCGGATGGTGGGCTCGGGAACCCTGCACACATCGTTTGGGGCCGTGAGCGACACCCCGGCCGGATCTCCTTGCGGATGGAACCCGAATGGGTGATAAACCTGGACTAGAGACTTGTGTGGTTAGTCAGGTCGTGGCCAACTCCCTCGCCAGGCTTCCGCTTGAAGGTTGCCGAGGTACACGATGTGTACATGGTGGTAAGTGGCGAGAGCGTGTGTGACGAAGTACACCCCTGCAGGGTTAACATAATCTATTCGAATAGCCGTGTCCGCGGTAAAGGACTTCTGGGTTGCCTATAACAGTTCATAGACAAGTGAAAGTGGATACTCTAAAATACGCAAGATAAGCGTGAGTGCTATGGATGGCGTCCTCGTAGGGAGACGGGAGCGAATCCATAGTGGTGTATTGATATGGTGAATATGTGGACTCGTGTGCGCCACCTCAAAAGAGTTACTTGCAGTCGTAGTTCAGGATAGCCACCGAGTCAAAGCTGGCTTACTGCAGTTAAACTCCACTACCCTTTTTGTTGATACCGATGCATATGTAGCTAGTTCTGATGTAAGTCTTGCTGGGTACATTTGTACTCACGTTTGCCTATTTTATGTTTTGCAGAGAGACGTCAGTCTCGCTAGTAGTTCCGTGTGGACTTCGACGTTTAGCTTGATACCTCAGCTACGATCTTGTGCCCTCGGCAGGATCTGGTAGATAGTCAGGCTTCTCAGCCTTTTTCATTTGTAGATGTCTGTACTCAGACATGTTAAGCTTCCGCATGTGCTTTGACTTGTATGCTCTAAATGTTGGGTCATGAGACCCATGTTTGTAATATCTTGCTCTTCGGAGCCTAATGAATAAATACTCTGAGTCGGCATGGGATTCACTTCGTTCCTGTGTCTGTCCCTTCAGGGAAATGTCACGCGGTGACATCCGGAGTCCTGCCTAGCCTGCTACAGCCCGGGTTCCCGGAGTCCTGTTAGCCTAGAGCTACAGCCCGGATTCGCACGCTGCTGACCGACATGCTCGATGTTGATTCATGTATGCCTGTCCCCGTAAGTTAGTGCCACTTTGGGTTCACGACTAGTCATGTCGGCCCGGGTTCTCTGTCATATGGATGCTAGCGACACTATCATATACATGAGCCAAAAGGCGCAAACGGTCCCGGGCCATGGTATGGCGACACCCGTGGGAATACCGTGCGTGAGGCCACAAAGTGATATGAGGTGTTACCGGCTAGATCGATGTGACTTGGAATCGGGGTCCTGACAGCTTTGGTATCAGAGCCTGACTGCCTGTAGGATTACCAAGCCAAACTGGTCGAAGTTGAGTCTAGAAATGCTGTAGCTATATAAGGGAATTGATTGTGGATGGGAACGTAAGGCTCTTTTTTACTCCTTTACCTTATGCCCTTCTGATCTGAGTCATCCTCTTCTCTTCTACGAGAATTAAGAACTAGGCTTCTCATTTTCTATCGGGATCATGTGTTACTAATCCGTAGACTCGTAGGATTGTTGGTTCCAGGCCTCAGTTCAGTTCCTACTACTTCCGTATGTTGACCATTGATCCTCGAAGTTTATATTGTGATGTTGAGTGGTTATGCCACCATTTTGCGGGATATCTCAATTCTTTTTGAGCATTTACAGCCGTTATGTTGTCCGAGTCATCCTAGGTTTCTAAACAATCTGATGCATTTGCAAAATCCTTGCCCTCTGTTTTGCGTCCCTTCGGGCCAGATTAAGCACACTACCGGTGCGTTGAGGCACTCTATTGCCTCAACATATATGTTGGAGCTATTATTATGACCCTAGGTGTCTTAGGGAGTCACCTAGTAATCTAGCCATGTTTTGTGTTCCCGGTGTGATGATTCTGGCCACCATTCTCGAAAGCATCTCGTGATGCCATTTAGTAGTAGGTATTCTACTCCTGGGTTCTTGACCCGAGATTCACTCTACTTACCTCGTGTTGATAGTGTTGCTCGTACCTTTAGGATGTTAGTAACCTTTGCGATAGTCCTCGAGGTCTGTGGTATATCGTTCTTCCAATACCATGAACTGCTTATGGCAGAAGTTCTCTTGAACCGAAAGATCAGAACCAGAGTGCTCTTGACGAGTTCTCCCTTCACATTGTGAATCTGCCAGTCCTTCTCCTTCTGCATGGGTTATCCGGAAGAAATACGTTGAACTTGTTCGACATACTAATCCATGCATCCACAACTCAGAAAATCATATGTTCTTTTGGGTTGTCCCTCTTTAGCTGTATTCCGACCTTCATCTATCAATTGATAGTCAAGAGTATGTGTGCAATCGTGCTCATTGATGCCTACTATTCTTGTGGTCCGTCAAGCCATTCTATTCTGGATGGCTAGGAGAAACAAACTCCGGTACCTCGTCCATATCTAGGATTGGGTCAAAGTAGTTGTATTCCGCAGATCAAATTGCCAATCCAGCCTTTGATCTGTTCTACCTTGGAATGTCACCCTCTTTCATATCAAGAATGACGTGAGAATTGCACAATCTCTCATGAATTCTTGATGTAGTGATACTTCTCGCCATCATTATTCATCTCTCGGTCTCCGTGTTGGTTGTAACCTGAATGCTGACAAGTGAACTGTGATGTGAAATCAATACTCCTAGCAACCCCGTTGCTTGGTAGTTAATGGACAACAATCTCATTCTTAGCGTGTTGGTTATTCAATCATCATCCTGAGATTGATCGTGTTACCTAGTCCATTTTTCCTGGTGCACTCTTTGGTCAACGAGTTAGGATTGTATCAATTCCTCGCTCTTTTTGATCACATCGTCTTGCCCTGAAAAGCAAGTTTGTTCTCGAGCTTAGTAACATATCGGTGGTTCGTGATTTCTCGAATATCTTCTCGGAAGTGTTACCAGGTTGACACCTGACCGCTATGTTGAGCTCGTGATCAAATGGTTTTCCTATAAACCACTCTTTCTCCAAGAATCTGTGTTGGATACCTTGAGCTAGTTGGTTAAGCTAAACAACAACTTGGAGAGTTGGAAGATAAAATCTTGCCTGACTTAGTTCTCTCCAAAGGATATCTCTTGGGTGTGTGTTTGTTGTAGAAAGATGATTTCTTCATCGATTGGTCCTCGTGATCAATTAATGGACCTGTCATCTTAACCAAACTTTGATTTGAGTATGGGCTATTATCAATCAAATCAGAACCAACGATGATCATAATGTTGTCTTACTCGTGGTTGATCCCTCGAGCATGCACCATTATATCTTTTGGGTCTGACCAATGCTATCACTTGTTCACATAATTATGGAATTCCATCTCCATGGAAACCTGGATGAATTGTTGTTGAGCCCATCAGCAACACTGCTACCTTCTCCATGATTCGTGTTGAACATCCAGCTAGTATTGGAAACTTTGTAAGCATTGCCTTCATGTTCCGCTCATGAGGTATACGTTTTGATGGAAGAAGTGACTTCCTGTGGTTTATGTGCAATCGATGCAAGTTGTCGCCGTGAACTCGAGAAAGCTTGTTTTTGCTTCCTTTGGAATCATCCCAAGTCAGTCATGCATATGTGCGAAGTATTCCATGGTCTGGAGACTTGCAACCTTCATTCTATATGTGTTCCTAGCACACCAAGACACTGATTGATTTGTTCAAGGACAAGGAGTTGCCGTGCGAATACTAGTTCATGCACAAGGCTTCGATATCCTCGTTGATGGTTCCCCACCTGAACTCGGTAGTGTTTTATTATAAGACCACTACGTGGCCATGCTTGGCTGGGACAGCGAGTTCACAGGTTGTAGCAGAACCAGCCCATGTTTTGGAGCTTGCTATCGTAGTTCATTTCCCGAGAATCTCGCAACATCTTCTCGTCGATTCGTGTTGCAACCTTTCCTTTTCCAGACACGTTGTCTGAATTATCCTGTTACCAACCAGATTTGAATCTCAGGCAGATATGATGGTAGGAACTTCTTCCAAGAACTATGATATAGGTTCCAGTGAAGTGGACGCACCTAGCTGGAAGCACCATTATTGTAGTATCTTGATTAAGCCGTTTGGACACTTCCCATGAGGATTTCATATGACTTATTCCACAAGTTGTTCCTTATGGATTTTTATATTTCTGAAGTCCGACCTTTTACTTGATGTTCTAGATATCAAACCATATCTATGAACGGGATATGCTAGTGCATCAAGGAGAACATTAGAAGCGGAGTGCTAAATGTCTCTCGGTCGATCATCCAGATTTGCTTCTTTGGCATTGGTAAGGAAAAATCTGAGAAAGTGTTGTCCTCCTTTGCACCTGCATCCTCCATCACCGTTCATCATGGTAGTATGATGTGTTGCCAGGATCCTCGGCACGGATGTTGGTAAAACCTTGATGAATATGGAAATGCTCAAGTTCTTGAAAGCACGCTTAGTCACTAGGTTATATCCTTGGTATCAACTGGAATGTGCCTTCCATTTGCCGAGTTGTTCTATAACCATAGTTTCCTTTCCAAATTGAGTGTGCCATTCTTTTTAATTCTTTCAAACGATCATTTGTAAATTGCCATACGCTGGTATGAAGAGTTTCAATGATCTCTGAATCAAAAGTAATTCTTTTTGCCACTTAAGGGAATATTTCTATGAGCCACCCTCCCTAAGGTGCCCCGTTATGGAATCAAGGCAGATAACTCCTTGTTATCTTGAAACCATACACCATCTTATTCAGCATGGAATTGTGCTTATCAACTTGGATCCTCGTTCTCTGTTTCACTCCATCCCTCTGGATGTATGCTTCGTGTCGTAGCTCGAGAGATGTTCAAACATCTCATTCCGTGAGTTGATCGTAAGTTACTCGATCTTTATGAAGATCGGTTCCTATAGAGTTTCTTCTATCGTCATCGTGTTGGATGAAGACCCCGGAAGCAAAGACGACAAGATCAATTTGAAGTAATGAATCAACATCTTCGATGAGGGCAATTGGATCGAGAAGATTGTGTTAGCTTTTGTGTCCCCTCTTCCTCTTACCCTACGCTTGAATCTCGGGACGAGATTCTTGTTTAGTGGGGGTGAGTTGTCACATCCCTAGTTCTGGTTTGCTCTAGGCTAGCTAGTCATGTGTGCATCATGTTTAAATTTCAAGAATTTGAAATGGGGACATGTGAAAGCCTCAGAAATCATTTCTGAAAAAGACCAAGATAAAAATTGCTTCAAATAGGTCCAAGAAAATGTTCATGTTTCTCTATGGAAATATTGGCCAGAATTAAAATTCGAACCAATATTTTTAGGAGCTCATAAATATTTATTTTGGGCATTTGAAGCTAATGCAATAATTATTTGCATTGGATATATATATGTTATATATTTTATATATGTCCAATAATTCTGGGTAAATGTGAGGGGCTCTGGAATAATCCAAATAGTCCCTACAAAAATTTACCAGAAGCGTATAAAATGATTTAGTGCAGAGACTAAATCAAAACAGAGTTAAAATAAATGGGAAAACAGAAACTAAAATAGAAAGAAAGAGGGACAGAGAACCTTCCTGCACAGCCCACCACTGTAGTAGCCTACTGGCCGAAGCCAGCCCAGCCCACCAGGGGCAGCACTGTCTTCATCCTCCTGCCAGGAGGAGAAGCAGCTGCGTGCCCGGGGCGCAAACGAACCACGCCGGCTCCTCCCTGCCTGCGTGCCCCTCGACTGCCTTGTCGCCTCCACGCGTACCACGCCGCCTCCTCGACCCTCTCTCACTCTCCCTCAAGCTCATCCCCTCCTCTGGCTCGCTCTCTCACGCCCACCGAGCACGCCCTTCACCACCGTCGCCGTCCACCGTGGCTACCGAGACCCCCTCGTCCAACCACCGTATCCCCGAGCTCTGTCGTCCTGCTCTTCCTTTCCTCGTCGACGCACGCAACTCCAGGAGCAGCAGAACGCCACCCCCGTCGTCTTCATCACCGTTTATGTCCGGTGATCCCCGTGGTCGAATTCGCCGCCGCAGAGGCCTCCCCGAGCCCAATGAGACCGCCAACGACCCCGCTGTGAGCTCCACTCCGTTTCCCCTCCTTCGTTTTGCTCGCCCGTGCTCTGTAGCCTCCTCCCCGATGAGCCCGTGTGACACCCCAAAATTTTGGCCTTGTTTTTATTTATTAAAATGTTGCCAGGAAGTAAAACTTTTCCAATTGTCAAGTTTTACCTTTTGTGGTTTTGGATTTATGCCTCTTGTGGGAAAAACCTTCAAAGTCTATTTTTGACTTGTGTGCCCTCTTTATAAAATCAACCCTTTATCAGTGGATTTATTTGCATAATTATTTTTCATAAGTTTTAATTCTTTTAAAATGATCTTTCATAAATTTGGAGCTCCTTTTTGCACTGCAACCATTTGATAAATGCTTCTAAAAATTCCACCAAAATTTGGGGATGTCATGTGATGGTTCCACATCACTTTTGTGCAAGAATACCTTCTGGCCATTGGAGATTTTGAGCTCTACACCAACTTTTACAATCTGGTCCAGTAAGCACTTTTGCACTACAACCCATTTAAATATTCTTCTAATTTTTTTTCCAAATGTTTGGAGATGTCAGTGGATGCATACCATTCATCTTCAAGCAAAAACCCAGGGATGTTCTTTGGAAAATTTGAGTGGATCAGCCTCTTTTGCATTCTGGTCCAATTTGATGATTTGTACTGCAACCTTATTTTTCCTTGCTCTAGTAACCCTGAGCTTTCTCCTACTTGTAGCCCTCCCTAGAAAACTCTTAAGTCCAGGAGATTGGGCTCATTGGAGGCTTTGAAGTGCATGCTTTAAACCCTTTTTCTTTCTGTCCAAAACTGGAGTTTTGCAAAGCTTGCACTATCAACTTTCTGTTTTTGCCAAACTAACCTTACCACCATCTCCTGCATCTAAAGAGACCCTGATCTGGAGATTTTGGCCACTCCAAGAGTTGCCTAAGTGCACTGGACATTATGTCGAACACCTGGTGTGCACAGCCACTCTTGGCAAGCTCTCTGGTTTGCATTGTGGACTTGGACTCCTGACCTATCCACCTTGTCCACTGAGTGTCTTGCTACCCCTACCTCCATCCTATGCAGTGCCAGCTCCACCCTCGAGCTCTAGAGCGCGCTGGAATTTCATCGAGCAGGTGCCGTGCGTGCTCTGGGCGCGCCCAGAGCGCACGTTTTGCACGCGCGCGCACTACGCCGACACGCCGCACTGCCGCACTCGACGCGACGCGACCCTGGCCCCCTCTGCATCGCTGAACCGCGCACTAGCCGCCCCCTGCTCCACGGTATCTCTGGCGCCCTGCTGCGCCGCTGGCCGCGCCCTTGGCGGCACGCCGGTGTCGGCAGCGGATTCCGCCGTGGACGGCGCCGCCCAAACCACCAGCGCGCGCCAGCTGCCTCAAAGCACAGGCCGTGCTTATCCTCCCACTCGTCGGGACGCGTTCGTCGCCGCCACGATGCCCTGCAACTACAGCAACGGCTGTCACCGGCGATCCTATCTTCTACCGCCACGGTCCGACCTCGAGCGCCTATATTAAGGAACCCCGAGCCCCTCCGAGCAGTCAGGCAACATCGGACGCTCCCCGTAGAGCTCCCCTAGCCGTAGATTGACCGGAGAGGACCGTCCTCCTCAACTCCGGCCAGTTCGGCCGCCGCTAGGCTCCGGTGCGATTCGTCGCAACCGGCCACCCTCTCGCCCAACCAGCACCACCAGTCGCTCCCTCTGGTCCTTGCGGAGCTGCCCAGCTACCCAAACTCGATCGGGGATCATCGGAGCACTTATAGCACTTCACCACCGTAGCTTTTCCCCGCCGGAGCTCGCCGCCGGCGACTCCTTCCACCTCCGCCGACCCAACAACCACACAGAGGATCGCCTGGTCTAGCCAACCCATCCCTGCCCGCAGATGCCCTCGAGGAGCCGCCGTTTGTCGCCGGCGACCGCCGGAGCCTCACCACCGTTCGGGCACAGAGAAAGGAGGGAGAGGGAGACCAGTCAAACCTGACTAGTGGGCCCTCTGGACCCACTGTCAGCGACTCGCACGTCCGCCCTCTCTCTGTTTAAGTGAAGGCGCAAAACCCCGCGTACGTTTCTCTGCTGCGAAAGAGTATTTCCCTCGAAGCGTTTTCCCTTTTTCTGGTTTTATTTAAAAACAGAGTTGACCAAACTTTGACTGGCTATAGCTTTTAAAATAAAACTCCAAATGATTTGATTCTTTTTCCTACCTCTCTCAAATTTTATCTAGTTTATTTTAAGATTTATTTCAAAAATATTTGAGACAACTTTTGGTACTGTGTTTGAAATATTTGTATTTGTGTATTTTGCAAAATAGGATTTTTGGAGGAAAAGGAAAGCTTCCAATAAGTGCATCCTTTGCATACTCTTGAAGGCAAGCATTTCTGAACTCTGGCATAATATTTTGTTGAGGTGTTTTGATGCGATCACAACACCTTGTGACTTGGAGAGTGTGATAGTTTATGTATCGGTATAGCCTCGTGCATGAGTGCACTTTGGAGTTGTTTTGTGGTCAGCAATAGATACACTACTGATTTGGATCATCCTCGTGAGCTTCTCTTGCACACCGGTAGGAAGCCGGGAAAGTCGTGGTCTTGGGTAGACACGAGCTTGTCCCTAATCCCTCGTCGAGACGAGTATGCCCGGCATAGCATGGTGAGGCTCGAGGAGTGGTGATTTATTTCACTAGTGATAATATTGTTGGTGGATTCCTGGACCACCGGAGTCGGTTGTAGACCGAGTCTTGATCAATAGCTTCCTTCTTTGTCGGTGCCACCACTTGTCCCTGCAGGGGACAGGGTATGGTTCAGTAGGTTGTCAACCCCTTTCCAAAGCACACACCGTACAGAGAGGCCGTGATGAGAGTCCCATGGCCATGGATTAAAGCCTGTCATTCGGTCCGGGGGCATGGGTGTTTCGGTTGTAGCCGAAGGGGATAGCTTCCCCAGTTTGCGCGCGGTATAAATTTTGTGATCCCATGCTACGTCGAGGTTGTAGCCTCCCCACTTAGAGTTTTGCTTGGCAGGTGTCGTGGGTGATTCCAGACACCGGTGAGTTAAGCTGGTGTGTGCAGGTCAGGCGTGTTTTCAATCAAAAGACCGTAGATGGAATTAGTCCCGAGGGACTGAGTAATCCCGTTACTCGTGGAAAAATGGTACTCCCTCTGCAGAGGATATATCCTGTTGGATCGTCATGTCCTTGAGTAAAGACCACATTCTGAGTTGAGTCTGGTAACGGTATTCGGATGGAGAACGATTTAACTAGAACTCTGTAGCGGTATTCGGATGGAGATACGACTTGTCTAAATTATCGGTTTTCGGATGGAGAAACGACTGTACTAAATATCGTTTATGATATGGTACCTATGGATTATGATCTTTATTATTTTGGACTAACCATTTATATTACGTATATTATTGAGTATCCCTGGGATGGTCCTACCTCCTGGATATTCGCTGTGATTATTTTCTTATAAGCCCCTTCTGTGGTGTCGCTTAGACGTCCGACTGCGGCATGCACTGTCTTTATTTTCTGTTATAAGCCCTTTATGTGGTGTCGTCCCGACACCCGACTGTGGCACTATTATCCCGCATTTTCCGCTCGAGGAGTCTTTCAGACACTCGTTTGGCACCCGCAGTAATATTCCGCACTTTCCGCTTGAGGAGTCTTTCAGACACTTGTTTGGCACCCCAGTATTTTACTTTGAATTATTTTAACCACATGTGTGCATCATGGTTTTCGTACCTTTTCGTGACAGACGTGTGATCACATAATAATCCAGAGCATGTTTTTGATTTATTATACCCGTGTTCTTAATGTTTGCGAGTACATTCAAACGTACTCACTGGCTTGTCCCTGGCTATTGTCTTGGCCAGATTCCTTGCTCGGAGTTAAGCATCGCGGTGTCCACTTCGGAACCTACGCGTTGACGTGTGCAGCCTCGCGAAGATAGGAGTTATCCTGGTCAGCTGTTCTTGTGGGAAATGGAGTCCCATAGACGCAGATGTACCCAATCGCTTCCCCCCTCAACCATTAGAAACCAAATGTTGTACTCCTAGGCCTGAATGGCCTTGTACTACATATTTTTGTACTTGCTTGGTTTTTCCTTGTATCAAGTTGGTGCCTCATCAGCTAACAGTAATCCTGGGGCTGGTGAGCTCACAGGCCGTATTTCTGGGAATTTATATCCTGAAAATCCGGTTGTGACAGACTTGGTATTAGAGCCAGGCTGACCATTGGCTAATCCTATCTTAGCCAGGTCAATAAACCTAGGTTAACCCAAACCATCAGACCTTAGCCTAACCCCGGTCAAGCTTCCCGCGTAAGGTAGCCCCGCAGTGACCCAACGCCCTTTTCGGCGGACGGTGCCCAACCTATCCGCCTAGCCCGTCGATCACGCGCCAGTGACCGACACCCAACCTGTCTCTTTTGCAAGCGTGCCGGGGAAGACTCCGTCCCCTTTCCCTATAAATAGGGCACGCTAGCCTCAATCGCAACACAGCCTCTTTCCCCCAAACCGAGCCACAATGCCTGGTCCCATTGTCCACAATGAGACCACATCGACCAACCTTGGAGGTTTTGTGACCATGCTCGCAAACCTCACCCGCCGTGCCTATGCGTTAGAAGAGCCTCCTGAGTATGTTGTGTACCAGGGACCCATGTACGGTGAGAGCCGTCAGTACTGGGCCACTGTGCACATCTACGGTAGGGGTCTGTCACCAGAACGCCCCTACAGGTTCACTGGAAGGACAACTCCCTTCGAGCCACAAGCCATCCAACTGGCAGCCCGAGAAGCTATAGTTCAACTCCGGCACTTGTCGCCCAGAGTTAACTGTCGCTCGTTCTACTACTACCCCAGTCGTGACGGGTATGGTAGGCCGCCCCAAGTTGCCGACGGAGACCACGAGACGGATCCTGCACTGTTGCATCTGGTGCGCTATGTAAGCGCACTAGAACAACTGTTCGACCAGGTCACTCTTGATCTGATCGCAGCTCGTGGAGAGCTGGTTCGCCGAGCCCCGGCAAGGAGAGAAGCGGAGGCCGCCACCAACAACCCGGTCGTGCTGTTCGGACACCCGATCGATCCCTTGAGGTCTACGCCAGCCATCAACCAGAGCACTTTAACTCCAGAAGCGCTTCGTCGCCTTTTGGAAACCCATTCCAACGGGATTTGGGCCAACAACCCCCGGGATGGTCATCACCATCTTCCCGACCCTGCAGCACCTCAGCCTCAACCAACGAATCCCGACGGTGAGAACCGTGGAGAAGCATCGGTGTCCGCAAGGCCAGCCCACTTAGACATTAACGAAGTAGACTAAGTCGCTCAAAGATGTATCGAGCCTTAGTTTTCCCGCGCTTGTAATGTGTGGCCTTGTATCGCTTTTGTTGCATGCTGTCTGTTTGAGCGCTCTGATTTTTGGAGTAGTAGCTATGCATTTGTACGTTGGTGTACAGTTGCATTTTTTATATATATCGGGCACAGCTGCCTAGACCAACCCCGTCAGCGCCCACAGTAATGCGTCACCTTTATGTGACGTGGATATCTGTGGATTTGACCCAGGTACAGGATCGGCAGCCAGTTACCCTTCACCCCGGTAGATATCCCAGCCCCGGTGCTATATAAAGGCCACTTCGTAACCTTGCCGAGCACCCCTCACCTTTGTGCACAACACTCACAGCCATTCCTTGCCATGTCGACCCCTAGTATCCATCTGAGAACCCCAGACGCGACCCCGGGCAGTTTTGTCAAGTTATTGTGGGACTTTACCTGCAGTACTATGAGTGCCACCCGTCCACCCCAGTACGAGGTGCTCAAATCGAGGATCTCTCCGTCCACCTCGAAATATTGGGCAGTGGTGCACATCCCTCCCGCATACCCAAACCAAGATCCAACGGAAGTCTCCTTCGTGGGGAAATCCATGCCGACTCCGCAGATGGCCATAGAAGCTGCTGCGTACGAGGCGCTCACTCGCCTTCGGTTCGCAGTGCCCTATGCCAGCGAGCGAGGATACTATTATTTTCCGAGCCGTGCAGCACCCGGAGAAGTTGCATCTTTTCCCGGTGGGCGCATTGAGAGAGATCCAGTGCTGGCCAACCTTGCCCAGTATGTCATCGCTCAGGAGCGTTTAGCTCAGCGAGTAATGGGCTATCTCCAGAGCCTCGCTGATTTAAATCCTCGGATCGCTATTGGCAGGCCACTGAGGCCTGACCAAGAAGGGCGCATTCATCGTCTGGTCAACCCGCTTCCCCCGATAGAAGAGGAGTGTGCCGTGCCAGAGGCTTTTTCTCAGGACCCTGTCTTTTTACCGTTTTCCATGTAAACGCCTCCGATGTATTTATTGTCCCAGTATTTGTATTTATGTGTTGCAGCATGTTCGTAAAATCCTTGTGCAGACGGATCCGACTTTCCTTAGTCCCTGTTTTGTGAGCAGTGTCACTGCTGTTAGTTTTGTTTTAATTATTTCTTCTCTCGCAACATGTTTTCGAGGAGATTTCTTTCCCCGAGTTAGTGCTGCGTATATATGCATTTTTTTCCCCGGCATAGATTTTTTATTCGTGCATCGTCGTTACAGCAAACTCTCCGCAGCCACCACTCGACCACAAGCACTGTTACAAATCCTTGAGCACATTTTTGCGCCTATCTAACCATACTCGAGGACACCACAGTCTCAGTGAGAGAAATTTGTGAGTGTTCATTCGAGCGTGAGCTGTCCCGGCACTCCGACGGCAGTCAGCCCCGATGCCGCGCCTAATCCACATGATCGCCGCCACCGCGAAGAGCTAACACTCGTGCGGCAGCATCACGACGATCATCCAGGATCATCGCACACAGCAGCACGGAGAACCCCAGAAGCACCGCCAAGCCTCCACACACCAGGACCACATACCAGTCCGGCATTGCCTCCGCCATTAGAGCCTTGGCTCGAGCTCCTGCCAGCAGCTATGGAGGAGAAGGAAGGAGAAGTGGAAGCGAGGCTCGGTGTGAGGAAGAAGAGAGGAGCACCGCGGGCGTTTTATAGCCCGAGATCGGTGTACGGTGGGCGAGGTCCACCAGCGCCACCCGTCGCTCGGCCGCCGGTGTTCGGAGGCGAGTCCGCGAGCAGTGCCGATAGCGCCCTAACCCGCGAGGTGAGTGCACGCTGCACCGGCAGCTAGCACGCCGCGCACTACCGCGGTACGGCCTCAATGCCCTACGAGCTAGGCATCGCCGGTGGAAGAAGCGTGGGAGAACGCGCGAGAGAGGAAGAGCCAGAGGAAGGAGAAGAGGCCGACAGTGGACCCTGGGCCCACCTGTCAGCCAGAGAGAGCACTGTGCTCTCGGGTGCGACCAGCGTATTTTTGTAATTTAGAATTTATTCTAAATTACTGTATCCCGTAGAAATATCTCGTTTTCCCTAACCGTAGATTTTTCCACGCTACACCAGTGTACCACACTGTGGTTTTGCACCACGCTACACCAATGACACCCCAAAATTTTGGCCTTGTTTTTATTTATTAAAATGTTGCGAGGAAGTAAAACTTTTCCAATTGTCAAGTTTTACCTTTTGTGGTTTTGGATTTATGCCTCTTGTGGGAAAAACCTTCAAAGTGTATTTTTGACTTGTGTGCCCTCTTTATAAAATCAACCCTTTATCAGTGGATTTATTTGCATAATTATTTTTCATAAGTTTTAATTCTTTTAAAATGATCTTTCATAAATTTGGAGCTCCTTTTTGCACTGCAACCATTTGATAAATGCTTCTAAAAATTCCACCAAAATTTGGGGATGTCATGTGATGGTTCCACATCACTTTTGTGCAAGAATACCTTCTGGCCATTGGAGATTTTGAGCTCTACACCAACTTCTACAATCTGGTCCAGTAAGCACTTTTGCACTACAACCCATTTAAATATTCTTCTAATTTTTTTTCCAAATGTTTGGAGATGTCAGTGGATGCATAACATTCATCTTCAAGCAAAAACCCAGGGATGTTCTTTGGAAAATTTGAGTGGATCAGCCTCTTTTGCATTCTGGTCCAATTTGATGATTTGTACTGCAACCTTATTTTTCCTTGCTCTAGTAACCCTGAGCTTTCTCCTACTTGTAGCCCTCCCTACCAAACTCTTAAGTCCAGGAGATTGGGCTCATTGGAGGCTTTGAAGTGCATGCTTTAAACCCTTTTTCTTTCTGTCCAAAACTGGAGTTTTGCAAAGCTTGCACTATCAACTTTCTGTTTTTGCCAAACTAACCTTACCACCATCTCCTGCATCTAAAGAGACCCTGATCTGGAGATTTTGGCCACTCCAAGAGTTGCCTAAGTGCACTGGACATTATGTCGAACACCTGGTGTGCACAACCACTCTTGGCAAGCTCTCTGGTTTGCATTGTGGACTTGGACTCCTGACCTATCCACCTTGTCCACTGAGTGTCTTGCTACCCCTACCTCCATCCTGTGCAGTGCCAGCTCCACCCTCGAGCTCTAGAGCGCGCTGGCATTTCGTCGAGCAGGTGCCGTGCGTGCTCTGGGCGCGCCCAGAGCGCACGTTTTGCACGCGCGCGCACTACACCGACACGCTGCACTGCCGAACTCGATGCGACCCGACCCTGGCCCCCTCTGCATCGCTGAATCGCGCACTAGCCGCCCCCTGCTCCATGGTATCTCTGGCGCCCTGCTGCGCCGCTGGCCGCGCCCTTGGCGGCACCCCGGCGTCGGCAGCGGATTCTGCCGTGGACGGCGCCGCCCAAACCACCAGCGCGCGCCAGCTGCCTCAGAGCACAGGCCGTGCTTATCCTCCCACTCGTCGGGACGCGTTCGTCGCCGCCACGATGCCCTGCAACTACAGCAACGGCTGTCGCCGGCGATCCTATCTTCTACCGCCACGGTCCGACCTCGAGCGCCTATATTAAGGAACCCCGAGCCCCTCCGAGCAGTCAGGCAACATCGGACGCTCCCCGTAGAGCTCCCCTAGCCGTAGATTGACCGGAGAGGACCGTCCTCCTCAACTCCGGCCAGTTCGGCCGCCGCTAGGCTCCGGTGCGATTCGTCGCAACCGGCCACCCTCTCGCCCAACCAGCACCACCAGTCGCTCCCTCTGGTCCTTGCGGAGCTGCCCAGCTAACCAAACTCGATCGGGGATCACCGGAGCACTTATAGCACTTCACCACCGTAGCTTTTCCCCGCCGGAGCTCGCCGCCGGCGACTCCTTCCACCTCCGCCGACCCAACAACCACCCAGAGGATCGCCTCGGTCTAGCCAACCCATCCCTGCCCGCAGATGCCCTCGAGGAGCCGCCGTTCGTCGCCGGCGACCGCCGGAGCCTCGCCACCGTTCGGGCACAGAGAAAGGAGGGAGAGGGAGACCAGTCAAACCTGACTAGTGGGCCCTCTGGACCCACTGTCAGCGACTCGCACGTCCGCCCTCTCTCTGTTTAAGTGAAGGCACAAAACCCCGCGTACGTTTCTCTGCTGCGAAAGAGTATTTCCCTCGAAGCGTTTTCCCTTTTTATGGTTTTATTTAAAAACAGAGTTGACCAAACTTTGACTGGCTATAGCTTTTAAAATAAAACTCCAAATGAGTTGATTCTTTTTCCTACCTCTCTCAAATTTTATCTAGTTTATTTTAAGATTTATTTCAAAAATATTTGAGACAACTTTTGGTACTGTGTTTGAAATATTTGTATTTGTGTATTTTGCAAAATAGGATTTTTGGAGGAAAAGGAAAGCTTCCAATAAGTGCATCCTTTGCATACTCTTGAAGGCAAGCATTTCTGAACTCTGGCATAATATTTTGTTGAGGTGTTTTGATGCGATCACAACACCTTGTGACTTGGAGAGTGTGATAGTTTATGTATCGGTATAGCCTCGTGCATGAGTGCACTTTGGAGTTGTTTTGTGGTCAGCAATAGATACACTACTGATTTGGATCATCCTCGTGATCTTCTCTTGCACATCGGTAGGAAGCCGGGAAAGTCGTGGTCTTGGGTAGACACGAGCTTGTCCCTAATCCCTCGTCGAGACGAGTATGCCCGGCATAGCATGGTGAGGCTCGAGGAGTGGTGATTTATTTCACTAGTGATAATATTGTTGGTGGATTCCTGGACCACCGGAGTCGGTTGTAGACCGAGTCTTGATCAATAGCTTCCTTCTTTGTCGGTGCCACCACTTGTCCCTGCAGGGGACAGGGTATGGTTCAGTAGGTTGTCAACCCCTTTCCAAAGCACACACCGTACAGAGAGGCCGTGATGAGGGTCCCATGGCCATGGATTAAAGCCTGTCATTCGGTCCGGGGGCATGGGTGTTTCGGTTGTAGCCGAAGGGGATAGCTTCCCCAGTTTGCGCGCGGTATAAATTTTGTGATCCCATGCTACGTCGAGGTTGTAGCCTCCCCACTTAGAGTTTTGCTTGGCAGGTGTCGTGGGTGATTCCAGACACTGGTGAGTTAAGCTGGTGTGTGCAGGTCAGGCGTGTTTTCAATCAAAAGACCGTAGACGGAATTAGTCCCGAGGGACTGAGTAATCCCGTTACTCGTGGAAAAATGGTACTCCCTCTGCAGATGATATGTCATGTTGGATCATCATGTCCTTGAGTAAAGACCACAGTCTGAGTTGAGTCTGGTAACGGTATTCGGATGGAGAACGATTTAACTAGAACTCTGTAGCGGTATTCGGATGGAGATACGACTTGTCTAAATTATCGGTTTTCGGATGGAGAAACGACTGTACTAAATATCGTTTATGATATGGTACCTATGGATTATGATCTTTATTATTTTGGACTAACCATTTATATTACGTATATTATTGAGTATCCCTGGGATGGTCCTACCTCCTGGATATTCGCTGTGATTATTTTCTTATAAGCCCCTTCTGTGGTGTCGTTTAGACGCCCGACTGCGGCATGCTTGTTGTTCTTTTTTTATAAGCCCTTTATGTGATGTCGCTCAGACGTCCGACTGCGGCGTGCACTGTCTTTATTTTCTGTTATAAGCCCTTTATGTGGTGTCGCCCCGACACCCGACTGTGGCACTATTATCCCGCAGTTTCCGCTCGAGGAGTCTTTCAGACACTCGTTTGGCACCCGCAGTAATATTCCGCATTTTCCGCTCGAGGAGTCTTTCAGACACTCGTTTGGCACCCCAGTATTTTACTTTGAATTATTTTAACCACATGTGTGCATCATGGTTTTCGTACCTTTTCGTGACAGACGTGTGATCACATAATAATCCAGAGCATGTTTTTGATTTATTATACCCGTGTTCTTAATGTTTGCGAGTACATTCAAACGTACTCACTGGCTTGTCCCTAGCTATTGTCTTGGCCAGATTCCTTGCTCGGAGTTAAGCATCGCGGTGTCCACTTCGGAACCTACGCGTTGACGTGTGCAGCCTCGCGAAGATAGGAGTTATCCTGGTCAGCTGTTCTTGTGGGAAATGGAGTCCCATAGACGCAGATGTACCCAATCGCTTCCGCCCTCAACCATTAGAAACCAAATGTTGTACTCCTAGGCCTGAATGGCCTTGTACTACATATTTTTGTACTTGCTTGGTTTTTCCTTGCATCAAGTTGGTGCCTCATCAGCTAACAGTAATCCTGGGGCTGGTGAGCTCACAGGCCGTATTTCTGGGAATTTATATCCTGAAAATCCGGTCGTGACAGCCCGTGTGTGCGCCGCCGCGCGAGGTCGTCGCCGGCATCGTTTCCGGCCACCCCGCGGCCTCCCGTCCGGTCCTTTGGATGCGGACGAGCGAGAGCCCCTCCTTGGTGCCAACAGCGCAACGAACTGCCGTCCCTAACGCGAGTCCGGCGAGCTCTCGCCGTCGGTTTGGTCATCGCCGGCGTAGATCCGGTGATGATGACATGGCACTCTTAATTAGGGGCTAATCACCCCGCTAACTAAACCGTGTGCCACTGACAGTGGGCCTCGTGCCCTAATTAACCCCGGGATTTATTCCCTGTTTAGTTTAAATTAAACCAGCCGACCCCACATGTCAGTTGACCCTGCCACGTCAAACGTTGACCTGGCCCCACTGGTCAGCCTCTGTTCTTGCCCTGTTACACTGACGTGCGGGCCCCACAGGTCAGGTTTGACCTGGACCGCGCTGTTGACCTGATGACGTCATCCTGACGTAGTGCTGACGCAGTAATTTAATTACTGGAATTATTCTTATACAGGAAATTCCAAAAAATAGTGCAAACTTCTAAAATTCATAGAAATTCAACCGTAGCTCCAAATCAAATAATTTATATATGAAAAATTATCAGAAAAATCCAATCTATCAATTTATGCTACTTTCATGCATGAAAAACCAAGTTATACCTGCTGTATAAGTGAAAACATTCAAATGGCATTTTAAATGCTCAAACTAGAGTTTGCATTTGAACCTTTGGTTCAAATGGACTCCCTTGCACTTGTTGCTAGCTGCATTAGCTCAATTCACAGCATATTGCCATGTCACATTCATGCATCATATTGTTGCATTGCATTGATTGGTTTTCCTCTCTGTTGCCGGTGTTTGTCCCCTCTCAGTAGACGCTGTTCCGACGCTGTGATCGTTGACACTGATGAAGACTCAATGCTATCTTCAGAAGTGCCAGGCAAGCAAAACCCCCTTGTTCATTCCGATACAATCCCACTCTCTCGCTCCTGCTCTCTTTTACTGCATTAGGACAACAACGCTTCAACTGTTACTTGCTGCGGTAGTTGAACCCCTTTCCTCTGCATGACCTGTCATTGTCACAGTAAATAGATGAAACCCACTAGCATGAGTAGGAGTTGTTTGAGCCCTGATGTGCCTACTCATTCATGCTTGTTTGTCATGCCTGCTATTGCTTAGAGTTGTGTCAGGTCTGATTCATCGGGTATGAATTGGAAAGTTGTGAACATGTCCTACTGTGTGAGAGCTAAGTGTGTGAACATGATTTGGTAAAGGTAGCGGTGAGAGGCCATGTAGGAGTACATGGTGGGCTGTCTCATTGAAACCGTCCTCAGGAACTAAGTTCTGTGTTTGTGATCCATGAACAGTTACTACCACACATTGGAATGCTTAAGTGCCCCTCTCGACTTATTAATCAACTTGATCTCTGTCCAGGAGTTGCAACTAGTTTCTGGTGTTTGTAGGTAGTGTTAGTAGTCTACCAAGTGGCACCCGGTACAGGTGGGCTTGGGACAGACTAGGCACACGTGGCCTGGTGTACCGAGTGGCACCCGGATGGTGGGCTCGGGAACCCTGCACACATCGTTCGGGGCCGTGAGCGACACCCCGGCCGGATCTCCTTGCGGATGGAACCCGAATAGGCGATAAACCTGGACTAGAGACTTGTGTGGTTAGTCAGGTCGTGGCCGACTCCCTCGCTAGGCTTCCGCTTGAAGGTTGCCGAGGTACACGACGTGTACATGGTGGTAAGTGGCGAGAGCGTGTGTGACGAAGTACACCCCTGCAGGGTTAACATCATCTATTCGAATAGCCGTGTCCGCGGTAAAGGACTTCTGGGTTGCCTATAACAGTTCATAGACAAGTGAAAGTGGATACTCTAAAATACGCAAGATAAGCGTGAGTGCTATGGATGGCGTCCTCGTAGGGAGACGGGAGCGAATCCATAGTGGTGTATTGATATGGTGAATATGTGGACTCCTGTGCGCCACCTCAAAAGAGTTACTTGCAGTCGTAGTTCAGGATAGCCACCGAGTCAAAGCTGGCTTGCTGCAGTTAAACTCCACTACCCCCTTTGTTGATACCGATGCATATGTAGCTAGTTCTGATGTAAGTCTTGCTGGGTACATTTGTACTCACGTTTGCCTATTTTATGTTTTGCAGAGAGACGTCAGTCTCGCTAGTAGTTCCGTGTGGACTTCGACGTTTAGCTTGATACCTCAGCTACGATCTTGTGCCCTCGGCAGGATCTGGTAGATAGTCAGGCTTCTCAGCCTTTTTCATTTGTAGATGTCTGTACTCAGACATGTTAAGCTTCCGCATGTGCTTTGACTTGTATGCTCTAAATGTTGGCTCATGAGACCCATGTTTGTAATATCTGGCTCTTCGGAGCCTAATGAATAAATACTCTGAGTCGTAGAGTCTTGTTGTGATGCCATGTTGTATTTGCACATATCGAGCATATTGTGTGTATGATTGAAATGCTTGGTATGTGTGGGATCCGACAACCTAGTTGTTTATCCTTGGTAGCCTCTCTTATGGGGAAATGTAGTCTTGTGCTTCCATGAGCCATAGTAGTCCGCTACAGCCCGGTTCACCGGAGTCCTGCTAGCCCAGCACTACTGCTCCGGAACACTTGACTGGCCGGCATGTGATTCACTTTGTTCCTGTGTCTGTCCCTTCGGGGAAATGTCATGCGATGACATCCGGAGTCCTGCCTAGCCTGCTACAGCCCGGGTTCCCGGAGTCCTGTTAGCCCAGAGCTACAGCCCGGATTCACACGCTGCTGACCGACATGCTCGATGTTGATTCATGTATGCCTGTCCCCGTAAGTTAGTGCCACTTTGGGTTCACGACTAGTCATGTCGGCCCGGGTTCTCTGTCATATGGATGCTAGCGACACTATCATATACGTGAGCCAAAAGGCGCAAACGGTCCCGGGCCATGGTAAGGCGATACCCGTGGGAATACCGTGCGTGAGGCCACAAAGTGATATGAGGTGTTACCGGCTAGATCGATGTGACTTGGAATCGGGGTCCTGACAGCTTTGGTATCAGAGCCTGACTGCCTGTAGGATTACCAAGCCAAACTGGTCGAAGTTGAGTCTAGAAATGCTGTAGCTATATAAGGGAATTGATTGTGGATGGGAACGTAAGGCTCTTTTTTACTCCTTTACCTTATGCCCTTCTGATCTGAGTCATCCTCTTCTCTTCTACGGGAATTAAGAACTAGGCTTCTCATCTTTTTATCAGGATCACGTGTTACTAATCCGTAGACTCGTAGGATTGTTGGTTCCAGGCCTCAGTTCAGTTCCTACTACTTCCGTATGTTGACCATTGATCCCGGAAGTTTATATTGTGATGTTGAGTGGTTATGCCACCATTTTGCGGGATGTCTCAATTCTTTTTGAGCATTTACAGCCTTTATGTTGTCCGAGTCATCCCAGGTTTCTAAACAATCTGATGCATTTGCAAAATCCTTTCCCTCTGTTTTGCATCCCTTTGGGCCAGATTAAGCACACTACCGGTGCGTTGAGGCACTCTATTGCCTCGACATATATGTTGGAGCTATTATTATGACCCTAGGTGTCTTAGGGAGTCACCTAGTAATCTAGCCATGTTTTGTGTTCCCGGTGTGATGATTCTGGCCACCATTCTCGAAAGCATCTCATGATGCCATTTAGTAGTAGGTATTCTACTCCTGGGTTCTTGACCCGAGATTCACTCTACTTACCTCGTGTTGATAGTGTTGCTCATACCTTTAGGATATTAGTAACCTTTGCGATAGTCCTCGAGGTCTGTGGTATATCGTTCTTCCAATACCATGAACTGCTTATGGCAGAAGTTCTCTTGAACCGAAAGATCACAACCAGAGTGCTCTTGACGAGTTCTCCATTCACATTGTGAATCTGCCAGTCCTTCTCCTTCTGCATGGGTTATCCGGAAGAAATACGTTGAACTTGTTCGACATACTAATCCATGCATCCACAACTCAGAAAATCATATGTTCTTTTGGGTTGTCCCTCTTTAGCTGTATTCCGACCTTCATCTATCAATTGATAGTCAAGAGTATGTGTGCAATCGTGCTCATTGATGCCTACTATTCTTGTGGTCCGTCAAGCCATTCTATTCTGGATGGCTAGGAGAAACAAACTCCGGTACCTCGTCCATATCTAGGATTGGGTCAAAGTAGTTGTATTCCGCAGATCAAATTGCCAATCCAGCCTTTGATCTGTTCTACCTTGGAATGTCACCCTCTTTCATATCAAGAATGACGTGAGAATTGCACAATCTCTCATGAATTCTTGATGTAGTGATACTTCTCGCCATCATTATTCATCTCTCGGTCTCCGTGTTGGTTGTAACCGGAATGCTGACAAGTGAACTGTGATGTGTGAAATCAATACTCCTAGCAACCCCGTTGCTTGGTAGTTAATGGACAACAATCTCATTCTTAGCGTGTTGGTTCCTAACTAAGAAAAACAAAATTGTCGACTGTCCGGATGCAGAGGCCTTAGCGGCATTCAAGCATAACATCCGTGACGAGTGGCTCGCCCGGCAGCTCGGCCAGGAGAAGCCGAAGTCTATGGCAGCCCTCACGACACTCATGACCCGCTTTTGCGCGGGCGAGGATAGCTGGCTGGCTCGCAGCAACAACACATCAAGGAATCCGGGCACTTAAGATACCAAAGATAATAAGGCAGACCACGTCGTAACAGACATAAGCGCCGCAACAACGGCGTTAACACCGAAGATACGACAGTCAATGCCGGATTCAGTGGCTCTAAACCCGGTCAGCGGAAAAAGCCATTCAAAAGAAGTACTCTGGGCCCGTCTAGTTTGGACCGCATACTCGATCACTCGTGTCAAATCCACGGCACCCCCGATAAGCCAGCCAATCACACCAACAGAGAATGCTGGGTGTTCCAGCAGGCCGGCAAGTTGAATGCCAAAAACAAGGACAAGGAGCTACATAGCGATGACGAGGAGGAGCCCCGGCCGCCGAACACGGGAGGACAGAAGAGGTTCCCCCCCCACAAGTGAAGACGGTGAACATGATATATGCAACCCACATTCCCAAGAGGGAACGGAAGCGTGCATTAAGGGACGTCTATGCGATGGAGCCTGTCGCCCCAAAGTTCAACCCATGGTCCTCTTGTCCGATCACCTTCGATCGCAGGGACCACCCCACTAGTATCCGTCATGGCGGATCTGCCGCATTGGTCCTAGACCCCATCATTGACGGATTTCACCTCACTCGAGTCCTTATGGACGGCGGCAGCAGCCTGAACCTGCTCTATCAGGATACAGTGCGCAAAATGGGTATAGACCCCTCGAAGATCAAACCCACCAAAACCACCTTTAAAGGCGTCATCCCAGGTGTAGAGGCCCATTGCACAGGCTCAATCACACTGGAAGTGGTCTTCGGATCTCCGGACAACTTCTGAAGCGAGGAGTTAATCTTCGATATCGTCCCGTTCCGCAGTGGCTATCACGCACTGCTCGGGCGAACCGCATTTGCAAGATTCAATGCGGTACCGCATTAAGCATACCTCAAGCTCAAGATGCCAGGACCTAGGGGGGTTATAACAGTCAATGGAAACACAGAACGCTCGCTCCGCACGGAGGAGCACACCGCGGCCCTCGCAGCAGAAGCACAAAGCAGCCTTTTAAGGCAAACCGCCAATTCGGCGATAAAGCCCCCGGACACCTTCAAGCGAGTCCGGAGTAACCTGCAATAGGATCGCCTGGCACGTTCAGAGCTCGCCTAGCAATTCATCCTTCGTCCTAGTCCCAATCAAGCGACGAAATTTACGCCGCACGTACATAATTACGCACTACAAATACCATGGGAATAGGCGGAGGCACGGCCAGGACACGTCCCACAATGCGGCTCAACCACCCCAGGGGCTGTATACCTTTATAATTTTCTCTCTTTTAGGACCTTACTCTCTGGAAGCCCTTTTCGGCAGTCTGATTGCTGGACGCATTACAGGAATGAAATACAAAGGAGGCAAGAAGCTAAGACGTACAGGGGAATCCGCAGGTGGTCTCTAATAACGATCGAAATACCTGTTTTAAATACCCATACGCAGCTTGCCCCTGGATAGGACATGTCAAATAGTCCTATTTTCTGCTTATTGCACTACTTGTATTCGTACGCTTTGACGTACTATTTAATAACAATGCGTAGCGTTTATTGCATTACCCCTTCCTTTTTTCTTTCTCTTGTCTGCTTAATTACGACAGATGGCACCTGTACATTCTAGTACAACTAGTACGCCACGGGCTTCAGTATACCCCATAATACGGCGTGAGAAGTCCGAACACTTTCGACAGTGCGGCACCCCGAACTTATAGCATTATATGCATCAGCTCCGAATCATGTCTTGGGTCAATAGTTGGGTTTGCCCGGCTCCCATGTTTTGGTACCTTACGTTTCGCAAAATCGGCTAAGGTAGCACTGGGAGAACTACTGTGATTGTGTCCCAGTTCTTCCGGACGAGCACCTTAGTAGAGAAAGCCGAAAACTGACTGTCATGATGAGGCGAGAGCTGGTCGCTGTTCGAGAGGTCTCAAGTCCTTAAAGACTTTTTCCGCTTTGGGCGAGGAGTCGGCCTTGCCCGACTTAGGCGTATATAGCGCCCCAAATCCGGCCTTCCGAATACTAGGGGCTTCGCCAAAATTTAAAATTATAGACTTCTATGGCTAAGTGAGGGTGATAAAGCTTTATAGTCCGATTGCCTGGTTCGCTGTGCTGAACACCTCCTTCGAAGGACCCAAAATTGGGATAAAGAGTGTTCAGGTTTATCCCGAACACCCCAGTACTAGTTACATGGGGGCAGAAGCCGACGACTGGCCAACCCTCAGATTTCATAAACGGCCGCATAGAAGGTAATATTTTAAATCAACAAGCGTTGCATAGCGCAAATGAACTCGTTTCACATTACAGGATCACATGAGTACGTTCATTCAAATATTACATCTTTAGCACATTCCTCCGCCACAAGGCGGGAGCCCTTCAGGAAGCTGTCATAATACATTTTGGGATGGCGATGCTCCTCGCCTTCCGGCGGCCCCTCCTCCACCAGCTTTACGGCGTCCAGCTTCGCCCAGTGCACCTTCGCCCGGGCAAAAGCCCTGCATGCACCCTCGATGTAGATGGACCACTTTATGACTTCAAGCCGTGGGCAGGCATTCACAAGCCGCCTCACCAGACCGAAGTAGCTGTCAGGCAGGGAATCGCCAGGCCACATCCAGACTATAAGACCCTTCATGGCCTATTCGGCCGCCTTGTGGAGCTCGACCAGTTGCTTCAGTTGGTCGCTCAAGGGCATTGGGTGTTCGGTCCCAGTATACTGAGACCAGAACAACTTCTCTGTCGAGCTCCCCTCCTCAGCCCGGTAAAACTCAGCGGCATCCAACACATGGCGGGGAAGATCTGCGAACGCTCCTGGAAAGCTCCGAACTCGGGTAAGTAAAAGGAAAGTTTCCTTCACATTCTTGCTTTGCATAATGAATGCCTTACCCGCTGCTATCTTCTTAACTGCCTCAATCTCCTGGAGGGCCTTGTGGGCTCCAGCCTTGGCGTTTTGTGCGCTTTCGAGGGCCTTCGCAAGCTTGGACTCTCACGTCTTGGAGTCAAGCTCCAAGGACTCGTGTTTTTTGGCGAGAGCCTGGAGTTCTTGCTGCACCTTGCCTACCCGGGCTTCTTGCTTTTCTCGCTCGATGCGCTCCTTGGCCGCTTTGTCTTCGGCCTCAGACATCGCCTTCTTCAGGGTCGCCACTTCGGTCGTGGCCCCTGGCAAATTCATGATGATCCTATTATTTTACAACCAAATTTCTTTTTAATATATAGACATGGTATCGCTTACCTTTGTTCTCTTCGAGCTACCTCTTGGTAAGGACGAACTCTTCCTTGGACCGCTCAAGGTCCTGCTTCAGTGCAGCGACCTCCGCAGTACGTGCGGCAGCGGCCAGCAGTGAAGCCTGCATATGCACATAGACATATTGTGATTAGACTCCTGAGTCATTATTTGATCCTCTATTCGGCCTTTCTTCGCGAACGCCAAACAGAGCATCAGGGGCTACTGTCTATGCGGTAATATTTTCCTATAATTTGATTACTTACCTGATAGCCTGTTAGGAGGCTGGCACAAGCTTCAGTTAGTCCGCTTTTGGCGGACTGAACCTTCTCGATCACCGCACTCATGATAGTGCGGTGCTCTTCGTCGATGGAAGCGCCGCGAAGCGCTTCCAGCAAGTTGTCCGGTGCCTCTGGATGGACAGAGGTCACCGGCACGGGCGGCTTGCCCCTCTTAACGGGGGGTCGCCTGACAGAGTCCGGAACCACTGGAGGTTCCGGCGCAGTGTTCGGCTGGAGGCCGAATTCGGAGCCCATGGGAGTCTTGCTCCCTTTGCGCCCAGGGTTCGGAATGTCGCCTCGAGGCGCCTCCTGGATTACCT
The DNA here is from genome assembly GCF_002575655.3 of Aegilops tauschii subsp. strangulata. NCBI lineage: Eukaryota > Viridiplantae > Streptophyta > Magnoliopsida > Poales > Poaceae > Aegilops > Aegilops tauschii. The sequence goes on along the minus strand of NC_053038.3, from coordinate 176,326,563 downwards.
CCCCTCGGTTCGGTGCCCTCTGAGACAACACCTCGACGTTGTCCGTAGGGCGAGGGGTGGAGGCGGTCGGAAGTGAATCGCTATTCATATCCGACGGGTCCAAAGAACCATCTGACAAAGATACATCGATATGGGCTCGGGACGGACTGCATAATCATGTTCGGCGTGATGAGAAGCAGTGCAATAAAACATACCATGAATTGCTATGGTATCCGGATACTTACGACTTCGCCTGGGGCTTGTGCCTGGGCAACCACTCATCGTCGCTGTAGGCGGCCGTCGTGGAGCAGTCCGGGAGGAGGGTCCTTCCCTTCTTGGACCCTTCGGCCTCCCCGGATGGGGCGGCCTTCCTTTTCTTGTGTCCCCCGGCTGGGGGGAGAACTTTCCTCTTCCTCCTCCTCGTTTTCGTGGGAGGAGTGCGCCTCAGAGTTTTCGGACGATGAGTCCGATATAACCTTGCGCCGGAGACCCTTCCGGGTCCCCGTGGCCTTCTTCTTGGCCTTCTTCACCGGCACCTCGTAAGGCGCCAGAACCAGCATCTCCGTTAGGAGAGCATCTGCTGGATCCTCAGGCAGGGGGGCTGGGCAATCGATCTGCTCCGCTGTCTCTACCCAGTCCTGTTAATGGCATCGAAGCTTAGATCCCGCACATGATTAAACTGGGGAAAATAAACATCCTGTGAGATATAAAAAACTTACCGGATTGGCATGGCGCTTTGCGCTGAGTCCGCGGTCCTCGGTAAGGGGAGGAGGTACCTCGGCGCCCTTGAACAACACCTTCCAGACGTCCTTGTGCATCGTGTCGAAGAGCTCTCACAGCGTCTGGTGCTCGGCCGGGTCGAACTCCCACAAATTGAATGCCCGTCATTGACACGGGAGGATCCGGCGGAAGAGCATGACCTGGACCACGTTGACAAGCTTGATTTTCTTGCTCTTCATGTTTCTGATGCATTTCTGGAGTTCGGTCAGCTCCACCGATGAACCCCAGGACAGGCCCTTCTCCTTCCAGGAGGTTAGCCGCATGGGGCTTCCAGATCAGAATTCGGGGGCCGCCACCCAGTTGGTGTCGCGCGGCTCGGTGATGTAGAACCACCCCGATTGCCACCCCTTTATTGTCTCCACATAGGAGCCTTCGAGCCAGGTGACATTAGGCATTTTGCCCACCATGGCACCTCCGCACTCCGCTTGCTGGCCGACCACCACCTTCGGTTTAACATTGAAGGTCTTCAGCCATAGGCCGAAGTGGGGCCTGATGCGGAGGAAGGCCTTGCACACGATGATAAACGCCGAGATGTTGAGGATGAAATTGGGGGCCAGATCGTGAAAATCCAGCCCGTAGTAGAACATGAGCCCGCGGCCAAACGGGTGGAGCGGAAATCCCAGTCCGCGGACAAAGTGGGTAAGGAAAACCACCCTCTCATGGGGTTCGGGCGTAGGGATGATCTACCCCGCATCTGGCAGCCGGTGTGCGATGTCCGCGGCCAGATATCCGGCTCCCCGTAGCTTTGTGATGTTCTCCTCCGTGACGGAGGAGACCATCCACTTGCCTCCCGCTCCGAACATGCTTGGAGTGGTTTGAGGGGAAAGACGCGAACTTGGGTGCTGGAGCTCGAGTGCGCAAGAATGGATGAGCAAGGAGGAAGAAGGCGTGGGTAAAAAGAGGAATCCTTGTACCTTTATAGGGGCGGAGGAAACTATAAACCTCCCCACCCGCCTAGTAAAACTTGCTTATTCCCCAAGCGCCGTAATTGATGGCGCGGTTGGGTTACCCACATCCGTATTGATGAGAATCCCGTGATAAGGGAACACGATCTCTGCTTCGACAAGACGTGCCAAGAAAACCGCCTCGCAATACGTGCAGTAGCTGGTTGAGAAAAACGGTTCGAATAATGACCGGGCCGTGGTACGATGTCATGCTGCCAAACGTGTCAGCAGATTAGATTTGTCGAAATATTATTCTCTCTACGGTGGTATGTGGAACTTGTTTTGCACAGCCGGACACTGTCCTTGTGTTCAAGATCTTCTATGGAGTATTCGGTGGAAGAACCCGCCTTGCAATGCCGAAGACAAATCTGCGCGGCGGACTCATCGCCATTGATGCCTAGTTCAGGGGCTACTGAGGGAGTCCTGGATTAGGGGGTCCTCGGATGGCCGGACTATATACTTTAGCCGGACTGTTGGACTATGAAGATACAAGATTGAAGACTTCGTCCCATGTCCGGATGGGACTCTCCTTGGCGTGGAAGGCAAGCTTGGCGATACGGATATGTAGATCTCCTCCCTTGTAACCGACTCTGTGTAACCCTAGCCCTCTCCGGTGTCTATATAAACCGGAGGGTTTAGTCCGTAGGACAACAACAATCATACCATAGGCTAGCTTCTAGGGTTTAGCCTCTACGGTCTCGTGGTAGATCAACTCTTGTAATACTCATATCATCAAGATTAATCAAGCAGGAAGTAGGGTATTACCTCCATCGAGAGGGCCCGAACCTGGGTAAACATTGTGTCCCTTGTCTCCTGTTACCATCCGCCTTAGACGCACAGTTCGGGACCCCCTACCCGAGATCCGCCGGTTTTGACACCGACACTTAGCTTTGGGTTCAATCTTGTGGTGTCCTTTCCCAGTGACAGTAGGGGCAGCAAGGCACGTATTGTATTGTTGCCATCGAGGATAACAAGATGGGGTTTATATCATATTGCATGAGTTTATCCCTCTACATCATGTCATCTTACTTAAAGCGTTACTCTGTTCTTTTGAACTTAATACTCTAGATGCATGCTGGATAGCGGTCGATGTGTGGAGTAATTGTAGTAGATGCAGGCAGGAGTCGGTCTACTTTTCTCGGACGTGATGCCTATATACATGATCATACCTAGATATTCTCATAACTATGCTCAATTCTGTCAATTGCTCAACAGTAATTTGTTTACCCACCGTAATACTTATGCTCTCGAGAGAAGCCACTAGTGAAACCTATGCCCCCCAGGTCTATTTTCCATCATATTAATCTTCCAACACTTAGCTATTTTCATTGCCTTTTATTTTACTTTGCATCTTTATTATAAAAATACCAGAAATATTATCTTATCATATCTATCAGATCTCACTTTCGTAAGTGACCGTGAAGGGATTGACAACCCCTTTATTGCGTTGGTTGCGAGGATTTTATTTGTTTGTGTAGGTGCGAGGGACTCGTGCGTGGCCTCTTACTGGATTGATACCTTGGTTCTCAAAAACTAAGGGGAAATACTTACGCTGCTTTACTGCATCACCCTTTCCTCTTCAAGGGAAAACCAACGCAGTGCTCAAGAGGTAGCATGATATCATAGATAGTACCTCATCCTAGGAACGAGACCAGTGCATAACAATGTTTTTCCATTCAATGTCTTCTAAATTTAGCACAAGAGACTTCACCGAAAATTCGTTTATAGACTTGCCATCAAAGTGTGATTTCCTCAGGTAACATCGATACTACTGCAATGCTTCCTTGAAAAGCGCAATCAAACTTTGCTCGTCATGACTATCCAGATTGACCATCACCTACTTACAACAATGTAATGTAAATAATTGATGTGTTCAATCAGCAGAAAACAGGAAAATAATCACCATGAATAATAGCACTTACAAGTAAGTGGGACAGGAAGATGTGAAAATGGTGTTTGTCTTCACTATAATCTTCCCATGATGGGAATATATGCACGTAGTCCCTAACAACATTGAAAGCATTGTCTTCTAAACTGGGAATAACTGGAATGGGGTTCCAATCTGCAGGAATTGGCCGTCTCTGCAGTTGGGGTAGGTCTTCGGTCGGTGGACTTGCTGTACTTTTTGCTGGAGTGGGATTTTTCTGTGGTACGGCTGGTCCTATGGCAACTGAAATTGGCATACCTTTTGCTGGAGTGCAGGTCCTGTGTGGTGGGGCTAGTGGTGTGGCCAGTGAAGTATGGGTATAGTCTGCTGGAGTCGGTCCTACGTTTTGTGTCACTGGTTGTAGAGCCAATATAAGTGGGGTGCTGTCTGATTTCTCCGGCACCACCACGTTTTTCAAGGACTTTGCTGGTGCTCCTTAAGGTTCGGCAATCACCCTCTTCCTTTCTGATGTCTGATGCACAAGAACAACATTGGAGTGAAAAAACATGGTATGATGACAGATGGAATATGTACTGATAATGGATGGGCATGGGATCTTGACATATATGATGAGTAAACTAAGCAAATGGCGGTGCTACAAAGTAGAAGAAATGCAAGACAACTTATGCAAGATACGCGCAATCAATAAAACCTTGCCAAATTAGAACAGGCACCTTGATGGGTGAACAGGACAGGCCATCTGCCTTTGACTCCTCGAGGTCAGAATAGTCATTAGGATTATATTCTGAACAAGAATCTACAGGTGGGGAGTGTATGAGTTTCATTGCATCCAGAATGGCACTCAATGCCTTGGTGCCAATTTTGTAAGTCGTTGCAGTGTTCCACAATATTCTTCTGATGCGCGGATTCTGATAGTCACTGTGATTACGTATAATATCTGAGAAGCATGAAAACATAAATAGTAATGAGATTATCTTTTTAATGCAGAGGATATTCTAATATAGGGGCGCCCCTGTAAACCCTTTTGTGCTATCACTGGGTTCTGATGAGAGAGCCCCTGTGTGCTATAATATGGTGCGTGCATTAATATAATCTGGCACAAGTACACAAAAAGGCTCCAGAAGTAAGGATAGTTGGCAGATGATAGGTTCATAATATACTGTATATAGAGTTTAATGCCAAACCATGATAATAAGAGCACACAACAACTAGGCAGATCGTAGTTTACATAAAAGGGGTACACCATAACCAGGATATATAAATCGGGAAAGTGGAACTGGCTGGAAATTACGGTGTTGTATTGCCGCTACTAATTGAAAGCCTATCGATCACGTACACGCCAGCTCTATCAGCTGCTGACTGCAGATGTCCCTGCTCCCCTTCCTGACAAGGAACATACTGTACATACTAAATATAGAATAACAAAAGAGTAACAGTTAAAGAATAGAAGAGGAAGCATATTCTTGAGGTTCCGCTTCATTGCATACAGTGTTGGTTGCCCACTCATAATGAATCACAACGCCCAAAGAAATGCAATTCCATGCTGTCTCTCTATATGTGGCCACATGCATTTGGAAAATCAAGTGGGAGCATTACCTGACCAATTAAATGTGTGTCTGTTAACTAATATCAGTATCATATCACAATTCGTATTTGAAGAAGTAAGCTTTGGACTTATGATTGGTGTGTTGTTTAGCTTCAAGAGTGGACTGCTGCTAGTGCGACACAAAGCAGCTACGCAGATCATAGTGTAGATATAATGGGAAAACCGTAAGCATAACAAGTAAAATGAGCAAAGTGGAAATTGCTGGAATATATGTGCGAGTATTGCCGGTACGGCTAGAAAGGCTTCGGATACCAGCTCTCTTCAACTGAAGGTGCGGTACTGTTAATATCCGTGTAACTCTCAAAGGCGACACAGCTCCCCGCATTTCCTTGCTAATCTTATAGGATTCAAGTGGGCAGGCCACTACAATTCCTATTCCTATGTTTACAAAATCCTACGAATCAAAGAGGCCCGAAGAGTTCAAAGTGTCCATCACAACCGACCGTATAGACCTCTACACTACAAATTTCCCTGCTCATCTTCACTACAAGGAACATACTGTACTACTATCATACTCCCTCCGTTCAAAAATATAAGTCTTTGTAGAGATTTCCACTATGGATCACATACAACTGTATACAGATTCATTTTAGAGTGTAGATTCACTCATTTTGCTCCATATGTAGTCCATGGTGGAGTCTATACAAAGACTTGTATTTAGGAACGGAGAGAGTACTTATTAAAGAAGAACGGAAGAGGAACATGCTAAAGAAGAGCAAGCAGATTTTGGATAATAAAATGTTCATTGCGCAGTGCCCACACATGATGAACCAGAGCGCATTAAGAATGCAACTCCCTGTTGTCTCTCTATATGTGGTGCACATGCTTTTCGAAAGTAAAGTAGGAACATTAGCTGACCAATTAAACATTGTCTGTTTTAGTAATATCAACATCATATCAGATTCGTATTTGAGCAACAATTTTGGAATTATGAGTGGCCACGTTGTTTAGCTTGATGGATTCAGAAGCAGTGATAAGTAGGTACGATGATGGTACTGAATATAAAGGCATGTCTGCATTCAAGCCGCGTGACTTTTGTCATTTGGGTCAGTCGACCATTTCAGGCGGTTGGATGAAGAGCCTACGTCTCCTAACCCTTCTTCTTCCTCGTCTCCGATTCTTCCCATACAGAACACCGCACGGGCCGCCGGCCGAACGACCGACCCCCACTGCCTGTGTTCCTCCGCCGCCACCACCCCCCAGCCCCACCCCCACCCGTATCGAGTTTTCTTCGCTCGGTGAGGCCCCACCACGGCCCCCCACAACCACCGTCCCCACCCGAGCCCCTTCCTTCGCACCGGCGAACTCCGGCGAGCTCTCAAAAATCGACTGACCCAATTTTGAAATTTAGTCTACTGTCATTTAACTAGTGTGGAATATAAAAGGGGAAAACCATAAGCATTGCGAGTATAGTGTTGAGCGTGCCATGGCGGATCTGAAGGTGCAAACTGGACAAAGGCAACCTCGCAACCAATGTTTGCTTTCAACTAACAAGTAAGTGATGGACAAGAAATCAGAGTAAAGAAGTGGCGATCCATTTTCTTGCTGCGATAAATAAGTTGAGCAGATACGAAAGAGTAGCGCATCTGGTGCGGCGCCATGTATGCATCTGCTGAGAATTTGACGGTGCTGCGGTAGCGATGGCTGTCGGCGGCGTGGAAGCAGATCTAGGAGGGTAGACGGTGGCGGCGGGGCGCGGTGGATGAGACAGTCGTGGGAGCGGCACCGGCAAGGTGGACGATGGCGGGGATGAAGCGAGAGGACGGGATGCAAGGATCCCGGTCCGAAGCCATGGATGGGAGAGGTCGATCTCTTGTAATGGCCGACGGCGTTGGATTATCAGCTCCGGCATGGTGGAGGAGGACGGCGGTGGATGGGGTGGCGGAGGGAGGAGGCTGGGGTGGAGAGGGTGTTTTGGCGCCCACGGAGTAAGAATGGGGAATGGAGGAAGAGAGGAAGGGGGGAACCATGTCTTCAGGGCGCGCTTGTCTCAAATGCGAGGAAATTTACAAACTTAGCCCCCGTTTAAAATTTCCTACATCACATCAATATTAGTCAGTTGGGGATAGGACGGTAATCTCGCATACACAGAATATTTGCCGACGAGAGTTTGTTTTTGGCACCCACCGTGTATGAATCGGGGAGGTAGTCGATTTCGGCCGAGGAGACACTGTGTTTTGGTGCCCACCATGTATGAATCCGGGTGAGAGGCGGTTATGTCATGTTTGAGTGAAATTACAAACCTACCCCTATCGAAACCTATAGAAATCGAGCCGATAGGATTTGCGTGGCAAGGATAGGTAGTAATTTCCATCTCACAAATTTTGGTTTCAGGCGGTTACTGCGACTTTCCCCACTTCGTTCAAATTTTTGCAGAGCAAGAGTGCATGTTTACCGTGCCAACTCAATTCGAATCCAGTTTGTATTCTATTTTTGTTCGGGCAGGATCCATTTTCGATTGGAATAAAATTCTATATACATCATTTTATATATATATACTTTCAAAAGCACAACAAGGAATTCTGCCCCTTTATATGTATAATATGATTTACAAATACAATGATCTCAAAATCATAAGGTTGAATTCAAAGAATTTAAACCAAATTATGTTCTACTAAAATGTATGGATCAGTAATATCTACATATTAAATAACATAGATGCGCGTGAATTCATATGAGTATGCATGTTTGATAGATCAATTTTGGTTCGAGTATGAATAACATGTATCATCATATCGAATTCAGATATTTGAATCCCTTTTATGTTGACTCCTTTCACGCCCATCTCTCTCGCATGCATGCTCCTTCATGTAGCTATCACTCTCTTTTCTCCAGCTCACCCGCACGCTCACTTCATGTTTCTCCTATCTTCGCAAACATGGTCTCTCGACGTCTCCCTTGAGAAGTGTCACACTCTCCCTATCGTTATACATTACACGGTTTTCATTATCTCTCACGTCTCTACCGTTCTTTGGTATCACTAGGTACCTAAGCTTTCTTTTTCACCGCCACACACACAGTCTCACTCGTCTTTCACTTTGTCTTTCTCTCTATGGGGTTCTCTCACACACCCTATATGTCTCTAGATATGACTCATACCACTAAAATTACTCTCTCCTGTAGACACAACATTTGTTGCGGTCTCCTTTCCGTCTCCATCCTAGTTATAAAACTGACATTATTGATTTGTTTACTGATCGGACAAACTCCCCCCTCTCTCTCTCTCACACACAACTCCTGCTTCCACTCCCCTTCCCGACTACCATCTCTCTCTCTCTCTCACACAAAACTCTCGCTTCGCACCCCGACTCGTATTTCTCTCACAAACATTTATCGACTAGCCTCTAGATAGGTTTATACACCCGCACACTCGTGCTTCCACTATCGCATACATGTCTCTCTCGTGCTCCTTGTATCTATGTAGATTTTTCTTCCCTTCTTGAGACACGCCCTCTCGATCGTGCACACACACACACACACACACACACACACACACACACACACACACACACACACTATCGCCTCATTTTAAGCTGGTACCTCTCGCACACACACTCTTTGTGTCTTTGTCACACATGCACTCCGTCCTCCTCCTCCCTCTCTCCCACACACACATGGGCTTTTTGCAACAACTAGCAAGATGCCCATGCGTTGCACGGAACATCAAGATGCATTTGTATGAGTAGTTTATCTTGTGGGAGAAAAGGATGAATGAGGGAAGGCCTTATTTGCAAATGTGGAGAGGGGTGTGGGTATCTTTTTGCAAAATTGCCATAGTTTCCTTCCTATCCGCCAGATATAAATCGAACGGCCTATATTGCAGGATGGCAGGCACACCATCATCACCAGCTCTGGTTTTTATGTCTACTCTTATAAAAAGCATAGTCGGTGATGATGGTGTGCCTGCCATACTGCAATATAGGCCGTCTGATCTATATCTAACGGATCGAAAGGAAACTATGGCAATTTACCCGCACTCCTCTCCACATTTGCAGATAAGGCCTTCCCTCGTTCATCCTTTTCTCCCACAAGATCTTGTTGTTCCGTGCAACGCATGGGCATCTTGCTAGTAAGATTAGAAATTAGACATATACCACTTCTCGAATCTTGAAACCAACAAAATTCCTCCCTTATCTCATCAAACCGCCAAAGGAATATATTTTGAGTGAAACATAACATATTTTTAGTGATATACGTATTTCAAAACTAGACTCTTTTTTCTATCAAATCGGTGAATATGTATTAATCAACTTTGATCGTGTGGCAACGCATCGTTCCACAATGTAGTGCCTATAGATTTTTTAAGAAGTCAAACTTGCAAACTTTGACCAAGTTTGTAGAGAAAAACATTTATATCTACAATAGCAAAAATATATAATGCAAAACTACATCATATGATGAATCTAGTGATATATGTTTCGCACTCTAGATGTAAATATTTTTCTCCACAAACTTGGTCAAAGTTTGCGAGGTTTGACTTTTCAAAAAAACTATAGGCACTACATTATGGAACGGAGAGAGTAGTTATTACCACTGTATAATTTTTTGGACACCAGACAAACGGTGGAGTACATATACGAAGAGAAGAGGCGCATGCACGCAGTCGGTCTCTCGCTGTCTCGCACACATGAGAGTTACGTAAAGGCACCGTTAACAAATAAACCCTAAAATCCTAGGTGCATGATTGCTGCATGCGCGGGTACTGGCTACGTGGTGGAGCGCACCTTTGTAGGAATAGTCAGCGCGCGTGATAATTTGATCCATAGGAGTTGATGGTCGGGGCCACAGGTGAACGACCTGGAGGCGGTGGCTCGCCAGTTGCCACAGATCGAGTAGCCACGTTTAAAATATCATTTTTTAGTGGGGTAAGAGTTCCGATATTCAATGGTGCGCTATAAGTACTAAGTAGTTTTTAGAACGATTGGTATGGAGCGAAAATGGAATTCATAACTACTACCTCCTTGGCGTATGGTTGTATGGGTTTATGTTGCGAGATGTTGAACCTGGTAGTTCAAGGGAAAATACTATGGTTTAGATGTTGGTTTTCAGTAATGAAAATCAGAAGGGGAAACCCTTCTTTGACAAAAAAACTATGACCTCCGTTCCAGTTTACTAGTCCCCATCGTAGTTTGGGTCAAAGTTTGTCCACGAATTTTACTTGTAAAATGTGAATGGAAAACGAAATTTTGTTATACCCAAACAAAAAAGGACTAGAGGGAGTGATTCCTCTGACACGGACGCGACCTCTCATAGCGCAGGCATTGAACCGGCGCGACGGCCAAGAGGGCCCCACCCGCTGCAGGCCCGGCGGAACACGCCTCCTCGCCGCATGCAACCGGCTTCAGACTACCCTGCCTGCCTCCATTGAATCCGCACGTGTGTCGGCAACACGTCCTTCTGCAAGCCGGCCGGCATTTTAGAACACAAAAAATGACCAAAATATAATTAATTACGCATGGTCTTGACTTGTTGTGCTCGCAGTGGTAGCAGGAACTAGAGGTTTTTCTTTATTTATAACTCTCCTCACATTTTTTTGGCTTTGAAGTGAATCATGGTTGTGGACATTATCTATGAATGTGCAAATATCTGTGAACATGAATTTGATGTGGAAGTTGAACTTGGAATGTCGGGCTTGCGCGTGAACTATACCATGTCCAATGCTTCGTCTGTTATTGTTTGGAAAGTAATTGTTGTTATTACATGACCCGAAAAAAATTATTTTGTGCCACATCAGTAGATGCACGGACATCACAACAGGCATGCCGACTGGATAAACATTTGAACCTTGCTATTATGAAGGAAATTTTGTATTGACAACAGTTTTAGATAGCAGGAGATGCCTAGCCTGCTCTGCCTCTGCTGGCTTATTTCTGGCTTCTTCCATCTCTTCTTTGGCTTGGGTGAAGAGAGCATCTAATTGCTCTTTTCGCTTCTTCCTGAACTCAGCTACATTCTCAAGGGCTGCTGCACACTTTCTTTCAGCCTTTACTAGAGCCATGAGGACACGAACAGCTGATGACTCCACCTGGCTTGTGTGTAATCTAGCATCATCTGGGAATTTGCACCTTGTGTCTAATCCAGCATCATTAGGGAACTGGCACCTTGTGTGTAATCCAGCCTCATTTTGGAAAGATGATCTCGAGGTTGACCATACTTCCCTCCTCGCAGGAACTGCATCCTGACATGAAGTTACTTCTTTTTTAGATCAATACTCAGAGCAACCCAGATCCATTTAGTAGAAGCCAGATAAACAGGACATGCAGAAGTGAATTCAAAAGGAAAAATATAAAAACAAACTACAAGGTGAGAACACCCACTTCCTACATCAAGCTAAAAATGAAAGCATTAGGACGATTAAGACTCTTCTTATTACACATCGAAGAACACGAGGCTAAGAGAAACAGAAACTACAACATATACACATAGAAGATCATGAGGCTAAACGAAAGTAATTGAAAGGGTGTTACTTACCAAAGCTCGTTTTACAGGTTCGGTGCAACTCCTCTTTAACTTGCCACGCTCCTTGAAGATGTCCCCAATATCCCGTGTTTGTTCTTCATTGCTCCTCTGCATGTTCGCACTCGTGGTTTTAAAATCTCAACGGCAAGAAAAATATACTACTAGTAATACTCACGCATCTTGTGGGCAACATTAAAGCACTCGTCTGCCATGTTAGAGCATCTCCAACAGAAGCGCCATGTGTGGCGCTTTAAAAAAGTGTTTACAGTGCTGAGATCGAGAAGTAGAGATAGAGAGTAGAGACTAGAGAGTAGAGGATAGTTCTCAGCATAGATATAGCATAGATAGATAAAAAATAGATAGTTCAACTACTCCTCTTCATCCGACTCCTCCTCGGTGATGTCCTCCTCCGACGTCTCAATGTAGGCGTGAAGATACCGATCGTCGTCGGATTCCCAGGGCGACACTGCTCCCAGCCTCATGTTGAATTGAGCGTCCGCTTTTTGCATACACTTGTCCTCACGATAGGCGGCTCGCTCCGCCCTCCTCTTCTCCCTCTCCGCCCTCCTTTGCGCGTAGAACTCGCGCTCGTTTATGATGTCCTACAAGAAGCGTTGGCGCAACAGCGCCATGGCTTCCTCGTCCATCTCAGCGATGCCGAAACGGTCCTCCCGCCTCCGGTTGTCGCGACGATCCTCGTCGGTGATAAGCCGTGGCAGAGGCGCGAGCTCCTGCGCCCGCTCCCGCGTCGACACGTTGGGGAAGTTCAATGTTCTATGAGGCCACCGGAGGCGCCACGTCGCTGCATCGTACGCGCGGGTAGCCTCGTTGGCGGTGTCGAAATTGCCGAGGCCGAGGCGCATCCAGTGGAACCGGATCTCGGCGGAGAAGCCGCCGGAGGGGCGCGCGCGGATGCCGCGGTATCCCCAAGTTTCCCGGCGACGCGGCGGCATGGTGGCGCGGCAGCGGCGAGGGGAGAAAGAGCGGGGGCAAGGCACAGAGTGGGGAGAGAGCGGTGGCAAGGCACAGAGCTGTTGGAGGGCGTTGGATTTTATAAAGCGCGCCGGACGCCGCGCGCCAAAACTAACGCGCGCCCGGCCGATTTTTCCCGCACGCGCGATCCTTTCCCGACATACCTGCTATCTCTACTCTCTTCTCTACTGTTATATTTATTTTATATTTAATATTTATCTCTACTTCTCTACTCTCTACTCTTTTTTTTCTTTTAAAAAACAGAGTTGGTGATGATGGTGTGCCTGCCATCCTGCAATATAGGCCGTCCGATTTATATCCGACGGATATGAAGGAAACTATGGCAATTTTGCAGAAAGATACCCACTCCCCTCTCCAGATTTGCAAATAAGGCCTTCCCTCGTTTATCCATTTCTCCCACAAGATAAACTACTCATACAAATGCATCTTGATGCGTGCAACGCATGGGCTTCTTCCTAGTTCTAAAAAACTTTTCATCATTTGCCACACTACTGGTTGCAGATGAAGAACCTACCCAAGCACAGCGCGATACAGGAGCAACGCACAATTACAAGCTGATATTCTGTTGGACAATGGAGGCTATAACCAATTACTTTTACGGGAACAATAGCAACCAAGAAATTTGAAGGGTAGGTATGAACAAAATTGGAACTGCACATGTACTGCTAAGTGATTCAATACACACATTACCAATCGAGGAGGAGAACGATGGTCGCGGCGGCCACTCTGTATCATGGTCGGCAACGGGAGTCAATTCATTTTCCACGACGGTGGTGCTTCTGTGCTTGGCGTCGGCTTCTGGGAAGCAGATCCGAGACCGTGTAAGACAGTGCCGGGTATGGTGGACCGGCTCCAGTGCGGCGTACGAGGTCGTCGACGAGGCTGATGCGCTGCGGTGGACGAGTGTGCCGATGTAGAAGGGGAGGAGCACGAAGGCTGCAGTGCTGTGGAGAATTCTATTTTGCGGTGGGTATAGAAAATGGGGAGTATTCATGTGTACTACTCTGGGTGCCGGGGTGGGGTTGGCCGGGTAGGGTGAACCTGAAGTTACGAAAACAGCCCCCTACCAAGCGTCATCCGTAGGCCTGTTCCGAAGGCTACGATGGTAACTTTGCACTGCTCGAATCAGGGTCGTGGGAGATATCCCCGCCAACCTCAAAATTTTGTGACACTGAACTCCCCGTGTGGCATGCTGGGTGATTGGGCTAAGCAACTAGTGAGTAGTACTAGTAACTACTAGTACTCCCTCCGTTTTTATTAACTTTGCATATTAGGTTTGACCAAGTTAAACTTCCTAAAGTTTGACCAAGTTTATAGAAAAATATAAACATTTACCATAACAAATATGTATGATGTGAAACTAATGGTATTTACTTTTTACTGTATTGTATATGTTAATATTTTTTGTTATAAACTTTCTGAGAGTTCACAAAACTTGACTTTGACCAATGCTAATACGCGGACTTAAATAAAAACGGAGGGAGTACACATTTGTTTTCTTAGTTTGTACTGAATTAATCATTTGTTGTAATTATGAAATAAATATATTAGGCTACTGACTTCGAATGTAATGGTCTATACAATTCAATTGTTGCAATCATTGTTGAATTCCAAGATGTATACGGGGTCTATAGTACTTCACAATATGCTCAAACTCACACAATCCCAGTCAAATGAGAATCTAAATGCATTTCATAGCTATTACTTTGTAGGATGCAACAAAACCAACCATAACTCTACATCATCCATTATAAAAGCAACATTTTGAACACATCCCAATGTGGGAATGAAACGTGTAGAGAGAGCTTGCGAAGATGGAGCAGATAGGGTGGGAAAGATTGTATGTATGTGGACGAGAGAGTAGGAGACAAACCTAACAAGACAGAGAGAGATAAACAGAGAAAGATAGAGGAAGAAGTTAGGTCTGTGAGAAAGATGGAGACATGTAATATACGTGAGATGCGTGTGCATCGGGATTCTGTACACGTGGAAGGAGAAGAGACAACAGGTCTGATGAGAGAGCTGGAAAAACATGGACGAGAGGGGAAGGATCTCGTGGGTTGAGGGATTGATCATTTTGTGCGGGGGAGAGAGGGATTGGTAATTTTGTGCGGGAGAGGGGGGGGGGAGGAGTCAGTCAGCCGTCGTCACATCATCCTGCTTCCAAATGGCCCCGCATTCTCTAGTGCAGTGTGGTCGCCGTCTTCGATCTCCTCGATGCCCTGTTTGAAGATTGAGGTGTTGTGCATGCTGGGGTGCAGAGAAGCACAAGCGAGAGTGGTGGCCATATAAACTTGGATGGGGATGAATTGTGTGCTCGGGGGAGGGTGTGTGTGTGTGTGTGTGTGGGTGTGTGGGTGTGTCAGATATTGAGAGAAATCAAACCTATGGAGAGAAATGTGTGTGTATGTGACGGAAAGCTACATGCTAAATAGGGTTTTCACGAAGAGATTGTGTGTGCGAGATAGAGAGCGATGTGCGGGCCTTGAGGTGGGCAGGGGCCGGGTGAGGGTGTCAAAATGTGTGCGTTGATGCATGTGTTACATGCGATCGTGCGAGGGACGGACGAATCGAGAGAGATGGTTGTTGTGTTACGGATGCTCCCCCCTCTCTCTCTCTCTCCCTCTCTCTCTCTCTCTTTCTCTCTCTCTCTCTCTCACACACAAGTAAAATAGAAGACCGTTCTCTCATGTATACACAACGTATCGGCATCTGTCTATGTCTCACTCATGCATGATCATTTGCACATTCACACCTCTCTACGTATCTGTCACACGCACACCGTCTCCACATTGCCCTTCCGCCACAACACACATATGGACACATACACACGTTCTCTCTCAGTCACACTCACAAAATCAGTATTAAAAAAAACTAGGGCGCACCTAAAATGTCCAAATCAAAATAAACACGAACTGGAGCTAAATTAAAATATATGGAAATATTGTAGCGTCAAGAACTTTTCCAGGAAAAAAAAGTTGAGTAATATTCGGGGATTTTTTTCACACACACAAAAAGGTTCGGTGGTTGTCCTTCGAGTGCGACACGGTGGCACCGTTCGATCGACCACGCGGCTGCGGTTCACACGCTTGCACAGGATTCCGTATCGTGGCTGTGGTAACTAATGTAAGTGCTGCCTCAGTCTAATGTTTACCTGTACTAGTATGGTTTTCTTTTAAGTTTGACCAACCCTATATAAAACTAAACTAAGCTCCCATACGCGCACTCATCAATATGCCGCCGCCGTTGCGCATGCCGGCACCCGCTTGCTCCAGCCAAAAATTTCTCGCCCATCACCGTTGTGTCGCCGCCATCCCTGTGCCATGAATCCGAAGGCTCGCCCGCTCACGTCGTCTGCAGTCCCTGCTCGCGATGCCGCCACGCTGCCAAGCACACGAGCAGCTGGTGGAGCCGCATCTATGCACGCAGCATACGAGGAGGAGGACGAGCGCGTGCTCCAGCACGCCGGCGAGGAGGAACTAGCGTGTCATTGTCGTCTCCGCCCGCGCAAAGGAGGCGCGCATGGTGGCTGTCATGGCGGAAGCCGGTCACGCCCGCGCGGAGCGCGCAAACCGGGTGCAGACGCGGAATCTACCTTCGAGACCTTGAATGCCACATGGATCCTACAATCCGAAGGAGCAATTTGGGTCAGTCGACTCTTGTGAGCCGTTGGATGCAACATGGATGGCTAGAAGGGCTTCTTCAACCTCCAAAACTGACGCACTGTTCATCTTCTCAGCCCGCCACATGCCCAACCACCTGCCGCCGCCGCCCCGCCTTCCCCTGAACCGCCTGCCACCGCCATGCTCCCCCACCCCCGCCATCCGTTTAACCCCGGTCACGATCCATTTTTTCCGGCGAACTGCATTCCACACCCAACACTCATAAGATAGATCATGGGCACCCTGCCACCCTAATATAGATATTGGTGTAGCTTCTCTGCTGTCTTCTTCCTTCGCTCCATCGAACTTCTTTCACAAATCGACTGACCCAAATTATACTACTAGTACGAACGTATTAAGTACAGTAGGAACACGAAGATACGAGCAGTAGTACCAACTGCAAGAAGAACAGTAGTAAGACATAGTACTACTACTACTATACGTACTAAAGAGTTCAAATAACGAGAAAGAACATAAAGTTAAAATAATGAGAAAGAACATAAACATAGTTCTGCTGGGGGCTCAGCACAACACACCCCTGAAATATAACTAAGAAACTAGTCCGCTTGACACTACAGTAGAACCAGCATGAGCGACGGCACTGCCACCTTACTCGGAGTCCGAGTCCGAGTCCACGTCCTCGACTTCGTCCTCGTCCCTCTTCCTCTTCCTCTTCGCCGACGCTTCTTTGCTTGAACCAGACACTGGGCTCTGCTTCTTCATCCAACCCTAGTACATATTTAAACAAAGGTAGGCATCCATTGCTGCGTAAAGGATGTGATCTTCATCTAATGTCTTTGACTCCCACGCATGATGAAACTCGTGGTGAGGTTTCTTCAGTTTAGCATACGAAGGATCAATCATGGCTGCTGCCAGGGTCAGCATTGAAGGCTAAGAGGAGGACACCAGGCTTGCCTTCTGGGGATCAAAGGGCTGGCCTACAATAAGGCATATCCGACCCAGGACATCCTTGTCATTCCTAAAGTCTATAGTAACGATTTTCACTCTTTCGTCCTTGAGGAAGTTCTTAAAATCCTGGCACTCAACGTCGGCATGGCATATGTGGTAGACCAAGCACACGTTATGTACACAAACCTAGATCACGGTGGGCTTCTTCTTCTCTGCCTCCTTTAGAATCTTCTCTCTTTCCAGGACTGTGGTGTACTCAACACCTAGCCCAGCGACCCACTCATCCTTTGAACTATTGAACATGCGTAGGAAGCGAGCAAGGCATGCTTTCACCATCGCGGATCCACGTGTGTAGATGACGATGAACTCATCGCCGATGATGGCTCTAACCTGGTACTCAGCGGCGACCATGGAGAATTGGGAGGCCATGGATTTTGGAGGAGGGTTAGGAGAAGTTGAACTAGTGTAATGTGAAAGGACGGGGCGGTTGGGAGCGAACTGTTGTAAGGTGGTAGTAGTAGAAGACGGGGACGAGTAGGGCGTGCGAACGGCATGGGGTTGTTGGCTTGCCCGGTGGATAAACTGCTGCAATCCCCCAAAGAGTTCTCGAGGACTATGCGGGACCCGCTAGATGTCATGTCTACTAGACCCATATCGTAGGCTTGACGGTATAGCTTTTGCCTGTTCGCACGCCATGCCGGCGCGTGGATGTAACTTCACTTAATTCCGTCAACCGTCGCGCCTCCCACGACCTTCGCCTCCCTCGCACGGTCGCGCCCTTTGAGACTTCGACCAGCTATAAATGAGCAATTTTTTTGCCTAGTCCGCATGCATCATACTCCCTCTGGTCCTTTTTACTTCAGTCAACCGTTTGCAAAGTGTTTGACCAAATTTATACTAAAAATATTAATATCTACAATCCTAATTATAATGAGTATAAGAACTACGTTTCATAATGAGTATAAAAATATTGATTTGACATTGTGAATGTTGATACAATTTTCTAGAAGTTTGGTCAAAGTAGAGGTACATTGACTTCAGACAAAACTTAAATGCACAATGCAGAGTAGTTCCTCCGTCTAGGTGCGTGCCATGTCCTATCTAGTCATCACAACAAGGTTAGCTATTAGAGTACTACTACCTCCCTTCTACTTTAAAGGGCTCGATTCAAAAATTTCACATACTCTTACCAAGATAGAGGCGGTGGAATAGTTTTTGAAGTATGCAAAAGTACTCAACTAATGCTGTCGTTCTTCACAAAAAATGTGTTTACCAATGCATTATCGCATTGCATGCATGCATGAACACTAGTTTTACTCTAACTCCCCTCTCTTCTTTAATTCTTTGCCACATCAGCATGTTTGCTATTCCCGTGTGCATGATACCAGCTAAGATACCACCATTATGGCCAGCCTTAATCATCGCATGCAATAATTTAGTGCACCTTGAAATATGAACATGTGTGGGGAGTGTATGTTTTTAATGACTTGAGACTATACCTAGCCCGGCATGCAAGTTGACTTATTATGCACCGTTCCCCATACCTACAGGAAGCCCGTTCATCTCCAAATCTTTTCCTCTCCATGTGTGAAAACAATATGCCTGCTTGACTCTCCTGCTCCCTCCGGCAGTCCCATCACTCCACCCCGTGTGGAAAAAATATGCATGCATGACTCTCCTCCCCCCGCGCTTGTCCAATCCGTTGTGACTAGCAATATTTCCACCCCTTCCCTCCCCCGTAATTTACTCCAACAAATATGCCCACGTAGTTGTTACGTTAATCATGCACCATATCTTACGGGATGCTACTTCAGTTACTTAACTGCAGGTGCATTGGGTCACTGACATATGGGCCCAATAGGGGTCTGGCCGACATGTCAGTGACGCAACTGGACCTACAGTTAAGTCAGTGCAGCTCAGTCCATATCTTACGTAGGTGTGCCATTGCTCGCTATAAATACTCCGCCTCCCACGACATTCGGAAGAACGCTCACGTTCATCGCTATCTCCTCCCCTCCCTCTCATGTCGACCACCATGGGATCGCCCCTCCGAAGCCCTAGGCACCCCTCGCTGCAACGCGCGGACGGTCATGCATCGCTGTTCCGTTCCTTGCCGCCACTAGTCGAGGAGGACGCCTCTGCGTTCCGCTCCTCGCCGCGACACATCGAGGTGGACGCGTCGGTGTTCCCAATCTCGCCAGCACGCGCGTCGGAGGACGCGTCGGCTCCCCGCTACGAGGAGAACGCCGCGCCGCCCGCCGAGCCCCCTAGCCTTGAGGAGCTTTGGAAAGAAATGGATGTCGCCTTGTGGGAGGCTTTGCCTCTGGCAGAGCACGCCAAAATAGAGGCAGAGAAGAAGGCCGAGGAAGAGAAGCGCGCCGCGGGACAAGCTGCCTGGTAGGCCTATGTCGCGTCCGAGAGAGCCAGGCAATTCGCTCTGTGGCAGAAGGCTCATGCGAGGGCCGTGAGGGTGGCGGAGGAAGCCCATGCCAAAGCCCTGAGTGCAGTCGCGCCCAAGCGCCTCATCTATGCTTGGCGGTACATGGACTGGGTGCACGCTTCCAGCGAGGAGGAGTACCTGTTGGCGCCGGATCACCACACCGGTGAGATCGCGCTCGCCTGCCGGCAAGCCACCAATCAGCACCTCGCGAGTTGCGCGGCTGAGGAAGAGGCGTTGTGTCGGCACGCTGGGAAACGGACGCGCAGCAGGGAACTCGTGGTGCGCCGCAAGTGCTCCTGCGAGCGCCATGGCTTTTAGTAGGAGTATAATTTAGTTTCGTAAGGCGTTCTCATTAGTTTTGGGGCGCAATTGATAAATCCCGAACGTTCAGGAATTATTAGCGTCCTTAATTAAGTATGTAAAAGGGAAAGTTTGGAAACCTTGTGTATCGGTACAAATTTTGTAAGTACGTGCATATAGCACAAACTTTACTACTCCTATATACTATCGCACTACACGTCTCTCTCTATATATGCTTGCAGACTGTGCTGCTCCCTCTATCCAAGTGAATAAGTCATCTTTGGTTGTGCACCGTGACCAAGAAGGAGGGAAGACTTATACACCTAGGCGGAGGGAGTACTACTATTACTTATGTACGTGCAAATGCACGTTTTAACATTACGATGCGGTTTTTGTAAAGGTAGAAAAACAACACTAGTCAAGCTTGTGAAACGATTCAATGCAAAACAAATGCAAAAATGCTCGTTTGATTGTTTACTTTTAGCTTCCTTCTCTGTGGTTATTTCTCTGTCATACTTTGTACGGAGTATCTCACTGGTCCGAAAGGCATGCAAATTCCCAAACCGCTTCCTACACCCTGTATCGAATTTTTTGCCTAACAAGTTGTGCCGTGCAATTGGAATTCCAACTTGAGTACTACTACTAGTAGGAGTACCAGGGGCTAGGTCTTTTAGGCTTCTAGATTAGTAATCCCATCACTACTAACTCTGTCCTAGTTTATTGGTCCCCATTGTAATCTGTGTCAAATTTTGATCATAAATTTAACTAATGAAATGTTAGTGCATGTCACATGCACTAACATTTTATCAGTTAAATCTTTGGTCAAAATTTAGCACAAATTACAATGGTGACGAATAAACCAGGACGGAGGTACTAGTAGTAGTTTTGAGGCCCAAATAAATGAGTGAGGTGCCTTAGGGGTGATAACCCACAAATATAGGGGATCGCAATAGTTTTCGAGCGTAGAGTATTCAACC
Organism: Aegilops tauschii subsp. strangulata; assembly: GCF_002575655.3. NCBI lineage: Eukaryota > Viridiplantae > Streptophyta > Magnoliopsida > Poales > Poaceae > Aegilops > Aegilops tauschii. The sequence goes on along the minus strand of NC_053038.3, from coordinate 176,305,626 downwards.
CAAATTTATTAATTCGACACAAGGGGAGCCGAAGAATATTCTCAAGTATTAGGAGTTGAGTTGTCAATTCAACCACACCTGGATAACTTAGTATCTGCGGCAGAGTATTTAGTAGCAAAATAGTATGGAAGTAACGGTAACGGTGGCAAAAGTAAAAGTAGCAGTTTTGTAGTAATTGTAACAGTGGCAACGGAAAAGTAACTAAGCGAAGAACAATATGTGAAAAGCTCGTTGGCATTGGATCAATGATGGATAATTATGTCGGATGTGATTCCTCATGCAATAGTTATAACATAGGGTGACACAGAACTAGCTCCAGTTCATCAATGTAATGTAGGCATGTATTCCGAATATAGTCATACGTGCTTATGGAAAAGAACTTGCATGACATCTTTTGTGCTACCCTCCCGTGGCAGCGGGGTCCTATTGGAAACTAAGGGATATTAAGGCCTCCTTTTAATAGAGTACCGGACCAAAGCATTAACACTTAGTGAATACACGAACTCCTCAAACTACGGTTATCACCGGTAAGTATCCCGATTATTGTCACTTCGGGGTTAACGTATCATAACACATAATAGGTGACTATAGACTTGCAAGATAGGATCAAGAACTCACATATATTCATGAAAACACAATAGGTTCAGATCTGAAATCATGGCACTCGGGCCCTAGTGACAAGCATTAAGCATAGCAAAGTCATCGCAACATCAATCTCAGAACATAATGGATACTAGGGATCAAACCATAACAAAACTAACTCGATTACATGGTAAATCTCATCCAACCCATCATCGTCCAGCAAGCCTACGATGGAATTACTCACGCACGGCGGTGAGCATCATGAAATCGGTGATGGAGGAAGGTTGGTGATGACGACGGCTGCGGATTCCCCTGTCCGGAGCCCCGAACGGACTCCAGATCAGCCCTCCCGAGAGAGATTAGGGCTTGACGGCGGCTCCATATCGTGAAACGCGATGAATCTTTCTCTCTGATTTTTTTCTCCCCGAACGTGAATATATAGAGTTGGAGTTGACGTCGGTGGAGCTCCAGGGGGCCCACGAGGCAGGGGGCGCGCCCAGGGGGTAGGCGTGCCCCCCACCCTCGTGGATAGGGTGTGGCCCCCCTGGTCTTGATTCTTTCGCCAGTATTTTTTATATATTCGAAAAATATTCTCCGTGAAGTTTCAGGTCATTCCGAGAACTTTTATTTCTGCACAAAACTAACACCATGGTAATTCTGCTTAAAACAGCGTCAGTCCGGGTTAGTTCCATTCAATTCATGCAAGTTAGAGTCCAAAACAAGGGCAAAAGTGTTTGGAAAAGTAGATACGATGGAGACGTATCAACTCCCCCAAGCTTAAACCTTTGCTTGTCCTCAAGCAATTCAGTTGACAAACTGAAAGTGATAAAGAAAAAGTTTTACAAACTCTGTTTGCTCTTGTTAGTGCAAATATGTAAAGCCAGCATTCAAGTTTTCAGCAAAGATTATGAACTAATCATATTCACAATAACATTTAGGTCTCATGTTTACTCATATCAATGGAATAATCAACTAGCGAGAAATAATAATAAATCTCGGATGACAACAGTTTCTCAAAACAATCATAATATGATATAACAAGATGGTATCTCGCTAGCCCTTTCTGAGACCGCAAAACATAAATGCAGAGCACCACTGAAGATCAAGGACTGACTAAACATTATAATTCATGGTAAAAGAGATCCAGTCATAGTCATACTCACTATAAATTTATAGTAATGGATGCAAATGACAGCGGTGCTCTCCAACTGGTGCTTTTTAATAAGAGGATGATGACTCAACATAAAAGTAAATAGATAGGCCCTTCGCAAAGGGAAGCAGGGATTTGTAGAGGTGCCAGAGCTCGGTTTTAAAGCAGAGATAAATAATATTTTGAGTGGCATACTTTCATTGTCAACATAACAACCGAGAGATCTTGATATCTTCCATGCTACACACATTATAGGCGGTTCCCAGACGGAATGGTAAAGTTTATACTACCCCACTACCAACAAGCATCAATCCATGGCTGGCCCGAAACAACGGGTGCCTCCAACTAACAACAGTCCTGGGGGAGTTTTGTTTGCAATTATTTTGATTTGATTTGAGCATGGGACTGGGCATCCCGGTGACCAGCCATTTTCTCGTGAGTGAGGAGCGGAGTTCACTCCTCTTGAGAATAACCCACCTAGCATGGGAGACATAGCCCTAGTTGATACATGAGCTATTCGAGCATACAAAACAGAATTTCATTTGAAGGTTTAGAGTATGGCACATACAAATTTACTTGGAACGGCAGGTAGATACCGCATATAGGAAGGTATGGTGGACTCATATGGAATAAATTTGGGGTTTATGGAAGTGGATGCACAAGCAGTATTCCCGCTTAGTACAAGTGAAGGCTAGAAAAAGACTGGGAAGCGACCAACTAGAGAGCGACAATAGTCATGAACATGCATTAAAATTAATAAACATTGAGTGCAAGCATGAGTAGCATATAATCCACCATGAACATAAATATCGTGAAGGCTATGTTGATTTTGTTTCAACTACATGCGTGAACATGTGCCAAGTGAAGCCACTTGAATCATTCAAAGGAGGATACGACCCTATCATACCACATCACAACCATTTTAATAGCATGTTGGCATGCAAGGTAAACCCTTATAAACTCCTAGCTAATTAAGCATGGCATAAGCAACTATAATCTCTAATTGTCATTGCAAACATGTTTCATTCATAAAAGGCTGAATCAGGAACGATGAACTAATCATATTTACAAAAACAAGAGAGGTCAAGTTCATACCAGCTTCTCTCATCTCAATCAGTCCATCATATATCGTCATTATTTCCTTTCACTTGCATGACCGAACGGTGTGGATAATAATAATAGTGCACGTGCATTGGACTAAGCTGGAATCTGCAAGCATTTAATACACAGGAGAAGACAAGGTAATATGGACTCTTGGTTAAATCAACAATAATGCATATGAGAGCCACACAACATTTTCATTATGGTCTTCTCCTCTCGACCCCCAAAGAAAAGAAAGGTAATAAAACTATTTACACGGGAAAGCTCCCAACAAGCAAAAGAAGAATGAGAAATCTTTTTGGGTTTTCTTTTTAATTACTACTACCAGCATGGAAAGTAAACTAGCTAAAAGCTATAACTATTTTTTGGTTTTCCTAAGGTTTTTTCAAACACACAAGAAGAAAGAGAGAAAAAGGAAAATAAACTAGCATGGATAGTACAATGAAAGAGTATGAGCACCGACAACTGGCATGAGTGTGTGAACATGAATGTAATGTCGGTGGGAAATACGTACTCCCCCAAGCTTAGGCTTTTGGCCTAAGTTGGTCTATGCCCATGGATCACAGTGGTCCTGTCCAGTGTACTAAGGAGGATCCTCTGGGTGCCACTGGTTGGCAATCTCCTCCGGATCCCACTAATAAACAGACTGTCGATAAGGGTCCAGGGGTGGCTCCGGCTCAGGCTCTGGAACTGGTGTCAGGATCAAATATGCATGAACGGCCTCCGGCAACACAAGGTACATGCTTGAAAATATGTTAAACAAAGACGGAGCAGGCAAGGTAATAATCTCATAGTAGTTTTTGTCAGATATCAATCTATATTTAAGCATCTTATTCTTATCCTTACCAATAAAATCATGTGCTACCATACTCTTATAATCTAGAAAAATAGGAGGCAGCAACTGTTCCTCTTTCTCATAATGCCTAATAGGTATGTTAAAGTGTGAAGCAAGGCGCGAAGCAAACATGCCTCCAAAGATGGGACCCTTTGTGCGGTTCAGATTTAACCGTCTAGCATCAATAGCGCCTAAACTGAAAGTGGTATCACGAAACAAAGCATGGCGTAAAATAACAATATCAGGAGCACTGAGATTTCCACTGTTCCCGCGACCAATTAAACATCTACTAGCAAATATTGCAAAGTAACGTAGAATAGGAAAATGTATGCTAGTGATTCTTGCATAGGAAACTTTCCTCGTTTCCCCTACAGCAATCATATCAATAAACCCTTCCACATCATTACGATGTGGTTCCTCTATGCTGCCCGCAAAGGGTATCTTATAGACCCGGCATAAATCATATAGTGACATCTCCTTAACCTCACCATATAAATGAAATTCCATCGAAGGTGGTGATTTCTTAGCATGAAAATAAAATTTTTGCACGAAAATATTAGTGAGGAGGAGATACTGTTCGCGCTGGTCGCGGAGGAAGTCGATGAGGCCCGCATTCTCAGCCAAATAATAAAAGTCATCATGAATCCCGGCTGCTCTCAAGAACTCCTCACAAGGCCATTCGCACGGCCGAACCTCTGCAGTGCGAGGGAGATTATATTTGGGCTTCTTATTCTCTTCACTTTGCTTATCCTTTGAGCTTCGGCACGAAGAGCCCCTCAACAATCTCTTCATCATTTTCTGAAAATTTCTGTAATTTTTAGTAACTCAAAATAAAAGTGAACCAAACTCAACAAGATTAATAGAAACTACCCCCACAAGTGCCTAGAGGCTATATCATGCATTAGAACTACTTGGGACCATATAAATTTGACATGCAAGCTCAAGAACAGGGTCACCTAATGTAACGCCCACGATGCGGCTATATCTCCCACGTGTCGAGGCACGACTTGGAGGCATAACCGCATGGTGGTTTTGTCGCAAGAAGGGTCATCTTCACACAATCCCATGTAATGAACAAGAATGGGATAAAGAGTTGGCTTACAATCGCCACTTCACACAATACATAAATTAAACATACATCATTCAGAGTACACACAAGGTCCGACTACGGAACCAAAATAAAAGAAGACAACCCCAAATGCTAGATCCCCGATCGTCCCAACTGGGCTCCACTACTGATCATCAGGAAAAGAAACATAGTAACGACCAAGTCCTCGTCAAACTCCCACTTGAGTTTGGTAGCATCACTGCACTGGTATCCTCGGCACCTGCAACTGTTTTGGTAGAATCTATGAGTCACGAGGACTCAGCAATCTCACACCCGCGAGATCAAGACTATTTAAGCTTATGGGTAGGAAAAGGGTAATGAGGTGGAGCTGCAGCAAGCACTAAGAAAATATGGTGGCTATCATACGCAAATAAGAGCGAGAAGAGAAGCGACGCAACGGGCGAGAAGCTAGAAGTGATCCTGACACTACTTACGTCCATACATAACCCAAACCGTGTTCACTTCCCGGACTCCGCCGAAAAGAGACCATCACGGCTACACACGCGGTTGATGCATTTTAATTAACTCAAGTGTGAGGTTCTCTACAACCGGACATTAACAAATTCCCATCTGCCACATAACCGCGGGCACGGCTCTCAAAAGTTTATACCCTACAGGGGTGTCCCAACTTAGCCCGTCACAAGCTCTCACGGTCAACGAAGGATGTTCCTTGTCCCGGGAAGACCCGATCAGGCTCGGAATCCCGGTTACAAGACGTTTCGACAATGGTAAAACAACACCAGCAAGACCGCCTGACTGTGCCGACAAATCCCGATAGGAGCTGCACATATCTCGTTCTCAGGGCCCACCGGATGAGACAGGCTACGAGTAAAACCAGACTTCGAGTTTCCCCGACGTGGCCCCGCAGGTGGCTCGGTTCGTACCAACACTCAGAGGAGGACTGGCCCCCAGGGGGGGCTAAAATAAAGATGACCCTCGGGCTCGCGAAAACCCAAGGGAAAGGTATAGGTGGTAGGTAGTCAAAAGGTAAAACCAAGGTTGGGCCTTGCTGGAGAAGTTTTATTCAAAGCAAACTGTCAAGGGGTTCCCATAACACCCAACCGCGTAAGGAACGCAAAATCAAGGAACATAACACCGGTATGACGGAAACTAGGGCGGCAAGAGTGGAACAAAACACCAGGCATAAGGCTGAGCCTTCCACCCTTTACCAAGTATATAGATGCATTAATTAAATAAGAGAAATTGTGATATCCCAAAATATCCATGTTCCAACATGGAACAAACTTCATCTTCACCTGCAACTAGCAACGCTATAAGAGGGGCTGAGCAAAAGCGGTAACATAGCCAAACAACGGTTTGCTAGGAAAGGCGGGTTAGAGGCTTGACATGGCAATATGGGAGGCATGATATAGCAAGTGGTAGGTAGCGCGGCATAGCAATAGAGCGAACAACTAGCAAGCAAATATAGAAGTGATTTCGAGGGTATGGTCATCTTGCCCGAGATTCCGCAAGGAAGAAGAAGGAGTCCATGAAGAAGACAAACAGACGTAGTCGAACGAATCCTCACAATCGCAACGTAACCGGAACTATCAAGGAGAAGCGCAACCGGAAAGAAGCAAGCAACATAGTAAACAATCATCACATAAACATGGCATGATGCACAATCAAGTACGATGCATGTCCGATTTAATGAGCATGGCATGGCAAAGTGCACCAACAATACTACAAATTAAGTGGAGCTCAATATGCAACGAGTTTCATATTGACGAGACACCACATCACTTATTTAGTTCACTTTTGTTCATGTAACCAACAATATTAAATGTTTTTAAACATAGCAAGGGTTGAAGCATAATAAAACTACCTATCTAGGCAATTTAAATGTGGCCGGAAACAACAAACAACAATTCTGGAAAATCCTCATATGCATATTTCGAATTTGCTACTGTTCTGCCCTAAACCATATTTTAGAGTTGTTCAACATGCAAGATGAGCGCACCATGTTAAACTAGGCATTTTCCCACCCCATTTACATATAAAGTTTATTAAATTCGGTGATACGGTTATTTAGTTATGAAATAAACCATTTTAACATGGCATTTAAGCAAAATTAAACAAACAACAAGTTTAAGCATTTTTAACATGGACGAAAGTCACATATTATGAAACTAGATAAAATTCTAAGCATTTTTCATATTAAAATCATTTTAAACTGATGCATGGATAATTAGTTATTACATGCATGAACATGAGGGGTTTTTCTATAAAACTGCACTCTCTGGAATAATTTGACAAAATCGCAGAACGAAAAAAAAAGACATGGGATGAATCTGATGCACTGCTGGGCTGAACAGAGAGGAAAAACAAAGGATCTGGTGCACTGCTGGGCTGATCTCCCACGTGTTGAGGCACGACTTGGAGGCATAACCGCATGGTGGTTTTGTCGCAAGAAGGGTCATCTTCACACAATCCCATGTAATGAACAAGAATGGGATAAAGAGTTGGCTTACAATCACCACTTCACACAATACATAAATTAAACATAGATCATTCAGAGTACACACAAGGTCCGACTACGGAACCAAAATAAAAGAAGACAACCCCAAATGCTAGATCCCTGATCGTCCCAACTCTTCTCCACTACTGATCATCAGGAAAAGAAACATAGTAACGACCAAGTCCTCGTCAAACTCCCACTTGAGTTCGGTAGCATCACTGCACTGGTATCCTCGGCACCTGCAACTGATTTGGTAGAATCTATGAGTCACGAGGACTCAGCAATCTCACACCCGCGAGATCAAGACTATTTAAGCTTATGGGTTGGAAAAGGCTAATGAGGTGGAGCTGCAGCAAGCACTAAGAAAATATGGTTGCTATCATATGCAAATAAGAGCGAGAAGAGAAGCGACGCAACGGGCGAGAAGCTAGAAGTGATCCTGACACTACTTACGTCCATACATAACCCAAACCGTGTTCACTTCCCGGACTCCGCCGCGAAGAGACCATCTGCCACATAACCGCGGGCACGACTCTCAAAAGTTTATACCCTACAGGGGTGTCCCAACTTAGCCCATCACAAGCTCTCACGGTCAACGAAGGATGTTCCTTCTCCCGGGAAGACCCGATCAGGCTCGGAATCCCGGTTACAAGACGTTTCGACAATGATAAAACAAGACCAGCAAGACCGCCCTACTGTGTCGACAAATCCCGATAGGAGCTGCACATATCTCGTTCTCAGGGCACACCGGATGAGACAGGCTACGAGTAAAACCAGACTTCGAGTTTCCCTAACATGGCCCCCGCAGGTGGCTCGGTTCGGACCAACACTCAGAGGAGCACTGGCCCGGGGGGGGGGGCTAAAATAAATATGACCCTCGGGCTCGCGAAAACCCAAGGGAAAGGTATAGGTGGTAGGTAGTCAAAAGGTAAAACCAAGGTTGGGCCTTGCTGGAGGGGTTTTATTCAAAGCGAACTGTCAAGGGGTTCCCATAACACCCAACCGCGTAAGGAACGCAGAATCAAGGAACATAACACCGGTATGACGGAAACTAGGGCGGCAAGAGTGGAACAAAACACCAGGCATAAGGCTGAGCCTTCCACCCTTTACCAAGTATATAGATGCATTAATTAAATAAGAGAAATTGTGATATCCCAAAATATCCATGTTCCAACATGGAACAAACTTCATCTTCACCTGCAACTAGCAACGCTATAAGAGGGGCTGAGCAAAAGCGGTAACATAGCCAAACAACGGTTTGCTAGGAAAGGCGGGTTAGAGGCTTGACATGGCAATATGGGAGGCATGATATAGCAAGTGGTAGGTAGCGCGGCATAGCAATAGAGCGAACAACTAGCAAGCAAAGATAGAAGTGATTTCGAGGGTATGGTCATCTTGCCTGAGATTCCGCAAGGAAGAAGAAGGAGTCCATGAAGAAGACAAACGGACGTAGTCGAACGAATCCTCACAATCGCAATGTAACCGGAACTATCAAGGAGAAGCGCAACCGGAAAGAAGCAAGCAACATAGTAAACAATCATCACATAAACATGGCATGATGCACAATCAAGTATGATGCATGTCCGATTTAATGAGCATGGCATGGCAAAGTGCACCAACAATACTACAAATTAAGTGGAGGTCAATACGCAACGAGTTGCATATTGACGAAACACCACATCACTTATTTAGTTCTCTATTGTTCATGTAACCAACAATATTAAATGTTTTTAAACATAGCAAGGGTTGAAGCATAATAAAACTACCTATCTAGGCAATTTAAACGAGGCCCGAAACAACAAACAACAATTCCGGAAAATCCTCATATGCATATTTCGAATTTGCTACTGTTCTGCCCTAAACCATATTTTAGAGTTGTTCAACATGCAAGATGAGTGCGCCATGTTAAACTAGGCATTTTCCCACCCCATTTACATATAAAGTTTATTAAATTCGGAGATACGGTTATTTAGTTATGAAATAAACCATTTTAACATGGCATTTAAGAAAAATTTAACAAACAGCAAGTTTAAGCATTTTTAACATGGATGAAAGTCACATATTATGAAACTAGATAAAATTCTAAGAATTTTTCATATTTAAATCATTTTAAACCGATGAATGGATAATTAGTTATTACATGCATGAACATGAGGGGTTTTTCTGTAAAACTGCACTCTCTGGAATAATTGGACAAATTCGCAGAACGAAAAAAAAACAAGACATGGGCCGAATGTGGTGCACTGCTGGGCTGAACAGAGAGGAAAAACAAAGGAGGGGCGCTGGGCCGCTCACCATGGGCTGAGGCCCAGTCGGTGAAGGCAGCAGGCTGAGGGGCGGCGCGAGCGAGCTGGGCCTTGGCTGGACCGAACGAGGAGGTTGAGGGGGCGCGGTCAATTCTGGAGTCGGTCAACTTGAGCGCGTGGCTCCTCCTCGAAGCAGAGGAAGCAGGGGCGCGACGGCTTCAGGTGATGTAGGCAGGGGAACTTGGCGGCAGCAGCAGGTCCAGGAGGGGGTCGCCGGGGCTCCGGTGACACGGGAGAGGCGAGGGAGGCCAGAGTTGGGTGGATCCGGGCGAGGAAGTCCTTGGACGGCGTCAGAGAAGTCCGATGGCGGCGGTCGCAGCTCCATGGGGATGGCGCCATGGGTTCCTGTAGGGGAAGAGATGGGGAGGTGAGGGGCATCCAGAGGAAGCAAAGAAAAGAGTAAGGAGGGACATGGCAGGGAGCAGGACGACCTGGCGGGAGGCTCCATTGGCGAGCTCCACGCGGTCGACGGCCGGAGGGAGGCGTGCGTGCGGAGAGACGACGAGGTGACGAGCGGGGGGAGGCGGTTGGCACTCGAACGAGGGGCTCCTGGCTCGAGGATGACGAGGTGTTGCGCGAGGGGAGGAGCGCGTGGCCTCGGGGCCTGGCTGTCGATGCAGAGGAGCGGGACGACGCAGAGGTTGGAGAAGCTCGGGCATGAGCAGGGGATCGAGCCCCTGGCTCTCTCCTGTGGGTGTTTCTATCACTGGTTGGTGGATGGAGGGGATCCAGAGGAGAGCGCCGGTTGGGTAGGTGCGAAGGCGACTGTCTGGTGGCTGAAATCGAGGAGGGGTGGGTGGAAGGACCGGACAGATCCCGAGGAAGGGGGAGACCAGGTGGAGAAGCCAGTGGGTGGCGGTGCGAGGAGGATTGGATCGATTGGACGGGCTAGGGCTAGGGTTAGGGGTTGATCTGTTTAAATATGTATGGAGACGGATCTTGGACCCTCCGATTAGATCGGACGGTCGAGAATAAATAGGTAGGGAGTCCAAATAAGAAAATGGAGATGTTTTATAGATGTTTGGGGATGATCCGGACCCAATGGTCATGACAGCCCGGGTCGGGTTCGGGACAGCTTCGGATGCACGCGAGGGGTTTGAGTATAGTGTAGAGAGGGTCAAACGGTCAGACAAGAGGCACTCAAAAAAATCGGTTGGTCTCGGAACGGTCAACGAAGGCAAGGGGAACGCGGCAACTACGAGCAACTACAAGTATTATGAAAACATGCGGATGCAATGCGAATGATGCGATGATGGATGCAACAAACAAATAAATAACACAACTGGCACGCAAAACAAGGAAGACGTCTGGAGCGTCGGTCTTGGGGCGTTACACCTAAGCAGCAAAAAATTGCAATAAATAAAGCACGAGAACAAAAACTAATTGGACCATTGGAGGAGTAACATACCGAAGAACAATCCCCCAAAGCAGTTTTGTAAGTGGAGCTTTGAGCAAGGAGATCGAAAATGGCAACAAGATGAGCTAGAACTCGTGCTTGAGCTGGTGGGTGATTTTTTCTGGAGGAAGACGAAGTGTGTGGGTGCAGGAATAAGTGGAGGGGGGCCACGAGGGGCCCACGAGGCAGGGAGGCGCGCCCCAGGGATGTGGGCGTGCCCCAGACGCTCGTGGCCAAATGGTGGGTCCCCCTGGTGTATTCTCAGGGCCAGATATTCTTAAATATTCTAGAAAAAATCATATTTCAATTTCAGGGCATTTGGAGAACTTTTATTTTCGGGGTATTTTTTATTGCACGGATAATTCAGAAAACAGACAGAAAATACTATTTTTGCTTTATTTAATCTAAATAAAAGAAAGTAAAAGGAGGGTACAGAAGGTTGTGCTTTCTAACTTCATCCATCTCATGTTCATCAAAAGGAATCCACTAACAAGGTTGATCAAGTCGTGTTAACAAACTCATTCCGAATCGCATGAAACCGGAGAATTTTCGAATAGCACTAGGTTACCTCACGGAGATATGAACATCCCCAACAATAAGAATATCATATTTCTTCTTGACAGTAGGAAGAGGAAATTCAAAACCTCCAATAGTAATCGTTGGAATTTTTCCAATAGAATTGATACTATGGACTTGAGGTTGTTTCCTCGGAAAGTGTACCGTATGCTCACTACCATTAACATGAAAAGTGACATTGCCTTTGTTGCAATCAATAATAGCCCCTGCAGTATTCAAAAAGGGTCTACCAAGGATAATCAACATACTATCGTCCTCAGGAATATCAAGAATAATAAAGTCCGTTAAAATAGTAACGTTTGCAACCACAACAGGCACATCCTCACAAATACCGACAGGTATAGCGGTTGATTTATCGGCCATTTGCAAAGATATTTCAGTAGGTGTCAACTTATTCAAATCAAGTCTACGATATAAAGAGAGAGGCATAACACTAACACCGGCTCCAAGATCACATAAAGCAGTTTTAACATAGTTTCTTTTAATGGAGCAAGGTATAGTTGGTACTCCTGGATCTCCAAGTTTCTTAGGTATTCCACCTTTAAAAGTATAATTAGCAAGCATGGTGGAAATTTCAGCTTCCGGTATCTTTCTTTTATTTGTAACAATTTCTTTCATATACTTAGCAGAAGGATTCATTTTAAGCATATCAGTCAAACGCATACGCAAAAAGATAGGTCTAATCATTTCAGCAAAGCGCTCAAAATCCTCATCATCCTTTTTCTTGGATGGTTTGGGAGGAAAAGGCATGAGTTTCTGAACCCATGGTTCTCTTTATTTACCGTGCTTCCTAGCAATGAAGTCTCTTTTATCATAACGTTGATTCTTTGATTGTGGGTTATCAAGATCAACAGCAGGTTCAATCTCAACATTATTATTATTGCTAGGATGAGCATCATCATGAACATCATCACTAACATTATCACTAGGTTCATGTTCATCACCAAATTGTGTTTCAGCATCAGAAATAGAAATATCATTGGGATTTTCAGGTGTGTCAACAACAGGTTCAATAGAAGCGTGCAAAGTCCTATCATTTTTCTTTTTCTTCTTTTTAGAAGGACTAGGTGCCTCAACATTAGTTCTCTGAGAATCTTGTTCAATTCTTTTAGGGTGGCCCTCGGGATACAAAGGTTCCTGAGTCATTTTACCCCCTCTAGTCATAACTCTAACAGCATTATCATTTTTCCTATTATTTAATTCATTGAGCAAATCATTTTGAGATTTAAGCACTTGTTCTATTTGAGTGGTAACCATAGAAGCATGTTTACTAACGAGTTTAAGTTCACCTTTAACTCTAGACATATAATCACTCAAGTGTTTAATAATATAAGCATTACGTTTCAATTGTCTACCAACATAAGCATTGAAGTTTTCTTGTTTAACAATAAAATTATCAAACTCAACTAAGCATTGGCTAACAGACTTATAACGAGGAATATCACCTTCATCAAATCTATAGAGAGAATTTACATTTACTACCTGTGTCGGGTTATCAAGACCATGTATTTCTTCAATAGGTGGTAAATTCTTAACATCTTTAGCTTTGATACCCTTTTCTTTCATAGATTTATTTGCCTCTTGCATATCTTCAGGACTGAGAAATAGAATACCCCTTTTCTTCGGAGTTGGCTTAGGAGTTGGTTCAGGAAGTGTCCAATTATTTTCATTAGTCAACATATTATTCAATAGCAATTCAGCTCGATCAACTGTTCTTTCCCTGAAAACACAACCAGCACAACTATCTAGGTGGTCTCTGGAAGCATCGGTTACTCCATTATAAAAGATATCAAGTATTTCATTTTTCTTGAGAGGATGATCAGGCAAAGCATTAAGTAATTGGAGAAGCCTCCCCCAAGCTTGTGGGAGACTCTCTTCTTCAACTTGCACAAAATTATATATTTCCCTTAAGGAAGCTTGTTTCTTATGAGCGGGGAAATATTTAGCAGAGAAGTAATAAATCATATCCTGGGGACTACGCACACAACCAGGATCAAGAGAATTAAACCATGTTTTAGCATCATCCTTTAATGAGAACGGAAATAACTTAAGGATATAGTAGTAACGAATTTTTTCCTCATGAGTGAATAGGGTGGCTATATAATTTAATTTAGTAAGATGTGCCACAACAGTTTCAGATTCATAGCCATAAAAAGGATCAGATTCAACCAAAGTAATTATCTCAGGATTGACAGAGAAATCATAATCCTTATCTGAAATACAGAGAGGTGAAGTAGCAAAAGCAGGGTCATATTTCATTCTAGCATTCAAAGATTTTTCTTTCAGCTTAGCTAATAATTTCTTAAGATCATATCTATCATTGCAAGCAAGAAAGTCTCTAGCAGTTTCTTCATCCATAACATAACCCTCAGGCACAACATGCAATTCATATCTAGGGGGAGAATCTTCATCATCACTTTCATCAATATTATCAGTTTCAATAATTTCATTCTCTCTAGCCCTAGCAAGTTGTTCATCAAGAAATTCACCTAGTGGCACAGTAGTATCAAGCATAGAAGTAGTTTCATCATAAGTATCATGCATAGTAGAAGTGGCACCATCAATAACATGCAACATAGCAGAATTAATAACAGAAGTAGGTTTAGGTGTCGCAAGTAAAAACAGAAGGTGAATCAAGTGCAGAGCTAGATGGCAGTTCCTTACCTCCCCTCGTAGTTGAGGGATAAATCTTGTTTTTCCAGTCTGTCAAGTTCCTCATAGTGACCAGCAGATATAAATCCCAAGTGACTCAAAGAATAGAGCTATGCTCCCCGAAAACGGCGCCAGAAAATAGTCTTGATAACCCACAAGTATAGGGGATCGCAACAATTTTCGACGGTAGAGTATTCAACCCAAATTTATTGATTCGACACAAGGGGAGCCAAAGAATATTCTCAAGTATTAGCAGTTGAGTTGTCAATTCAACCACACCTGGATAATTTAGTATCTGAGCAGAGTATTTAGTAGCAAAATAGTATGGAAGTAACGGTAACGCTGGCAAAAGTAACAGTAGCAGTTTTGTAGTAATTGTAACAGTGGAAACAGAAAAAGTAACTAAGCAACGAACAATATGTGAAAAGCTCATAGGCAATGGATCAATGATGGATAATTATGTCAGATGCGATTCCTCATGCAATATTTATAACATAGGGTGACACAGAACTAGCTCCAGTTCATCAATGTAATGTAGGCATGTATTCCGAAAATAGTCATACGTGCTTATGGAAAAGAACTTGCATGACATCTTTTGTCCTACCCTCCTGTGGCAGCGGGGTCCTATTGGAAACTAAGGGATATTAAGGCCTCCTTTTAATAGAGTACCGGACCAAAGCATTAACACTTAGTGAATACACGAACTCCTCAAACTACGGTCATCACCGGTAAGTATCCCGATTATTGTCACTTCGGGGTTAATGGATCATAACACATAATAGGTGACCATAGACTTGCAAGATAGGATCAAGAACTCACATATATTCATGAAAACATAATAGGTTCAGATCTAAAATCATGGCACTCGGGCCCAAGTGACAAGCATTAAGCATAGCAAAGTCATAGCAACATCAATCTCAGGACATAATGGATACTAGGGATCAAACCCTAACAAAACTAACTCGATTACATGGTAAATGTCGGGACCCCAATTCTAAGTCACACCAATCTAGCCTGTAACACCTCATATCACTTTGCGGCCTCACGCACGGTATTCCCACGGGTGTCGCCTTACCATGGCCCGGGACCGTTTGCGCCTTTTGGCTCACGTATATGATAATTTCGCTAGCATCCATATGACAGAGAACCCGGGCCGACATGGCTAGTCGTGAACCCAAAGCGGCACTAACGTATGGGGACAGGCATACATGAATCAACATCGAACGTGTCGGTCAGCAGCGTGCGAATCCGGGCTGTAGCACTGGGCTAACAGGACTCCGTGAACCCGGGCTGTATCAGGCTAGGCAGGACTCCGGATGTCACCGCGTGACATTTCCCCTAAGGGACAGACACAGGAACGATATGAAACACATGCCAGCCAGTCAAGTGTCCAGAGCAGTAGTGCTGGGCTAGCAGGACTCCGGTGAACCGGGCTGTAGCGGACTACTATGGCTCAAGGAGGCACTAGACTACATTTCCCCATAAGAGAGGCTGCTAAGGATAGACAACTAGATTGTCGGATCCCACACATACCAAGCATTTCAATCATACACACAATATGCTCGATATGTGCAGATACAACATGGCATCACAACAAGACTCTACGACTCAGAGTATTTATTCATTAGGCCCCGAAGAGCCAGATATTACAAACATGGGTCTCATGACCCAACATTCAGAGCATACAAGTCAAAGCACATGCGGAAGCTCAACATGTCTGAGTACAGACATCTACAAATGAAAAAGGCTGAGAAGCCTGACTATTTACTAGATCCTGCCGAGGGCACAAGATCGTAGCTGAGGTATCAAGCTAAACGTCGAAGTCCACACGGAACTACTAGCGAGACTGACGTCTCTCTGCAAAACATAAAATAGGCAAACGTGAGTACAAATGTACCCAGCAAGACTTACATCAGAACTATCTACATATGCATCGGTATCAACAAAAGGGGTGGTGGAGTTTAACTGCAGCAAGCCAGCTTTGACTCGGTGGCTATCCTAAACTACGACTGCAAGT
This sequence comes from Aegilops tauschii subsp. strangulata, assembly GCF_002575655.3. NCBI lineage: Eukaryota > Viridiplantae > Streptophyta > Magnoliopsida > Poales > Poaceae > Aegilops > Aegilops tauschii. Next base: position 176,289,445 of record NC_053038.3, on the reverse strand, counting down.
AACTCTTTTGAGGTGGCGCACACGAGTCCACATATTCATCATATCAATACTCCACTATGGATCCGCTCCCGTCTCCCTACGAGAATGCCATCCATAGCACTCACGCTTATCTTGCGCATTTTAGAGTATCCACTTTCACTTGTCTATGAACTGTTATAGGCAACCCAGAAGTCCATTTCCGCGGACACGGCTACTCGAATAGATGATGTTAACCCTGCAGGGGTGTACTTCGACACACACGCTCTCGCCACTTACCACCATGTACACGTCGTGTACCTCGGCAACCTTCAAGCGGAAGCCTGGCGAGGGAGTCGGCCACAGCCTACCTAAACACTCAAGTCTCTAGTCCAGGTTTATCGCCTATTCAGGTTCCATCCGCAGGGAGTCCGGCCGAGGTTTCCACATACGGCCCCGAACGATGTGTGCAGGGTTCCGAGACACCAAACAGGCGCCCAGCATGCCCGGCCACGTGCCTACCGCATCACAGCCCACCCCTCCGGTCAGCGCTGCCCACGACCTCCAGCATACTACAAACACCAGAAACTACTTGCAACTCCTGGACAGAGGACAAGGGTGATTAAGAAGCCAAGAGGGTCCATTGGTTTCGGGCCCAATGCGTGGTAGTAACTGTATCATGGATCACAAACACAAAACTCAGTTCCTGAGGACGGCTGCAATGAGACAACCCACCATGTACTCCTACATGGCCTTTCACCGCTACCTTTACCAAAACGTGTTCACACACTTAGCTCGCACACAGTAGGACATGTTCATCACCATTCCAACTCATCCCCGATGAATCAGACCCGACTCAACTCTAAGCAGTAGCAGGCATGACAAACAAGCATGAATGAGTAGGCACATCAGGGCTCAAACAACTCCTACTCATGCTAGTGGGTTTCATCTATTTACTGTGGCAATGACAGGTCATGCAGAGGATAAGGGGTTCAACTACCGCAATAAGTAACAGTTGAATCGTTGTTGTCCTAATGCAGTAAAGAGAGCAGGAGCGAGAGAGTGGGATTGTATCGGAATGAACAAGGGGGTTATGCTTGCCTGGCACTTCTGAAGATAGCATTGAGTCTTCATTAGTGTCAACGATCACAACGCCGGAACAACGTCTACCGAGAGGGGACAACACCGGCAACAGAGAGGAAACACAATCAATGCAATGCAACAATATGATGCATGAATGTGACATGGCAATATGCTGTGAATTGAGCTAATGTAGCTAGCACAAGTGCAAGGGAGCCCATTTGAACCGAAGGTTCAAATGCAAACTCTAGTTTGAGCATTTAAAATGCCATTTGAATGTTTTCACTTATACAGCAGGTATAAGTTGGTTTTTCATGCATGAAAGTAGCATAAATGGATAGATTGGATTTTTCTGATAATTTTTCATATATAAAATATTTCATTATGAGCTACGGTTGATTTTCTATGAATTTTAGAAGTTTATACTATTTTCTGGAATTCCTGAATTATTTTAAATACATAAACTATTTACTGCGTCAGCAATGTGTAAGCATGACGTCAGCAGGTCAAAGGGCTGGCCAAGTCAAACCTGACAGTGGGGTCCACACGTCAGTGACAAGGTTAACTAGCAGAGTAAATTAGAATTAAACTAAACCTAATCTAGATTAGTTAAGGCCTGGGCCCACATATCAGTGACCTAGGGGAAGTCAAACCCCTGGTCAAAAGGTCAAACGCGCCGGTGACTTGACGCCGGCGGCGACAGACGCGGCGGAGGGGCTCGGGAAACGCCCTCCGGCGACCATTGGGCTCGGGGTTTGGCCCTACGGGCTGCTGGACGTGCACCGCATCCAACGGAGCAGGCGGCTGGGCGAGGGGAGGTCGGGAACTACGGTGGCGACCACTTGGGCGGCGGCCGGAGCTCGGGCAACGGCGGAGATGGCGCTACGGGGCACGGTAGAGCGAACCCGTGGGTGCTTCAGGTTCACAGGAGCGCGGCGAGCACGCTGGTGATGCTCGGGCGAGCGGCCGAGCTCAGGAGCACGGAGCTCGTTGGCAATGGCGGCGGCGAGCTTCGGTGCTCGTGGGGAATGGTGCTACGGCAACCAAACGGGGACAGGGTTAGGGGGAAATGACCGGGGGCTCACCGCGGTCACGAAGAGGTTCTCGACGAGCTCGGGGAGGCACGGACGGCGTCAGAATTTGGCGGCGGCGATGCACGGCCGTGCGCGGAGACGATGGGTCGATGGCGAGGCGACAGGGCGTCCGGCGATGCTCGCGTTGAAGGGGAGCTTCAAGGCGTCGAGGCGGAGCTCGTGGACTCATCGGCGGGGCGAGGGGTGGCCGGTGGCCATGGCTACGGCGAGCGGCGTCGACGAGCTCCGCTCGGGTGTGCTCGGGAGAGGGAGCAGAGGGCGAGGGAGAGAGCAGAGAGTGAGGGAGAGGAGCGAGGAGCTTCGGGGCGTCGTCGTGGCATCGCCAGGAGGGGCCGGGGAAGCAGGAGGTGGCGCGGGCGCGTGCTCGGCGGCGGTGCGCTGTCCCCCTCCTCTGCCTACTGGCAAAGGTAGGTGGTGACTGGCATGGGCCAGGTGGGCCGGCCCAGTCCAGGTAAGCGCCAGGTAATACTCCTTTCTCTCTCTTTTCTTTAATTGTTTCTGTTTTCTATTTATTTTGATCTGTTTTGAATTAGTAAAAATACTAACTCATTTTGTAAAATCCTGATAAAAATTGTGGGCACTTTTGAAAATATTTCCAACAGCCCTCAACTAGTTTCAGAATTATTAGAGCATTTAAAATATTTATAGGATTTAAATGCCCCAATTCAAATACAATATGAGTTAATTCAAAAATCCAAAAATGACCTAGAAATATGTTTATCATTTTTGGCAGAGGTTTTTACCTTTATCAAAAATCATGAACTTTTCTAAAGGGCATTTGGGTTCATTGAAAATGTTTTTAAGTTGAACCTAGTTGAGTTCTTTTGGGTGCTAGGGATTGATCACCCCTATTTCAAGTTTAAGCAAAATTTAAACATGATGCATGAGGAACAAGCAAAGTCAGACAAGGGCTGATCTGGGGCTGTGACAGCTCACCCCCACTAAACAAGAATCTCGTCCCGAGATTCAAGACGTGAGGTAAGAAGACAGAGGGTACACAAAGCTAACACGATCTTCATGATCCAATTGCTCTTCGCGAAGATGTTGATCCGTTGCTTCAATTAACGTTGACGTCTTTGCTTTCGAGATCTTCATCCGACACGATGACGAAAAGGGAAAACTCTATAGAAATCGATCTCCTTAAAGATCGAGCAACTCACGGAATGAGATGTTGAAACATCTCGAGTTGAGGCACAACACATACATCGAGAGAGGGATGAAGTGAAACGGAGAACGAAGATTCAAGTTGATAAGCACAATTCCATGCTGAATAAGATGGTGCATGGTTTCAAAGTAGCGAGGAGATAATTCCCACGATTCCATAACGGGGCACCTTGGGGAAGGTGACTCGTAGAACTATTCCTTAAGTGGCAAAAAGAATTACTTTTGATCCTAAGATCATTGAAACTCTTTATGCCAGCCTAAGGCAATCACAAACGATCGTTCGAGGGAGTTCGGGAGAATGACACACTCGGGCTAGGATGGACGATGTGGACTACCTTGTTGAAGACAACACAAGGGGTGATTTGCTTATCACCGGAAATGGTCGGAACCCCTGGTGGGACCACTTTTGAAGATGGTCCTTATCAGTAATTACTGGGAAGGGTAATCCAAGGTAGGACGACACAATGGCGGTGCAAACTGGGAACATAATGCAAATGCTAGAATGATTTTAGTAACAGGGGAGAAGCTCAACAGTAGAGAGTGAATCCACTGTTTGAAGGGTTTAGCATAACCGAAGGAAACTGGGAGCAATTCCAGTTAGTGCCGATGATAACACCTAGTGCTTGTGCGTGCTCTCAGGAACTTGAGCATTTCCATATTCATCAAGGTTTTACCAACATCCGTGTCGAGGATCCTGGCAACACATCATACTACCATGATGAATGGTGATGGAGGATGCAGGTGCAAAGGAGGACAACACTTTCTCAGATTTCACCTTAGCGAAGCCAAGGGAGCAAAATCTGGATGACCGACCGAGAGACATTTAGCACTCCGCTTCTAATGTTCTCCTTGATGTGCTAGCGTAACCCATTTATTGATATGGTTTGGTATCTAGAACATCAAGTAAAAGGTCGGACTTCAGGAGCACGAGAATCCATAAGGAATAACTACGGAAGTAAATCCTACGAAATCCTTATGGGGAGGTGGCCAACTTCCTCAATCAAGATACTACAATAATAGGCCTTCCGGCTGGATGTGTTGACCACGACATCCACTTTACCGGTTATCGAGAGGGCAATATTATAATTCTTGGGAGATGTTCCAACCATCATATCTGCCTGAGATTCAGATCTGGTTGGTGACAGAATATTCCAGACTCGTCAAGTCTAGGAAGAAAAATGAATGTTTGCAACACAAATCGACGAGATGACGTTGCGAGATTCTCAGGGGATGAACTACGATAGCAAGCTCCAAAACACGAGCTGGTTCTGCTACAAACCTGTGAACACACTGTCCAAGACAAGCATGACCACATAGTAGTCTTACAACAAAACGCTACCGAGTTCAGGTGGGGAACCATCATTAATGACATCGAAGTCTCCACGCGTGGAAGTCCAAAGAATTCACCTTAGAACAGACTCCTTTATCTTGAACAAATCAATCAGTGGCTTGGGGTGCTAGGGATGCATATGGAATGAAGATGACCAGTCTATCATACCACAGGATACTTTGCATGTGCATGATTGACTTGGGATGATTCCAGAGGAAACAACATTGACTTTCTGGAATTCACGGCGGCAACTTACACCAAGTGCACATGAATTAGAGGAAGTCACTCCTTTCATCCAAACATAGGCTTCATGAACTAGCACAAAGAAAAATTCTTTCAAAAGTTTCCAACACTAACTTAGATGTTCAACATGAATCATGGACAAGATGAAAACGTTGTCAATGGGCTTAACAACAATTCATCCAGGTTTCCATATAAATGTATTTCCATAGCTATGTGAACATGGTGATAGCACTGGTCATACCAAAGGATGTAATGGTGTATGCTCGAGGGATCAACCACAAGTAAGACAACATTATGCATATCGTTGGTTCTGACTTGATTTGATGATAGCCCATACGCAAATCAAAGATTTGGGTAAGACAATAGATCCAACAATTGATCATGAGGATCAATCAATGAAGATATCATCTTTCTTCAACACACACAGACACAAGATATCCCTTTGGAAATGAACTAAGTTAGACAACCTTTTATCTTCCAACTCTCCAAGTTGTTGTTTAGCTTGACCAACTAGCTCAGGGGTATCCAACACAGATTCTTGGAGAAGGGGTGGTTTATTGGAAAACGAACTTGTTCACAAACTCAACATATCGGTCAGGGGACAACCTGGTGGTACTTCCAAGAAGATATTTGGAAAATCACGATCCACCGACATGTTAGTAAGATCGAGATCAATCTTGCTTTTCAGGGCAAGACGATATGACCGAATAAGCAAGGGCTGACACTATCCCAACACATTGATCGAAAAGTACACCGGGAATATGGACTAGGTAGCACGATCAACCTCAGGATGGTGATTCAATAACCAACACGCTAAGGATGAAATTATTGTCCTTTAACTACCAAGCAACGGAGTTGCTAGGAGTATAGATTTCACACACCACGATTCACTTGTCAGTATTCCGGTACAATAACACGGAGACCAAGGAATGAATAACGATGGCTAGAACTATCACTGCAACAAGAATTAATAAGGGTTGGTGCAATCCTCGTGGGATTCCTGACATAAAGAGGGTAATACTCGTAGGTAGAACAGAACAAAAGCTGGTTAGGCATTTTGATCTGCGGAATACAACTACTTTGACCAATCCAAGAAATGGATAAGGTACTGGAGTTTGTTTCTCCTAGTCATTCTGGAATAGAATGGCTTGACGGACCACAAGAATAATAGGCATTGATAACTCAAATGCACAATTACTCCTGACTATCAATTGATAGACGAGGGCCAGAAAACAACTAAAGAGGGACAACTCAAGGAAACATATGTTTTTTTGAGTTGTGGATGCATAGATTAGTATGTCGAACCAAGTCCAACAAGTTTCTTCTAGATAACCCATGCAGAAAGGTAGGACTGGCAGAGTCACAATGTAGAATGGAGAACTCATTAAGAGCACTCTGGTCGTGACCTTTTGGTTTCAAAAGAACTCCTGCCAAGAATGGTTCATGGTATTTGGAAGAACGATATACCACGGACCTCGTGGACTAATGCAAAGGTTACTAATAACCTAAAGGAACGAACAAACACTAGCTACACGAGTTAAGTAGAGTGAATCTTGGGTTCAAGAACCCAGAAATAGAATGCCTACTAACTAAATGGCATTACGGGATGCTTTCAAGAATAATGGCCAGAATCATCACACTGGGGATGCAAGCATTGCTAGATTACTAAGTGGTCCTCTAAGACACCTAGGGTCATAATAATAACTCCAAGATATATGTCAAGGCAACAGAGTACCTCAACTCAACGATTAGTGTGGTTAATCTGGCCCAAAGGAACATCGAGAACGGAAAGAAAGGATTTGCAAATGCATCAGACCATTTAGGAACCTGGGATGACTCGGACAGCGTAACGGCTGTAAATGCTCAAAAGAATTGAGACATCCTGCAAAAATGGTGGCATAACCGCTCAACAACATCATATCAAGGTTCCAAGTCCAACTAACAACACACTGTAGTGGTAGAAACTGAACTGAGGCTTGAGACCAACAATCCTACGAGTCTACGGATTAGTAACACGTGATCCTGATAGAAAGATGGGAAGCCTAGTTCTTAATCCCCGTAGAATGAGAAGAGGGTGACTCGGATTAGAGGGCATAAGGTAAAGGAGCAAAAGAGCCTTACGTTCCCTTCCACAATCAATTCCCTTACATAACTAAAGCATTTCTAGACTCGACTTCGACCAGTTTGGCTTGGTAATCCTACAGGCAGTCAGGCTTTGATACCAACGTTGTTGGGACCCCAATTCTAAGTCACACCGATCTAGCCTGTAACACCTCATATCACTTTGCGGCCTCACGCACGGTATTCCCACGGGTGTCGCCTTACCATGGCCCGGGACCGTTTGCGCCTTTTGGCTCACGTATATGATAATGTCGCTAGCATCCATATGACAGAGAACCCGGGCCGACATGGCTAGTCGTGAACCCAAAGCGGCACTAACGTATGGGGACAGGCATACATGAATCAACATCGAACGTGTCGGTCAGTAGCGTGCGAATCCGGGCTGTAGCACTGGGCTAACAGGACTCCGGGAACCCGGGCTGTAGCAGGCTAGGCAGGACTCCGGATGTCACCGCGTGACATTTCCCCTAAGGGACAGACACAGGAACGATATGAAACACATGCCGGCCAGTCAAGTGTCCAGAGCAGTAGTGCTGGGCTAGCAGGACTCTGGTGAACCAGGCTGTAGCGGACTACTATGGCTCAAGGAGGCACTAGACTACATTTCCCCATAAGAGAGGCTGCTAAGGATAGACAACTAGATTGTCGGATCCCACACATACCAAGCATTTCAATCATACACACAATATGCTCGATATGTGCAGATACAACATGGCATCACAACAAGACTCTACGACTCAGAGTATTTATTCATTAGGCCCCGAAGAGCCAGATATTACAAACATGGGTCTCATGACCCAACATTCAGAGCATACAAGTCAAAGCACATGCGGAAGCTCAACATGTCTGAGTACATACATCTACAAATGAAAAAGGCTGAGAAGCCTGACTATTTACTAGATCCTGCCGAGGGCACAAGATCGTAGCTGAGGTATCAAGCTAAACGTCGAAGTCCACACGGAACTACTAGCGAGACTGACGTCTCTCTGCAAAACATAAAATAGGCAAACGTGAGTACAAATGTACCCAGCAAGACTTACATCAGGACTATCTACATATGCATCGGTATCAACAAAAGGGGTGGTGGAGTTTAACTGCAGCAAGCCAGCTTTGACTCGGTGGCTATCCTAAACTACGACTGCAAGTAACTCTTTTGAGGTGGCGCACACGAGTCCACATATTCATCATATCAATACTCCACTATGGATCCGCTCCCGTCTCCCTACGAGAACGCCATCCATAGCACTCACGCTTATCTTGCGCATTTTAGAGTATCCACTTTCACTTGTCTATGAACTGTTATAGGCAACCCAGAAGTCCATTTCCGCGGACACGGCTATTTGAATAGATGATGTTAACCCTGCAGGGGTGTACTTCGACACACACGCTCTCGCCACTTACCACCATGTACACGTCGTGTACCTCGGCAACCTTCAAGCGGAAGCCTGGCGAGGGAGTCGGCCACAGCCTACCTAAACACTCAAGTCTCTAGTCCAGGTTTATCGCCTATTCAGGTTCCATCCGCAGGGAGTCCGGCCGAGGTTTCCACATACGGCCCCGAACGATGTGTGCAGGGTTCCGAGACAGCAAACGGGCGCCCGGCATGCCCGGCCACGTGCCTACCGCATCACAGCCCACCCCTCCGGTCTGCGCTGCCCACGGCCTCCAGCATACTACAAACACCAGAAACTACTTGCAACTCCTGGACAGAGGACAAGGGTGATTAAGAAGCCAAGAGGGTCCATTGGTTTCGGGCCCAATGCGTGGTAGTAACTGTATCATGGATCACAAACACAAAACTCAGTTCCTGAGGACGGCTACAATGAGACAACCCACCATGTACTCCTACATGGCCTCTCACCGCTACCTTTACCAAAACGTGTTCACACACTTAGCTCGCACACAGTAGGACATGTTCATCACCATTCCAACTCATCCCCGATGAATCAGACCCGACTCAACTCTAAGCAGTAGCAGGCATGACAAACAAGCATGAATGAGTAGGCACATCAGGGCTCAAACAACTCCTACTCATGCTAGTGGATTTCATCTATTTACTGTGGCAATGACAGGTCATGCAGAGGATAAGGGGTTCAACTACCGCAACAAGTAACAATTGAATCGTTGTTGTCCTAATGCAGTAAAGAGAGCAGGAGCGAGAGAGTGGGATTGTATCGGAATGAACAAGGGGGTTATGCTTGCCTGGCACTTCTGAAGATAGCATTGAGTCTTCATTAGTGTCAACGATCACAACGCCGGAACAACGTCTACCGAGAGGGGACAACACCGGCAACAGAGAGGAAACACAATCAATGCAATGCAACAATATGATGCATGAATGTGACATGGCAATATGCTGTGAATTGAGCTAATGTAGCTAGCACAAGTGCAAGGGAGCCCATTTGAACCGAAGGTTCAAATGCAAACTCTAGTTTGAGCATTTAAAATGCCATTTGAATGTTTTCACTTATACAGCAGGTATAAGTTGGTTTTTCATGCATGAAAGTAGCATAAATGGATAGATTGGATTTTTCTGATAATTTTTCATATATAAAATATTTCATTATGAGCTACGGTTGATTTTCTATGAATTTTAGAAGTTTATACTATTTTCTGGAATTCCTGAATTATTTTAAATACATAAACTATTTACTGCGTCAGCAATGTGTAAGCATGACGTCAGCAGGTCAAAGGGCTGGCCAAGTCAAACCTGACAGTGGGGTCCACACGTCAGTGACAAGGTTAACTAGCAGAGTTAATTAGAATTAAACTAAACCTAATCTAGATTAGTTAAGGCCTGGGCCCACATGTCAGTGACCTAGGGGAAGTCAAACCCCTGGTCAAAAGGTCAAACGCGCGGGCGGCTTGACGCCGGCGGCGACAGACGCGGCGGAGGGGCTCGGGAAACACCCTCCGGCGACCATTGGGCTCGGGGTTTGGCCCTACGGGCTGCTGGATGTGCACCGCATCCAACGGAGCAGGCGGCTGGGCGAGGGGGGTCGGGAACTACGGTGGCGACCACTTGGGCGGCGGCCGGAGCTTGGGCAACGGCGGAGATGGCGCTACGGGGCACGGCAGAGCGAACCCGTGGGTGCTTCAGGTTCACAGGAGCACGGCGAGCACGCTGGTGATGCTCGGGCGAGCGGCCGAGCTCAGGAGCACGGAGCTCATTGGCAATGGCGGCGGCGAGCTTCAGTGCTCGTGGGGAATGGTGCTACGGCAACCAAACGGGGACAGGGTTAGGGGGAAATGACCGGGGGCTCACCGCGGTCACGAAGAGGTTCTCGACGAGCTCGGGGAGGCACGGACGGCGTCTGAATTTGGCGGCGGCGATGCACGGCCGTGCGCGGAGACGATGGGTCGATGGCGAGGCGACAGGGCGTCCGGCGATGCTCGCGTTGAGGGGGAGCTTCAAGGCGTCGAGGCGGAGCTCGTGGACTCATCGGCGGGGCGAGGGGTGGCCGGTGGCCATGGCTACGGCGAGCGGCGTCGACGAGCTCCGCTCGGGTGTGCTCAGGAGAGGGAGCAGAGGGCGAGGGAGAGAGCAGAGAGTGAGGGAGAGGAGCGAGGAGCTTCGGGGCGTCGTCGTGGCATCGCCAGGAGGGGCCGGGGAAGCAGGAGGTGGCGCGGGCGTGTGCTCGGCGGCGGTGCGCTGTCCCCCTCCTCTTCCTACTGGCAAAGGTAGGTGGTGACTGGCATGGGCCAGGTGGGCCGGCCCAGTCCAGGTAAGCGCCAGGTAATACTCCTTTCTCTCTCTTTTCTTTAATTGTTTCTGTTTTCTATTTATTTTGATCTGTTTTGAATTAGTAAAAATACTAACTCATTTTGTAAAATCCTGATAAAAATTGTGGGCACTTTTGAACATATTTCCAACAGCCCTCAACTAGTTTCAGAATTATTAGAGCATTTAAAATATTTATAGGATTTAAATGCCCCAATTCAAATACAAATGAGTTAATTCAAAAATCCAAAAATGACCTAGAAATATGTTTATCATTTTTTGCAGAGGTTTTTACCTTTATCAAAAATCATGAACTTTTCTAAAGGGCATTTGGGTTCATTGAAAATGTTTTTAAGTTGAACCTAGTTGAGTTCTTTTGGGTGCTAGGGATTGATCACCCCTATTTCAAGTTTAAGCAAAATTTAAACATGATGCATGAGGAACAAGCAAAGTCAGACAAGGGCTGATCTGGGGCTGTGACAGTAAATCTCATCCAACCCATCACCGTCCAGCAAGCCTACGATGGAATTACTCATGCACGGCGGTGAGCATCATGAAATTGGTGATGGAGGAAGGTTGGTGATGACGACGGCGATGGATTCCCCCCCTCCGGAGCCCCGAACGGACTCCAGATCAGCCCTCCCGAGAGAGATTAGGGCTTGGCGGTGGCTCCGTATCGTAAAATGCAATGAATCCTTCTCTTTGATTTTTTCTCCCCGAACGTGAATATATAGAGTTGGAGTTGAGGTCGGTGGAGCTCCAGGGGGCCCACGAGGAAGGGGGTGCGCGCCTAGGGGGGTAGGCGCGTCCCCACCCTCGTGGACAGGGTGTGGGCCCCCTGTTCTTGATTCTTTCGCCAGTATTTTTTATATATTCCAAAAATATTCTCCGTGAAGTTTCAGGTCATTCCGAGAACTTTTATTTTTGCACAAAAATAACACCATGGCAATTCTGCTGAAAACAGCGTCAATCCGGATTAGTTCCATTCAAATCATGCAAGTTAGAGTCCAAAACAAGGGTAAAAGTGTTTGGAAAAGTAGATACGATGGAGACGTATCAAGGGGTTGTTTGTTTCCAGGGATTTTTTGGTGTAGGGACTAGAAAAAGTCCCTCTTAGAGACTTTTTAACCAAACAGGAGGGACTACTAGGGACTAAAAGTTGCTTTTTGGGACTAAATGAAGAAGACTCTCAAGGAGAGTCTTTTTTGGGACTTTTTGAGACTTTTCCAACAATGCCCTTCCCTGCACCCATGGCCCCGCCAGCCCATGGTGTTGTTTGCACTACTAGAAAAAGGCTGTTAGTGGCGCACCGGTTTTTGCTATTAATGGCGCACTATAGGAGCGCCACTATTAACACGCCACTAGTAACAAATAGTAATGGCGCACCTCTCGTGCGCCATTATTATACCAGATAATAGTGGCACACCACATAGTGCGCCATTACTATGCCTCCTAGGGAGCCATATTTACCTTCACGTATGCCCCCAAGTGCGCCATTACTATGCCCCATAATGCGCCACTGGTATTTAGCCTTAGTGCGCCACTAATGCTCAATATGGTGTGCCACTACTATGAATATTAGGAATTATTATTTTTTGCTTTTCTGGTATTTGCACAGGTTACAAAATACGTTACACAGCACAGAATATGAACATCACACAATAGAATTCATCATATTAGTCTCCAAATTCGAAATAGCGAACAAAGTTCAAACATTAGCAAAGTTTAGGTCTCGAGACATTAGCAAAGTTCATCATATATATTAGCCGAGTTTGTCGTCACATTACAAAGTCGATATCGATCATCTAAACTACCATCACATAGAAGAGAGCTGCGGTTCCTCATCCTCTCCCTCCTCTCTCCCGCTAGACAGCGCGCGTATCTAGCTTCCGCCTCCGCCCTAGTGGTGTACCCTTTGTAACTGTTACCGCTGAAACGATGAACCTGTCTCCGACACTCCTCCCAGTCGTCGTAGAATCCGGGAACCTTACCCTTGTACACGACATACGACGGCATCTGTATGCACTAGACAAACAAAATGTTAGTAGCAATTCACAGACAATATATAAGTATGCAACAAAAGGATTGGAAGAGAAAAGCAACACATTAATAGCACGATTCATGGTCCTACTAATAAATAGCATCGATTACATATAAGTTGAACGACTGTCCAAACTAAAGAGACATACAAGTTCATTAAAGTTTAATTACAACATGAGCTAATCGATATTTCAGAACTACATAGCATCATTACTTTTGACTTGACTCAGGGACCAGAGCGTGGATGAAGCCGCCGTCTTTCGTGATGGTCATGAAATCGCGATCGTTGTCAGCCTGCATTTGTAGCGTTGTTTCTATTTCACTGTTGGACGGTTGATATTTGAGGTCGAACTGCCCCGAGGAATGAAGGACATCTTGATAGATGATTTCCGCAAACTCCGACTTGATGCGGAAGAATTCTTGTCTGATGTCCGCGTCCTGGATTGCCGACAAGCGTGCGGCCCAATCTATGAGATTAGTTGGTAGCATAAGGTGATTGTGGTCTCGTACGATCGCCCACATGTGATGGAGGGTGTAGTAGGCATCCTTCTGACTGCCAGGCGGCTGCTTGACACAGAGGAACGTCGTTACGTGGGTAAACACGTGCTTGCCGTACCTACAAATTGGCCTCCTGAAGGTGCCTCCAGATTCGGCGTAGCCGGGGAGTGCATCATCAAGAACTTTCTTGATATTTGTGTAGTCTTTCTTCGACTCACGGTCTGATTCGAAATACGTGGCCATGGAATATTTCGGGCTTAAGAGGATGAGTGTGCAATGTGTGTCACTGCACAAAACACGGAATGTTAGAAAAAAAAGAACGATCGAAATCTAAGAAATCATATGTTACGGGGCGGTGAGGGGATGACTTACTCGGGAAAGTAAGGCACGAGGAAGTTATCCTTATCTGGGTTCGCCAGAATGATGCCTTCGAGGTATGAACTCGCGACTTGCCGGTCCCCAGCGCTGCCCAAGATCTTGGCACGCATGTAGAAGTGGTCGACTATCACGATGTCCGAGGTCTTGTCTCTAATGATCCGCATCTCCATACTGAGCGAAAATAGCCGAATGAAGGTGTAGTGCAGCGGATGAAGGTTAAACATAGCGAAGATGTCATCAAACCGCAGGACGATCATGCGCCCGATGGTGCTATCGACAAAGCCCTTGCCCTCTGGCACCTTGGCCACGAAAACGGGGTATGCCACATCATTCTCGGAGAGACGCCGCTTCTCCATAGAAAGAACAATGTCATGCAGACTCCGCATAGCACCGGTTGCAGCATTGAGCAGATTAGTCGGTAACATTGGCCTACCCGCCACATGCACCCTCCTCGAGATATCCTTAGGTGAAGGTGGCCCGTCCTGAGCACGGACCGTACTCGGTGCCGGCTGGCTCGCACCCTTGTTATTTTTTCTTTTCCGTCCCTTCTGCTTCTTCTTCTGTAATGGGATCGAGTTTTGCTCAGAGACCACCTTCCTGAGTGTGTTGGGGCTGATAATATTTCGCACCTCGGCTATCTTAGGCTTGGTGAAGGTGGCAGCTGGAGGCGTCTCCTGAGAACTGAACGCCAGACGACCCCTGTTGCAATTGGGTTTCTCCGCGGTACCAGCTAGATCGCGATCATCTTTTGTAGGGTTGGGTTCTTGAGAGGGAGGCCCCAAGAATTCGTCATCGTACCCATGTTCGTTGAAGTACTTATCGACGTTGGTAAATGTACTGTCGTCATCGTCTGGATCCCGTGCCATATGCATGTCCGGATCAGCTGACGGCGGTAGCGTTGCGGCGGTCTTGCCATGGCTTGGCGCCAGCACGACAGGCGGTGTTGTCTGTGGGGTGGTGTCCCCCGCCCCAAACGAATCTGGCTCTTCGGCCAAAGCATGGACCAGCTGATGCAGGCACTGAGGGTAATCACGTCATCTTCGTCGGCCCCAGGGGGTCGATATGGAGGTAACAAGTCGTCGCAGCCCCGCAGCACCCGAACCAGTTGAGCCCTATACACGGTGGGTGGCATCGGATTACCGTGGAACACACGGTTGCCCGGTGAACGATTCTGGCCTTGGCGACATCGATCAACTCGCCGTCCACGAAGTGCAGGAGTGTGCATGGAACGTCGGCGGCGCCCTGCGAAAACATGTAGGGCGTCGGGGATGCCTAGTCAAAGGCAAGGAGGTGAAGTCATCGGCCGAAGCTTAGTTACCGTGATGGCGTCGAGCTCGGCTAATGTTGAGGCACAACCAACGGCGGGCGTGCAAGTGACGGAGGGGCCGCTTGCTGCCGAGGTGCCGGCCGATGTATTCTTCCCACACCCGGGTGCATTAAGCTCCAATGCCGGCGCCGACGCCGGAGACACCAATGCCTCCTCCGCCGGAGACACCAATGGCATCGGCGCATTGTGCGAGTTGCTGCCTGTGAAGCTGGGAATCGAGGGCGGCCCCTGTTGGCCGCCCGCAATCCACGCCTGCAGCCCCTCAAGCAAGGTAGGCATAATGGCGGTGATCATTGCTCCCACTTTGTCTCGCACTTGCTCTTCGACTATCTCCGGAATCCGCGCCACTTGTGCCTTGAGTTCTCTAACCTCGCGCTCTTCGGCTTTCTGAGCTGGTCTTTCTCTTCTTTTGCCCAGCATTATACTATTCCGACCATTTCGTGGACAAGCCTTTGCCGGCCACATGACCAGCTGACGACGGCTTACTGAACTTATCCTTGTGTTTCATTTCGTTCAATGCCCTATTTAAAGTGGTGTCCCAAGGGGAGCTCTGAGACCCCGCGCTACTGCTTTCAGTGTCCTGCGGAAGGAACGTGAACCATTTAGAAATTTGGCTTCATTAATTAGAATGCAACCATATGGAGCTAATTACGCGGGGGTGTATTCCTTACCAGAACAAGCTCAAGCGCCTTGGTCTTCAGATCCGTGGTAAGCTCCTTTGTTACCGGGTCCACCTTGTACCGGGCCCCAACATAGTTCCTGGTCTGCTTGTCACGGTACTTATCGAAGAGGGGTGGTAGGCCTTGCTCGGCACGCTCCGCGTCCTCCTTTTCCCATATAGGTTCCGCCACTCTATGACCGCCGGGACCGAGTGTGTGGACCCCTAAGTTCAAGTCCCGCATATCTTTCCCCCACTGACTTGATTCCGCGGATGCGTTGCTCTCGCACTTGATCTTGGACTCCAGGTAGTCAGCTTCGCCGATCGAAGGGTTTGTCTCCTTGATCTTCTCATAACTATCACCACTTAGAATCATTCTCTTCACCGCGGCTCTCCAAGTAGCCAGGGCCGTGCTCATCTTCGTGAGGGCGGCACTGTTCAGTTTATTCCCTGAGAGGCGTGTGTTTGCGAAGTCACCGAGGAACTTGTATCGTTCGTGAAGAGGAGGTTGCGCAGATTCCCTCGGTCATGATGCCTTAGGTTCTTGGTGTTGATCGAGAAGGTGCTCCGGAGAATGCACCCGAGTTGTCCCGCGTACCCACTGGCTAATTCTTTGGGCGCCGTTGGATGCCCACTAGAGGACACTTCAGTAAATTCCTCCTTGACGGTGCCGAGCACGTTCGGGCACCGGTCCTTCCGTTGCCTCTTCGGTTGGCTGCCATCTGTGCATGCGCTACCATCATCAGTGGTGGCATCCCCGGCGGCACCATCAGTTGTGTCATCACCGACGCCACTAGGGGTTCTGTAGTCGGGATCGGTGTCTTCCACGGCGTCCTCATAGCGGTGAGGTTCTTCCTCCATCTCCTGGGACAACTCCCAGAATGACTTGCCCGAACCGCCAGCCTCATCGTTGTCGGCCATGTTCGCTCTAAATAGGAAAAAAGGCTACTAGAGTTATTGGATGAGATCAGGGTAGTATCTATTCTTCTCAGATTTAGAGGAATATTTCTGTTTCGGTTGAGAATCGGGCACCTTCTAGGTCAAGATTTGGGCATGGCCTTTGCTAATTTTCTTGACCTAGGAGTGCCCCATTCTCAACCGAAACGGAAATTAATCAACATTTCAGGAGAAAGGAGTCATTTCACATCAGAAGCTCATGCCAGGCAATCAACCAAACCAAATATGTACAGGAAAGGCTCATCTGGGTAGTAGCAGTAAAGGACATGATTTTTTCAGAGGGTTAATCACATCATTGACAATAGTAACGAACAATTCAGTAGATCCCACATGACAGTAACTAACCATGCACTTATAATCGCCTTCAAAACAGTAGATCCCACATGACACAAGACATAAGCAACATATACTAAAATCTGGGATATATACAGAAGTCGTGATGCACAATTTCATCTATACTGTAACCTGGTTACCTATTGGTGGCAACTGACACTAAATAATGCTGAGTAGGTAATTTAAGGTCTTAGGGACACATGCATAACAGAGACAGGAGCTCTGACCAATGCATCAATGAATATGTGTTTAGAACTATTTCTACATTCCATAACATTTTACTCCTAATTAACTATTGCAGAGGGAAGGAGTTAAGAAATCAACAACCTAAGAATCAAAATTTATGGAGCAGCCAAATGACAACATCCAACTTGCTTCAGATAGGTAATAGTTTGTTCACATGTCAAGTTTTACTCTCATAATTGAAGGAAATATGCCCTATAGGCAATAATAAAGTTATTATTTATTTCCTTATATCATGATAAATGTTTATTATTCATGCTAGAATTGTATTAACCACAAACATGATACATGTGTGAATACATAGACAAACAGATTGTCACTAGTATGCCTCTACTTGACTAGCTCGTTGATCAAAGATGGTTATGTTTCCTAGCCATAGACATGAGTTGTCATTTGATTAACGAGATCACATCATTAGGAGAATGATGTGATTGACTTGACCCATTCCGTTAGCTTAGCACTCGATCGTTTAGTATGTTGCTATTGCTTTCTTCATGACTTATACATGTTCCTATGACTATGAGATTATGCAACTCCTGTTTACCGGAGGAACACTTTGTGTGCTACCAAATGTCACAACGTAACTGGGTGATTATAAAGGTGCTCTACAGGTGTCTCCGAAGGTACTTGTTGGGTTGGCGTATTTCGAGATTAGGATTTGTCACTCCGATTGTCGGAGAGGTATCTCTGGGCCCACTCAGTAATACACATCAGTATAAGCCTTGCAAGCATTGTGACTAATGAGTTAGTTGCAGGATGATGTATTACGGAACGAGTAAAGAGACTTGCCGGTAACGAGATTGAACTAGGTATCGAGATACCGACGATCGAATCTCGGGCAAGTAACATACCGATGACAAAGGGAACAATGTACGTTGTTATGCGGTCTGACCGATAAAGATCTTCGTAGAATA
Organism: Aegilops tauschii subsp. strangulata; assembly: GCF_002575655.3. Classification (NCBI taxonomy): domain Eukaryota; kingdom Viridiplantae; phylum Streptophyta; class Magnoliopsida; order Poales; family Poaceae; genus Aegilops; species Aegilops tauschii. The sequence goes on along the minus strand of NC_053038.3, from coordinate 176,271,389 downwards.
TGTAGGAACCAATATGAGCATCCAGTTTCCGCTATTGGTTATTGACCGGAGACGTGTCTCGGTCATGTCTACATAGTTCTCGAACCCGTAGGGTCCGCACGCTTAACGTTACGATGACAGTTTTATTATGAGTTTATGACTTTTGATGTACCGAAGGAGTTCGGAGTCCCGGATGAGATCAGGGACATGACGAGGAGTCTCGAAATGGTCGAGACGTAAAGATCGATATATTGGACGACTATATTTGGACATCGGAAAGGTTCCGAGTGATTCGGGTATTTTTCGGAGTACCAGAGAGTTACGGGAATTCTTATTGGGCCTTAATGGGCCATACGGGAAAGGAGAGAAAGGCCCCAAAGGGTGGCCGCACCCCTCCCCATGGACTAGTCCGAATTGGACTAGGGAGGGGGGGCGCCCCCTTCCTTCCTTCTCCTTCTCCCTTCCCTTCTCCTACTCCAACAAGGAAAGGAGGAGTCCTACTCCCGGTGGGAGTAGGACTCCCCCCTTGGCGCGCCCTCTTCCTAGGCCGGCCGCCTCCCCCCTTGCTCCTTTATATATGGGGGCAGGGGGCACCCCATAGACACACAATTGATCAACGATCTTTTAGCCGTGTGCGGTGCCCCCCTCCGCCATATTACACCTCGATAATGTCGTAGCGGAGCTTAGGCGAAGCCCTGCGTCGGTAGAACATCATCATCGTCACCACGCCGTCGTGCTGATGAAACTCTCCCTCAACACTCGGCTGGATCGGAGTTCGAGGGACGTCATCGAGCTGAACGTGTGCTGAACTCGGAGGTGCCGTGCGTTTGGTACTTGATCGGTCGGATCGTGAAGACGTACGTACATCAACCGCGTTGTGTTAACGCTTCCGCTTTCGGTCTACGAGGGTACGTGGACAACACTCTTCCCTCTCGTTGCTATGCATCACCATGATCTTGCGTGTGCGTAGGAATTTTTTTGAAATTACTACGTTCCCCAACAGTGGCATCCGAGCCTGGTTTTATGCGTTGATGTTATATGCACGAGTAGAACACAAGTGAGTTGTGGGCGATATAAGTCATACTGCTTACCAACATGTCATACTTTGGTTCGGCGGTATTGTTGGATGAAGCGGCCCGGACCAACATTACGCGTACGCTTACGCGAGACTGGTTCTTCCGACGTGCTTTGCACAGAGGTGGCTCGCGGGTGTCAGTTTCTCCAACTTTAGTTGAACCGAGTGTGGGTACGCCCGGTCCTTGCGAAGGTTAAAACAGCACCAACTTGACAAACTATCGTTGTGGTTTTGATGCGTAGGTAAGAACGGTTCTTGCTAAGCCCGTAGCAGCCACGTAAAACTTGCAACAACAAAGTAGAGGACGTCTAACTTGTTTTTGCAGGGCATGTTGTGATGTGATATGGTCAAGACATGATGCTATATTTTATTGTATGAGATGATCATGTTTTGTAACCGAGTTATCGGCAACTGGCAGGAGCCATATGGTTGTCGCTTTATTGTATGAAATGCAATCGCCATGTAATTGTTTTACTTTATCACTAAGCGGTAGCGATAGTCGTAAAAGCAATAGTTGGCGACACGACAACGATGCTACGATGGAGATCAAGGTGTCGCGCCGGTGATGATGGTGATCATGATGGTGCTTCGGAGATGGAAATCACAAGCACAAGATGATGATGGCCATATCATATCACTTAGATTGATTGCATGTGATGTTTATCTTTTATGCATCTTATCTTGCTTTGATTGACGGTAGCATTATAAGATGATCTCTCACTAAAATTTCAAGATAAAAGTGTTCTCCCTGAGTATGCACCGTTGCGAAAGTTCTTCGTGCTGAGACACCACGTGATGATCGGGTGTGATAGGCTCTACGTTCAAATACAACGGGTGCAAAACAGTTGCACACGCGGAACACTCAGGTTAAACTTGACGAGCCTAGCATATGCAGATATGGCCTCGGAACACGGAGACCGAAAGGTCAAGCGTGAATCATATAGTAGATATGATCAACATAGTGATGTTCACCATTGAAACTACTCCATCTCACGTGATGATCGGACATGGTTTAGTTGATTTGGATCACGTAATCACTTAGATGATTAGAGGGATGTCTATCTAAGTGGGAGTTCTTAAGTAATATGATTAATAGAACTTAAATTTATCATGAACTTAGTCCTGATAGTATTTTGCAAATTATGTTGTAGATCAATAGCTCGCGTTGTTGCTTCCCTATGTTTATTTTGATACGTTCCTAGAGAAAAATTATGTTGAAAGATGTTAGTAGCAATGATGCGGATTGGATCCGTGATCTGAGGATTATCCTCATTGCTGCACAGAAGAATTATGTCATTGATGCACCGCTAGGTGACAGACCTATTGCAGGAGTAGATGCAGACGTTATGAACGTTTGGCTAGCTCAATATGATGACTACTTGATAGTTTAGTGCACCATGCTTAACGGCTTAGAATCGGGACTTCAAAGACGTTTTGAACGTCATGGACCATATGAGATGTTCCAGGAGTTGAAGTTAATATTTCAAGCAAATACCCGAGTTGAGAGATATGAAGTCTCCAACAAGTTCTATAGCTAAAAGATGGAGGAGAATAGCTCAAACAGTGAGCATGTGCTCAGATTGTCTGGGTACTACAATCGCTTGAATCAAGTGGGAGTTAATCTTCCAGATAAAATAGTGATTGACAAAATTCTCTAGTCACCATCACCAAGTTAGTAGAACTTCGTGATGAACTATAGTATGTAAGGGATGACGAAAGTAATTCCCGAGCTCTTCGCAATGCTGAAATCGACGAAGGTAGAAATCAAGAAAGAGCATCAAGTGTTGATGGTTAACAAGACCACTAGTTTCAAGAAAAGGGCAAAGGGATAGAAGGGGAACTTCAAAAAGAACGGCAAACAAGTTGCTACTCAAGTGAAGAAGCCCATGTCTGGACCTAAGCCTGAGACTAAGTGCTTCTACTGCAAAGAGACTGGTCACTGGAAGCGGAACTGCCCCAAGTATTTGGTGGATAAGAAGGATGGCAAAAGTGAACAAAGGTATATTTGATATACAGATTATTGATGTGTATTTTACTAGTGTTCGTAGCAACCCCTCGGTATTAGATACTGGTTCAGTTGCTAAAGAGTAGTAACTCGAAACGGGAGTTTTATAATGAACAGAAACTAGTTAAGGATGAAGTGACGATGTGTATTGGAAGTGGTTCCAAGATTGATATGATCATCATCGCACACTCCCTATACTTTCTGGATTAGTGTTGAACCTAAATAAGTGTTATTTGGTGTTTGCGTTGAGCATGAATATGATTTGATCTTGTTTATTGAAATATGGTTATTCATTTAAGTTAGAGAATAATTGTTGTTCTGTTTACATGAATAAAACCTTATATGGTTACACACCCAATGAAAATGGTTCATTGGATCTCGATCGTAGTGATACACATATTCATAATATTGAAGCCAAAAGATGCAAAGTTAAAATTGATAGTGCAACTTATTTGTGGCACTGCCGTTTAGGTCATATTGGTGTAAAGCGCATGAAGAAACTCCATACTGATGGGATTTTGGAATCACTTGATGCTTGCGAACCATGCCTTATGGGCAAGATGACTAAGACTCCGTTCTCCGGAACGATGGAGCGAGCAACTGACTTATTGGAAATAATACATACTGATGTATGCGATCCGATGAGTGTTGAGGCTCGCGGCGGGTATCGTTATTTTCTGACCTTCACAGATGATTTGAGCAGATATGGGTATATCTACTTGATGAAACATAAGTCTGAAGCATTTGAAAAGTTCAAAGAATTTTAGAGTGAAGTGGAAAATCATCGTGACAAGAAAATAAGGTTTCTACGATCTGATCGCGGAGACAAATATTTGAGTTACGAGTTCGGCCTTCAGTTAAAACAATGTGAAATAGTTTCACTACTCACGCCACCTGGAACACCACGGTGTAATGGTGTGTCCGAACATCGTAACCGTACTTTATTAGATATGGTGCGATATATGATGTCTCTTACCGATCTACCACTATCGTTTTGGGGTTATGCATTAGAGACAACTGCATTCACGTTAAATAGGGTACCATCTAAATCTGTTGAGACGACATCTTATGAACTGTGGTTTGGCAAGAAACCAAAGTTGTCGTTTCATAAAGTTTGGGGTTGCGATGCCTATGTGAAAAGGTTTCAACCTGATAAGCTCGAACCCAAATCGGAGAAATGTGTCTTCATAGGATACCCAAAGGAGACTGTTGGGTACACCTTCTATCACAGATCCGAAGGCAAGACATTCGTTGCTAAGAATGGATCCTTTCTAGAGAAAGAGTTTCTCTCGAAAGAAGTGAGTGGGAGGAAAGTAGAACTTGATGAGGTAACTGTACCTGCTCCCTTATTGGAAAGTAGATCATCACAGAAACCAGTTTCTGCGACACCTACACCAATTAGTGGGGAAGTTAATGATAATGATCATGAAACTTCAGATCAAGTTATTACTGAACCTCGTAGATCAACCAGATCAAGATCCGCACCAGAGTGGTACGGTAATCCTGTTTTGGAGGTTATGTTACTAGACCATGACGAACCTATGAACTATGAAGAAGCGATGGTGAGCCCAGATTCCGCGAAATGGCTTGAGGCCATGAAATCTGAGATAAGATCCATATATGAGAACAAAGTATGGACTTTGATTGACTTGCCCAATGATCGGCGAGCCATTGAGATTAAATGGACCTTCAAGAGGAAGACAGACAGTGATAGTAGTGTCACTGTCTACAAAGCTACAATTGTTGCAAAAAGGTTTTCGACAAGTTCAAGGTGTTGACTACGATGAGAGTTTCTCACTCGTATCTATGCTTAAGTCTGTCTGAATCATGTTAGCAATTGCCGCATTTTATGAAATATGGCAAATGGATAAACAAAACTGCATTCCTTAATGGATTTATTAAAGAAGAGTTGTATATGATGCAACCAGAAGGTTTTGTCAATCCTAAAGGTGCTAACAAAATATGCAAGCTCCAGCAATCCATCTATGGACTGGTGCAAGCATCTCGGAGTTGGAATATACGCTTTGATAAGTTGATCAAAGGATATAGTTTTATACAGACTTGCGGTGAAGCCTGTATTTACAAAAAGGTGAGTGGGAGCACTACAACATTTCTGATAAGTGTATGTGAATGACATATTGTTGATCGGAAATAATGTAGAATTATTCTGCAAAGCATAAAGGAGTGTTTGAAAAGAGTTTTTCAATGAAAGACCTCGGTGAAGCTGCGTATATATTGGGCATCAAGATCTATAGAGATAGATCAAGACGCTTGATAAGTTTTTTCAATGAGTACATACCTTAACAAGATTTTGAAGTGGTTCAAAATGGAACAGTCAAAGAAAGAGTTTCTTGCCTGTGTTACAAGGTGTGAAATTGAGTAAGACTCAAAGCCCGAACACGGCAGAAGATAGAAAGAGAATGAAAGTCATTCCCTATGCCTCAGCCATAGGTTCTATAAAGTATGTCATGCTGTGTACCAGATCTATTGTATACCCTACACTGATTTTGGCAAGGGAGTACAATAGTGATCTAGGAGTAGATCACTGGACAGCGGTCAAAATTATCCTTAATGTAATAAGGATATGTTTCTCGATTATGGAGGTGACAAAAAGGTTCGTCGTAAAGGGTTACATCGATGCAAGTTTTGACACTAATCTAGATGACTCTAAGTCTCGGTCTAGATACGTATTGAAAGTGGGAGCAATTAGTTAGAGTAGCTCCGTGCAGAGCATTGTTGACATAGAAATTTGCAAAATACATACGGATCTGAATGTGACAGACCCATAGACTAAACTTCTCTCACAAGCAAAACATGATCACACCTTAGTACTCTTTGGGTGTTAATCACATAGCGATGTGAACTAGATTATTGACTCTAGTAAACCCTTTGGGTATTGGTCACATGACGATGTGAACTATGGGTGTTAATCACATGGTGATGTGAACTATTTGTGTTAAATCACATGGCGATGTGAACTAGATTATTGACTCTAGTGCAAGTGGGAGACTGAAGGAAATATGCCCTAGAGGCAATAATAAAGTTATTATTTATTTCCTTATATCATGATAAATGTTTATTATTCATGCTAGAATTGTATTAACCGGAAACATGATACATGTGTGAATACATAGACAAACAGATTGTCACTAGTATGCCTCTACTTGACTAGCTCGTTGATCAAAGATGGTTATGTTTCCTAGCCATAGACATGAGTTGACATTTGATTAACGGGATCACATCATTAGGAGAATGATGTGATTGACTTGACCCATTCCGCTAGCTTAGCACTCGATCATTTAGTATGTTGCTATTGCTTTCTTCATGACTTATACATGTTTCTATGACTATGAGATTATGCAACTCCCATTTACCGGAGGAACACTTTGTGTGCTACCAAACGTCACAACGTAACTGGGTGATCATAAAGGTGCTGTACAGGTGTCTCCAAAGGTACTTGTTGGGTTGGCCTATTTCGAGATTAGGATTTGTCACTCCGATTGTCGGAGAGGTATCTCTGGGCCCACTCAGTAATACATATCACTATAAGCCTTGCAAGCATTGTGACTAATGAGTTAGTTGCAGGATGATGTATTACGGAACGAGTAAAGAGACTTGCCGGTAACGAGATTGAACTAGGTATCGAGATACCGACGATCGAATCTCGGGCAAGTAACATACCGATGACAAAGGGAACAATGTACGTTGTTATGCGGTCTGACCGATAAAGATCTTCGTAGAATATGTAGGAACCAATATGAGCATCCAGGTTCCGCTATTGGTTATTGACCGGAGACGTGTCTCGGTCATGTCTACATAGTTCTCGAACCCGTAGGGTCCGCACGCTTAACGTTACGATGACAGTTTTATTATGAGTTTATGAGTTTTGATGTACCGAAGGAGTTCGGAGTCCCAGATGAGATCAGGGACATGACGAGGAGTCTCGAAATGGTTGAGACGTAAAGATCGATATATTGGACGACTATATTTGGATATCGGAAAGGTTCCGAGTGATTCGGGTATTTTTCGGAGTACCGGAGAGTTACGGGAATTCGTATTGGGCCTTAATGGGCCATACGGGAAAGGAGAGAAAGGCCCCAAAGGGTGGCCGCACCCCTCCCCATGGACTAGTCCGAATTGGACTAGGGAGGGGGGGCGCCCCCTTCCTTCCTTCTCCTTCTCCCTTCCCTTCTCCTACTCCAACAAGGAAAGGAGGAGTCCTACTCCCGGTGGGAGTAGGACTCCCCCCTTGGCGTGCCCTCCTCCTAGGCCGGCCGCCTCCCCCCTTGCTCCTTTATATACGGGGGCAGGGGGCACCCCATAGACACACAATTGATCAACGATCTTTTAGCCGTGTGCGGTGCCCCCCTTCACCATATTACACCTCGATAATATCGTAGCGGAGCTTAGGCGAAGCCCTGCGTCGGTAGAACATCATCATCGTCACCACGCCGTCGTGCTGACGAAACTCTCCCTCAACACTCGGCTGGATCGGAGTTCGAGGGACGTCATCGAGCTGAACGTGTGCTGAACTCGGAGGTGCCGTTCGTTCGGTACTTGATCGGTCGGATCGTGAAGACGTACGACTACATCAACCGCGTTGTGTTAACGCTTCCGCTTTCGGTCTACGAGGGTACGTGGACAACACTCTCCCCTCTCGTTGCTATGCATCACCATGATCTTGCGTGTGCGTAGGAATTTTTTTGAAATTACTACGTTCCCCAACAATAATCTCAACGGTGAAGGTAGTAAATATATTCAAATTCACATACATTCAAAACAAGCCAACATCATAATATTGTTTCACATTTTGGATCCGAAGTAACATTACAGTGCAGAACAAAGTGGACACTATAACATCCAGAGCACCAAACAGTGCAGACCAAAGCAGATACAATATATGATCGCCCTGTACAAAAATATCGCACTATGCTCTTTAGTCCAAACATTTGTAGCTGCAGCCGAACAGGACCAGTTACTACATGCAACTGGTGATGGTCTCAAGAAGAAGCAGTCCAAAGGTAAGAAATTTACCTTGAATACCCGCCGAGAGGAGCCCGAGGTCACCGTTGGCGATGAGGCCGACGACTCACCGTCGAAGCCCCCTCCTGGACTGCTCCTCCTTGCGCACTAAGCAGCAAGCAGCAAACAGCAAAAGGGCACTGATTTAGTACCATTGACAGTTCACAGCAGCAAAAATCTGAGACGTACTAACACGAGCTATCAATCACAGTAGCAAAACAAATCCATTCATCCATCTATTCAATATGCAACAGCAACATCCACCCATCCGGCTAACAAACAGAGGTGTGGGGAACAGGGAGATATTCAGAATATCAATGTTGCACGCGCAGGCGGGTGTGGGCAGGGACGGCGGCAACAGCAACAGGCAATGAGCAAAGCAACATCAACGCTAGCAGCAGCGGTGCAGAAGCAGAGCGTCAGCGAGCAGCGGTGGCAAGCAAGGCAGGCGCAGAGGAGCAGGCAACCACGAGCGGCTACAGGCGCACGCGGATGACGCGGGTGAGTGGCGGGATGCACGCGGACGACACGGTGGCGGCAAGGACCGGCCAGGCGAGGCGAGGCAGTACACGCCCGGGAGAATCGAGCTCCCTGCCATGGCGGCCGATCTCGAGGCGGAGGAAGGGGGGAACGGCAAGAGGAGTTCACCGCGGTTTCGGGGACGAGCTCGAGGAGGCCGGGGGTGCAGCGAAGACGACGAATCCGACGATGGCGTCGCGGTGGCCGGAGGTAGAGGACGAGGTGGTCGATGGCGACATTGCGGCGGCTCCTTAGCCTTGGCCCAGGGACGATGAAGATGAAGAGGAACACTTGGCGGTGGCGCAGTGGGTCTGGATGGCGGCGCAGTGGGTCGGGGCGGCGGCGCAGGCCGGGAGCAGCAGGTCGAGGGCTCGGGGGCAACAGTGGGGATTGAGGATTTGGGATCGAAGGTTATTTTTTATCTTTGCCTTTTTTAGTGGGGGGAGGGTTAGCAATGGCGCACCTTTTAGGGGTGCGCCATAAAAGTTGGTATATCAATGGCGCATATTTCTGGGGTGCGCCATAAACACTGTGATAGCAATGGCGCACCTTCTCCTGGTGCGCCATTACTAATTTTTTTTATTTTTTTGGATTTTTAGTTGCATGTAATAATTTTTTATAAAATGACCATAAATTTTAAAATGTTACGATATAAGTAGTTATTACTAATTTTCAAATACTTGCATTGCAAAACATTTGTGAATTGGTAAAACATTTATGAATATGAAAAAATATCATCAAATTTGAAAAAATATTCATGAATTCAAAAAGTGCCCATGAAATTTAAAAATATTCATGAGTTCAAAAAATATTAACAAATTCAATACTTTTTGTGAGTTAGAAAAATGTTCGCATTTTCAGAAAGTGTTTGCAAATTTAAGCAGGAAAAGGAACACAGAAAAATAAAATACCAGAATAAACATAAATAAAAATTGGTATATCAATGCGAACCTCCTAGGGGTGCGCCATAAACACCGTGATAGCAATGGCTAGGAGGTGCGCCATTACTAACTTTTTTTATTTTACCAGAATAAACATAAATAAAAACAATTAAAATACCAGAAGAAAACACAAAGAAGCCCAAGGTGCTTGTAAATGATGATTTGCAACAAAACAAGAGGGAGAAGAACAAAAATTCCAAATCCAAGAAGAAGGTGGTGGTCAATACTTCAACTTGGTGATGGAGAAGTTACAAAAGGAAGGTAAGTACAAACAACATTAGTCCCCACTGTTTTGAACAAAAGAGGTTACTGGATAGAGGACTAGAACAGAAGAAATGCCATTTCCATATGTCGAAATACAATCGAGAAATGAAGACTACAATTTAAACCATTGTGCAAAGATTTTGAATTGAGCTTGCCACTGACACATACACACACGCGGCCGACACGTCGTGATTCGATCTTAGCTATCTTTTCACAATCTTCTTGCCCGTCTTTTTCGCAAATGGAGTTCTTCTCTTGAATGGACGTCCTTTAGGTAGGGTGGTCCTGCTTCTTCTTGTAGTGTATGGTACTTCATCGTCGTCGTCATCTTCCATCTTCGGGTCGCCGTACTTGTCGAAGTCTTGCTCATTGGCGACTCCATCCATTACGATCATGTTCCTTTTGCCTCTCTCACGACAACACGACTGGGCTTTGACGGGTCAGTAATGAAGAAGCATTGGTCCACTTGGGAAGCCAGTACCCATGGCTCATTTTTCGCGGTGACGTTTGCGCCCGCGGTCTTGGATTTGGCTTCGGGTATAACCATGGTGGTGAAATACCTGTCTTCTTTTAGGACGCTCTTGGCCCATCTGACACGGAACATTGGGACCTTCTCTCCAGCATAGCTCAGCTCCCAGATCTCCTCGATCCTTCCGTAGTATCTGTCCTTGTCGTTACCGATGTAGGATTCCATTGTTACCCCGGAGTTCTGATAATCATCGCTCTTCATGTACTTTTCCTCGGTGTAGAATGTGTAGTCGTTGATATCGTACGCCTCATAGGTCACCAGGTTGTGCTCGGCGCTCTGTGACAAGGCGAATATGAGTTTTTCTTCCGCGGAAGAATCCTCATGTAAAGGGTATGACAGAAGCTTCTCCTTGAACCAACGCGTGAAACATGAGTTGTGCTCTTTGAATATATCTCCGTCCGTCCTTTGTTGGCCTCGGTCATTGTACGGCTTCTCAATAAAGGTTTTGTGCTCTACCACCCAAGGATCGACCACGTCTATGTGTTGTAGCGCGACTAGGTTTTCTCTTTCAAAGTCGGCGAGTCGACCCTTGAAGTTGACATGCATTTCGCGGCGACCCCATCCAGCGAGCCTGCCGAGGCGCCTGTTGACGGGCGGACCAACGGGGTTCTCGATGCCTAGATAATTCGTGCAATAGGAGATGCAATCTTCGGTCAGAAAGCCCTTGGCTATGCTTCCATCTGGACGTGCCATGTTGCGAACGTATCCTTTGATGACACCATTCATCCTTTCGAATGGCATCATGCTGTGCAGGAACGTCGGCCCGAGTTGGATGATATCCTCCACGATATGGACCAGCAGATGCACCATAACGTCGAAGAATGTGGGCGGGAAGTAGATCTCAAGATCGCATAGTATCACTACGATCTCTTCCTGTAGCCTTCTGAGTTGCCTCACGCCAACCGACTTCTGAGAGATGACGTCGAAAAAGTTGCATAGGCCAAATAGCGTTTCACGGACGTGCGTGTCCATGATCCCACGGATTGCCACTGGAAGTATCTGCGTCATCAGCACGTGACAGTCGTGAGACTTCATCCCGCTGAACTTCTGCTTCGCTGAGTCTAGGTATCTGCTTATCTTCCCCGCGTAACCGTTAGGAAGTTTTACTCCTATGAGGCAGGTAAAAACTGCTCGATCTTGTCCTCACTTAGAGTGAAGCACGCGGGAGGGCAGTCATTTCCGATCTTCTTGGCCTTTTTGCCTTTGCGACTACTTTCCGTGTCCTTCGCCTCATCATCATCATAATCATTAGCGTGAAGCTCCTCCCTGATGCCCATTGATTTCAAGCCTGCCCTTGCTTTCGGCCCATCTTTGGTCCTCTCTGGCATGTTGAGCAGGGTACCAAGCAGACTCTCGCACACGTTCTTCGTGATATGCATGGCATCAAGGCTGTGAGGCACACGGAGGATCTTCCAGTACGGCAAGTCCCAGAAAACAGACCTCGTTTTCCATACCTTCAGCAGCGGCTCTGGCACCTTTCGCTTCTTTCCCGGTGGTGGGCACTCATTCCAATTTTTCAACAGCTCGTCTATTTCCTCGCCGCTCCTTGTACGCGGGCGTCTTCGGGGTTCGGTTTCACCATCGAACAGATCCTTGCATTTTCTCCATGAGTCATCGTCGCGAAGCCACCTTTGATGTCCCATGAACACGGTTTTCGAAGACCCGGGATCGCTATCTAGCTGGCGATACGTTGTGTCATCCATGCACCTGACGCATGCACAAAATCCATGGACCACCTGCCCCGCAACATATCCGTAACCGAGATAGTCGTGCACCGTCGTGATCAGTGCGGCTCTCATAGGGAAATATTCTTTCTCTGCGGCGTCCCACGTATTGGCTGGCGTTTTCCACAACGTGTCTAGCTCCTCTTTCAGCAGCCCCAGATACAGATTGATGTCGTTCCCTAGTTGTTTTGGCCCTTGAATTAGCATACTCATGTGAATGTACTTCCTCTTCATGCACAACCAGGGGGGAAGGTTGTACATCCACACAAACACAGGCCAGGTGCTATGTGTGCTTCTCTGGCTGCCAAACGGATTGACTCCATCGGTGCTTGCGCCCAGCACGATGTTCCTTGGATCGTCCCCAAATTCTGGGTGTTCGAAGTTCAACGCTTGCCACTGGCTCGAATCCTTAGGGTGACTCAGCATCTTGTCTTTTTTATTTATCGCCACATCATTTCTGTCATCTTCTCGCTTCTTCTCCTCCCTATCCACGTGCCAACGCAGGAGCTTTTCTAGCTTAGCGTCCGTGAAATACCGCTGCAGACGAGGAGTGATCGGAAAGTACCACACCACTTTTCGAGGAGCTTTCTTCCTCTTCTTGTATCGAGTGACGCCGCACACCGGACATATGGTAGACTCCGCGTGCTCGTCCCGATAAATGATGCAATCGTTCATGCACACATGGTATTTCACGTGCGGTAAATCCAGAGGACACACGATTTTCTTCGCCTCCTCGAAACTGGTCGGGCACTTGTTCCCCTTGGGAAGATGTTCGTGCCAGAATGACATGTTCTCGTCGAAGCATGCGTCGGTCCTTTTGTCTTTTACCTTCATCTCCAGAGCCATGAGCGTTACTTTCAGGCGGGTATCCTCGGGCCTGCATCCTTCATACAATGGAGTAACCGCGTCTATCTCCATTTGATCCAGCTTGGCTTTCTCTCGGGCGGCAGCTCTTGCGTTACCCGTCTGCTTGAGAAGCAGCTCTTGAATATGAGGGTCCCGCACCCAGCCTATCGATGGTCCATCGTCATCTGCTCCGACATCTTCATCTTCATGATCATTCCCTTCGTCTTGATCATCCTCATCATCATGTTCGGCTTCTTCTACATGATGACTGTGTCCTGCATCTACTTCGTGATCATGTCCTGGAGATTCTTCGTCTTCTCACCCGCCGTCGCTGCGGTTGTCTTGCTGCCCTTCCTTATTTCTTGCCCGGCCCCCATGGACGACTTCATAATCATCTTCATCCCCTTGCCACTGATAGCCATCCATGAAACGACGCAAGAGCGGGTGGTCCCGCACCTGTCCGGAATCCGGGTCCATAAGGCTCTTCAGCTTGTATCTTCGACACGGACATCTTATCTCCGTCTCATTCTTTTGAAGCATCTCGGCCTTCGCGGCGCTCAAAAACCTATTCACGATGCCTTCGATCATCGTGCGGACCATGGTCGCCTGCGGGGTAGAGCAAAACGATATTTTAGAACCAAAAAAAAATTTGGCATGACTTTGCCCAAAAATAGGACCAAAAAGAATGCATAGTGCCAAATTCTCGCTGAAACGAAAATGAATCAACATTCCGGCAAAATATTGGCAACTATCGCATTTCAAATACTAGTACCTGCAAACACAAACATATGCAACACCACAAACATACGTAGATCTAGGCCATAAAAAGTGTGTACGCTGTTGGAGGGAGAAAAAAGTAGATCTAGAACATAAAGAAAGCTTTCCCCTTACTTACCTATCAAAAAAAGGAAATTTAACCACTTAATTTGGGTGAATCTATCTTGCAAATGAGGTGAGGAGGAGGAGGCAGCCGAGACCAAGCCTGGTAGAGGTGGAGAGAATGAAGTGGGGAAAGTGAGTGTGGTAGGTGGCTGTCAAAAATATCTAGCTGATCCCAGGTTACCAATGGCGCACCTCCTAAGAATGTGCCATTGGTAACCAGGGTTACTAATGGCGCACCTGGTGTGCGGTGCGCCATTACTAGTTTTGAAAAAAAAGAAAAAAATTTGTTAGTAGTGGGCGCACTATCCCCTGGTGCACCACTACTAACAATTTTTTTAATTTTTTTTCAAAACTAGTAATGGCGCACCACACACCAGGTGCGCCATTAGTAATATGGCCAATAATGGTGTACCTATATCTGGTGCGCCACTGCTATATAGCAGTGGCGCACCACATACATGGTGCACCATTAATGTCCATATTAGCTATAGCTGTTTTTCTAGTAGTGTTGGTTGTTATTTTTCTGTATACTAGGGGTAACATGGTCATTTAATAACCTCCAGGGAGGGACTAGGGACTTTTTACTACCTCGAAACAAATAGGGAGGGACTTTTTAGGGACTAGGGACTTTTTAGTTGGGACTAGAAAAAGTCCTAGGACTTATGAAGCAAACAGGGCCTTAATGTTACTCTCCACTGTGACTAGTCTTATGGGAAAAGTCGGGGAAGAGACGACTTATTTTTTAAGCCACCAAAAGAACTGGCCCTAGGAGTAGTAGCTAGGGATACTAGGAGTAGTAGCTAGGGATTGAGTGTGCGAGATGAACCGGAGAAAGTAAATGCAGAGAGATGAAATGCAAAAAAGACAGAGGGATGTGATGGTTGCTTGTCTGTTTATTTTACCAGGCCACTTATTACTGGGAGTGGTTGGGTTTTTTCATATGACGGCTTTACTGCCGCGCCACGAGCGGGGTGAGACTCGCGTGCAGCGCCGCCCTCTACACTAGTACTACATCGGTCGTGGTTTATTAGTCCCCCATTGAATTTGAATGAAGATTTAACTGACAAAATGTTAGTGCATGTCAACAAAAACTATATCGTTGGATTCGTATTTGAGCATAGTTTTCAATGATATAATTTTAGGTGACATGCATCAGCATTTATCGTACTATATATAATGTTAGTTCAATTTCTGGTCGTACTAATCTATAGTAAGGTGCCCGTGCGTTGCACGGAATAGTCAAATGCATTGATCAGGGAGTTGTTTATTTTGACAAAGGATGTGGGGGTCATCTCATGTGTAACGGGTATTGATAGGTTTCTTCGGATATTATTTCATCTCTAGATCTCACAAACATCCGGGTAAAATAGATAAAAAAGTATCTTTTGCAAACAAAAGCGTTCAACTGTTCAACCTGCATCCAAAACTTGTGAAGAAATAACACTTATTGTGCTTTTCAAGAAATGATATTTAAGAATTAGTTTTTGCGTATCGATTGTTATATATGTTGGCTAAAGATGACATGGCACTTTCTTATAGTCAACAGTTGGCTATACTATTAAGTATTAACCATGCCCTTATACACCAAGACGGAGGGATTAAATCAGGATGACTTGGAAGGGGGCAGAGGAGATGTAAGAAATGGTTCATCATAAGTCTTTCACCAGTACTGTAGTAAAAATTTCATACATGGAAGATTCTAGACTAAACCATAAATGGATACACTTTTATTCATGCGCAATACTCCAATAGAGCAAGATCATGCATGGAAGTCTCCACATGCTTAGACAGCGGATTACATTGAGCGAAGACTAATGATCAACATTTAACTTGGTAATGCATATGTCTAGGTGAACCTCCTTGGAGTCCCCGTGCACATTGTTGGGGGTCAAATCATGCCATGCGTCTTCCATGTCCACATCGGCAGGAAGGTCCTAGCTCGGCACAGTCCTAGTCAGCTTGACGTAGCCAGTGTCGCCGCCCACATAACTCCAAGGGGTAGTAATAGTGAGCACGCACCCGTACATCGGCCTCGCGTCAGTGTCAGCGTCAGCGGCGTCGCCCTTGACGCACACTACAGAGACGGGGCGGTGGCCTGCGCGGGCCTTGCCGGTGCCCACGATCAAGAGGAAGACACTGCCATCCTCCTTCGAGACTAGTAGGCGGCGGTGATCCTCCAGCGACTCCGACACGGTGAACGGGTAGCACGTCTTGTACTTGATGTTCTTTACCGCGGGCCAGTAGTGATAGATGGACGCCTGCGTGAGGTGATGCACGAGGTCCACTGACAAGCCCCAAAATGGCATCGGGCACTCATAGCAGTAGGCGAAGGGCTCCTTGGAGGCATCGACCAGGCCCTCCATGAAACGGGAGTGGCTGTAGGGGACGGTGCGCCAGTTGAATAAACGAGCAAGTTAGTACGAGGATTTAGTCTGAATAAGCACAAAATAAATCATGACGGCTATAACAGAGATTAAACTAATCATGTGGACTAGCATAGTAGATGAACAGATGGAATCTAGGACACAGACTAGAAACATGAATTCTACCACGATTTCGAACAGGAAGGACAGAAACACATACGGTGCAACGGGAGCAGCCCCGTTGGCGTTGAGGTTGTCGCCCATGTTGTTGAGGAAGAGGTTGCTAAGGTCGGGGAAGAACTCATCGTCGGTGAAGTCATTGCTACCAGCAGTCACAAGAGAGCGCTCCCCAAATTTCAACAGCGCCCGCCGAATGGAGCACAGGAGGGAGTGGCTGTAGGGGACGTTGTGGCCGCCGAATGGAGCGCAGGAGTTGCCCACGAAGCAGTAGATGGTGCTCCTCCCTAGTCTCTACTCTTATCTCTATCTCTACTAATCTTCTTTGTTTTTTATAATATACTAGTTGTAGCTGTCAAATCAAATAGTACTGTGCCGTCCGCTGCACGCTCGGCTGAACACGCCTCCTCGCCTCCATCAAACCCCTTCGTTAAACCCGCATACAAACCGAGAAACCTACTCCGGCCTGCGGGAGGAAATTTCCCAGTTGCCATTGGAGAATAATAGAGTCACATCCAATCCATTTGAGTTAATTGCGTGTATGATTCTCCCTCTACAAAAAGTTAATCCATCCTTAATCTTGTATTCTAAGTACTCTGTGGGTTCCACTGTCAGTACTGTGTACATGACTTGCAGGCTGGCTACAGATTCGTACAGAAAGTTAAAACGAAACAAATCCATCCTTAATCTTGTATTCTAAGTACTCTATGGATTCCACTGCCAGTACAGTAGTGAAAGAAGTATATATTAAAAAATATATAAAAAGTAAAGTTTAGGACAGAATTCGAACTCAGATCATCGCGCTGCGAGCATCCGGCCCGGACCAGTACACTAGGTGTTCGTTGCCGACAATGCAAGAGATAAACCTTTATAACAATGAGCCGATCCGTTGCAACGGGTCCAAAGTAGAATAATACATATTCACAAATTTGAAAGAAAACATTTTAGTTTTGATATACATATCACTAAAAATATCTTATGTTTCACTCCAAATATATTCTTTGGGCTGTTTTGATGAAGTAAGGGAGGAATGTGGTTGGTTTCAAGATACTAAGGGGTTTTGTGTAAACTGGAGCAGAGAAGTGGGAATTGTTGCAAAAGGCCACAACTTACATCACAGCCGTTAGATGCAGATCTAATGGTCAGAAATGGCGGATGGCAGACACACCATCATCACCAACTGAGTCTTCTATAGGAGTAGGAGTAGAAAAAAAACCGAGTTGGTGATGATGGTGTGCCTGCCATCTTATAATATAGACTTTCCGATCTATATCTGATGGATGGAAAGCAAACAATGACAATTTTACAAAAGATACCCGCACCTCTTTCCACATTTACAGATAAGGCCTTGCCTCGTTCATCCTTATCTCCCACAACCTCATTGCTGAGCAATTAAAAAAGGAAGTCTCTGGAACAATCTGGCATGGTGGCTGCTGCCAGCGCCGTCCATCCCCATGCCTCCGCTCAGTCCGACCACCAGTCACCACCACGCCCCACTCCTCCTCAGCTTATCTATCATCATTCTCGAGATATCATTTTTTCGATGAAATGGTCGACATACCATTTTCCGATAAAATTCTCAAGATATCATTAGTTTTTACACATGGGAATACTCCTGCATGGGTCAATCACAACAGGTGTTTTGTAAAAAAATGCATCTTGATGTTCCGTGCAATGCACGGGCATCTTGCTAATTTTTCTGCATATAATTCCAAACACCATGTAGTCATGGTCTTTGACCATTTTACAACTATGTTAGTATCATTGTTAGTGGTCAGCCGGTGCAAGTTATAGCCCTGGGTGTTTTAACCATTTTTTAGTAATGATATCTAGCGATTGTTCGCCACGAGCTCAATCCTCGCAAATCCCACGTAACCGTCAGATTTCCATCCGAAGGTGGCCTGTTTTTAAGCCATAGTATTTGACAAAACCGCCACCCTTACACACATACTGTAACTGCGTCGCGGGCGTTTGCAACTGCCATGTCTCCCAGCGAACCTTTGCTGGAGATTGGAGCTAGCACCGATGGCGGTTCATAGTCATTCCATGCTCGGGCATTGAACTTTGTAACTATTTTAGATTAGAATATACAACTCCTCGAGTCCAACTCCACCACTACTCTACTCAAGCAAGTTAGGGCATAGTAGTAGGTACTGTAGGGAGTACCAGTATTGTGATCACTCAAGCAAGTTGTCTGGCATGGATATGACCCTACCCTGCTGGTATGTGTCTCGTAAGTCAAGCGGCGTGTTGTAGTCATCATCACCTGTCCACTTCCCGCAGCACATATTCGCTTCTCCATCTTTGTCCGCACATAATCTCGTCCAATCTTGCATCCCCGCTAAGGCGCCTCCCCCTCGTCCGAAACCCAAGTACTAACAATGGCAGAATCGAGCAGTGTCCGCCGAAAGAGTGGCTGGAATTCGCTCCCCACAGAGGTAATCAAGCTCATTGTTTTGCGTGTGGACAATCTCAGTACCATGCCGCTCGCCGCGTGCTCGCCGGGGCTGTATCGTTTACTCAAATCCCTTAGGCCGGAGCTTTTTAAGCCAGCTCCTTGCTTGCTGATGCCGCCTGAATTTCAGAAACGGCATGTCACGCAACATAACGATCGTAGGGTGGCGAGCATCAACCCCCTTGAGTGCGATCCGATCCCCGTCACGCTCAACTACATTAACGGTATGTACTGGGTCGGCATGAACACGTCTTGGATGGTGCTCGTCGATGGTCGCGGCAGCTGGATGCTCGTGGAGGTCTACACCCGGCGATTGACCCCCCTTCCTTCGATTAACACTGCACTGCTTTGGCACCACGACCCAGAATACTCGGAATCTTACAGTAGCCAACATGATACCAAGTTTTATTTGCTCAAGGTTGTAATCTGCCAAGTGCCCACAAGATCTGCGAATTATAAACACTTTAGGCTAGTTGCGTTCTTCAACTACGGTCTCACCTATCTCACAGGTCACTGTGGTAAGTGAATAAATCTGCACGTCCATCGCAGGATCATACATCCTGCATGGTTCTCTGATGCCATTGAACACAAGTGCTTTATTTATGCTGTCGACTCCTTTTATGGCTGGACGTATTGCTGGCCTACTCCAGTCATCGCTACAAATGGTTGTTACATCAGTATGTTACTTTCCTATGATATCATGATGGCTTGCTTATATTATTGTCAACATTTATTGAAAAAATATTCATGCTCATAACATGCTGTCCTTAAGATTGACTACATTAAGAGCCCTTTTTTATTTGACTCCAACTTGATACGATGTTGTAGGCCGCCTGGTGTCTCTACCCTTCCTTATCCCAGAACCTTTCAAAGAAAAGCGGCATGGCAGTTGCAGGTGGTTCCTGGCTCGATCAGACAACGGCGAACGATTGATGATCGTTCGCACGTACCAGACGTGTTGTTTCGTGGAATACAATTAGAGTCACTGCAAGGTGTTTGAGAAGGATCCCAGCTTCTCTGTGCCTTCAGGAATTTTTGACTAGAGGCTGGTAAGTAGCCTTGGTACACGCTCTCTGTTTCTCAGACTGAATTATCCGATTAACCAGGAGATAACCGATGGCAAGGATCATGATGGCAGTGCAGTTTCGTTCATCAGGCAAAACTGTGTGTACACAGCGTACCATGCGTCTCTGCATGCACCATACCCTGATATGTGCCGCCACACTCTGCAGCCCAAAGTAGGAGAGAGGGTCGCAAGTATCATACTTCGACCTGCTGGCTGGAGTTTCACCCATCAGGCACCCATCTGGTTCAAGCCGTCAACCAATCTCAACAGCTTAATAAATAGTAACATCTAACTGAGCCAGTTAGTTAGATGCATACACTTGTTCTTTTTTGGTAGCCCTTTTGTAATGATGGCTGCTGTTTGGTTTGGAAGAGAGAGTTGCGTCTTTACTCTTCTGGCCTCCTTACTGCTTCTGTTGCACCCCCAGCCCTGGTTGCTGCTGCTGTTGTTTTCAATGTACAATCAGTAGTATATTTCGTCTGTAGGTTGAATAAATGTGTTGTTAGAACGACAAACACAATGTTTTGGATGTCGTTGCACGGTCCGGTCCTTTAGTACCCCGTACCATACCTAGCGCATACTATTTTTGGTGCGGAACACATTTTCCACTTGTTGATAACATGAAGCCCACTAATGAAGGCCCAATAGAGGAGCCCATAATTAACTGGAAGGGAGGCTCTCACATGAATCCAGCCCAGGTACATGCTCATGTTCCCCTAAACATAAATAAGTAAATAAATAAATAAATAAATAAAGCTAAATGCTCATGCACCAGTTCTTTAAATTCACGATTTAACAAGAGGATATTATTTCCTATGATAGTGTCGTTACATTCAGTCGATATTATTTTTAGGAAAAGATAGCGACCAGTCTTCTTTCTCCCACCATTTTCTTCCTGCAACCAGCGGACCCATGCAAATCGTAGTCAACGTCGTAAATAGTTCCGGTCCATTTTTATTTTTCAATAGGAATGTCCAACCCAGCCCAGCACATTGGCGACAGGACTTTATCCTACGCCTTGGTGCGCTTGCCGCAGCGCCGCCGTCCGGCTGTGTCAACATAGTGAATCGGGAGAGGACTGTAGTTGTGAGTATGACAGTACGGACCCACCAGGTCCACTCCCGAACACAAGCAAGTGCCTCTTTTACTACTCAGATGCACCCCTCATTTTTTTACTCTAATCCACCCTGCTGATATCTGGGACCCACATCATTTTCAACATATAGTCAATTAACGACAGAATTGCACAACTTTTTTTGATCAGTAATTCGGAGGAGCAGGCTATAAACTGGGTTGTGCGGTCTCTGCGGCTCGTCAAACAACATGACCAGCCCAACAGTTTTTTCTTTGGGAAAATAGGTAGCCCAGTATTTCTTTTTGAAAAAAAACCAAGCTAGGCCTATTTGTTTTCTCCGACTTACTCGGCTGCAAATCTTTCAAGACGAGGAAGGATGAGTTCCGGCCTGGCCGAAGAGTATGGTCAGTGTCTATTAAAATTAATATCAAAGGGGTTGAAAATTCCAAAAAAATTATAGCCAATGGGAAATTAGTTTCTTTTTTTGTTTTTGTTCTTCACTGATATTTTATATTTCATTGGATTTAACATGACATAGTACTAATTTATTTTTAAATTTGTTTTAGTATGGCTACTATTTTTGGATTAAGAATATTTTGTTCCCCAGCAAACATTTGCGAATTTTCAAAATTTCGCACATATTTAGTTCAATTTTTTAACTCTGGTACTGACCAGAAAATGGGCAGCAATTCTAAAAATGGAAAATGGGCTGCAATAAATTCCATACGAATTAGAAAATGAGTACAAATTATAAAAATAATAGAAAATGGGCTGTACACGCCACAGATTTCGAGGCTTACTTGTTTACGCAAGGCTTTGTCAGTCAACACACAATTCTAGCAGCAGTGACTGTTGGATGTCCATCCAACGGCCGACATGCTTCTTCAACCTCTGATCTTCCTGCACTAGCCGCCTAAACTAGTGCCGGCGGGACTGCCTGCTCCCACCTCTTGTGGCCCGCTGTGATGCGGCGCAGGCTTCACCGGCCCACCCTACTCCCTCCGCTGGTCTGGCCGCACGCAATCAACTGCCTCCTTATTACGCAAAAAAAGGATTCCTCCCATTGACATCTTGGGCGCACCGGTTGGGAGGCTGACCTGTGGGCCTACTAAGTTGGCGCGTACACAGGGCTTGTCAACTTAGTCAACAAACGATTCTAGCAGCAGTGACCGTTGGATTTGAATCGAACGGTCCTGCTGCTTCTTCAATCGCTGCTCTTCTTGCACCAGCCGCCCAAACCAGCGCCGGCGAGACCGCCTGCTCTTGCCTCCCGTGGCCGGCTGTGCTGCCGCGGAAGCTTCACCGCCCCTACTACTCCCACCGCTTGCCAGGCCCTGCGGCGACGGCAGCCTCACACCGCAGCCGAACCAGTGAACCCTCGTACTCCTCTCCGCGTGGGCATCCACTTTCGCGTCTTCCCCGGCTCCGCGTCATCCCCTTCCTAGGCCTCACCATCGTCCACCGCCCTGGTGCTCTCGGTGTGGCGTGGTCAACGTGGTCAAGGAACGACTTCCATTGGGAGAGTACTGTACGTGGAAAGGCTGACAGCTGGGTCCACGGCCGCAGGAAGGAAGTGCCTCCTTATTATGCAGAAAATAATGATTCCTCCACCTGACATCGAGGACCCACTGGAGGGGCCACCGTATTTCACGAAAAAAATGTTTGCCCCCGTGAGTGCTGGGACCCACCAGCTACATCTTCGCATGCAAGGAAGTGCGTCCATATTACGGGCAAAAGGATGATTCACCCCCTGACTGCTGGGACGCACCAGCTACATCTTCGCACGCAAGGAAGTGCCTGACAATTGGGACCCACCCAGTCGAAGCGTACGTAGCGTTGTCATTCTGGTCGCGAACGTCTACGTACATACTGGTCGATGTAGAGGCGCGCACATGTGGTAGTAGAGGCGCGCACGTAGCATGTACACGTACGTACAGTGGCCAGGGTGCAAGAAAGTAAATACGGCCACATACGTACATACCGGCGGGGTCTCGAACACCTACTCGCGCATACGTACGGCCAAGGCTCGTGTACATGGCTGGGTCAGAACGGAGAAACTGCATCATCGTCGTGTTCATGGGGAGCCAACCGGCTGGGTCGGAACAGAATGCGTCGTCGTGTTCATCGGGAGCCAACCGGCTTGGACGGAACATGCGATGGAAACGAGGCCTGGCGTATCGCAGAACAGAGGAAACGGCCTTGTGTTCGACCGGCCAAGGTGGAAATGGGATCATGTTCATCGGGAGGGGTCTGGCATACCGCAAAACGGAGGAAACGGACCTCCTATGGTAGAAACGGGGTCCTATTGATCGGGAGGGGTGTAGCGTACCACATAACGGAGGAAACGGACTTGTGTTGGAGCGTACGGTCAAAACGGGGGTCCTGTTCATCGGGAGGGGTGTGGCGTACCGCAAAACGGGACTCCACGAGATACTGTTCATCTCCACCATCGACCTCCTCCAGCCTCCACGGGGGTACTGTTCATCCACTGTCGACCTCCTCCAGCCTCCACCTGCGACTGTTCATCCACGGGCTCCTGTTCATCCAGCCTCCACCGGCTACTGTTTAAGCAACCCTCTCCATGGGGTCCTGTTCAACCACCCCTCCACGGGCTACTGTTCATCCAACCCTCCACCAGCTACTGTTCAACCAGCCCTCCACCGGCTACTGTTCAACCAGCCCTCCACGGGGTCCTGTTCATCCAGCCCTCCACGGGGTCCTGTTCATCCATCGGCTCGATCGATCGGGGTACTATTCATCTGGCGGCAACGACCTCTACTACCATGGGGTCCTGTTCATCCAACCCCCCACCAGGAACTGTTCATCCAAACCCCCTCAACAACGCTCACTGTTCATCCAGGGAAGGAGGCAGCAGTGTTCGATCGGCTTCAGTTAGCAGCAGTAGCGAAGGAATCACTCGGGTTCACTTAACAGCAAGGGATCGATCAATCGCTCGGGTTCAGTAACGCGTAGCCTACAGTGCAATCGCTCGGGTTCAGTTATAGCCCAACGCCTCGCTCGGGTTCAGTTAGAGCCCAACGCCTCGCACCCACACGCAAACGTGTACGAGAGAAACACGCATCGCTCGGCCCCCGACCACCCACCGTAACCAGGAACTCCCCGATATTTTCCGCGCCCACGCTTCTACATTGGTTTTTTCCATCATGGACAGCCCAAAGATTGTCATGCAGCTGCGTCTCCGGCCCGCCCAGGACAAAAAGCCCATTTTCTGTCATGATTTTTTGTCATAGAAGTAGGACCCCACCACATCTATGATGATACCGGGTTTTGTCATAATTATCGTCATAGAAGTGTCATAAGTATGACCGAATTTCTTTTCGTTCGGCCCAAAATGTCACGGATGTGTCTTTTTTTTGTAGTGAATAAACCTTTATCATGATTAAGGAAATATAATAATAACCATTTTATTATTGCCTCTAGGGCATATTTCCATCACGAGGCACGTATTGTACTGTTGTCAATAAGGATAAAAAGATGGGGTTTATATCATATTGCTTGAGTTTATCCCTCTACATCATGTCATCTTGCTTAATGCGTTACTCTGTTCTTATGAACTTAATACTCCAGATGTGGGCAGGAGTCGGTCGATATGTGAAATAATAGTAGTAGATGCAAGCAGGAGTCGGTCTACTTGTCATGGATGTGACGCCTATATTCATGATCATTGCCTTAGATATCATCATAACTTTGAGCTTTTCTATCAATTGCTCAACAGTAATTTGTTTACCCACCATATGCTTTATTCAAGAGAGAAGCCTCTAGTGAAACCTATGCCCCCCGATTATATTTTCTATCATATTATTTTCAAATCTATAAAACCAAAAACCCAAAAATACCTTGCTGCAATTTATTTATATTTACTTTAGTTTGCCTTTTATTTATCTTTTATAACTATCTCTATTATTTCTCACTCTTGTTCGTGACTGTGAAGGGATTGACAACCCCTTTTTCACGTTGTGTGCAAGTGTTTGTCAGTTTGCACAGGTGCGTGTATTGGAGACTTGCTTGTGCCTCCTATTGGATTGATACCTTGGTTCTTAACTAAGGGAAATGCTTATCTCTACTTTGCTGTATCACCCTTTCCTCTTCAAGGGAAAAATCAACGCAAGCTCAAGAAGTAGCAGGAAGAATTTTTATGCCATTACCGGGGAGGTTCTACATCAAGCCTACAAAGTACCTATCATAAACTCTCATCTCTTGCATTTACATTATTTTCCATTTGCCTCTCATTTTCCTCTCCCCCACTTCTAAAACACTTTCAGAAAAACACAAAAATATTTTCCTTCTTTCCGTTCATATTTTCGTTTGCCGTTATGTCTTACTTGGTTTGTTTGCTGGTTCGTTTGGTATAATTGTGTGTTTATTGAAAGTCAGAAAGCAAAAAGTTTATGGATCCTCATTCACTTGCTAATCTTTTTAAAGGATCCAATTATGATGAACCAATTGCTAGTGAGTTGAGTGCACTAGATTATCTTTATGGAGCTTTGCTTGAAATTCGTGAATCGGAAAATTGTGATGAAGTGCTAAAAGAATAAATTTATAAAGTGATTCACGATAGCTCCTTGAATGAATAGCATGATTGCAATGATGTTATTATAAATTCTAATAATGTCAATTGTTCTAATAATATGCGAAACCCCAAGATTGGGGCTGCTAGTTTTGCTATGTCCACTATTTATTGCAATGATCATGATTGGGGTCATTATGCTTCTTATGATCTTGAAAATTTATTTAAGCCTCATGATGAATATGATACTGATAACAGTGTTTGCAATAATATTGAAAGTGGGTTTGGAAGAGTGTCAACTCTAGGTAATAATGATCCCACTACTTTGGAGAATGATCAATCTTATGAATTTTTTGATAAAAGTTGGCTTGGAGAGGTCATGACTTTATTCAATGGTATTCCCACTATGTTGGAAAAGTGTCAACTTTGCATGCGTCTGGATCATGAAGAGAATATTTTATGTGATGGCTATTATGAGAGAGGGAAATATGGTTGTAGAAATTTTCATGTTGCTAAATTACCTCTCGTTATCTTGAGATTGCTGTTGTTTCTTTCTTCTTCCATGAATATGCTAGTTTTTGCTTGTCTTGATAATTTGTTTGCTTATAATATGCCTATGCATAGGAAGTATGCTAGACTTAAACTTGTTTGTCACATGCTATGATACGTCTCCGTCGTATCTACTTTTCCTAACGCTTT
Organism: Aegilops tauschii subsp. strangulata; assembly: GCF_002575655.3. NCBI lineage: Eukaryota > Viridiplantae > Streptophyta > Magnoliopsida > Poales > Poaceae > Aegilops > Aegilops tauschii. Next base: position 176,245,240 of record NC_053038.3, on the reverse strand, counting down.
TCCTCTTGTTTTGGAGTCTACTATGCATGATTTGAATGAAACTAACCCAGACTGACGCTGTTTTCAGCAGAACTACCATGGTGTAGTTTTTTTGTGCAGAATAAAAGTTCTAGGATTGGAACGAAACTTTGCGAGGATTTTTTATATAATAAAAGAAAAATACTGGAGCCAAGAACCACTAGGGGGGCCCCTGGGTGAGCACAACCCACCAGGGCGCACCCCCCTAAGGCGCGCCCAGGTGGGTTGTGCCCACCTGGTGGCCCCGCAGACCCTAATTCCAACTCTATAAAATCATATTTTTCTAGAAAAAAATTTAGGGAAGAAGAATTATCTCGTTTCGCTATACTGAGCCGCCGCCACCTCCTGTTCTTCATCGGGAGGCCAGATCTAGAGTCCGTTTTGGGCGCCGGAGAGGGGGATCTTCGTTCTTCGTCATCACCAACCCTGCTTCATCGCCAATTCCATGATGATCTCCACCAGGTGTGAGTAATTCCTTTGTAGGCTCGTTGGTAGCGAGGAGTTGGATGAGATTCATCATGTAATCGAGTTATTTTTGTTAGGGCTTGATCCCTAGTATCCACTATGTTCTGAGATTGATGTTGATATGACTTTGCCATGCTTAATGCTTGTCACTTTTGTCCCGGGTGCCATGATTTCAGATCTGAACCGTTTATGTTATCACCATTATATCTATGTTCTAGATCCGATCTTGCAAGTTATAGTCACCTATTACGTGTTATGATCCGTAAACCCTAGAGTGAGAGTAGTCGGGATACTTTCTGGTGATGACCGTAGTTTGAGAATTTCATGTATTCACTATGTGTTAATGATTTGTTCTGGTTCTCTATTAAAAGGATGCCTTAATATCACTTAGTTTCCATATGGACCCCGCTGCCACGGGAGGGTAGGACAAAAGATGTCATGCAAGTTTTTTCCATAAGGACGTATGACTTTTTACGGAATACGTGCCTACATTATATTTAGGAACTGGAGCTAGTGCCGCATCGCCCTAGGTTATGACTTTTATATGATGAATATCATCCAATGAATCCACCGATCCAATGCTAAGTTATTACTGCTACTATTACTGTTACACTTGCTACAAAATCATTGCTATCATTGTTACTGTTACTATTGCTGTTGCTACAACTATCAAAACTATCATACTATTTTGCTACTGATCACTTTGCTGCAAATAGTTAATCTCCAGGTGTGGTTGAATTGACAACTCAGCTACTAATACTTGCAAATATTCTTTGCCTCCCCTTGTGTCGAATCAATAAATTTGGGTTGAATACTTTACCCTCGAAAATTGTTGTGATCCCCTATACTTGTGGGTTATCAAGATCTTTTTCTGGTGCCGTTACCGAGGAGCATAGCTATATTTGTTGAGTTACTTGGGATTATTATCAATTTTTCACTATGAAGAATCTGAAGGATACCAAGACTAAGATATTTCCCTCTAACATGAGGGGAGGTAAGGAACTGCCATCTAGCTCTACACCTGATTCACCTTCTATTTTGAGTAAACTTGCAACACCACCACATGCAGTTAATTCTGATATGTCACAAATAATTTATGATGCTACTTCTGCTATGGATAATGCGTACGATGATGCTAGTACCTTGCTTGATGATGGTGTGCCACTAAGTGATTTTCTTAATGAACAAATTGCTAGAGCTAAAGAGAATGAAATAACTAAAACTGATGAAATACCTGAATCTGAAAATCTTAAGACACCTATTAGACAGAGTCCTCCTAGATATGAATTGCCTAAGATACCAGAAGGTTATATTATGGATGAGGAGACAACTAGATACTTTCTTGCTTGCAATGATAGAGGTGATCTTACGAAATTACTATGCAAACTGAAAGAAAAATCTTTGAATGCTAGAATGAAATGTGATCCTAAGTTTGCTACTTCACCTATCTTTGTTGATGATAAGAATTATGAATTCTCTATCGACCCAGAGTTGATTGCTTTGGTTGAATCCGATCCTTTCCATGGTTATGAAACTGAAACTGTTGTGGCACATCTTACTAAGCTGAATGACATAGCCACCCTATTTGCTCATGATGAGAAAATTCGCTACTACTATATTCTCATATTATTTCCGTTCTCATAAAAGGGTGATGCTAGGACTTGCTATAATACTCTTGCTCCTAGTTGTGTGCGTAGTCCCCAGGATATGATTTACTATTTCTCTGAAAAATATTTTCTTGTTCATAAGAAACAAGCTGGCTTACAGGAAATATTTAACTTTGTGCAAATTGAAGAAGAGAGTCTCCCACAAGCTTGGGGGAGGCTTCTCCAATTGCTGAATGCTTTGCCTGATCATCCTCTTAAGAAAAATGAAATACTTGATATCTTCTATAATGGACTAACTGATGCTTCTAGGGACTTCCTAGATAGTTGTACTAGTTGTGTTTTCAGGGAACGAACTGTTGAACAAGCTGAAGAATTATTGAATAACATATTGAAAAACTATGATGATTGGACTCTTCCTGAACCACCGCCTAAACCTACTCCGAAGAAGAGCGGTATCTTATATCTTAGTCCTGAAGATATGCAAGAGGCAAAGAAATGTATGAAGGAAAAAGGTATTAAAGCTGAGGATGTCAAAAATTTACCTCCTATAGAAGAAATACATGGGCTTTATACACCCCCACCCAAGGTGGTAGAGGTAAACTCTCTAATGAAATTCAATGACAATGATAATCATTATAATATGCATCCTAGTCAATGCATTTATGAGTTTGATAACTACATTAGAAAACAAGATCACTTCAATGCAAATGTTATGAAACAATTGAAATACAATTCTGATATGATTGCTCACTTGAGGGACTTGTTATTTAAAATCTCAAATGATGTTAGAGGTGTAGGAAAACATGCCTCTGTGGTTCAAACTCAACTAGAACAAGTTTTTATATCTCAAAGAGAATTGCTTGATGAAATGAATAATAATATCAATGATCATGCTGTTAGGGTAATGACTAGAGGAGGTAAAATGACTCAGGAACCACTTTGTCCTGAGGAAGACCCAAAAAGTATTGAACAAGACTCTCAAAGAATTAATACTGATGCACCTAGTCCTACAAAAAATAAGAAGAAAAAGAAAATTGATAGGACTTTGCATACCTCTAGTGAACCTAAGATAGAAAAACCTCCTGAAGCTAATACTGATATTTCTATTTCTAATGCTGAAACTCAATCTGGTAATGAACACTCACCTAGTGATAATGGAAAAGATAATGATGAGGTTCATGAAGACACCCAAACAAAAATAAAGAACCAGATAATGATGTTCAAATAGAACCAATTGTTGATCTTGATAACCCACAACCCAAGAATAAAAGATACGATATAATCGACTTTTTTGCTAGGAAACATGGTAAGGAAATAGAACCATGGGTTAAAAAACCCATGCCCTTTCCACCTAAATCAACTAAGAAGAAAGATGATGAAGAATTTGAACGCTTTGCTGAAATGATTAAGCCAGTCTTTTTACGTCCTCACTTGACTGATATTTTAAAGATGGCCCCTTATGCAAAGTACATGAAAGACATCATCACCAATAAGAGAAAAATACCGGAATCTAAAATCTCCACCATGATTGCTAATTATTCTTTTAAGGATGGAGTACCTAAAAAACATGGAGATCCGGAAATACCAACTATACCATGCTCCATCAAAAGAAATCATGTGAAAACTGCTTTCTGTGATTTAGGAGCTGGTGTTAGTGTGATGCCTTTCTCTTTATAAAAAATACTTGATTTGAATAAACTCACACCTAATGAAATATCTTTGCAAATGGCTGACAAATCGACTGCCATACCTATTGGTATTTGTGAGGATGTGCCCGTTGTTGTTGCAAATGTTACTATCTTAACAGACTTTGTTATACTTGAGATGCCCGAGGATGACAACATGTCGATTGTCCTTGGTAGACCCTTTTTGAATACTGCAGGGGCTATTATTGATTGCAATAAAAATAAGGTCACTTTTCATACCAATCATAATGAGCATACGGTGCACTTTCCGAAGAAACAATTCCAAGTGAATGGTATAAATGTTATTAAAAAATCTCCGACACTCACTATTGGAAGTTTTCAAATACCCCTACCTACTGCCAAAAAGAAATATGATATACTTGTTGTTGGGGACATGCATATCCCGATTGAGGTAACTTAGTGTTTTATGAAAATTCTTTGGTTTCATGCTAATCGAAGGTGGTTGTTAATAAGACTTGATCAACCTTATTAATGGATCACTTTTGGGAGGTATGAAGTTGATGAATCTAGTAGGCACAACCTTCTCGCCTCACCTTTTATTTTCAGTTTTTCTTAATTAAATAAAATAAAATGCCATGTTTATCCTGTTTTCTGGATTTTCCATGCAAATAAAAAATGACCCAAAAATAAAAACTCTCAGAATGTCCTGAAAATTTTATACGATTTTTTCTGAATGTTTAAGAATTTTTGGTGCAAATAACATCAGAGGGGGGTGCACCAGGTGGGCACAACCCACCTGGGCGCGCCAGCACCCCCAGGCACGCCCTGGTGGGTGGTGGTCCCCACGTGGGGCCCCCTCACTTATCTCATTAGCCCATATCATCACCTACCTCCAGAAAAAATTCACCATTGCTCTCTCTCTCTCTCTCTCTCTCTCGTGTTCTTGCTCTCAAACCCGCGGATTTCGATCTCTTTGCTCGAAGCTCCATTGCCGAAACTGTTTTGGGGGATTGCCACTTGGTATGTGACTCCTCCATTGGTCCAATTAGTTTTTGCTTTAGTGGTTTATATTTTGAATAATTAGCTACTCTTGGTGGTGCTGTAGATGAGCTTGCATGTTGAATTCTTAGAGTTCTAAGTAGTTTGATTGCTTAATATAGCCTCTATGCATGCTTATGAGTGGTTACTATCAATCTTGTGAAGTTTTGTTGAGAAAAATTTTGTGGACTAATTTTTTTAGAATTTTGTTCATAGGAATAAGATGAGTTTCTTTAGGAAGTTTGCTTCCAAAAAGAACTCCAAGGGTTTTGTGGGTGAATCATCGGATAGTGACCCCCAAACTCGGAGAATGGCGGAAGTGCGGCCATGCGAATGGCCACATAACCCCTTCCTGGATGGAGCCGGAATCCTTCAAGAGTTTGCACAATTTGCTGCCAATGCTGGCCTCATCGACTTCATCATAGCTGAGTGTGAACAATATCATCTCTTTACAAATTCCTTTGTGCAAAGTTTTCATTTCATAAGTAGGAATAAACCCCCTGAGGTGCCGTTTAATTTATATGATGAAACCCGTCAGATAGCACTTACTGAATTTTGTGATATATGCTTGATTCCTTCTGATGGGGAAATAAGAGAGCCTAGGTCTGCAGAGTTTGAGGGCTTTTATTGCACTCTGTTAGTGGGAGATGGGAGAGGGGTGTCGAGTGTCACCGCCACTAGCTTGCAATTTCCTTCAATGCATTATTTTACTCCATTCATTGCGAAGTGTTTACTTTCTAGGGAGAAGGTTGGTGCACTTAGTGCCCCCGATTTCACTTTCTTGCACTGCACACTCTACGATGATAAAACTTATAGCTTGGGAGGTATTGTGGCACATCGCCTTCACCTTAACAGATCCAAGGGTAAAATTCATGGCGGTATTTATGTTACTCGCTTAGCGAGTCATTTTAATGTTCAGATATGCTAACATGACCACCGCTTACCCAAGGTTTACTTAGGTCATCAGGCGATGGCTGCTCCTTGGTTTATTGATGGTGAGAACACTACTATTGATGTTCCTTACAACCTGGTTTTTGGTGAAAATACTCGCGATGTTATTCGATTGCCTGCACCTGCTTTGTTTGATCATATTGCCAGGGGCGGATACCAGATCATGCCAGAGGATATCATTGCCTACCGGAATGCCCAGGCAGTTGCAGAGGAGGAGAGTGGGACACTCAGGTACCCGCTCCACAGCACTTCGACATAGGACCTAATGGCTACTACGAGTGGTGATTACCAAGTTAGGACCAAATCCTAAGCTTCGGAGAGTACGTATTTCCATCGACATTACATTCATGTTCACACATTTCATTCTAGTTGTCGGTGCCCACACTTTTTCATTTGTACTATCCATGCTAGATTTATTTCTTGTGTGTTTGAAAAACTTTGAGAAAACCCAAAAATATTTAGTTTTTCTTTTTGGTTTGCTTTCTAGTTTAATTAGTTGTAGTATTAAAAGAAAACCATTTTTTCCGATTATTCTTCTTGCTTGTTGGGAGCTTTCCCGTGTAAATAGTTTTCCTCATTTTTGTTTTTCCTGTTTTAATTTTCTTTCTTCTAGAAAAACTAAAAACTCCAAAAATATTTCAGTGTGTTTCTCTGAATTTCTTTTCTGTTTATTGAGTCATACCAAGGAGAATACCAACATGAAATTGTTGAGTGGCTTCCATATGCATTATTGTTGATCTAACAAAGAGCCCAAATTATCTTATCTTCTCCTTTTGAATAAAATGTTGGCAGATTCCAGCTTAGTCCACAACACTCTTGCACTATTATTATTTTCAAATCGTTCGGTCGTGCAAGTGAAAAGGAATAATGATGATATTTGGTGAACTGGCTGTGGCAGAGAGAAATGGGTATGAACGCAACTTGTTATGTTTTTGTAAATATGTTTAACCTAGTATCCATGATTCTCCATATTATGATCGAAAATGTTTGCATAGACAATTAGAGATTATAGTTTCGCATGCCATTCTTAAGTAGCTAGGAGTGGATAATTATTTATCTTGGATGTCAACATTGCGTTAAAACGATTGTGATGTGGTATCCTACTCCGAATGTTCGAGTGGCTTGACTTGGCACATGTTCATGCATGTAGTTGAATCAAAACAACATAGCCTCTATGATATTGATGTTCATGGTGTTCATATCCTACTCAAGCTAGTATCCAATGTTCATTATGCATAATGCATGTTCATGACCGTTTTCGCTCTCTAGCTGGCGATTTCCCAACCTATTTGCTAGCCTTCGCCTGTACTAAGCAGAAATACTGCTTGTGCATCAAAATCCTAAACCCAAGTTATTCTAGATGAATCCACCATACCTACCTATATGCGGTACTCCCTGCCATTCTAATTAAATTTGCATGTGCCACCTCTAAAAACTTCAAATAAATATCCTTTTTTGTGTGCCTATATTGTTCATGGAGCGACAGGAGGTAGTCGATATCTTCCATGCTAAGCGGGTTATTCTCATGATGAGTGTTTATTTACTCATCCTTGCACGAGAGGGGCGGTAATAGGGATTCCCAGTCCCAAAATGAAATTGCAAATAATTAAACAAAACTCCCCCAGGACTGCTGTTGGTATGGACGGTACCCGCGGATTCGGTTAGCTGTGGAGTGTGTTTGTTGGTGGAGGGGGAGTAAACCTTTACTTTTATCGCTTGGGAACCGCCACTAATGTGTCTAGCATGGAAGATATCAATAACCAATGGTCGCAAAGTAAACAAGAAGGGTGCATTTCTCAAAATTTTATTTACCTCTGTTTAAAAAAAATGAGCTGTGTCACCTCTGCAAATCCCTGCTTCCCTCTGCGAAGGGGCTATTTATTTATTTATTTATTTTTATGTTGAGTCATCACCTTCTTAAATAAGCGCCAGATCCTGAGAGCACTATTGTCATCCTCATGCATTGTGTATAGTTAATGTTGGATGCATCATGACTGGATCTTTTCTATCATGAATTACAATGTTTAGTCACTACTTGAACTTTGGAGGTGCTCTGCATTTATGTTTTGCGATCTCAGAAAGGGCTAGCGAGATACCACTATTGTTATATTAGATCATGATTGTTTTGACAAGGTGTTGTCATATGAGATACTTATTATTGCTTGCTAGTTGATTATGTCATTGATATGAGTAAATATAGTTTTCAAGAGTTAGTTGGCATGGTTGGTTATAATCTTTGCTGAAAAAATTGGGTGCTATTTAAGCTCATTTATGTAAATAAGAGAAAAAGAGTTTGTAGAAGTTTTTATTTTTCACATTTAGTTTATCAACTAAATTGCTTGAGGACAAGCAAAGGTTTAAGCTTGGGGGAGTTGACACGTCTCTGTCGTATCTACTTTTCCTAATGCTTTTCCTCTTGTTTTGGAATCCCATTTGCATGATTTGAATGAAACAAACCTGGACTGACGCTGTTTTCAGCAGAAGTACCATTGTGTTGTTTTTTTGCAGAAACAAAAGTTCTCAGATTGGAACGAAACTTTGCGAGGATTTTATATATAATAAAAGCAAAATACTGGAGCCAAGAACCATTGGAGAGGGGCTGTCGGTGTCAAAACCAGCGGATCTCGGGTAGGGGGGCCCGAACTGTGCGTCTAAGGTCGAGGGTAACAGGAGGTAGGGGACACAATGTTTACCCAGGTTCGGGCCCTCTCTATGGAGGTAATACCCTACTTCCTGCTTGATTGATCTTGATGAATATGAGTATTACAAGAGTTGATCTACCACGAGATCGTAATGGCTAAAACCCTAGAAGTCCAGCCTGTATGACTATGGCTATGAGTATTGGCCTCTACAGACCTAACCCTCTGGTTTATATAGACACCGGAGGGATCTAGGGTTACATAAGGTCGGTTTACAGAGAAAATAATCTTCATATTCGATCGCCGAGCTTGCCTTCCACGCCAAGGAGAGTCCCATCCGGACACGGGTAGAGTCTTCGGTCTTTGTATCTTCAGAGCCCATCAGTCCGGCCCATGGCTAATAGGCCGGACGCCCGAGGACCCCTTAGTCCAGGACTCCCGCAGTAGCCCCCGAACCAGACTTCAATGACGAGGTGTCCGGCACGCAGATTGTCTTCAGCATTGCAAGGCGGGTTCCTCCTCCGATGACTTCAAAGTGATGCATCTGGCCTTCCATTTAATGTCGTACCCCTCGGCTTCTGTGTATCAACAACTTTAGCTTCCACGTGTCAAGCGAATGCGAGAGGTCAGGGTATTTTTGCATATAACACCCCGGCCATGCGAGAAAGCATGTCTATTTAAAGAGATTGGATCTCAGATCCATTCGGCACCACACGGAAAAATCCTCAGAGATTGCTAGGAAAGACCACTCCAACATGGCTAGCGCTCCCAGCTCCTCCACCCGTCCCTGCGGCCCAGAAAATGCGAGTGGGAGAGGTGCTTCGTATCCCATGGTCAGCTGGAGAAGCTGCAAACATAGGGATTTCTTCCTCCTGCGGATCTGGTCCCAGTTCGAGCGGGGTTGACCTCCTTTAATGGTGAGGCCCAGGCGGAGAATTTCCCCACTCCATCTGAGGCGGAACGAGTGTGCTTCGTCCCCTACCTGCTAAGAGGTGTCGGGTGTCCAATTCATCCGTTCCTCAGAGGGCTTCTGGAGTACTATGGCCTCCATCTGCACAACTTCACTCTGGCCTCCATCCTGCACATCGCGGGTTACGTCACTCTTTGCGAGCTATTCCTGGGTTGTGAGGCCCATTTTGAATTGTGGAGAAGGCTATTCTGCCTCATACCGCGTAATCACGAGGGATCAATATTTGAAGTGGGCGGAGCCGAAATATGGCGCATCGCCGAGACTAGATACCTATCCCTCACACCAAAGAAGGCATCCGAAGAGTGGCCTTCCGAATGGTTCTATATTGAGGACGTCGCACTTCTAGACCTAGTTCAGAGTGGTCTTCCCGAGTTCACAAGTGTTCCTTTGAAGAAGTGCCACGGCTGGCGCCCTCGGAGCCTCGAGGAGGAAGATAGTGCGGAAGTTCATCAACTCATCAGCAAGATAAGGACGCTCGCTCGGTCCGGATTATCGATAGTCGAAGTAACGACGACTTCCATAGTACGGGGGGTTCAGCCACTCCAATACAGAGGGCTTCCCATGTGGCACTAAAATGGGGAGGATGACGCCTCCTGCTGCGGCAGAAAGGGTCAGGACACCCCCGCCGCTCTGGCCAAAATATTGGCCGAACAATTCAAAGGGGAGGAAGAGGAATTCCAGCGTATCAAGCGTAGAGATGCATTTTCCATGTACAATCCTCCTAGCTGGGTAAGCCCAAACTCCTCTTCTCTACTCACACCAATCCCTGAGCTACTTTCAATGAATATTAACCCGTCCATTTATAACAGCACTGGCGAAAGATTTTCAAAGGGCTTCACAGCCCCGCCCCGCCGCCCGAGGGCCACAATCGGGACCTTGACCCCAGATTCGAAGAGGATCCGAATATATTTGTGGTGCTCGAGGACGGGGTGTTTTACCAGGCGAGCTATGACGGCACAGAAGTGGCCATCATTGCCGATTACCACGGTCTTCTCCCTGCTTCACCCGTAAGTAATCAGGTGACATCTCATCCGAAAGAGTTCTCTCATTCTGCCTCACCCACCGCACCTTCCTGTGCTTAAAAGGGGAGGCGTTCCGCGCGCCATGCTGCCCCAAGGGTATCTCCAAGGAGAGCGGCCCCCACGCCGGGCAAGCCTTCGAAGAGGAAGGCAAACAAAGATACGACCGAGCCTTCATCGAAGAGGTATGGCTTTGCAAATATGTTCTTTAGCAGTCGCATCCAACTGTGACTTTTATGTTCGTCCTGTATCAGGAAAAGAGTTCGCCGGACTATGTCCGGGGATCCGGCCAGTCATACTCCCAACAGCCGGGATTCGGTCCCAGCCGAGGAGACGAGGGCCGATATGGGAGTGATGCCGGACTGTCCTTCGGCTGAGGGCTCGGAAGATATGTCCGTCACCAACTCGAAAGTGGAGAGCGCCATGAATCATCGGCACCGGAGGGCCATTTTACGAGACCCCCGCTTCTCAAAAGAGGCGTTCAATGCCTTCAGCTCGGCTGATGCATACATCTGGGCTGCTCGAGATGGGATTAACAGAGCCACAAAGCAGCATTTGAAAGATGTGCAGGTAAGTTTACTTTGTCTGAATATGATAACCATGTGCCAGTAGCCCCCGAGACTTGAAGCAGTTGGTACAACTGATTTAAGGATCGTTGTATAACTAGGTTCTTATGGAGATGAACGACCTGCTAGCCCAAGAGCTAGAAAAGTGTCAGACACAGCTAACTACTGTTACCGCCGAACTGGAAAAGGCCAAGAAGGCGTCCTCTTGTAATATTTCCCTCCATCGAGAAGCAATAATTATATACCAGCTGTGCTAACACTGTTGCTTATCCCATAACAGGATTGTCAGATCAACTGGAGGAGAAAGTGAAAGCCGCTCAAGTGGGCGAGAAAGAGTCGAAAAGACTACACGCTGCAGGCGAGTGTGTTCTGACCCGAGTCAGAGAGGAGAAAAACAAACTCCAGGATTCAAACACCCAGCTGGGCGAAGAACTAAAAGATGTGCGGGCCCAGCTGGTCGACTCCATGAAGGAGAACAAAAGGCTGCAAGGTGGCATATTCAGTACGTGGCCGAACTTACCTTATAATAGTTCGGAGATGAAGGAAACTGATAGAGTTATGTTTGTAGGTATGCTGACGGGCCGTCCCGAAGAGGAGATGTCCGGCTTGTCGGACGATCTGCTGCAAGGGCTGTCGCAAATGCACGAGCAAGCTCAGCATGCAATGCGGAGTGTTGCCAAGGCCTTATGGCCATCCGCGTCCCCTCCAGGAAGTATGGAGGAGCTTGTAGAGCTTTTCAAGGGGAGCGCGGCGGCGTATCCGATTATGGAAAATATCAGCTTGCTGGGAGGGTGCGCGAGAGGCCTGGGCCATGGTGAAAACACGGTATACCAAGCTTGATCCGAATCGCATGGCCTGGGTCGGACCTCTAGGGTCAGAGCGGAAAGAGGTTCCCGTTAATTTGGTATATGACCAAGTAGCAGTAGCCGCCAAATATTCCCAACAGGATTGTAAGTTAGACAGCCTGTTGGACGGTATAGAGGAGGAAATTTTTGAGTCCAAGTGACTATGTAATTTCCTTGACATATGTAACTCTAGCTGAATTGTAAAACGATTGTCATGGCAGACCTTTTCGCTTCAACCTTTGGACCCAAAGGTGCGGAGTGTTTCCGAATACCAGAGCGGCCAAATAGACCGGGGTATGCGTGGAAACCAGGCGTAGGGGTCATAGTTGCTTGAACAGACAAGTTGTATCCGGCTAGTTATGTTATATTACATTAAGATTGTAAGAAACATCTTCCAGAGAGAATAGTTCCGTTAAGGATTCCTTTTCGTGGGCGTGCATGCGTTAATGTGCATGTCCCAAACTGTGATTGAAAAATCGCAGTATATGTAACCTCTGGGGGTTCACAATGGAGTGAATGCAAGAAACATGTTTAGTTCACCGACCGAATATTCCCTTAAGAACGCTAGCTTTCGGATTCACCCAGTCTGAGGTACACATCCGGATGACCCGGCAGTAACAATCGCAGAGGTGCTCCCTTTATGCCCTAGCTGAACTAACGGGAACGCAGGGCATAAGCACAGGAGCCAGGCAACCCAGCTTGGCCAAAACTTAAGTCATATCGATGCATATAATGGCGAAGAAAAGTGTACATATGGGAAAAACGCATATGTGATGAGCTTGATGCTCGGTAAATAATAATAGCAAGCTTCTGTCCAAGAAGCCCCCAGGTATAATGGACGTACATATTTGAAGATGTATGCATCAGGGGTGCACGGTCTAGCCGCACGAAAGCTTTAAGGATAAAGAGAAAAAACGAAAAGAGAGAAAAAAGAATGATGGAAACAATAGGGGAAGGAGACGAACAAAGTGTTCGGTGCTAGGCATAGAATCTTTGGAGTCTGGCCGCGTTCCACGGGTTCGGCTCTAGGCGATTGTCTGACGCATCACGCAGGTGTTACGCTCCTCTGGTGAGAACTTCTTCAATGATGAAGGGACCCTCCCACTTGGGCTTGAGTTTGTCCTTTTTCTTCTCCGGCAGGCGTAGAAAGAGTTCGCCAACGTTATAAGTCTTGGCCCGCACTTCTCTGCTTTGATACCTGCGAGCCTGCTGTGGATAAAATGCGGAACGGGCTTTTGCGATGTCGCGCTCCTCCTCCAGGGCATCTAAGCAGTCTTGCCGATCAAGCTCGGCCTCTCTCTCTTCGTACATGCGCACTCGAGGTGAGTCAGGAATAATGTCGCAGGGTAACACGACCTCTGCGCCATACACCATGAAGAAAGGTGTGTATCCGGTAGTGCGATTGGGCATGGTCCGTAGCCCCCAGAGTACGGAGTCGAGCTCCTCAACCCAGTGCTTGTCTGATTCTTTCAAAGACAACACTAGTCTAGGCTAGATGCCGCTCATAATAAGAACATTGGCTCGTTCGACTTGACCGTTTGTTTGCGGATGATAGACACAGGCGTAATCGAGCTTGATGCCCAGATTAGCACACCAGTCTTTCACTTCGTCGGCTATGAAATGGGAGCCGTTATCAGTGATGATGCTGTGTGGAACACCATAACGGTGTACAACGCCGGATATGAATTCTATCACCGGCCCGGACTCGGCCGTTTTAACTGGTTTTGCCTCTATCCACTTAGTGAATTTATCCACCATGACCAGCAGATATTTTTTCTTATCGCTTCCTCCTTTAAGGGGTCCAACCATATCCAGTCCCCAGACCGCAAAAGGCCAAGTGATGGGGATTGTAAGTAGGGCAGTGGGGGGCATATGGCTTTGGTTAGGAAAGAGTTGGCATCCGACGTAACGTTGGACAAGGTCCTGTGCATCTGCTCGGGCCGTCGGCCAATAAAACCCTATACGGAAGGCCTTGCTAATAAGGGCCCGAACTGCGGCGTGGTGCCCACCGAGACCGGCATGAATTTCAGCCAGGAGCCGCCGCCCCTCTTCCTCGGAGATACATTGTTGAAGGACTCCGGTAGCGCTTTTCTTCTAGAGCTCTCCGTCGTGAACCTTGTTGGCCTTCAAATGCCGGACAATGCGGCGGGCCTCATTTTGATCCTCAGGGAGTTCTTTGCTATTAAGGTAGGCCAAGAAGGGTTCGGTCCATGGGGCAATGACTGTCATAATGAGATGGGCCGATGGTGTTATTTCGGTGGTTGAGCCCCCGATGATCTCGGTGTGTTCGGAACCTGGGGTTGTGTTCGGATCCGGACTGGTGTTGCCGCCCTCCCCTTGCCACACCACGGTTGTCTTAAAGAGCCTTTCCAGAAAGTTGTTAGGTGGGACGGGGTCGCGCTTGGCATCGATGCGAGCAAGGACGTCCGCCGCTTGATTACTTTCGCGGGCCACGTGGTGGAACTCGATCCCCTTGAACCGAGCCGACATTTTTAGGACGGCATTACGATTAGCTGCCATCTTCGGATCTTTGGCGTCGGAGTCTCCATTTATTTGAGATATTGAGAGGTTTGAGTCCCCGCGCACTTCCAGGCGTTGTATGCCCATGGAGACAGCCATCCGAAGACCATGAAATAAGGCCTCGTATTTGGCTGCGTTATTGGATTCTCTGTATAATATTTGGAGTACGTACTGGATGATGTCTCCAGTGGGCGACGTTAAAACGATGCCCGCTCCTAGTCCGGCCAGCATTTTGGAACCATCACAATACATAACCCAGTTGGAATATGTGTCGTACTCTTTAGGGAGTTCGGCCTCTGTCCATTCAGCGACGAAGTCAGCAAACGCTTGGGATTTAATGGCTCGACGCGGCTTGTATGTTATGTCAATGGAAGGAGCTTGATGGCCCATTTGGCAATCCGGCCCATGGCATCGCGGTTGTTTATTATGTCATTGAGTGGTACTTCAGAAGCCACCATGATCGAACACTCCTGGAAGTAGTGTCGTAGCTTCCGGGATGCCAGGAAGACCGCGTACGCTATCTTTTGATAATGAGGGTACCGGGATTTGCATGGTGTGAGGACAGTGGATACGTAATATACTGGCTTCTGAAGCGGGAATTTGTGTCCGTCCTGTTCTCGTTCAACGATGAGCACGGCGCTCACCCCCTGGTGTGTTGCCGATATGTAAAATAACATGGGTTCGCCGACGTTCGGCACGGCCAGGATTGGGTTGCTCACTAGAAGGGCTTTTATTTCTTCCAGTCTGGTCGTTGCCGCATCCGTCCACTCGAAGTGATCAGTGCACCGTAGAAGGCGATAGAGTGGCAATGCCTTTTCTCCCAATCTGGAGATAAAGCCGCTTAAAGCTGCCATGCAACGGGTGAGTTTTTGGACCTGTTTAAGGTCCGTTGGCGTAGCCAACTTTGACAAAGCTCGGATTTTGGCTAGATTTGATTCAATTCCTCTATTGGAAACAATGAAGCCCAGCAGTTTTCCAGCGGGGACGCCAAAAACACACTTTTCCGGATTGATCTTAATGTCATATGCACGGAGGTTGTCGAATGTGAGACGTAAGTCGTCTATGAGTGTTTTGACGTGTCTAGTTTTGATGACGACGTCGTCCACATATGCTTCGACTGTCTTGCCGATCTGTTTCTCCAGGCATGTTTGAATCATGCGTTGGTAGGTGGCGCCAGTGTATTTGAGCCTGAAGAACATGGTGTTGAAGCAGAATGGCCCATATGGGGTAATGAATGCTGTTCCAGCTTGATCGGACTCCTTCATTTTAATTTGATGGTATCCGGAATATGCGTCGAGGAAGCACAGTGAGTCATGTCCTGCGGTAGCATCAATGATCTGGTCGATGCGGGGGAGGGGGAAGTGATCCTTGGGGCAAGCCTGATTGAGGTCTTTGAAATCGACGCACAGGCGCCAGGATTTGTCCTTCTTTGGCACCATCACCAGGTTTGCCAGCCAGTCCAGGTGTTTTATTTCTCTAATGAATCCGTCCTCGATTAACTTGGCTAGCTCGTCCCCCATAGCTTGACGTTTGGGTTTGGAAAAATGCCGCAGTGTTTGTTTGACCGATTTATATCCCTTCAATATATTGAGGCTGTGTTCAGCCAACTTAACGGAACTCTCGTAGCGCGGCGTCAACCGTTGGGTCTAGTTGTGCTCCAATAGATGTTGTCTTCTTGGGGTCCGTTGGATGGACTCGGAATTTGACTATTTCTTCTGCCGGTTTGAAGGAGGTGGATTTGGGTCGTTTGTCTAGGATCACATCGTCCCTGTCCACCGTGGAGCGCAGTGCAGTTAATTCTTCAGCCGCGAGGTATTCGGATAATGCCTCAAGGGCTAGGGATGTGGTTTTATTTTCGGCGCGGAGTGCTATGTCCGGATCACTGGCGAGAGTGATTATGCCATTAGGCCCGGGCATCTTAAGCTTTATGTAACCGTAATGAGGTATAGCTTGGAAGAGAGTAAATGCCTCTCGCCCCAAGAGGGCGTGATATCCACTGTTGAAAGGGGCCACTTGGAAGGTTATTTCTTCGGACCGATAATTCTCTGGCGTGCTGAATACCACGTCGAGTGTGATTTTTCCCGCACACCGCGCTTCCCGACTGGGAATGATTCCTCGGAAGATTGTGCTGCTTTGCTCGATGCGGCTCCTGTCTATTTCCATTTTGTGGAGTGTATCCTCATAGATGAGGTTTAGTCCGCTGCCGCCGTCCATGACAACCTTGGTGAGCCGAAAGCCGTCCACAATTGGACTGAGGAACAAGGTGGCTGGTGCTCGGACTGTCTTGTATTTGGATTCGTCACCGACATTAAAAGTTATAGCCGTGTCGTTCCAAGGGTTTATTGCTGCAGTTTGGCAGACTTCAGCGAGTTCGCGGAGTGCCCTTTTGCTCCTATTATTTGAAGCAAATGTCTCAAAGACCGTCAATACTTTGAGGTCGTCGTCTTCTGGAGGGTGTTGTTCTGGGGTATTCTTGGTGAGGATGTCCTCGCGCTCTTGGCCACTTGCCGGAGTATCCAACATGCTCCAAGGCTATGGGTCAGTATGTTATCCGGTTTTGTGTGTATTTTGCATGGCCCATCGAGCCATCCTTCCAGAACGGTTCCGCGCCCCGTAATGGGCTTATATTTCTTTACTATTGGACCGGGCGTGCCACGAGGGTGCGCACTTTTCGCCTGAATGAGGGGTTGAGTGGGGACCGATGATTCCCAACGGGCCGCCTGAGTTTTCCAGGCCCTTTCCATTGTGTTGTACTTCTATACGATAGTTTCCAAGTCAGCGAAGTGTAATATGCGACATCGGTTGATGGCCTTTAGGATTCCTTCATCCGTGCAATTGTTGCGGAACGCTGAGATCGCGTCTTCGTCGCGACAATCTTTAATCTTGTCTTTGACAAGGAGGAATCTGGCCCAGAAGTGGTGGACCATTTCCTGAGACTATTGTTGTATGCTCATGAGAGCGCTTATATCTGGGTGGGTGGGTGGATTTAAATCCAAACCATGACCCAATTTTGGATCCGGAGTCTGAAGATCGTCCGAACTTAAGAGTTCGGGCTCCGGGATATCAACTGATTTCTTAGGCCCGTCGTCTGATTTTATGTTCGGAGGGCAGGATGTATCTCTTTGCAGGTGAGTGTCCGGATCTTCGAGGTTGGAGATACGAATATAGTCCGTCCTCAGTATCGAGGAAGAGTTGTCGTCTCGCTCCTCGACTACCGCTATCTGATGGGTGATCGGTGGAGATTTGATTTCTTGCTGGTCGGGTTAAGCCCAATTCGATCGTAGTCTATAGTGACCCCCAGGGCGGCGATGCGATCTAGGAGCTCATTTAAAGACGAAAGCTACGTCGGATCCATCTGCTTGGAGTGCTCGGAATCAATATGAAGGGAATTTTTGATGACCCGAGAGGTCATTGTCGGCTTAACGGCCGAACGGGTGGTCATGGTAAAGCCACCCAGCCGGAGGGTTTGGCCTGGGGCCAGTGCTCCTCCAGAGGTGATGTTGTCCATGAGAACAAGGCGAGCCATCGGTCCTATCTTCGACTTCACAGCGGAACTCTCAATGAAAGCACCAATGTCGGTGTCAAAACCGACGGATCTCGGGTAGGGGGTCCCGAACTATGCATCTAAGGTCGAGGGTAACAGGAGACAGGGGACACAATGTTTACCCAGGTGCGGGCCCTCTCTATGGAGGTAATACCCTACTTCCTGCTTGATTGATCTTGATGAATATGAGTATTACAAGAGTTGATCTACCACGAGATCGTATTGGCTAAAACCCTAGAAGTCTAGCCTGTATGACTATGGCTATGAGTATTGGCCTCTACAGACCTAGCCCTCCGGTTTATATAGACACCGGAGGGATCTAGGGTTACATAAGGTCGGTTTACAGAGAAAGGAATCTTCATATTCAATCAGCGAGCTTGCCTTCCACGCCAAGGAGAGTCGCATCCGGGCACGGGTAGAGTCTTCGGTCTTTGTATCTTCACAGCCCATCAGTCCGGCCCATGGCTAATAGGCCGGACGCCCGAGGACCCCTTAGTCCAGGACTCCCTCAGGGGTGGGCCCCGGGTGCGCACTACCCACCAGGGCGCGCCCCCCTCAGGTGCACCCAGGTGGGTTGTGCCCACCTGGTGGCCTCGCAGACCCTGATTCCAACGCTATAAAATCCTATATTTCCAGAAAAAATCAGGGAGGAAGAATTATCATGTTTCATGATACGGAGCCACTGCCACCTCCTATTCTTCATCGGGACGCCAGATCTGGAGTCCGTTTAGGCTCTGGAGAGGGGGATCTTCGATCTTCGTCATCACCAATTCCATGATGCTCCCCACTAGGAGTGAGTAATTCGTCGTAGGCTCGCTGGTCGGTGAGGAGTTGGATGAGATTCATTATGTAATTTAGTTAGTTTTGTTAGGGCTTGATCCCTAGTATCCACTATGTTCTGAGATTGATGTTGATATGACTTTGCCATGATTAATGCTTGTCACTTTGGGCCTGGGTGCCATGATTTCAGATATGAACCATTTATGTTATCACCATTATATCTATGTGCTAGATCCGATCTTGCAAGTAATATTCACCTATTATGTGTTATGATCCGTAAACCCCAGAGTGACAGTAGTCGGGATACTTTTCGGTGATGACTGTAGTTTGAGGAGTTCATGTATTCACTATGTGTTAATGCTTTGTTCCTGTTCTCTATTAAAAGGAGGCCTTAATATCCCTTAGTTTCCATATGGACCCTGCTGCCACGGGAGGGTAGGACAAAAGATATCATGCAAGTTCTTTCCATAAGCACGTACGAATGTTTATGGAATACATGCCTACATTATATTTATGAACTAGAGCTAGTGCCGCATCGCCCTAGGTTATGATTGTTATATGATGAATATCATCCAACGAATCCACCGATCCAATGCCTACGAAGTTCTCTTATATTGTTCTTGCTAAGTTACTACTGCTACTGTTACTATTACAGTTGCTACAAAATTGTTGCTAACATTGTTACCGTTGCTATTGCTGTTGCTACTACTATCATACTACTTTGCTACTGATCACTTTGCTGCAGATAATTAATCTCTAGTTGTGGTTGAATTGACAAGTCAGCTGCTAATACTTGCAAATATTCTTTGGCTCCCCTTGCGTCGAATCAATAAATTTGGGTTGAATACTCTACCCTCAAAAACAGTTGCGATCCCCTTTATTTGTGGGTTATCATGCTACATGATGCTCTCTTCGTGTTTCAATTGCTATATTTCATGTGAGCATCATTAAAATTATCAATGCGTAGCTAAAAGGCTTTAAAGAAAAGCGCTTGTTGGGAGAAAACCCAATATTTTTCTTTTATGTTTTTAAATAAATACATATTATTACCTCTGTAGTAATTGTGTTTAAGTGTTTTAGTTAGTGTTTGAGCCAAGTAAGACCTTTGGGATGGTCTATGGTGATAGTTGATTTGATCTTGCTTAAAAACAGAAACTTTGGCGCTCATTGCGAGAAATTTAAAAAATCATAGAAACGTGCTTTTGATCTGAATTTTACACAATATTCATATATGAATTTGATAGATTGTCCTAATTTGTCCGAATTGTTGGAGTTACATAAGTATACAAAATTATTAGATTACTATAGACTATTATGTTTTTGACAGACTCTATTTTCTATGTGTTGGTTGCTTATTTTGATGAATCTATGGGTAGAATCGAGGGTATGAACCATGGAGAAGCTGGAATACAGTATATATATAACACCAATATAAATTTAGAATGAGTTCACAACAGTACCTAAAGTGGTGATTTATTTTATTATACTAATGGAACTCACGAGTGTTCTGTTGAGTCTTGTGTTGTGAAGTTTTATAGTTTTGGGTAAAGATTTGACGGACTATGGAATAAGGAGTGGCAAGAGCCTAAGCTTGGGGATGCCCAAGGCACCACAAGGTAATATTCAAGGACAACCAAGCATCTAAGCTTGGGGATACCCCGGATGGCATCCCCTCTTTCATCTTCAATCCATCGGTAAATTTACTTGAGGCTATATTTTGATTCACCACATGATATGTGTTTTGCTTGGAGTGTCTTGTATGATATGAGTCTTTGCTTTTTAGTTTGCCACAATCATCCTTGCAGTACACACCGTTTGAGAGGGACATCCTTTAGTAGTTAATTTATTAGAATACTCTATGTGCTTCACTTATATCTTTTGAGCTAGGTAGTTGCTCTAGTGCTTCACTTATATCCTTTTAGAGTACTGAAATAAACATCCAATTACATAAGTGACTATGCAGATCATTCGCACACACCTCAATAAACAATTGCATGCATTCTAAACTTGGAGAAATGATCGTTTAGTCATCTACTTATTGTGACGCTCCCGCCACTGCTTTGTGGCTCGATCCCTTGTCTGCGGTAGGAAGAAGACACTTCCTCACGTCAACGATCTGCCTGCACATCTCGTAGCGTGTCTACGCATCCTTGGCCGCATACTTGATGTGTTGTTCATCCAATCTCTCAGGCCAAACCGTGTGCTAGGCATTCTTGTCCTTCTTGCTCTCATCCATCATCTTCATGTAGTAGGGGTTGATGATGGCTGAGGCATGGAAAACCAGGGAGTTCTGTTTGTTGTTGTCGCTGCCCCAGACCTTGTAGTGGTCTTGGATGTTGCCAATATTCTGGCATTTCAGGCCCGAAACCTTGAGCGCTTTTAGATTGTTGGTGGTGTCCACCGTAGCGGAACTGTAGTCGGAGCTGTTGATAAACCTGGAGAAACGCTGGCAAGGCCTTGTTGCCAGGTGGTAGTGGTAGACGAGGATGTCATGTCGCACGCACCACAGGGCGACGGCAACCTTCTGATCATGCCCGACACGATGCTAGTGTACTCGAGGTCGAAGCCGACCACTTGGTACTTGTCCTGAGCAAGCAACTGCTATATAGTTTGGATGGAGCTCTCCATCGAGATTGGGTTGTTCGTGTACACCACCAAGAGGGCCCTCCCCCTCACGTGGGTGTCCACTACGTGATGCGTGGTGAACTGCCCCCCATTGTCATCGTCGGGCGCTGGGAGCGCCATTGGAGCCACAAGGAGTGCCATTGGAACCACTGGATGTCCTCTCTGTATGTGTTGTGCTTATTGTGTCGTGTGGCACGAGAGATGAAGGTAAATGGCCGCAGGAATAAATGGGGGCCGGGTGGCCTGGATTCTCGGCGCATCCCTATGACAATTTTGAAGTGGGTAATTGCATCGTGGCACCGCGCTTGGTGCAACTGCATGGATAATGGCAGCACGAACGTACGTGATCGTGCGCCAACCCCAAACACAGGCAGCACGCATGGAGGGACTAGGGCAGAGCGCCCAGAGGGACGCGAGAGTAGAGCGCGCGACACAGCCGCCTCAACCGCGAGCAACCACACACATAGAGCAGTTGAACACGCAAGGAATGGTCGCCTACAAGCCGGCCGACAGTTGTGTCGTTCGTTGAGAGCAGCCGTGTGCTACTACCTCCGTCTTGGTCCATTAGTCCCCTTTATATTCGGTGCCATATTTTGACCTTAAATTTAACCAACAAAATGTTAAGGCGTGTTATAAAAACTATATAATTGGAAACTATGTTCAAATACGAATCCAACGATATAATCTTTGGCGACATCCATTCGTATTTTATTAGTTAAATCTCTAGTAAAAATTTGGCACAAAGATACATAGACAACTTATAAACTAGGATGGGGGTAGTAGGTAATTTAATCGCAAACGTTTTTTATTAACCGTATGGGTATGTGTCCTTTCGTCCTACTCTCGCATGTCTTGTCACCCCGCTGCCGTAGACGGCTTAGAGCGCATGCTTGAGCAGTGTGCGGGGGCGTTCTTTTGGCCAAACGGTGGTGAGCCCATTCCCGCGCAACCCCGCAGGTTCCCGCGCAAGCTTCCCGCCTGACTCGGTGAAATCCCCCAATATCCCAATGCTTACAGGCCTGCTATATAAACCCTCACGGCCGGCGAGTCCTGCGTGGCATTTTCCTCTACCTCCCAGTGGCTTATGTCGTCTGCTTCTCCCACAATTGCCAATGGCACCGGTCCGTCGTCGTCGCTCAGCCACTCCACCGTCATCAGAGGACAGCTCTAGCTGGTGGGCTACACCGCGGCGGCGGCGCAGTCCCCGGCATAGTTTAATGTGCGTGGCATCCCTGTTGGGTGTGCGCGGAACACCCGCTACACTCTCCGCCAACGCTGCCCGTCGGTAGCTATTGCTGGCCGCCAAGCCACCATTTGCCTCCGTGGCCGCCACACCACTGTCGAAAGCCAGGGCCATCACCTCCGCCGCCGCCGCCCAAAGGCGGGAGGTGTCCGTCGTGGCTGCCACCCCACTGCCGACACCATGGCCATCACCTGCTCTGCCACTATGGCCCGAAGACGGGAGGTGGTGGTCGTGGCTGCCACCCCATCGTCGGTCGCCCGTGGCCGCCAGTCCACCGTCGAACGTCGGGGTCATCACCCGCTCCACCACCGCCGCGTGAAGGCGGGAGGCAGAGATGGAGGCCCGCATGTGCGTCAGCGACCTTGCATGCTACATCGAGTTCCTGCGGGAGGAGGAGGAGGAGCGCCTCGTCGAGCATGCAAAGAGCCTTACCGCCGCCGTGGCCACAGCACACGCCACCGCAGAGGCGAGTAATCAGAAGATCTACGAGGAGGCCTGCCTCTTCAAGAGGGGTCATCTGGAGCGGCAGAGGGCGTTCGAGGTGAGGGTCGCTGAAGGTGCAGCAGCGGCAGTCACCATATTGCAGTTGTCCAGCTCGTCGATAGGCTCCTCCTCCTCTGCCTCTTACTGAGCGCGCTCGATAGAGAAGAGGCTGCCGAAAGTAGTACAGAGCCCCTCCGTAGTAGTATTTAGGTGCTATTTTGTTCAGTTCATTTGACTATAGATGTGTTGGAACTGTACAACGTACTTAAAATTAGCTAGTATATATAGTTGAACTAGCTATTTCAGTATGTGGTTGGCAACAATTGGGGAAAAGTTTGGTCGGTTCAGCAGTCGAGTTGAATTGTTTGTATAAATAACGACTGCTTAATCTATGAATGAAATCTATGCTTAATTAGTGAATTTTAGTTGCAAAAAATAGATAGTGCTAGTGATTTTTAGCTGCATATTTTGATAATTGGCAGTGTTACAAGGTTGTCAAATGGCAATGTTACTAGATCAAAAAATGTCAATCTTTCCAGTTTGACAAATGGCAATATACCCAATATGACGGATTCAAATCTTACCAAATTGTCTATACATGGTTGCACACGGGTCATCCAAAACAACCTTTTGTATTGAAGGGATGTACACATCCTGCGTGCCAAATTTTCTCTTGGCTTAGCACCGAAGTCTTGCTTTGCATACCGTATTCAATCTGAACCGTTTATGTTGAAGAGATGCATAGATCCTACGCGACGAATTTTCCCTTGGCTTATTGGGGAACACCATAGCTCTCACTTTGCATAAGGGTGTTCTATCTAAAATGTTTGTGATGAAGAGCTGCACAAATCCTGATCTGCACATTTTCCCTTGGCTTACTGGGGAAGTTGTTGGTTTACATACGGGTGTTCTATCTAAAACGTTTGCGATCAAGAGCTGCACAAATCCTGCTCGGCACATTTTCCCTTGGCTTCCTGGGGCAGCTGTCGGTTTGCATACGGGTGTTCTAACTAAAATGTTTGCAATGAGTGTTTTATATTTAAAAACCATTGACTTTTTTAAAGAAAATCATTTGATAAGTCTGTACATTCAGAGAGAAAAACGCGAGTTTGTTCAAACAATATCTTTCGTTTAGTCACACTGCAAATTTATATTCATATGAACGAGATACATTATTAAACCAAAAAACTAATTCCGGTGGTGGCAGAGGCGGCGTGCCGCGTCTGCATTGTCGTTGTCGTCCTCCGGGACGCCGTTGTTGAAGTCTTCAAGGCAGCACAGAATGTTCTTCGCTTGGAAATCAAACATCATGTCATCGTGTGATCGATGGGCGGGGCGCGGGAGGACAGCAACTCGCGCTGCTGCGAGGTAGCGGTCGACGGCGGCGTCCCATGCCACTGAGGGGGGCACGTGCACGGGCACGAGCACAACGGGTGCAGGCAAATGCACGGACCGGCACCGCGGTGGGTGCAAGGGTTCGCACGGGCACAGACACGGTCACTGGTGCTAGCATGTACACGAGCTCGCGCGGGTCCACGGAGGCCTCGTTGACGCCCGCGGCTTCCATCTCTGCGATAGTGCTCGGCGACCAGCCCATTAATGCTCCGAGGATGGTCGCTGGCGCGAGCGCGGGGATGGGTGCTGGGACGAGAGCGGGGCAGCAACCGCCGTGACCAGCTCATTCAGGGCCATGTCCATGAGGCCCCATTCCTCCTTAATTTCTATCTCCTCCGTCTTGGAGTCGAGTTCACCAAACTGGAAGACTAGTGGCAGATGATCCTTCTACGCCATGGCATTGGTGGAGGTCTGCGGGAGGGAGGGGAATGGTGGTGAATAGTAAGGCCGCTCGTATTAAACAGGAGCTCGGGCGCCATTAATGGAGAGGATGCGAGCAAGGCGGGCGACCATGGAAGTCAAAGGGTTTGCTTCCTAGTGTTCCTTGTGTAGCATACACCTCGCACACTACCTGGTGAGCCTGCGCATTAGAGGACAGCTTGCACGCCTCCCGGCCAGCTTGTGCAGCGGACTGCGCTTTGCGCTCGCACGCCTCCCATTCAGTCAAGCAGCTGTCCGCACGGCACCTCCTAGCCAATAAAAGAGAGACACGTGGCATCACGTGAATGGTTAACAGAACGCACATGATTTAAATTATGCAAACGTTTGAGATGTTAAAGTGGCAGCTATTTGTTTCAAAATGCCTTTGTTGGCTGTTATTCGAGTGCGCCTTCTCTCAAAATGGAAACAAAAAATACCACAGCATGGAGGGTGCCATTCCGTGATAGCATGACAAGTTTCATGAATTTCAGACGAGTTTTAGATTTACTCGAATTTTAAAACAAAGTATCTCAACGTTTTGCCGACAATCAACAGTGCCCCGGTGTTTGAAATTCATTCCCATTTCTTGCATGGGACCTAAGCATGCACCCAAGGACACACATTTGATATGTCAATCCATTATTCTGCACTGGAGCATGTGCATGTAGTTCAAATTTGAATTATGCACATAAATGCCTAGAAAACCCAGTTAATGTATAAAAATGTCCAATCGAACCCTGAAAAATCCCAAAAATTGACACAACACTCCTGTTGTTCTATGTTGACACTAGAAAAATTTTGAAAGCAAGAAGAGGCAACGGATATCGTTTCGTCCCCAAAGGTGGCACGTTCCCTGCCGAAACCATCAGGCTTGTTGCGGGAAGCTCTGGTTTGCGAGAAGCTTATACCCAAACCTGCCCCAAATGGGACAATTTTTTTACCACATCATGTTGATGCCGCTCCATGATAGCATGTCAAGTTTCATGAATTTCAGACGAGTTTTGTATTTACTAGAATTTAAAAACAATGTATCTCAATGTTTGCAGCTGAGCAATGGTGACTAGGTGTTTGACATTCATTCCCATTTCTTGCATGGGACCTAAGCATGCAAGCAAGGACACAGATTTGATTTTTCAATCAATTTACATGCACTGGAGCATGTGCATGTAGTTCAAATTTGAATTATGCACATAAATGCATAGAAAACTTGGTTAATGTATAAAAATGTCCAAACGAACCCCGAAAAATTCCTACATTTAACACAACACTCTTGTTATTCTATGTTGACACTAGAAAAAATTGAAATCAAGAAGAGGCAACTTATATCGTTTCGTCCAGAAAGGTGAAGCTTAGCTACTGTAACCATGAGGCTTATTGTGAGAAGTTCTGGTTTGTGAGAAGCTTATACCCCAACATGCCCGAAATGGGATAATATTTTTACCACGGCATGTTGATGCCGTTCCATGCTAGCATGTCACGTTTCATAAATTTCAGATGCGTTTTCGATTTACTAGAATTTAAAAACCATGCATCTCAGTGTTAGCGGCCGAGCGACGGTGGCAAGGTGTTTGACATTCATTCCCATTTCTTGCATCGGACTTAAGCATGCAACCAAGGACACACATTTGAATTTTGAACCCATTTATATGCACTGGAGCATGTGCATGGAGTTAAAATTTGAATTATGCACATTAATTTGAACTATGCACTTAAGCGCGTGCTAACAAGCTGCATGAGCACAGCCGCAATCTACGACTGGGCAGCCAAGACAGCCCAAATGACCGCTGTTGCTTCTCAGGTGGTGGAAGCAACATCTGCCTCGGGGATAGCAACTGGCGGGAGCGGCACAATAGCTGTCCGTTTTGCAGCGGCGGCCTTAGCCCTGATGAAGGCCGCCCACGACAATGTCGAGGCCGCCCACGCCCTGCTCGTGGCAGTCATCGCACAAATTGAACGAAGCTTCTCCGACAATGTTCGACAGCCCACGGCCGAAAGAGTTGGCAATCGCCGAGAGCGTTCGAGCAGCCTTCCGTTCCTCCGTGGCATATGTCGGCGTTCTGGGAACCAGGTACCCAGACTTGCATGCCTTCGGCCCACGACATGGCTCCCTCGATGGCCTGGGACGGCCCATCTGTAAGACCACCAAGACAAAACCCTCGCGAGGGCCCTGGCCTCGCGAGGCGGACGACACCAAGACCTCGAGAGGGAGCGGCCTCCCCAGGTGGCCTCCCGAGGAGCGGAGATTTGCAAGCAGGTACCCAGCCTCACGAGGTTGCGATGACGTGAGCCATGATGACCATGGTCCGGCAGGCGCCCACAGGCGCAGAAAAGACAGTTTCCCATTTCGTGCTAAGGGAGCAAGGACGAGCGCGGGTTCCCGAGGAATCCCCCAAAGGTTTCCATTCCAGTGCTACAAGACCAAAACCATGGGCTCGGCAGGGCGGATGTCATCACCAAGCCCAGCGTTGTGTCACGACCAGAAGCTTTGCAGGCAAAGACCATCTTTCGTCAGGATTAGATGTACTACTTGTCCCCTTTTAAATTAGCCGTTTTGGGATCCCTTCCCGCCTAAGTTTCAAGGTAAGAGGACCAAGGCCACTATAAATATAGATTTGCCACCACCATAGAGGGGGATCGGATCCTTTCCTCCCTTACCACCATAGCCCTCGTGAGGCTGTTCATCCACTGTACTTGTTCATCCTCAGCCCCTCGTGAGGCCAATCCACCCCAAAGCAGGAGTAGGGGTTTACAACGCAAGGTGGACCGAACCTGGGTAAACCGTTGTGTTCATCTTCCTCCCTGCTCAAACAAATCTGGAAAGGCTAGGCGGTAGGGCGACGAGCTTGAGTCTTGAGAGGTTGAGATCTTCGCACACGCCCCAGAGTTCAAACCTTGTTGGGTCTGCGGACCCCTAAATCTGACATTTGGCGCTCCAGATAGGGGCGTGTGAAATCTTCCGTCGAGTTCCACTTCGTCCCACTCCGTCACCACCATGGCCGACACCCGCCGGGTCCATGCCGAGTGCCGGGCCGCTCGCGTCGCCACAACGGCACCCGTGGGCCACGGTGCCCCGCGCCGCTCCGCTTCCCCTGTGGCCAACGCCGCCACTGACCCTGATGTCCACGAGTAGTAGGACTCGTCGCTACCACCTTTCGTGTGGCATGACGGCCACACCGCCACCCCGTCGCCCACTCCAGCCATGGCATCGTCCTCCCATGCTCGCCGCGGGCCGGTGAACGCGCATTCTATGCTGCTCATGGCGCGCGAGCTACTGCGCTACCGTCCCGCCGATGACTGGCTTGGCCGCATCACCGACCTCGTCAGCGCCGCGGACGAAGCCCCTACGCCGTCCCGCTCGCTCCTTCCCCTGCCATCCCAGGCGGGCGACATGGCCCACGACATTCCTCCTCCTCGTCTGCGCGGCGCTGACCCTGAGCCCGGGGGTGATGTGCAACCATGCGACCCGCCCTGCGGGGCACCAACACGTGATGAGGCAAGCTGCCAGGTGGTGCAGCGGCCCCAAGGTGATGTGGGCACGCTTCCTGCGCCGGGGCGCCAAGACCGTGTGCCACTGGAGGCTGTGGCGCATGGGCGTCAAGACCGAGCTCCACCGATGTGGCCCACACCTGTGAGTGCGGCGAGCTGTCATGCCTTCACCATGTTGCTGGGCTGCGTTGTCTGGCCCGACAAGTTCAAGTCGGATCTGCCTCCATGCTATGATGGGACCCCTGACCCCGCGGAGTTCCGCCAGCTCTACTCGCTGAGCATCGAGGCGGCGAACGGAGATGAGAAGGTCATGGCAAATTGGCTCCCCATGGCCCTCAAGGATGGCGCGCACTCCTGGCTCCTGCACCTCTTGGAGGGATCGGTACCTTCCTGGGACGAGCTTCGTGAGTAGTTCGTCGCCAACTTCCAGGGCGCCCGCGCTCCTGCTGTGGGTGACCTGCAGCGCGTGAAGTAGCAGCCGGGCAAGACCTTGCACAAGTACATGCAGCGCTTTACGAAGTTCCGCCTCAAGTTCCCAAAGGCGTCGGATGTGGCCATCATCTCAGCACTCACTGATGGCTTCCGGGATGTCAAGATGAAAGAAGAGCTCGCCATCCACGAGGACCTATGCTTAGCCCTGGAGATGTTCAACTTGGCGAAAAAGTGTGCAAGGGCCGAGGAGGGCCACCTCTCCCTCTTGGAGCTTCCTGAGGCCGACCCTGAAGATAAGAAGGCCAAGGCTAGGAGGCCAAGCACAAGGGTCCCGCTGTGCTTGCGGCTGCACCTGAGATGAAGCGTGGCCTTGACCACGACGAACCTCCCAAGGGCAACCGCCCGTTCTGCATCTTCCACAACATGCACAACCACAAAACCAATGACTGCCAGGAGCTTAGGGCCCTCCGCGGTGGGCGCCTTCCTCGCCGACCCAAGTGCGGTGATCGTGGCTATGGTCGTGGAGGAGGCTGCGGCGGAGGCCGCTGGGACAACCGCGACCCTCGCTAGGATTGGTGCGATCAGCCTCGTGAAGACCGTTAGCGTGATGAGCCCCGCGACGGGCCTTGGTGTGACCAGCCTCGCGAGGCCCGTCCTCAGGGCAATGCTGGCCTCCCTCCGCTGCCACAGCCTCCAAGGAGAAACAACGACCACCGGCAGGATGACGGGGCTGGGGGCTTCCAAGAACCTTGTGCGATCGCCTGCATCCTGGGTGGAGCTCAGGCCCTAGCCTCTTATCACATCTTCAAGCAATTCCCTCGTGAGGTGAACGCGGCCCTCCCGAGGCTCGAGGCTGCGCATCCCCTCAAGTGGTCGCAGTATGCTATCACCTTCGACTCCAAGGACCACCTCAAGTTCTCGGCCACCGGAGGCGCGCTTGCCATGCTCTGCACGCCCACCATCAACAGCGTTTCGTCACCAAGACCATCATCGATGGTGGCGCAGGGCTCAATGTTCTCTTTGTTGACACGTTCGAGAAGCTCCAAGTGCCTTATGATCAGCTCCTGTCGACCAAGCCTTTCTCATGGGTGAGCGAAGGCTCCACCGTCCCCCGGGGTAGATACGCCTCCCAGTCACCTTCAGCAATCGCAAAAACTACCACACCGAGCTCATCGACTTCGACGTCGCTCACATCGGCCTCCCGTACAACGCCATCCTTGGGTATCCGGCCCTTGCCAACTTCATGGCGGCAACTCACCACGGCTACAATGTCCTCAAGATGCCAGGGAGCGGTGGCATCATCATGGTCGCTTGCGATGAGAAGGATGTGGTGTGCTCCCTCGAGCGCGCCTACCAAGCCGCGGCGGCTGACAACTCAGATGAAGAGGGCACTGTCGTACATCCTGAGGCGACCCCCAAGAAGAAGAAGTAGCTCCTCGCCAAGAGTCGTCAGGCGGGTGGAGCACCCGTCAATCGTGCCTCAGGCCATGCGCCCACTGCTGGGGCGCCCCTTCCTCCTGCATAGGAAGGCACACCGGGCACTTCCCTCAGGACGGGCTTGGGGGCTTCTGTCTGGAGAGCCTCTAACCTAACCAGTGCGATGAGGGAGGTTCTCGGGCACCATTTGGAGGTGTGCTTCGATGCGCGTCCTCGCGAGCAAGGTGCACCCGGCGCGAGGCGCCAGGTGCACGAGAGTTAATCACCATGGCGATCTAGGGGCTTCAGGAAGCAAGGGCCATGCACAGCGAGTGTCACCCCACACAGCCTCCCAGTGCAGCTGCGGCCCCGATGAAGGCAGCGAGCTACATGTCTGCATCAACATCCGGGGCCTCAATAGGGCCGCTTCGCAGGACCTCTTTTGGCCGTCCCGTGTCGGCCGGAGTGGGGGCTACCCCTGCGACTACGTCCGCATGTAGTTTGGCATGCTTAACGCTGGCACCTCGTACCACCACTTCGTGCAGCGTGCTATGGTGTCTCACGAGGCTAGGCGCCAGGCGGTCATGTCGGAGGAGGTTCCGGACCCTCGCGAGCCCGACGGGCCTCGCGAGCACCCCAGACCTCCGGAGTTGCCTGGCTCATGAGGAGCAGCATCCGCAGCACGTTCCTTCATCTACCTCAACACTTCTACAACAATGGTGCCAGGTGACTTTTTGGTTTGTTCAGATTGAGGGCGCCCCTCGGGCTGCATCATCCTCAGGCTGCTAGGGCCCGACCCCGTAGCCGCGTCGTTTCGATTCGTGTATTCAAGACGAGTTGTGCATGCTTGAGTTACTATGGTTGTTAACATTGTGCCTGACAATCTATCGTCTTTGGAGTTACCCTTGCGCCCCCCGTGCATTGCAAGCCCACCCCTTGGACGCCCACGAGAGGGGGCTACCGGCACAATGCCTGTGCTCGGGTCCGTCCGTGCAGCACTGACAAATCTAAGAGGTTGAGCTCTAGCTCATGGGCCGGCCCCACGCACGTCACCTCACCAGGTCCTTAGTGCCTTCGTCTTATCGTGGAATGACCACGGGCAGATCAGCTAGCGCGGCCGCCCCTTGTATTTCGCGACTAACTAATGTGCAGGAGGCTTCGGAGACTGGACCGCGAGTGGCTTTGCCGAGACCTCACCACCCTAGAAGGATGCGCCACGACCAAACAACATCCCAGCTCGTGAAGGGCAAAGTGGAATCGCTCCATAAACCACGTACCCTGGGTACAACCTCTCCTAGGTGCCCTGTGGGGCGAGCCACTCCTCTCTCGCACAAATCGCTTGCATGTGAAAAGGGGGGGTCCTTGATCATCGCATCTCCGGGGCTCCTACTGGCTCTCGAGCCCTCACCCCCTGGCCTTGACCATGGCATCGCGAACTGGTCGAGGGCCGGGTCCTGAGAACGTAGAGCACCATGATGAGAAGGAGAAGTTGAATCACTAGCCTCGCGGAGGAGCACCGGGGGAAGGGTGTGACCCAACGCCAGTGGCGTTTTTTCGAAATATGATGAGTGTACGTCTCCTCACGCGCCTCTTGCGGGATTTACCTTAGATCATTACAGGACAGGGAGCATGCCCAAGATCAAAAGGGTGAAGAAGCTCGCCCTCGCGACCAAGGAACTGCCGCAGGCCGCAAGCACTAAGCTAAGTTATCTCGCACAGATCAGCATGAGCCTTGCTTCCGACGCTTTGCTTTCTCGCGACCTCGCTCGGGCAAGGAATTCCCCATCTTAATCTTTCGGGAGCCGCTTGCATGCCTAAGGGGACCCTCGCGCCTCGGGGGCTCATACCGGACCTCGGGTAGGTCGCCTCCTGGCCTTCACCACGGCATCGTGACCTGGCATACCAGCGACGGCCGAAGCTTGCCTGGGGACTGGGTCCTGTCGGTGTAGAGCACTAAGCTACCGTGAGAGTGAAAAGGGGGCCCGTGCCCAAGCGAGAAATGCAAATATGACATAAGTTAGGAATGTTAACATTAAGGTGGAAGCACCATGGTTCTTAGACACCACACGGGGCCCTTCACGATTTTCATGCAGGAAATAAAAGAAAAGAAAAGGTCTCTCGGGAGGCGCCACCCATGATGTCGTGGCGCCTAGTCGGCGCCACCCCCCTCCTAGACCCTGGCACAATGGCGCGGCGGCTTGTCATAGTCGTCGTCGCTTGATCCTGACCCAGAGGAGGCGTCACTGCTGCTGCTGGAGGTGTGGAAGCCAAGGGCAAGTTCACCGTTGAGGATGCTGCCGCCGCGCTGGCCGTCGTCGTCCGAAGGGTGGTCGATGTCGTCGTCACCCTTCGGACAGCACCCCAGGGGGCTGCCTCCCTCCCCGAAGACCCTGACAAAGAGCGCTGCCGCCCCTTCATACTTGATGTGGAGGGTGCACCTCCCCTTCAGACCGCGGGTGCGGGCGAACGACTGCCATCCACGTGTCAGGACCACATGGCCGATGGAGGTGACCTCGACCTCCATCCACGAGGACCAGTTGTAGCAGCCGCCAGGCTGTAGCTGCAGCCCAATGGGTCCCACTGCCGGCACCTCCTCTGCGAAGGAGCTTGGAAGCAGAAGCCATCTGCCCGGAGGGCCCTCCACCCGCACAATGAACTTGCACGCAAACTCACTCGAGCGGGCGCGCGGTGGCTGGCTGGCCACGGCACGCCTTCCCCCTTGGCCGTGGCTGCCAGGGCCCTCGCGACCGCCCCCGTGGGGGAAGCCCCTCTCCCGGCAGTTGGGGCTTTTACGAGCCGCCAGAGGCGGACGTCCCCCCCCCCATGATGACGTCGCTGGTGCGGTGGCGGATTTGCGGGGACGACCGCGCCCTCTCTTTGGTGGCGGTGCCTCCGGCCCCACTTGAGAGGCCTAGCCCATCTCTTCGACTGAGAACCTCCTTGTTGGTGCCATGGTTGCTTTGGCAAGGTGGAGGATGCGGCGGAGATAGGAGGACAGGGAGGCAAGAAGACGAAGATGGGCTAGGGGCTCCGCCCCCTCGCCCTTTTATAGTCGGAAGAAGGATAACGAGCGCCCCTCCATGTTCTGAGTGATGCTGGCCCTGCTGCATGCACCAGGCTGATGTCAACTCGGAACAGTCACCGAGGTGACATGGGGAAGCAGAGGTGTCCGCGCCCCGTCAAGCGCCACGCGTCAGCTTGACCCACAGGCGATTGCGGCCCACGGCGCTTCACCCTTGCCCCTTGGCTTGGCCTTGAAGCCAGCCGGAGTGCGCCTTGGGCCCGGGGGCTACTATCGGTGTTCTAGAAATCAGGGTGCCCAGAGTTGCCTGCCTGCGGCCCACGGCGTGGCTCCTTCGACGGCCCGATATGGCCCATCTGCAAGACCACCAAGACAAGACCCTCATGAGGGCCCTAGCCTCATGAGGCGGACAACACCAAGACCTCCAGAGGGAGCGACATCCCCAGGCGGCCTCCTAGGAGTGGATATTTCTATGCAGGTACCCAACCTCACGAGGCTGTGATGATGTGAGCCATGACGACCATGGTCAGGCGGGCGCCAGCAGGCGTAGAGGAGACAGTTTCCCTTTTGGTCCTAAGGGAGCAAGGATGAGCGCGGGTTCCCGAGAAATCCCCCCAAGATTTCCATTCCGGTGCTGCAAGACCAAGACCACGGGCTCGGCAGGGCGGATGTCATCACCGAGCTCACCGTTGCATCATGACAAGAAGCTTTGCAGGCGAAGACCACCTATCGTTAGGATTTGATGTACTACTTGTCCCCTTTCAAATTGGCCGTTGTGGGATCCCTTCTTGCCTAAGTTTCAAGGGAAGGGGACCAAGGCCACTATAAATATAGGTTAGCCACCACCATAGAGGGGATCGGATCCTTTCCACCCTCTCCACCATGTCCTCATGAGGCTGTTCATCCACTGTACTTGTTCATCCTCAGCCCCTCGTGAGGCCAATCCACCCCAAAGCAGGAGTAGGGTTTTACACCTCAAGGTGGCCCAAACCTGTGTAAACCGCCATGTTCATCTTCCTCCCTGCTCATGCGAATCTGGCAAGGATAGGCTGTAGGGTGACAAGCTTGAGGCTTGAGAGGTTGAGATCTTCGCAGACACCTCCGAGTTCGAACCTTATTGGGTCTGCGGAGCCCTGAAACCGACAGCATACCTTGCCACGACGGAGCCCCTCCATGTCCAGATCGCGGCTGACCACGCCCAGCTCGTGACGGCCTTTTCCAAAGAGATGGCATACACGGAGGATGAGATGCTTGCCGAGTATGATGTGTGAAGGATATATGCCCTAGAGGCAATAATAAAGTTATTATTTATTTCCTTATATCATGATAAATGTTTATTATTCATGCTAGAATTGTATTAACCGGAAACATAATACTTGTGTGAATACATAGACAAACAGAGTGTCACTAGTATGCCTCTACTTGACTAGCTCGTTGATCAAAGATGGTTATGTTTCCTAGCCATAGACACGAGTTGTCATTTGATTAACGAGATCACATCATTAGGAGAATGATGTGATTGACTTGAACCATTCCGATAGCTTAGCACTCGATCGTTTGTATGTTGCTATTGCTTTCTTCATGACTTATACATGTTCCTATGACTATGAGATTATGCAACTCCCGTTTACCGGAGGAACACTTTGTGTGCTACCAAACATCACAACGTAACTGGGTGATTATAAAGGTGCTCTACAGGTGTCTCCAAAGGTACTTGTTGGGTTGGCGTATTTCAAGATTAGGATTTGTCACTCCAATTGTCGGAGAGGTATCTCTGGGCCCACTCAGTAATACACATCACTATAGGCCTTGCAAGCATTGTAACTAATGAGTTAGTTGCGGGATGATGTATTACGGAACAAGTAAAGAGACTTGCCGGTAATGAGATTGAACTAGGTATCGAGATACCGACGATCGAATCTCGGGCAAGTAACATACCGATGACAAAGGGAACAACGTATGTTGTTATGCGGTCTGACCGATAAAGATCTTCGTAGAATATGTGGGAGCCAATATGAGCATCCACGTTCCGCTATTGGTTATTGACCGGAGAGGTGTCTCGGTCATGTCTACATAGTTCTCGAACCCGTAGGGTCCGCACGCTTAACGTTACGATGACGGTTATATTATGAGTTTATGTGTTTTGATGTACCGAAGGAGTTCGGAGTCCCGGATGAGATCGGGGACATGACGAGGAGTCTCGAAATGGCCGAGACGTAAAGATCGATATATTGGACGACTATATTCGGACTTCGGAAAGGTTCCAAGTGATTCGGATATTTTTCGGAGTACCGGAGAGTTACGGGAATTCGTATTGGGCCTTAATGGGCCATACGGGAAAGGAGAGAAAGGCCCCAAAGGGTGGCCGCACCCCTCCCCATGGACTAGTCCGAATTGGACTAGGGAGGGGGCACCCCCTTCCTTCTTTCTCCTTCTCCCTTCCCTTCTCCTATTCCAACAAGGAAAGGAGGAGTCCTACTCCCGGTGGGAGTAGGACTCCCCCCTTGGCGCGCCCTCCTCCTTGGTCGGCGGCCTCCCCCTTGCTCCTTTATATACGGGGGCAGGGGGGCACCCCATAGACACAACAATTGATCGATTGATCTTTTAGCCGTGTGCGGTGCCCCCCTCCACCATATTACACCTCGATAATATCGTAGCGGTGCTTAGGCGAAGCCCTGCGTCGGTAGAACATCATCATCGTCACCACGCCGTCGTGCTGACGAAACTCTCCCTCAACACTCGGCTGGATCGGAGTTCGAGGGACGTCATCGAGCTGAACGTGTGCTGAACTCGGAGGTGTCGTGCGTTCGGTACTTGATCGGTCGGATCGTGAAGACGTACGACTACATCAACCGCGTTGTGTTAATGCTTCCGCTTTCGGTCTACGAGGGTACGTGGACAACACTCTCCCCTCTCGTTGCTATGCATCACCATGATCTTGCGTGTGCGTAGAATTTTTTTGAAATTACTACGTTCCCCAAGAATGTGATGGATGCCATGGTGCCCCTTCCCGAGGAGATCGTCGAGCGCGAGCTGGACACGGAGGAGGCGGCGGACATCAATGAGCACCAGCCTTAGTAGTTCTCTTTGTTTTGTTTAATTAAGAGCGCCGTCTTTAATTTGATAGAGTATTGTTTAGGTCAGCCAGCTCTGTTTAATTGCTGAACTTGCTCGATTAAGAAGTGTGGGTCTGCTGTAGTCTCCTTTGCATAAGCAAATTATGCAATGACGTGGATGACCACTATAACCAGGGAAATTTGAACCAAAATTTGCATGTTCAAACTCATCACACACGGGTTAAGCTATATGAATCCTTTGTGATGTTCACATATCATACACAGTGCTGAATAAGGGACCATGTCTGATAGCACTTTACGCGCCAGTTTTTTCGCTGAAGCAATTCCAAATTTTCAGCTTCCGCGGAAATATCCCCGCCCCCCCCCTTACCAAAAGCCACATTTCCCCTATTTCCGCCTTCCTTTCCAAGTTGAAACCGTCAGTCCTTGCTAGCAGCACCGCCTCCTCGCCAGTGCCTCTCCTTCACGCTGCTTGGCCTCGTCGATCCAGGCAGGTAATCCACAGCCGACCCCCATCCTCCTCCTTCTTCCACATCCCACATGCCCCGACCGCCAGCGTGACACCTTCCACCCAAATCACTGACCCCTCCCCCAAATAAGAACTGCCCTAAGCCATGGAGCACGCAGTATAGCCAGGAGCTCAAGGAGCATTTGGCAGTGGAGAAGCAAATCGCGGCCGCACGCACGGGTGAGGTCATGATTGCTGCCATTGGTGCTGACCCAGAGATCTTGGAGGAGCACCTCGCCATCGAGGCCACCATCGACGCCTCGCGCGCCGATGATGCAATGCGGTTGGCTGATTTAAATGACAATTCATGGCATTTTCTTGAGGCCGCCACCAGTGCCTTCGACGAAGACTACGGGGTGTTTTCTCAGTGTGCCCGTTCTTACCTCAACTCGAGAGCCAGCAGGTTGGTTCTCGGAGCGGCTCAGGGAACTAACAACTATGACGAGTGCACCCACGATATGGAGGCCTCACCCTCTTCCATGTCGAAGGGGGCAATCATCATCGATATCTCCGATGATGAGCATTAGCTTGTCTTATTAGCTCACTATAAGGACCTATGTCCAGTTTGCTAGCTACGGCAGTTAAGCAGGCCCGGTTTACCTGTTGCATGTGCTGCTCCTGCCTTTCCTTACCAAATTCTAGTGAATTGTCCACTCTAATTTTACCATGCAATATGTTGCTCTAGTGTATATGTTCTATATGTCGTGCAATGTGGTGCTCACTTATTAACTGTTTGGTTAATTAGTTCTCGTGCTCAGTTAACTGTTTGGTTCAATTCGGCAAATGTGATGTTCAATTCTTCAGGGTGCAATTTTGTATTGTCTTCCAGGTGAGAAATAAATCGAATTTATCTTTACAAAATACATGAGAAACAAATACAATTGCTATACTTCCAAGTTGTCAAGCATGCTTGGTTTGGTTAACTGTCTGATCTTCTAGTATGTTATACATTGTGCAATGTGGTGCTCAGTTAATGTTTGGTTCATTTGTTGTGGTTTTTAGTTAACTGTTTGGTTCAATTCCGCAATGCAATGTTCAATTATTGTGGGTGCATTCTGTTATTGTATACAATGTGAGTAATAAATCGAATTTGGTTGTACTAAATACATGAGAAACAAATACAATCGCTATATTTCCAAGTTTTTAAGCATGCTTGGTTTGGTTAACTATCTGATCTTCTATTAGGAGTATGTTATATTGTGCAATGTGGTGCACAGTTAATGTTTGGTTCATTTGTTGTGGTGTTTAGTTAACTGCTTGGTTCAATTCTACAATGCGATGTCCAATCGTCGTGGGTAGTATTTTGTATTGTTGTGTATGTGAGGAATAAATCGAATTTGGCTGCACTTAATACGTGAGAAACACATACAATTGCTACATTTCCTAGTTCTTAATCATGCTTGGTTTGGATAAATGGGCTTTCCATGTGGCTTGAATTAATCTGATGAATCTGCAATGTGCTTATTTTTCCTCAACCTATTTTACTGATAGCATGCGAACCCCCACTTAACATGATCACTAACTACCTTATATGTGTTGCATGGAAACAATGGGAAGCACTGAGGTTTACAATCAAGGTTTGCACATGCATGGTCGTCCTTTGTCTAATAGCACATTATTGTGCAATTGCAGGAACCATTCTAATATTTAGGTTTTTAACAATTTGGTCTTGCACATGTAGGTCCTGCTATTAGAGGTTTTGACCCACTGTTTATCCCTTTTTGCATATGGGGAAATGAGTTGTCCATGAATATGAGTCAAGTCAAGCAACTCAGAAAGATTGTTAGGATAAAGAAATTAGAGACAAAAAGCAACAAGATCTTTGTCTGCACAATGAGGAAGACATCAGTTCTCTACAGGATGGTACTAACTATTATACCTCGCCTTTGTTATTCCTTTGCCCCATTTCCAATATAGAGAAGATATTTATGCACATCCTTGCTTTCAGGCCTTTCCAAAGCAGTTCACTAATGATTACCTCTCAAACCACTTGTATGGTCAGGAGGCGAGCAAGGTATTCGTACAACACCCACAGTTCAATATTCAAGTGTTCCTAAAGACGACGAAGGATGGGCGGTCAATCATCCAAAAGCACTGGCCTAAAGTTCCAAAGACCTTCAACATTAATGAAGGCTCAATATTGACTGTCGGTGGGAACGACACCAATGGGATCACAGGAATCCCTACTACGATCGGCGGGTGCGGGGTTGTGAGAAGAGCAGGTCTAACAGGAAGCACACGGATCGTTTACCCAGGTTCGGGCCGCGAGGATGCGTAATACCCTAGTCTTGCTTTGGTGGATGTATTGAGTGTTCTTGTGTTCTTGAGCTAGCTACGGGGTGTCACTTGCCCAAAAGAGCCGAATCCTTCTCCTGGTCGCCTCGGGCCTCCTTTTATAGGCAAAAGGGGTTGCCACAGTGGCACACAGGAGGCGGAAAGGTCTACAGTGCGAGAGCTTATCGCCCGGCGTTACAGGACAAAGCGCATTAAATGCGCTACTTAGGTGTCCATTAGCTTTATTGGGGACGGGAACGAGGCCCGTCCCGTCCGTCGCCGCTCCTCTTCGCTTCAACACGCGCCCAGGCCAGTGATGCGTGCGGTGCCATGTAGGCAGGCAGGCAGCTGAGGTGGCACGGTGGCAGGGCCTTCATGAAGATTTGCATGCCACCACACAGGTGCTTGCTGAGTTGGTGTAGAGGCCGCCCGTCGCTACGCAGGTGCCTACCCAGCTGGTTGAGCTAGAAGCTGCTTGGGGACAGCGGTGGAGTCTTCGCTAGTGTGGGCCTGGGAGCGGCCCCACTGATGCCCTCGGCAAGGGTCTTGCCGGGGGCCCGGCAAGGGTCTTGCCGTGGTGTTGCAGTCGTCCCCGGCAAGGCGCTTGACGAGGGTGTTGTCGATCCCCTCGGCTAGGATCCCGCCGAGGCTCGTCATCTTCTATTCCTCATCTGATCGTGTGTTTATGATCTTGACAAAGATCTGCATGCCACCACGGAGGTGCCTCCCGAGCCTTGGTTCCAATGTAGTTGTTGACGGCATTTGGAACCCTTGGGCTCAAGGGTGGCTCGCTCTGCTGGCGTTGGGCAAGTTGCCCCGGCAAGGCTCTTGCCGGGGCCGCGGAGGCTGCACCGGCAAGAGCCTTGCCGGGGGAGTCCACCTCGCCCTCTTGCTCTTTGGTGTTTCTGGTCTTGGTGTTGCCTTGACCGTCTTGTGCCCCGGCTTCTTTCTGGCTCCCCTCCTCTGCCCTGCTTAGTGTGGCCGCGGCGCGCGGCTCTGACTGCCCGTGCACAAGTAAAGGGGTCAAAAGGAGAGCCCCTACTTTTGTACTCCGACATTCACCTTCCACTTGAGCAATTTTCCAGATGAGATTCATCTATCTATGTACCATCTATGATCCTAATTTCGAAAGGTTATATATGTTGCATGTGAAACTTGGTGCTGGTGCAGTTGTGTAATGGGGTAGCCTTTTTTAAGAAGGTAATGACTGTAGGAGAGTTTCCTCTAGTCTTTTAAATTAATAAGAGGTTACAAAGGTCTTGGGTTACAAGGTCAGCATATATTTACATGAGAGAGGGGGTTGGGGTTAGATCAAGGAGAAAAAACAAAAGGCAGTACGAGGGGCAAGCAGCACAAAGGTACAACTACGTAATGGGTAGCTGAGTGCTGAAGCTATATGATGTTGTACTCTGATGTATTTCAATTATGAAATCATTCTTCCTTAATATGAAAATGAAATATATTGTGTGCTTAATATGAAATGTCAATTAGATTAATAAATGGATTATTAATAATAGGAAATTTAGGCTAATAATTGCCAATTAGCCAGTTAATTGGGTTTTCCCATTACAAACAGTTATTGAGAAAACACTGGGAGCGATGACCTCAGGCAATGCACACATTTTCTAGGAATACACCGTGTTGGGTCAATGAACAATCAGACACGACATCCTCTTGGAAACTATTTGCGTTAGGCCACCTTGCGCAAACGTATACCACATAAAAAGTGTGTCTGATGGACAACCTTTGCCACACAGTTTCTTCTATGCACCATGTGTGATGCATTCAATAATGCAAACGATAAAAAGGTTAATATCATCTGCAATGGCAACACTATCACAAACGATTTAATGGGGAAAATTGTGTGTGATGTACCTGCGAACGGAAACGTTTTCCTTGGAGTGACTGTGTGGGATGTACATACGAACTAAAACGCAATTCTTGGATTAACTGTGTGGGATATACATACTAACGGAAACGTATTCCTTGGATTGACTATGTGGAATGTATATACAAACGGAAATGTTTAGCCGGGACTGACTGTGTGGGACGTAGATACGACAAGGAACGATTTGGCCTGTATAATTGTATTCTTTAGCACAACCATACGTATAAACGTATTTGCTCGCTCGCCCGTCGCACATCACCTCATTTTGTCGAGCATGTGTGCCAGGAGGGCCTATCCCCGACGGTTTATGTGTCGTGTGGGAAGGACCCCCCTATCGCACATACTTACTTTGCGATAGTTCATAATGCCATCGTGGAAAGGGGTTAAAAACCATTTGTATAGCACCTCGTTGTACCAGTGAAACATAATAAAACTATACAATGATTTTTCTTGGACCAGAAGAAACCCACGAGACTTGAAGAGGAGGCCAGAGGACCTATGAGGCGGCCACAAGCCGTGGGGGCACACCCTAGGGGGGACGCCCCTGGCTTGTGGGCCCCTCGTAGCCCTTCTACCCCTAATCTCCGGACTATAATTCCTCAAATATTTCCCTTACGTCAGAAGAGACACAAAAAATACTTTTCCGTCGCCGCAATCTTCTGTTCCCATGAGATCCCATCTTGGGGCCTTTTTCGGCAGTCCACCGGAGGGGGATTCGATCACGGAGGGCCTCTACATCAACCCTGCTACCCTTCTGATGAAGCGTGAGTAGTTTACCAGAAACCTATGGGTCATAGCTAGTAGCTAGATGGCTTCCTCTCTCTTTCTCTCTCTCTCTTTTTGATTTTCAATACAATGTTCTCCTCGATGTTCTTGGAGATCTATTCGATGTAATCTTCTTTTGCAGTGCGTTTGTTGGGATCTGATGAATTGTGGATTTATGATCAGATTATCTATGAATATTATTTGAGTGTTCTCTGAACTCTTTTATGCATGATTGATATAGCTTAGTATTTCTCTTTGATTTATCGATTTGGTTTGGCCAACTCGATTGGTTTTTCTTGCAATGGGAGTGGTGCTTTGTGTTGGGTTCAATCTTACGGTGTCCTCTCCAAGTGATAGCAGGGGCAGATAGGCACGTATTGTATTGTTGCCAATAAGGATGAAAAGACGGGGTTTATATCATATTTCATGAGTTTATCCCTCAACATATGTCATCTTGCTTAAGGTGTTACTCTGTTCTTATGAACTTAATACTCTAGATATAGGCAGGAGTCGGTCGATGTGTGGAGTAATAGTAGTAGATGCAGGCAGGAGTTGGTCTACTTGTCATGTACGTGATGCCTATATTCATGATCATTGCCTTAGATATCGTCATAACTTTGAGCTTTTTCATGAATTCCTCAACAGTAATCTGTTTACCCACCATATGCTTTATTCAAGAGACAAGCCTCTAGTGAAACCTATGGCCCCCGGGTCTACTTTCTATCATATTATATTTAGATCTATAAAACGAAAAACCCAAAAATACCTTTCTGCAATTTATTTATATTTACTTTTGTTTGCCTTTTTATTTATCTTTTGTACATAGCTCTATTAGATCTCACTCCTGTTCGTGACCGTGAAGGGATTGACAACCCCTTTTTCGTGTTGTGTGCAAGTGTTTGTTAGTTTGTGTAGGTGCGCCTATTGGAGACTTGCTTGTGCCTCCTACTAGATTGATATCTTGGTTCTTAACTAAGGGAAATACTTAACTCTACTTTG
Organism: Aegilops tauschii subsp. strangulata; assembly: GCF_002575655.3. Classification (NCBI taxonomy): domain Eukaryota; kingdom Viridiplantae; phylum Streptophyta; class Magnoliopsida; order Poales; family Poaceae; genus Aegilops; species Aegilops tauschii. Next base: position 176,202,599 of record NC_053038.3, on the reverse strand, counting down.
CTGCATCACCCTTTCCTCTTCAAGGGAAATATCAACGCAAGATCAAGAAGTAGCACAAACACATCGGTAGATTAAATGTTTGTGATGTCCACCTTTTTCACATGACGATAGCGGCGTAATTGTTTCAAATGTGTCTCAGATCAGAAACGTAACTTCGAGACGTAACGTGTGGGACTGGAGCGACTTCTCATACGTTTATTCTATGGCGATCGTTAGTAGCCACTCGCCTATCCCCTACGGTTTTTGGGTCATGTGGGAAGGACCCCCCTATCGCACACACTCACTCGGTGACGGTTCAGAAGGCCGTCGGGGAAAGGGGTTAAAAACTGTTTGTATAGCACGTTATGGTACCAGTGTGCCTTTTCTAGCAAAAGGGCTCAAAGAAAAAGATGTCTAGTAGATATGACGATTTTGTTGACAAAAAGAAGAAATCCTCAAAGTCTTCACCAAAATCATCATCATGCAAGAAGAATACATACGACAAAGCTTGTGTTTTTATTGGAAAGGAAATGGATTCTGAGGAAGAATCTTATCAAGAGGAAGCTAAGGAATCTGAGGAGGAGGCCGACTCTGGGTGGCGAGCTTTGCCCTCCCTAGATAGTTCATCAGCATGTCCATCTTCGATCATGAAGAAAATGGTGTGACTCCACCAACCCTGAGGACTGCGCTGATGACTATAGTCCCACCTATTGCTTCATGGAAAAAAGTGCCAAGGTAACCTCACGAGAAGGTTACTTTAATACTTCAAGTGACGATGACTCTGAGTGTGAAGCAAAACCTAGCTATAAGAAACTGCCTAAAATTGCAGTTGAACAACAAACTGCTATGGAAAAGATGCAAAAACTGATAGTCAAAAATGATGGTCTGTTAGATGAGGAAATGGATCGTAGTCAAGCTCTGTCTGAAGACCTCAGATGTCTTAAGTCAGAACATGATGAACTTTAAAGTCGTCATGTGGCCCTCTCAGCCGAATATTAGAAGCTGTCCTATGAATCTCTACAAAGGAAGCAAGAACTCAAGATGCTGAGAGCGTCTCATGATGATCTTCGAAAAGAGAATGATTCATTACTCGCTCAATAGATCAGCACCACTCAGGAAGAATTTGTTCCTACATGCTTAAAATGCCTTGAACGTGGAAATGCAAATTCTTCAGCTGAATGTTCAAATTCTTCAACTTTTGTTATATCTTCAAATGTTTCTGTGGTCTCAATCCCCTCATCTGAGGAGACATCAAGTGTTACTGACGAATATGCAGGGCTGAAGGAATTGCATGTCACAGGAATGTCCAAAAGCCTCAAAGGGCACCAAACTCTTAGTGAACTGCTCAAGAAGCAGATTATGAACAAGAACGCTAAGAAAAAGGGTATTGCTTTTGAAAGAAAGCCTAATGTAGATGGATCATATTGGAAACCTAAGTAGTATCCCAAAACCAAATGGGTTGCTGCAAAAGGACCTCCAGTTGGTCCACCCACTCTATTTGGTTACAACTGTGATACCTCACATTCTCCCGACGAGTCATTTGAGTCAAACTACAATCTGTTCAAAAATCGGAATGGTGAACTATTTGCTAGATTTGTTGGTACTAACTGCAGGAACGGTCCCCTGGGGAAGAAAATCTGGGTGCCCAAAAGTCTTCTTAAAAATCTTCAGGTGAGTGTCATTATGACACCACCAAAGAAGAAGAGAAATCCCATGGCAAATTCTTCACATCGACCAAAGTCATCAAATGGACGCAGGCCAACTTATGGTCACACTAATGCTTCTTCATAGGGAAACAAACATCATTCTCATGAATATGTGCATTATTCTTCAAACCATTATGTACACAAATCTTCAAAGAATTTCTCTGCATATTCATTTGAGTACTATACCCCCCTGTTTAGAGAAATGCATATTCGTCAATGCCTAAGTTCTCTATCAGTGCTTTGCACTACATTTCTTCTCAGTCACCCATTCAGATGTGGGTGGTTAAGAAGAACTAATCGCTTCTACAGGGTCAGGTCTTCAGGCAACAACAAATGTCTGATGAATTTGCTGAAGACCTGAAATAGTTCTTGTTTGGATGCAAGCTAATCATGATGAAATGAATACCCCATTTCACACATCCCCTATGCTACTAGTTATGTTTTGTTGATGCAATTCACTAATGAGATTGATCAGCATATTCTTCACACTGAAGTACATGAATTTGTAAGTCAGACTAATGCTTCTATAGGATGACACACAAAAAGCTACTAAATGGGTTCTGGATAGTGGCTACGCCAATCACATGACCGGTGACAGGAATCTCCTCACCGATGCTCCCCTTACTCCATCTCATCTGAAGCATATCACCTATGCTGTCAAAGGAAAAATTGAGTAATTGGGTCTAGGTAAGGTTGCTATCTCAAAGGATAAACACATGGAAAAGTTGATGCTTGTCGAGTCCATAGGATACAACCTCATGTCTGTCTCAATGATTTTTGATCTTGATATGATTGTCATCTTTGGAAAATATAGATGCATTGTGCTAATGGAATCTGACAAGTCCAAAGTCTTCGAAGGCTTTTAGGAGAGGTGATTTGTACATTGTAGATTTCTAACTAGGTCCTCAGCCTGCCATGTGTCTACTGGCAAAATCTTCAGAATGCTGGCTCTGGCATCGACGACTTGGACATGCAGGCATGAGGAATTTGAGCACACTTGTCAAGAAGAAGCATATCATTGATGTCAAGGGCGTCAAATTCACCAAAGATCACCTTTGCGGTGCTTGTGGGTCTGGAAAGATTACCAGATCTAAGCACTCCACAAAGACAATCATGACCACTACTCGTCCCTTTGAATTGCTTCATATGGATCTCTTTGGTCCCACTCATTATGCCACACTAACCAATGTAGAATCACTCTATGGATTCGTCATAGTTGATGATTATTCTCGTTAGACCTGGGTGCATATCATTACCTTCAAGACTGAAGTGCAGGGTGTCTTTAGACGGTTTTCCAATCGGGGCAAGATGAATTATGGTCTCAAGATCAAGCACATCAGAAGCGACAATGGACCCTGGTTCAAGAACAGAAGTCTTGATGACTATCTTGATGAACTTGGTATCACTCATGAGCTATCTGCTCCATATACCCCTCAGCAGAATGGGGTTGCAGAATGCAAGAACAGGATACTCATCGAGATGGCTCGCACTATGGTTGATGAATACAAGATTTCTTGCGATGGTGGCCTAAAGCAATTGATACTTTATGTCACATCATCAAGCGGGTATATCTTCACAAATTCATCAAGAACATCTTATGAGCCCCTCACAGACAAGAAACCTAATGTGAGTTATTTCAACGTCTTGAGTGCTAAATGCTGGATTAGGGATCGTCCTCACAACTCTAAATTTGCACCCTAGAACATGAGGGTTTTATGCTTGGTTATGGAAAGGACTCGCACACCTACTGTCAGTGCACTAGGAACACGGTCTCTAGTACACCTAACTTGTGCACGGACAGTTGCAGTCTTCCCGGCGTGGTGCCTTGACGGGGGCTGATGATAAGACAGAGAAACCGCTCTTCCTGAGATCAAGGAGCGCAATAAGAAGACCAAAGTGACCAGAGAATACCCTAGGAAGGTCTCCCTTGCCGGGCAGGCGGGTCCGACAGGGTCGAGACCACGCTCGAGGGCCGAGGGCAGGCCGCTGCAACAAGGTCTCTAGGGCCACCAAGATCAAAGTAAGACGACAAGACAGAGCCCGGCAGGCTCTGTGCCGACAAGCCTTTGCCTAGCCGCCACCGCTCCACCTCATGATATGCTTGTGACTAATTAGTGCGGCATCGAGCTCTCAAGTGGCTAGGTGCATCCTGTCGGTACGTGGCAACCTGCTAGAGAAGAGATTAACTTTATTGACACCTTTCTTGATGGCATGTCACGCTGATAAAAGGTAGTTGGGTAAGTAGTGCGACATCCTTGCCAGGCTTCAACCTCCGCATAACAACTAGCAGTGCATTTAATGCACTTTGTCTTTACTGCCAGAATTAGGTATGATAGCACTATTAGCTATCTAATCATGAAATAATGACTATTTTTCCACTGTGGTCACCCCTTTAGCTATAAAAGGAGGCCCGAGGCAACCTAGCAAAGGGTTCAAACTTTTGATCCCACAACACTTGTACGAAAATAGCTGCTCTCCCCGAGGAAGCCTTGCCGGGCTTCAGCGCTTCGTGTATTCATGTTCCTCCAGATCATTCCACCAAACGTAGGGTTTTATGCTGCAAAGAGGCCCCAAACTGGGTAAAGGAGGGTGGTCCATCACCGTGTTGCCCTGTTGTTTTTTCTCTTTGTGCAATGTTATCGTCCTCCCGCCGAACCACAAAGGGGCAACCCTGCCCCAAGGTGATCGTGCCTCCTCCATGATATCTTTGGCACGCTAGGTAGGGGGAGGTCGATTGTGCGAATCTGAGAGAGTAGCCAGTGTATTGATCTCTTCATCTCCCATGGTGCCGAGGCACCATGACAACGAAACTATCTTCGTCCAAGGTCCCACTGCATTCTGATAATCCCCAAGTGCAGGGAATCATCGTAGCAATTTCCAAAGGTGGAAGTGATAAGTATGGTGTGTCGAACCCACAAGGAGCTAAAGGTAAGATCAATATTCTCTCAAGCCCTATCTGCCACTGATACGACTCTACGTACACCAAACGTTTGCTTCCAACTAGAAACGAGAAATAAAACTACGTTGTGGGTATGAAGAGGATAACTTTGTATGATATCGGAGAGCTAAAATATAAAAGTAGGTGTTGTTATCATAAAGTTAGAATATATTACTAAATAATATAAATAGCGAGTGTGGAATAATGATGGATCGGTGTGAGGAATTGTCCTAGGCAATTGTTAACAAGACCGATAGTCGTCATTGCAATTTCATATGAGGGAGAGGCATAAGCTAACATACTTTCTCTACTTGGATCATATGCACTTATGATTGGAACTCTAGCAAGCATCCGCAACTACTAAAGATCATTAGGGTAAAACCCAACCATAGCATTAAAGCATCAAGTCCTCTTTATTCCCATACGCAACAACCCCCTTACTCGGGTTTGTGTTTCAGTCACTCACCAACCCACTATACGCGAATCATGAACGTATTCCAACACCCTACAGCGGGGATCCCTCACGCTTGCGCGACACGGAGGGCACCAAGGACAGCACCAAAATAAAACATACAACTCGTACCAATCTAGATCATCAATCAACCCAAAGACAAAGGATATCTACTCAAAACATCATAGGATGGCAACACATCATTGGATCATAATATGTGGCATAAAGCACCATGTTCAAGTAGGGATTACAGTGGGATGCGGGAGAGTGGACCGCGTAAAAGAGATGAGGATGGTGATGATGGTGGTGATGTTGATGAAGACGATCAGCGCAGCGATAATCCCCCCTCCCCCCCAATGGCACTCCGCCGCCACCAAGAGAGAGGAGGAGAGGTTCTCCCCCTTGTGCTTCCTCCTCCATGGCCTCCCCCCTAGATGGGGAAAGGTTCTCCCTCTGGTCCTTGGTCTTTATGGCGATGATGGCCTCTCCGGGATACTCCTCTATGGCCACCGGTGATGATGGCCCCCTCCGGCAGGGTGCCGGAGAGGGCCTAGATTGATTTCTCGTGGCTACAGAGGCTTGCGGCGGCGGAACTTCTGATCTAGGTTAATTTTCCGAGGTTTCTGTATTTATAGGAATTTTTGGCGTCGGTCTCACGTCAAGGAGGTGCCCGAGGCGTCCACGAGGCAGGCCCACGCGCCTGGGGGGGGGGGTGGGCGCGCACCCCACCCTCGTGGGTGCCCTGGGACTCTCGTGGACCAACTCTTTTACTCCGGGGTCTTCTTTTGGTCCATAAAAAATCGTCAAAATTGGCACGTCAATTGCACTCCGTTTGATATTCCTTTTCTGTAAAACTCAAAAAAGGAAAAAACAGGAACTGGCACTGGGCTCTAGGTTAATAGGTTAGTCCCAAAAATCATATAAAATAGCATATAAATGCATATAAAACATCTAAGATGGATAATATAATAGCATGAATACTTCATAAATTATAGATACGTTGGAGACGTATCACATTCGCGTGCGGATGGCACATGCAACGCCACTCCAGGCGGGCAGTGCGGGTGAGGGAGTCCTGGATTAGGGGGTCCTCCGGCGTCCTGGCTGTGCAACATGGGCCGGACTAATGGGTCGTGAAGATACAAGATAGAAGAGTCTCCCCTGTGTCCGGATGGGACTCTCCTGGGCATGGAAGGCAAGCTTGGCACTCGGATATGAGGATTCCTTTCTCTTTAACCAACTCTGTAAAACCCTAGCCCCCTCCGGTGTCTATATAAACCAGAGGGTTTAGTTCGTAGAGACGATCATAATCATACAGGCTAGACATCTAGGGTTTAGCCATTACGATCTCGAGGTAGATCAACTCTTGTAACCCCTATACTCATCAAAGTCAATCAAGCTGGAAGTATGGTATTACCTCCATCAAGAGGGCCCGAGCATGGGTAAACATCGTGTCCCCTGCCTCCTGTTACCCTCGAACCTGAGACGCACAGTTCGTTGCCCCCCACCCGAGATCTGCCGGTTTTGACACCGACATTTGTGCTTTCATTGAGAGTTCCACTGTGCCGTCGTCGAAAGGCTCGATGGCTCCATCGATCATCTACAACAATGCTACCATAAAGGATATTTTTCTCCCCGACTAGATCTTTGTATTCGGCGGCTTCGCACTGCATGCCAACTCGGTTGGCCACCTAGAGCAGATCGATAGCTATGCCCTTGGTCACTAGATCAGTTTTGGAAATCTGAACTATGTCACCGATATCCGAGGAGACTTGATCTTCCAAGGGTTCGTGGCCCCAACCACCGCCCCGGCTTTAGATCCGGAGCGCATCATCAGGTCCGAAGATGGGAGTCTAGAGCCTGCCGGACTCTCTGCGGCTTTAGAGCTCAACACTTGAGAACCGGAGAGAATAGCGTCTCCAACAGTCATCACAAAGCCGGACTCTTCTCCGGACACTAGCTTCGAACCCCCGAAGTCCGCGTCATGCGAGATGGGCCAGGAAACTTCTGTCCCCGTCCAAATCTCGCTCTTAAACGAGGCTTTGGACTTAATGCGATCCCTCGCCATCGCAGAGGAACCGCTTCCAAATTGCGCCTAGCCCGGACTAGGGGCTGAAAATAGGGAATTTTACTTCCCACCCACCACCCACTTCATAACCACTGTCGAGGATCTAATCGACATGCTCGATTATGCCTCCGAAGACATCAACGGTATGGACGACAATTCCGGAGAGGAGCAGGCCCAAAACCCGCCGTTCACCGGATGCTGGACGGCCACTTCGTCATACGACGTGTACATGGTGGACACACCTAAAGAAGGAGACGGCGATGATGAGAAGGATCCAGTCAAGGACGAACCTCATGAGATACCACCAAAGCATCGACGTCAGCGGCGGCGCTCTAAATCGCGTCGCGAAAAGGACAGCAATACCGGCACTGGAGACAATGATACTCCGGAGAATGCCGAAGACCAAGAAGACCCCATCAAACCAACATCCGAACAGGACGATCTGGAGGACGCCCAAGTTGACCCTGACGAGCAAGGAGGGAACAAAGACGCGGAGGACAGTAACTATCTACCACTCTCCAAAGACGACGTGAACCTTAGCGACGAAGATTTTATTGTGCTAGAGGAACCCCTCGAACAAGAGCGCTTTAAGCACCGGCTAGTAGCCACTGCAAGAAGCCTAAAGAAGAAGCAGCAACAGCTTCAATATGACCAAGATCTACTCAATGACAGATGGACTAATGTCCTGGCAGCCGAAGAATACGGCCTCGAACACCCAACAAAGAGTTACCCGAAGCGTAAGCTGCTACCCCAATTCGACGATGAGGTGCTGGAGCCCATACAACCCACGTGTAACGCGGCTGATGGGCCTGACCGACCACCACGTGGCCAGGACAGAACGACAACTCAAGCCGAACACCAGTCCGCACCACCTTGCTGTAAAAGGAGAGAAACAATAGCTCGGGGATACACATACGACTTACAACAGGACCTGGACAATAGAGCCGACCAGACCAGGTCAATCTATGGATCAAGAGGGCGTGCCCAAGCACGAGAAGACCACCATCAGGCCTGGCGCGACAAACACAACTTCACGAGGGCCGAAAACCGCATACGGACTTCATCAGAACTGCGTCGTGACGTTGCCCGATACAGAGGTGTGCGCACACCCCCTATGCTTCACCGATGAGGTAATGGAGCACCAGTTCCCTGACGGGTTTAAACCCGTGAACATCGAATCATACGTTGGCACAACAGATCCCACAGTATGGATTGAAGATTTTCTTCTCCACATTCACATGGCACACGGTGGCGATCTACATGCCATCAAGTACCTCCCCTTAAAACTCAAGTGGCCAGCACGGCACTGGCTGAACAACCTACCAGATAACTCTATTGGTGGTTGGGAAGACTTAGAGGGCGCATTCAGAGACAACTTCCAAGGTACCTATGTTCAGCCCCCAGACGCAGATGATCTTAGTCACATAATCCAGCAACCCGGAGAATCAGCCCGGCAGCTCTGGACCAGGTTCTTAATGAAAAAGAACCAGATTATGGATTGTCCGGATGCTAAAGCCCTCGCGGTCTTCAAACATAGTGTCCGAGATGAGTGGCTCGCCCGACACCTCGGCCAAGAAAAGCCGAAGTCCATGACAGCGCTTACCGCACTTATGACCCGCTTTTGCGCGGGAGAAGATAGTTGGCTTGCTCGTAGAAGCAATAGCACCAGCGACCCTGGCACCTCCGAATCCAGGGACGACAATGACAAGCCACGACGCAACAAGCACAAGCATCGAAACAATAACGAAGGAACCCAAGACACGGTGGTCAACGCCAGATTCAGTGGCTCCAGACCCAGTCAACGGAAGAAGCCATTCAAGGCAAACAGAGATGGCCCATCCAGTTTAGACAGAACAATTGATCGGCCTTGCCAGATTCATGGCACCCCCGATAAACCCGCCAACCATACCAACAGAAACTTTTGGGTCTTTAAACAGGCCGGCAAACTCAACGCCGAACACAAGGGGAAAGGATCGCCCAGCGACGACGATGACCAAGAGCCTCCTCAACCAAACACAAGGGGACAGAAGCAATTTCCCCCTGAGGTAAAAATAGTGAATATGATATATGTCACACATATCACTAAGAGGGAGCGCAAGCACACATTACGGGACGTCTATACCATAGAGCCGGTCGTCCCAAAATTCAACCCATGGTGGGCTTACCCGATCACCTTCGATTGAAAGGACCACCCAACCAACATCCGTCATGGAGGTTCAGCAGCTCACGCGAGTCATCATGGACGGCGGCAGCAGTCTCAACCTACTTTACCAAGACACTATCTGCAAAATGGGCATTGATCCATCAAGAATCAAGCGCACTAAAACTACCTTTAAAGGCGTGCGGCTGCGATTTGCTTCTCCGCTACCAAATGCTCCTTGAGATCCTGGCTATACTGCGTGCACCATGGCTTAGGGTGGCGCTTATTTGGTTTAGGGGTCGGTTATTTGGGTGGAAGGTGTCACGCCGGCGGTCGGGGCATGTGGGATGTGGAAGGAGGAGGAGGATGGGGGTCGGGTGTGGATTACCTGCCTGGATAGGCGAGGCCGAGCAGCGTGAAGGAGGGTCGCCGGCGAGGAGGCGGCGCTGCAAGCAAGGAGTGAAGGTTTCAACTTGGAAAGGAAGGCGGAAACAGGGGAAATGTGGCTTTTGTTAAGGGGGAGGGGCGAGGAGCTATATATTTCTGCGGAAGCCAAAAATTTGGAATCGCTTCAGCGAAAAAACTGGCGCGCAAAGTGTCATCTGACATGGTCCCTTATTCAGAACGGTGTACGATATGTGAACATCACAAACAATTCAGATAGCTTAACCCGTGTGTGATGAGTTTGAACGTCAAAATTTTGGTTCAAATTTCCCTGGTTATAGTGGTCATCCACTTCATTGAAAACTTTGGGTACACAAAGGAGACTACAGCACACCCACACTTCTTAATTGAGCAAGTTCAGCAATTAAACAGAGCTAGCTGACCTAAACATTACTCTAACAAATTAAAGACCAACACTCTTAATTAAACAAAACAAAGAGTACCACTACGGCTGGTGCTCAACGATCTCCGCCGCCACCTCCATGTCCAGCTCGCTCCCGACAGTCTCCTGGGGAAGGGGCTATGGCATCAATCGCACCATACTCGGCAAGCATCTCGCCATCCACGTCCGCCATATCTTTGGAATAGGCTGCCATGAGGTGGGCGAGGCCGGCTGTGATCTGGGCTTTGGCAGGCTCCGTCGTTGCAAGGTATGCCACGCAGGAACGGATGGCTGCTCGAACTCTCTCGGTGATTGCCAACTCTTCGGCTGTGGGTTGGTGACCGTTGTCGGAGAAGCTCCCTCCGATTTGTGCGGTGACCGCCATGAGTTGGGCATGGACGGCCTCGACATGGTCGTGGGCGGCCTCCATCAGGGCTAAGGCCGCCGCTGCGGAATGGACAACTGTTGTGCCGCTCTCGCCAGTTGCTATCCCCGAGGCAAATGCTGCCGCCGCCGCCTGAGAAGCAACAGCGGCCGTTTGGGCTGCCTTGGCCGCTCGGACGCAGATTAGGGTCGCCCTCATGAAGCTTGTTAGCACGCGCCTGGCGGCTGCGGTCGCGCTCTCGCCGGAGTGGGCCGCCGAAGTTGCCCTCACGACACGGGTCCACGTCCCCATCTTTCACCAGCGATGATTGAACAGTGAAATGATATTTGAGGAGCGGGCTAGTGTGCTTGACACTCCGACTATCCTTCAAGATATTTTGTGCTGCATCTCACACAGTTGGTGATAATAAACTGTGTGCAATCTAGTTGATTTTTCGTCTTGATTTGAATTACGTAATGGGGTTACAACTGCAAAGGATGGTGTTTGTCAGCGTCCTAGGAACGGGTATCCCCAAACTTGCCTGCCTACGGCCCACGGCGTGGCTCCGCCAGCGGCCCTGTACGACCCATGTTCACCAGCAAACACTCAAGACCCTTGCGAGGGGCCAACCCTCGCGAGGTAGACGATGCAAGACCTCCTCGGGGCGGCTTCACCAGGCTGGCTCGCGAGGGGCGGAGAGATCAAGGCAAGGGGCACCTCGTGAGGTTCCTATGACACAAGCCATGACGACCGGGGCCAAACGGGCGCCAGTCGGGCTCCAGTGCGCGCAGTCTCCTCATTTCCTCTTTGGTGCTAAAGAGGCAAGCGCAGGCGAGGAGTCCCGAGGTATCATGCAAAGGTTTCCGTATCGGTGCAACGAGACCAAGACCAGCAACACGAGAGGACGGAGGTCACTTTGGAGCCCAAGACGGCGTCACCACCAGAGCCTTTGGCAGGCGAAGACCACCTTTAGTCAGGATAACTTGTAATAGTTGTCTCCCTTCAAATTTGGCCATTGTGGGATCCCTTCCCGCCTAACATTTGGGGAGAGGACCTGAGCCTCTATAAATAGGGCTAGCCACCATAGTAGGAGGCAACGATCTTGGGCTATTCAGATCATCCTCACCCACACAAGATCACCAAGCACAAGAGCACCTCTCCTCAGGAGGCTGTTCTTCCCTTGTAACTGTTCATCCTCAGCCCAAGAGGCAATCCACATCACCACACTTGAGTAGGGTATTACACCACATCGGTGGCCTGAACCAGTCTAAATCTTGTGTCCCTTTGTTCTGCGAGTTTCACGCGTTGAGCCTTGAGATTGCGGTGAGGGCAAGTGCTAGGGGGAGGAGAGATCTTTGTGCGCACCCCAGTGTTTGAACCTCAAGGGTTTTGTCGGAACCCAAAATCCAACATTTGGCGCGCCAGGTAGGGGTGCGCCGAGGCCTTCCTCCTGCCGATCCGCGTCCCATCGCTCCATCGCATCCATGGCGGACGCACGTCGAGCCCGCACTGAGCACAGGGCCACCCTCGCCGCCCGTGTCGCTCAGATAGCCCCTGTCGGCGGGCCTCCCCGTCGTTCCCTGTCACCCGCCGCCAACGCCGCCACCAATCCACCAATCCGGTGCGGCGGGATGGCCATACCGCCACTCCGTCGCTGACCCTAGCCGGCTCATCGTCTCACGCTCGTCGCTTTCCCACGAACACGCAGGCCGCGCTGCTCATGGCACGCGAGCTCTTGTGCTACCGCCCGGTCGACGACCTCTATGAGGACTGGTTGGACCACATCGCCGAGCTCGTCAGCGACACTGGGGGCTCCCCCGCACCCTCCCTCTCGCTGCCTCGCCCTCCGCAAGCTGCGGGCGATGTAGCTCACGGAGCGCCTCCACCACCTCCACACCAAGACGGCGGTCTGGCGCCAAGGCGCCCCCCCCGGCGTGACCCACCATGTCGGGCGCCCGCGCGAGAAGAAGGAAGCTGCCAAGAAGTTCCACGGCCGCAACAGAATGCTCCCGCGCTCCCAGCTGTCGGTGTCCTGGGAACAGGGGTCCCCAGACTTGCCTGCCTGCGGCCCATGGCGTGGCTCCACCTGCAGCCCTGTACGACCCTCTCAGGACCCCGATTCTAAGTCACACCGATCTAGCGTGTAACACCTCATATCACATTGCGGCCTCACGCACGGTACTCCCACGGGTGTCGCCTTACCATGGCCCGGGACCGTTTGCGCCTTTTGGCTCACGTATATGACAATGTTGCTAGCATCCATATGACAGAGAACCCGGGCCGACATGGCTAGTCGTGAACCCAAGGCGGCACTAACGTATGGGGACAGGCATACATGAATCAACATCGAACGTGTCGGTCAGCAGCGTGTGAATCCGGGCTGTATCACTGGCTAACAGGACTCCGGGAACCCGGGCTGTAGCAGGCTAGGCAGGACTCCGGATGTCACCGCATGACATTTCCCCGAAGGGACAGACACAGGAACGATATGAATCACATGCCGGCCAGTCAAGTGTCCAGAGCAGTAGTGCTGGGCTAGCAGGACTCCGGTGAACCGGGCTGTAGCGGACTACTATGGCTCAAGGAGGCACTAGGCTACATTTCCCCATAAGAGAGGCTGCCAAGGATAAACAACTAGATTGTCGGATCCTACACATACCAAGCATTTCAATCATACACACAATATGCTCGATATGTGCAAATACAACATGGCATCACAACAAAACTCTACAACTCAAAGTACATTATTTAAAGGGCTCCAGAGAGCCTTACATAACTTGTTCATACAGATAGGGGTCACATGACCCGACACTCAAGTCATACAATCATACAACCACATGCGGAAGCAACTTGTCTGGGTACAGACACCAGAAAGAAAGAAGGCTTGACGAAGCCTGTCTATATACGTAGGCCCTTCACAAGCCTAGATCACCACCTGGGTGGCAAGTCACTCGTCGTCGTCGAGTTCTACATAGAACCCATCGAAAGGGGCGGTGTTGTCGTCTGAAAACAGTAATTGAAGCAACATGAGTACAAAGGTACTCAGCAAGTCTTACAACATATCCTACTATACATGTTCATTCTCAAGAAGGTAGTGGAGTTATTGCAGCAAGCCAGCTTTGACTCTTGGCTAAGCTATCCTACGAGTCACCACTTGTGAAATAGTTTTCGCACACGAGTCCACTAATCACCATCTCAATACTCCACCGTGGATCCTCCCTCGTCATCCCACGAGAGGGCCATCCGCGGTACTCACACTTATCTTGAGGCTTTTAATAGTATCCATTTACTTGTCTATGAACTGCATAAGCGACCAAGTAGTCCTTTACCGCGGACGCGGCTATTCGAATTGTTTCATACCCTGCAGGGGTGTACCTCGTCACACACGCTCTCACCACTTACCGTCGCTACACGACGTGTACTCGACAACCTTCAAGTGGAAGCCCAACGTGGGTGTCGGCCACAGCCTACCCAAACACTCAAGTCTCTAGTCCAGGTTTATCGCCTATTTAGGTTCCATCCGCAGGGAGTCCGGCCGAGGTTTCCACATACGGCCCCAAACGATGTGTGCAGGGTTCCCGGACACCAAACGGGTGACTCGGTACACTGTGCCACGAGCCTACCGCATCACAGCCCACCCCTTGGTCAGCGCTCTCCACGGCCTCCAGCTTACTACAAACACCAGAAACTATGTGCAACTCCTGGACAGAGGACAAGGGTGATTAAGAAGCCGAGGGGGTCTATTGGTTTCGGGCCCATTGCGTGGTAGTAGCTGAATCTTAAATCACGCATACAGATCTCAGTTCTTAGGGACGGTCTCAGTGAAACAACCCACCATGTACTCCTACATGGCCTCCCATCGATACCTTTACCAAATCGTATTCAACACCTCACTCTCATTACCGACACACACTTTCACTCTAGTTCATCACCCTGATGAGCCAGACCTGACACGACTCTAAGCGTTGCAAGCATAGCATTGTAGGAACACAACATGGCTCAATCAACTCCTACACATGCTAGTGGGTTTCATCTAGTTACTGTGGCAATGACAGGTCATGCAAAGGGAAGTGGGTTCAACTACCGCAACACACAGCAGTTTGAATCGCGTTGTCTTAATGCAGTAAATGAGAGCAGAAGCGAGAAGATGGGTTTGTATCGAAATGATCAATGGGTTGCTTGCCTGACAGAGTAGTGGTGGGATACTGCCCTTCAGTTGGATACTCGTGAATATCCTCGGAGGCAGAACCTACCACAATGAACACATCGAAGCACAATCAACACCAAGCAAGTGCAACAGTATGATGCATGCATGAGACATGGCAAAATGGATGTATTGGGCTAATGCAACTAAGACCAGATGGGTTTGGACTATTTTGAATCAAAGATTCAAATTCCAAGTTCATAAATGGCCCATGTTAGTGCTTTACCTTGTTTTGCATTAAACAGTAGGTTAACTTGCTTAAACATGCATGAAACCAGTACACATGGACAGAATGGATTTTCCTGATCATTTTTCATATATAAATCTTTTCATTCTGAGCTATAGATTATTTTCTATGATTTTTTGAAGTTTGTGATAATTTCTAGAATTTCCTGTATAAGAATAATTC
Source organism: Aegilops tauschii subsp. strangulata (assembly GCF_002575655.3). Taxonomy (NCBI): domain Eukaryota; kingdom Viridiplantae; phylum Streptophyta; class Magnoliopsida; order Poales; family Poaceae; genus Aegilops; species Aegilops tauschii. Next base: position 176,187,514 of record NC_053038.3, on the reverse strand, counting down.
CAGTAATTAAGTTACTTATTACGTCAGCAGTGTGTAATGATGACGTCAGCGGTCAACGGGGTCGTCCAGGTCAAACCTAACGTGTGGGTCCCCTGTGTCAGTGTCACTGTTAGGTAATTAACTAATTAGAATTAACTTAAACCTAACCCAGGTTAATTAGCAGGCGGGCCCCACTTGTCAGTGACTCCGGGGAGTCAACCCGTGGTCAAACCACGCTGACTCGCCGGCGTTTAGCCGCCGGCGACGTCCAGACGCGGTGGTGGGGTGCGGGATCCGTGCTCCGGCGACCAAATGGGCGGCGGAGAGCACCTACGCGTAGCTGGGAGCAAACCGCATCGACTGGTGGTGGTGGTGGAGCTCGGGGTCGCCGGAATCGATGCCAGCGACGAGCCGTGCGGCTGCCGGGGTACGCGTGTAGTCGAACCCGTCGCTAGAGAGCACGGCGAGGGCGTGCGATGGTGCTACGGGCTCCTGGCGATGCAGTGGAGCTAACGGCCATTGTGGTGCGACCGTTGGATGGTCGGAGCCTCGTCGGCGACGAGCTCGGCGGCGACGCGTGCGGGTGAGCTACGTGTAGTTGCTACGGAGCTCGAGAGGGAGAAAGGAGAGGATAGGAAGGTGGCCAGGCTCACGGTGGTTGCGACGGAGCGGACGGCGTGGCCGGGGGCGAACTGCTGCGGTGGTGACGGCGGAGGGGATCTCCGGCGGTGGGCGGCGAAGGCGAGGTCGGAGCAGTGGCTTCGGGGCAAGCGAGCGCTCGGGGCTCGACCTGCTCGAAGGAGAAGGCGACGGCGGAGCTGCTGGACACAGTGGGGCGACGCGAGGACGACGGTGGCTATGGCTACTCCGGCGAGGTGGCAGCAGCTGCGTCGGCCATTGCGGAGGAAGGCGAGGGAGAGGCGATGGGGGAGGAAGGGGGTGTCCAGGGGCTCGGGGGCGCGTCGTGAAGGTAAGCCTTCTCGTCAACCTCAAAAGTCATAGCCTTATGTTTGCGGTCATAATGGCTCTTTTGGCGAGATTGGGCTGTTTTCAATTTCTCACGAATAATGCGAACCTGCTCTTCTGCTTCCTGAATCATATCCGGGCCAAAGAGTTGCCTTTCCCCGGTTTCTGACCAGTTAAGAGGCGTTCGACATTTTCGTCCATGGAGAACCTCGAAAGGAGCTTTGCCCAAGCTAGCTTGATAACTATTGTTATAAGCGAACTCGGCGAATGGAAGGCATTTCTCCCAATCCATGCCGAAAGAGATGACAGAAGCTCTGAGCATATCCTCCAGAATTTGATTAACTCATTCTACCAGACCACTTGATTTAGGGTGGAAGGGGGTGCTAAAGGAGAGACGAGTTCCCATAGCATTCTTGAAACTTTCCCAAAATCGAGAGGTGAAGAGACTTCCACGGTCTGAGTTAATTTCTAATGGAACACCATGAAGAGACACTATTCAGGAGATGTACAAGTCAGCTAGCTGGCTCGCGGTTATACTCTCACGAACAGGTAGGAAGTGGGCTACTTTGGAAAGACGGTCGACAATAACGAAGATAGCATTATTCCCTCTCTTGGTCCTGGGAAACCCGGTAATGAAATCCATACCAATTTTATCCCATTTCCATTCAGGAATAGCCAAAGGCTGAAGGGTGCCAGCAGGCCGTTGATGCTCTGCTTTAACACGACGGCAGACGTCGCAATTAGCAATGTATTGAGCAATTTCTCTCTTCATCCTAGTCCACCAAAACCTCTGGCGTAGGTGTTGATACATTTTAGTACTACCGGGATGAATGGTGAGAGGAGATTCGTGAGCTTCCTTAAGGATCAATCGCCTCAGGTTGCGTACCTTGGGAACCACTAGACGGTCTCCAAAGAACACAACACCTTGGTCATCAACGGAGAAACAATCCGCAACTACTTTCTTGATGTTTCTCTTAATACGGGAGATTCCCGGATCTACCTTCCGAGCTTTGATGATTTGATCCGTAAGGGTATGTTTCGCCACCAGGGTGGATAGGAACCCTCGAGGAACAATGTGAAGATTAAGCTTGCAGAATTCCTCGTGGAGAAGTGGTTGACTTTGTTGTAACATCAAGTTGTTACAGTAAGATTTACGGCTTAGCGCATCGGCCATGACGTTGGCTTTGCCCGGGGTGTAAGTTATTCCTAAGTCGTAATCTGTGATCAACTCGACCCAACGTCTTTGCCTGAGATTCAAATCCGGTTGGGTGAAGATGTATTTTAGACTTTGGTGATCAGTGAAAATCTCGCAACGATTACCGAGAAGGTAATGTCGCCATGTTTTGAGTGCATGGACTACGGCTGCAAGCTCTACATCATGTGTGGGATAATTATCCTCATGTGGACGCAACTGTCGGGAAGCGTAGGCAATCACGTGACGATCTTGCATGAGTATGCAACCTAGTCCTTGTCACGAGGCGTCGCAATAGATAACAAAGTCCTTAGAAAAATCTGGTGGTATGAGTACGGGGGCAGATGTCAGGCGTCTTTTCAGTTCCTGAAAGCTAAACTCGCACTATGGGGTCCACTCGAACTTTTTATCTTTCTTGAGGAGTTCAGTTAGAGGTTTAGCAACCTTGGAGAAATTCTCGACGAAGCGGCGACAGTAGCTCGCTAAGCCAAGGAAAACTCCGAACTTGCTTGACCAATTCAGGTGGAGTCCAGTCAAGGATAGCTTGAACTCGCTCGGGATTGACAGCAATACCCTTATCAGAGATTACATGGCCTAGATAGGTCACTTCTGGCAACCAGAATTCACACTTAGAGAATTTAGCATAAAGGCGATGCTCTCGAAGTTTCGTCAATACTAGCCTTAGATGCTCGGCATGTTCTTCCTCATTCTTCGAGTAGATGAGTATATCATCGAGGTATACTACGACGAATTTATCCAAATACTCCATGAAGATTGAGTTCATTAACCGAGAGAAGGTGGCTGGAGCATTGGTTAAACCGAAAGACATGACGGTATACTCGTATTGGCCATAACGAGTAACAAAGGCCGTTTTAGGAATGTCCCCGTTCTTGATTTTGATTTGATGGTAGCCCAACATCAAATCCATTTTAGAGAAGACTGAGGATCCAGCGAGCTGATCATACAGGTCATTGATCCTGGGGAGCGGATACTTGTTCTTGATAGTGACTAGGTTGACAGGTCGGTAATCTACAACCATCCGATCCGTACCATCCTTCTTCTTGACGAAGAGGACGGGGCAAGCCCACGGAGAAGAACTAGGACGGATGAAACCCTTTTTCAAGGACTCATCGAGTTGTTTCTTAAGCTCGGCTAGCTCTAGGGGTGCCATCTTATAAGGTCTTCTAGAGATTGGGACGGTTCCTGGAACAAGGTCTATCACGAACACGACATCCCTGTCAGGTGGAATACCTGGCAGTTCTTCTGGAAAGACATCCGGGAAGTCAAGGACTACTGGAACATCTTCAAGGTCTGGAAGAGGGTTGGCATTTAATGAGTAAAGCTGACGCTTAGACACTCGGGTCAAAACATTGACTGTCTTGCCCGACGGATGGGTAAGTTGAACAGTTCTAGTAGAGCAATCAATCTTAGCATAATGAGCTGACATCCAGTCCATACCCAAGATGATATTTATGTCCGAGGACTTGAGAGCTATTAGTGATGCAAGGAAGACCAATCTGTCGACAAGAATTTCATTTCCATGGCTTATCCTAGAGGTTTGCCACTTAGAACCAGGGGTTTGAATTACCATGGAGGTGGGCATGTCACAAAATGTGGTGTTGTGCAATCAAGCATAGCTCTCAGAGATAAATGAATGAGATGCTCCAGTATCGAAAAGAACAGTTGCCGGATGGCAATTAACAAGGAGCGTACCAAGGACGACGTTGGGATCCTCATGAGTTTCTTCAGCTGAAACATAGTTGACATGGCCACGTGCAGTGGTGGCTGGCTTGGCGTAGTAAGTCTTTCCTGCTGGCTTACCATGGCCAACGGACTGTCCAGGTTGATTGGGGTTGTTTCGGGGGCACTCGCGCAAATAGTGACCCATTTCTCCACAATTGAAGCACGTCACAACATTGGGGCGTGGAGCAGCATTAGCAGCGGGGCCACCATAGACCTTGGGCGGTGCATACTGCTGGTTGGGGCGAGGCGCCTCGAAGGATGGCCTCGGAGTGAACCTAGGTGGCAGAGCAGTGTTTGGAATCCAGACCCGGCGCTTCTGAGATCCGGAGCCGGATGAGGAACCAAAATCGCGAGAGTGCTTGCGTGTAGCGTCATAGTCAGTCTGTCCTGTCTCAGCACTGATGGCCTTATTGACCAACTTCTGGACGGAAGTGCACTCGTGCAGACGAAGATCACGGCGAAGCTCGGGGCTAAGTCCCTTGCGGAACCTTGCCTGCTTCTTGGCGTCGGTGGATACCTCTTCAGGAGCATAGCGTGCTAGATTTCCAAACTCACGGCTGTATGCATCCACAGTCAGTCTGCCTTGGGTGAAGTTGCAGAATTCTTCCCTCTTACGATCTATGAGACCCTCCGGAATATGATGCTCACGGAAAGCCTCACTGAATTCAGCCCAAGTAGTGATTTGGCCGGTTGGGCGCATAGCCTCAAAGTTTTCCCACCAGAGGCTAGCAGGGCCTTCGAGGTGATAGGCAGCGTAGGTAACCTTATCAGCTTCGGCTACGTTGGCAGAACGTAGCTTATGGGTGATGCTGCGAAGCCAATCATCCGCATCGAGGGGCTCGACGGAATGGTTAAACTTTGGTGGGTACAACTTGATAAAGTCATTGATGGACACCAAGTCGTTCCTCTGATGACGTGCAGTGTTCTGCTCAATTCGCTCTAGCAAGCGGTCAGTCTCACGCTTGTTTCTTTCTGCCTCCAGCATGACTTCGGCCAGAGAAGGCGGTTGAGGCAGATTCTCCCCCCTAGCTGCATTGGCTTCACCCTGCGCCTGGACAGCAGGGTTGTTGCGGGTGTTAACCATCCTAGGAGAAACAAAACAACGGTTTAGACAAGGATGGCTAAATCTTGGCAGGGAAATGCGGAATGTAATGGATAACACGGAATGCGGAGATGATCATCAGTATGACATGGTAATATAGAAACTAACATGTATATACCAACGGTCATACACACCATACATAGTTTAGTACAAGCCCAGGCTAGAGTACAACTACGATGAAAGACGATACATCTCATCAGAGGCATTCCAAGCTCCTATACATTATTTTTCTACACCTCCGGAACGTGATACACACCAAGTCGTATCCCACAAGACACGCAGGACTGTGGGGAATACAACTGTTACAATACTAGTGGAACTACCATCAACTCAGACGTCTCCGTAGTAATCTTCATAGAAGTCACCACCATGTCCTGGGAGCTGAACATGATCATCTGGAAACAGTCGGTCCTGTGGAGCTTGCGGTCCATAAGGACTCGGGTGTGGCCTTGGTCCAACAAACGGTGGCAGACGGGGTCCACGAGGAGGGGTGATGCCTCCTACATCACGCCATTCCATACATTCTGGCAGACCAGACCGCACGGGGTACAAGTCCCTCATGTCCATATACCCGGCCTGCACGGCAGGTGCAAACCGTGTCAGAGTGGCCCAGTGATCAAAATGGGCATTAAAGAGCTCCATTCGCAAGGCACGATTCTCACGGTCCTTGTCCTCAAGCATCTCGGTGGTGGTGCGGAGTAGTGAATCCTCATGGGTAGGATCATAGTAGGTAGCCTGATAGTACCCCTGTGCCCCAGGGAGTGATGCTGGCATATAGCGGAAGTCAGTGTTCTGAAGCAAGGCAGTTCTGGCTCGCATGATAGTCATCGTCGAGTAAGCCGCGTCCTGCACAGACATCTCGATGGTAACCCCAAGTCCATAAGAGCAATGGAGGGGTTCAGTAGCTCCAGGATAGGAAGGGTAAATCCTGACTGTGCAAAAATATTGGCTTTGATTGAAGTCTCGAAACTGCTCCTCGACGGTATACTCGGGATACCACCGATAGCCTGTCTCAACCATCATTCGGACCAGCATGGCCATGTGACCAGGTACGCCAAGGCACCGGGTCAGATGAACCACTTGATTCTAGGAACGGGTGGCCATCTGAAAGCACGGAATAATGCAAGGCATTAGTATTTCTAGGAGAATTCGGACAGCATAATGGCTGTAAATGCTCGGAAAAGATTTGAGACATTCGCAACAGTTTGCAATACCACTCAACAACATCATATCAAGGTTCTGGTTCAACCGACAACACACTAAGGTAGTAGAAACTGAACCGAAGCATGGAATCAACAATCCTATAAGTTACTACGGATTAGTAACACGTGAACCTGATAGAGAGAAGAGAGCCTAGTCCTTAACCCACGTAGAATGAGTAGAGAATGACTCAGATCAGAGGGTATGAGGTAAAGGAGTAAAAGCGCCTTACGTTCCCTCCCACAATCAATTCCCCTACATATAACTAAAGCATTTCTAGACTCGACATCGACCAGTTTGGCTTAACGCACCTACAGGCAGTCCGGCTCTGATGCCAACGCTGTCAGGACCCCGATTCTAAGTCACACCGATCTAGCTTGTAACACCTCATATCACATTGCGGCCTCACGCACGGTAATCCCACGGGTGTCGCCTTACCATGGCCCGGGACCGTTTGCGCCTTTTGGCTCACGTATATGACAATGTCGCTAGCATCCATATGACAGAGAACCCGGGCCGACATGGCTAGTCGTGAACCCAAGGCGGCACTAACGTAAGTGGACAGGCATACATGAATCAACATCGAACGTGTCGGTCAGCAGCGTGTGAATCCGGGCTGTAGCACTGGGCTAACAGGACTCCGGGAACCCGGGCTGTAGCAGGCTAGGCAGGACTCCAGATGTCACCGCGTGACATTTCCCCGAAGGGACAGACACAGGAACGATATGAATCACATGCCGGCCAGTCAAGTGTCCAGAGCAGTAGTGCTGGGCTAGCAGGACTCCGGTGAACCGGGCTGTAGCGGACTACTATGGCTCAAGGAGGCACTAGACTACATTTCCCCATAAGAGAGGCTGCCAAGGATAAACAACTAGATTGTCGGATCCCACACATACCAAGCATTTCAATCATACACACAATATGCTAGATATGTGCAAATACAACATGGCATCACAACAAAACTCTACAACTCAAAGTACTTTATTTAAAGGGCTCCAGAGAGCCTTACATAACTTGTTCATACAGATAGGGGTCACATGACCCGACACTCAAGTCATACAATCATACAAGCACATGCGGAAGCAACTTGTCTGGGTACAGACACTAGAAAGAAAGAAGGCTTGACGAAGCCTGTCTATCTACGTAGGCCCTTCACAAGCCTAGATCACCACCTGGGTGGCAAGTCACTCGTCGTCGTCGAGTTCTACATAGAACCCATCGGAAGGGGCGGTGTTGTCGTCTGAAAACAGTAATTGAAGCAACATGAGTACAAAGGTACTCAGCAAGTCTTACAACAGATCCTACTATACATGTTCATTCTCAAGAAGGTAGTGGAGTTATTGCAGCAAGCCAGCTTTGACTCTTGGCTAAGCTATCCTACGAGACACCACTTGTGAAATAGTTTTCGCACACGAGTCCACTAATCACCATCTCAATACTCCACCGTGGATCCTCCCTCGTCATCCCACGAGAGGGCCATCCGCGGTACTCACACTTATCATGAGGCTTTTAATAGTATCCATTTAATTGTCTATGAACTGCTTAAGCGACCAAGTAGTCCTTTACCGCGGACGCGGCTATTCGAATAGTTTCATACCCTGCAGGGGTGTACCTCGTCACACACGCTCTCACCACTTACCGTCGCTACACGACATGTACTCGGCAACCTTACGCGGAAGCCCAACGTGGGTGTCGGCCACAGCCTACCCAAACACTCAAGTCTCTAGTCCAGGTTTATCGCCTATTTAGGTTCCATCCGCAGGGAGTCCGGCCGAGGTTTCCACATACGGCCCCAACCGATGTGTGCAGGGTTCCCGGACACCAAACGGGCGACTCGGTACACCGTGCTACGAGCCTACCGCATCACAGCCCACCCCTTGGTCAGCGCTGTCCACGGCCTCCAGCTTACTACAAACACCAAAAACTACGTGCAACTCCTGGACAGAGGACAAGGGTGATTAAGAAGCCGAGGGGGTCCATTGGTTTCGGGCCCAATGCGTGGTAGTAGCTGAATCTTAAATCACGCATACAGATCTCAGTTCTTAGGGACGGTCTCAATGAAACAACCCACCATGTACTCCTACATGGCCTCCCATCGATACCTTTACCAAATCGTATTCAACACCTCACTCTCATTACCGACACACGCTTTCACTCTAGTTCATCACCCTGATGAGCTAGACCTAACACGACTCTAAGCGTAGCAAGCATAGCATTGTAGGAACACAACATGGCTCAATCAACTCCTACACATGCTAGTGGGTTTCATCTAGTTACTGTGGCAATGACAGGTCATGCAAAGGGAAGTGGGTTCAACTACCGCAACACACAGCAGTTTGAATCGCGTTGTCTTAATGCAGTAAATGAGAGCAGAAGCGAGAAGATGGGTTTGTATCAAAATGATCAATGGGTTGCTTGCCTGACGGAGTAGTGGTGGGATACTGCCCTTCAGTTGGATGATCGTGAATATCCTCGGAGGCAGAACCTACCACAATGAACACATTCAAGCACAATCAACACCAAGCAAGTGCAACAATATGATGCATGCATGAGACATGGCAAAATGGATGTATTGGGCTAATGCAACTAAGACCAGATGGGTTTGGACTATTTTGAATCAAAGATTCAAATTCCAAGTTCATAAATGGCCCATGTTAGTGCTTTACCTTGTTTTGCATTAAACAGTAGGTTAACTTGCTTAAACATGCATGAAACCAGTACAGATGGACACAATGGATTTTTCTGATCATTTTTCATATATAAATCTTTTCGTTATGAGCTATAGATTATTTTCTATGATTTTTTGAAGTTTGTGATAATTTCTGGAATTTCCTGTATAAGAATAATTCCAGTAATTAAGTTACTTATTACGTCGGCAGTGTGTCATGATGACGTCAGCGGTCAACGGGGTCGTCTAGGTCAAAGCTGACGTGTGGGTCCCCTGTGTCAGTGTCACTTTTAGGTAATTAACTAATTAGAATTAACTTAAACCTAACCCAGGTTAATTAGCAGGCGGGCCCCACTTGTCAGTGACTCTGGGGAGTCAACCCATGGTCAAACCACGCTGGCTCGCCGGTGTTTAGCCGCCGGCGACGTCCAGACGCGGCGGTGGGGAGCGGGATCCGTGCTCCGGCGACCAAATGGGCGGCGGAGAGCACCTACGCGTAGCTGGGAGCAAACCGCATCGACTGGTGGTGGTGGTGGAGCTCGGGGTCACCGAAATCGACGCCAGCGACGAGCCGTACGGCTGCCGGGGTACGGGTGTAGTCGAACCCGTCGCTAGAGAGCACGGCGAGGGTGTGCGAAGGTGCTACGGGCTCCTGGCGATGCAGTGGAGCTAACGGCCATGGTGGTGCGACCGTTGGATGGCCGGAGCCTCGTCGGCGACGAGCTCGGCGGCGACGCGTGCGGGTGAGCTACGTGCAGTTGCTACGGAGCTCGAGAGGGAGAAAGGAGAGGATAGGAAGGTGGCCAGGCTCACGGTGGTTGCGACGGAGCGGACGGCGAGGCCGGGGGCGAACTGCTGCGGTGGTGACGGCGGAGGGGATCTCCGGCGGTGGGTGGCGAAGGCGAGGTCGGAGCAGTGGCTTCGGGGCAAGCGAGCGCTCGGGGCTCGACCTGCTCAAAGGAGAAGGTGACAGCGGAGCTGCTGGACACGGTGGGGCGGCGCGAGGACGACGGTGGGGCGGCGCGAGGACGACGGTGGCTACAGCTACTCCGGCGAGGTGGCAGCGGCTGCGTCGGCCATGGCGGAGGAAGGCGAGGGAGAGGCGATGGGGGAGGAAGGGGGTGTCCAGGGGCTCGGGGGCGCGTCGTGGAGGTCGTCCAGCTCGTCCACGGGCGAGGCGGCAAGCATGTGGCGCCGTGGCGAGCTCGCGCACGCCGGCATCACCTCTCTGCCTGCTCTGGCGAGAGCAAGCAGCTGACTGGCCATGGGCCAACACAGTGCTGGGCCGCCAGGTGGGCTGCCAGGTAAGTCCTTCTCTGCTTTCTGTTTTACCTCTTTTTATTTATTTCTGTTCTGTGTTTTGAAATAGTAGAAATACTATTTAATTTAGGAAAATCCTGGAAATATTCGGAGGCACATTTGAAATTATTCTTAACAGCCTAAAAATACCTTCAAGATTATTTGGGCATTTTAAAATATTTATAGGATTTAAATTGCCCAAATGCAAATACTTATGGCTTGGTGAAAAATCCAGAGTAGCCTCCAAAAATATGAAACCATTTTTGGCAGAGGTTTTAGCCAGGACCAAAGATGGTGAACATTTATGGAGGGCATTTCAGGTTCATTGAAAAGGATTTTAATAAACCCTAGTTGTGTTCAGGGGGGTGCTGGGGGTTTCTGGCATCCCCATTTCAAGTTTCTATGAAAAGTAGACATGATGCAACACTGTAATGCATGAACTAGCTAGGATGTGACAGACCCATCTTCACCAGCAAACACTCAAGACCCTCGCGAGGCGGACGACGCAAGACCTCCTCGGGGGCGGCCTCACCAGGCTGGCTCGCGAGGGGCGGAGAGATCAAGGCAAGGGGCACCTCACGAGGTTCCTGTGACGCAAGCCATGACGACCGGGGCCAGGCGGGCGCCAGGTGGGTGCCAGCGCACACAGTGTCCTCGTTTCCTCTTTGGTGCTAAAGAGGTGTGACACCCAAGTTTTTATTTGGATTTTTTTTCAAAAGATTTTATCTGACTTGAGGGGAGTGATTTAGATTTTTCTTCAAGAGAACTCTCCCTCTCATATATTTTTCTTTATGGCAAAAGTTTTATTTGGATTCACCCAAGATCTGCCTTTGGTCTTGGAAGTTCTTGCCTTTCATTTGGACTCAAGACAAAATGTTTTTCTTTTGGGGAAAATAACCTTTGAAAACCTTTTCGAATTTGCACTATGGCTTTTGGAAAATCCTTTGCCACTTTCAACAATTCCTTCTTGCCATGGCATTAGTGAAAATCCTCTCTCCTAACCACTCCCTCACCTCTGGATCATGATTTGCATCAAATCCAGCAAGTTGAACCTCCCCATGTGATTTTTTTTCCATTCAAACAAATTTCTGTCTTCTATTCTACCACTTGGAGATTTACAAAGGAACTCCACTTTCTGTCTTGATTTTTGGCACCAAACCTTCCCCCCCCCTAGTCCTTTGTACCCTCAACCTAGAACCATGAAGATCCACTGGTCTTCAGTTCAAAATTTTCAAACTACACTTGCTACAAGTGTGGACCAGATTTGTCAAATTTGGTGAAATTCATTCCAAACCTTCTCCAAAAATTCCAAGTAAAATCAGGCAGCCCCTGGGTGCTTTGAGTGGTCATCTCACCAAGTTACAGCTCCAGAAAAATTTATCTCATAGCCAAAACCTTCTGTCGAACACCTGCAGTGCACTGTCTTTGTCAAAGTTCAGAAAGTTCAGAGATTCAGTCAGTGGCTGCTGTCGTTTTCTTCAGAGGAGGACGTCGATCTCGCCAGTGCCACCGCGTCGCCTTGCTCCTCGTCCTCGCCCCCTTGTTCCTGCACCGCACGAACGCCTGGCGCCTTGCGGGCGTCGGCGACGAGCAGCAGAAGGTGCGCCGCCCCGTGACCGACGCCGGCGGCGGCTTTGCGGACGCCAGCGGGAGACACGGCGCCGACGACGCCACCCAGCACCGCCCAAACCACCGGAGCTCGCCGCGTGGCCTTCCACTCCCCCGAACGCGTTGCCGCTCTCATCGTGAACCGCAGGGCGTGGAGCGCGCTCTCTGCCGCCATTGAGCCCGTGCGGTCACCTCACCGTGGACCGACGCCATTACGCCAAGACCGACCCCGTTTAGCTGCAAAACGAATCCAGTAACTTCCACTGATGCTGCCCGGCCGCTCAAACCCCCTGCCAATCCACTGCTCCGCCGTAATCGCTCGCCGGAGATTCTCCGTTCACGGCCACCCCATCGATCTGCCTATAAATAGAGGCCCCGAGCTTCAACTCGAGCACCCACCAGCCCTGCACTCCCCCTAGAGCACGCCTAGCCACTAGAAGAGCCCCGAGGAGGTCTCCTTCCTCGACTCCGGCCGCCGCGACCCGCCACGGGATCCAGCCCGATTCGCCCCCGTGTGTGCTCCTCCGACTCCATTCTCTTGCCAGTAGCTTCACCATGCATCCCTCTTTCTAACCCGCACTTCAATTTGAAGCTTGCAGCCCTCCACCGGAGTCCCTCATCCTCACCCGAGCCGCCGTCCGCCGGAGAAAGTGTCGCCGTCGACGTGGTGCTCCCCGTTGGACGAGTCCACCACCCACCGATGCGGAAGAGGACGCTGAAGCTCTTGGTACCCTCCGTTCCTCCTAACTCGCCGTGGTTCGACGCCGGCGTCCACCGCAGTCTTCGGGCGTCGGCGAGCTTTTCAAACCTGACATGTCGACCCCGCGTGTCAGCCTCTGTTCTTTTATTCGCGAACCGTTTTCTGTTGGCGCCTTCGTGCAGAATACGTTTTCTCCTTTGCGCTTGCGCATTCCCAAACGAAGCGTTTTCTGTTTTCTCAGTTAAAACCCTGGAACTTTTCTGTTTCATTACAGATAAGTCCCTGGACAGAAACCTTTATAACTTTTTTAATAAAAAGGTATTTTTGAGTGATTCTTTTTCTGACAATCTTCAAATTTTGTCTAGTTTTTTATGGGATTTATTTGAAAAATATTTGGAAAAGTTTTTGTGCATGTGTTGGTTTTCACGTTAGTACCCGTTTCGTGATTGCCGTAGGTTCCGGGAGAGGTGACGGAACCGCGAACTTCGCCGAGCTAAACTCCGACTTCTCCGAACCAGGCAAGCATGTTTTGAACATTTGATATGACAGGTGTTTTACATGTTCACGTGAGAGTTTGTGCGTGGCATATAAGTGTCGGTAAATACCTCGTTGCTTGTAAGGCAACGACCCGGTTGTTCCAAAGTTGCGATGACCTCTGATGAGAGGTGGCCTAATCATGTGGTGACATGAAGGGCAGCAAGGTGGTACTGTTGTAGCATACCAGCCTTGCGTCATCCGACTTTCTTCGACGTTAACGTGGTTGGAGCCACGTTGTCGATCTTTTCCCGCATGTTCCAAAGTTGCGATGATCTCTGATGAGAGATGGCCTAATCATGTGGTGACATGAAGGGCAGCAAGGTGGTACTGTTGTGGCATGCCAGCCTTGCATCATCCGACTTTCTCCGACGTTAACGTGGTTGGAGCTGCGTTACCGTTCTTTCCCCTTTCCGTGCTACCACATGTCTCATTGCCAGGATGCGGTTTAGTAAGTTCGTAACCTCTTTCCGTGTACACACCAAACAGAGAGGCCGGGATGATGGTACCTTGGCCCAGGATTAAAGCCAGTCATTCGGTCAGGGGGCATGGTTGTTTCTGGTTGGGACCGAGAGGGGGGGCACCCCCTTAAAGCGCGCGTATAGAAATTTGATCCCATGCTACGCGAGGTTGTAGCCTCCCCGTCTCAAGGTTTTTCTTGAATGTTGCTGAGGGTGATCCCTGGCTTCGGATGGATGAATTGGGTGTGTACTGGTTAGACGTGTTTCTTCCAAAACACCGTAGACGGAACTAGTCCCCGTGACTATTGAAATCCGTTGGCTGTGGTTAAGTACAAACTCTGCAGAGTCAATTCTTTCCAAATCATCGTATCCATGATCAAGCAGTGTAAGTATTACATCCATATCTATCTGTGTGAAAAACTTGTCCCCGGTGAACAAGCTCAAGTGGTAAATTCAGATTTATTGTTATTCCTGTGGATGGACTAACTTTATATTTGTCTCATGCTTGTGATGATTTATGTTCCCGAACTATTGTATTAATGAGTTGTGATATAAGCCCTTTATGAGACGTCGCGCAGACGTCCGACTGTGGCGTGTACTCGTTTCTTACTTTACATATAAGCCCTTTATGTGATGTTGCTTAGACGTCCGACTGCGGCATGAACTGTCTATTATTTTCTGTTATAAGCCCTTTATGTGGTGTCGCCCCGACGCCCGACTGTGGCATTATTATTCCGCATTTTCCGCTCGAGGAGTCTTTCAGACACTCGTTTGGTACCCGCATTAATATTCCGCATTTTCCGCTCGAGGAGTCTTTCAGACACTCGTTTGGCACCAGTATTACTATTCTGCAGTTTCTGCTCGAGGCGTCATTCAGACCCTCGCTTGGCACCCAGTATTTATTACCGCTATGTCTAATCGCACCGGTTAACTTGTTCATATGCTTCATGTTTACATTTGTTATATCTTATGTCCGAACTGTCTTGCGAGTACTTTCATAGTACTCACCTGGCTTGTTGATTTGGCCAGATGTTGACGAAGGCGATCTCTTGGATGAAGAGTTTGATAGCGCGTCCGATGCCTAGAGGAGTCCCAGTCAGTCCTGCGCGATCCCGGACTTTGGTCACCTGTATTGTATTCGCTTCCGCCACCCGCAATAAGTCTCCTCGAGCCTCACTCCGACGCTCGAAGAGCTGTAATCTCCTGGAATCATATCACTCGCTTCGCGATGATATTTCCACCACCGTTATTATCGTAAGTTAGTAGTTTGCCACCCTATCCGCCGTCTTGTTTTAGCGGCGTGCATGTAATAAATTGTTGGGCAGTCTCTGCTCAACCTTGTATTATATTTAGTACTCCTGGTATTTTTCTTCTGTGACCAAGATATTGTCTACCAGTGAGAAGGAATTCTTCCTCGCTGGTCCGTAAAAGGGATTGGTCTCTCAATAAACATTTTATTGAAAAACCGGTCGTGACAAGAGGCAAGCGCAGGCGAGGAGTCCCGAGCCATCAGGCCAAGGTTTCCATATCGGTGCAACGAGACCAAGACCAGCACCACGACAGGACGGAGGTCACCGTGGAGCCCAAGACAGCGTCACCACCAGAGCCTTTGGCAGGCGAAGACCACCTTTAGTCAGGATAACTTGTACTAGTTTTCTCCCTTCAAATTTGGCCGTTGTGGGATCCCTTCCCGCCTAACATTTGGGGAGAGGACCAGGGCCTCTATAAATAGGGCTAGCCACCATAGTAGGAGGCAACTGATCTTGGGCTATTCAGATCATCCTCACCCACACAAGCTCACCAAGCACAAGAGCACCTCTTCTCAGGAGGTTGTTCTTCCCTTGTAACTGTTCATCCTCAGCCCAAGAGGCAATCCACCACACCACACTGGAGTAGGATATTACACCACATCGGTGGCCCGAACCAGTATAAACCTTGTGTCCCTTTGTTCTGCGAGTTCAACGCTTTGAGCCTTGAGATTGCGGTGAGGGCGAGAGCTAGGCGGAGGATAGATCTTCGTGCGCACCCCAGTGTTCGAACCTCAAGGGTTTTGCCGGAACCCGAAATCCGACATTTGGCGCGCCAGGTAGGGGTGCGCCGAAGCCTTCCTTCCATCGATCCACGCTCTGCCATCAGCGCGCCTTGCCCAATGGCCGGCGTTGCTCTTCCGGCTGCGATGACGGATGCCCGTGGCAGAGCCAGGGGCTCCGAGCCTTAGCCCCCACCTTGCGGCGGGTGCAGTGGTCACCCAAGTTCAAGCCAAAGATGCCGTCACGTTACGACAGCGCGGCGGATCCGTCGGCCTTCCTGCTGGCGTTTGAAGAGGCCGTCCTGAAGGCTGGGGGCGACGACAAGGTCATGGCCAATTGGCTTGCCATGGCCCTCACTGGTGCACCGCGCGCCTGGCTGCTCAACCTCCCAGGATCTACGGTGGCGTCTTGGGGGAGCTGCGCAGCCTCTTTGCTGCGCGCTTCATGGCACCAGCGCCCCTCGCCGTCATGGCCATCCTCGGTGACTCACAAGCGCCGCCCTCCGGCCGTCACACCAACCCGTTCCTTCGCCAGATCGGCGCCGCTTCCGCGCGGCAGGGAGCTCCCCCGGGTTGGGCCGCGCCCAAGGCCGACCTGACCTTTGACTCGGGGGATCACCCAGTCACCACCGTCGGCTCGGGCATGCTCCGAATGCTTTGCACGCACACCATCTGCAGCGTAGCCGTCACCAAGACCCTCATCGACGGCGACACTGGCCTCAACGTGCTCTCTGTGGAGGCTTTTAGCCTCCTTCACGTGCCGCTCGAGCGGCTCCGCCCTGGCAAGCCCTTCTCCGGGGTTGGCGGCGGCTCCGCCAGCCCCCTGGGGCGGATCCGTCTTCCGGTCACCTTTGGCACACGCGACAACTATTGCACTGAGCTGATCGACTTTGACATCGCCCGTATTGGCCTCCCATACAACGCCATCGTCAGGTACCCAGCTCTGGCTCAGTTTATGGCGGCAACCCATCCGGCCTACAACCTCATGAAGATGCCCGGGAGCAAGGACGTCCTCACCGTAGTCAGAGATACCAAAGAAGCTCTGGCAGCGCTCCAGCTAGCCCTCAAAACCGTCGCGGCAGCACGACCGGCTGACGAGGTCACCGCCGGAGTCAAGGAGGCCGCCCCAGCTAAGAAGAAGCAGTTGTTCACTCAAGATCGGGCAGAAACCAAGCAGGTGCCGGTCGAGGAAGATGGGCCCTCTGGAGCCACCTTCAACATAGGTGCCAACCTCGACCTGAATCAAGAGGAGGCGTTGGTGAAGTTCTTGCGCGCAAACAAGGAAGTATTCACATGGGAACCCAAACAGCTGGTAGGGGTCCCAAGAGGGGTGATGGAGCATCATTTGAGGGTCTGCCCCAATGTGCGCCATGTGAAGCAGAAAGTGCGACGACAGTGCACGGAGAAGCAGTCCTTCATCGTCTAGGAAACCCGCAAGCTGGAGGCACCAAGTGTCATTCGCGAGGTTAGGTACCCCGAGTGGCTGGCGAACCCCGTCGTCGTGCGAAAGAAAGGTGGGAAGGAGCGCATGTGTGTCGACTTCACCAACCTCAACAAGGCCTGTCCCCAGGATCCGTTCCCACTTCCACGCATCGAGCAGATTGTTGACTCCACTGCCGAGTGCGACCTGCGATGCTTCTTGAAATCCGTTGGCTGTGGTTAAGTACAAACTCTGCAGAGTCAATTCTTTCCAAATCATCGTATCCATGATCAAGCAGTGTAAGTATTACATCCATATCTATCTGTGTGAAAAACTTGTCCCCGGTGAACAAGCTCAAGTGGTAAATTCAGATTTATTGTTATTCCTGTGGATGGACTAACTTTATATTTGTCTCATGCTTGTGATGATTTATGTTCCCAAACTATTGTATTAATGAGTTGTGATATAAGCCCTTTATGAGACGTCGCGCAGACGTCCGACTATGGCGTGTACTCGTTTCTTACTTTACATATAAGCCCTTTATGTGATGTCGCTTAGACGTTCGACAGCGGCATGAACTGTCTATTATTTTCTGTTATAAGCCCTTTATGTGGTGTCGCCCCGACGCCCGACTGTGGCATTATTATTCCGCATTTTCCGCTCGAGGAGTCTTTCAGACACTCGTTTGGTACCCGCATTAATATTCCGCATTTTCCGCTCGAGGAGTCTTTCAGACACTCGTTTGGCACCAGTATTACTATTCTGTAGTTTCCGCTAGAGGCGTCATTCAGACCCTTGCTTGGCACCCAGTATTTATTACCGCTATGTCTAATCGCACCGGTTAACTTGTTCATATGCTTCATGTTTACATTTGTTATATCTTATGTCCGAACTGTCTTGCGAGTACTTTCATAGTACTCACCTGGCTTGTTGATTTGGCCAGATGTTGACAAAGGCGATCTCTTGGATGAAGAGTTTGATAGCGCGTCCGATGCCTAGAGGAGTCCCAGTCAGTCCTGCGCGATCCCGGACTTTGGTCACCTGTATTGTATTCGCTTCCGCCACCCGCAATAAGTCTCCTCGAGCCTCACTCCGACGCTCGAAGAGCTGTAATCTCCTGGAATCATATCACTCGCTTCGCGATGATATTTCCACCACCGTTATTATCGTAAGTTAGTAGTTTGCCACCCTATCCGCCGTCTTGTTTTAGCGGCGTGCATGTAATAAATTGTTGGGCTGTCTCTGCTCAACCTTGTATTATATTTAGTACTCCTGGTATTTTTCTTCTGTGACCAAGATATTGTCTACCAGTGAGAAGGAATTCTTCCTCGCTGGTCCGTAAAAGGGATTGGTCTCTCAATAAACATTTTATTGAAAAACCGGTCGTGACAAGCTTGGTATCAGAGCCAGGCTGACTGTAGGAAGCCACTAGGTGCGATCGCTAATCGGTTATTAGCGTCCTTTGTGCCTTTTCAGCATTTTTTGCAATTGTAGCTATTTTCTGTTGGTCATCATAAATTTATGACATGACTACTCAGAATTTTTGCCTAATTTTGTAGATGGCTGGCAGCAGCTGTGAGAATCGAGTGTTCACCAACGTGCCCGAGGGGTTTGTCAAGCTCCTCCTCTCCATCACCAAGCTCGCGATCGGGCCAGCAGCTCGCCCGGAGTTCACGCTCTATCAGCACAAGCTCAGTGATGACGTGTCTATGCACCAAGCCGTGGTGCAGTTCAGGGGAGGACGTTCTGCCGCTCGTCATTTCCGTTTTACGGGAAGGGCCATGCCTACGGAGAGGCATGCCATGTAGATGGCTGCCCGCGAGGCGATAGCTCGCCTACGGGACATCCTTCCTACGATGAAGACTCGTCGCTACCGCTACCTCCCATGCCATGTGCCTTACACCAGCCACTATGCGTTCGCCTGCCATCGGGGAGAACGAGATGAAGCCATCGAGATGGTTGTGGAGTATCTCAAGGCGCTGGAGGAGTCTTTCGACAACCTCGTAGGTGATCTTGTGGCTGCCCGCATGGACTTAGTCTGGGGCGGTCCTGCCAGCAGGAAGGAGCTTCTCCACACGGCGCCGCCTCTGACATTCGTCTTGTCTTCGGCCTCGTATGCACCGGCCGTTTTGGCCACTGCTCGCCGTCTGCCTACCACTAAGGAGTTCGACCGAGTCATCGCTCCTACTCCAGTCAGAGCCGCACCGCCTGCCGCACGCACTCTACCACCAGTCGCCCCCGCTCCGTCACCGCCGCACAGCATCGCGCGCCAGGAGCCAGCTAGAGAGGAGGAGGTTGACTCTCCTGGACCTCTGAGCCTTGCCATCGGCAAGGGGAAGGAGATCTTCACCATCTCCGACTGAGAGCACCGAGTAGCCACGTGTTATGCCTGCTTGTATGATGTGTTGTTTTATCTGTACGCTAGTTTTTAAATAACATGTGAGGACGTGTTCGCGCATCCTGAGTGCTGTATCATGTGTTTGCTTTTCGCAATGTAAGTTTTTTTTGTTAAGAACTTCTTCTCCGTGAAAAATCATTTGTGTTTCTTTGAAGCCTCTTTAATTATCGCCTTTGCAAGATTTTTCTTGTGCTACACAGTTTTTCTCATGGGTTTTGCAAATAATACCCCAGACTGGAAAAATGTCTCGCCCATGGACTCGCTCTATGCCCAATCAGCCAGAAGAGGTTTACGGGACACAGACCAGCAACAGTTTCACTCAGGGTCAGTCCAGCCAACAAGACAGCGAAGCAGCACTGTCTCAAGTATGCCGTCTCTTCGAGCAAAGCCAGCAACAACACCAAGAGATGATGAATCATGTCATCAATATGGGAAACCACCGTGAACCCTATCAACCACATCCAAGTTATCTGAGTTACAGAAGACTCGCCCCACGACTTTTGCTCACACCGATAGACCGCTGGAAGCTGATGATTGGCTTCGCGAGATTGAAAGGAAACTGATTATTGCTCAGTGCTCAGATCATGAGAAGGTGCTTTATGCACCACACTACCTTACTGGAGCAGCCGCAGCATGGTGGGAAAACTTCCTACACATGCATCCCAGGGAACACAACATCACCTGGGAAGAATTCAAGGAAGGCTTCCGTGGGGCACACATCCCCAGGAGCATCCTAAAGATCAAGAAGAGAGAGTTTGATGACCTGAAGCAAAGAGGCATGTCAGTGACAGAGTACAATGGTCAGTTCACCCAGCTGTCTCGTTATGCCTACGACAAGCACATGACAGAAAACAAGAAGATGGAAAAATTCCTGGACGGCCTGGCACCAGCATTAAGATGCAAACTGATCGTACACACCTTTCCGGATTTTAAGACGCTGGTGGACAAGGCCATCACCTTGGAGAATGAACGCCGTAGTCTAGAAGATATCCGTAAGCAGAAGAGGGACAAGACGACTCTTGCCCGCAGCAACCGAGGCAAGACTGAGGTCCCAAGGACAGACGCAAGGAGATCCACGAGTACTGAGCCAAGGCCCGTCGGACAGTTTCATGCCAGGGACAATGAGTTCACATACCGTCCAGGGGTCACCTGCTATGCTTGTGGTCAACAAGGGCATTATGCTAAACAGTGCCCGAAGCCGAGAGACTCGGCACCCAAGCCGAACAATGGTGGGAACAATCCAGCCCCCAAGCGCAACAACTTCAACCCCAGCAACAACCACAGGAAGGGTCACCTGAACCATGTGACCAGGGAAGAAGCGCAGAATGCCCCAGACATCGTGCTCGGTACGTTCCCTGTCAACACAGTACCTGCCACGGTTTTGTTTGATTCTGGAGCTTCCCATTCGTTCATTTCGAAGAGTTTTGTTTCGCAACACGGTTTTCCGATACTTCCCTTGGAAAAATCTATGATCATCAAGTCCCCCGGAAATAAGCAAATCGCTCAAGGTTACTGCCAAGGAGTGGTCATTGAGTTCGAAGGACTACAATTCCACGCGAATCTCATCGTGTTGGAAAGTAAAGGACTGGATGTCATTTTAGGGATGGACTGGTTAACCACCAACAAAGGATTCATCGACTGTTTCAATCGGACCGTGATTCTCACTCACCATCACGGCAAGACTATAAGAGTTTCCGCTCAAGAAAGGCCACAATCCCAGAAACCAAAACTAAACAAAATGGACATTGCGGAACTGAGAGAAGTCCCAGTGGTATGCGAGTTCCCTGATGTGTTCCCGGAAGAACTACCAGGCATGCCACCAGACCGAGAGATAGAATTCAGCATTGAACTATCACCTGGCACCGCTCCCATCTATAAAAAGCCGTATAGGATGGCACCCTCAGAATTGGTGGAGTTGAAGAAGCAGATAAAGGAGTTGTTGGACAAAGGATTTATTCGAGCCAGCTCCTCACCTTGGGGTTCGCCTGTGTTGTTCGCCAAAAAGAAAGATGGGACACTGAGGCTGTGCATAGACTATCGAGCCCTCAATATGGTCACCATCAAAAACAAATATCCGATGCCACGAATAAATGATTTGTTTGACCAGCTCGGACAGGCCAAGGTATTCTCAAAAATTGATTTGAGATCGGGATATCACCAATTGAATGTACGGACGGAAGATATTCCCAAGACAGCTTTCACTTCCAGATATGGGTTATACGAGTTTACAGTGATGCCTTTTGGACTAACGAACGCCCCCGCATATTTCGTCCACCTCATGAACAAAGGGTTCATGAAATTCATGGACAAATTTGTGGTGGTATTCATTGACGATATTCTGGTTTACTCAAGGACACCGGAAGAGCATGCTGAGCACCTCAGAATTGTTTTGGGAGAATTGAGGAAACATCAGTTGTACGCCAAATTTAGCAAATGCGAATTTTGGCTAAGACAGGTTGGTTTCTTGGGCCATATATTGAACCAAGAAGGCGTGGCCGTAGACCCAGAAAAAGTCAAGGCCATACTAGACTGGAAGCCACCCGCGAATGTTACAGATGTGCGGAGTTTCCTAGGAATGGCCGGATATTACAGGAGATTTATTGAAGGGTTCTCCACTATGGCAAAACCTATAACACAGTTACTCAAGAAGGACAAGAAATTTGTATGGACGGAAGCATGCGAGCAGAGCTTCCAAGAACTCAAGAAGAAACTGACAACCGCACCGGTCTTAACCGTACCAGACATACACAAGAGCTTTGAAGTGTATTGTGACGCATCCCGAAAAGGTCTTGGATGTGTGCTAATGCAGGATGGCAAGGTTGTCGCATATGCCTCCAGGCAGCTGCGAAAACATGAGGAAAATTACCCAACACATGACCTGGAGCTAGCAGCAGTTATACATGCACTCAAGGAGTGGAGGCACTTTCTGTTGGGAAATCGCTGTGAAATATATACGGACCATAAGAGCCTCAAATATATTTTCACACAGCCAGAGCTGAATTTACGCCAACGACGCTGGTTGGAACTGGTCAAGGACTATGACGTCGGTATTCACTACCACCCAGGGAAAGCAAATGTAGTGGCCGATGCCCTTAGTCAAAACCCCAGCCCGGACAGTGACGGTCAGCAAAATTTGAGGCCTGAGTTTCAGCGAGAGTTCACTAGGCTCAACATGAGGTTAGTCTCTGAGGGCACCGTATCGAACCTGGAGATACAACCCACCCTAGTGGAACAAATCAAGAAGGCTCAACAGGGACATCCCAGTATCGAAGGCATAAAGAAGAAAATGAATCTTAGTAAGACTTCAGAATTCGTCACGGACAGTGAAGGAACATTATGGTACCGAGACAGACTTTGCGTACCTAACATTGAGGAACTCAAGCAACAGATCTTGACGGAAAGCCACACCGCCCCATACTCGATCCATCCTGGAGGAACCAAAATGTACAAGGACATCCAGGAAAGATTTTGGTGGCACGGTATGAAAAGAGATATAGCCACGTTCATTGCTTGTTGCGATTCATGTCAACGCATCAAGGCCGAGCACCAAAAGCCAGCAGGGCTACTCCAGCCTAACAGGATACCGGAGTGGAAATGGGATGAAATCGGAATGGACTTCATTGTCGGATTACCCCGATCACGACACGGAAATGACGCCATATGGGTCATCACAGACCGACTAACCAAGGTTGCTCATTTCATTCCCGTGAAGACTACCTACTCCACACAAAGACTGGCAAAACTTTATCTCTCCCGTATAGTTTGCTTGCCCGGAGTCCCAAAGACTATAATATCAGACCGAGGCACCCAATTCGTCTCCAAATTTTGGGATCACCTACAACAAGCTCTGGGCACACAACTGGCCTTCAGTACAGCATACCACCCTCAGACCGATGGACAAACGGAGCGTGTAAACCAAATCCTAGAGGATATGCTAAGAGCCTGTGTGCTCACCTATGGATCCAGTTGGGAAGAGAGTTTGCCGTATGCCGAATTTGCTTACAACAACAGTTACCAAGCCAGCTTGCAAATGGCACCCTTTGAAGCGTTGTACGGACGAAGATGTCGTACCCCTCTGAATTGGTCAGAAACAGGTGACAGGCGTATCTTCGGCCCTGACATGCTTAAAGAGGCCGAGGAGAAAGTTAAACAAATCAGGGACAGACTCAAGACAGCACAGAGCCGACAAAAGAGCTACTATGATCAGAAGCACCGTGAGGTCAGCTTTGAACCTGGTGATTCCGTATACCTCCGAGTATCTCCTATGAGGGGTCTGCAACGGTTCAAAATTAAAGGGAAGCTAGCCCCAAGATTTATTGGACCATTTTGTGTGAAGGCACGAAGAGGCACGGTGGCCTACCAACTAGACCTCCCCAAGGAGCTGTCAGACGTCCATGACGTGTTCCACGTCTCACAGTTAAGAAAATGTGTGAGCAACCCAGAAAAACATGTACCTCATGAGAACATTGATATGCAACCAGATCTCACCTACAGAGAAAGGCCAGTAAAGATTTTAGAAGAGTCTGAACGGAGGACCCGTCAGAAAACGACATGATTTTCAGGGTTCAGTGGAGCAACCACACCGAGGATGAAGCTACATGGGAAAGGGAGGATTTCCTTCGAGCAGAGTATCCATATCTATTTGAGGATCAGCAGAAATCTCGAGGACGAGGTTTTTCCTAAGGGGGTAGGTGTTGTGACACCCAAGTTTTTATTTGGATGTTTTTTTTTCAAAAGATTTTATCTGACTTGAGGGGAGTGATTTAGATTTTTCTTCAAGAGAACTCTCCCTCTCATATATTTTTCTTTATGGCAAAAGTTTTATTTGGATTCACCCAAGATCTGCCTTTGGTCTTGGAAGTTCTTGCCTTTCATTTGGACTCAAGACAAAATGTTTTTCTTTTGGGGAAAATAACCTTTGAAAACCATTTCGAATTTGCACTATGGCTTTTGGAAAATCCTTTGCCACTTTCAACAATTCCTTCTTGCCATGGCATTAGTGCAAATCCTCTCTCCTAACCACTCCCTCACCTCTGGATCATGATTTGCATCAAATCCAGCAAGTTGAACCTCCCCATGTGATTTTTTTTCCATTCAAACTATATTCAAACAAATTTCTGTCTTCTATTCTACCACTTGGAGATTTACAAAGGAACTCCACTTTCTGTCTTGATTTTTGGCACCAAACCTTCCCCCCCCCTAGTCCTTTGTACCGTCAACCTAGAACCATGAAGATCCACTGGTCTTCAGTTCAAAATTTTCAAACTACACTTGCTACAAGTTTGGACCAGATTTGTCAAATTTGGTGAAATTCATTCCAAACCTTCTCCAAAAATTCCAAGTAAAATCAGGCAGCCCCTAGGTGCTTTGAGTGGTCATCTCACCAAGTTACAGCTCCAGAAAAATTTATCTCATAGCCAAAACCTTCTATCGAACACCTGCAGTGCACTGTCTTTGTCAAAGTTCAGAAAGTTCAGAGATTCAGTCAGTGGCTGCTGTCGTTTTCTTCAGAGGAGGACGTCGATCTCGCCAGTGCCACCGCATCGCCTTGCTCCTCGTCCCCGCCCCCTTGTTCCTGCACCATACGAACGCCTGGCGCCTTGCGGGCGTCGGCGACGAGCAGCAGAAGGTGCGCCGCCCCGTGACCGACGCCGGCGGCGGCTTTGCAGACGCCAGCGGGAGACACGGCGCCGACGACGCCACCCAGCACCGCCCAAACCACCGGAGCTCGCCGCGTGGCCTTCCACTCCCCCGAACGCGTTGCCGCTCTCATCGTGAACCGCAGGGCGCGGAGCGCGCTCTCTGCCGCCATTGAGCCCGTGCGGTCACCTCACCGTGGACCGACGCCATTACGCCAAGACCGACCCCGTTTAGCTGCAAAACGAATCCAGTAACTTCCACTGATGCTGCCCGGCCGCTCAAACCCCCTGCCAATCCACTGCTCCGCCGTAATCGCTCGCCGGAGATTCTCCGTTCACGGCCACCCCATCGATCTGCCTATAAATAGAGGCCCCGAGCTTCAACTCGAGCACCCACCAGCCCTGCACTCCCCCTAGAGCACGCCTAGCCACTAGAAGAGCCCCGAGGAGGTCTCCTTCCTCGACTCCGGCCGCCGCGACCCGCCACGGGATCCAGCCCGATTCGCCCCCGTGTGTGCTCCTCCGACTCCATTCTCTTGCCAGTAGCTTCACCATGCATCCCTCTTTCTAACCCGCACTTCAATTTGAAGCTTGCAGCCCTCCACCGGAGTCCCTCATCCTCACCCGAGCCGCCGTCCGCCGGAGAAAGTGTCGCCGTCGACGTGGTGCTCCCCGTTGGACGAGTCCACCACCCACCGATGCGGAAGAGGACGCTGAAGCTCTTGGTACCCTCCGTTCCTCCTAACTCGCCGTGGTTCGACGCCGGCGTCCACCGCAGTCTTCGGGCGCCGGCGAGCTTTTCAAACCTGACATGTCGACCCCGCGTGTCAGCCTCTGTTCTTTTATTCGCGAACCGTTTTCTGTTGGCGCCTTCGTGCAGAATACGTTTTCTCCTTTGCGCTTGCGCATTCCCAAACGAAGCGTTTTCTGTTTTCTCAGTTAAAACCCTGGAACTTTTCTGTTTCATTACAGATAAGTCCCTGGACAGAAACCTTTATAACTTTTTTAATAAAAAGGTATTTTTGAGTGATTCTTTTTCTGACAATCTTCAAATTTTGTCTAGTTTTTTATGGGATTTATTTGAAAAATATTTGGAAAAGTTTTTGTGCATGTGTTGGTTTTCACGTTAGTACCCGTTTCGTGATTGCCGTAGGTTCCGGGAGAGGTGACGGAACCGCGAACTTCGCCGAGCTAAACTCCGACTTCTCCGAACCAGGCAAGCATGTTTTGAACATTTGATATGACAGGTGTTTTACATGTTCACGTGAGAGTTTGTGCGTGGCATATAAGTGTCGGTAAATACCTCGTTGCTTGTAAGGCAACGACCCGGTTGTTCCAAAGTTGCGATGACCTCTGATGAGAGGTGGCCTAATCATGTGGTGACATGAAGGGCAGCAAGGTGGTACTGTTGTAGCATACCAGCCTTGCGTCATCCGACTTTCTTCGACGTTAACGTGGTTGGAGCCACGTTGTCGATCTTTTCCCGCATGTTCCAAAGTTGCGATGATCTCTGATGAGAGATGGCCTAATCATGTGGTGACATGAAGGGCAGCAAGGTGGTACTGTTGTGGCATGCCAGCCTTGCATCATCCGACTTTCTCCGACGTTAACGTGGTTGGAGCTGCGTTACCGTTCTTTCCCCTTTCCGTGCTACCACATGTCTCATTGCCAGGATGCGGTTTAGTAAGTTCGTAACCTCTTTCCGTGTACACACCAAACAGAGAGGCCGGGATGATGGTACCTTGGCCCAGGATTAAAGCCAGTCATTCGGTCAGGGGGCATGGTTGTTTCTGGTTGGGACCGAGAGGGGGGGCACCCCCTTAAAGCGCGCGTATAGAAATTTGATCCCATGCTACGCGAGGTTGTAGCCTCCCCGTCTCAAGGTTTTTCTTGAATGTTGCTGAGGGTGATCCCTGGCTTCGGATGGATGAATTGGGTGTGTACTGGTTAGACGTGTTTCTTCCAAAACACCGTAGACGGAACTAGTCCCCGTGACTATTGAAATCCGTTGGCTGTGGTTAAGTACAAACTCTGCAGAGTCAATTCTTTCCAAATCATCGTATCCATGATCAAGCAGTGTAAGTATTACATCCATATCTATCTGTGTGAAAAACTTGTCCCCGGTGAACAAGCTCAAGTGGTAAATTCAGATTTATTGTTATTCCTGTGGATGGACTAACTTTATATTTGTCTCATGCTTGTGATGATTTATGTTCCCGAACTATTGTATTAATGAGTTGTGATATAAGCCCTTTATGAGACGTCGCGCAGACGTCCGACTGTGGCGTGTACTCGTTTCTTACTTTACATATAAGCCCTTTATGTGATGTTGCTTAGACGTCCGACTGCGGCATGAACTGTCTATTATTTTCTGTTATAAGCCCTTTATGTGGTGTCGCCCCGACGCCCGACTGTGGCATTATTATTCCGCATTTTCCGCTCGAGGAGTCTTTCAGACACTCGTTTGGTACCCGCATTAATATTCCGCATTTTCCGCTCGAGGAGTCTTTCAGACACTCGTTTGGCACCAGTATTACTATTCTGCAGTTTCCGCTCGAGGCGTCATTCAGACCCTCGCTTGGCACCCAGTATTTATTACCGCTATGTCTAATCGCACCGGTTAACTTGTTCATATGCTTCATGTTTACATTTGTTATATCTTATGTCCGAACTGTCTTGCGAGTACTTTCATAGTACTCACCTGGCTTGTTGATTTGGCCAGATGTTGACGAAGGCGATCTCTTGGATGAAGAGTTTGATAGCGCGTCCGATGCCTAGAGGAGTCCCAGTCAGTCCTGCGCGATCCCGGACTTTGGTCACCTGTATTGTATTCGCTTCCGCCACCCGCAATAAGTCTCCTCGAGCCTCACTCCGACGCTCGAAGAGCTGTAATCTCCTGGAATCATATCACTCGCTTCGCGATGATATTTCCACCACCGTTATTATCGTAAGTTAGTAGTTTGCCACCCTATCCGCCGTCTTGTTTTAGCGGCGTGCATGTAATAAATTGTTGGGCAGTCTCTGCTCAACCTTGTATTATATTTAGTACTCCTGGTATTTTTCTTCTGTGACCAAGATATTGTCTACCAGTGAGAAGGAATTCTTCCTCGCTGGTCCGTAAAAGGGATTGGTCTCTCAATAAACATTTTATTGAAAAACCGGTCGTGACAAGAGGCAAGCGCAGGCGAGGAGTCCCGAGCCATCAGGCCAAGGTTTCCATATCGGTGCAACGAGACCAAGACCAGCACCACGACAGGACGGAGGTCACCGTGGAGCCCAAGACAGCGTCACCACCAGAGCCTTTGGCAGGCGAAGACCACCTTTAGTCAGGATAACTTGTACTAGTTTTCTCCCTTCAAATTTGGCCGTTGTGGGATCCCTTCCCGCCTAACATTTGGGGAGAGGACCAGGGCCTCTATAAATAGGGCTAGCCACCATAGTAGGAGGCAACTGATCTTGGGCTATTCAGATCATCCTCACCCACACAAGCTCACCAAGCACAAGAGCACCTCTTCTCAGGAGGTTGTTCTTCCCTTGTAACTGTTCATCCTCAGCCCAAGAGGCAATCCACCACACCACACTGGAGTAGGATATTACACCACATCGGTGGCCCGAACCAGTATAAACCTTGTGTCCCTTTGTTCTGCGAGTTCAACGCTTTGAGCCTTGAGATTGCGGTGAGGGCGAGAGCTAGGCGGAGGATAGATCTTCGTGCGCACCCCAGTGTTCGAACCTCAAGGGTTTTGCCGGAACCCGAAATCCGACATTTGGCGCGCCAGGTAGGGGTGCGCCGAAGCCTTCCTTCCATCGATCCACGCTCTGCCATCAGCGCGCCTTGCCCAATGGCCGGCGTTGCTCTTCCGGCTGCGATGACGGATGCCCGTGGCAGAGCCAGGGGCTCCGAGCCTTAGCCCCCACCTTGCGGCGGGTGCAGTGGTCACCCAAGTTCAAGCCAAAGATGCCGTCACGTTACGACAGCGCGGCGGATCCGTCGGCCTTCCTGCTGGCGTATGAAGAGGCCGTCCTGAAGGCTGGGGGCGACGACAAGGTCATGGCCAATTGGCTTGCCATGGCCCTCACTGGTGCACCGCGCGCCTGGCTGCTCAACCTCCCAGGATCTACGGTGGCGTCTTGGGGGAGCTGCGCAGCCTCTTTGCTGCGCGCTTCATGGCACCAGCGCCCCTCGCCGTCATGGCCATCCTCGGTGACTCACAAGCGCCGCCCTCCGGCCGTCACACCAACCCGTTCCTTCGCCAGATCGGCGCCGCTTCCGCGCGGCAGGGAGCTCCCCCGGGTTGGGCCGCGCCCAAGGCCGACCTGACCTTTGACTCGGGGGATCACCCAGTCACCACCGTCGGCTCGGGCATGCTCCGAATGCTTTGCACGCACACCATCTGCAGCGTAGCCGTCACCAAGACCCTCATCGACGGCGGCACTGGCCTCAACGTGCTCTCTGTGGAGGCTTTTAGCCTCCTTCACGTGCCGCTCGAGCGGCTCCGCCCTGGCAAGCCCTTCTCCGGGGTTGGCGGCGGCTCCGCCAGCCCCCTGGGGCGGATCCGTCTTCCGGTCACCTTTGGCACACGCGACAACTATTGCACTGAGCTGATCGACTTTGACATCGCCCGTATTGGCCTCCCATACAACGCCATCGTCAGGTACCCAGCTCTGGCTCAGTTTATGGCGGCAACCCATCCGGCCTACAACCTCATGAAGATGCCCGGGAGCAAGGACGTCCTCACCGTAGTCAGAGATACCAAAGAAGCTCTGGCAGCGCTCCAGCTAGCCCTCAAAACCGTCGCGGCAGCACGACCGGCTGACGAGGTCACCGCCGGAGTCAAGGAGGCCGCCCCAGCTAAGAAGAAGCAGTTGTTCACTCAAGATCGGGCAGAAACCAAGCAGGTGCCGGTCGAGGAAGATGGGCCCTCTGGAGCCACCTTCAACATAGGTGCCAACCTCGACCTGAATCAAGAGGAGGCGTTGGTGAAGTTCTTGCGCGCAAACAAGGAAGTATTCACATGGGAACCCAAACAGCTGGTAGGGGTCCCAAGAGGGGTGATGGAGCATCATTTGAGGGTCTGCCCCAATGTGCGCCATGTGAAGCAGAAAGTGCGACGACAGTGCACGGAGAAGCAGTCCTTCATCGTCTAGGAAACCCGCAAGCTGGAGGCACCAAGTGTCATTCGCGAGGTTAGGTACCCCGAGTGGCTGGCGAACCCCGTCGTCGTGCGAAAGAAAGGTGGGAAGGAGCGCATGTGTGTCGACTTCACCAACCTCAACAAGGCCTGTCCCCAGGATCCGTTCCCACTTCCACGCATCGAGCAGATTGTTGACTCCACTGCCGAGTGCGACCTGCGATGCTTCTTGGATGCGTTCTCAGGCTATCATCAGATCAAGATGGCGGTAGAGGATGTGGAGAAGATGGCCTTCCTAACCCTGTGCGGGTTGTACTGCTACACTTGCATGCCGTTCGGGCTGCTCAACGCAGGCGCGACCTTCCAACGGCTGATGCACATCGCCCTGGGTCAGCAGCTCGGGTGGAACGCTGAAGCCTACGTCGACGACATTCTGGTAAAGTCTCGGGAGGCGAGAACTTTGATTCAGGACCTGGAGGAGACCTTCGCGAGCCTCCGCCAGGTGGACTTGCGGCTCAACCCGGAGAAGTGCGTGTTTGGCGTCCCTTCCGACAAGCTGCTGGGCTTCCTCGTGTCCCATAGGGGGATCGAGGCCAACCCGAGAAGGTCAAGGCGATCGAAGACATGAGCCCACTACAAACCCTCAAGGAGATGTAGAAGCTTGCCGGCTGCATAACTTCGCTAGGGCGCTTCATCTCCAAGTTGGCAGAGCGCGCCTTACAATTCTTTAAGCTGAAGAAGAAGAAGGGTCCATTTGAGTGGACCCCGGAGGCTGACCAAGCGTTTCAAGACCTCAAGAGATACCTGACCAGCCCTCAGGTGATGATGGCACCCCACCCTCTTGAGCCCCTGGTGCTCTACGTTGCCGCCACTCCTTACTCTGCCAGCGCAGCTCTAGTGGCGGTTCGGGAAGAACGCCAGGCCAAGGATACACCCCGCCGAGTCACGCCCCCAGCCGGGGCGATACAAGACCCTGAGGGCACCACAAGAGCTGCAGCAACGCCAACAGATGAACAGGCCCAGCAAGACGGCGTCCTTGCGCCTGGAGAGGCCTTAATGAGCAACCGGGCTTCGAGCATTCCATCGCTTCCAGAGGCACCCCAACCTCTGACAGGCGCTGGCTCTGTCGACGCGCCCGCCCACGTCGAGCACCCCATGTATTTCATCAGCACGGTACTGCGGGATGCAAGGGCACGGTACCCAATACCTCAGAAGCTCTTGCTCACGCTCTTGGTGGCCTCGCGTAAACTGCGGCACTACTTCCAAGGTCACCGAATCAAGGTCGTCTTGGCCTACCCGCTAGAGAGGGTACTTAGGAGCCCCAATGCTGCCGGAAGAGTCGCCGAATGGAAATCGAGCTGCAAGCATTCCAGTTGGAGTTCAGCACAACCAGGGTCATCATGGGAGCCGCGCTCGCTGACTTCGTAGCAGAATGGACTGACGCCCCGAGGTTTGAAGCAGGCGAGGATTGACCCCTCTCGCCAGGAAGTGAAGCACCAGATGGCTGGGTCATGTATTTTGATGGCGCATTCCCATGCCAGGGCGCGGGAGCTGGAGCAGTGCTCATCTCGCCTACTCAAGACAAGCTCTACTACGTCGTGCAGCTCTGCTTCCAGCATGGCGAGAAGGTCTCCAACAACATCACGGAGTACAAAGGCCTCATCGCTGGCCTTAAGGCTGCAGTGGCCTTGGGGGTGAAGCGCCTCAGCATCTGGGGTGACTCGCAGCTCCTTGTCAACTTCTCCAACAAGGTATACGAGCCAAGGGACAAGCACATGGAGGCGTACCTCGTGGAGGTACACAAAATGGAAAAGCATTTCCTGGGTCTACAATTGCAGCACGTGCCCCGTGGCACCAACAAGGAGGCTGACGACATCGCCAAAAGGGCGTCCAAGCGACAACCCCAAGTGCCTGGCGTCTTCGAGGAGAGGCTCTTCAAGCCTTCGGCAGCACCTCCGCTTTCAGGACCAGCACCGCCTCGGGAGGAACTCCCCCAACCACCTGCCTCGGGCGCCCCGGCCTACGGCCCAACCTCGGGAGCGCGCCTACTCCTGGCGCTCGAGCCTCATGAGGGGTGCTGGACCAAGGAGTTCAAGGTATACCTGACACAAGGGACGCTGCCGGAGAAGGAGGAGGACGCGGAGCGCGTGGCCCGACAGGCTACATCGTACTGCATCCAGGACGGTGAGTTATACAGGAAGCGGCCAAATGACGTTTCCTTGCGTTGTATCTCCAGGGAACAGGGGAACGAGTTGCTAGCTGACATACACAGCGGATACTGCGGACACCACTCGTCGTCATGAACCCTCGTCGGCAAGGCATTCCGCAGCGGGTTCTACTAGCCTACGGTGCTCAACGACGCAACCGAGCTGGTGAAGTCCTGCGAGGCCTGCCAATTCCACGCCAAGTAGATCCATCAGCCGGCTCAGGGCCTCCAGACCATCCCGCTCTCGTGGCCATTCATAGTCTGGGGGCTGGATATCTTAGGCCCATTCCCCCGAGCGCCTGTGGGCTACCGCTACCTCTACGTAGCCATCGACAAGTTCACCAAGTGGGCGGAGGTAGAAGCTGTCCGCACCATCCTGGACGGATCCGCGGTCAAGTTCATCAAGGGTCTCGTGAGCCGATTCGGGGTCCCCAATCGCATCATCACCGAGAACGGCTCGCATTTCACTAGCAATCTCTTCAAGACATATTGTGCTAACCTTAGAACGCAGATCTGCTATGCTTCGGTGGCACAACCCAGGAGCAATGGTCAAGCCGAACGCGCCAACGTGGAGGTCCTGAGAGGCCTCAAGACCAGGACCTTCAAGAAGAAGCTCGAGGCCTGTGGCATGGCCTGGCACGACGAGCTCCAATCTATGATGTGGTCCATCCCCACCGCCACCACCAAGCCAACGGGTGAGACCCCATTCTTCCTTGTCTATGGAGCAGAAGCGGTTCTCCCTCACGAGGTCAAGCATCGCTCCGCGCGGGTCCTGGCGTTTGATGAGACGCAGCAGGACGCCATGCGGGGGATGGACCTTGTGCTAGGGGAGGAACGCCGCCGTGAAGCCATGCTTCGAGCGGCAAGATACCAGCAGGCGCTACGGCAGTATCACTGCCGCAGCATCCGCTCCAGGACGCTCGAGGTGGGTGACCTCGCCCTAAGGCAGGTGCTCTCCAGGGAAGGGCTGCATAAGCTTTCACCCATGTGGGAGGACCCGTTTAGGGTCGCCCACTTCTCCAGGCCTGGCGTCGTGCGCCTGGAGACGTAGGACGGAGTCCCCATCCAGAACGCCTGGAACATCCAGGACCTCCGGAAGTTCTACCCATGAAGCAAGGCCCTGCGCCTGTGAAGCAAGGCCGAGTGCCTGTGAAGGTCTCCGCTCGTGACACTCTCCCGTAATAATGAGTGGGGTTGTACATGCCCCGGAGTCTCAGGAGTGCCACCCTCGGGCCTCGGGGGCTCCCTCCCACGTCCTAGTGGCAGCACTTAGCTCCGCGCTGGTGAGAAGACTAGACTAGGTGCCAGACGCGGCTTTTCATTTGCTTTCCGCAGTTGGCTTGCCCCTCTTTAATGAAAATTTTCTTTCTGGTTTTCCTTGCCAGCTTGGTTCCATTGCCTTTTGCCTCCTTTTCTGTCCTCGGTTCCTCGTTTTGACCCGCACTCTCCCACGCATGCCTCGCGCGGGGTCTGCACAGGTGCCCTCATGAGCATTTTTTCCTGTTCTTCGCGAGGCACCTGCACTCGAGCTCACAAGCTGGCGCACCTCTCTCAATCCGTGCCCCTCGGGTACCGCCATGCGAAGCGTTGGGTCGTCACCGGCCGTGCCTGCGACCAGGGCTCGGAAGAATAAGAGTTTCCTAACGAATTTTTGTAGTTCCGAGACGCCTCCCAAGCCAAGGAGGCCTCGCCAGGTACTGGGAAATGTGCGCCTCACGAAGTGGAAACTACTTCGAGCGCGTCAAGCTAAGTTATTCCTACGCGCCTACATAAAACGTCGATGCTGCAACATGACATAGGAATGATAAACATATCATAGCAACTTGGAAATCATGGTTCGTTACACGCCCCTGCGGGGCCCCATACTTGTCTCTCTCTTAATGCAGGAAGAAAAGGAAGAACGAAACAAAAGTGGCGCGCGCTCCCGTAGAAGTTCGCGAGGATGAGCCCATGGCGCTCTCCTGGGATCAGCCAGACCCCTCCTCGTGCTTCACTAGGGCACAGCGACGAGAAGACCCGCTGCCACCCTCGAAGCGGGGTCGGCGGCGTGGCGGCTGGTCGTAGCCGCCGCTGTTTGAGCTGTCGCCGGAAGAAGAGTCGCCATAGCTGGACGAGCCATGGCCGGCGCCAAGGACAAGCCCGCCTTCACCCTCGTCTCGGCCGTCGCCGAGGCTAAGCATCTCACCACCGTCGTTGTCCTCAGGGCAGCACCCGACACGGCGACCATCTTCCCCGAAGACCCTCACATAGACGGTCGCGTTGCCATCGTACTTGAAGTGGAGGGTGCATCGCCGGCCCAGTCCGCGCGCGCGGGCAAACGTCTGCCAGCCGCGGGCCAAGGCTGCGTTGCCCGAAACGGAGACCTCGACCGCAACCCATGAAGCGTTGCTGGAGCAGCCATCCGCCTGCAGCCAGAGACCGCCTGGACCTGTGGCTGGCAGCTCGCTGGCAAAGAAGCACGGGAGCTGAAGCCAGGTGCCAATCGGGTTCTCTGACCACACAACAAACTCCGGCAGCACCTCCGCCGAGTGGAAGCACGGACAGGGAGGCCGCGCGACAATGGCGCACCTTCCCTCCACGACGGGGCTGGCACGAGCTGGACGACTCCCACCGCGTGAAGAGGCGCCGCCGCGGCTGCGAAGGGCCACGGCGGGGGCCGCGGTGTGCTTGCGGGGACTGTCGCGCCCCCTCTTAGGCGGCGGTGAGCCGGGCCCCTCCTGGCGGGCCTTCCCCTTTTCTGCGACCGAAAACATCTTCGCGGGCGCCATGGGTGTCGCTACTAGCAATGAAACAAGGGAGAAGAAGCGAGCGGAGCAGGAAGAGATGAGCGATGGGGGCTCCGCCGCCCCCTCCTCATTTATAGTGGGAGAAGGCCAACCGGCGATCCCCACGATCAGAGGTAATGATGATTTTTCTCTGCATGCAGCAGGGACTCGTCAAATCAGGCGGTTGCCGAGGCAGCATGGGGAAGCGGAGCCGCCCACGTCCCATCAATCGCCACGCGTCAACCAAGGCCACAGGCTGTTGGGGCCCATAGTGCTCCGCACTTGCCCCTTGGATTTGTCTCGAAGCCAAGTCCGAGTGCGCCTTGGGCCCGGGGGCTATTGTCGGCATCCTGGGAACGGGGGTCCCGAGACTTGACAGCCTGCGGCCCATGGCGTGGTTCCACTAGCGGCCCTATATGGCCCATCTTCACCAGCAAACACTCAAGACCCTCGTGAGGGGCTAAGCCACGCGAGGCGGACGACGCAAGGCCTCCTAAGGGGCGGCCTTACCAGGCTGGCTCGCGAGGGGCGGAGAGATCAAGGCAAGGGGCACGTCGCGAGGTTCCCGTGACGCAAGCCATGACGACAGGGGCCAGGCGGGCGCCAGTGCGCGTAGTGTCCTCGATTCCTCTTTGGTGCTAAAGAGGCAAGCGCAGGCAAGGAGTCCCGAGGCATCAGGCAAAGGTTTCCATATCGGTACAACAAGACCAAGACTAGCTGGATGACAGGACGGAGGTCACCATGGAGCCCAATACGGCGTCACTACTAGAGCCTTTGGCAAGCGAAGACCACCTTTAGTCAGGATAACTTGTGCTAGTTGTCTCCCTTCAAATTTGGCCGTTGTGGGATGCCTTCCCGCCTAACATTTGGGGAGAGGACCAGGGCCTCCATAAATAGGTCTAGCGACCACAGTAGGAGGCAACTGATCTTGGGCTATTCAGATCATCCTCACCCACACAAGCTAACCAAGCACAAGAGCACCTCTCGTCAGTAGTCATTTCTTGCCTTGTAACTGTTCGTCCTCAGCCCAAGAGGCAATCCACCACACCACACTGGAGTAGGGTATTACACCACATCGGTGGCCCGAAATAGTATAAACCTTGTGTCCCTTTGTTCTGCGAGTTTGACGCTTTGAGCCTTGAGATTGAGGTGAGGGCGAGAGCTACGGGGAGGAGAGATCTTCGTGCGCACCCCAGTGTTTGAACCTCAAGGGTTTTGCTGGAACCTGAAATCCAACCCCAGCGCCAACACGACAAGATCGCGTGCCGCCTACAGTGGCGGCGCGTGGACATCAGGGGCAGGCTCCGCATCAGCAAGGGGCCATGGTGGCCACAGCTGGCTGCTGTGCCTTCACTTTGGAGCTGCATGGTGTCATCTGGACGGGAAAGTTCAAGCCAGACCTGCCTCCTCGCTACGACGGCACCCCTGACCCTGCAGAGTTCTTGCAGCTCTACGAGCTGAACATCAAGGCGGCCAACGGCGACGAGAAAGTCATGGCGAACTTGTTCCCCATGGCTCTCAAGGATGGTGCTCGCTCGTGGCTCCTAAACCTGCCCCCGGGCTCGATCTCCTCCTTGGATGAGAAGCGGGACCGCTTCGTCGCCAACTTCCAGGGCACTCGCGACCGCCCTCCGGCCACGGGTGACCTGTGCCGCATCAAGCAGCAGCCAGGAGAGACCTTGCGGAAGTACATCGAGCGCTTCAACATCATTCGTCTCCAGATCCCCAAGGTAACGGATGAGGCCATCATTTTCGCGTTTTCTGATCGTGTCCGCGACGTCAAGATGAAGGAGGAGCTCGCCATCCACGAGGAGTTATGCACGGCTCTCGAGCTGTTCAACATGGCGACCAAGTGCGCGAGAGCCGAGGAGGGGGCGCCTTTCCCTCCTTGAGCTCCCAGCTACCGACCCGGAGGAGAAGAAAGCCAAGGCCAAGGATGTGAAGTGCAAGGGAGTGGTCGTGCTCGCAGCGGAGCCAGATACGAAGCGCGGCCGGGACAATCCCGAGTCGTCCAAAACCAGCCGACCGTTCTGCGCCTTCCACAACATACACAGCCACAACACCAACGACTGTCAAGAGCTCAGGGCCATTCGAGATGGACGCTTCGGTCGACGCCCCGAGCGTAATGACCGGGGCTATGGCCGAGGCGGAGGACGCTGGGATGATCGCGGCCCCCGCCAGGAGTGGCACGACCGGCCTCGCGAGGACCGCTGGCAGGACCAGCCTCGTGATGGCGCTTGGAGGGATCAGCCTTGCGAGGACCGCCCTCAGGGCAACGCTGGTCTTCCTCCGCAGCCTCCACCACTAAGAAGGAACTATGACCACCATCAGGACGAGGGGGCTGGGGGCTTCCAGGAACCGCGTGCTATCGCCTGCATCTTGGGCGGAGCTCAGGCCCTAGCATCTCAGCGTATCTTCAAGCAGTTTTCTCGCGAGGTGAACGCAGCCCTTCCCAGGCTTGAGGCCACGCGCCCGCTCAGGTGGTCCAAGTGTGCCATCACTTTCAGCTCAGCGAACCAGCTCAAGTGCGCGGCCACTGCTGGTGCCCTCCCGATGCTCTGCTCTCCCGTCATCAGCAACGTCCAAGTCACCAAGACCCTCATTGATGGCGGCGCAGGGCTTAACATCCTGTCCGTCGAGACATTCGACAGCCTCCAAGTGCCATACGATCTGCTTCAGCCCACCAAGCCCTTCTCAGGAGTGACTGATGGCTCCACCACCCGATAGGGTAGGTCCGCCTCCCTGTCACCTTTCGCCAGCGCGACAACTACCGCACCGAGCTCATCGACTTCGACGTCGCCCACATCCATCTCCCGTACAACGCCATCCTTGGATACCCAGCATTAGCCAAGTTCATGGCAGTGACCCACCACGGCTACAACGTCCTGAAGATGCCAGGAAGCGGAGGGATCATCACAGTCCCCTGCGAAGAAAGACGGTGTGCTCCCTCGAGCGTGCCTTCCAAGCCGCAGCAATCGAAGACCCTGACAGCAAGAGCGAGTACCCCCCTGAGTCCACCCCCAAGAAGAAGAAGCATGTCACACCCTGATTTTTCATGCCACAACACTTAACCTAATAAATCATGATAAAGTGTGGTTTGACAAAAAACTTTTGCATTATTTGGCTTTTATTTGGAGTTGGTTTTCTCTCTGTGTTTTTCAAGTGCTCTTTAAAGTCAACACAACTCCACCTTCTATACCTCATCTCCTTGCCCCAAGCTTTTTCCCAATGGTCATGCCATGTGTATAGAGAAATATAGTATTTTCTTACAAAAATAATTTGGCCAAAAAGTATTTTCTAAAATTAGTTTTCCAAAAACCCTTGAATTGAGGTTTGCACTGCAAGTACTTGATTTGGGGTGTGAAAAATCTTTCAAAAGGTATATTTGAATCCTATTAGATATAGGACTCCCATAAACCACAAAAATATAATTTTAAAAGTTATTTTCCTATTTTATTTAAAAGCTTTTTCTTAAGGCCAGAAATGGTCTTTAATAGGGAAAAATTAGTTTATTATTTCAAAAATATTTCACAAAAATCAGGGAAACTCAGTGGACATATATTTTTACATATATAAGAGTTTCAAGAACTGGTCATGTTCAAAATATTGGACAAAACCTCCCAAAACCATTTCTGCCCATTTCGAGGATTTGAAATATTTTTACAGGAAATATTTTCATAAAAATCCCAGGAAAATCCAGCAAGTCACAAATGCATATTGTTATCAACCTTGCGAAGCCTCATCTCAATTAAGGTCACTTTAGTTCACCAAAATGCCCCAAAACCCTCTCTGACCAGAATCAAATTTGAACAACTTTGTACTACCAACTTTCTCTCCTTGACCCCAACTTTTGTGAACATGTTCACATGACCAAATGAGGCCACTACATCAAGTGGTGCATCAAGGGGAAGTGATTTGCTAAACTAGATCTACACAAGTTCATTTCTGCTAATTTCTAGGGTTTACAAAAGTTGCATTGGCAACTTTGCCCAAATGAGCTCAAAATTGGTTGAAGGGCCTAATTATATGTGCCATTTCACCATATGGAGTGTCATGACAAATGGAGATCATCTACTTGCCCAAACCAATATCAAACACCTTCTGCCACTTTACCAAAATGCCATTTTTCACCCCTTTCACTAATCTCCATGGGCTCAACTTTGTACCACAGCTCCTCCTGACCCTCTTCTACCTCCAGTAACTTTCCCCTCGCCATTGCTCAATGATTGAGGGGTGATACACCCCCATTTACCTCCCTGGACAGTAGCTTCTCTCTCTCCCTCAACCTCCCTCCTCACTCCAGTGGCCACCCAGGGCATCCAAAGCCCCTCCTCCTTTCTTTACTACACCCCAGAGCCACCAGACATATTTGGCCTCGCCCACCTGGCCTAAAAAATTTGCCGTGCCAGCCGTTTGCACGCTCTGGCAACCTCGCGACCACCTCGGGCCTTCCCAGCGTGCCCGACGAGACGCCTCCGGCCACCTCGGGCCTTCCCAGCGTGCCCGACGAGACGCCTCGACGTCCGCAACACGTAAGCCGGACGGCCCTCTCCTTCTTCTCCCTCCTGCTGCCCTGCTCACACGGGCGCCGGCCGCCCGAGAGCTCCAATGAGCGGCCTCACACGTGCGGCACCTCTGGCCCTCCCCCCGCTCTCTTTCTTCCTTCCCCTGGCCGTAGAACACTCCCACCAGGACCCCAGAAAGGCTCAAGTGAGCCCCCCGTGGCCTCCAGAAACGGCTAGAAGCTCACCGGCGCACGAGCCACGGTGCACCTCGCCCCCCTTCTATTTAAGCCCCCCGAGCTCTCCTCTCCTCACCACTTGCCCTCTGCACCACGAAATCATCCCCTGCACCCCTAGTTCCTCTCAGGAGCCGCCCGAGCTCGAGATCGAGCTCGAGCTCCGCCGCTTAGGCTTGCCGGAGTTCGCGAGGTACAGGCCGTCCCCGCTACTTCTAAGCCCCGATCTTTAACCCCCGCACTCCACTGATCTGTCTCCCCCTGTTTCCCCTCTCCGTAGCTGCCGGAACAGCCGGAACCGCTGCCTCCCGAAGCCCTTCCGCCGGCTTCCTCGTCGCCGGTGAACCCCTACACTCCGGCGACCGCCTCCACCTCCACCCGAACTGCAACTCCGCCCTGAACACGCCGGTGCCCTCGGATCGCCTCACTGTTGACCACAGCGACGCCGGTGAGCTCGCCTCCCTCTCTGGCCCGAGGTTGAAGAGAACGGCCGTGGGGCCCGTCGGTCAGCCTCACATTCTGACGGGTGGGCCCCACCCGCCAGGTTTAAACACGCACGCGCGCGCGTACCGGTTCGCCCGTCGGCTAGAGGCATATTTTGCATTTACGCCTTCGACGTGGCAGCCTCGCGCGGGCTGGATCCTCTCTGGGCCTGCTGCACTGTGGTCCTTCTGGCCCAGTTGCACAGTGCTGCTTCTCCTTTTTCTTTTCTGTCAAACATGCATTGATTCCACAGGATTAAATATTAATGCAAATGCAATAATTCCAGTTCCTAAAATCTTGTAAAAATCCCACCTATTTAATGGTATAACTTTTATTCATGTCCAACCAACTTTTATGTACTGTTCATATTCAAATTCAAATTTGAATATATTTAAGCCACTCTGAAAATCCATTTCTTCTATTCTACTACTCCAAATCCAAAACTAGGAATTTTCCCCTTCTTAGTTTTCACCCTAGTATTTAACGAAAATAAGTTGACATTTTTCTGAGCACTATGGTTTTTCTGTTGTATTATTGCCTTATTTTTCTCATTATTATTCTGCGACGGTAGATTGCGTTGCTGATGAAGGAGTTGGACCAGAAGACTTTGAAGGCCCAGAAGACCTTGCTGAGCCAGGCAAGCAGCCCTTTGACCATGTCTAAGAAACCCTTTTTATGCATGTCATATGGCACTTTCATTGCTTGTATCGAAGTCCTGATAAAATGGTGACCACTTGAGGTGGTTTGCCTCTGTTGCTTTCCTCGTTGATACTTGCATGGTGCATGACCCTACATCCTTATGAGGGTTATGCCGGTGGGAGTAGGTAGGATGTTGGAGTAGTTGCTATGCAAAAAGGGACGGGAATATGCATGGTGATGAAGGCAAAGTATTTTCAAAAGATTTTTTTGAAAACCCCGTCAGGTGCCACTTATGCCCGAGGGACATAATGAGGTGGGTAACCACTTGATGACGAAGTGGTGTACCGAGGCAAGTGTGTGTGTTGTTTTCGAAAACGGATTAGATTTAAGATTTGTCGACTGTCCCAACCTTACATGCGCAACCACTCTACCCTTACATGGGAAAGGGCATCATTGATTACCTAGGCCGATACTAGCTTGGAGCCCGCATTACTAGTGACAGGAGAGTCGTTGTTGCGCTCTCTCGGGACGGGGTCGCGCCAGGTAGGGCGGCCATGCTTGTTTTTACAGGGCATCGGACACACCGTTGGTACCCCGTGCTTGTGGTATGTGATGAATATGGGAGCAAGGCTCCAAAAATTTAAGATGTGAAATGTTGGGCACGGGGGTTACTACCAATCGAGTGGACTCTATGTTAGTGTCGTCTAGGGAAAGATAGTGATCGGGTGCTTACCCCGGGTACTTGAGGTACCGCGGGTCGTGGATGACACGGAAGTTCCCCGGATCTTGTGGGTAAAGTGTGCAACCTCTGCAGAGTGTAAAACTATTTGAATAGCCGTGTCCACGGTCAAGGACAGTTGGGCGATGTTGCTTAAACTACATCCAGTGTTTTACAAACCGCCTGTGTCTGTGCGTTGATAAAACTATTTGGGCCAAGTCAGATGACTTGACTCGTTGATCAAGTTGGATTGGTGTCCAACTCTGCTTATGTTGATATCTGTAACTTGTTCATATGGATACCTGTACTCCCATGATGCATACTTTACTTGTTGATACATCATGTCATTGCACTCAAAACTAGCTTTCTGCAAACTACCTACTTAGTGCTATATCATTGCATTAATGTGCCTTGTTCCAATCATGGGTTGCTTGCGAGTACATTCAAAGTACTCATTGGCTTGCCACTGGTTATTTAATTGGCCAGGCATGGAAGAACAGGAGTTCAAAGAAGAGTTCTTTGGAGATGAACATGCGAACTAGGACGTTTCCCAGTCAGAATGCCTGTAGGGTTAAGGCAAATGGCATGGGTACTACTTATCGACGAAGATTTCCGTTGCTTAAGTTTATTTGGTATTCAGCCCTTGTGGCTTTATCTATGTAAGACTTGACCATAATGGTCATAATTTGTGTAAGACGGTATGTATGGATGTAAGACTCTTGTTATTCAGCTTCTGTGTGTTTAGTGAGCATTGATCTTTGGGATCACTGTACACGTGCATTCGGTGATCATGACTTATGAGTCGGGGTCCCCATAGAACTGGTATTAGAGCCATCCTGACTGTAGGAAGCCTTAGTTAGCATGGGCGTTGGATAGGACAAAACCCGTTTTGCAAAACCCTCTATACTCCTCTTCTTTTCTGAGATTTCCCAAACCTAAGGGATACTTTTCCTTATTGACCTCTCCTATTCAGCTTTTGTAGATGGTCGTCGCCCCCTTGAGACTCCTTATGACAGGATTCCCATCACTCCTAAAAGATTGCCTCCAACAATGCCACTATCCCTTGCTGCCCATGTACACCCTGCATGAACTAGAAAATGATGTGCTCGAGAAGGAGTTCTACACCAAGGTTTTTGTGCCTGCCAAGACCTCACCCCAGGGGTGGTTCTTCATTGGACCACCCATGCCAACAAGAGACCTGTCCATTCAGCAAGTGGCATATGAAGCGCTCCTCCGTCTTCGAGACCTCCTTCCAGAAATGAAAGAAGAACACGCCACCCGCTACCTACCTGGCAAGAACGGATTTGGAGCCACAACTCAAGTGATGATTTCCCTACAAGATGAGGATCCAACCCTCAAGTACTAGATCCGCTTCATCAATGCAGGAGACTACCTTCTACGTCACCTTACTGAAGCATTCCTTAAGGCTCGCCAAGACCTCCCTTCACTTCTGCACCTCCACTGCCTCGAGAAGAAGAAGGTGGCCGAGCGAGGACAGCAAATCACTGCCTTACAAGACCACATGGCCAATCAGGAGCAACAAATCGAGGAACTTCGGAAAACCCAGAACCAAACCCCACGCAGGAGGCATAGGAATGAATTTCCATATCCACCTCGTAGAAGATCGTCGTCAGGCCAACGACACAACCCAAGACTAAATAACAACCTTTTTGCTTCCGTCACTTGTCACGAGTGTGGTGAACTTGGGCACATTAAAAGGATGTGTCCCAACAGGCGGCCGACTGTCGCATACCCATTGGCACCACACGGGGAACCCAGAAACTGAAGACTGAACGCCCTTCTCTCCGAGCAAGCTCGACTACCGAGTCCGAGAACCCCTAGGGTAGGACGAGTCGTGTACCCCCATATGCGTAGACTAGTCTGTGTAATGGTTCGAATGGAACCACGTTCTGTGTTGCTTGTTTTTATTTTGTCTTTTGATATAAGTCGCACTTTTACCCTAGGCAGCATGTACGTGACTATATCACCTATCTTATCTTAATGAATGTGTGTGGCCTTCACGGCACTTGTTTGCTTGCACTTGCACTATAGAACCCCCTTTAGGCATCCCACCTCCACTATGCTACTTTCCCTCTCATCTCTCTCCTCAACTGAAGGCTAGCAGGACAAGATACACCAAGGATTCTACCCCAGCGACCAATAAGCACTTAAGAATTTTTCTACAGCCTCCTCGACCAAGTGGAACCCCGTAGAGCTGTGTTTGCACCTCAAGACTAGAATCATATCCCTAGACCCTACAAGACTTCACGAGATACCCAGCTCGAAACCTTAACCATGAGCTTAACCTACGGCATCACAAGAGAACAAGTTAAGCTGCAGTAAGCCTTGCTTATCACTGGGTTCATTGTGGGCATAGTGAACGAGCACATTATCATCCTAAGATAGCACCAGAACTGACGATGCCATAGGGAGGACCAATTTGAGGATATAGGAATAGGGGACAAATGACTTGATGAGTTTGTATCAGTGACCTTGAGGAACTATCTGAGACTCTTTGGTGGATTATAAGGCTTTCATGTTGAACTTGGTGGGATCATGTTAATAGAGTAGCATAGCTTTCATTACCCCTGAGTAAATTGGATTTAGTAGGACAATTATGATCGCAAGCTGAGATTCTTGGAGGTGTAAGGATTTGACTTGATCAGATGATATTGATAGGAGACAGTTGATAT
The DNA here is from genome assembly GCF_002575655.3 of Aegilops tauschii subsp. strangulata. Classification (NCBI taxonomy): domain Eukaryota; kingdom Viridiplantae; phylum Streptophyta; class Magnoliopsida; order Poales; family Poaceae; genus Aegilops; species Aegilops tauschii. The sequence continues at coordinate 176,143,202 of NC_053038.3, read as the reverse complement.
TACGTAAATAACTTGAGGGAAACATGTAGGAATTCTCATTGGACACGAGATTTGGATTTAAATAGGTGATCCTAGTGGAGTATAGGTGGTGAGTAAGTCTACATGTTCGGAGTAAATTGGACTTAGACTGGTGATCCCAATCACGATACCATGTTCCTCGGTGGACGATAAACTAGGAGATTGGATTAATTGTCGGAGTTGATTTAGGGTTCTATATAAGCTTGACCTTGGAGTTTACTTGACCATGATAATGGAAATTGGTGGACTGACTATAGTAAGGTAGCCCTTTCTAGTATTTGTGGATTATAGGATATTAGAAGATCTTGTGGAACACCATAGAGATTGGATTTGTAGAACTACTGGATCATGTAGTGATTGGTGTAGTTAATGGGTTGTTGGAGTTGATTCATAGGAAGGAAACAAGATCTTGGAGTGGCTTACGACTTGTTTCCTTAGGATAGAGATGAACTAACATGGACCTTGGAAGAATAGGATGAGCACTTGGATTGTCGTGTTTTATTCCAGCTTGGAAGCTTGTATGCTCTACCCATGGCTTTTTAGGGGTAGCCATACATATGAGTTGGGGATCGTAGACATATATGATTTTGTTAGACCTCCTCTCGGGAGCCATGAGGATATGAATAGCATGAGTGATGATTGTAGTTGACCTATGTGAGATGATTCTTTTGGTAATATGATGTGATTTGTTTGAAGGACTAGGTAGAACTATTGGCATCTCAGAAACTGTGCTTAAGGATAAGATGATAAACGTTCACTCGCACACTAGAATCCTTGAAGCCCTTAAGCCCTACCAAGCCACAACATGGTCGGATCATGGGCTTTTGGCGCTAGGTCAAGTAGACCCTGGCCAACACTCAACCGTGACCACCACCAATCCCCCAGCCTACTTTATGTACCCCGTGAACAAAGTCTTCATGGAGTACTTACAAAAGATTGTTGTCATCATTATTTGGTGACCTAATTGTCTACCTGAAGACGGAAGAAGAGCCGTTTAGCTGGTCAAGGAACATTTGAAGACCGCCATGCCAAGGAGAAAGAACTATACCAACCACCACCGTCAAGGAATGAACTTTCTCGTCGAAGACCAGGTGTATCTGCAAGCCACTTATGTCAAAGGAACCAAGCATTTCCATGTCAAAGGGAAGCTCACACTAAGATTTATCGCCCCTCTCCAAGATCACTGCAAGATGAAGAAAAGACGATTACCAACTGGAGTTGCCGCCTGACTGCACAACATTTTTTTCTTTTTTTCCACACGACACAACTCTGGAAGTGTTTTCAACTTCCTAGCTAACCTAATCTCTACAAGGACATCGATCACCGAGCCATCGACCCCCAGCCCAACCTAACCTACGCGAGAGACCCCTTAGCAACCTGGATCAAGCACTCCAAGGATTCAATGGAGCACCACACGGAAGCAGAAGCAATATGAGGACGTGAAGACTGCCCCACACCAAAGTTTCCGTATTCCTTTCCGCGCCTAGTTTGGTAATCTCGGGGACGAGATTCTTGTAAGGGGGGTAGGTCTATCACACCCTGATTTTTCATACCACAACACTTAAGCTAATAAATCATGATAAAGTGTGGTTTGACAAAAAACTTTTGCATTATTTGGCTTTTATTTGGAGTTGGTTTTCTCTCTGTGTTTTTCAAGTGCTCTTTAAAGTCAACACAACTCCACCTTCTATACCTCATCTCCTTGCCCCAAGCTTCTGCCCAATGGTCATGCCATGTGTATAGAGCAATATAGTATTTTCTTACAAAAATAATTTGGCCAAAAAGTATTTTCTAAAATTAGTTATCCAAAACCCCCTGAATTGAGGTTTGCACTTCAAGTACTTGATTTGTGGTGTGAAAAATCTTTCAAAAGGTATATTTGAATCCTATTAGATATAGGACTCCCATAAACCACAAAAATATAATTTTAAAAGTTATTTTGCTATTTTATTTAAAAGCTTTTTCTTAAGGCCAGAAATGGTCTTTAATATGGAAAAATTATTTTATTATTTCAAAATATTTGACAAAAATCAGGGAAACTCAGTGGACATATACTTTACATATATAAGAGTTTCAACACATGGTCATGTTCAAAATATTGGACAAAACCTCCCAAAACCATTTCTGCCCATTTTAAGGATTTTAAATATTTCTACAGGAAATATTTTCATAAAAATCCAAGGAAAATCCAGCAAGTCACAAATGCATATTGTTATCAACCTTGCAAAGCCTCATCTCAATTAAGGTTACTTTGGTTCACGAAAATGCCCCAAAACCATCTCTGACCAGAATAAAATTTGAACAACTTTGTACTACCAACTTTCTCTCCTTGACCCCAACGTTTGTGAACATGTTCACATGACCAAATGAGGCCACTACATCAAGTGGTGCATCAAGGGGAAGTGATTTTCTCAACTAGATCTACACAAGTTCATTTCTGCTAATTTCTAGGGTTTACAAAAGTTGCATTGGCAACTTTGCCCAAATTAGCTCAAAATTGGTTGACGGACCTAATTATATGTACCATTTCACCTTGTGCCACTTTACCAAAATGCCATTTTGACCTCTTTCACTAATCTCCATGGGCTCAACTTTGTACCACAGCTGCTCCTGACCCTCTTCTACCTCCAGTAACTTTCCCCTAGCCATTGCTCAATGATTGAGGGGTAAAACACCCCCATTTACCTCCCGGGACAGCAGCTTCTCTCTCTCCCTCAACCTCTCTCCTCACTCCAGTGGCCACCCAGGGCATCCAAAGACCCTCCCCCTTTCTTTACTACACCCCAGAGCCACCAGACATATTTGGCCGCGCCCACCTGGCCTAAAAAAATTGTTGTGCCAGCCGTTTGCACGCTCTAGAGCGCGCTACAGTGCGCTCTGGCACTGTAGCCGCCCCCTTCCAACCGCCTCCAGCCACCTCAGGCCTCCCTAGTGCGCCCGACGAGATGCCTCGACGTCCGCAACACGGAAGCCGGTCGGCCCCCTCCTCCCTCCTGCTGCCCTGCTCACACGCGCCCCGGCCGCCCGAGAGCTCCAATGAGCGGCCTCACACGTGCGGCACCTCTGGCCCTCCCCCCGCTCTCTTTCTTCCTTCCCCTGGCGGTATAACACTCCCACTAGGACCCCAGACACGCTCAAGTGAGCCCTTGTGGCGTCCAGCAACGGCTAGAAGCTCGCCGGTGCACGAGCCACGGTGCACCTCACCCCCTTCTATTTAAACCCCCGAGCTCTCCTCTCCTCACCACTCGCCCTATGCACCAACAAATCACCCCCTTCACCTCAGCGTTGACCACAGCGATGCCGGTGAGCTCGCCTCCCTCTCTGGCCCGAGGTTGAAGACGACGGCCGTGGGGCCCGTCAGTCAGCCTCACATTCTGACGGGTGGGCCCCACCCGTCAGGTTTAAACACGCACGCGCGCGCGTACCGGTTCGCCCGTCGGCTGAAGGCGTATTTTGCATTTACGCCTTCGACATGGCAGCCTCACGCGGGCTGGATCCTCTCTGGGCCTGCTGCACTATGGTCCTTCTGGCCCAGTTGCACAGTGCTGCTTCTCCTTTTTCTTTTCTGTCAAACTTGCATTAATTCCACAGGATTAAATATTAATCCAAATGCAATAATTCCAGTTCCTAAAATCTTGTAAAAATCCCACCTATTTAATGGTATACCGTTCATTCATGTCCAACCAACTTTTATGTACTGTTCATATTCAAATTCAAAATTGAATATATTTAAGCCACTTTGAAAATCCATTTCTTCTATTCTGCTACTCCAAATCCAAAACTAGGAATTTTCCCATTCTTAGTTTTCACCCTAGTATTTAACAAAAATAAGTTGACATTTTTCTGAGCACTTTGGTTTTTCTGTTTTATTATTGCCTTATTTTTCTCATTATTATTTTGCGACGATAGATTGCGTTGCTGATGAAGGAGTTGGACCAGAAGACTTTGAAGACCCAGAAGACTTTGCTGAGCCAGGCAAGCAGCCCTTTGACCATGTCTAAGATACCCTTTTTATGCATGTCATATGGCACTTTCATTGCTTGCATCGAAGTCATGATAAAATGGTGACCACTTTGGTGGTTTGCCTCCGTTGCTTTCCTCGTTGATACTTGCATGGTGCATGACCCTACCTCCTTATGAGGGTTATGCCGGTGGGAGTAGGTAGGATGCTGGAGTAGTTGCTATGCAAAAAGGGACGGGAATATGCATGGTGATGAAGGCAAAGTATTTTCAAAAGATTTTTTTGAAAACCCCGTCGGGTGCCACTTGTGCCCGAGGGACATAATGAGGTGGGTAACCACTTGATGACGAAGTGGTGTACCGAGGCAAGTGTGTGTGTTGTTTTCGAAAACGCATTAGATTTAAGATTTGTCGACTGTCCCAACCTTACATGCGCAACCACTCTACCCTTATATGGGAAAGGGCATTATTGATTACCTAGGCCAATACTAGCTTGGAGCCCGCATTACTAGTGACGGGAGAGTCGTTGTTGCGCTCTCTCGGGACGGGGTTGCGCCAGGTAGGACGGCCATGACTGTTTTTATAGGGCACCGGACACACCATTGGTACCCCGTGCTTGTGGTATGTGATGAATATGGGAGCGAGGCTCCAAAATTTTAAGATGTGAAATGTTGGGCACGGGGGTTACTACCAATCGAGTGGACTCTATGTTAGTGTCGTCTAGGGAAAGATAGTGATCGCATGCTTACCCCGGGTACTTGAGGTACCGCGGGTCGTGGATGACACGAAAGTTCCCCGGATCTTGTGGGTAAAGTGTGCAACCTCTGTAGAGTGTAAAACTATTCGAATAGCCGTGTGCACGGTCAAGGATAGTTGGGCGGTGCTCCTTAAACTACCTCCAGAGTTTACAAACTGCATGTGTGTGTGCATTGATAAAACTATTTGGGCCAAGTCAGATGACTTGACTCGTTGATCAAGTTGGATTGGTGTCCAACTCTGCTTATGTTGATATCGGTAACTTGTTCATACGGATATCTGTACTCCCATGATGCATACTTTACTTGTTGATAGATCATGTCATTGCACTCAAAACTAGCTTTCTGCAAACTACCTACTTAGTGTTATATCATTGCATTATTGTGCCTTCTTCCAATCATGGGTTGCTTGCGAGTACATTCAAAGTACTAATTGGCTTGCCATTGGTTCTTTAATTGGCCAGGCATGGAAGAACAGGAGTTCGAAGAATAGTTCTTTGGAGACGAACATGCAAACTAGGATGCTTCCCAATCAGAATGCCTGTAGGGTAAAGGCAGATGGCATGGGTACTACTTATCGACGAAGATTTCCTATGCTTAAGTTTATTTGGTATTCAGCCCTTGTGGCTTTATCTATGTAAGACTTGACCATAATGGTCATAATTTGTGTAAGACGGTATGTATGGATGTAAGACTCTTGTTATTTAGCTTCTGTGTGTTCAGTGAGCATTGATCTCTGGGATCACTGTACACGTGCATTCAGTGATCACGACTTATGAGTCGGGGTCCCCGCAAAGCAGCTACTCCGTACAGGGCCTCAGGGGAGCGGCGCCTCTAGTGGTGCCACATCAGGATCGGCGCCCGCATCTGGGGCGCCTGTCGGCGTTCTAGGAACGGGGGTCCCTAGACTTGCCTACCTGTGGCCCATGGCGTGGCTCTACTCGTGGCCCAGTACGACCCGTCTACACCAGCAATCACTCAAGACCCTCACGAGGGGCCAAGCCTCGCGAGGCGGATGACACAAGACCTCCTCGGGGGCGGCCTCACCAGGCTGGCTCGCGAGGGGCGGAGAGATCAAGGCAAGGCGAACCTCGCGAGGTTCCAATGACGTAAGCCATGACGACCAAGACCAGGCGGGCGCCAGGCCGGCTCCAGCACGCAGAGTGTCCTCGTTTCCACTTTGGTACTAAGGAGGCAAGCGTAGGCGAGGAGTACCGAGGCATCTGGCAAAGGTTTCCATATCGGTGCAACGAGTCCAAGACCAGCAGGACGGCAGGACGGAGATCACCATGGAGCCCAAGACAGCGTCACCACCAGAGCCTTTGGCAGGCGAAGAACACCTTTAGTCAGGATAGCTCGTACTAGCTTTCCCCCTTCAAATTGGCCGTTGTTGGATCCCTTCCCGCTTGATATTTGGTAGGAGTACCACGGCCTCTATAAATAGGACTAGCCACCACAGTAGCAAAAAAAGGTCATCATGAACTGATTCAGTTCATCCTCACACCCGTCAAGCACAAGAACACCTCTCCTGAGGAGGCTGTTCTTCCCTTGTACTGTTCATCCCCACCCCGAGAGGCAATCCACCACACCACACTGGAGTAAGGTATTACACCGCAATGATGGCCCGAACCAGTATAAATCTCGTGTCTCTTGTGTTGCGAGTTCGTCGAGCAAAGCTTTGAGATCGCGGTGAGGCTGAGGGCATGATTAGGTAGGGGGAAATATATACGCGCACCCCAGTGTTCGAACCTCAAGGGTTTTGCAGGAACCCGAAATCCGATATTAGGTGCGCCAGGTAGGGGTGCGCCGAAGCTTTCCTTCCGTCGATCCTCGTCCCGTCGCTTCATCGTCTCCATGGCGGACGCTCGCCGAGCTCGCGCTGAGCGTCGGGCTGCCCTCGCCGCCCGTGTTGCTCAGACGGCTCCCGTCGGCGGGCCTCCTCGTCGTTCTCCATCACCTGCCACCAACGCCCACACCGGCTCGGCGGGAAATGAGCAGCAAGCGTCCTCGCTGCACCCCTCGGTGCGGCGGGACGGCCGCAACGCCACTCCGTCGCTGACCCCGGCCGGCTCGTCGTCTCACGCTCGTCGCGCTCCCACGGACACACAGGCCGCGCTGTGCATGGCACTCGTACTCCTATGCTACCGCCCCATCGACGACCTCTATGAGGACTGGCTGGACGGCATCACCGAGCTCATCAGTGCCGCAGGGGGCTCCCTCGCGCCGTCGCTCTCGCTGTCTCGCCCTCCGCCAACTACGTGCGATGTGGCCAACGCAGCACCACCACCACCACCTCCGCGCCAAGACGGCGTCCTGGTGCCAAGGCGTGCGGCCCCCCCGACGCGACCCACCGCGTTTGGCTCCCGTGCGCGAAGAAGGAACCTGCCAAGAGGTTCCTCATCCACAAGAAAACGCTCCTGCGCTCCCAGCAACACTACGACAAGATCGTGCGCCGCCTGCGGTGGTGGTGCGTGGACACCAAGGCCAGGCTCCACACCAGCAAAGGGTCCTAATGGCCACCCCGGGCTGCCGCGCCTTCACTCCTGAGCTGCGTAGCATCGCATGGCCGGGCAAGTTCCTGCAGCTCTACAAGCTGACCATCGAGGCGGCCAACGGCGACGAGAAAGTCATGACGAACTGGTTCCCGATGGCTCTCAAGAATGGTGCCCGCTCATGGCTCCTGAACCTACCTCCAGGCTCCATCTCCTCCTGTAACGAGATGCGCGACCGCTTCGTCGCCAACTTCCAGGGCACTCGCGACCGTCCTCCGGCCGCGGGTGACCTACGCCGCGTCAAGCAGCAGCCAGGAGAGACCCTCCAGAAGTACATCCAGCGCTTCAACAACGTTCGCCTCAAGATCCCCAAGGTGACCTACGAGGCCAGCATCTCTGCGTTTTCCAATGGCATCCATGACGTCACGATGAAGGCGGAGCTCACCATCCATGAGGAGTTGTGCACGTCCTTGGAGTTGTTCAACCTTGCGACCAAGTGCCAAGGGCTGAGGAAGGGCGCCTTTCCCTTCTCGAGCTCCGAGCTGTCGACCTGGAGGAGAAGAGAGCCAAGGCCAAGGACGTGAAGCGTACGGGGGTGGCCGTGCTCACGGTGAAGCCAGACATGAAGCGCGGTCGGGACCAGCCTGAGTCATCCAAGAGCAGCCGGCCGTTCTGCGCCTTCCACAATGTTCACAGCCACAACACTAATGACTGTCAAGAGCTCAGGGCCATCCGGGACGGATGCCTCGGTCGACGCCCTGAGCGCAATGACTGGGGCTACGGCCGCGGAGGAGGACATGGCGGAGGACGTTGGGATGACCGTGGCCCTCGCCAGGAGTGGCGTGACCGACCTCGTGAAGACCGCTGGCAAGACCAGCCTCGCGAAGGCGCATGGAGGGACCAGCCTCGTGAGGACCGTCCTCAAGGCAACGCTGGCCTTCCTCCGCTGCCGCCACCACCAAGAAGGAACGAAGACCACCATCAGGACGAGGGGGCTGGGGGCTTCCAGGAGCCGTGAGCTATCGCCTGCATCTTGGGTGGAGCTCAAGCCCCAGCCTCTCAGCGAATATTCAAGTAGTTTTCTCGCGAGGTGACCGCGGTCCTCCCCAGGCTCGAGGCCACACGCCCGCTTAGGTGGTCCAAGTGCGCCATCGCCTTTAGTTCGGCAGATCAGCTCAAGTGTGCGGCCACTGCTGGCGCCCTCCCGATGCTTTGCTCACCCGTCATCAGCAACGTACAGGTCACCAGGACCCTCATCGACAGCGGCGCAGGGCTCAACGTCCTGTCCGTCGAGACATTCGACAGCCTTCAAGTGCCCTACGATCAGCTTCAGCCTACCAATCCTTTCTCAGGAGTGACCGACGGTTCCACCACTCCGATAGGGCAGGTCTGCCTCCCTGTCACCTTCGGACAGCGCAACAACTACCGCACTGAGCTCATCGACTTCGACGTCACCCACATCTCTCTGCCATACAATGCCATCCTCGGGTATCCGGCCCTGGCCAAGTTCATGGCAGTGACGCACCACGGCTACAACGTCCTCAAGATGTCAGGAAGCGGTGGGATCATCACAGTCCCCTGCGAAGAAAAAGATGTGGTGTGCTCTCTCGAGCGCGCCTTCCAGGCAGCTTCAATCGAAGACCCCGACAGCAATGCAGCACAGTACCCTCCTGAGGTCGACCACAAGAAGAAGAAGCAGCTACTCCGCATAGGACCTCAGGAGAGCGGCACCGCAGGTGGAGCCACATCAGGATCAACGCCCATGCCTGGGACGCCTCCCTCTCTCGCATAGGAAGGCGTGCCCGGCGCCCTCCTCGGGCAGGGCTCGGGGGCTCTCTTCTGGAGGGCCTCCGACCTCGCCAACATCATGAGGGAGGCGCTCGGGCACCTGGTGGAGCGCGTGCTTCGCAGCACATTTCCCTCAGGAGGACCCCGGATGAGGAGCGCCCGACGCTCATGAGTTCATCGCCAAGACCACTCAGGAACTGCAAGATGCAAGAACCATGCGCGACGACTGCCGCTCACCTAGAGCGGCTCCCCATCCAGGCAAGGATGGCGGGCTGCGCGTCTGCATCGACATCCCAGGGCTCAACAGGGCCGTATCTCAGGAGCCTTTCTGGCCTTCGCGCGTGGGACGTTGCGAGGGCCCACCTCATAGCTACGTTCGCATGCCTTTTGGCCTGCCGAGCATGGCGACCGCCTTCCAGCACAACCTGCGGAGCATCCTGGCGGCTCAGGAGGCCAGGCACCATGCAGTCCTGGCGGAGATGGAGACGGTCCTGAAGGAACCTCCTGGACCCCCAGAGCCTCCTGAGGTTCAGGGCCCCGGTGGCTCGTGAGGAGCAGCCCCTTCATCACGCACCTTCAGCTGCTCCAACACCCCTTCGACAACGAAACTAGGTGATATCTTCTAAGTTTGTTGAGGTGGGAGTGCCCCCCGGGCTATATCATTCCCAGACCGCGAGGGTCCGTCCCTGTGGCATGTATCCTTTTATGTCTTTAGCTTACTTTGCTGGGGGCGCCCCTCGGGCTGAATCATCCCCAAGCCGCTCGGGTCTAGCTTAGTGGCATGTATCGTTCTTGCATGTACCTGAGCTAATTTGCCTCTCATGCATAATCTATCTATGGTTATCACCTGCTTGATTGTCACCCACCAAGGGAGCCGCACGCCGATCGTCTTTCTTCAGGACCCTTCGCGTGAGAGGGTTAGGCATGGCGTCTGTGCTCGGGCCCGTCCCTGCAGCGTCGATAAATTCAACTGCTGAGCTGTGTCTGGTGGGCCGGCCCCATTCATGTCACCTCCTGGGGTCGTTGGTGCTTGGCCTTCTCACGCGGTAACTTCAGGAGATTCGTTCGGCACAGGTTGTCTAACCATCTCGCAGGACCACCACAGCTATCAAGAATCAAGACCAGGCACAACCCGCCTTGAGGTAGGGCCTCGTGAGTCCCGCGCTGGCTCATGAGTGCCCAAACACACCTCATCTAGCCCTGTCGTGCAAGCCACGTGTCAGGGCGGGGCTGTACACGCCCCAGGGGCTCTCCGCAGTACGGAGCCCCCTCCCACGTACCACTGGAAGCACCATGCTCCGCGCTGGCTGATACGTCTCCAACGTATCTATAATTTTTTATTGTTCCATGCTATATTATATTCTGTTTTGGATGTTTAATGGGCTTTATTATACACTTTATATTATTTTTGGGACTAATCTATTAACCATAGGCCCAGCCCGAATTGTTGTTTTTTTTCCTATTTCAGTGTTTCGCAGAAAAAGAATATCAAATGGAGTCCAAATAGAATGAAACCTTCGGGAACGTGATTTTCGGAACAAACATGATCCAGCGGACTTGGAGTCCATGTAAAGCAATCAACGAGGAGAGCACGAGGCAGGGGGGCGCGCCTACCCCCACCCCCCAGGCGCGCCCTCCACCCTCGTGGGGCCCACGTTGCTCCATCGACATACTTCCTCCTCCTATATATACCTACGTACCCCAAACTATCAGATACGGAGCCAAAACCTATTTCCACCGCCGCAACCTTCTGTACCCGTGAGATCCCATCTTGGGGCCTTTTCCGGCGCTCCGCCGGAGGGGGCATTGATCACGGAGGGCTTCTACATCAACACCATAGCCTCTCCGATGATGTGTGAGTAGTTTTACCTCAGACCTTCGGGTCCATAGTTATTAGCTAGATGGCTTCTTCTCTCTCTTTGGATCTCAATACAAAGTTCTCCTCGATCTTCTTGGAGATCTATTCGATGTAATCTTCTTTTGCGGTGTGTTTGTCGAGATCCGATGAATTGTGGGTTTATGATCAAGATTATCTATGAACAATATTTGAATCTCCTCTGAATTCTTTTATGTATGATTGGTTATCTTTGCAAGTCGCTTTGAATTATTAGTTTGGTTTGGCCTACTAGATTGATCTTTCTTGCAATGGGAGAAGTGCTTAGCTTTGGGTTCAATCCTGCGGTGTCCTTTCCCATTGACAGCAGGGGCAGCAAGGCACGTATTGTATTGTATAGTTGACATCGAGGATAAAAAGATGGGGTTTATATCATATTGCATGCGTTTATCCCTCTACATCATGTCATCGTACTTAAAGCATTACTCTGTTCTTATGAACTTAATACTCTAGATGCATGCTGGATTCGGTCGATGTGTGGAGTAATAGTAGTAGATGCAGAATCATTTCGGTCTACTTGTCGCGGACGTGATGCCTATATTCATGATCATACCTTGATATTCTCATAACTATGCTCAATTCCATCAATTGCTCGACAGTAATTCGTTTACCCACCGTAATACTTATGCTATCTTGAGAGAAGCCACTAGTGAAACCTATGGCCCTATTTTCCATCATATTAATCTTCCAATACTTAGTTATTTCTATTGCCTTTTATTTTACTTTGCATCTTTATTTCTCTTTATCATAAAAATACCAAAAATATTATCTTATCATATCTATCAGATCTCACTCTCGTAAGTGACCGTTGAGGGATTGACAACCCCTTTATCACGTTGGTTACGAGGTTCTTATTTGTTTGTGTAGGTGTGAGGGACTCGTGCATGATCTTCTACTGGATTGATACCTTGATTCTCAAAAACTGAGGGAAATACTTATGCAACTTTACTGCATCACCCTTTCCTCTTCAAGGGAAAACCAACGCAGTGCTCAAGAGGTAGCAAGAAGGATTTCTGGCGCCGTTGCCGGGGAGATTCGCGCCAAGTCAAGTCAAGTCAAGACAGACCAAGTACCCATCACAAACTCTTAGCCCGCGCATTACATTATTTGCCATTTGCCTCTTGTTTTCCTCTCCCCCACTTCACCCTTGCCGTTTTATTGGCCGTCTCTTTTTCGTTCGCCTTTTTTTCGCTTGCTTCTCGTTTGCTCGTGTGTTGGATTGCTTGCTTGTCACGATGGCTCAAGATAATACTAAATTGTGTGACTTTACTAATACGAACAACAATGATTTTCTTAGAACTTCGATTGCTCCTCTTACCGATGCTGAATCTTGCGAAATTAATGTTGCTTTGTTGAATCTTGTCATGAAAGATCAATTCGCCGGCCTTCCTAGTGAAGATGCCGCTACCCATCTGAATAGCTTCGTTGATTTGTGTGATATGCAAAAGAAGAAAGATGTGGACAATGATATTGTTAAATTGAAGCTATTTCCTTTTTCGCTTAGAGATCGTGCTAAAGTTTGGTTTTCATCTTTGCATAAAAATAGTATTGATTCATGGAATAAGTGCAAAGATGCTTTTATCTCTAAGTATTTTCCTCCCGCTAAAATCATCTCTCTTAGAAACGATATCATGAATTTTAAGCAACTTGATCATGAACATGTTGCACAAGCTTGGGAGAGGATGAAATTAATGATATGTAATTGCCCTACACATGGTTTGAATCTTTGGATGATTATACAAATTTTTTATGCCAGATTGAATTTTGCTTCTAGAAATCTTCTAGATTCGGCCACGGGAGGCACTTTTATGGAAATCACTTTAGTAGAAGCTACTAAACTCCTAGATAATATTATGGTTAATTATTCTCAATGGCACACCGAAAGATATACTAATAAAAAAACTGCATGCGATAGGAGAAATTAATGTTTTGAGCGGAAAGATGGATGAACTTATGAAATTATTTGCTACTAAAAGTGTTTCTTCTGATCCTAATGATATGCCTTTGTCTACTTTGATTGAGAATAATAACGAATCTATGGATGTGAATTTTGTTGGTAGGAATAATTTTGGTAACAACGCATATAGAGGAAACATTAATCCTAGGCCGTACCCTAGTAATTCCTCTAATAATTATGGTAATTCCTACAACAATTCTTATGGAAATTTTAATAAGATGCCCTCTGAATTTGATACTATTGTTAAGGAGTTTATGAATTTGCAAAAGAATTTCAATGCTTTGCTTGAAAAAAAATTGCTTAAGGTTGATGAATTGGCTAGGAACGTTGATAGAATTTCTCTTGATGTTGATTCTTTGAAACTTAGATCTATTCCACCTAAGCATGATATCAATGAGTCTCTCAAAGCGTTCCTTTACCTAGAAGGCGTTCCAAAAATTCGGAGTCTTTAGATCTTGATGTAAAAATTGGTAAAAGTGGGATTGAAGAAGTCAAAACTTTAGATATTAGTGAACCCACTATTTTGTATTTCAAGGAATTTAATTAAGATAATTGCTCTTTGATAGATTGTATTTCCTTGTTGCAATCCGTGCTAAATTCTCCTCATGCTTATAGCCAAAATAAAGCTTTTACCAAACATATCGTTGATGCTTTAATGCAATCTTATGAAGAAAAACTTGAGTTGGAAGTTTCTATCCCTAGAAAACATTATGATGAGTGGGAACCCACTATTAAAATTAAAATTAAAGATCATGAATGCTATGCTTTGTGTGATTTGGGTGCTAGTGTTTCCACGATTCCAAAAACTTTGTGTGATTTGCTAGGTTTACGTGAATTTGATGATTGCTATTTAAACTTGCACCTTGCGGATTCCACTATTAAGAAACCTATGAGAAGAATTAATGATGTTCTTATTGTTGCAAATAGGAACTATGTGCCTGTAGATTTCATTGTTCTTGACATAGATTGCAATCCTTCATGTCCTATTATTCTTGGTAGACCTTTCCTTAGAATGATTGGTGCAATTATTGATATGAAGGAAGGGAATATTAGATTCCAATTTCCGTTAAGGAAAGGCATGGAACACTTCCCTAGAAAGAAAATAAAATTATCTTATGAATCTATTATGAGAGCTACTTATGGATTGCCTACCAAAGATGGCAATACCTAGATCTATCCTTGCTTTTATGCCTAGCTAGGGCATTAAATGATAGCGCTTGTTGGGAGGCAACCCAATTTTTTTTATTTTTTTATTTTTTCTTTTGTTTAGGAATAAATATTTGATCTAGCCTCTGTCTAGATTTGTTTTTATGTTTTAATTAGTGTTTGAGGCAAGTTAAACCTATAGGATCTTCTTGGATGATAGTTATTCGACCTTGCTGAAAATTCCAGAAACTTTCTGTTCACGAAAACAATTGTTAAAAATAACCAGAACGTGGTAAAATAGTGATTCCAATTGCAGAAGATCAATAAACAAATTTTTTAGGCCGTCCTATTTCGGTAGATTTTTTTGAGTTCCAGAATTTTGCGTTAGTTACAGATTACTACATACTGTTCTGTTTTTGACAGATTCTGTTTTTCGTGTGTTGTTTGCTTATTTTGATGAATCTATGGCTAGTAAAATATTTTATAAACCATAGAGAAGTTGGAATACAGTAGGTTTAACACCAATATAAATAAAGAATGAGTTCATAACAGTACCTTGAAGAGGTGTTTTGCTTTCTTTCGCTAACGGAGCTCACGAGATTTTCTGCTAAGTGTTGTGTTGTGAAGTTTTCAAGTTTTGGGTAAAAGATTTGATGGATTATGGAACAAGGAGTGGCAAGAGCCTAAGCTTGGGGATTCCCATGGCACCCCAAGATAATCTAAGGACACCAAAAAGCCAAAGCTTGGGGATGCCCCGGAAGGCATCCCCTCTTTCATCTTCGTCCATCGGTAACTTTACTTGGAGCTATATTTTTATTCACCACATGATATGTGTTTTTCTTGGAGCGTCTTGTATGATTTGAGTCTTTGCTTTTTAGTTTACCACAATCATCCTTGCTGTATACACCTTTTGAGAGAGACACACATGATTCGGAACTTATTAGAACACTCTATGTGCTTCACTTATATCTTTTGAGCTATATAGTTTTTGCTCGAGTGCTTCACTTATATCTTTTAGAGCACGGTGGTGGATTTGTTTTATAGAAACTATTGTTCTCTCATGAACGGTGGTGAACCGTTATGTGATGAAGTCGGAGCATGATTTAGTTATTGATTATCTTCCTTATGAGTGGCGGTCGGGGACGAGCGATGGTCTTTTCCTACCAATCTATCCCCCTAGGAGCATGCTCGTAATACTTTGCTTTGATAACTTGTAGATTTTTGCAATAAGTATATGAGTTCTTTATGACTAATGATGAGTCCATGGATTATACGCACTTTTAATCTTTCCACCATTGCTAGCCTCTCTAATAACGTGCACTTTTCGCCGGTATCATACACCCACCATATACCTTCCTCAAAACAGCCACCATACCTACATATCATGGTATTTCCATAGCCATTCCGAGATATATTGCCATGCAACTTACCACCGTTCCATTTACTATGACACGCTCAATCATTGTCATATTGCTTTGCATGATTATGTAGTTGACATCGTATTTGTGGCAAAGCCACCGTTCATAATTCTTTCATCCATGTCACTCTTGATTCATAGCATATCCCGGTACACCGCCGGATGCATTCACATAGAGTCATATTTTGTTCTATGTATTGAGTTGTAATTGTTGAGTTGTAAATAAATAAAAGTGTGATGATCATCATTATTAGAGCATTGTCCCAAGTGAGGAAAGGATGATGGAGACTATGATTCCCCCACAAGTCGGGATGAGACTCCGGACGAAAAAATAAAAAAAGGGAAAAAAGAGGCCATAAAAAAAGAGAAAAAGAGAGAAGGGACAATGCTACTATCCTTTTTCCACACTTGTGCTTCAAAGTAGCACCATGATCTTCATGATAGAGAGTCTCCTATGATATCACTTTCATATACTAGTGGGAATTTTTCATTATAGAACATGGCTTGTATATTCCAATATTGATGGGCTTCCTCAAAATGCCCTAGGTCTTCGTGAGCAAGCGAGTTGGATGCACACCCACTTAGTTTCTTTTGTTGAGGTTTCATATACTTATAGCTCTAGTGCATCCATTGCATGGCAATCCCTACTCACTCACTGTAACACCTCGGATGTAAATTTCCATATTTGTAACTCCAACTCTTGCCATTTTCGGCTATGTGTTATGATATTCCCTCCGTGGTCGGGTTTTGTTTTTCGTTTTGCATTTTGTTCATGTCATGCATCTCATATCATGTCATCATGTGCATCTCATTTGCATACGTATTCGTCTCATGCATCCGAGCATTTTTCCCGTTGTCCGTTTTGCAATCCGACACTCCCACATGCACTGGCACCCCCCTCTTGTTTCTTTTCGTGAGCGGGTGTTGAACGTTCTCGGAATGGACCGAGGTTTGTCAAGTGGCCTTGGTATACCACCGGTAGACCACCTGTCAAGTTTCGTTCCATTTGGAGGTCGTTTGATGCTCCAACGGTTAACCGGGTAACCGCAAAGTCCTTTTGTGTGTTGCAGCAAAACCCCCTCTACACAGCCCAAAACCCATCTAAGTCACTTCCATGCTCTAGTTCGTTCGATCACGATCGTGTGGGCGAAAACCGTGCTCCATTTGGAGTCTCCTAGCTCCCTCTACCTATAAAAACACATCCCCCTCCGAAATTCAGGCGAAAACCCTAGATCAAATCACCCTCGCCGCCACCGGACACATCCCCGCCGCCGCGCCCGGCCAACCAGGAGCCGACACGTGGTGCCCCGTACGCCGCGCCGCCGCTGGCCCGCGAGGCCCGCAGCCGGGCCCCGCGGCCCGAGCCGCCGCCGCCCGCCTCCACCACGCGCCTCCGCCTCCTCCCGCGGCGCCCCGCCGCCTCGCCGGCGCCGCCGCGCCCGTCGGCCTCGCCCGCTCCTCCGCCGTCCCGCGCCCGCGCCACCACGCCGTCGCCAGCCGCGCCTCGCTCCGCCCCTCCGCCGTCCCGCGCCCGAGCTCCTCTCCGGCCACGTCTCCCTCTTCTCCTCCGCCGCGTCGTCCCTCCTGCTCCGGCGACCGAAGTCCGGGGAGCCCGAACCCTAGATCTCACCGAATGTTGACTTTCCCCTCTCTCCGTATTTCTCTCTGTCCCAGATCTTTTACATTATATGCTCCTGTTCATTGCATCATAACTCTCTGCATACAGCTCCGTTTCATGCGTGTAATATATGAAAATGTTCGCCTCGAGATGCTCTTCATTTTGTTCCATTATGTCATGTTCATTCGAGTCCATCTTGATGCCCAAATCTCTGGTGCAAGAGTGCTATGTGCCGTTAAC
Source organism: Aegilops tauschii subsp. strangulata (assembly GCF_002575655.3). Taxonomy (NCBI): domain Eukaryota; kingdom Viridiplantae; phylum Streptophyta; class Magnoliopsida; order Poales; family Poaceae; genus Aegilops; species Aegilops tauschii. The sequence goes on along the minus strand of NC_053038.3, from coordinate 176,125,917 downwards.
TGCTGTTACTTATCAGAACTTGGTGATTTGTTATTTTTGTTGCAATTGATGTGTGCATCTTATGGGCACGAGCTCTACATGTGTTTTGATGTATGCCATGCCATCTTTACAGAGGTGTATGCCATGTATTTCTGTGATCTATGTGGTGACTAGCACAAGCATGCAAACTAGGCTTCGTGATGTTACTGTTTTCAGGGACGGTAACTTCATTGTCTGTTTCTGCTGTTATTTTGTTGCCATGTATCCATGTGTCTATAGAGAGATCCATGCTCCTTTTGGTTATGTTCAGTAAGGATGTCTTCTGCATATAGTTGTGCTCTATTCATCCGTGCCCCTGTTTGCAATTATGGAGTAACCTAGCATGACTCAATCTTGCTCTACTTTTGCTATAAAATGTTCCTGGCAGATTGTTTACGTGTTATTCAATTTTGCTAAGGTTGTTGTAGTTGATCCTTTCATGCTATGTATTTTCTCTTGCCATGGATAGTTTCATAAACATGCCATCTTGCTGTAGGTATGCTTGTTTTGTCATGCATTGCTTCGTGATGAGTGAATCAAGCTCACCAAGATGCCTTCATGATACTGTTTCTGCCATGCTCTGTTTTCTGCCGTCTGAAACCTGTTAACGAAACTTGCTATGTTTACATGGTTTCCATCATATCTTCTGGTCCTTTTGGCTCATGGTTAGTGAGGTACTTTTGTTCTATGCATTTAGTAGATTCATGCGATGCCTTCTTTTGCTATGTTAAGTTCCTGTAGCATGTTGATTTCTTGCTCTGAACATTGCTACATGATGTTGTTTCAGCCATGTCTAGTAATTTCACCAAGTCTGTGAATCTGATATCTTTTGCCCTTTTGCCATGCTTGTTTGAACCTGTTGTCCTGTGATCTAGCCGTAGCTCAGTGTTCATCTTATGTCAAGCATCTTCTGTAGATTACTTCCATATGCTTTGTTGCTATATTGGAGTGCTGTAGCGTAGTTACTTGGTGTATTCTAAGTGCTATCATGCTGTTAATCGCAGAATCGTGTCTTTCTTGTTTTGCTTGTCATTTGCAAACCGTGCATCCGTTTCCGGTGATCTTTATATCGATTTCGACCGAAATCATCTCATCTTTCCAGTGGCATGCTTGGGTTGCCAAGTTACTGCCTTGTTCATCATTTTTCTTCCGGAGCACGCATATGCATCGCATACCACACCTCGCATATCATGCATGTTTTGCATCATGTTGCTTGTGCATTTCCCGTGATTGATTGTGGTTCCATTGCTTGTGTTCTTGTTATGGGTAGAGCTGGGAGACGAGTTCGTGAACGAGGAACCTGTTGAGTACGCTTACGAGGATCAAGCTTTCGACAACTCTGAGAACCTTGTAGGCAAGATGACCATACCCTCGAAATCACTTCTATCGTTGCTTTGCTAGTTGTTCGTTCTTTTTCCATGCTGCTCTACCTACCTCTTACTATATCATGCCTCCCATATTGCCGTGTCAAGCCTCTAACCATCCTTCCTAGCAAACCGTTGTTTGGCTAAGTTACCGCTTTTGCTCAGCCCTTCTTATAGTGTTGCTAGTTGCAGGTGAAGTTGAAGTTGGTTCCATGTTGGAACATGGATATTTTGGAATATCACAAGATCTCTTATTTAATTAATGCATCTATATATTTGGTAAAGGGTGGAAGGCTGGGCCTTATACCTGGTGTTTTGTTCCACTCTTGCCGCCCTAGTTTCCGTCATACCGGTATTATGTTCCTTGAGTTTGCGTTCCTTACGCGCTTGGGACCCCCTTGACAGTTTGCCTTGAATAAAACTCCTCCAGCAAGGCCCAACCTTGGTTTCACCATTTGCCACCTAAGCCTTTTTCCCTTGGGTTTTCGCGAGCCCGAGGGTCATCTTTATTTAAACCCCCGGACCAGTGCTCCTTCGAGTGCTGGCCCAAACTGGGCGATGTCCGACGCCCCTGGGCAACCAGGGTCTATGCCAACCCGACGTCTTGCCCATCCGGTGTGCCCTGAGAGCGAAATATTTGCAGCTCCTATCGGGATTTGTCGGCACATTCGGGCGGCTTTGCTGGTCTTGTTTTACCATTGTCGAAATGTCTTGTAAACCGGGATTCCGAGACTGATCGGGTCTTCCTGGGAGAAGGTTTATCCTTCGTTGACCGCGAGAGCTTATATGGGCTAAGTTGGGACACCCCTGCAGGGTATTATCTTTCGAAAGCCGTGCCCGCGGTTATGAGGCAGATGGGAATTTGTTAATGTCCGGTTGTAGAGAACTTGACACTTGACTTAATTAAAATACATCAACCGCGTGTGTAGCCATGATGGTCTCTTCTCGGCGGAGTCCGGGAAGTGAACACGGTTTGAGTTATGCATGAACGTAAGTAGTTTCAGGGTCACTTCTTGATCATTTCTAGCTTCGCGACCGTTGCGTTGCTTCTCTTCTCGCTCTCATTTGCGTATGTTAGCCACCATATATGCTTAGTGCCTGCTGCAGCTCCACCTCATTACACCATCCTTTCCTATAAGCTTAAATAGTCTTGACCTCGCGGGTGTGAGATTGCTGAGTCCTCATGACTCACAGATTCTACCAAAACAGTTGCAGGTGCCGACGATGCCAGTACAGATGACGCAACCGAGCTCAGTGGGAGTTCAATGAGGAACGTGATCGTTACTATGTTTCTTTTCCTGATGATCAGTAGTGGAGCCCAGTTGGGACGATCGGGGATCTAGCATTTGGGGTTGTCTTATTTTCATTTGGATTTTGACCGTAGTCGGTCTATGTGTGGAATTTGGATGATGTATAAATTAATTTATATATTGTTTGAAGTGGCGATTGTAAGCCAACTCTCGTTATCCCATTCTTGTTCATTACATGGGATTGTGTGAAGATGACCCTTCTTGCGACAAAACCACAATGCGGTTATGCCTCTAAGTCGTGCCTCGACACGTGGGAGATATAGCCGCATCGTGGGCGTTACAAGTTGGTAATCAGAGCCATCCCCCGACTTTGGAGCCCCCTGCTTGATCGAATCGCTAGCGTTGTTGAGTCTAGAACAAAAATGTTTTGAGTCTTAAGATTATATATATCAGAGAGTAGGATTCTTTTTACTCCTCAGTCCCTTCGTTGCTCTGGTGAGGCCTCCTGACGTAGAAGTTTTGACTCTTCTCTCCTTAAATTTCACAAAAAAAATTTAGGATCACGCGGGTATCTTGGAATCGTTCCGATGGTTTTGTGACGAGAACATTGTTCTTGGTGCCTCCTGACATTTGGGGGTTGTGGCAGTGTCCTGGGGAGTTGAGCTCCGAGGTGTTATCGTCACAATTTTATCGTTGCAGTTCTGGAATACCTGAGTTTCGCCGACATCGAAAATCTCTTTTATGCAGTTGTTGGTGAGATCACATCGAAGCCACCTAGTACTGGGGCGGGAGTTCGGGAGTATTGCCATAACTCGTATAACGGATGCTTTTCGAAGGTTGAGGTACACGATTTCCGAAGGTTTCTTGGTTATGTGTTGACGTATGGATACAGCTGGATCTAGGGATTGCTAGTTTGGGTGATATATTTTGTGTCCCCTGTATCCCCAACACCTTATTGCATAACCAGAAAGTTTCGGGAGTTTATAAGTGGGAATTCAAGTAGCTCTCAGGATATCTTTCCAACAGATGCATGATATGAGATTGGGGTTCGACGTCTAGTGGTCCGCCTTTCCACGGTTGGTTTTACAGTGGTCTCGTAGTGTCTTAAAGAGTCATTGGCTATGCCGACTCGGGGACGCTTCGTATGTCATGTGCAGTGCCTTGTACATGATGGTGTTGTACGATCGAGCCCGTGTGGGCCCCAGCATGAAAACTTCAGACGAAATCTCTATCATATGTTTGTTCCGGCTTATTTTGTGAGCCAATCCTTTGTTTTGTTTTAAGTTGTGGTATTCGAGTTGCTTCATTGTCAGGTGTTGCTTCCCTACCTTTCCTAAGCGGTGTTCTCATACTTCTATGTGAATACCAATCCTTCTTGATCATCGAGATTGCCATCTTAATTCTATTTCCAACCGGTGCGTTTCTCTTCGAGATGATCCCATCATTCTCCCCATCCACAAGATCAATTATAAGTTTTCTCAACGGTGTTTATTCCATTTTGCCCCAAGTTGTCTTTGTTTTTCCCGCCCTCCCACCCCTTTTCTTCAAGGACTCAGATTTCTTAATCAAGTATCCTTTTTGTTGATGTGAAGTCTCGTCACTCTTTTCAATCAATGTTCTTATCCGGTGATTTCCCATGAAGATACTAACGGAGCTTCAAGTTTATCAGTCTTTGTTCTCTTATCTTCCTTGGTGGTTTCAACGCAAGCTTTCGGTGTTGATCGTATCCTTTCATCGTTTCAAATGTTTTCTCATGCCGGTGGACCTCTTAATCATCCACCTCTTGCTATTCATGTTTATCTTGAGTGCTGAAGGTATCCCAGAGGATTCATGTTTCTATTCTTAATCCTTTATAGCTATTTCGAGGTCTTACCTTATTCAAGCCATTTAATTGAACCGACGTAATCTCTCTTTTAAATCGTTCAATGGTGTATCTGTTGAGTGGGCCCTAACACCACAGGTCTTTTCCCAGGATCTTACCTGACTCTTCTAATTTTCCCGGAGCTATTCCCAAATTCTTTTAAAAGTTTGACGTAAGAATGAGTTATCATCAGTCAGATGGCTTTCTCCAAGATCTTCCAAATACTTTTCATTGTTGGTTCTACCTTTCTTATTTTCATCCCGGAGTATCTCAACAATTCATGGTGGTGTTTCTCGTCATCATTCTCAACATTTGAAGACCGAAGAAGAGTTCCTCTTCAATCTAATCCGTTCTCCCAAAGATGCGTGGTTCTAACTTGCTGCCGTCCTCTCATAATTGTTTTGAGTGTGAGAATTCTTTTCACCCATCCGAAGCAATTCATGAGTCTTTTCAGTTTGATTCTCCGAAGGCCATCATTTCAGAAGATTTATTCGTTCTCAACATTCAGCTCTCGCTCTCCAAATCTTACCGGTGCATCATTCAAGTATTCTCTAATCAATTCATGATCTCTTCGTTTCACTTGTATCTAAATTCTGTCTAGTATCTTTATTCGTTTTCAAATTCTTCTCGGTGAATTGTGCCTTTGCTACTTTCATTTTCAATTCTTACGGTGGTTCGTTCAAGAGTTCTCTTTCTTGGTTATCATTTTAATTCATTCGTTGTTTCCAAATCCCACCGGTGGTTCCATCAAGACCTTCCCAAGTTTGCGCCATATCTATCTTAATCCTTTCTACGAGAGTAAGTACTATGACAAATCCATTGCTTGTCATTAATTAATTGGTGAAGGATGAGCATAATGTAATTCTTATTCTTGTTTCATCGAGTAAATTCAATTCCTTATTGCGGAGGTTCATCAAAATTCTTGATTTCATTTGTTCATCTTTCTTTCCGGAGTTCCAAGTTTTCTCGGTTATATCATTTCAAAGCTTCATCTTATCACTGCAAGGCTTCACCTGGTGTTTTCAACTTCTCTTTCTTTCTATCATCCTTTTATTATCGGAGTTCTTCATGGAGGCTCTACATGAGGGTTCATCAAGGATTTAATTCCTTCTCGAAGTGTTCATTGAGATTCTTTTCAGAGGAGCTCAAGTATTCTTCATCTTGCAGTCCGAAGTGCAATTTGTTCTACCTTATCATTTGAGGTGGTGTTATGTCATTCTTGACAATTTAAGTTTGCTTTTCATGATTCCCATGTTGCCAAGAATGAGATATTTTAAATCCACCAATCTCTTCGTTGGATTTATCTTGTGTCATGTTTCACCTAAAGCCTTCCCTAAGGAACGTTGCAATTATGGTGCTTATCAATGATCCAAGTTTTCTCCTATCCTCTCGGCGAGAGAAGTTTTCATCTCTTCGTTGATCTCAAGCAAGCAATTGTTTTCGTTAGTGGCACAATTTCACCTCAAGTTTTGAGATATCTCAATAAGCCCACGAAGATCATATCCTTTCTTTGTTGATTTTTCAACAACTCCGTTCTTCTCGGTTCTTTTCATTGCATTTTTTGATTTCTACCGGAGGCATTGTGATGTCGCTCTCTTCGACCCATCTTCTCGTTTTGTCAAGATCATCTTCTTTCCTTGCTTATCCATTTAACCAGAGTGTGGTGTCATCTCTTCAATTTCTTTTCATCTTATCAAGTTTCCTTCTCTTTTTCAACCGGAGTGCTGTCAAAATTATGTCATTCTTGTTCCTTGGCTATCTTGTTATATCGGTGTGGTTTCATATTCTTTTGGTTCATTAAGCCCTTGTTTCATGTCTTTCAACCCACAAGGTTCTCATAATGTTCCTTGTTCTCCTTTTCTAACGGAGTGTTTGTAATCTCGTTCATCTACGTTGTATTCTTTTCTAAAAATTGTTTAACCTCTCAAGGTTCTTTGGTTTCACTCGTTAGTCAAAGAAGCAACTTTGTTTTACCTTTTTGTGACGCCCCCGATTTGACCGTACACTAATCATGCACGCAAATGTGTACGATCAAGATCAGGGACTCACGGGAAGATATCACAACACAACTCTACAACATAAATAAGTCATACAAGCATCATAATACAAGCCAGGGGCCTCGAGGGCTCGAATACAAGTGCTCGATCATAGACGAGTCAGCGGAAGCAACAATATCTGAGTACAGACATAAATTAAACAAGTTTGCCTTAAGAAGGCTAGCACAAACTGGGATACAGATCGAACGAGGCGCAGGCCTCCTGCCTGGGATCCTCCTAACTACTCCTGGTCGTCGTCAGCGGGCTGCACGTAGTAGTAGGCACCTCCAGTGTCGTAGGTGTCGTCGTCGACGGTGGCGTCTGGCTCCTGGACTCCAACATCTGGTTGCGACAACCAGATAGAAAGGAAAGGGGGAAAAGAGGGAGAAAGGCAACCGTGAGTACTCATCCAAAGTACTCGCAAGCAAGGAGCTACACTACATATGCATGGGTATATGTGTAAAGGGGCATATCAGTGGACTGAACTGCAGAATGCCAGAATAAAAGAGGGATAGCTAGTCCTGTCGAAGACTACGCTTCTAGTCATCTCCATCTTGCAGCATGAAGAAGAGAGTAGATTGAAGTCCTCCAAGTAGCATCGCATAGCATAATCCTACCCGGCGATCCCCTCCTCGTCGCCCTGTTAGAGAGCGATCACCGGGTTGTATCTGGCACTTGGAAGGGTGTATTTTATTCAGTATCCAGTTCTAGTTGTCATAAGGTCAAGGTACAAATCCGGGTCGTCCTTTTACCAAGGGACACGGCTATTCGAATAGATAAACTTCCCTGCAGGGGTGCACCACATAACCCAACACGCTCGATCCCATTTGGCCGGACACACTTTTTTGGGTCATGCCTGGCCTCGTAAGGTCAATGCGTCGCAGCCCTACCTAAGCACAACAGAGCGGTCAGCACGCCGGTCTAATCCTAAGCGCGCAGGGGTCTGGGCCCATCGCCCTATGCACACCTACACGTTGCGAACGCGGCCGCGAGCAGACCTAGCAACCCACACGATCACGGCGGTTACGTCAAAGCGGTCCAACACGGCGCGCGCCACTCAGTCGCTGACGTCACGAAGGCTTCGGCTGATACCACGACGCCGGGATACCCATAACTACTCCCGCGTAGATGGCTAGTGCGTATAGACCAAATGGCCAGACTCAGATCAAATACCAAGATCTCGTTAAGCGTGTTAAGTAACCGCGAACGCCGACCAGGGCCAGGCCCACCTCTCACCTGGGTGGTCTCAACCTGCCCTGTCGCTCCGCCACAAAGATCCACTTGCGGGTACTCCTACGGGCCGACCCGACTTTAGTCATCACATGTGTCATGTATATAGTATATAAGTATATACCCGTGATCACCGCCCAGGTGATCACGGCCCGATAGTATAGCACAGCAGACGGACAAGAATGTAGGGCCACTAATGGAAATTAGCATCCTATACTAAGCATGTAGGATTGCAGGTAAGGTAACAACAGTAGTAGCAAGGATAGGCTATGCATCAGGATAGGATATCAGAAAGCAGTAAGATGCTACACTACTCTAATGCAAGCAGTATAGAGAAGAATAGGCGATATCTGGTGATCAAGGGGGGGGGCTTGCCTGGTTGCTCTGGCATGTAGGAGGGGTCGTCAACTCCGTAGTCGAACTGGGCAGCAGCAGTGTCGGTCTCGTAGTCTACCGGAGAGAAGAGGGGGAAGAAACAGTAAATACATTGCAAACATAAGCATGACGATGCGTGACATGACAATGAGCAGTGCGAGGTGTGTCCTAACGCGACAGTAGGTGGTACCGGCGAAGGGGGGGGACATCCGGTAAAGTATTCCCGATGTTTTGCGTTTCGGACAGACGGACCGGAGGGGGAAGTTGCGAGTTTGATAGGTTAGGGAGGTGTGGTGGACGAACGGACTGCGTATCCGGATTCGTCTCGTCGTTCTGAGCAACTTTCATGTTGAAAATATTTTAATCCGAGTTACGGATTAAAAGATATGATTTTCTAAAGATTTTATTAATTTCTGGAACTTAATTAATTATTTAATTTAATCCGAAATTTGGATTTATGACATCAGCATGATGTCATGCTGACATCAGCAGTCAACTGGGGTTGACTAAGTCAAACTGACATGTGGGTCCAGTGGGACCCACCTGTCATTCTCTGCTTAGGTTAATTAGGGTTTAGCTAAATAATTACTGTTTAATTAAATTAATTATCTAATTAGATTAATTTAAACAGGATTAATTAACTTAATTAATTTAGTTAATTAATTAGTTAATTTATTAAATTTATTTTTATTATTTGTTTTACTATTAATTTTATTTTTTATTTTTTTATTAATTTTTATTAACTAGTTTATTATTTTTATTATTATTATTTTTTCATTTCATTTTCCTTTTTTTTCTTGTAAACGTTCTGTGGGGGGGCACCGTTTGGCAGTGGCCCAGGGCCATAGCGGGTCGGGCGTCGGGCATAGCCCGAAGGGGCGTGGCCGGCAGGGGCGCACCCGACCGGGCGCTGGCGGCCACAGCAGGGCGCCGGAGCAAGGGGAGGGGAGTGCCAGTGGCCAGGGGTGGCCGGAGTCGGCGCGGCGAAGGCCAGCGGGCGCGGGACGCGGCCGGTGCGGCGCATCCGCGGCGGCGCGGGCGGCACCGGAGCGGGGCACGGGAAGCGGCGGCCGGTGGCGGCCAACGGCGGGCGGGCCCGGCGCAGGGAGCTCGCACGGGAGCGGCCTGGGGGCGAGGGTGGCCACAGGCAGGCGCAGCAGTGCGCGCGCGTGCGGGCGGGAGAGACGGGGCGCGGGGGCGCGACCATGGGCGCGTTCAGGGGCGCCGGGGCGCGGGTGAGGACGGCGTGCGAGGCCACCGTGGGCGGGCGGCTGTGGGCGCACGCCGGGGGGTGGGGCTGCGGGAGCGCGAGCTCGCGCGCCGCCACGGGCGCGAGGCAACGGCGCGGGCCGCGCGGCGGGGTGAGGGAAGGAGAGGAGGGGCGTGGAGGCCGTGGCCTCACCGGGGGTGTAGGGACGGGGCAGCGGGGCTCGTGGAGGGGTCGGGGACGACGCGACGCAGGGGAGGAGGCGAGGCGACTCCGGGCGACGATGATCCGGGCGGCGGCGGAGAGGTCCAGGGGCGGCGGGGGTCGAGCGCCTCCTCCTCGATCCCGATCGGGGGAGAGGGGGGATATTTCGGGGGGAGTGGGGGGGCTGTCGGTGGGGAGTGGGGGGGAGGAGTGGATAAGGGAGAGGAGTGGGGGCCGACCTGGGCCGGCCTGGTTGGCCCGATGGCCAGCTGGGCCGCGGTCCAGCAGGGGGGGGCTGTTGGGCTAGGGTCCAGTGGGGGGAAGGGGGTTCCTCCTTTCTTCTTTTTTCTGTTTGTTTTCTCTGTTGCATTTTCTTTTCTTTTTATTTATTTTCTTTTCTGTTTTACATCATTTTAAAATAGTTAGGCATTTTCTAAAAATATGTTTTCTCCACAATAATTATCAGTGCAATATCTGGCACCCACCGAACATTTTATTTAAATTTTTGAAAACTTTTATTATTGACATTAATTTGAATTTAAATTTTGAAACGGTTTCGAATCATCACGAGGTTAACAACAGTAACCGTGGTGACGTGGCATCATTAGCGTGGGATTATTGTAGCTTAATTATCCGGGCGTTACAAATCTCCTCCACTACAAGAAATCTCGTCCCGAGATTTAGGAGGTAGGAGGAAACAGTGCGGGGTATTCTTCGCGCAGACGATCCTCTCGTTCCCAAGTGGCCTCATCTTCAGAATGGTGCGACCACTGGACTTTGAGAAACTTGATCGCCTTCTGACGTGTGCGGCGTTCAGCTTGGTCGAGAATGCGGACCGGATGCTCCTTATAGGAGAGGTCCTGCGGCAATTCGAGCACTTCATGATCCACTGCTCGGATTGGGTCCTTGAAGCAACGGCGGAGCTGTGACACATGGAACACATCGTGAACCTGAGAAAGGTTCGGCGGTAGCTCCAGTTGGTATGCCACTTTTCCACGCCTTTCGAGAATAGTGAATGGGCCAATATATCGAGGAGCTAGCTTGCCCTTGGTCCCGAAGCGGTGAGCACCCTTCATAGGTGTGACTCGAAGATAAGCCTTTTCGCCAGGTTGACAGACCATGTCTTTATGATGACGGTCATACTGACTCTTCTGACGTGACTGAGCAGTCTTGAGATTCTCACGAATAATGCGGACTTGTTCTTCGGCACCTTGGATAATATCCGGACCGAAGAGTGGACGTTCCCCAGTTTCTGACCAGTTCAGAGGGGTTCGGCACTTTCGTCCATATAACACTTCGAAGGGGGCCATCTTCAGACTAGCTTGATAGCTATTATTATAAGAGAACTCAGCATACGGGAGAGATTCCTCCCATTTCTTGCCGAATGAAATAACACAAGCACGAAGCATATCTTCGAGAACTTGGTTGACGCGTTCAACTTGCCCTTGCGATTGAGGATGAAATGCAGTACTGAATGACAGATGAGATCCCATAGCTTCTTGGAAACTTGCCCAAAATCTTGAAGTGAATAAGCTGCCACGGTCTGAACTGATAACCAATGGAATACCGTGGGGTGAAACAATCCTGGACATATAGAGCGTTGCCAGTTGACTAGCAGTGATCGTTTCCTTGACCGCCAGGAAATGTGCAACTTTGGAAAGCCGGTCAATGACGACAAGAATAGCATCATTACCTTCTGTGACTTGGGAAATCCAGTGACGAAGTCCATCTCAACATGGTCCCATTTCCATTCAGGAATAGAGATAGGTTGCAGAGTTCCAGCAGGCCTTTGATGTTCTGCTTTGATACGACGGCAAACGTCACACTCAGCGACATATCGAGCAATGTCTTGCTTCATATTAGACCACCAGAATCTCTGACGGATGTCTTGGTACATCTTTGTACTACCAGGATGGATACATAGAGGCGTATCATGAGCTTCTTTCATAACTTCCTGTGTCATATCCAGGTTTTTCTCTGCACATGGCACCACTAGGCGGCCCTTGAAGTATAGGGTGCCATCTTCAGCAATGGTGAAGAATGAGGGCTTTCCTTCTGCGAGGTAGCGCTTAATCTTGTGGGCTTCAGAGTCATACTTCTGTAGCCTTTTGATGCTGTCCACGAGATCTGGTTTAGCAACTAGGGTATTGAGGGAACCCTGGGTAACAACATGGAGGTTCACCTTGCCAAACTCCTTAGGAGGGGGAGCGAGTGCACCCGGAGGGACAATATGGAGGTTCAGCTTCCTGAATTCTTCAACAAGCGAGGGCTGAACTTTGTGAACCTGGAGGTGGTTGCAGTAAGACTTGCGGCTCAAGGCATCAGCCATTACATTAGCCTTGCCTGCCATATAGGAAATACCCAAGTCAAAGTCTGCAACAAGCTCCATCCATCTCTACTGACGGAGGTTCAGATCTGGCTGAGTAAACAGATACTTCAGACTTTGGTTGTCAGTGAAGATCTCGCAACGATTACCGAGAAGGTAATGTCGCCACTGCTTCAGCGCATGAATGACAGCAGCAAGTTCGAGGTCGTGAACTGGGTAGTTCTCTTCGTGAGGTCGCAACTGTCAAGAGGCATAAGCAATCACTTTGCGGTCTTGCATTAGGACACAGCCTAATCCTTAACGGGAAGCGTCGCAGTAAATGACGAAGTCCTTCTTAGTATCAGGTGGAGCTAGAACTGGGGCAGAAGTCAACTTGTCTTTGAGTGCCTGGAAACTTTCCTGACATTTGTCTGTCCATTGGAACTTGACGCCCTTATGTAACAGATTAGTCAGAGGCCTGGCGATCTTGGAGAAGTTCTCGACGAATCGACGGCAATAGCTGGCGAGACCGAGAAAACTTCGGACTTGCTTAACGTTCTTGGGAGGAGTCCAATCAAGGATAGCCTGGACTCGTTCAGGGTTGATGGCAATACCATCCTTAGAGATGACATGCCCAAGATAGGTTACTTCCGGTAGCCAGAATTCACATTTGGAGAACCTGGCATATAGTTGATGCTCTCGTAGCTTTTCCAGCACAAGTCGAAGATGTTCAGCATGTTCTTCTTCGTTCTTGGAAAATACCAGGATATCATCCAGATAAACCACAACGAACTTGTCAAGGTAATCCATGAATATATAGTTCATCAGACGAGAGAAGGTGGCTGGAGCATTGGTTAAACCGAAAGACATGACGGTGTACTCGTATGAACCATAGCGAGTCACGAAGGCGGTCTTTGGGATATCCTCTTCGCGAACACGGATCTGGTGGTAACCCAACCTCAAGTCGAGCTTAGAGAACACTGACGAACCCGCCAGTTGATCATATAGATCATTGATCCGAGGAAGAGGGTATTTATTCTGAATGGTAGCTTGGTTTATAGGACGGTAGTCTTGAACCAATCGGTTAGTCCCATCCTTCTTCTTGACAAAGAGAGAAGGTGCTCCCCAAGGAGAGCAACTTGGGCGAATGAATCCTTTGCGAAGAGATTTGTCGATTTCCTCCTTAAGCTCAAGGAGTTCATGCGGCGGCATTTTGTAGGGTCGCTTGGCTATAGGAGTGGTGCCTGGTTTCAAGTCGATGATGAATTCGACAGCTCTAGCAGGGGGAATCCCTGGAATTTCTTCAGGGAAGACGTCGAGGAATTCACGCACGACGGGAATGTTTTCAATGCCCTCGAGTGGTGCAGCGTTCAATGCATTCAATGCATAGAGCCTTGCCTCGGCATTTTGCACCAGATGGGCTTGGTAAGTAACTATCTCATCTGAAGGGTGTAGCAAATGGACGGTCTTAGTGGTGCAAACGATTGAAGCAGTATGCGCTTTTAACCAATTCATTCCCAGAATGAGATCGATGCTACAAGACTTCAGTACGATGGGAGAGACAAGAAATTCCAGTCCTTCAATTTCAACAGGAACGTCGTGACTAACCATAGAGGTTTGACATTGGCCCGCAGGGGTGTGTACCACTAGCGGAGTGTTCATCTCTTCGTATTTAATGCCATGCAGGAATGCAAATTCTGCTGATATGAATGAATGGGATGCTCCTGTATCGAATAAAACGGATGCTGGTACTGAATTTACGAGGAGTGTACCCATCACAGTAGCAGGCTGGTCTTGAGCTTCGTTGAGATCAACGTGGTTGGCATGAGCACAACCATAAGACTTAGCATTGTTGTTGCGGGGCTGGTTGTTACCACGGCCAGCTGCTGGAAGGGCCAGTTGATTCTGGTTCTGATAGCAGTTCCTGGCAAAGTGACCCGGTTGACCACACTTGAAGCACGGACCATTATCGGGAGTGGGAACAGGAGCCCCAGGTGGGGGAGCTGGTAGCTTTGACTGCCTAGATGGTGGAGGAGGCAGACGCGGTGCAGCATAAGATTTCCTTGGAGCAGGTGCATTTGGACGGTACATGCTGTTCGGGATCCATATCTTTCGCTTCTGCGAGGGCGGGCACGAAGATGAGCCCGTGTCACGGTTGCGCCTCTGAGAGCTCTGGTATTCCTGCAGACCAGTCTCGACATTGATGGCCTTATTCACAAAGGTGGCGAAATCGGCGAAGTCATGCACTAGAAGTGCGAGCTTGATGTCAGCTTGTAGTCCATCACGGAACTTCTCCTGTGTGCGTGCATCAGTTGCAATGTCCTCCTCAGCATAGCGAGACAAGTCCAGAAACTCCCGTTGATAAGCTTCAACAGTTTTGTTGCCTTGGGTGAGGTTGCGGAACTCACGCTTCTTCCGGTCCATGACTCCTTGAGGAATGAAGCGGGCACGGAAAGCAGCTTGGAAGTCTGGCCAGGTGATGATTGTCCCAGCTGGCAGAGTACGCCTGTGGCTGTCCCACCATTGAGCTGCGGGTCCCTTCAGAAAGAAGGAAGCAAAGTTGACGTAGCTGGCAGGGGCTACATTGGCAGACTCCATCTCATAGGTGATGTCACGGAGCCAGTCATCAGCATCCAGAGGCTGAGTTGAGCTGCGGTACACAGTTGGATTGAGGCGCATGAATTCGTGCAGAGTTACTAGGGTTGGTTGCTGGTCCATATTGGGGCGAGGAAACTGAGCCATCATATTTTCCATGAATTGGAGGTTCAGTTCGAACTGTTGGATCATACCAGCCATGTACTCAGGTGGTAGTGGGGCATTGCCACCACTACCACGACCACCTGGTCTAACCATCCTGTTAATATATAACAGGGGTTCAGCATTGAGAAATTTGCAAAGACAAGGATCATTCATGATGAAACATGCATAATGAAAGGAGCACGATAGCTACTACATAGTAGTCGGCATAACTTACAAAAGGGGTCATGCATAGAGTTCAGTACACAGAGTTCAGTACATAGACTAAAACATCATAGGCGGCACACAGGCTCGCGGCGAATGCATCTAATACTAACTAAGCAAGACTACATCAGTCCCAAGAGGTACTGTGGAGGTAATCGTAGCCCGACAGCTGGTAGTGAGGCAACGGATAGCCCTCCACGTCAGCAGACTGGGGGCCGCGGATACTCAGGTGTAGAGCCCGACGCTCAGGTGGCAGAAGAGGACCAAGTGCGGGAGAGTAGCCTCCCACCTCTGGCCAACCGACACCGTGGGGCATCACGGTCCTGGCTGGGTAGATCGCAGTACGCGGTAGCTGTCCAGATCGGACAAAGGGGTGCAGCAGTGTCAGAGCACGGTAAAGGTGCTGACGGGTGGTGTACATCTCGTGGCGAAGAGCTCGGTTAGCTCGATCCAGCCCATCAGCATGCAGAACCAGGTTCTGGTGGTAGAAGGGCTCTCGGGTGACAGTGGAGTAGGCAGCAGTATAGTCTCCCTCCGCACCAACATCAGATGCGATAGCAATGTGCCTGAAAGGGGAGGTGTCCAACTCCCGATACTCTCCACGAACACGTGTCAGAGCAGCATAGGCAGCATCGTGGACAACCATATTGATGGTCACACCAACACCATGTGCGGTGTGCAGCACAGTAGTGGAGTCATACTCCCGAGAGTAGAGGTGGACGATGGCACGGTACTGCTCCTGGTTAAAGTCCTGGTACTCCTCGTAGACGGCGTACTCAGGGTGCCTGCGATAACCCAGATAGGTCATCATCTCAGCTAGCACAGCCGGTGATCCCGAGGCACCAATGGCCGTCGTGTGGCGCACGACCTGCCTCGTGGGTTCCATCTGAAAGCAAAGACGTTTCAAAGGAGTCAAATGACAGTGTGTGAATTGTTCAAAATACTATTCGAAGAAACAACTATGGCTTATCCAACTTTGGGGTGAATGCGGTCTCGGGATCCTAGTGTTAGAGTTAGTAAATTCGTTTAACCCGAGTAGAAGAGAGTTCAGAGTCCCAGAGTAAAGGTCGAGGAGTAAAAGATCCTAGTACAACCCAATGGCGACGTGGGCCCGTAAGACACACAGCCATGTTAGTAAAAGTTTTGTAACGTCTAGACTCGACTTCGGCCAAGGAGTGTGGAAAGGGGGTTCCTACAGGCAGTCGGCTCTGATACCAACTTGTGACGCCCCCGATTTGACCATACACTAATCATGCACGCAAATGTGTACGATCAAGATCAGGGACTCACGGGAAGATATCACAACACAACTCTACAACATAAGTAAGTCATACAAGCATCATAATACAAGCCAGGGGCCTCGAGGGCTCGAATACAAGTGCTCGATCATAGACGAGTCAGCGGAAGCAACAATGTCTGAGTACAGACATAAATTAAACAAGTTTGCCTTAAGAAGGCTAGCACAAACTGGGATACAGATCGAACGAGGCGCAGGCCTCCTGCCTGGGATCCTCCTAACTACTCCTGGTCGTCGTCAGCGGGCTGCACGTAGTAGTAGACACCTCCAGTGTCGTAGGTGTCGTCGTCGACGGTGGCGTCTGGCTCCAGGACTCCAACATCTGGTTGCGACAACCAGATAGAAAGGAAAGGGGGAAAAGAGGGAGAAAGGCAACCGTGAGTACTCATCCAAAGTACTCGCAAGCAAGGAGCTACACTACATATGCATGGGTATATGTGTAAAGGGGCATATCAGTGATGATTGTAGTTGACCTATGTGAGATGATTCTTTTGGTAATATGATGTGATTTGTTTGAAGGACTAGGTAGAACTATTGGCATCTCAGAAACTGTGCTTAAGGATAAGATGATAAACGTTCACTCGCACACTAGAATCCTTGAAGCCCTTAAGCCCTACCAAGCCACAACATGGTCGGATCATGGGCTTTTGGCTCTAGGTCAAGTAGACCCTGGCCAACACTCAACCGTGACCACCACCAATCCCCCAGCCTACTTTATGTACCCCGTGAACAAAGTCTTCATGGAGTACTTACACAAGATAGTTGTCATCATTATTTGGTGACCTAATTGTCTACCCGAAGACGGAAGAAGAGCCGTTTAGCTAGTCAAGGAACATTTTAAGACCGCCATGCCAAGGAGGAAGAACTATACCAACCACCACCGTCAAGGAATGAACTTTCTCGTCGAAGACCAGGTGTATCTGCAAGCCACTTCTGTCAAAGGAACCAAGCATTTCCATGTCAAAGGGAAGCTCACACTAAGATTTATCGCCCCTCTCCAAGATCACTGCAAGATGAAGAAAAGATGATTACCAACTGGAGTTGCCGCCTGACTGCACAACATTTTTTTCTTTCTTTCCACACGACACAACTCTGGAAGTGTTTTCAACTTCCTAGCTAACCTAATCTCTACAAGGACATCGATCACCGAGCCATCGACCCCCAGCCCAACCTAACCTACGCGAGAGACCCCTTAGCAACCTGGATCAAGCACTCCAAGGATTCAATGGAGCACCACACGGAAGCAGAAGCAATATGAGGACGTGAAGACTGCCCCACACCAAAGTTTCCGTATTCCTTTCCGCGCCTAGTTTGGTAATCTCGGGGACGAGATTCTTGTAAGGGGGGTAGGTCTGTCACACCCTGATTTTTCATACCACAACACTTAAGCTAATAAATCATGATAAAGTGTGGTTTGACAAAAAACTTTTGCATTATTTGGCTTTTATTTGGAGTTGGTTTTCTCTCTGTGTTTTTCAAGTGCTCTTTAAAGTCAACACAACTCCACCTTCTATACCTCATCTCCTTGCCCCAAGCTTCTGCCCAATGGTCATGCCATGTGTATAGAGCAATATAGTATTTTCTTACAAAAATAATTTGGCCAAAAAGTATTTTCTAAAATTAGTTTTCCAAAACCCCCTGAATTGAGGTTTGCACTTCAAGTACTTGATTTGTGGTGTGAAAAATCTTTCAAAAGGTATATTTGAATCCTATTAGATATAGGACTCCCATAAACCACAAAAATATAATTTTAAAAGTTATTTTGCTATTTTATTTAAAAGCTTTTTCTTAAGGCCAGAAATGGTCTTTAATATGGAAAATATTTGACAAAAATGAGGGAAACTCAGTGGACATATATTTTACATATATAAGAGTTTCAACACATGGTCATGTTCAAAATATTGGACAAAACTTCCCAAAACCATTTCTGCCCATTTTAAGGATTTGAAATATTTCTACAGGAAATATTTTCATAAAAATCCAAGGAAAATCCAGCAAGTCACAAATGCATATTGTTATCAACCTTGCAAAGCCTCATCTCAATTAAGGTCACTTTGGTTCATGAAAATGCCCCAAAACAATCTCTGACCAGAATCAAATTTGAACAACTTTGTACTACCAACTTTCTCTCCTTGACCCCAACGTTTGTGAACATGTTCACATGACCAAATGAGGCCACTACATCAAGTGGTGCATCAAGGGGAAGTGATTTGCTCAACTAGATCTACACAAGTTCATTTCTGCTAATTTCTAGGGTTTACAAAAGTTGCATTGGCAACTTTGCCCAAATGAGCTCAAAATTGGTTGACGGACCTAATTATATGTGCCATTTCACCCTGTGGAGTCTCATGACAAATGGAGATCATCTACTTGCCCAAACCAATATCAAACACCTTGTGCCACTTTACCAAAATGCCATTTTGACCTCTTTCACTAATCTCCATGGGCTCAACTTTGTACCACAGCTGCTCCTGACCCTCTTCTACCTCCAGTAACTTTCCCCTAGCCATTGCTCAATGATTGAGGGGTAAAACACCCCCATTTACCTCCCTGGACAGCAGCTTCTCTCTCTCCCTCAACCTCTCTCCTCACTCCAGTGGCCACCCAGGGCATCCAAAGACCCTCCCCCTATCTTTACTACACCCTAGAGCCACCAGACATATTTGGCCGCGCCCACCTGGCCTAAAAAAATTGTTGTGCCAGCCGTTTGCATGCTCTTGAGCGTGCTACAGTGCGCTCTGGCACTGTAGCCGCCCCCTTCCAACCGCCTCCAGCCACCTCGGGCCTCCCTAGTGCGCCCGACGAGACGCCTCGACGTCCGCAACACGGAAGCCGGTTGGCCCCCTCCTTCTCCCTCCTGCTGCCCTGCTCACACGCGCGCCGGCCGCCCGAGAGCTCCAATGAGCGGCCTCACACGTGCGGCACCTCTGGCCCTCCCCCCGCTCTCTTTCTTCCTTCCCCTGGCGGTAGAACACTCCCACCAGGACCCCAGACACGCTCAAGTGAGCCCCTGTGGCCTCCAGCAACGGCTAGAAGCTCGCCGGTGCACGAGCCAGGTGCACCTCGCCCCCCTTCTATTTAAACCCCCGAGCTCTCCTCTCCTCACCACTCGCCCTATGCACCACCAAATCACCCCCTTCACCCCCAGTTCCTCTCCAGAGCCGCCCGAGCTCGAGATCGAGCTCGAGCTCCGCCGCTTCGGCTCGCCGGAGTTCGCAAGGTACAGGTCGTCCCCGCTGCTTCTAAGCCCCGATCTGTAACACCCGCACTCCACTGATCTGTTTCCCCCTGTTTTCCCTCTCTGTAGCTCCCGGAATGGACGGAACCGCCGCCTCCCGAAGCCCTTCCGTCGGCTTCCTCGTCACCGGCGAACCCCTACACTCCGGCGACCGCTTCCACCTCCACCCGAACGGCGACTCCGCCCTGACCACGGAGGTGCCCTTGGATCACCTCGGCGTTGACCACAGCGATGCCGGTGAGCTCGCCTCCCTCTCTGGCCCGAGGTTGAAGACGACGGCCGTGGGGCCCGTCAGTCAGCCTCACATTCTGACGGGCGGGCCCCACCCATCAGGTTTAAACACGCACGCCCGCGCGTACCGGTTTGCCCGTCGGCTGAAGGCGTATTTTGCATTTACGCCTTCGACGTGGCAGCCTCGCGCGGGCTGGACCCTCTCTGGGCCTGCTGCACTATGGTCCTTCTGGCCCAGTTGCACAGTGCTGCTTCTCCTTTTTCTTTTCTGTCAAACTTGCATTAATTCCACATGATTAAATATTAATCCAAATGCAATAATTCCAGTTCCTAAAATCTTGTAAAAATCCCACCTATTTAATGGTATACCGTTCATTCATGTCCAACCAACTTTTATGTACTGTTCATATTCAAATTCAAAATTGAATATATTTAAGCCACTTTGAAAATCCATTTCTTCTATTCTGCTACTCCAAATCCAAAACTAGGAATTTTCCCATTCTTAGTTTTCACCCTAGTATTTAACAAAAATAAGTTGACATTTTTCTGAGCACTTTGGTTTTTCTGTTTTATTATTGCCTTATTTTTCTCATTATTATTTTGCGACGATAGATTGCGTTGCTGATGAAGGAGTTGGACCAGAAGACTTTGAAGACCCAGAAGACTTTGCTGAGCCAGGCAAGCAGCCCTTTGACCATGTCTAAGATACCCTTTTTATGCATGTCATATGGCACTTTCATTGCTTGCATCGAAGTCATGATAAAATGGTGACCACTTTGGTGGTTTGCCTCCGTTGCTTTCCTCGTTGATACTTGCATGGTGCATGACCCTACCTCCTTATGAGGGTTATGCCGGTGGGAGTAGGTAGGATGCTGGAGTAGTTGCTATGCAAAAAGGGACGGGAATATGCATGGTGATGAAGGCAAAGTATTTTCAAAAGATTTTTTTGAAAACCCCGTCGGGTGCCACTTGTGCCCGAGGGACATAATGAGGTGGGTAACCACTTGATGACGAAGTGGTGTACCGAGGCAAGTGTGTGTGTTGTTTTCGAAAACGCATTAGATTTAAGATTTGTCGACTGTCCCAACCTTACATGCGCAACCACTCTACCCTTATATGGGAAAGGGCATTATTGATTACCTAGGCCAATACTAGCTTGGAGCCCGCATTACTAGTGACGGGAGAGTCGTTGTTGCGCTCTCTCGGGACGGGGTTGCGCCAGGTAGGGCGGCCATGACTGTTTTTATAGGGCACTGGACACACCATTGGTACCCCGTGCTTGTGGTATGTGATGAATATGGGAGCGAGGCTCCAAAATTTTAAGATGTGAAATGTTGGGCACGGGGGTTACTACCAATCGAGTGGACTCTATGTTAGTGTCGTCTAGGGAAAGATAGTGATCGCATGCTTACCCCGGGTACTTGAGGTACCGCGGGTCGTGGATGACACGAAAGTTCCCCGGATCTTGTGGGTAAAGTGTGCAACCTCTGTAGAGTGTAAAACTATTCGAATAGCCGTGTGCACGGTCAAGGATAGTTGGGCGGTGCTGCTTAAACTACGTCCAGAGTTTACAAACTGCATGTGTGTGTGCATTGATAAAACTATTTGGGCCAAGTCAGATGACTTGACTCGTTGATCAAGTTGGATTGGTGTCCAACTCTGCTTATGTTGATATCGGTAACTTGTTCGTACGGATATCTGTACTCCCATGATGCATACTTTACTTGTTGATAGATCATGTCATTGCACTCAAAACTAGCTTTCTGCAAACTACCTACTTAGTGTTATATCATTGCATTATTGTGCCTTCTTCTAATCATGGGTTGCTTGCGAGTACATTCAAAGTACTAATTGGCTTGCCATTGGTTCTTTAATTGGCCAGGCATGGAAGAACAGGAGTTCGAAGAATAGTTCTTTGGAGACGAACATGCAAACTAGGATGCTTCCCAATCAGAATGCCTGTAGGGTAAAGGCAGATGGCATGGGTACTACTTATCGACGAAGATTTCCTATGCTTAAGTTTATTTGGTATTCAGCCCTTGTGGCTTTATCTATGTAAGACTTGACCATAATGGTCATAATTTGTGTAAGACGGTATGTATGGATGTAAGACTCTTGTTATTTAGCTTCTGTGTGTTCAGTGAGCATTGATCTCTGGGATCACTGTACACGTGCATTCAGTGATCACGACTTATGAGTCGGGGTCCCCACAAAGCAGCTACTCCGTACAGGGCCTCAGGGGAGCGGCGCCTCTAGTGGTGCCACATCAGGATCGGCGCCCGCATCTGGGGCGCCTGTCGGCGTTCTAGGAACGGGGGTCCCTAGACTTGCCTACCTGTGGCCCATGGCGTGGCTCTACTCGTGGCCCAGTACGGCCCGTCTACACCAGCAATCACTCAAGACCCTCACGAGGGGCCAAGCCTCGTGAGGCGGATGACAGAAGACCTCCTCGGGGGCGGCCTCACCAGGCTGGCTCGCGAGGGGCGGAGAGATCAAGGCAAGGCGAACCTCGTGAGGTTCCAATGACGTAAGCCATGATGACCAAGACCAGGCGGGCGCCAGGCCGGCTCCAGCACGCAGAGTGTCCTCGTTTCCTCTTTGGTACTAAGGAGGCAAGCGTAGGCGAGGAGTACCGAGGCATCAGGCAAAGGTTTCCATATCGCTGCAATGAGTCCAAGACCAGCAGGACGGCAGGACGGAGATCACCATGGATCCCAAGACGGCGTCACCACCAGAGCCTTTGGCAGGCGAAGACCACCTTTAGTCAGGATAGCTCGTACTAGCTGTCCCCCTTCAAATTGGCCGTTGTTGGATCCCTTCCCGCTTGATATTTGGGAGGAGTACCACGACCTATATAAATAGGACTAGCCACCACAGTAGCAAAAAAAGGTCATCATGAACTGATTCAGTTCATCCTCACACCCATCAAGCACAAGAACACCTCTCCCGAGGAGGCTGTTCTTCCCTTGTACTGTTCATCCCCACCCCGAGAGGCAATCCACCACACCACACTGGAGTAAGGTATTACACCGCAATGATGGCCCGAACCAGTATAAATCTCGTGTCTCTTGTGTTGCGAGTTCGTCGAGCAAAGCTTTGAGATCGCGGTGAGGCTGAGGGCATGATTAGGTAGGGGGAAATATATACGCGCACCCCAGTGTTCGAACCTCAAGGGTTTTGCAGGAACCCGAAATCCGATATTAGGTGCGCCAGGTAAGGGTGCGCCGAAGCTTTCCTTCCGTCGATCCTCGTCCCGTCGCTTCATCGTCTCCATGGCGCACGCTCGCCGAGCTCGCGCTGAGCGTCGGGCTGCCCTCGCCGCCCGTGTTGCTCAGACGGCTCCCGTCGGCGGGCCTCCTCGTCGTTCTCCGTCACCTGCCACCAACGCCGCCACCGGCCCGGCGGGAAACGAGCAGCAAGCGTCCTCGCTGCACCCCTCGGTGCGGTGGGACGGCCGCACCGCCACTCCGTCGCTGACCCCGGCCGGCTCGTCGTCTCACGCTCGTCGCGCTCCCACGGACGCATAGGCCGCGCTGTGCATGGCACGCGAACTCCTATGCTACCGCCCCATCGACGACCTCTATGAGGACTGGCTGGACCGCATCACCGAGCTCGTCAGCGCCGCAGGGGGCTCCCTCGCGTCGTCGCTCTCGCTGTCTCGCCCTCCACCAACTATGTGCGATGTGGCCAACGCAGCAGCACCACCACCACCTCTGCGCCAAGACGGCGTCCTGGTGCCAAGGCGTGCGGCCCCCCCGACGTGACCCACCGCGTTGGGCTCCCGCGCGCGAAGAAGGAACTTGCCAAGAGGTTCCTCGTCCACAAGAAAACGCTCCTGCGCTCCCAGCAACACTACGACAAGATCGTGCGCCACCTGCGGTGGTGGTGCGTGGACACCAAGGCCAGGCTCCACACCAGCAAAGGGTCCTAATGGCCACCCCGGGCTGCCGCGCCTTCACTCCTGAGCTGCCTAGCATCGCATGGCCGGGCAAGTTCCTGCAGCTCTACGAGCTGACCATCGAGGCGGCCAACGGCGACGAGAAAGTCATGACGAACTGGTTCCCGATGGCTCTCAAGAATGGTGCCCGCTCATGGCTCCTGAACCTACCTCCAGGCTCCATCTCCTCCTGGAACGAGATGCGCGACCGCTTCGTCACCAACTTCCAGGGCACTCGCGACCGTCCTCCGGCCGCGGGTGACCTACGCCGCGTCAAGCAGCAGCCAGGAGAGACCCTCCAGAAGTACATCCAGCGCTTCAAGAACGTTCGCCTAAAGATCCCCAAGGTGACCTACGAGGCCAGCATCTCTGCGTTTTCCAATGGCATCCGTGACGTCATGATGAAGGCGGAGCTCACCATCCATGAGGAGTTGTGCACGTCCTTGGAGTTGTTCAACCTTGCGACCAAGTGCCAAGGGCTGAGGAAGGGCGCCTTTCCCTTCTCGAGCTCCGAGCTGTCGACCTGGAGGAGAAGAGAGCCAAGGCCAAGGACGTGAAGCGTACGGGGGTGGCCGTGCTCACGGTGGAGCCAGACATGAAGCGCGGTCGGGACCAGCCCGAGTCATCCAAGAGCAGCCGGCCATTCTGCGCCTTCCACAATGTTCACAGCCACAACACTAATGACTGTCAAGAGCTCAGGGCCATCCGGGACGGATGCCTCGGTCGACGCCCTGAGTGCAATGACTGGGGCTACGGCCACGGAGGAGGACATGGCAGAGGACGCTGGGATGACCGTGGCCCTCGCCAGGAGTGGCGTGACCGACCTCGTGAAGACCGCTGGCAAGACCAGCCTTGCGAAGGCGCATGGAGGGACCAGCCTCGTGAGTACCGTCCTCAAGGCAACGCTGGCCTTCCTCCGCTGCCGCCACCACCAAGAAGGAACGAAGACCACCATCAGGACGAGGGGGCTGGGGGCTTCCAGGAGCCGCGAGCTATCTCCTGCATCTTGGGTGGAGCTCAAGCCCCAGCCTCTCAGCGAATATTCAAGCAGTTTTCTCGCGAGGTGACCGCGGTCCTACCCAGGCTCGAGGCCACATGCCTGCTTAGGTGGTCCAAGTGCGCCATCGCCTTTAGTTCGGCAGGTCAGCTCAAGTGTGCGGCCACTGCTGGCGCCCTCCCGATGCTTTGCTCACCCGTAATCAGCAACGTACAGGTCACCAGGACCCTCATCGACAGCGGCGCAGGGCTCAACGTCCTATCCGTCGGGACATTCGACAACCTTCAAGTGCCCTACGATCAGCTTCAGCCTAGCAATCCTTTCTCAGGAGTGACCGACGGTTCCACCACTCCGATAGGGCAGGTCTGCCTCCCTGTCACCTTCGGACAGCGCAACAACTACCGCACCGAGCTCATCAACTTTGACGTCACCCACATCTCTCTGCCATACAATGCCATCCTCGGGTATCCGGCCCTGGCCAAGTTCATGGCAGTGACGCACCACGGCTACAACGTCCTCAAGATGTCAGGAAGCGGTGGGATCATCACAGTCCCCTGCGAAGAAAAAGATGTGGTGTGCTCTCTCGAGCGCGCCTTCCAGGCAGCTTCAATCGAAGACCCCGACAGCAATGCAGCACAGTACCCTCCTGAGGTCGACCACAAGAAGAAGAAGCAGCTACTCCGCATAGGACCTCAGGAGAGCGGCACCGCAGGTGGAGCCACATCAGGATCAGTGCCCATGCCTGGGACGCCTCCCTCTCTCGCATAGGAAGGCGTGCCCGGCGCCCTCCTCGGGCAGGGCTCGGGGGCTCTCTTCTGGAGGGCCTCCGACCTCGCCAACATCATGAGGGAGGCGCTCGGGCACCTGGTGGAGCGCGTGCTTCGCAGCACATTTCCCTCAGGAGGACCCCGGATGAGGAGCGCCCGACGCTCATGAGTTCATCGCCAAGACCACTCAGGAACTGCAAGATGCAAGAACCATGCGCGACGACCACCGCTCACCTGGCGCGGCTCCCCATCCAGGCAAGGATGGCGGGCTGCGCGTCTGCATCGACATCCCAGGGCTCAACAGGGCCGCATCTCAGGAGCCTTTCTGGCCTTCGCGCGTGGGACATTGCGAGGGCCCACCTCATAGCTACGTTCGCATGCCTTTTGGCCTGCCGAGTGTGGCGACCGCCTTCCAGCACAACCTGCGGCGCATCCTGGCGGCTCAGGAGGCCAGGCACCACGCAGTCCTGGCGGAGATGGAGACGGTCCTGAAGGAACCGCCTGGACCCCCAGAGCCTCCTGAGGTTCAGGGCCCCGGTGGCTCGTGAGGAGCAGCCCCTTCATCACGCACCTTCAGCTGCTCCATCACCCCTTCGACAATGAAACTAGGTGATATCTTCTAAGTTTGTTGAGGTGGGAGTGCCCCCCAGGCTGCATCATTCCCAGACCGCGAGGGTCCGTCCTTGTGGCATGTATCCTTTTATGTCTTTAGCTTACTTTGCTGGGGGCGCCCCTCGGGCTGAATCATCCCCAAGCCGCTTGGATCCAGCTTAGTGGCATGTATCGTTCTTGCATGTACCTGAGCTAATTTGCCTCTCATGCATAATCAATCTATGGTTATCACCTGCTTGATTGTCACCCACCAAGGGAGCCGCACGCCGATCGTCTTTCTTCAGGACCCTTCGCGTGAGAGGGTTAGGCATGGCGTCTGTGCTCGGGCCCGTCCCTGCAGCATCGATAAATTCAACTGTTGAGCTCTGTCTGGTGGGCCGGCCCCATTCATGTCACCTCCTGGGGTCGTTGGTGCTTGGCCTTCTCACGCGGTAACTTCAGGAGATTCGTTCGGCACAGGTTGTCTAACCATCTCGCAGGACCACCACAGCTATCAAGAATCAAGACCAGGCACAACCCGCCTTGAGGTAGGGCCTCGTGAGTCCCGCGCTGGCTCATGAGTGCCCAGACACACCTCGTCTAGCCCTGTCGTGCAAGCCACGTCTCAGGGCGGGGCTGTACACGCCCCAGGGGCTCTCCGCAGTACGGAGCCCCCTCCCACATACCACTGGAAGCACCATGCTCCGCGCTGGCTGATACATCTCCAACGTATCTATAATTTTTTATTGTTCCATGCTATATTATATTCTGTTTTGGATGTTTAATGGGCTTTATTATACACTTTATATTATTTTTGGGACTAATCTATTAACCATAGGCCCAGCCCAAATTGTTGTTTTTTTGCCTATTTCAGTGTTTCGCAGAAAAAGAATATCAAATGGAGTCCAAATAGAATGAAACCTTCGGGAACGTGATTTTCGGAACAAACATGATCCAGTGGACTTGGAGTCCATGTAAAGCAATCAACGAGGAGAGCACGAGGCAGGGGGGCGCGCCTACCCCCACCCCCCAGGCGCGCCCTCCACCCTCGTGGGGCCCATGTTGCTCCATCGACATACTTCCTCCTCCTACATATACCTATGTACCCCAAACTATCAGATACGGAGCCAAAAACCTATTTCCACCGCCGCAAACTTCTGTACCCATGAGATCCCATCTTGGGGCCTTTTCCGGCGCTCCGCCGGAGGGGGCATTGATCACGGAGGGCTTCTACATCAACACCATAGCCTCTCCGATGATGTGTGAGTAGTTTTACCTCAGACCTTCGGGTCCATAGTTATTAGCTAGATGGCTTCTTCTCTCTCTTTGGATCCCAATACAAAGTTCTCCTCGATCTTCTTGGAGATCTATTCGATGTAATCTTCTTTTGCGGTGTGTTTGGTTATCTTTGAACTGTGGGTTTATGATCAAGATTATCTATGAACAATATTTGAATCTCCTGTGAATTCTTTTATGTATGATTGGTTATCTTTGCAAGTCCCTTTGAATTATCAGTTTGGTTTGGCCTACTAGATTGATCTTTCTTGCAATGGGAGAAGTGCTTAGCTTTGGGTTCAATCCTGCGGTGTCCTTTCCCATTGACAGCAGGGGCAGGAAGGCACGTATTGTATTGTATTGTTGCCATCAATGATAAAAAGATGGGGTTTATATCATATTGCATGAGTTTATCACTCTACATCATGTCATCGTACTTAAAGCATTACTCTGTTCTTATGAACTTAATACTCTAGATGCATGCTGGATTCGGTCGATGTGTGGAGTAATAGTAGTAGATGCAGAATCATTTCGGTCTACTTGTCGCGGACGTGATGCCTATATTCATGATCATACCTTGATATTCTCATAACTATGCTCAATTCCATCAATTGCTCGACAGTAATTCGTTTACCCACCGTAATACTTATGCTATCTTGAGAGAAGCCACTAGTGAAACCTATGGCCCTATTTTCCATCATATTAATCTTCCAATACTTAGTTATTTCTATTGCCTTTTATTTTACTTTGCATCTTTACTTCTCTTTATCATAAAAATACCAAAAAAATTATCTTATCATATCTATCAGATCTCACTCTCGTAAGTGACCGTTGAGGGATTGACAACCCCTTTATCACGTTGGTTACGAGGTTCTTATTTGTTTGTGTAGGTGTGAGGGACTCGTGCATGATCTTCTACTGGATTGATACCTTGATTCTCAAAAACTAAGGGAAATACTTACGCTACTTTACTGCATCACCCTTTCCTCTTCAAGGGAAAACCAACGCAGTGCTCAAGAGGTAGCAAGAAGGATTTCTGGCGCCGTTGCCGGGGAGATTCGTGCCAAGTCAAGCCAAGTCAAGACAGACCAAGTACCCATCACAAACTCTTATCCCGCGCATTACATTATTTGCCATTTGCCTCTTGTTTTCCTCTCCCCCACTTCACCCTTGCCGTTTTATTGGCCGTCTCTTTTTCGTTCGCCTTTTTTTCGCTTGCTTCTCGTTTGCTCGTGTGTTGGATTGCTTGCTTGTCACGATGGCTCAAGATAATACTAAATTGTGTGACTTTACTAATACGAACAACAATGATTTTCTTAGAACTTCGATTGCTCCTCTTACCGATGCTGAATCTTGCGAAATTAATGCTGCTTTGTTGAATCTTGTCAAGAAAGATCAATTCGCCGGCCTTCCTAGTGAAGATGCCGCTACCCATCTGAATAGCTTCGTTGATTTGTGTGATATGCAAAAGAAGAAAGATGTGGACAATGATATTGTTAAATTGAAGCTATTTCCTTTTTCGCTTAGAGATCGTGCTAAATTTTGGTTTTCATCTTTGCATAAAAATAGTATTGATGCATGGAATAAGTGCAAAGATGCTTTTATCTCTAAGTATTTTCCTCCCGCTAAAATCATCTCTCTTAGAAACGATATCATGAATTTTAAGCAACTTGATCATGAACATGTTGCACAAGCTTGGGAGAGGATGAAATAAATGATATGTAATTGCCCTACACATGGTTTGAATCTTTGGATGATTATACAAATTTTTTATGCCAGATTGAATTTTGCTTCTAGAAATCTTCTAGATTCGGCCACGGGAGGCACTTTTATGGAAATCACTTTAGTAGAAGCTACTAAACTCCTAGATAATATTATGGTTAATTATTCTCAATGGCACACCGAAAGATATACTAATAAAAAAAGTGCATGCGATAGGAGAAATTAATGTTTTGAGCGGAAAGATGGATGAACTTATGAAATTATTTGCTACTAAAAGTGTTTCTTCTGATCCTAATGATATGCCTTTGTCTACTTTGATTGAGAATAATAACGAATCTATGGATGTGAATTTTGTTGGTAGGAATAATTTTGGTAACAACGCGTATAGAGGAAACATTAATCCTAGGCCGTACCCTAGTAATTCCTCTAATAATTATGGTAATTCCTACAACAATTCTTATGGAAATTTTAATAAGATGCCCACTGAATTTGATACTATTGTTAAGGAGTTTATGAATTTGCAAAAGAATTTCAATGCTTTGCTTGAAAAAAAATTGCTTAAGGTTGATGAATTGGCTAGGAACGTTGATAGAATTTCTCTTGATGTTGATTCTTTGAAATTTAGATCTATTCCACCTAAGCATGATATCAATGAGTCTCTCAAAGCCATGAGAATTTCCGTTGATGAATGCAAAGAAAGAACCGCTAGAATGTGTGCTAAGAAAGATTGCTTTGTGAAAGCGTGTTCTTCTAGTTTTTATGAGAATAAAGATGAAGATCTAAAAGTTATTGATGTGTCCCCTATTAAATCTTTGTTTCGCAATATGAATCTTGATAATTATGGGACTGAATATGACCCACCTTTACCTAGAAGGCGTTCCAAAAATTCGGAGTCTTTAGATCTTGATGTAAAAATTGGTAAAAGTGGGATTGAAGAAGTCAAAACTTTAGATATTAGTGAACCCACTATTTTGTATTTCAAGGAATTTAATTAAGATAATTGCTCTTTGATAGATTGTATTTCCTTGTTGCAATCCGTGCTAAATTCTCCTCATGCTTATAGCCAAAATAAAGCTTTTACCAAACATATCGTTGATGCTTTAATGCAATCTTATGAAGAAAAACTTGAGTTGGAAGTTTCTATCCCTAGAAAACTTTATGATGAGTGGGAACCCACTATTAAAATTAAAATTAAAGATCATGAATGCTATGCTTTGTGTGATTTGGGTGCTAGTTTTTCCACGATTCAAAAACTTTGTGTGATTTGCTAGGTTTACGTGAATTTGATGATTGCTATTTAAACTTGCACCTTGCGGATTCCACTATTAAGAAACCTATGAGAAGAATTAATGATGTTCTTATTGTTGCAAATAGGAACTATGTGCCTGTAGATTTCATTGTTCTTGACATAGATTGCAATCCTTCATGTCCTATTATTCTTGGTAGACCTTTCCTTAAAATGATTGGTGCAATTATTGATATGAAGGAAGGGAATATTAGATTCCAATTTCCGTTAAGGAAAGGCATGGAACACTTTCCTAGAAATAAAATAAAATTATCTTATGAATCTATTATGAGAGCTACTTATGGATTGCCTACCAAAGATGGCAATACCTAGATCTATCCTTGCTTTTATGCCTAGCTAGGGGCATTAAATGATAGCGCTTGTTGGGAGGCAACCCAATTTTTTTATTTTTTTATTTTTGCTTCTGTTTTGGAATAAATATTTGATCTAGCCTCTGTCTAGATTTGTTTTTATGTTTTAATTAGTGTTTGAGGCAAGTTAAACCTATAGGATCTTCTTGGATGATAGTTATTTGACCTTGCTGAAAATTCCAGAAACATTCTGTTCACGATAACAATTGTTAAAAATAACCAGAACGTGATAAAATAGTGATTCCAATTGCAGAAGATCAATAAACAAATTGTTTAGCCCGTCCTATTTCGGTAGATGTTTTTGAGTTCCAGAAGTTTGCGTTAGTTACAGATTACTACATACTGTTCTGTTTTTGACAGATTCTGTTTTTCGTGTGTTGTTTGCTTATTTTGATGAATCTATGGCTAGTAAAATATTTTATAAACCATAGAGAAGTTGGAATACAGTAGGTTTAACACCAATATAAATAAAGAATGAGTTCATTACAGTACCTTGAAGAGGTGTTTTGCTTTCTTTCGCTAACGGAGCTCACGAGATTTTCTGCTAAGTGTTGTGTTGTGAAGTTTTCAAGTTTTGGGTAAAAGATTTGATGGATTATGGAACAAGGAGTGGCAAGAGCCTAAGCTTGGGGATTCCCATGGCACTCCAAGATAATCTAAGGACACCAAAAAGCCAAAGCTTGGGGATGCCCCGGAAGGCATCCCCTCTTTCGTCTTCGTCCATCGGTAACTTTACTTGGAGCTATATTTTTATTCACCACATGATATGTGTTTTTCTTGGAGCGTCTTGTATGATTTGAGTCTTTGCTTTTTAGTTTACCACAATCATCCTTGCTGTACACACCTTTTGAGAGAGACACACATGATTCGGAACTTATTAGAACACTCTATGTGCTTCACTTATATCTTTTGAGCTATATAGTTTTTGCTCGAGTGCTTCACTTATATCTTTTAGAGCACGGTGGTGGATTTGTTTTATAGAAACTATTGTTCTCTCATGCACGGTGGTGAACCGTTATGTGATGAAGTCGGAGCATGATTTAGTTATTGATTATCTTCCTTATGAGTGGCGGTCGGGGACGAGCGATGGTCTTTTCCTACCAATCTATCCCCCTAGGAGCATGCTCGTAATACTTTGCTTTGATAACTTGTAGATTTTTGCAATAAGTATATGAGTTCTTTATGACTAATGATGAGTCCATGGATTATACGCACTTTTAATCTTTCCACCATTCCTAGCCTCTCTAATAATGTGCACTTTTCGCCGGTATCATAGACCCACCATATACCTTCCTCAAAACAGCCACCATACCTACATATCATGGCATTTCCATAGCCATTCCGAGATATATTGCCATGCAACTTACCACCGTTCCATTTACTATGACACGCTCCATCATTGTCACATTGCTTTGCATGATTATGTAGTTGACATTGTATTTGTGGCAAAGCCACCGTTCATAATTCTTTCATACATGTCACTCTTGATTCATAGCATATCCCGGTACACCGCCGGATGCATTCACATAGAGTCATATTTTGTTCTATGTATTGAGTTGTAATTGTTGAGTTGTAAATAAATAAAAGTGTGATGATCATCATTATTAGAGCATTGTCCCAAGTGAGGAAAGGATGATGGAGACTATGATTCCCCCACAAGTCGGGATGAGACTCCGGACAAAAAAATAAAAAAAGGGAAAAAAGAGGCCATAAAAAAAGAGAAAAAGAGAGAAGGGACAATGCTACTATCCTTTTTCCACACTTGTGCTTCAAAGTAGCACCATGATATTCATGAAAGAGAGTCTCCTATGATATCACTTTCATATACTAGTGGGAATTTTTCATTATAGAACATGGCTTGTATATTCCAATGATGGGCTTCCTCAAAATGCCCTAGGTCTTCGTGAGCAAGCGAGTTGGATGCACACCCACTTAGTTTCTTTTGTTGAGGTTTCATATACTTATAGCTCTAGTGCATCCATTGCATGGCAATCCCTACTCACTCACTGTAACACCCCGGATGTAACTTTCCATATTTGTAACTCCAACTCCTGCCATTTTTGGCTATGTGTTATGATATTACCTCCGTGGTCGGGTTTTGTTTTTCGTTTTGCATTTTGTTCATGTCATGCATCTCATATCATGTCATCATGTGCATCTCATTTGCATACGTATTCGTCTCATGCATCCGAGCATTTTTCCCGTTGTCTGTTTTGCAATCCGACACTCCCACATGCACTGGCACCCCCTCTTGTTTCTTTTCGTGAGCGGGTGTTGAACGTTCTCGGAATGGACCGAGGTTTGTCAAGTGGCCTTGGTATACCACCGGTAGACCACCTGTCAAGTTTCGTTCCATTTGGAGGTCGTTTGATGCTCCTACGGTTAACCGTGTAACCGCAAAGTCCTTTTGTGTGTTGCAGCAAAACCCCCTCTACACAGCCCAAAACCCATCTAAGTCACTTCCATGCTCTAGGTCGTTCGATCACGATCGTGTGGGCGAAAACCGTGCTCCATTTGGAGTCTCCTAGCTCCCTCTACCTATAAAAACACATCCCCCTCCGAAATTCGGGCGAAAACCCTAGATCAAATCACCCTCGCCGCCACCGGACACATCCCCGCCGCCGCGCCCGGCCAACCAGGAGCCGACATGTGGCGCCCCGTACGCCGCGCCACCGCTGGCCCGCGAGGCCCGCAGCCGGGCCCCGCGGCCCGAGCCGCCGCCGCCCGCCTCCACCACGCGCCTCCGCCTCCTCCCGCGGCGCCCCGCCGCCTCGCCGGCGCCGCCGCGCCCGTCGGCCTCGCCCGCTCCTCCGCCGTCCCGCGCCCGCGCCACCACGTCGTCGCCGGCCGCGCCTCGCTCCGCCCCTCCGCCGTCCCGCGCCCGAGCTCCTCTCCGGCCACGTCTCCCTCCTCTCCTCCGCCGCGTCGTCCCTCCTGCTCCGGCGACCGAAGTCCGGCGAGCCCGAACCCTAGATCTCACCGAATGTTGACTTTCCCCTCTCCCCGTATTTCTCTAGGTCTCAGATCTTTTACATTATATGCTCCTATTCATTGCATCATAACTCTCTGCATACAGCTCCGTTTCGTGTGTGTAATATATCAAAATGTTCGCCTCGACATGCTCTTCATTTTGTTCCATTATGTCATGTTCATTCGAGTCCATCTTAATGCCCGAATCTCTGGTGCAAGAGTGCTATGTGCCGTTAACTGCTGTTACTTATCAGAACTTGGTGATTTGTTATTTTTGTTACAATTGATGTGTGCATCTTATGGGCACGAGCTCTGCATGTGTTTTGATATATGCCATGCCATCTTTACAGAGGTGTATGCCATGTATTTCTGTGATCTATGTGGTGACTAGCACAAGCATGCAAACTAGGCTTCGTGATGTTTCTGTTTTCAGGGACTTGGTAATTTCACTGTCTGTTTCTGCTGTTATTTTGTTGCCATGTATCCATGTGTCTATAGAGAGATCCATGCTCCTTTTGGTTATGTTCAGTAAGGATGTCTTCTGCATATAGTTGTGCTCTATTCATCCGTGCCCCTGTTTGCAATTATGGAGTAACCTAGCATGACTCAATCTTGCTCTACTTTTGCTAAAAATGTTCCTGGCAGATTGTTTACGTGTTATTCAATTTTGCTAAGGTTGTTGTAGTTGATCCTTTCATGCTATGTATTTTCTCTTGCCATGGATAGTTTCATAAGCATGCCATCTTGCTGTAGGTATGCTTGTTTTGTCTTGCATTGTTTCGTGATGAGTGCATCAAACTCACCAAGATGCCTTCATGATACTGTTTCTGCCATGCTCTATTTTCTGCCAAGTCTGAAACCTGTTAACGAAACTTGCTATGTTTACATGGTTTTCATCATATCTTCTGGTCCTTTTGGCTCATGGTCAGTAAGGTACTTTTGTTCTATGAATTTAGTAGATTCATTCTATGCCTTCTTTCGCTACGTTAAGTTCCTGTAGCATGTTGATTTCTTGCTCTGAACATTGCTACCTCATGCTGTTTCAGCCATGTCCAGTAATTTCACCAAGTCTGTGAATCTGATATCTTTTGCCCTTTTGCCATGCTTGTTTGAACCTGTTATGCTGTGATCTAGCCGTAGCTCAATGTTCATCTTATGTCAAGCATCTTCTGTATATTACTGCCATATGCTTTTTTGCTATGTTGGAGTGCTGTAGCGTAGTTACTTGGTGTATTATAAGTGCTATCATGCTATTAATCGTAGAATCGTGTCTTTCTTGTTTTGCTTGTCATTTGCAAACCATGCATCCGTTTCCGGTGATCTTTATATCGATTTCGACCGAAATCATCTCATCTTTCCAGTGGCATGCTTGGGTTGCCAAGTTACTTCTTTGTTCATCATTTTTCTTCCGGAGCACGCATATGCATCGCATACCACACCTCGCATATCATGCATGTTTTGCATCATGTTGCTTGTGCATTTCCCGTGATTGATTGTGGTTCCATTGCTTGTGTTCTTGTTGTGGGTAGAGCTGGCAGATGAGTTCGTGAACGAGGAACCTGTTGAGTACGCTTACGAGGATCAAGCTTTCGACAACTCTGAGAACCTTGCAGGCAAGATGACCATACCCTCGAAATCACTTCTATCATTGCTTTGCTAGTTGTTCGTTCTTTTGCCATGCTGCTCTACCTACCTCTTGCTATATCATGCCTCCCATATTGCCGTGTCAAGCCTCTAACCATCCTTCCTAGCAAACCGTTGTTTGGCTAAGTTACCGCTTTTGCTCAGCCCTTCTTATAGCGTTGCTAGTTGCAGGTGAAGTTGAAGTTGGTTCCATGTTGGAACATGGATATTTTGGAATATCACAAGATCTCTTATTTAATTAATGCATCTATATATTTGGTGAAGGTTGGAAGGCTCGGCCTTATGCCTGGTGTTTTGTTCCACTCTTGCCGCCCTAGTTTCCGTCATACCGGTATTATGTTCCTTGAGTTTGCGTTCCTTACGCGGTTGGGTGATTTATGGGACCCCCTTGACAGTTCGCCTTGAATAAAACTCCTCCAGCAAGGCCCAACCTTGGTTTTACCATTTCCCACCTAAGCCTTTTTCCCTTGGGTTTTCGCGAGCCCGAGGGTCATCTTTATTTAAACCCCCGCACCAGTGCTCCTTCGAGTGCTGGCCCAAACTGGGCGATGTCCGGCGCCCCCTGGGCAACCAGGGTCTATGCCAACCCGACGTCTTGCCCATCCGGTGTGCCCTGAGAACGAGATATGTGTAGCTCCTATCGGGATTTGTCGGCACATTCGGGCGGCTTTGCTGGTCTTGTTTTACCATTGTCGAAATGTCTTGTAAACCGGGATTCCGAGACTGATCGGGTCTTCCTGGGAGAAGGTTTATCCTTCGTTGACCGCGAGAGCTTATAATGGGCTAAGTTGGGACACCCCTGCAGGGTATTATCTTTCGAAAGCCGTGCCCACGGTTATGAGGCAGATGGGAATTTGTTAATGTCCGGTTGTAGAGAACTTGACACTTGACTTAATTAAAATACATCAACCGTGTGTGTAGCCATGATGGTCACTTCTCGGCGGAGTCCGGGAAGTGAACACGGTTTGAGTTATGCATGAACGTAAGTAGTTTCAGGGTCACTTCTTGATCATTTCTAGCTTCGCGACCGTTGCGTTGCTTCTCTTCTCGCTCTCACTTGCGTATGTTAGCCACCATATATGCTTAGTGCCTGCTGCAGCTCCACCTCATTACACCATCCTTTCCTATAAGCTTAAATAGTCTTGACCTCGCGGGTGTGAGATTGCTGAGTCCTCGTGACTCACAGATTCTACCAAAACAGTTGCAGGTGCCGACGATGCCAGTACAGATGACGCAACCGAGCTCAAGTGGGAGTTCAATGAGGAACGTGGTCGTTACTATGTTTCTTTTCCTGATGATCAGTAGTGGAGCCCAGTTGGGACGATCGGGGATCTAGCATTTGGGGTTGTCTTATTTTCATTTGGATTTTGACTGTAGTCGGTCTATGTGTGGATTTTGGATGATGTATAAATTAATTTATGTATTGTGTGAAGTGGCGATTGTAAGCCAACTCTCGTTATCCCATTCTTGTTCATTACATGGGATTGTGTGAAGGTGACCCTTCTTGCGACAAAACCACAATGCGGTTATGCCTCTAAGTCGTGCCTCGACACGTGGGAGATATAGCCGCATCGTGGGCGTTACAAGTTGGTAATCAGAGCCATCCCCCGACTTAGGAGCCCCCTGCTTGATCGAATCGCTAGCGTTGTTGAGTCTAGAACAAAAATGTTTTGAGTCTTAAGATTATATATATCAGAGAGTAGGATTCTTTTTACTCCTCAGTCCCTTCGTTGCTCTGGTGAGGCCTCCTGACGTAGAAGTTTTGACTCTTCTCTCCTCAAATTTCACAAAAAAAAATTAGGATCACGCGGGTATCTTGGAATCGTTTCGATGGTTTTGTGACGAGAACATTGTTCTTGGTGCCTCCTGACATTTGGGGGTTGTGGCAGTGTCCTGGGGAGTTGAGCTCCGAGGTGTTATCGTCACAATTTTATCGTTGCAGTTCTGGAATACCTGAGTTTCGCCGACATCGAAAATCTCTTTTATGCAGTTGTTGGTGAGATCACCTCGACGCCACCTAGTACTGGGGCGGGAGTTCGGGAGTATTGCCATAACTCGTATAACGGATGCTTTTCGAAGGTTGAGGTACACGATTTCCGAAGGTTTCTTGGTTATGTGTTGACGTATGGATACAGCTGGATCTAGGGATTGCTAGTTTGGGTGATATATTTTGTGTCCCCTGTATCCCCAACACCTTATTGCATAACCAGAAAGTTTCGGGAGTTTATAAGTGGGAATTCAAGTAGCTCTTAGGATATCTTTCCAACAGATGCATGATATGAGATTGGGGTTCGACGTCTAGTGGTCCGCCTTTCCACGGTTGGTTTTACAGTGGTCTCGTAGTGTCTTAAAGAGTCATTGGCTATGCCGACTCGGGGACGCTTCGTATGTCATGTGCAGTGCCTTGTACATGATGGTGCTGTACGATCGAGCCCGTGTGGGCCCCACCATGAAAACTTCGGACGAAATCTCTATCATATGTTTGTTCCGGCTTATTCTGTGAGCCAATCCTTTGTTTTGTTTTAAGTTGTGGTATTCGAGTTGCTTCATTGTCAGGTGTTGCTTCCCTACCTTTCCTAAGCGGTGTTCTCATACTTCTATGTGAATACCAATCCTTCTTGATCATCGAGATTGCCATCTTAATTCTATT
Organism: Aegilops tauschii subsp. strangulata; assembly: GCF_002575655.3. Classification (NCBI taxonomy): domain Eukaryota; kingdom Viridiplantae; phylum Streptophyta; class Magnoliopsida; order Poales; family Poaceae; genus Aegilops; species Aegilops tauschii. Next base: position 176,088,131 of record NC_053038.3, on the reverse strand, counting down.
CCCAACCGGTGCGTTTATCTTCGAGATGATCCCATCATTCTCCCCATCCGCAAGATCAATTATATGTTTTCTCAACGGTGTTTATTCCATTTTGCCCCAAGTTGTCTTTGTTTTTCCCGCCCTCCCACCCCTTTTCTTCAAGGACTCAGATTTCTTAATCAAGTATCCTTTTTGTTGATGTGAAGTCTCGTCACTCTTTTCAATCAATGTTCTTATCCGGTGATTTCCCATGAAGATACTAACGGAGCTTCAAGTTTATCAGTCTTTGTTCTCTTATCTTCCTCGGTGGTTTCAACGCAAGCTTTTGGTGTTGATCGTATCCTTTCATCGTTTCAAATGTTTTCTCATGCTGGTGGACCTCTTAATCATCCACCTCTTGCTATTCATGTTTATCTCGAGTGCTGAAGGTATCCCAGAGGATTCATGTTTCTATTCTTAATCCTTTATAGCTATTTCGAGGTCTTACCTTATTCAAGCCATTTAATTGAACCGACGCAATCTCTCTTTTAAATCGTTCAACGGTGTATCTGTTGAGTGGGCCCTAATACCACAGGTCTTTTCCCAGGATCTTACCTGACTCTTCTAATTTTCCCGGAGCTATTCCCAAATTCATTTCAAAGTTTGACGTAAGAATGAGTTATCATCAGTCAGATGGCTTTCTCCAAGATCTTCCAAATTCTTTTCATTGTTGGTTCTACCTTTCTTATTTTCATCCCGGAGTATCTCAACAATTCATGGTGGTGTTTCTCGTCATCATTCTCAACATTTGAAGACCGAAGAAGAGTTCCTCTTCAATCTAATCCGTTCTCTCAAAGATGCGTGGTTCTAACTTGCTGCGGTCCTCTCATAATTGTTTTGAGTGTGAGAATTCTTTTCACCCATCCGAAGCAATTCATGAGTCTTTTCAGTTTGATTCTCGGAAGGCCATCATTTCAGAAGATTTATTCGCTCTCAACATTCAGCTCTCTCTCTCCAAATCTTACCGGTGCATCATTCAAGTATTCTCTAATCAATTCATGATCTCTTCGTTTCACTTGTATCTAAATTATGTCTAGTATCTTTATTCGTTTTCAAATTCTTCTCGGTGAATTGTGCCTTTGCTACTTTCATTTTCAATTCTTACGGTGGTTCGTTCAAGAGTTCTCTTTCTTGGTTATCATTTTAATTCATTCGTTGTTTCCAAATCCCACCGGTGGTTCCATCAAGACCTTCCCAAGTTTGCGCCATATCTATCTTAATCCTTTCTACGAGAGTAAGTACTATGACAAATCCATTGCTTGTCATCAATTAATTGGTGAAGGATGAGCATAATGTAATTCTTATTCTTGTTTCATCGAGTAAATTCAATTCCTTATTCCGGAGGTTCATCAAAATTCTTGATTTCATTTGTTCATCTTTCTTTCCAGAGTTCCAAGTTTTCTCGGTTATATCATTCCAAAGCTTCATCTTATCACTGCAAGGCTTCACCTGGTGTTTTCAACTTCTCTTTCTTTCTATCATCCTTTTATTATCGGAGTTCTTCATGGAGGCTCTACATGATGGTTCATCAAGGATTTAATTCCTTCTCGAAGTGTTCATTGAGATTCTTTTCACAGGAGCTCAAGTATTCTTCATCTTGCAGTCCGAAGTGCAATTTGTTCTACCTTATCATTTGAGGTGGTGTTATGTCATTCTTGACAATTTGAGTTCGCTTTTCATGATTCCCATGTTGCCAAGAATGAGATATTTTAAATCCACCAATCTCTTCGTTGGATTTATCTTGTGTCATGTTTCACCTAAAGCCTTCCCTAAGGAACGTTGCAATTATGGTGCTTATCAATGATCCAAGTTTTCTCCTATCCTCTCGGCGAGAGAAGTTTTCATCTCTTCGTTGATCTCAAGCAAGCAATTGTTTTCGTTAGTGGCACAATTTCACCTCAAGTTTTGAGATATCTCCATAAGCCCACGAAGATCATATCCTTTCTTTGTTGATTTTTCAACAACTCTGTTCTTCTCGGTTCTTTTCATTGCATTCTTTCATTTCTACCGGAGGCATTGTGATATCGCTCTCTTCGACCCATCTTCTCGTTTTGTCAAGATCATCTTCTTTCCTTGCTTATCCATTTAACCAGAGTGTGGTGTCATCTCTTCAATTTCTTTTCATCTTATCAAGTTTCCTTCTCTTTTCAACCGGAGTGCTGTCAAAATTATGTCATTCTTGTTGCTTGGCTATCTCGTTATATCGGTGTGGTTTCATATTCTTTTGGTTCATTAAGCCCTTGTTTCATGTCTTTCAACCCACAAGGTTCTCATAATGTTCCTTGTTCTCCTTTTCTAACGGAGTGTTTGTAATCTCGTTCATCTCCGTTGTATTCTTTTCTAAAAATTGTTTAACCTCTCAAGGTTCTTTGGTTTCACTCGTTTGTCAAAGAAGCAACTTTGTTTTACCTTTTTGTGACGCCCCCGATTTGACCGTACACTAATCATGCACGCAAATTTGTACGATCAAGATCAGGGACTCACGGGAAGATATCACAACACAACTCTACAACATAAATAAGTCATACAAGCATCATAATACAAGCCAGGGGCCTCGAGGGCTCAAATACAAGTGCTCGATCATAGACGAGTCAGCGGAAGCAACAATATCTGAGTACAGACATAAGTTAAACAAGTTTGCCTTAAGAAGGCTAGCACAAACTGGGATACAGATCGAACGAGGCGCAGGCCTCCTGCCTGGGATCCTCCAAACTACTCCTGGTCGTCGTCAGCAGGCTGCACGTAGTAGTAGGCACCTCCAGTGTCGTAGGTGTCGTCGTCGACGGTGGCGTCTGGCTCCTGGACTCCAACATTTGGTTGCGACAACCAGATAGAAAGGAAAGGGGGAAAAGAGGGAGAAAGGCAACCGTGAGTACTCATCCAAAGTACTAGCAAGCAAGGAGCTACACTACATATGCATGGGTATATGTGTAAAGGGGCATATCAGTGGACTGAACTGCAGAATGCCAGAATAAAAGAGGGATAGCTAGTCCTGTCGAAGACTACGCTTCTGGTCATCTCCATCTTGCAGCATGAAGAAGAGAGTAGATTGAAGTCCTCCAAGTAGCATCGCATAGCATAATCCTACCCGGCGATCCCCTCCTTATCGCCCTGTTAGAGAGCGATCACCGGGTTGTATCTGGCACTTGGAAGGGTGTATTTTATTCAGTATCCAGTTCTAGTTGTCATAAGGTCAAGGTACAACTCCGGGTCGTCCTTTTACCGAGGGACACGGCTATTCGCATAGATAAACTTCCCTGCAGGGGTGCACCACATAACCCAACACGCTCGATCCCATTTGGCCGGACACACTTTTCTGGGTCATGCCCGGCCTCGTAAGATCAATGCGTCGCAGCCCTACCTAAGCACAACAGAGCGGTCAGCACGCCGGTCTAATCCTAAGCCCGCAGGGGTCTGGGCCCATCGCCCTATGCACACCTGCACGTTGCGAACGCGGCCGCGAGTAGACCTAGCAACCCACACGATCACGGCAGTTACGTCAAAGCGGTCCAACACGGCGCACGCCACTCAGTCGTTGACGTCACGAAGGCTTCGGCTGATACCACGACGCCGGGATACCCATAACTACTCCCGCGTAGATGGCTAGTGCGTATAGACCAAATGGCCAGACTCAGATCAAATACCAAGATCTCGTTAAGCGTGTTAAGTAACCGTGAACACCGACCAGGGCCAGGCCCACCTCTCACCTGGGTGGTCTCAACCTGCCCTGTCGCTCCACCACAAAGATCCACTTGCGGGTACTCCTATGAGCCGACCCGACTTTAGTCATCACATGTGTCATGTATATAGTATATAAGTATATACCCGTGATCACCGCCCAGGTGATCACGGCCCGATAGTATAGCACAGCAAACGGACAAGAATGTAGGGCCACTGATGGAAACTAGCATCCTATACTAAGCATGTAGGATTGCAGGTAAAGGTAACAACAGTAGTAGCAAGGATAGGCTATGCATCAGGATAGGATATCGGAAAGCAGTAACATGCTACACTACTCTAATGCAAGCAGTATAGAGAAGAAGAGGCGATATCTGGTGATCAAGGGGGGGCTTGCCTGGTTGCTCTGGCAAGTAGGAGGGGTCGTCAACTCCGTAGTCGAACTGGGCAGCAGCAGTGTCGGTCTCGTAGTCTACCGGAGAGAAGAGGGGGAAGAAACAGTAAATACATTGCAAACATAAGCATGACGATGCGTGACATGACAATGAGCAGTGCGAGGTGTGTCCTAACGCGACAGTAGGTGGTACCGGCGAAGGGGGGGGGACATCCGGGAAAGTAATCCCGATGTTTTGCGTTTCGGACAGACGGACCGGAGGGGGAAGTTGTGAGTTCGATAGGTTAGGGAGGTGTGGTGGACGAACGGACTGCGTATCCGGATTCGTCTCGTCGTTCTGAGCAACTTTCATGTTGAAAATATTTTAATCCGAGTTACGGATTAAAAGATATGATTTTCTAAAGATTTTATTAATTTCTGGAATTTAATTAATTATTTAATTTAATTCGAAATTTGGATGCATGACATCAGCATGATGTCATGCTGACATCAGCAGTCAACTGGGGTTGACTAAGTCAAACTGACATGTGGGTCCAGTGGGACCCACCTGTCATTCTCTGCTTATGTTAATTAGGGTTTAGCTAAATAATTACTGTTTAATTAAATTAATTATCTAATTAGATTAATTTAAACAGGATTAATTAACTTAATTAATTTAGTTAACTAATTAATTAATTAAATAAATTTATTTTTATTATTTGTTTTACTATTAATTTTATTTTTATTTATTTATTTATTAATTTTTATTAACTAGTTTATTATTTTTATTATTATTATTTTTTCATTTCATTTTCCTTTTTTTTGTAAATGTTCTGTGGGGGGGGGGCGCGGGCCCCGTTTGGCAATGGCCCAGGGCCATAGCGGGTCGGGCGTCGGGCCTAGCCCGAAGGGGCGCTGCGGGCGTGGCCGGCAGGGGCGCACCCGACCGGGCGCCGGCGGCCACAGCAGGGCGCCGGAGCAAGGGGAGGGGGGTGCTAGTGGCCAGGGGCGGCCGGAGTCGGCGCAGCGAAGGCCAGCGGGCGCGGGATGCGGCTGGTGCGGCGCATCCGCGGCGGCGCGGGCGGCACCGGAGCGGGGCACGGGAAGCTGCGGCCGGTGGCGGCCAACGGCGGGCGGGCCCGGCGCAGGCAGCTCGCACGAGAGCAGCCTGGGGGCGAGGGTGGCCACAGGCAGGCGCGGCAGTGCGCGCGCGTGCGGGCGGGAGAGACGGGGCGCGGGGGCGCGACTATGGGCGCGTTCAGGGGCGCCGGGGCGCGGGTGAGGACGGCGTGCGAGGCCACCGCGGGCGGGCGGCTGTGGGCGCACGCCGGGGGGGGGGGGGTGGGGCTGCGGGAGCGCGAGCTCGCGTGCAGCCACGGGCGCGAGGCAACGGCGCGGGCCGCGCGGCGGGGCGAGGGAAGGAGAGGAGGGGCGTGGAGGCCGTGGCCTCACCGGGGGTGTAGGGACGGGGCAGCGGGGCTCGTGGTGGGGGTCGGGGCCGACGCGACGCAGGGGAGGAGGCGAGGCGACTCCGGGCGACGACGATCCGGGCGGCGGCGGAGAGGTCCAGGGGCGGCGGGGGTCGAGCGCCTCCTCCTCGATCCCGATAGGGGGGGAGGGGGGATATTTCGGGGGGAGTGGGGGGGCTGTCGGTGGGGAGTGGGGGGGAGGAGTGGATAAGGGAGAGGAGTGGGGGCCGACCTGGGCCGACCTGGTTGGCCCGATGGCCAGCGGGGCCGCGGTCCAGCAGGGGGGGGGGGTCTGTTGGGCCAGGGTCCAGTGGGGGGAGGGTGGTTCCTCCTTTCTTCTTTTTTTTCTGTTTGTTTTCTCTGTTGCATTTTCTTTTCTTTTTATTTATTTTCTTTTCTGTTTTACATCATTTTAAAATACTTAGGCATTTTCTAAAAATATGTTTTCTCCACAATAATTATCAGTGCAATATCTGGCACCCACCGAACATTTTTGTTTAAATTTTTGAAAACTTTTATTATTGACATTAATTTGAATTTAAATTTTGAAACGGTTTCGAATCATCGCGAGGTTAACAACAGTAACCGTGGTGACGTGGCGTCATTAGCGTGGGATTACTGTAGCTTAATTATCCGGGCGTTACACTTTTCCTCTTCCGTTTCCCTCCGGTGCCATCCTAGATCTTGGGACGAGATCCTCTCGTAGTGGTGGAGTGTTGTAACACCCCGGATGTAAATTTCCATATTTGTAACTCCAACTCTTGCCATTTTCGGCTATGTGTTATGATATTCCCTCCGTGGTTGGGTTTTGTTTTTCGTTTTGCATTTTGTTCATGTCATGCATCTCATATCATGTCATCATGTGCATCTCATTTGAATACATATTTGTCTCATGCATCCGAGCATTTTTCCTGTTGTCCGTTTTGCAATCCGACACTCCCACATGCACCGGCGCCACCTCTTGTTTCTTTTCGTGAGCGGGTGTTGAACATTCTCGGAATGGACCGAGGTTTGTCAAGTGGCCTTGGTATACCACCGGTAGACCACCTGTCATGTTTCTTTCCATTTGGAGGTCGTTTGATGCTCCAACGGTTAACCAGGTAACAGCAAAGTCCTTTTGTGTGTTGGAGCAAAACCCCCTCTACACAGCCCAAAACCCATGTAAGTCACTTCCATGCTCCAGGTCGTTCGATCACGATCGTGTGGGCGAAAACCGTGCTCCATTTGGAGTCTCCTAGCTCCCTCTACCTATAAAAACACCTCCCCCTCCGAAATTCGGGCGAAAACCCTAGATCAAATCGCCCCCGCCGCCACCGGACGCATCCCCGCCGCCGCGCCCGGCCAACCAGGAGCCGACACGTGGCGCCCCGTACGCCGCACCGCCGCCGGCCCGCGAGGCCTGCAGCCGGCCCCCGCGGCCCGAGTCGCCGCCGCCCGCCTCCACCGCGCGCCTCCGCCTCCTCCCGCGGCGCCCCGCCGGCACCGCCGCGCCCGTCGGCCTCGCCCGCTCCTCCACCGTCCCGCGCCCGCGCCGCCACGCCGTCGCCGGCCGTGCCTCGCTCCGCCCCTCCGCCGTCCCGCGCCCGAGCTCCTCTCCGGCCGCGTCTCCCTCCTCTCCTCCGCCGCGCCGTCCTTCGTGCTCCGGCGACCGATGTCCGGCGAGCTCGAACCCTAGATCTCACCGAAGGTTGACTTTCCCCTCTCCCCGTATTTCTCCAAGTCCCAGATCTTTTACATTATATGCTCCTGTTCATTGCATGATAACTCTCTGCATATAGCTCTGTTTCGTGCGTGTAATATATCGGAATGTTCGCCTCGAGATGATCTTCATTTTGTTCCATTATGCCATGTTCATTTGAGTCCATCTTGATTCCCAAATCTCTGGTGCAAGAGTGCTATGTGCCGTTAACTGCTGTTACTTATCAGAACTTGGTGATTTGTTATTTTTGTTGCAATTGATGTGTGCATCTTATGGTCATGAGCTCTACATGTGTTTTGATGCATGCCATGCCGTCTTTACACAGGTGTATGCCATGTATTTCTGTGATCTATTTGGTGACTAGCACAAGCATGCAAACTAGGCTTCGTGATGTTTCTGTTTTCGGGGACTTAGTAATTTCACTGTCTGTTTCTGGTGTTATTTTGTTGCCATGTATCCATGTGTCTACAGTGAGATCCATGCTCCTTTTGGTTATGTTCAGTAAGGATGTCTTCTGCATATAGTTGTGCTCTATTCATCCGTGCCCCTGTTTGCAATTATGGAGTAACCTAGCATGACTCAATCTTGCTCTACTTTTGCTCTAAAATATTCCTGGCAGATTGTTTACGTGTTATTCAATTTTGCCAAGGTTGTTGTAGTTGATCCTTTCATGCTATGTATTTTCTCTCGCCAGGGATAGTTTCATAAGCATGCCATCTTGCTGTAGGTATGCTTGTTTTGTCTTGCATTGTTTCGTGATGAGTGCATCAAACTCACCAAGATGCCTTCATGATACTGTTTCTGCCATGCTCTATTTTCTGCCAAGTCTGAAACCTGTTAACGAAACTTGCTATGTTTACATGGTTTTCATCATATCTTCTGGTCCTTTTGGCTCATGGTCAGTAAGGTACTTTTGTTCTATGAATTTAGTAGATTCATTCTATGCCTTCTTTTGCTACGTTAAGTTCCTGTAGCATGTTGATTTCTTGCTCTGAACATTGCTACCTCATGCTGTTTCAGCCATGTCCAGTAATTTCACCAAGTCTGTGAATCTGATATCTTTTGCCCTTTTGCCATGCTTGTTTGAACCTGTTATGCTGTGATCTAGCCGTAGCTCAATGTTCATCTTATGTCAAGCATCTTCTGTATATTACTGCCATATGCTTTTTTGCTATGTTGGAGTGCTGTAGCGTAGTTACTTGGTGTATTATAAGTGCTATCATGCTATTAATCGTAGAATCGTGTCTTTCTTGTTTTGCTTGTCATTTGCAAACCATGCATCCGTTTCCGGTGATCTTTATATCGATTTCGACCGAAATCATCTCATCTTTCCAGTGGCATGCTTGGGTTGCCAAGTTACTTCTTTGTTCATCATTTTTCTTCCGGAGCACGCATATGCATCGCATACCACACCTCGCATATCATGCATGTTTTGCATCATGTTGCTTGTGCATTTCCCGTGATTGATTGTGGTTCCATTGCTTGTGTTCTTGTTGTGGGTAGAGCTGGGAGACGAGTTCGTGAACGAGGAACCTGTTGAGTACGCTTACGAGGATCAAACTTTCGACAACTCTGAGAACCTTGCAAGCAAGATGACCATACCCTCGAAATCACTTCTATCTTTGCTTTTCTAGTTGTTCGTTCTTTTGCCATGCTGCGCTACCTACCTCTTGCTATATCATGCCTCCCATATTACCGTGTCAAGCCTCTAACCATCCTTCCTAGCAAACCGTTGTTTGGCTAAGTTACCGCTTTTGCTCAGCCCTTCTTATAGCGTTGCTAGTTGCAGGTGAAGTTGAAGTTGGTTCCATGTTGGAACATGGATATTTTGGAATATCACAAGATCTCTTATTTAATTAATGCATCTATATATTTGGTAAAGGGTGGAAGGCTCGGCCTTATGCCTGGTGTTTTGTTCCACTCTTGCCGCCCTAGTTTCCGTCATACCGGTATTATGTTCCTTGAGTTTGCGTTCCTTACGCGGTTGGGTGATTTATGGGACCCCTTGACAGTTCGCCTTGAATAAAACTCCTCCAGCAAGGCCCAACCTTGGTTTTACCATTTGCCACCTAAGCCTTTTTCCCTTGGGTTTTCGCGAGCCCGAGGGTCATCTTTATTTAAACCCCCGGACCAGTGCTCCTTCGAGTGCTGGCCCAAACTGGGCGATGTCCGGCGCCCCCTGGGCAACCAGGGTCTATGCCAACCCGACGTCTTGCCCATCTGGTGTGCCCTGAGAACGAGATATGTGCAGCTCCTATCGGGATTTGTCGGCACATTCGGGCGGCTTTGCTGGTCTTGTTTTACCATTGTCGAAATGTCTTGTAAACCGGGATTCCGAGACTGATCGGGTCTTCCTGGGAGAAGGTTTATCCTTCGTTGACCGCGAGAGCTTATAATGGGCTAAGTTAGGACACCCCTGCAGGGTATTATCTTTCAAAAGCCGTGCCCGCGGTTACGAGGCAGATGGGAATTTGTTAATGTCCGGTTGTAGAGAACTTGACACTTCACTTAATTAAAATACATCAACCGTGTGTGTAGCCGTGATGGTCTCTTCTCGGCGGAGTCCGGGATGTGAACACGGTTTGAGTTATGCATGAACGTAAGTAGTTTCAGGGTCACTTCTTGATCATTTCTAGCTTCGCGACCGTTGCGTTGCTTCTATTCTCGCTCTCATTTGCGTATGTTAGCCACCATATATGCTTAGTGCCTGCTGCAGCTCGACCTCATTACACCATCCTTTCCTATAAGCTTAAATAGTCTTGATCTCGCGGGTGTGAGATTGCTGAGTCCTCGTGACTCACAGATTCTACCAAAACAGTTGCAGGTGCCGACGATGCCAGTACAGATGACGCAACCGAGCTCAAGTGGGAGTTCGATGAGGAACGTGGTCGTTACTATGTATCTTTTTCTGATGATCAGTGGTGGAGCCCAGTTGGGACGATCGGGGATCTAGCATTTGGGGTTGTCTTATTTTCATTTGGATTTTGACCGTAGTCGGTCTATGTGTGGATTTTGGATGATGTATAAATTAATTTATGTATTGTGTGAAGTGGCGATTGTAAGCCAACTCTCGTTATCCCATTCTTGTTCATTACATGGGATTGTGTGAAGATGACCCTTCTTGCGACAAAACCACAATGCGGTTATGCCTCTAAGTCGTGCCTCGACACGTGGGAGATATAGCCGCATCGTGGGCGTTACACTCACATTGATATCTATTGATGGGCATCTCCATAGCCCATTGATACGCCTAGTTGATGTGAGACTATCTTCTCCTTTTTCTCTTCTCCACAACCACCATTCTATTCCACATATAGTGATATGTCCATGGCTCACGCTCATGTATTGCGTGAAGATTGAAAAAGTTTGAGAACACCAGAAGTATGAAACAATTGCTTGGCTTGTCATCGGGGTTGTGCATGATTTAAATACTTTGTGTGGTGAAGATAGATCATAGCCAGACTATATGATTTTGTAGGGATAACTTGCTTTGGCCATCTTATTTTGAGAAGACATAATTGCTTAGTTAGTATGCTTGAAGTATTATTATTTTTATGTCAATATTAAACTTTTATCTTGAATCTTTCGGATCCAAATATTCATACCACAAATAAGAGAATTACATTGAAAATTATGCTAAGTAGCATTCCACATAAAAATTCTATTTTTTTCATTTACCTACTCAAGGACGAATAGGAATTAAGCTTGGGGATGCTTGATACGTCTCCAACGTATCTATAATTTTTTATTGTTCCATGCTATATTATATTCTGTTTTGGATGTTTAATGGGCTTTATTATACACTTTTATATTATTTTTGGGACTAACCTATTAACCGGAGGCCCAGCCCGAATTGCTGTTTTTTTTGCCTATTTCGGTGTTTGGCAGAAAAAGAATATCAAACGGAATGAAACCTTCGGGAACGTGATTTTCAGAACAAACGTCATCCAGAGGACTTGGAGTCCATGTAAAGTAATCAACAAGGAGAGCACGAGGCAGGGGGCGCGCCCTCCACCCTCGTGGGGCCCAAGTTGCTCCACCGATGTACTTCCTCCTCCTATATATACCTACGTACCCCCAAACTATCAGATACGGAGCCAAAAACCTATTTCCACCGCCGCAACCTTCTGTACCCGTGAGATCCCATCTTGGGGCCTTTTCCGGCGCTCTGCCGGAGGGGGCATTGATCACGGAGGGCTTCTACATCAACACCATAGCCTCTCCGATGATGTGTGAGTAGTTTTACCTCAGACCTTCGGGCCCATAGTTATTAGCTAGATGGCTTCTTCTCTCTCTTTGGATCTCAATACAAAGTTCTGCTCGATCTTCTTGGAGATCTATTTGATGTAATCTTCTTTTGCGGTGTGTTTGTCGAGATCCGATGAATTGTGGGTTTATGATCAAGATTATCTATGAACAATATTTGAATCTCCTCTGAATTCTTTTATGTATGATTGGTTATCTTTGCAAGTCTCTTCGAATTATCAGTTTGGTTTGGCCTACTAGATTGATCTTTCTTGCAATGCGAGAAGTGCCTAGCTTTGGGTTCAATCTTGCGGTGCCCTTTCCCAGTGACAGCAGGGGCAGCAAGGCACATATTGTATGGTTGCCATCGAGGATAAAAAATGGGGTTTATATCATATTGCATGAGTTTATCCCTCTACATCATGTCATCTTACTTAAAGCATTACTCTGTTCTTATGAACTAAATACTCTAGATGCATGCTGGATAGCGGTCGATGTGTGGAGTAATAGTAGTAGATGCAGAATCGTTTCGGTCTACTTGTCGCGGACGTGATGCCTATATACATGATCATACCAAGATATTCTCATAACTATGCTCAATTCTATCAATTGCTCGATATTAATTCATTTACCCACCGTAATACTTATGCTATCTTGAGAGAAGCCTCTAGTGAAACCTATGGTTCCCAGGTCTATTTTCCATCATATTAATCTTCCCATACTTATTTATTTATATTGCCTTTTATTTTACTTTGTATCTTTATTTCTCTTTATCATAAAAATACCAAAAATATTATCTTATCATATCTATCAGATCTCACCATCGTAAGTGACCGTTGAGGGATTGACAACCCCTTTATCGCGTTGGTTGTGAGGTTCTTATTTGTTTGTGTAAGTGTGAGGGACTCGTGCGTGATCTCCTACTGGATTGATACCTTGGTTCTCAAAAACTGAGGGAAATACTTACGCTACTTTACTGCATCACCCTTTCCTCTTCAAGGGAAAACCAACACAGTGCTCAAGAGGTAGCACTGACCGTCGACACTGCCGAGGAGCGGCTATGCCCGTGCAAGTGCGGAAACGCTATGCTCCGCGCTGGTGATAAACAACTGAGGGTGGCCCCACGGCCGTATCAACCTCAGGGAGCCCTTGAGCTTAGTGTCCAGCCTCATCGCAACACCTCCCCTCAGGAGAGTCGCGCGAGGGGGCTGGACACGGGGGCTGCGCTCCGGTCACGCCCAAGTGTACGCTACCCAGCCAGGTCCCCCGGACCCGATCGTCGCGCGCCCCTCCCGAGCTGAGCCTCGGCGAGGACAAAGGTATGGAGGTCGTTCGAGCGTCAAGAGGGACTCCTGAGCATCGCGACTCGGGAGCCTAACTGGTACCGTAGCCCCTCACTCCTTGGTCTCGTCCCGGTCTCCAGACGACCCAACGGCGGCTGAGGTATGCGTGTGGCCGGCCCTGCCGATGTAGAAGACTAGACCTATCCCTATGTCTCCTTCTTATAAGCTGTTTGCGCGTCAAGGGGGACTCCTGAGCATCGCGACTCAGGAGCCTAACTGGTCACGTAGCCCCTCACTCCTTGGTCTCGTCCTGGTCTCCGGACGACCCAACGGCGGCTGAGGTATGCGCGGGGTCGGGCCCTGCCGATGTAGAACAAAAAGCAAATAGGAAGAAAATCGCAAAATCTCAAGCAAATATTACAAGACATATTGTTCTCACAATACCAAACGCAAGTTTAAACGCCTCCACGAGGCATGATACAGGTTGGAGGAGTAAAACAGGAAAGCAGCCGCAAGCAAGTCATCCTTGGACGTCGCCGTTGCCCGCAAGGGGTGCTCCCTCCTTGGTGGCGTCGCCTTCACCTGTACCACCGGCTGGAGCTGCAGGATTGGTGGCGGCCCCGGTCGAAGGCGCGGCAGCGAAGGCGCGAAACTTCTTCAGCAGGGCCTCCACCTGACCCTTCACGACTGCGGCAGCTGTTGCGTAGTGTTCGTCGCCCACAGGCTCCAGCAGCTCGTCAAGGCAGGCAGTAGGATTGCGATGATGGAGGTGGCTGAAGACGCGCGTCAGTGGAGCTGAAGAAAGGACGCGAGCCTCTTCCTCCGCCGTCGGGCCGAGGCCGCTCACGACTTCCTCATGCGCCTCGACCATGTAGGGAAGCAGCTGGGCGAGGCCGTCCTCGTCGGTGGTCAGCGGCTTCTCCAAGCCCTTCTCATAGAGTGTCTTCAGCGCCACACGAGACCTCTCCTCGAGGAGCGGGAAGGCCACGCGGTCCTCGGCCAGAACCTTCGCCTTTGGCGCCAAGTTCGGCTTCCTCCGCCTTCACCTTCCGCTCCAGCTCCTCCAGCCGTCCGCGCTCGGCGGCCTGCGCCTTTGCCGACTGCTCCAGCTCGGCGTCGCGACCCTTGACGGCATCCTCCCAGGCCTTCATCTTCTCCTCCTCCGCCTTGCGGCTACGAGCTTCTTCTGCTCGCTCGTTGTGCAGGGTCTTCAGCTCGGCCTCCAGCGCCCGGCAGCGACTCTTGGCGGCCTCGACATGCTTAAGCGCCGCCTCGCAAGCAGCCGCTGCTTGGGTGACGGCGTGCTTCTCCTTCTCGGAGGTCGTCGTGGCCTGGCTCAGCGCCGCTCCAACGGACGTGTCAGAATGGACCCAGCCAGAGACCAGCTCCAGGCGCCCGGCCACCAGGAGGGGGTCGGCGCCCTGAAGATCCTCCCGTAGTCGGATCATCTCAGAAAGAGCGCGCTCCAAGACGTCAGGGCAGGCGGAAGGACCTGGAATCAGCTATGCAGTAGGAGGAGGAGAAGGTACCGTCACCATAGCCTGGGAGACAGGGGGCTCCTGAGCCTTGGAGACTTCAGCAGCCGAGCCGGACACTGGTGCCTCCGGAGCCAGCGGGGCCATGGGGGCTGACTCCTCCCAGACATTCTCCCCCAGGCCTCGTAAGGACGACCGGGCCAGAGAGACATGAGCGCCAACGCCGCCCTTCTCCACGGAGGGAGACGCAGCCGGAGCAGGCGGGTCAGTCCTGAGCGGCACCACCGCCTCCTCCTTCCTCTTCTTCGCCGCAGGCGTCAGACTAATCACGCAGCGGAAAAGCGTCAAGGTCAAGCAGCAGAAGCAAGGACGAAACAAGGCAAGAGCACTTACTGGTCTACCGTGGTGCAGTCCACCCTCCTCTTGCTGAGCTTGAAGCCCGAAAGCCTCCCAGCCTGGGGCGCAGACACACGGGCTCCAGGGGCAGAGGAAGGGGCAGCAGACGGGCCAGAAGCAGCCCCAGGCGGCGTCAGAATAGGGGCGTCATCTCGGGAAACCAACGCCGCCTGCCCCTCGTCGGGATCACAGGCGGCTCCCCCCTCTGGAGGTCGTCGGTCATCATCATCGTCAGGCATGGTACAGAGGAGGTCAGTCCTGCGCAAGGGGGAGGTCTCCCCCATCCCCTCGGGGGTCACCTCCGAGTCGCGTTCTTCGTCGTCCTCCTCCTCGTCCTTCCGAGAGTCGTCAGAAGACACCTCCACCGGCACCACCACAACCGAGACCGCAGGAAGTGCTGGTGGCACCAGCCCGCGCCCTTTGAAGGTTGGCCTGGCAGCCACGACCTGCACCCCATCCTTGCGGCGGAACAAGGGAACAAAGGCGATAGGCGGGTTTTCCTGGTCATCCCCGACCAGGAGGCGGAGAGCCGCAGCCAGCTCTTCGTCAGGCAAGGCCTCCGGGCTCAGGCGAACCTTGTCTTCTTCGCCCCCAAGCCTCCACAAGGGGCGCGTACGCGCCTGAAGCGGGGCCACGCGCAGCATCAAGAATTCCCTCAGGAGCATGACCCCTGTCACCTTTGCCGCCTTCGCGTTGCCCGGCTTCAGGTCGGCGTTCATCTGCTCCAGCACCGACGTCGCCCTGTCATCGGTAAACTTCACGCGAGACCACCCCTTGTCAGACTGGGGCATCTCCATTGGCAGCACCAAGCGTGGGTGGCCGCACTTGGCGTCCATCATGACCCACTTAATCCTGAAGCTGTCGGCCTTCTTCCCAGCCTTCGAGATCGAGTTGGCCTT
This sequence comes from Aegilops tauschii subsp. strangulata, assembly GCF_002575655.3. Classification (NCBI taxonomy): domain Eukaryota; kingdom Viridiplantae; phylum Streptophyta; class Magnoliopsida; order Poales; family Poaceae; genus Aegilops; species Aegilops tauschii. The sequence goes on along the minus strand of NC_053038.3, from coordinate 176,072,596 downwards.
GCCGGCCACGATGAAGTTGGCACACACGGAGGTACGACCCTCATTGATGCGAAGGAAAAAGAAGTGGCGCAGCAGAGCCACGGATGGCATCACGCCGAGATACGCCTCACAGTAGAAGGCGAAGATCGACAGAAGGAGACAGAGTTGGGATGAAGATGCAGCGCCTGCAGCCCGTAGTGGCCAAGGACCTCATAGAAGAAGTCAGAGAAAGGGGGAACCAGCCCCGCGATGATGCTGCTCATGAAGAAGGGGAAGAAGGTGCTTCCCTCGGGCTCTGGCACGACGGAGCCATCCCGAAGCTCGGTCTTCCCCCTCTCATTGCTCTCCCCCGCTGTCAGCAGGCACGTGGCGGCGAGGCTCTTCTCCGAGACATTGGGTGCGTCCAGAGCTGGCTCGAACTAAGCCGGTGACGAGGCAGGTTGACCTTCCGGGGCGCCATTGGTCGCTGATGCGGAAGGGGATGGGAGAAGATTTGGAGATTTCGGAAGCAAGGGGCGAGAGAGGGGATCTGGAGCAAGGCGGAAGGAAGCAATGAAGGCAAGCATAGCCCGCGCCAGCCTTTTGTCACGCGTGCAGTTGCCGAGGCAGCGTGGGGAGCAGAGACGCCCATGTCCAATCAATCGCCACGCGTCGACCAAGGCCGCAGGCTGTTGGGGCCCGTGGCGCTCCGCACTTGCCCTTTGGCTTCGCCACGAAGCCAAGTCCGAGCGCGCCTTGGGCCCGGGGGCTACTGTAGGCATTCTGGGAACGGGGGTCCCCAGACATGCCTGCCTACGGCCCACGGCGTGGCTCTACTCGTGGCCCAGTACGGCCCGTGTTCACCAGCAATCACTCAAGACCCTTGCGAGGGGCCAAGCCTCGCGAGGCGGACGACACAAGACCTCCTCGGGGGCGGCCTCACCAGGCTGGCTCGCGAGGGGCGGAGAGATCAAGGCAAGCCGAACCTCGCGAGGTTCCAATGACGTAAGCCATGACGACCAAGACCAGGCGGGTGCCAGGCGGGCGCCAGCGCGCACAGTGTCCTCGTTTCCTCTTTGGTACTAAGGAGGCAAGCACAAGGGAGGAGTACCGAGGCATCAGGCAAAGGTTTACACATCGGTGCAACGAGACCAAGACCAGCAGGACAGCAGGACGGAGGTCATCATGGAGCCCAAGACGGTGTCACCACCAGAGCCTTTGGCAGGCGAAGACCACCTTTAGTCAGGATAGCTTGTACTATCGGTCCCCTTCAAATTGGTCGTTGTTGGCTCCCTTCCTGCTCAATATTTGGGAGGGGGACCAGGGCCTCTATAATTAGGACTAGCCACCACAGTGGAAAAAAAGGTCATCTTGAATTGATTCAGTTCATCCTCACACCCACCAAGCATAAGAACACCTCTCCTGAGGAGGCTGTTCTTCCCTTGTACTGTTCATCCCCAGCCTGAGAGGCTATCCACCACACCACACTGGAGTAGGGTATTACACCGCAACGGTTGCCCAAACCAGTATAAATCTCATGTCTCTTGTGTTGCAAGTTTGTCGAGCTAAGCTTTGAGATCGCGGTGAGGCTGACGGCGTGATTAGGTAGGGGGAAATCTTCGCGCGCACCCCAGTGTTCGAACCTCAAGGGTTTTGCCAGAACCCGAAATCCGACAGTGCCTCCCTCCCTCGCATAGGAAGGCGCGCCCGGCACCCTCCTCGGGCAGGGCTCGGGTGCTGTCTTCTGGAGGGCCTCAGACCTAGCCAACATCACGAGGGAGGCGCTCGGGCACCACGTGGAGGCATGCTTTGCAGCACGCCTTCCTCGGGGGGACCCCGAGCAAGGAGCGCCCGACGCTCAGGAGTTCATCGCCAAGACCACTCAGGAGCTGCAGGATGCAAGAGCCATGCACGGAGACCACCGCCCACCTGGCGCAGCTCCCCATCCAGGTGAGGATGGCGGGTTGCGCGTCTGCATCGACATCCCAGGGCTCAACAGGGCCGCATCTCAGGAGCGCTTCTAACCTTTGCGCGTGGGACATTGCGTGGGCCAACCTCACAACTATGTTCGTATCCCATTTGGTCTGCCGAGCATGGCGGCCGCCTTCCAGTGCAACCTGCAAAGCATGCTGGCGACCCAGGAGGCCAGGCATCACGCGGTCCTAGCAGAGATGGAGACGGTCCTCAAGGAACCGCCTGGACCCCCAGATCCTCCCGAGGCTCAGGGCCCCGGTGGCTCATGAGGAGCAACCCCTTCGCCACGCATCTTCAGCTACCTCAACATCCCTTCTACAATGGAACCAGGTGACATTTTCCAAGTTTATTTAGCTGGGAGCGCCCCCCGGGCTGCATCATTCCCAGGCCGCGTGGGCCTGTCCCTGCGGCATGTATCCTTTTACATCTTTAGCTTACTCTGCTGGGAGCACCCCTCGGGCTACATCATCCCCAGGCCGCTCGGGTCCGACCCAGTGGCATGTATCGTTCTTGAATTTACCTAAGCTAGTTCGCTTTCCATGCATAAGCTAGCTATGGTTATTACCTGCTTGATTACCACCCACCACGGGAGCCGCACGCCGATCGTATTTCTTCAGAATCCTTCGCATAAGAAGGCTAGGCACGACGTCTGTGCTCGGGTCCGTCCCTGCAGCATCGATAAATCCAATGGCTGAGCTCTATCTGGCAGGCCGGTCCCGTTCACGTCACCTCCTGGGGTCGTCGGTGCTTTGCCTTCTCATGCGATAACCTGAGAAGATTCATTCGGCATAGGTTGCCTAACCATCTCGCAGGACCACCGCAGTCAACAAGAACCAAGACCAGGCGCAACCCGCCTTGAGGTAGGGCCTCGTGAGTCCCGCGCTGGCTCACGAGTGCCCAGACACACCTCGTCTAGCCCTGGCATGCAAGCCACATGTCAGGGCGGGGCTGTACACACCCCGGGGGCTCCACTCAGAGGGAGCCCTCACCCACACGCCAGTGGAAGCACCATGCTCCGTGCTGGCAGTCAACACGGCCGAGGAGCGGTTATCCCCGTGCAAGTGCGGATGCGCTACGCTCCGCGCTGGTGATAAACAACTAAGGGCGGCCCCATGGCCGTATCAACCTTAGGGAGCCCTTGAGCTCAGTGTCTGGCCTCATCGCAACACCTCCGCTTGGGAGAGTCGCGCGAGGGGGCTGGGCACGGGGGCTACGCTCGGGTCACGCCCAAGCATACGCCACCCCGCCAGGTCCCTCGGGCCTGGTCGTCGCGCGCCCTCCCGAGCGGATCCTCGGCGAGGGAAAAGGTATGAAGGTTGTTTGAGCGTCAAGGGGTGCTCCTGAGCATCACGACTCAGGAGCCTAACTGGCCACGTAGCCCCTCACCCCTTGGTCTCGTCCTGGTGATCCGGACGACCCAACGGCGGCTGAGGTATGTGCGGGGTCGGACCCTGCCGACGTAGAACGTAAAGCAAATGGGAAGGAAATCACAAAATCTCAAGCAAATATTACAAGACATATTGTTCTCCCGATACCAAACACAAGTTTAAACGCCTCCACGAGGCATGGTGCATATTGCAGAAGCAAAACAGGAAAGGAGCCGCCAGCAAGTCCTCTTGTCATCCCCGGACGCCGCTATCGCCCGCAAGGGATGCTTCTTCCATAGCGGCGTTGCCCTCACCTGCACCACCCACCGGAGTGGCAGGATCAGCAGCACCGCCAGTTGAGGGCGCGGGATCGAAAGCGCGGAACCTCTTCAGTAGGGACTCCACCTGACCCTTCACGGCTTCGGCAGCAGCTGCGCAGTGCTTGGTGTCCACACGCTCCAGCAGCTCGTCAAGGTGGGCGAAAGGATCGCGAAGATGGAGGTGGCTGAAGACGCGCGTCAACGCGGCTGAGGACAGAATGCGGGCTTCTCCCTCTGCCAAGGGGCCGATACCGCTAACGACTTCCTCAAGCACCGCAACCAGATAAGGAAGCAGCTGGGTGGGGCCCTCGTCGTCGGTAGCCAGCGGCTCCTCCAAGCCCTTCTCGTAGAGTGACCGCAGTGCCGTGCGAGACCTCTCCTCGAGGGACTTGAAGGCCACGCGGTCTTCGGCCAGGACCTGCGCCTTGTCTTCCAGCTCGGCCTTCTCTACCTCCATCTTCTGCTCCAGCTTCTCCAGCCAGCTGCGCTCCGCAGCCTGCGCCTCCGCCAACTGCTCTAGATCGGCGTCGCGACCCGTGACGGTGTCCTCCCGGGCCTTCATCTTCTCCTCCTCCTCCATGTGGCCCCAAGCTTCGTCCGCACGCTCACTGTGCATGGTCTTCAGTTCGTCCTCCAGCAACTGGCAGCAATCTTGGGCGGCTCCGGCATCCTTCAGCGCCGCCTCGTGGGCAGCCATAGCTTGGGCGAAGCCCTCCTTGTCCTTCTCGGAGTCCACCGCAGCCTGGCTCAGTGCCGCCCGGACGGCCACGTCGGAGTGGAGCTATCCAGAGATCAGCTCCAGGCGCCCGGCCACCAGGCGATGGTCGGTGCCTTGAAGATCCTCCCGCAGCAAGGTGAGTGCAGAAAGAGCGCGCTCTAGGATGTCGGGGGAGGCGGAAGGATCTGGGGTCAACAGAGCGGCGGAGGAAGGAAGAGGCAACATCGTCACGATGGCCTGGGAGGCTGAGGGCTCCTGAGCTTTGGGGACCTCAGCAGCCGAGCCGGACGCCGGCGCCTTTGGTGCCAGCGGGGCCATGGGGGCTGCCTCCTCCAGAGGACGCTTCCCCAAGTTTCATGAGGATGATCGGGCTGGGGAAGCACAAGTACCGCCACTGCCCTTCCCTCCGGAGGAGGGTGCGGCCGCTGTAGGCGATTTGGTGACGTGCAGTACCGCCGTATCCTCCTTCCTCCTCTTCACCGCGGGCATCGACCTAGTCAAGCAATGGAAAGCGTCAAGAATCAGCAGCAGAAGCAGGAATAAAGCAAGAGAAGAATACTTACTGGTCGACCGCGGCGTAGTCCCTCTGCTTCCTGAGCTTGAAGCCTGAGAGCCTCGTAGCCTGAGGCGCGGGCGCAAGGGCTCTAGGCGCAGAAGAGGGGGCATCAGGCAAGTTGGAAGCAGCTTCAGGCAGCGTCAGAACAGGGGCGTCGTCTCGGGAGACCAGCGCTGACCGTCCTCTCGTCGGAATCTCGACCGGTGACCTCCTCCGGGGACTGACCTTGGACCTCGAGGAGCCCCCTGCAGTACGCAGCTCCCCCCTTTCCAGGGGGACATCGGCCTCGTCATCATCATCAAGTAGGGTGCGGAGGATGTCAGCCTTGCGCAAGGGGGAGGTCTCCCCCGCCCCTTCGCGGGTCGCCTCCGAGTCATGCTCCTCCTCCTCCTCCTCCTCTTGTTCCTCCTCTCCCTCCTCGCGAGACTCGCCGGAAGACACGACCACCGGAGTTGTCACCATGGGGATGATTGTGGGAACAGGCGGCACGAGCCCGCGCCCATCAAAGACGGGCATGGCGGCGGCGACCTCTGCCCCGTCCGGGCGGCGAAACAAGGGAACAAAGCAATCAGGCGGGTACCCTTGGTCGTCCCCAACCAAGGAACGAAGAGTGAAGCTCAGTTCCTCATCAGAAATGGGCTCCAGGCACAGGCGGAGGTCGTCCCCTTCGTCTCCAAGCTTCCATAGCGGGCGCGGGCACGCTTGGAGGGGAGCCACGCGCTGCGCCATGAATTCTTTAGCGATAATGGCCCCCATAAGCTTCGCCGTCCTCGAATCGCCGGGCTTCAGGTCGGCACTCATCTTCTCCAGCACCTACGTCGCCCGTGGGTTGGTGAGCATCACACGAAGCCATCCCTCTTGGGACACAGGCATCTTTGTCGGTAGCACCAGCCGGGGGTGGGAGCACTTGGTGTCCATCAGGACCCACTTGCTCCTGAAGCCCACGTCCTTCTTCCCGGCCTTCGAGATGGCATTGGTATTGTTGGCCGCGACGAAGCCAACGCACCCAGAGCGGTAGCCCTCCTTGATCCGAAGGAAGAAGAAGTGGCGTAGTAGCGCCACGCACGGCATCACCCCAACACACGCCTTGCAGTAGAATGCGAAGATCGACAGGAGGAGGATGGAGTTGGGGTGAAGATGGAGAGCGTGGATCTTGTAGTGACTGAGGACGAAGTAGAAGAAGTCGAAGAAAGGGGGAACCAACCCGGCGACGATGCTACTCATGAAGAAGGGGTAGAAAGTGCTGCCAGGGGCCTCAGGCTCGGCAAAGCCGACCCAGAGCACAGTCTTCCTCTTCTCGTCACCCTGCAAGGTTCTTCTCCGGCACGCTCCGCGCGTCGAGCGCTGGCTCATACCAGGATGACGGAGGAGTAGCCCGAGCTTTCTTGCGTGCCATCGACGACAAGCTCGAAGGAGGATCTGGACTCTCTCGAAGCGAAGGGCAAGAAAGGGGATCTGGAGCAAGTTGAAGGAAGGCAATGAAGGCACATACAGCCCGCGCCAGTCTTTTGTCAGTCGAGCAGTTGCCGAGGCAGCGTGGGGAAGCGGAGACGCCCACGTCCCATCAATCGCAATGCGTCAACGAGGGCCGCAGGTTGTTGGGGCCCGCGGCGCTCTGCACTTGCCCCTTGGCTTCGCCTCGAAGCCAAGTCCAAGCGCGCCTTGGGCCCGGGGGCTACTGTCGGCGTCCTGGGAATGGTGGTCCCTAGACTTGCCTGCCTGCGGCCCATGGCGTGGCTCCACCAGCGGCCCTGTACGGCCCATCTTCACCAGCAAACACTCAAGACCCTCGCAAGGGGCCAAGCCTCGCGAGGCGGACGATGCAAGACCTCCTCGGGGGCGGCCTCACTAGGCTGGCTCGCGAGGGGCGGAGAGATCAAGGCAAGGGGCACCTCGCGAGGTTCCTGTGACGCAATCCATGACGACCGGGGCTAGGCGGGCGCCAGCGCGCGTAGTGTCCTCGTTTCCTCATTGGTGCTAAAGAGGCAAGCGCAGGCGAGGAGCCCCGAGGCCTCAGGCAAAGATTTCCATATCGGTGCAACAAGACCAAGACCAGCAGGACGACAGGACGGAGGTCACCGTGGAGCCCAAGACTACGTCACCACCAGAGCCTTTGGTAGGCGAAGACCACCTTTAGTCATGATAACTTGTACTAGTTGTCTCCCTTAAAATTTGGCCGTTGTGGGATCCCTTCCCGCCTAACATTTGGGGAGAGGACCAGGGCCTCTATAAATAGGGCTAGCCACCATAGTAGGAGGCAACTGATCTTGGGCTATTCAGATCACCCGCACCCACACAAGTGCACCAAGCACAAGAGCACGTCTCCTCGGGAGGTTGTTCTTCCCTTATAATTGTTCAGCCTCAGCCCAAGAGGCAATCCACCACAGCACAATGGAGTAGGGTATTACACCACATCGGTGGCCCGAACCAGTATAAATCTTGTGTCCCTTTGTTCTGCGAGTTCGACGCGTTGAGCCTTGAGATTGCGGTGAGGGCGAGTGCTAGGGGGAGGAGAGATCTTCATGCGCACCCCAGTGTTCAAACCTCAGGGTTTTGCCGGAACCCGAAATCTGACAGTGTTTGAATTGCTAGAACTTTTATCTGTAGTGAACATGCAACTATAGGTGTGTCGTCAAAAAAATTGGAATTATTCAGGGTTTGTTTGAATGTTTTTATACATTAACTTGGTTCTGTAGGCATTTCAGGTGCATAATTCAAATTTGAACTACATGCACATGCTCCAGTGCATATAAACGGGTTGAAAAATCAAATATGTGTCCTTGGTTGCATGCTTAGGTCCCATGCAAGAAATGGGAATGAATGTCAAACACCCTGCCACCGTCACTCGGCTACAAACATTGAGATACCTAGTTTTTAAATTCTAGTAAATCCAACACTCATATGAAATTCATGAAACTTGGCATGCTATCATGGAACGGCATCAACGTGCTGTGGTAAAATTTGTGTCCCATTTGGGGCAGGTTTGGGTATAAGCTTCTCCCAAACCAGAGCTTCTCACACCAAGCGTGATGGTTTCGGTAGGGAACGTGCCACCTTTGAGGACGAAACGATAATCATTGCCTCATATTGCTTTCAAAAATTTTCTAGTATCAACATGAAACAACGTGACTGTTGTGTTTAATTTTGGAATTTTTCGGGGTTCGTTTGGACTTTTTTATACATTAACTGAGTTATTTAGGCATTTTATGTGCATAATTCAAATTTGAACTACATGCACATGCTCAAGTGCATATACATTGCTTGAAAAATCAAATCTGCGTCTTAGGTGAATGCTTAGGTCCCATGCAAGAAATGGGAATAAATTTCAAACACCATGGCATTGTTGATTGCCGGCAAAACGTTGAGAGACTTTGTTTTTAAATTCTAGTAAATCCAAAACTCGTCTAAAATTCATGAAACTTGGCATGCTATAATGGAATGCCACCCGACATGCTGTGGTATTTTTCGTGTCCATTTTGAGAGAAGGCGCTCTCGAATAACAGCCAGAAAAGGCATTTTGAAACAAATAGCTGCCACTTTAACATCTCAACTGTTTTGTCTAATTTAAATTATGTGCGTTCTGTTAACCATTCATGTGACGCCACACCTAACTCTTTTAATGGCTAGGATGTGCCGTGCGGATAGGTGCTTGAGTGCTTGACTAAACGGGAGGCGTGCGAGTTGTACTCCAATGCGGAGGCTCACCGGGAAGCGTACGAGCTGTACGCCATGCAGGCTCATCAGGAAGCGAGCCCTTTGACTTCCATGGCCACCCGCCTTGCTCGCATCCTCTCCATTAATGGAGCCCAAGCTGCAGTTTAATACGGTTTTTAAATATAAAAAACTCATCGCAAACGTTTTAGTTAGAACACCCGTATGCAAAACCGACAACTTCCCCAGGAAGCCAAGGGAAATGTGCCTAGTTGGATTTGTGCAGCTCATGATCGCAAACGTTTTAGTTAGAACACCCGTATGCAAACCGACAGCTTCCCCAGGAAGCCAAGACAAAATGTGCCAAGCAGGATTTGTGCAGCTCTTGATCGCAAACGTTTTAGATAGAACACCCATATGCAAAGTGAGAGCTATGGTCTTCCCCCATAAGTCGAGGGAAAATTCACAGCGCAGGATATGTGCATCCCTTCAATGCAAACGGTTGTTTCGATGACCCGTGTACAACCACGTACAAACAATTTGGTAAGATTTGCAACTGTCATATTGGGTATGTTGCCATTTGTCAAACTGGAAAGATTGAAATTTGTTGATCTAGTAACATTGTGATTTGTCAATCCTTGTAACACTGTGATTAGTCAAAGTATGCAGCTAAAAATCACTAGCACGATCTATTTTTTGCAACTAAAATTCAGTAATTAAGCATAGATTTCATTCATAGATTAAGCAGTCGTTCTTAATTTATACAAATAGTTTAACTCGACAGCTGAACTGATCAAACTTTTCCCCAATTGTTGCCAACCACGTACTGAAATAGCTAGTTCAACTATATATACTAGCTAATTTTAAGTACGCTGTACAGTTCCACCACACATCTATAGTCAGATGAACCGAACAAAATAGCCCCGAAATACTACTACTACGGAGGGGCTTTGTGCTACATCCGGCAGCCTCTCCTCTGCCGAGCGCGCTCAGGAAGAGGCAGAGGAGGATAAGGAGCCTGCCGACGAGATGGACAAATCCAATACGGTGCCAGTCGCCGTTGCACGTTCAGCGATGCTCGCCAGCTCGAACGCCCACTGCCGCTCCAGACGATCCCTCTTGAAGCGGCCGGACTGCTTGTAGATCTCCTAATTCCTCGCCTCTGAGTCGGCGTGTGCTGCGGCCACGGCTACGATAAGGCTCTTTGCATGCTCGATGAGGCGCTCCTCCTCCTCCCGTAGGAACTCAATTTAGCGCGCAAGGTCGCTGACGCACGTGCGAGCCTCCACCTCCGCCTCCCTCCTTCAGACGGTGGGCTGGCGGCCACGACGGCCACCTCCCGCCTTCGGGCCACGGTGGCAGAGCGGGTGATGGCCGGCAGTGGGGTGGCGGCCACGACGGCCTCCTCACGCCTACGGGCCGTGGCGACGGAGCGGGCGATGCTCCAGGCTTTCGACGGTGGTGTGGCGGCGACGGCGGCCGGCAACAGCTGCCAACAGGTAGCGGCGGCGGAGTGTGTGGTGGGTGTTCCGCGCACACCCAACAAGGACGCCACGCGCACTACACTACGTCGGGGACTGCGCCACCGCCGCGGTGTAGTCTCCCAGCTCGAGCTATCCTCTGATGACGGCGGAGTGGCAGAGCGACAACGATGGACTGGTGCCATTGGCGATTGTGGGAGAAGCACCCGAGATAAGCTACAGGGAGGGAGGGGAAAATGCGACGCAGGACTCGCCAGTCGTGAGGGATTATATAGCAGGCCGGTAAGCATTGGGATTTTGGGGGATTTCATCGAGTCAGGCGGGAAGCTTGCGCGGGAACCTGCGAGGTTGTGTGGGAACGGGCTCACCGACAATTCATTGGCGCCACTTCGAGCCATCGTTTGGCCAAAAGAACGCACTCGCGCGCTGCGCAAGCTTGCGATCTAAGCCGTCTGCGGTAGCGGGGTGACAAGATGTGCGAGAGGAGGACGAAAGGACACGTACACATACGGCTAATACAAAAAAACGATTGCTATTTAATTACCTACTATACCCCCGTCCTGGTTTATAAGTAGGATTTAACTAATAAAATATGAATGCATGTCGCCAAAGATTATATCGTTGGATTCGTATTTGAACATAGTTTCTAGTTATACAATTTTTGTAACATGCATTAACACTTTTTGGTTAAATTTAAGGTTATATACCAGCAAGCGTTTTCGCACAACACACACGGCTTATTCCATCACAAACAGCTCGGATGGATCAACTGTATGCCACGTATCGCACACGTAACTCTAATTTGATTCGTGCTTGATGTCTCCGACATCGCTCGCACAGTTCGTCTTATTTGCCACGTATCACTATGCCGGCCTCTGCTTGCCACCCTCGGCAAGCTCTGCTCGCCGTTAGGCGCCGCGGCGCGCCCTGCTCTCGTTCGTTGGTGCGCTCTGCTCGTGTGTGTCGCTGCGCTCGTCTTGTGGACAGAGTTTGCATGCGTGTTAAACTGCTATATGCGTATATATATGGTTGCTCGCCGTTGAGGAGACCGAGGAGCGCTCTGCTCGCGTCCCTCCGCGCGCGCTCTGCCAGCGGTTGGGCGTGCGCACGATCATGTTGGGGGCCCCATATGCATGCAATTGCGCCACACACTTTGCCATGCGATGCAGTTACGTGCGGCACGATGGAGTTACGTGCTGCAAATTAGAACTGCCATCAGGGCCTGCCGATATTCATGGTCGTCCGGCTTCCCCTTTAATACCCGCGGCCATTATAACCTTAGTCTCTTCAACCATTCGATCGCGCCCCACAACACAACAAGCACACCAACGACGACACATAGAGAGGGGATGTCTAGCGGCTCTCCAATGAAGTTCGGCGAGCATAGAGTGGAGACCCACGCGAGGGAGACGGATCTCTCGGTGGTGTACACCATCGACCCGGCCGTGGTGGACGACTACATCAACAGCGTTGAGCAGTTGCTTGCTTGAGACAAGTACAAGGTGGTCGGCATCGACCTCCAGTACACCACCGGTCGTCCCTGCATAGATCACAATGTTGCCGTCGCCCAGTTGTGTGTGCGCCATCATGTCCTCATCTACCACTACTACATGGCCATAGAGCCCTGCGACCATTTCAACATGTTTGTCAACATCACCGACTACAAGTTCGCTACGGTGGAAACCACCGATAATGTAAAAGCGCTTAGTGTTATAGGCTTGGCCTTCAAGAACCTTGTCGAAATCCGTGACCACTACAGGGTCTGGGGCAGCTCGAAGAAGGACTCCCTGGTTGAACTCGCCTCGGCCATCATCGACCCCTACTACGAAAAGATGAAGCAGGATGCCCAGAGAACAAGTCCCGTATCCTGGCACAAGGCCTGGATGCGGCAACTGGATGAACCTCACCTCAGGTTCGCGGCCAAGAGCGTGTACACATGCTACGAGATGCACAGGCGGATCGTTGACACGGGGAAGTGCCTCATTACCCAAATCGACAAGTCCGGATCGAGCCACAAGTAGAGCAAGCGCCACAAGAAGTAGGTGATGATCACATGATCGTTTATACTAGTTAATCATGCATGTAATATATAGTTTACTTTATTGGTGTACGGAAATGTCATGTGTGTAGTAGCCACCTATGTAATTATGCATGTAATAGTTTACTTTGGTGTGTGCAAATGCCATGGGTGTAGTAGCCACCTATGTAAGTGGATGTTTAATTTGGTTATGCAACCATGTCCTTATAAGTGTGTGTATATATGTTGTTGTTCTGTATGCAATCCCATCGCACAACACACACGTCTTATTAGCAGCAACCTATGTGTTATTATCGGTCTTTGCACACATTTCTGATTACAGACCTGTTTGTCGTGTATCACACACATCTTGTTATATTGAACCATTTCTGTTCTCTTGTCTCAACACAAACGGTTCATCCGAGTGAACCGCATGCCGTATATCGCACACACCTTGATATGGCTAACCGTTACTTTTGTGTTGCCTAATCACAAACAGTTCATCTAAGTGAACCGTATGCTGTATATCACACACACCTTCATCTGGCTGCCCGTTTCTTTGTTCCTCCTCATTGCAAACAGTTAATTGAACTGAACCGTATGCCCTGCATCGCACATGGAACTAAATTCTGAACCATGTTTGATGCATCTGTCATCGCAAACGTTTTGAACCTTTTTGACGGTATTTTTACACCACCGTTCGCGATTATTACATCGCACACAGTTTCGTCGAAGGGTCTCTGATCGTAGTGTCGCGTTAGCAGCATCCTGCAGTAGTGTGACATCATTCATATCACAAAACAACTGAGAATAGAAAAATAGGCAATTGTAACGTTGTGTGGGCAAGTCCAGCACGGAACTAGATTACAGATCAAGATCAAAGGAACATCACTCCTCTCTTTTAAACCTTGTAAGGTGCAATGATACGCTAAGACAATTGTGTATAAAATTGAAAAGAGTAATGGGCATTGGCTGCAAACCATGTAGTTCAATGCACGAGTCAGAGTCAGTAGTAACTAAAAGGCATGAGGATGAAGGACTTACAACAGTAGCTTTGACTAGCGTAGTCATGCCCTTCGTCTTGCTGGTGTGACAGTCCTTGAAGATTTCCACAACAATTGATTCAGGTACTTTTTGGTCCTTGCGGGCTTTCCTCTGCATTTGGAACAAGTCAATATAGATCTGATAATATGGCACAACGAAAAGAGTGAAACAACAGCTAATTACAAGAGCCTCACAGTGTGCAATATAGCTACGAGATCCTGTCGTCTGTTGGAATTTCACTATTCTACGGTTGGCCTTGTTGGAATTTCACCTACAAGAAGATAGATTTGTGAGGCACATGCGTAAATAGGAGTTCAACATGTGATCTGATCACATACATATAATGTACCTGATACTTTGGATCAGACCAGTGTTTAACGAGGCCTCTCCAGTCTTCATCCGATATATTTTCCACTGGAGAAGTTTGGGCAAGTTCACTGTTAGCCTTGCCTTCAAAGTGAGTTTTCCTCAAGTTATACCGATACTGTCGCAGAGCGGACTTGAAAACATGGGTGCAAGCTTGTCTACTTGCATCATCTTGGCTATCCAACTTGAACCTCATATGTTGAAAATTCTGGGAGTCTCATGGGACAGAGCAGGACGATATTACTAGTTTCCATACATAACCATACTTACAGATAAATGGTCGAGGAAGGTGTTGAACCGGGTTTCATCTATGCCATTCCTAATCCATGTTGGGAGGATACGTGCATGAAGCCAAACGGCAACCGCTGCCTCTGATACTAACTTGGCTGACTGTGTAGCATCACGTGGCCTTCTTAAACCTGCCTCAAAACGGATCTCCATTCTTCCTCCTCTAGATTTAGTTAACCTATCGAGCATTATCCCTGATGTTTGTTTCCTCTTGAGCCTAGGTACTAGTCCAACAATGAACGTAGGAAGTGTTAGTGTACATCAAACTGTGAGACTACATATAAAGAGGCATGCAACTGTAACTTGACTCCAACAACTACCTTCTTGTTGTTGAAGCTTACAAGGTTCATCTAATCTTGCCAACTCGTCTTGTGTCAAGAGTGCTTCAGAAGTAGTGTGAGGTGGCAAGGGAGCTTGGGAACGTGCTGCTAGCTGAGTTGACAAAGGAGTAACTCGTGCAGCTGGTGGTACTGTGGAAGGTGTTGCAACAACTAGGGCTGTCTCTGCTTGTTTGGCGGTAGCTATTACTTTCTGTTTGGCTTTTTTGCAGCCCGTGTAGCATGGGATACCACGTTTATACAATTTTCCGCTGGACTTTGACCTTCTCACTACAAAAAAATACACTTCTGTGATGATACATGTTTGTCACAGTAGGTCACGTTTTCTTTCATGCATGTACATCTATGACGATTTTATGACAGAATCAAGATAGTCACACCTGTGCTGTCGTAGAAGTGTTCCATGACATTACCAAAATTATCATCCCGGAAGTGTCCACTTCCATGACGATAAATCGTGTGTCATAGAAGTGCTTTCGTCAAGGGTGACCGACACGTGGCATCCACCGTAACGGGTCGCCGTTAAGCTATTGGGTTCCGTTTTGGATCCGATAACCCGTTAACAGCCCGGACCAATGGGGATTTTCCACGTGTAAAATTATCATTGGCTGGAGGAAACACGTGTCGGCTCACCATTGGGACAGATATCATCCACTCATTGGATAGAATGCGCCAATGATACGTCGACATGTGGCACGGACAAACAGAGGCCCATTCCTGTGAAAAGGCTGGCTCGTTTGACTTGGTCAAAAGATAGCGGGCCGGCCCACGGAATGCATGTTAACAACCTATTCGCGCATAGCCCATTTACAACTCGCTAACCCAGGGCCCGTTACGACCTATCAGAATTAGGCCCAATAGCGTCATCTGGGCCCGTAATGAATAGTATATCGCTTTATACCCATTAACGACCCATTATTTCATTGGGCCCTTTCAAGCCCATGTTATCTTTCGGCCTTCTCAGGGCCCATTTATTCTTGGGCTCATTTCCAGCATTCGGTTACTTACGGCCTGTTACTGGCCTTTTCTGATTGTGGGCCAAATTCAGCCCGTGGTTATAGTCGGCCCGTTTGTGGCCCGTTAATCCGTTAAGCCGTTTTCATAGCGTCATCAAATACGGCCGATTAACGACAGCCCGTTATGGTCGGTCCATGAACGGATGATTCCAACGCTAGCCCGTTTAAGGCCCATAATGCGGTCCGTTGTTGGCCCATGTTTAGCCGATCGATCATACGGCCCGTAGAAGGCCCATTGATGCTACGGCCCGTAGAAGGCCCATTGTTTTTATGGACCTTAGAAGGCCCATTGTTTCTGTGGCCCGTAGGAGGCCCATGGTAACTATGGTAAATATGTACCCCATGGTTATTGTGGCCTAGTTTTAAAAAATAGGTTATTGCGGCCACTAGTAAACCGTGGAAAAAGAACTGCACTGACTACAAGCAAACAAATAAACAAGACAACAAGGAAATAAATAAGCAAGCAACTTACGCTAGGCTATCACGGCTATTACACATATTACATCCACTGGGCGTCAAAGTTCGCCACCAGTGCAAATATAGAGAACAAAGCAGCATATCATATACACTGGTTGTCAAAGTTGGCGACCAGTGCAAATAAACGTTGTAGCAAAACAAGTCCAGAACTGAAACCACTTCAGAAGATCTCAAGAAACAATATCCTAGGTAGCCATAATGCTAGCAAGTACATCAACGCATGACTGTGGGGTTTTCTCACTGTCTACAAGATCATTTTTATCACCTTTCTTGGAGACCAGCAGGGCTGTCTCACTATCTTGAACCTTATCTGCATTACTTTCTCTACCATTACATAGTGGGGTGCTCTTCTCCAATATTCTGTTCGCATACTACAACAGAAACAAGCAGACACATCATAGGTTTAGCATGTAGTATACGAAACTCATTTTGGTAAACCGGTTCAGTAGTAAGTTGGACAGTATAACAGCATGAAAAAAACATATATCTATGTACTATGGTCATTGTATTGTCCATATCATTCTAGTTTATGTTGCCAAATCAAGATAGAGACACAGTTCAAGTCATATATTTTTAATATACATCAACATAGGCAGAATATAAGTGTGAGAAACTACACAGCATTGGCAATGCTTGTAACGTGCATCACATGAGAACATAACTCTTTATACAACTGAAACTGAAATCAACATAGAGCAAGAAGTTAGAACATCAATCCAGTTAAAGAAATAGGTTTAAAACATACCTGTTGCACCATTGGAGTTTCAATTGGATCCTTCAAATTCAAAAATAGTTGGTATTTGTAAATACAGTGATGCAACAGCAAAGGAGTATGGACGATAGCTACAGAATCTGATCTGAGAACAGTTGCTCTTCTGCTTTAAACGTGGAGTTTGGGTTCGTTGTGGTGGTCTTCGTGATTTGGGCATTGCAGTTTCTTTACAAACTGCTCGTGTGGGGGTACTTTGTGGTGGACATGGTGCTTTGTCAACTAGACACTACTAGGAAAAGGCCTGCTAGTGGCGCACCTGTTTTGCCTACTAATGGCGCACTACAGGTGCGCCACTAGCATCACGCCATTAGAATTTTTTACTAATGGCGCACCACAGGTGCGCCATTAGTATCTTGTATACTAATGGCGCACCAAGCAGTGCGCCATTAGTACATCACACGGTGCGCCATTACTATCTGACTTAGTAATGGCGCACCACATAGAAGTTTTTTTTCAAAAAAAATTCAGAAATATTTTTCTCAAAAAAAAAATTCAAATTTTTTTCTCGTTTTTTTCTTAATCTCGGGTTACTATGGCTTAATCTCGGGTCAATATGCTTAATCTCAAGTCAAATCGCACTCCGTGGTCAAACATCCCGAAAGGTCACCCATCCTCACACAACTCCAGCCCAAGCATGCTTAACTTCAGAGTTCTATCCAACCCCAGCACCAGCTCACTTAACAGACACTTGTTGATATATATAGCATATCAATCCTATTAAACCTTGTTGATGTATAGGACTTTGTTCATGTTCATGAGTGTGATGAAATTTTGGAAAAATATTTCAAACTTCCCGGTCATATTACGTATCATATTTTGAAAAAAAATTCCCAAAAAAAAGTTTATTTG
Source organism: Aegilops tauschii subsp. strangulata (assembly GCF_002575655.3). Classification (NCBI taxonomy): domain Eukaryota; kingdom Viridiplantae; phylum Streptophyta; class Magnoliopsida; order Poales; family Poaceae; genus Aegilops; species Aegilops tauschii. The sequence goes on along the minus strand of NC_053038.3, from coordinate 176,055,404 downwards.
AAACCAATTTTTTTCTGTTACTAGTGGCGCACCTAGCAAATGGTGCGCCACTAGTAAGTTTGATTTTTTTTCATTTTTCCCCCCTCAAGATCGTAAAAGCCCCGTATCTTTCATTCTGTTAGGTTTTTGGGGATTTTGAAGATGTTGAACATTGTTCGCCCGGTTCAATTCGTATGTAACTTTTTGAGTAGATGATTTTTCATACAAAAAACTTTTTAATCCGAGTTCGTATGCAAAAGTTATGCCCATTTTACAAATTCCAGAGATATTTTGCAAATAAAGTCGAAATTCATATTTGTAAATTTTCCCAACAACTAGACGACATATCACATGGGAAACTTATTTTATTTTATTTTTTTGACATTTCCATAATTTTCTTTTATTTTTTCTAAAACTGAAAAGGTGGTCCACAGGGGGGTGCATTCGGAGGAATTTTTGGGCAAAGTTAGTAATGGTGCACCGTGGGTGTGGTGCGCCAATACTAGTTTAACTAGTAATGGTGCACCACACCCACGGTGCGCCATTACTAACTTTGAAAAAAATATAAAAAAATTGTTAGTAGTGGCGCACCGAGGGTGTGGTGCGCCATTACTAGTTAAAACTAGTAATGGCGCACTGTCGCCTGGTGCGCCATTACTAGTTTTGACAAAAAAATAAAAAACATTTGTTAGTAGTGGCGCACCGAGGGTGTGGTGCGCCATTACTAGTTAAACTAGTAATGGCGCACTATCCCCTGGTGCGCCATTACTAGTTTTGAAAAAAATAAAAAAATTGTTAGTAGTGGCGCACCGTGGATGTGGTGCGCCATTAGTATTTGGACACTAATGGCGTACCAACACATGGTGCGCCGTTAGTATATAGTAGTGGCACACCACATGTGTGGTGTGCCATTAGTGTCCATATTATCTATAGCCCTTTTCCTAGTAGTGAGAAGTGGGTTGCTATCCGCTAGGGTTGGGGTTAGATGGGTTGTAGCTGGTTTTCTGCTGAATAGTGTAAGTGTGCAATCTGGAAGAGTCTCGATTATGTGTGGGAGGGCTAGTTTGTGGGCCAGTACAACCATGGTTCTATCTGCATCGACGGGTAGCACTGTCTTTTGTGAAGAACGGGTTTTTGCTCCCTTAGATACTACCATCACCCCCTCCAATTCAAATGGCTGATAAACAAGAAAAGAAATTGAACATACAGACATTGTATGATAGACAGATGTGGTAATTCACATATATCTTGTCTAACCAAACATGACAGCATGACACAATTTCACATATATGATGCCTAACTAAACAGGATAGCATGACACAGTTTCAAATATATGATGGATAACTTAACAGGATATAATGTCATAATTTAACATATGATGAGTATCTAAACAGGATGACATGACAAAACTATATGATGTCTTTCTAAAATAGGTTGGGATGAAATAATTCACATACATGTTGTCTAAGTATACAGGATGGCATGATATAATTGACATAATTGATTCATATACTAAGCAGCTGGCACTCGCATGTATGATCTCTAAACTAAGCAGATAGAATTCAATATTGTGCATATGATGTCTAATCTAAGCAATGCAAGACACAGATACGTCTCCAACGTATCTATAATTTTTGATTGTTCCATGCTATTATATTATCAATATTGGATATTTTATAATCATTTTATAGTCATTTTATATCATTTTTTGGTACTAACCTATTGACATAGTGCCAAGTGCCAGTTGCTGTTTTTTCTATGTTTTTTACATCGCATGAAATCAATATCAGACAGAGTCCAAATGCCACGAAACTCCACGATGATTTTTTATGGGCCAGAAGGAACACAACGGGCACTGGCTGCGCCTGGGGGGTGCCGCGAGGGAGGCACAACCCACCAGGGCGCGCCAGGAGGCCCAGGCGCGCCCTGGTGGGTTGTGCCGACCCCGGGTGGCCCCCGGACCGCCTCTTTGCTTTATAAATACCCCAATATTCCAGAAACCCTAGTACAGTCGACGAAATATTCATCCAGCCGCCGTAGAGTCCAGAACCACCACATCCAATCTAGACACCATCTCGGATGGGGTTGACCACCTCCATTGGTTCCTCTCCGATGATGCGTGAGTAGTTCTTTGTAGACCTTCGGGTCCCTAGTTAGTAGCTAGATGGCTTCCTCTCTCTCTCTGAATTCTCAATACAATGGGCTCTTGGAGATCCATATGATGTAACTCTTTTGCTGTGTGTTTCTTGGGATCTGATGAACTTCAAGTTTATCATCAGTTATATCTTTGTATATCCATGAAATTATTTGAGTTTCTTTGATATCTTATATGCATGATTACTTATAGCCTCATATTTATTCTCCGATATTTGGGTTTTGTTTGACCAACTTGATCTATTTATCTTGCAATGGGAAGAGGTGCTTTGTAGTGGGTTCGATCTTACGGTGTTTGATTCTAGTGACAGAAAGGGAAACGACACGTATGTATCGTTGCTACTAAGGATTAATTGATGGGGTCTATATGTACATAGATAGATCTTGTCTACATCATGTCATCGTTCTTATTGCATTACTCCGTTTTTCCATGAACTTAATACACTAGATGCATGCTGGATAGCGGTCGATGTGTGGAGTAATAGTAGTAGATGCAGGCAGGAGTCGGTCTACTAATCTTAGACGTGATGCCTATATAATGATCATTGCCTGGATATCATCATGATTATTTGAAGTTTTATCAATTTCCCAACAGTAATTTTGTTTACCCACCGTTTGCTATTTTTCTCGAGAGAAGCCACTAGTGAAACCTACGGCCCCCGGGGTCTTCTTTCTCTTATATTTTGCCTTTGCGATCTACTTTTTCCTTGCATTTATTTTCAGATCTATTAAACCAAAAGTACCTTGCCGCATTTTATTTCTAGTTATTTTATTTGGCGTTTGATTTATAATTCTACTACAAAATTACCTCATGCCATTTGCCTACAAATTTACCCCTTTAACACGTCGGGCTGCGAGGATTTGTTATCTGTGTGCAGGGGCTGTTTACATTGTGTTGCTTGGTTCTCCTACTGGTTCGATAACCTTAGTTTCATATCTGAGGGAAATACCTACCGCCGCTGTGCTGCATCATCCCTTCCTCTTTGGGGAAATACCGACGTAGCTTCAAGCGACATCAAAAGGAATTTCTGGCGCCGTTGCCGGGGAGGATCTTCAACATATACCAGGTTACTAATCACAAATATCATCTCCTTGCAATTTACATTATTTTCCATTTTCCTCTCATTTTCGTCTCCCCCAGTTCACCAAAATTTTCCGTTTTATTCGCCTTTCTTTTTCCGTTCGTCGTTTTCTTGTCAGATCTATTCTTTACTTGCAATCATGAGTGATTTCGGTATGGCACCAACAAATTATGGCCTAACTCCTAAAATCGGACAAACGGGTAATCTGGATGCTAAAACTTTTATCTTGGGGCGAGGGAACTTTATGGGAAAAGAACGTATCCTAGAATTTTTTAACTCTGTTGGAAATTTTAGTCTTGATGATGCTCCTATATTTAGAACTACTAGATCTTATGTGCATGCTATTTCAGCACTAGTTCTGAAGGTCGAAAGTAAATTTATTCGTACTCATCCTACTTTGCAAACTTTGTTTTTTGAGCTTCCCGGAATAAAGAATCCTAGGGCTAAAAAGTTGGGCACTCTCGTTCTTATGAATGAGTTTGACTACATAATTCGGGAAGCTAGGGAAGTCTTTGATTTTTATGGTATGAATCGTGAAAACCCCATGATAGGTGAAATTCTTTACAATAGTGACTATGCATTAAGGCATTTGCTTGGGGATTATAAGATCTTTGATGACAATCTTAAAAAGGAGGTCCCCGTTCTAGATATAATCCAACAAGTTTTTAATAATGTTAATCAACACTACTGTTGGATTGTTGCGGGAAATCAAAGGGGTTATGATGAAAACCAACTAAGGACTGCTAAAGTTTCCATGGATAATATGTTTTATGTTGTGTTTACAAAACCCCATGATGAAAACACCTCTAAGAAAATTAAGAATAAGAAGGATGACAAAACTTAGATCCTTGCTTTATGCCTAGCTAAGGGCGTAAAACTATATAGCTTGTTGGGAGGCAACCCAATGAATAAATTTTATTTTTGCTCTTTGCTTTTCTGTTCCTGAGTGTTAACACAATTATGCTACTGTTACAATTTTGTTTTTTGTGTTTTAATTTGTGTTTGTGCCAAGTAGAACCAATAGGATCTTCTTGGGTGATAGTTGTTTGATCTTGCTGAAAAAGACAAAAACTTTGCGCTCAGGAAAACAATTCTATTTTTTTATCAGAAAGAGCTTTCGCCCTTATTCTTTTTGCAGAATATTAATATACAAATTACCAAGGACTTCCTAGTTTTCAGAATTTTTGGAGTTACAGAAGTGTTCGAACAAATCAGATTGCTTCAGACTGTTCTGTTTTGACAGATTCTGTTTTCTTTGTGTTGTGTGCTTATTTTGATGGCTCTATGGTTTTCTCTGATGAGTTTTTGCCATAGAAAAGTTGGAATAAAGTAGATACAATACAAAAATAAAATCATAATTAGTTTTATACAACACTTATATTAGTGATTTATTTTTCTTACACTAACGGATCGCACGAAGGTTTTGTTGAGTTTTGTGTGATTGAAGTTTTCAAGTTTTGGGTTATCTTACGATGGATGAAGGAAGGATAGAAGAGCCTAAGCTTGGGGATGCCCCGGCATCCCCAGATATTATCCAAAAATGAGCAAACCAACTAATCTTGGGGATGCCCCCGAGTGGCATCCCCGCTTTCTTCCAACAACTATCGGTATTTTACTCGAAGCTGTATTTTTATTCGTCACATGATACGTGTTTTGCTTGGAGTATCTTGTATGATATGAGTCTTTGCTTGTTTTATTTTGTGTCATCAATCCTTGATGGATACACTTATTTGTGAGAGCCAAAATTATGTCATGACTTGCTAGAATTGCTCTATATGCTTCATTTAAATTTTTATGAGCTATGGACTTGCTCTAGTGCTTCACTTATATCTTTTTGAGCACGGTGTGCTTAGTATTTTTTGAAGAAATGCTCTCTTGTCTCACTTAGATTTATTTGAGAGTTAGTAAAAATTTCAAGAAATTCTCTCTTGCATCACTTAAATTAATTTGAGAGAAAGAAAGAAAAAAGTTATGCTCACGATCTTCACTTATATTTGTTTGAGCTTATGAAAAGCAACACATGAAAATTAGTCCCAAAGTGATAGATATCCAAGAAGGATATAATAAAAACTTTCATCAAGATCATTGGACAAAATAAACTTGATTCTTAGTAATAGTTTTGAGATATGATGACGTGATATGTGAGTTATGTTGATGAGTAATGAGTAATTATGCTTTAGTAAGAATATTGGTGTTAAGGTTTGTGATTCCCTATGCAAGCACGAAAGTCAATAGTCATGCAATGAAATTATATCCTACTTGTGGTGCATTATTCGGTGTTATTTATGCTTAATGCTTGCTTATGAGATTATCCATTTCTTGGTTGGTCGCTTCCCAATCTTTTGCTAGCCTTCATTTTGCACCAAGTATGATCTCTACTTGTGCATCCAAAATCCTTTAAACAAGTTTTTCCATATGAGTCCACTATATCTACCTATATGCGGTATTCTTTTGCCGTTCTAAGCAAATTTGCATGTGCCATCTCTAATTTTCAAAATAAACTTCTCTTTTGTGTGTTTTTTTCGCTCGTGGAGCGGTGAGGGGTGGCTACTATTTTCCATGTTGGATGTGTTATTCTCACAATGAGTGTTTATTCACTTGTCATTGCACGGGAATAAGGCAAATGTCTTAGGGATGCCCAGTCCTGAAATGCAAAAATGAGTTTACTTTATGTTGTCAAATTATAAATTCCTTGGAAAGTGTTGGTATGGAGGGCACCCGTGGATATGGTTAGCCATGGAAAGTGAAAGTATGATGGAAAAAGAAATAAACTTTATTTTCTATTTGGGAACCGCCTAGTGTTGGGAACTCTAAGTCATTTTAATTGGTGGGATGGATACACCCCCAAAAATGTTTTTATCTCTAATTTTTCGCTTTGAGCTCTGGCACCTCTACAAATCCCTACTTCCCTCTACGAAGGGCCTTTCTTTTACTTTATGCAATTTTTATTTTTGAAATTGAGTGTCCATCTTCTCTCATAAAAAGCACCAACTAGGAGGCAATATGATCGTACTTAAGTATTGGGTGTAGCTAATATTCGAGTGTGTTTCATTAATGGATCAATGTTTGAGCATGATGGGCTAGGGATAACTTATTTTAGCATTGATATTTTGAAAGACATGGTTGATTGTTGATATGCTTGAATATCTAAATTATTATGTCAAAACTAGACTATTGCTTTGAATCACATAAAAGTCCGATTGTCCATGCTATAAAGAAAAGAATATGATATGACATGATAGGCATCATTCCACATCAAAAAATCTGTTTTTATCACTTACCTACTCGAGGACGAGTAGGAGTTAAGCTTCGGGATGCTGATACGTCTCCAACGTATCTATAATTTTTGATTGTTCCATGCTGTTATATTATCAATTTTGGATGTTTTATAATCATTTTATAGTCATTTTATATCATTTTTTGGTACTAACCTATTGACATAGTGCCAAGTCCCAGTTGCTGTTTTTTCCATGTTTTTTACATCGCAGGAAATCAATATCTGATGGAGTCCAAATGCGACGAAACTCCACGATGATTTTTTATGGGCCAGAAGGAACACAACGGGCCCTGGCTGCGCCTGGGGGTGCCCCGAGGGAGGCACGACCCACCAGGGCGCGCTAGGAGGTCCAGGCCCGCCCTGGTGGGTTGTGCCCACCTCGGGTGCCACCCGAACCGCCTCTTTGCTCTATAAATACCCCAATATTCCATAAACCCTAGTACAGTCGATGAAATATTCATCCAGCCGCCGCAGAGTCCAGAACCACCAGATCCAGTCTAGACACCATCTCGGATGGGGTTCACCACCTCCATTGGTGCCTCTCCGATGATGCGTGAGTAGTTCTTTGTAGACCTCCGGGTCCGTATTTAGTAGCTAGATGGCTTCCTCTCTCTCGCTGAATTCTCAAGACAATGGTCTCTTGGAGATCCATATGATGTAACTCTTTTGCGGTGTGTTTGTTGGGATCTGATGAACTTCGAGTTTATGATCAGTTATATCTTTTTATATCCATGAAAGTATTTGAGTTTCTTTGATCTCTTATATGCATGATTACTTATAGCCTCGTATTCCTTCTTCGATATTTGGGTTTTGTTTAGCCAACTCGATCTATTTATCTTGCAATGGGAAGAGGTGCTTTGTAGTGGGTTCGATCTTACGGTGCTTGATCCCAATGACAAAAAGGGAAACAACACGTATGTATCATTGCTACTAAGGATAAAACGATGGGGTCTATCTCTACATAGATCGATCTTGTCTACATCATGTCATCGTTCTTATTGCATTACTCCATTTTTTCATGAACTTAATACACTAGATGCATGTTGTATAACGGTCGATGTGTGGAGTAATAGTAGTAGATGCAGGAAGGAGTCGGTCTACTAATCTTGAACGTGATGCCTATATAATGATCATTGCCTGGATATCGTCATGATTATTTGAAGTTCTATCGATTGCCCAACAGTAATTTGTTTACCCACTGTTTGCTATTTTTCTCGAGAGAAGCCACTAGTGAAACCTACGCCCCCCGGATCTTCTTTCTCTTATATTTTGCCTTTGCAATCTACTTTTTCCTTGCATTTGTTTTCAGATCTATTAAACCAAAAATACAAAAATAGCTCACTGCATTTTATTTCTATTTATTTTATTTGCCATTCGATCTATCAATCTACTACAAATTTACCTCACGTCCTTTGCCTATCTTGAGGCGCCGTACCCCGGAAGGTATTGACATCCCCTTTAACACGTCAGGTTGCGAGGATTTCTTATCTGTGTGCAGGGGTTTTTTACGTTGTGTTAATTGGTTCTCCTACTGGTTTGATAACCTTGGTTTCATATCTGAGGGAAATACCTACCGCCGCTGTGGTGCATCATCCCTTCCTCTTTGGGGAAATACCGACGTAGCTTCAAGCGACATCAGACACCATATGCATGATATGAGAAATATAAACATTGCAACTTAGAGCATACACCTCAGGTGTGCTATAGGAATGGTCATCTGTTTCTGAATCCTCCTCTGAGGAGCTGCCTGTAACCATCGAGATATATGCTTCAACAGGTACCATTGCCTGCTCTGAAGACCTTGTTTTCACTCCTGATTTTTCCATAACCGGCTCAAATGGCTAATACACATGAAGAGTAGTTCAATATACACAGATTGTCGACAAATGGAATACATACCGAAAAAAAAGATGGCATGAGATAATTCACATATTTGATGCCTGGCTACATGGTGGTGCATAATTCACATATATGATAACTGGCTGAAAAACATGGCATTGCATAATTCACATATCTAAGATAGAAAGCAAAGAGGAGGCATTCACACAAAGCATGTCTAATCTAAGAAGATGGCATGGCAATGCAAGACACCATATGCATGATATGAGAAATATAACCCTGCCAAGTTAGAGCATGCACCTCGGGAGGATACGACTGGTCATCTGTCTCTAAATCCTCCTTTTAGGCGCTATCTGTAACCAGCAAGAAATCTGCATCGACAGGTTGCACTGACTGCTCAGAAGACCTTGTTTTCACTCGAGATTTTCCCATGACCGACTCAAATGGCTGATGCACAGGAAGAGTAGATGAATGTATAAACATAGTTGACAAATGGAATACATTATGAAAAAAAATATGGTACGATACAATTCACATGTACGATGACTGGCTAAACAGGATGGCATTGCATGATTCACATATGTGATGCCTGGCTAAAGAAGATAGCATTGCATAATTCCCATATACCCCTTCCGTTCCTAAATATTTGTCTTTTTAGAGATTTCAAATGGACTACCACATATGGATGTATATAGCCATATTTTAGAGTGTAGATTCACTCATTTTGCTCCGTATGTAGTCACTTGTTGAAATATCTAAAAAGACAAATATTTAGGAACGGTGGGAGTATGATATAGAAACCAAATAGGTGGCATTCACACAAAGCAAATCGAAACTAAGCTGATGACATATAAGATGTATAATGTAAGCAAGCCGAGGTGCCATATGCATGATATGACCAACATCAGCATGCCAGGTTAGAGCAAACACCTTAGGTGGTAAATAGGAGTGGTCGGCTCCTTCTGAATCCCCATCTGAACAGTTATCTTCCTCTGGAATACAATCTGGAATGGCGGGAGGGGGCCACTTCGCCCACCATGGAGTGGTGTCTGCATGACATTATATTCCCACACAATGGTCTTATGTTTTTCTCTACGTGTTCAGTACGATTGTGTACAATAACTGACATGCATAATAAAAAAATTAGTTAGATTTTGTAAGGCCTAAGGGGTGCATGCAGAAATCAAGACTGATGGTAGCAAATGAGTGGATAGCTCCAAAACTAATGATAGCAGGTAGATTATAGCTTCAGTTTAAAAAGATAGACAATGGATCATCTACTATTTGTTGCCCACCCAACATGAAGCACATAGTAGATAGATACTATTCGTTGCTGCCTCGATATGAGACTCAGGGGCATTTTAAAACTCAAGTTTGAACGATGAAGTAGCAGGTAATAATAACCAATGTATAACATAAGCAAACATGAAAGACTGCGACCTCTCTTCCGGAACTGTGTAGTCCTCAGGTTCATCTGCTCAGTCGGTGATGGTAGTGCAGTTGGCGTGGCTGCCGGCAACGAGGAAGATGATCTGAGGCGGCGAAAGTAAGTCTGCAGGGGGAATCTCTGCTGTAGTGAACGCTTCTGTCGATGGTCCACCTCAGGTGATTGGATGACGGCACGACAGGACCAGGACATAACACACATAGTTTTGTTTGACGCCCATGTGAAAATGAAGTAAATCTGTAAGGGATCCTTAGAATTGGAGGATTCTATAAATGCAGGGACAGGAAAAACACAGGAATAGGATAGGAATGCACGTGCAAAACGGAGCATTTGGAAATATAGGATTTCTGTCAACCTGCGTGTTTAGTTCACATGAATTGGAAGAACACAAGAATGGAGAAACATGGTCAAATTAAAGTCAACCACGTGAAATGAAAAAATAAGAATCTTATTATGCCAGTAATGCAATTAGTCCTGTTCTTCACACATATTAATTTGAAAAGGACGTCCAAGTGGATATTAAAATTTCTATGTTTTTTTGTCGGTGTACAAAAAGAGGGGTGTGTTTTTGTACCCCTATACCTGTGCACGGGCAGTCGGAGTCGCGCCTACGGTCATGCCAAGCAGAATAGGGGAGGTGAGCCAAGGTAAGACCAAAGCCCAAGATAATAAGAGCAACGCCAAGGCCAAGACCACAAAGAGCAGAGGGACGAAGCAGGTTCCCCTGGCAAGACCCTTGCCGGGGCAGCCTCAGCAGCCCCGGCAAGATCCTTGTCGGGATAGCTCGCCCCGCACCAATAGAGGGGGCCACCCTTGAGCCCATGGTCTCCAACATCACGTTGGGCCAGGGCTCGGGAGGCACCTTCGTGGTGGCATGCAGATCTTTGTGAAGACATATTCAAGATTAGATGAGGATTAGAAGACGACCATCCTCGGCAAGATATTTGCAGAGGAAGGCCACCAGACACCCGGCAAGGCCCTTGGCGGGGATGACAGCGCGCCACAGTAAGACCCTTGCTGGACCACACGGCAAGACCCTTGCCGGGCCACCCGGCAAGGCCCTCACCAAGGACGCCAGCAGGGCCACCGCCAGGCCCACGCCAACCAAGCTTCCACCGCCGTTCACATGCAGCTGCCAGCCCAACCAGCTGGGCGGGCACCCGCGTGGCAACATGCAGCTACCAGGCCAACTCATCGAGCGCCTGCGTGGCGGCATGCAGATCTTTGTGAAGGCTCCACCACTGCGCCACCTCAGCTGCCTGCCTGCCTACATGGCACCACGCACCTCACTGGCCAGGGCGCGTGTCAAAGCAAGGAGGAGCGGCGACGGACGGGACAGGCCTCGCCCCCGTCCCCAATAAAGCAAGGGGACACCTAAGCTACACATTAAATGTGTCTTGTCTTGTAATACGAGCGATAAGCTCAGGGCACTGTACGCCTTTCCACCTCCTGTGTGTCACTGTGGCAGCCTCTTCCGACTATAAAAGGAGGCCCATGGCATACTGGAGAAGGATTCAGCTCTTTGAAACCACGCACTGACCACAGCTAGTTCGAGTGCTCAAGAACTCTCTGAAATACACCCACCAAAGCAGGACTAGGGTTTTACGCATCCTCGCGGCCTGAACCTGGGTAAACGATCCTTGTGCTGTCTACTAGCCCTGCTCTTCTCCCAACCCCGCGCCCCGGCAACCGTAGTAGGGATTCTTGTGATCCCATAGGTGTCGTTGCACACCGACATCTTTGGCGCGCCAGGTAGGGGGCACAATTGTGAGAATCTGGTCTAGTAGTTAGCCTAGAAGTTCTTCATTACCCTTGGCTCCTGAGAAGAAGGCGGCCGGAGGAACGACGCTGGCTCAGCAACAGAAAAGCAAAGTCATTCAGAGCTTTGAGTTATTTCCTCCTATACATAAGGTTATCGTCCTCGGAGATCTCGCCTATGCATGAGAAACCTGCATGCAAAGGGGCCCTCCCGCAATTGGCAACGCCCTTGTTCTATTTTGAGTCCGATCAACAGCTCAAAGCGGTCGTGTCAAGAGTGGCGGGGTAGCCTTCCGCACTTGGCAACGCTCCCGACTCTGACTCGAGTCAAGCTCGACAGTTCGGGCGGTCGCGCTAAGGGTGGCAAGGTGGTTCGCCCGGCAGCAAGCACACCCGGCAGGCCAATGGGGATCCATCCCCAAGACGCTGCCTTGGGTTTACGCGCCGGCGAGCCTACCCAGTAACGTAGGGAGGACATACAAAGTGTTGCAGAGTTATATTACATCGAATTGTTGCTGCGGTTCTAAGTAGAGATAGCAATTGTATTGGTTGTGAACCTGCAGCGGCGATAAAGAACGGGATGCCTAATCCCGGTGCTGGCGCTCCACCCTCTGAATTTCGCCGACTCGGCTGATGATGGGTTTGATGCGCTCCCTGAGCGGCGCGAGGTCAGTACCCTCCGGCAAGCTCTCCAGCGCGGTGTCAAAGTCGAGGTCGGGGTACCAGTGCGCCACCTTGGTGAGAACCTTGGTCATGGCACCCTAGCAAAGCCTCCGGGACTCGTCGGCCAGTGAGGCCGCCCGATTGGCGTGGAGCCGCTCCAGAGCACCGACAACCTTCTCAAAGAACATGGTCAGGATGCAATTGGTGCTCACGCTCCGCTCCGGGACATACCTCACGTCCGGCATCCCCATGATGGCCAGCTGCGCGGCGGCCTGGTTGGTGACGGTGGCGAGGCGATCAAGCCAACGGTTCTCGCCCTCCACGTGATCCGCGAAGTTGAGGCCCTCGTTCTTCCGCAACTGCTTCTCGGCCTCCAGCTCCTTGGCCAGGGTCTCCTCTCGGGTTTTGGCCTCCGACGGCACCTTCTCGAGACCCTCCAGCTTCAGCTTGAGGTCTTTGATGGAGTTGTTGGCCTCGGAGAGCTCCCCAGCCTTGCTGACGACCGCGCCCTCCGCCTCTGTCAGGGCACTGTTAAGCGTGTCCTTCTCCTAGGACAGCTTCAGGGCCTGCTCCTTTAGCCGTCGCGCTCCGCCTCCAACTCCTCCACCTTGCCGGCGTGAACCTGGGCCTAGGCATTGAGTGCCTCTTTGTGCCTCTGCTCCAGCTCACTGGTCCGCTGCAAGACAAGCTTCTCCACCTCTGCGTCCTTGCCGCGATGCATGGTGGCAAGCTTCTCCTTGCGTGCAGCAAGGTCCTCCTCCTGGGAGTTCAGCGCGGCCTCGTGCTGGGTCCGGGCGGCTTCGGTGGCCGCGGCCAAGTTCCTCGCCGTCTCTTGAGCCTTCTCGACGTCGGCGAGCTTCATGGTGAGCTCCACGTCACGGTTGGCCAACTCGCCCTGGGCAGCCTTGAGCTCCTTGTGGGCCTCGCAGAACCAGTCCTGCGTCTCGGCAATGCGCTTCTGGAGGTCTACCTCTGCCTTCTCCATCACCGCCGTCCTGGACTTAGCCTTGTCCAGGCGGGCGCGGTGGAGCGCCTGGAGCTTCCGGAAGCTGGCGCCCATGGCGTGGAGAAGTCACTCTTCCTATGAACCGTCGCTGCCAACGATCGGCTCGTCGACGACTTCAAGCCCGGCAGCGGCAAGCACTTCGTCGTCGAACACCTCTCCCTCAACGGGTGTCCTGGTGCTCGACGCGCCTGGAAGGTGGAAGAACAAGTCGTTGCTCACCCTCAGGTACTTGCCGGAGCTGGAGGCAGCAGAAGAGGAAGGCTGGTCATCAGCCACCTCCTCCTCCTCCTCGGGAGCGGCCCCGCCGGCCTCTCCAGCAGGCCCCTTGCCGGTCTCCTCAGCGGCAGCCTTGCCGGCCTCCCCGGTAGGCCCCTCGGCGGCGTCCTCGGCAGCACCCTTGACGGCGATCTTATCGGCGTCCGCCTCGGCGGCGATCTTCACGGTGCAGCCTGATGAAAAACTCACAGGGCTGGTCTCCAACATGGCCTTCCATTGGAAAAGGGATCATTGGCGGGGGCGAAGCCGGCGCGCCGCACATGAGGAAGCCGGGGCGCACTACCCATTTACTGCGATGTGATGCATGCGTGTGGAAACTGCCCCATGCATGCCGCCCACGTCACGCACATCCCTCCACGCAGCGCTGCGCGCGCGGGTCGTGGGAAGCGCCGCGCGTGAAATGTTTTACCGCGGTAAAAACCGCCCCGCCTGCCCGCGCACTATTTTGGGCCTGGCCCAACAACGTGTTGCGTTTATGTGTGGCCCAGGCCCGGGGGCTCCTGTTGGTGTACAAAAAGAGGGTTGCGTTTTTGTACCCCTATACCTGTGCACGGGCAGTCGGAGCCGCGCCTACGGTCACGCCAAGTAGAACAGGGGAGGTGAGCCAAGGTAAGACCAAAGCCCAAGATAATAAGAGCAGCACCAAGGCCAAGACCACAAAGAGCAGAGGGACGAAGCAGGTTCCCCCGGCAAGACCCTTGCCGGGGCAGCCTCAGCAGCCCCGGCAAGAACCTTGCCGGGACAGCTCGCCCCGCACCAACAGAGCGGGCCACCCTTGAGCCCACGGTCTCCAACATCACGTTGGGCCAGGGCTCGGGAGGCACCTCCGTGGTGGCATGCAGATCTTTGTGAAGACATATTCAAGATAAGGATTAGAAGATGACGATCCTCGGCAAGATCCTTGCTGAGGAAGGCCACCAGAACCCCGGCAAGGCCCTTGCCGGGGACGACAGCACGCCACGGCAAGACCCTTGCCGGACCACACGGCAAGACCCTTGCCGGGCCACCCGGCAAGGCCCTCACCAAGGACGCCAGCAGGGCCACCGCCAGGCCCACGCTAACCAAGCTTCCACCGCCGTTCACATGCAGCTGCGAGCCCAACCAGCTGGGCGGGCACCTGCGTGGCAACATGCAGCTACCAGGCCAACTCATCGAGCGCCTGCGTGGCGGCATGCAGATCTTCGTGAAGGCTCCACCACTGCGCCACCTCAGCTTCCTGTCTGCCTACATGGCACCACGCACCTCACTGGCCAGGGCGCGTGTCAAAGCAAGGAGGAGCGGCGACGGACGGGACGGGCCTCGCCCCCGTCCCCAATAAAGCAAGGGGACACCTAAGCTACACATTAAATGCGTCTTGTCCTGTAATACGAGCGATAAGCTCAGGGCACTGTACGCCTTCCCACCTCCTGTGTACCACTGTGGCAGCCCCTTCCGACTATAAAAGGAGGCCCATGGCATAGTGGAGAAGGATTCGGCTCTTTCAAACCACGCACTGACCACAGCTAGTTCGAGAGCTCAAGAACACTCTGAAATACACCCACCAAAGCAGGACTAGGGGTTTGCGCATCCTCTCGGCCCGAACCTGGGTAAACGATCCTTGTGCTGTCTACTAGCCCTGCTCTTCTCGCAACCCCGCGCCCCGGCAACCGTAGTAGGGATTCTTGTGATCCCATAGGTGTCGTTCTACACTGACATTTTTCTTTGAAAGAGACACCAAAGGAAAAAAATCCTCTAGTTTTGCTTTGCACCACTCCTAACCAAATGCACGAATAGTAGTACCATAGTAGCTCCATAGCAAAGGATCCCTGAGGGATCGACATGAATGCAGAGTAACAAAGTGATGCAACGAGTCACTACTAGAAAAAGGGCTATAGATGGGATTGACACTAATGGCGCACCACACAAGCGGTGCGCCATTAGTATATACTAATGGCGCACCACCTTCTGATACGCCATTAGAGTTGAAACTACTAATGGCGCACCAGGCGCAGGGTGCGCCATTAGTATCAAAAAAAAATTATTTTTAACTAGTGCGCCTGTCCAAACATACTAGTGGCGCATCCAGACAGAGTGCGCCATTACTAGTTGTAACTAGTAATGGCGCACCTGGCCCAGGGTGCGCCATTAGTATCAAAAAAAAAATTTTAACTAGTGCGCCTATCCAAACATACTAATGGCGCATCCAGACACAGTGCGCCATTACTAGTTGTAACTAGTAATGGCGCACCTGTCCCAGGGTGCGCCATTAGTATCAAATTTTTTTTTAACTAGTGCGCCTGTCCAAACATACTAATGGCGCATCCAGACACAGTGCGCCATTACTAGTTGTAACTAGTAATGGCGCACCTGGCCCAGGGTGCGCCATTAGTATCAATTTTTTTTAACTAGTGCGCCTGTCCAAACATACTAATGGCGCACCACCAGAAGGTGCGCCATTAGTAACCTGGATTACTAATGGCGCATTTAGAGTTGGTGCGCCATTAGTAAGTGGGCAGCAACAAGATATTTTGGACAGCCTCTCCTACCCACACTCACTTTCTCCCCACTTCATTCTCTCCACCTCCATCTAGAGTTGGTGCGAGCTTGAGATGTACTTCCCGCCCGCATTCTTCGACGTTATGGTGCATCTGCTGGTCCATATCGTGGACGATATCATCCAACTCGGGCCGACGTTCCTGCACAGCATGATGCCGTTCGAAAGGATGAATGGTGTCATCAAAGGATACGTTCGCAACATGTCACGTCCAGAGGGAAGCATAGCCAGGGGCTTTCTGACCGAAGAGTGCATCTCCTACTACACGAATTATCTAGGCATCGAGAACCCCGTTGGTCTGCCCGTCAACAGGCACCTCGGCAGGCTCGCTGGATGGGGTCACCGTGAGGGTCGCCGCGAAATGCATGTCGACTTCGAGGGTCGACTCGCCGACTTTGAAAGAGCAAACCTAGTCGCGCTACAACACATAGACGTGGTCGATCCTTGGGTGGTAGAGCACAAAACCTTTATCAAGAAGACGTACAATGACCGAGGCCAACAGAGGACGGACGGAGATATACTCAAAGAGCACAACTCATGTTTCACGCGTTGGTTCAAGAAGAAGCTTCTGTCGTACCCTTTACATGAGGATTCTTCCGCGGAAGAACAACTCATATTCGCCTTGTCACAGGGCGCCGAGCACAACCTGATGACCTATGAGGTGTACGATATCAACGGCTACACATTCTACACCGAGGCCAAGGACATGAAGAGCGATGGTTATCAGAACTCCGGGGTAACGATGGAATCCTACACCGGTAACGACAAGGACAAATACTACGGAAGGATC
This sequence comes from Aegilops tauschii subsp. strangulata, assembly GCF_002575655.3. NCBI lineage: Eukaryota > Viridiplantae > Streptophyta > Magnoliopsida > Poales > Poaceae > Aegilops > Aegilops tauschii. Next base: position 176,038,600 of record NC_053038.3, on the reverse strand, counting down.
GAGGAGATCTGGGAGCTGAGCTACGCTGGAGAGAAGGTCCCGATGTTCCGTGTCAGATGGGCCAAGAGCGTCCTAAAAGAAGACCGGTATTTCACCACCATGGTTATACCCGAAGCCAAATCCAAGACCGCAGGCGCAAACGTCACCGCGAAAAATGAGCCATGGGTACTGGCTTCCCAAGTGGACCAATGCTTCTTCATTACCGACCCGTCAAAGCCCAGTCGTGTTGTCGTGAGGAGAGGCAAAAGGAAGATCATCGGAATGGATGGAGTAGCCAATGAGCAAGACTTCGACAAGTACGGCGACCCGAGAATCGAACATGACGACGATGATGAAGTAGCAGCATACACCACAAGAAGAAGCGGGACCACCCTACCTAAAGGACGTCCGTTCCACAGAAGAACTCCATTTGCGAAAAAGAAGGGCAAGAAGATTGTGAACAGATAGCTAGCTAAGATCGATTGTATTTAAATCATAGCCTTCATTTCTCGATTGTATTTCATGGGCACTTTTTGAACTATCATGAATATTTTTAAATTTCATGGACACTCGATCTCGATCCCCCTCCATCTCGATCGCTAGCTATCCCACCTCGCCAGATCCGGTCCCCCTCGCCGCCGAGCTCCCCCCGGTCCACCGGCCCCCCGGACCCCGCGCACCCTCCCCCGCTCCACCGGCATTACTGTTTGATGATATTTTTTAAAAAATTATTACTGTCTTATAAAAAAATATGACTGTTATGATTTAAACAAGTTTGAACATATTTAAACACAAATAAATATCAAACAACATTTTAAATGCATAAAAAAATTGTGGAGCCTGGGAATCGAACCCAGGACCTCCTGGTGTGAGAACTGGCTGCTGACCAGTCGAGCTAGTAGAGGGAACTTGGTGTGGATCAGGTAAGGTGGAAGATAACCTGTTGGCTCGAGCAGAAATCAAAAAAAAATACTAATGGCGCACCAGGGTGAGGTGCGCCATTAGTATGGATGTACCTGTTGGATAACCTATCCCCTCTCTCTCCCTCGCCCTCGCCCTCGATCCCCTTCCCCTCTCCTCTCCCGACGCCGCTGCCCCGCCGCCTCGATGCCGCCCCGTCGTCCTCGTCTCCGCCGCGACGCCCCGACGCCGCGACGCCGCCCTCTCCTCTCCCGACGCCGCCGCCCCGCCGCCCCGTCGTCCTCGTCTCCTCGGCGCTGCTCTCCTCGTCTCCTCGGAGCACCACCACCACCCGGACCTCGTCGCCTCCCAGACCTCGTCGCACCACCACCAACATCCACAGCATCGACGTCTTCGTCCCCGACGACGCCCCCGTCTTCTACGCCCGCAGGTACCCCATCCAAATCACCCCCGCCTCCATTTCCCACCTCTCCCTCTCTGCTCCTAATACAACAATCTGTCTCTGAACTTCGCTTTTGGACTCCTGAGTACATTTTCTTTGGGAACTGCATACTATGTTTGATTTAAATGGAGCTCCCATGCGTAGAACACCTCTTGGAGTATCAACTTAGCTCTAGAATCAACCATATTTTTTCTGACACGTACAGCAGGGATACTCCCTGTCCCAACATAAATTTTGTTCATGTAAGTAAAACCAGCATACTACTGTTCAGTTGTGTAATTGCATATGTATCGAAGCACTAGGGGGTAAACCAAGAAGGTAGATAGCACAAAATTCTTCACTAGGACAGTGAAAACAGTGACTTTCTGTTATCCCTACTGTTCCCTTGGTAAAACGTATAGGATGTACTTCTCACGATCAGGACTGCAGCTAAGATGAACATGCAATCTCTCTTTTCTTTTAATTTTCAGAAGATTTACAGTCTTGCTCACTACTCTGATTCTTCTTTATCAGTGGATGCAAAGTCAAAAACAAGAGCTTTTAGGACTTCATGTTTTGAAACCAGTTAAATCATATAGTTTCTGTTATTTTTTCTCATGCTCCTGTTCTCTGAACATATTAGCTGGAAGCATCACATAGTTTGTTAGCTTTTTACAGATAAGTGTGCTTTGATTTTTGTTTAAGATTGCAACTATCTTCATGTTGTTTGTTCCATAAATATTCTTATATACCATCAAAATAACTTCTGTTAATTATGTTCAGTACTGATGAATTTTTCATTGACTATTTTGAACACTGTCATTCTCAAGTTAAGTTTGTACTCTGTAACCTCATAACCTCATAAAGAGCAATATATTTGTTTGGCTGTCTTCTGTTAACAATATTTACCCCTGTTCTTTCATGTGCAATTTGTAATCATCTATCTAACCATGTTTTCCATTAGAAGTTAGAACGTGTCTGTTTGTCTATTCTAAAACTAAGGTGTAGCATCCAAGAGCTTGTCTTCATTTAGTATGCTTCAGTTTATCTATTGTGGATTACTCTCTCCATTCCAAATTAATTGAAGTTATAGCTTTGTCCTTATTCAAATTTGACCAAGTCCATAAGAAAAATATATCAAGAACTACAAATATAGCTAGGGCAATTTTGTTTAGATATAAAAAACAGTAGCTACAATTTGTAAAAAGCATGAGCAACTGAAAAATCATCCTGAAATATAGCTAGGACAAACTTCAGTCTTTTTTTTGTTTGTAACAGAAACTACAGTAGTAAATATTTCCTGAAGTAAATATTTTCAGTCATTACAAATATGATACTGCTTGGAGATGATACTGCTTGGAGATGCATATATTGTTTCACCTCTTCACATGCCAATGTATTTTCCATGTTGTGATGGAGGCCTTTTTTGCCTTGTCCACCCGAGAGGCCCTTGAGTTTGCCGGAATGTCGATTAACTTCCGTTCCGGCAAATTCGGGTACTCCATATGTCCTATTTTCAGCAAAGGTCATGCTGAAATTTTCCGTGAATTTTAGCATGACTTTGCTAAAAATAGGACATATGGGGTACTTGTGACTAATGCATGGGCCGGGGTATCTTAGTAGTTAATTAAGTAGGATCAAGTGCCCCGGCGTACTTGTGACTAATGCATGGCTTTTATGGTGGCTCGGTGTCGATAAAAACCGAAATGATGAAAGCTTAGGCTTTTAGGGTGCCTCGGCGTCGAAAAACCCTCAATGATAAAAGCTTAGCTTTTAGGATGCCTCGGTGTCGACAAACCCTAAATGATGAGACCATGATCTTGTTCCTTGACAATAACCAACTTTTTGACCAAACTTTGTTCCTATTTAGAGAGAAACATGGCCAACAACGATGAGGCCGGGGGTTCGGGCGTCGACAAGCCATTCTGGAAGCTGTCCCAGGAGATGGAGGAACAACCTCACTTGTATGAGGACGCCGCCTTCCCCACCGATCCTGAGACCACTGATGGTACCGCCGAGGATGACCCCACTGATGCCACCACTGATGGTGCCGCCGAGGATGCCATCACTGATGGTGCCGCCGAGGATGCCACCACTGATGATGGCGGCGCACGCACAGATGGCAGCCAACCGAAGAGGCAACGGAAGGACCGGCGCCCGACCGTGCTCCGCACCCTCAAGGAGGAAGTTACTGAAGTGGACTCCGACGGGAATCCAACGGCGCCCGAACGAATAGTCAAGGGGTACTCGCTTCAGCTCGGGTGCATTCTCCGGAGCACCGTCTCGATCAACACCGAGAACCTGAGGCATCCTGACTGAGGGAATTTGCGCAACCCCCTCTTCACGAAGCTGCCCGAACGATACAAGTTCCCCACTGAATTTGAAAACACAAGCCTCAAAGGGAATAAAGTGAACAATGCTGCCCTCACGAAGATGAGCAAGGCCCTGTCTACTTGGAAAAGCAATGTGAAGAGAATGATCGAGAAAGGTGAGAGTTATGAGAAGATCAAGGAGAAAAATCCTTCGATCACCGAAGATGACTACAACGACTTCAAGATCAATTGCTCGAGCACCGCACACTCCGAATCAAGTAAGTGGGGGAAAGAAATGCGGGAGCTGAACTTAGGGGAACACACACTCGGTCCCGGCGGTTACAGAGTGGCGGAGCCTATATGGGACAAGGAAGAGGCGGACCGTGCCGAGCAAGGCCTACCGCCCCTCTTCGATAAATACGGTGACAAGCAGACCAGGAACTTTGTCAGGGCCTGGTACAAGAAGGACCCGAAAACAAAGGAGCTTACCACGGATCCGAAGACCAGGGCGCTTGAGCTTGTTCTGGTAAGGAATACACCCCCTCGTAATTAGCTCCATATGGTTGCATTCTAATTAATGAAGCCAAATTTCTAAATGGTTCACATTCCTTCCGCAGGCGACTGAAAGCAGTAGCGCGGGGTCGACTAAGAGCAACCCTTGGGACACCACTCTAAATAGGGCGTTGAATGTAATGAAGAACAAGGATAAGCTCAGTAAGCCGACGTCAGCTGGTCGTGTGGCCGGCAAAGGCTTGTCGACAAAATGGTCGTCATACTATGACACTGCTGGGCGAAAGGAGAAAAAGACCAGCTTGGAAAGCCAGGCGCGCGAGGTTCAAGAACTCAGGGCACAGGTGGCGCGGATTCCGGAGATTGTCCAAGAGCAAGTGCAACAACAACTCGGAGCGACAATCACCGCCATTGTGCCTACCTTGATCCAGGGGATTAGTGCGTGGATTGCGGGCGGCCAACAGGGGCCGCCCCCGATTCCTAGCTTCATGGCCAGCAGCTCGCAGAACGCGATGGCGGGGCCATTGGTGTCTCCGGCGGAGCCGACATTGGTGTCTCCGACGCCGGCACGGGAGCTTAATGCACCCGGGTGTACGCCAGCCGGCACCTCTGCAGCAAGCGGCCCCTCCGTCAACTGCACGCCCGCCGTTGGCGGTGCCTCGACATTAGCCGAGCTCGACGCCATCATCACGGTAACTAATTAAGCCTCTCTCGGCCGAGGACTTCATCTCCTTGCCTTTGACTGGGCATCCCTAACGCCCTACATGTTTTCGCAGGGCGCCGCCGACGTTCCGTGCACTCTCCTGCACTTTGTGAACAACGAGTTGGTCGATGTCGCCAAGGGCAAAATCGTTCAACCGGGCAACCCCTTGTTCCACGGTACCCAGATGCCACCCAACTTGTTTAGGGTTCAACTGGTTCGGGTGCTGCCAGGCTGCGAGGAGGTGTTACCTCCGATTCGACCCATCGGGGCCGACGATGATGACGTGATGAACCTGAGCGCCTGCCTGAGCTGGCCCCTGCTTTGGCCGAAGCGCCAGATTCGTTTGGGGGCGGGGGCCCCAAAGACAACACTGCCAGTCGTGCCGGCGCCAAGTCGGCCCCATGGCAAGACAGCCGCAACGGTGCCGGACATCCCTATGCCACTGGATCCAAACATGCATATGGCACAGGATCAGAACGACGACGACGACGATACATTTGCCAACGTCGATCAGTACTTTGCCGATCATGGGGACGGTGGCGACTTCATGGGGCCTCCTTCTCAAGAACCCAACGCAACAAAAGACGTGTGCGATCTAGCTGGTACCGCGGAGAAGCCAAGTTGCAACAGGCGTCGTCTGCAGTTCAGCTCTCAGGAGACGCCTCCAGCTGCCGACTTCACCGAGCCTCAGATAGGCGAGGTGCGAAATATGATCAGCCCCAACACACTCAAGAAGGCGGTCTGTGAGCAGAACTCGGTCCCATTACAGGAGATCAAGAAGAAGGCACGCAAAAGAAAGACTAACAAGGGTGCGGGCCAGCCGGCACCGAGTACGATCCGTGCTCAGGACGGGCCACCTTCAACTGCGGATATCTCGAGGAGGGTGCATGTGACGGGTAGGCCGATGCTACCGAGAAATATGCTCGATGCTGCAACCGGTGCTATGCAGAGTCTGCATGATAGTGTTCTTTCTTTGGAGAAGCGGCGTCTCCGAGAGAAGGATGTGGCATACCCAGTTTTCGCGGCCAAGGTGCCAGAGGGCAAGGGCTTTGTGGATAACTCCATCGGGGGTACGATCGTCCGGCGGTTTGATGACATCCACGCTATGTTGAACCTTCATCCGCTGCACTACACCTTCGTTCGGCTATTTTCGCGGAGTATGGAGATGCGGATCATTCGCGACAAGACCCCGGTCATCGTGATAGTCGACCCCTTCTACATGCGTGCCAAGATCTTGGGCAGCGCTGGGGACCGGCAAGTCGCGAGTTCTTACCTCGAAGGCGTCATTCTGGCAAACCAAGATAAGGACAACTTCCTCGTGCCTTACTTTCCCGAGTAAGTCCTCCCCTCAACCGCCCCGTAACATATGAATTCTTAGATTTCGATCGTTTTTCTTTGAACATTCCGTGTTTTCTGCAGTGACACACATTGCACGCTCATCCTCCTAAGCCCCAAATATTCCATGGCCACGTATTTCGACCCGGACCGTCAGTCGAACGTAGACTACACAAATGTCAAGAAGGTTCTTGATGATGTTCTCCCCGGCTACGTCAAATCTGGAGGCACCTTCACCAGGCCTATTCGTAAGTACAGCAAGCACGTGTTCTCCCACAATACGACGTTCTGTTGCGTCAAGCAGCCGCCTGGCGGTCAGAAGGGTGCCTACTACGCCATCCATCACATGCGGGCGATCGTACGGGACCATCATCAACTACTGCTACCGAGTAGACTCAAAGATTGGGCCGCGAGCGTGTCGGCAATCCAGGACGCGGACATCAGACAAGAATTCTTTCACATCCAGTCGGAGTTTGCGGAAATCATCCATCAAGATGTCCTTCGTACCTCGGGGCAGTTCTACCTCATAAATCAACCATCCAACAGTGACATCGACACAATCCTACAAATGCAGGCTGACAACGCCCGTTGTTTCATGACTCCCACGATAGACGGCGGCTTCATCCACGCTCCGGTCCCTTGAGTCGAGTCGAAAGCAGTGATGCTGTGTCTAGTTCTGAAACATCGATTGGCTCATGTTGTAATTAAACTTTAATGAACTTGTAGTATGTTTCTTTGGTTTCGAGAGTCCTTCAACTTAGATGTAATCGATGCTATTAATGTCTTGCTTTTCTCTTCCGATCATTCTGTTGCATACTTATATATTGCTTATGTATTGTCTATGAATTGGTACTAACGTTTCGTTTGGCTACTGCATAGCGATGCCGTGGTATGTCGTGTACAAGGGTAAGGTTCCCGGAGTCTACGACGACTGGGAGGAGTGTCGGAGACAGGTTCACCGATTCAGCGGTAACAGTTACAAAGGGTACGCCACTAGGGCCGAGGCCGAATCTAGATACGCCCGCTATCTAGCGGGAGAGGGGAGGGAGCGTTGGAGGAACCGGATGAAGACGAGTTTCATCTTGATGATGCTCATCGTGATGACCGCAGCTCTCTTCTATGTGATGGTAGTTTAGATGATCGATATCGACTTGTAATGTGAAGACAAACTCGCGGTCTCGACAGTTGTAATATAATGTTCTATCTTTGTTCGGTCTTTTCAATTCGGAGACTAATATGATGAATTGTATTTGGAGACTAAAATGATGAATTGTATTCAGAGACTAATCTTCTATTGTATTCGATGAATCTGTTGTTGATGTGTGCTGTCTATATTTTGTCCAATTATACATTTTGTAACCTGTGCAAAAAACAGAAAATAAAAAAAACCTAATATTCATACTTATGGCGCATCACATCATAGTGCGCCATTAGTAAGCCAGAGGATACTAATGGCGCATCACTAAACAGTGCGCCATTAGTATGCCGAAGTTACTAATGGCGCATCCAGTTGTTGTGCGCCATTAGTATGCCAAAGCACCTGGGTATAGATGGCCCCCTGGGAGGCATACTAATGGCGCACTGTTGTATATACTAATGGCGCATCTGGGGTGCGCCATTAGTATACCAGATACTAATGGCGCACCAGTGGTGCGCCATTAGTAAAATATACTAATGGCGTGCTACTAATGGCGCACCACTAATGCGCCATTAATGGCCAAATTAGGTGCGCCATTAGTTGGCCTTTTCCTAGTAGTGAGTGTACAACCTCTTTGGCATAGCTTTGTCGACCTCAGCATCATTGGGTTGGACGTGGAGGATGGTGATGCTGGTGTGACTGTCGGAGGCGGGGAAGAAGATCTGAGGCCTCTGGAAACGGCGTCGAGGGTACTGCTCCGCTGTGATGGACAGTTCCGTCGTTGGAGCAGCTCCCGTGAGGTGTAGGGCGGCGAGGCTGAAGCAGGACAAGACAGACAACGTTAATCTGAAGTGGGACTCTAATATCATCTGCAATAGATGATGTAAAATACATCACCCAAAAGTGCTAGATGTAAAACACATCAGCTGCGCCATGGCCGCTCCGACAGATGCTGTAAATACAGTTTACTCTGAACTTAAATGAAGAAACTGAACTTTATAGTCGAAACTGAATTTTACTATCAAAACTGATTGAACGAGTAGAAGAGCATTGCAATAGTTGTTTAGGGAGTTCGAGCACTAGTAGAAGAGAAGCAGTGATCTAAATCAGCAGATGCTCGAGCAGAGAACGCACTAGCAGAGAGCAAGTCTTGCAGCAGCACCACGAGCGAGTGCTAAAGCAACAACTCATGTAGATGCCGGAGGTCATGCAACAGCAGCAGCAGCGCGAGCGAGAGCAAGAGCAGAGCAGCAGCACGAACGAGAGCAAGAGCGGAGTAGCAGCGCGACCGACAGCAATAGCAGAGCAGAGCAGCAGCAGCGCGAGCGAGAGCCGGAGCAGCTGCAACTGGTGCCGGTGTGGAAGTCGCTGCCGAGGAAGCAACGACATGAGGGAGAGACGCCGGGGATGAAGTGGCTGGCGACGGCGCCATCGATGGAGACCCGCCATGGCTGCTCGGTGTCGAGCACTGGCAGCCCCGTGAGATCGAATAAAAGATAAAATGCAGTGGTGAGTGCAAAACCTCCTTGGTGCCGCCGAGTTAGCCTCGACTTCATCGGAGGAATTGGTGAGGGTGTTGCGGTTCCGGTGGGGCAGGTCAAGACGGCGCTGTGGGGATGGAGGTGGCGTGATAGACGAGGCGAACATCGGGGCAACTCCTTGGAGGTGGAGGATGGGGCGGCTGATTCGTCGGGACGACAAGATCGACGACGAATCCTCATCCGGTGCGATGGATGAGGGACGGCGAGCTGTTGGGGTGGACGACATCGTCGGGGAGGATTCTCCGGCTGGGCGGCGGTGGGGAGGCCGACGGAGGAGCGTGGGGTTTCGTGGGTTTTGGCGGCCTTGGTGTACGAATGGGGGGGCAAAGGGGAAGGTAGGGGGAGCCATGGCTTATGGACGTGCTTGTCCAAAATGTAGGGTAAGTTACCAGCGTACCCCCACCGGTTTTGACACGGCGACGTCGAGCCGGCATTTCCGGCTGAGGGGTAGAAGGGGGATTTCGCGTGTCTGGGCTGCGGGACCGATTTCGGATGAGGAGGGAGTTTTCGTGCGCGTCAAAATTTTGGGATAACAAGGCGCGGCGCAGGTTGAAGTGGTGGGAGTTTCAAAGCAGATGAGACAAAAGATACTCGTGATTCAAAATTTTGGGATAACAAGGCACAGATTCCTTGTTCGCTAGAACAAACTTAACGTGTACAAAAAAACACTTCATACAAGACACAATAGAGTCATGTCCCCGTTTACTATATTTCTATAAATGTCATTGAAAAAACTACAAGAAAAATGTAAAAAAATCAGGAGAACAAGATTACCCTGTACAGTACCAAATCGATTCGTACTTCCCTCAACAACAACAAAAAACAAATCAATTCCCACCAAAATAAAGAGTCATGTCCCTTTTTATATTATTACAAATGGCAGCATCTCGAACTTCAGTTTTTGAATCCACGTTATGTTGAATTCGAATATATCGTTAGGTGACCTTGTGGTTTATAATGGATGTAGTCCTACATTTTTATCTTCCATGATATATGAACATTTTACTCCACCCTATGAACATATATATTGTCATCTACCATATGGACTAAATTTGAATCAATTTTCCTTATTTGAATACGATTGTTGTCAAGTTATACAATAATTTAAATATTATCTTGATAACAAAAAACATGCATATAGCAGTAATCATATTTCACTATGAACTACATGTACCATACGATCTCCAATTCAAATATTTGTATCCATTTTATGTTGAATTCAAATTAGAGTACATTGGTCTAGGTGGCGAGATGTTCGAGATAATCTAAACCCTGTTTTCATATGTATAATTTTTGGCTGAATTGGGACAAGTTTTGGTAGAAGCTTCTTGCAACTGAAGATTCTCTCACCAAGCCTCGTGGTTCCGAAAGGGAACATGTCACCTTTGTGTGCGAAACGATATATGCTGCCTCCCCCTAATTTTCTTTACACAAGCAACATAGAACTGTATGAGTGCCATGTTAAATTTTGAAATTATTCCGGCTTCGTTTGGCCTTTTTTATACATTAATTGAGTTTCTGGACATTTAATGTGCATAATCCAAATTTGAACTGCAAGCACATGCTCCGGTGTACCAAAGTTGGTTGAAAAAAATCACATGTGTGTCCTTGGGTGAATTTCTAGGTCCCATGCAAGAAATGGGAATGAAATTCAAACATCTGGGCGTCGTGACTCGGCCGAGAACATCAAGAAACTTGGTTTTTCAATTCATCTAAATCCAAAACTCGCCTGGAAATAATGAAACTTGGCATGGTGTCATGTCATGGCACTAACATGCTGTGGTAAAAAATTGCGCCGATTTGGAACAAGTTTTGGTATAAGCTTCTTGCAAACCGGAGCTTCTCTCAAGAAGGCTGGTGGTTCTAAGAGGGAATGTGTCACCTTTGAGTGTGTAACGATATACGCTGCCCCCCCTTGAGTTTCTTTACAGAGGCAACATAGAACTACATGAGTGCCCTGTTAAATTTTGGCATTATTCCGGGTTTGTTTGGCCTTTTTTATACATTGATTGAGTTTCTGGTCATTTAATGTGCATAATTCAAATTTGAACTAGAAGTACATGCTCCCTTGCGCCAAAGTTGGTTGAAAAATCACATGTGTGTCCTCGGGTGAATTTCTAGGTCCCATGCAAGAAATGGGAATGAAATTCAAACATCTGGGCATCGTGGCTCGGCCGAGAACATTGAGAAACTTGGTTTTAAAATTCTTTTAAATCCAAAACACACCTGAAAATCATGAAACTTGGCATGGTGTCATGTCTTGGTACTACCATGTTGTGGTGACAAAAATTGGCCGAATAGGAACAAGTTTTGGTATAAGCTTCTTGCAAGCCGGAGCTTCTCTCAAGAAGGCTCGTGGTTCTAAGAGGGAACATGACACCTTTGAGTGCGAAATGATATACGCTACTCCCCCTTGAGTTTCTTTACAGAGGCGACATAGAACTACATGAGTGCCCTGTTAAATTTTGGAATTATTCCGGGTTCGTTTGGCCTTTTTATACATTAATTGAGTTACTGGTCATTTAATGTGCATAATTCAAATTTGAACTACAAGCACATGCTCCCGTGCACCAAAGTTGGTTGACAACTCACATGTGTGTCCTCGGGTGAATTTCTAGGTCCCATGCAAGAAATGAGAATGAAATTCAAACATCTGGGCATCGTGGCTCGGCCGAGAACATTGAGAAACTTGGTTCTAAAATTCTTGTAAATTCAAAACACACCTGAAAATCATGAAACTTGGCATGGTGTCATGTCATGGTACTACCATGCTGTGGTAAAAAAATGGCAGAATAGGAACAAGTTTTGGTATAAGCTTCTTGCAAACCGGAGCTTCTCTCTAGAAGGCTTGTGGTTCTAAGAGTGAACGTGTCACCTTTGTGTGCATAATTGAAATTTGAAATACAAGAGCATGCTCCAGTGCACCAAAGTTGGTTGAAAAATCACATGTGTGTCCTCTGGTAAATTTCTAGGTCCCATGCAAGAAATGGGAATGAAATTCAACCATCTGGGCGTCGTGGCTCGGCTGGAAACATTGAGAAACTTGGTTTTTTAATTCCTGTAAATGCAAAACATACATGAAAATCATGAAAATTGGCTTGGTGTCATGACATGGCACCAACATGCTGTCGTAAATTTGCGGTCTGATTTGCGTAGGAGCACATATTAACAATCAACAAAGTCATTTTGGAACAAGTGCTGTCACGTTACAATCGGAAACACAAGTATTTAAAACTGAGTACTAATAAGCTCCTAAGTGGGAAATCGTTTAGGTTGTGATCGGTGTGAACATGTTTGCAATTAAATATAGCGTGGTAGTAGTAATTTGGAATGTGACGAGACGCAAGCTCAAAATTTATTGACGGTTCTAGTTTCGAAGTGCGGCACTATTCCCGGATGGCGTAACGTGGGCACGTGTTCTCGGCCGTGGTGTAGCATATTCCATGGTAGTTCTTTTTCTATTGCTATGTACGTGCAATAACTGGCACCGTCGGATATATGTCTTACGGTTATTGGGGCGTTCGACAGGAATAGCCTCGTGGCAAGCTATAGACTAGTCTTTTTTTCAGACGCATTTCACCTATCTCTCGGGACTTCTCGCGCGCACCATCTCTAGCTCCCTAGGTCGTTGCCACCCACATACACTTGTACTCTGAGTTTAGTACGTTATACAGGAAGAGAAGAGGTGCACGCACACACTCGTCCTCTCTCACACACGCATCTGTAGCTACGAATTGTAGTGTTCTCAATCATCCGATTGGCTCTAACATAGGTTTCACGTTGCTCCTTGGCCTTGAGATTGAGAAGTTTAAAACGCGAAGGCTAAGCTGGAGGCACGAGGTTTTGGTTAATGTGCGGGCCGCACATGGCACCAACACGACACGAGCTTCGTCTGCCTGGTGCGCATGCAGTCGGGTGAGTTGTCCAAGTATAGATACAATCAAGCCCTCCTATCTGGCCTCGACTTAGGCTGGTCATAGTGGATAGTAACATAGACTAGTAACATGCATATGTTACTAGTCTATGTTACTACCTTCATAGTGGGTAGTGTCATATATGTGATAACATAGATGTCTTCATTAATTACTTTTAGACTCATTTTGCATTGGATAGCGCTATGTGATGGTAACATATTTATGTTACTCTATTTGCCTCTCTCCTCATTAATTACTTGCCACCTCATCATTTTTGCTTATGTGGCATCTATGTTACTCCCACTATGACCAGCCTTATGCGCAAAGAAATTAGGATCGAAGGGAGTACTACTAGTAGTAGTACTACTTTGATGTGTCGCGTCAACTCACACAAGTATGCAACACTTCCTGAACAAACAAGCATATAAGCTGCTATACTTCTTATAGGCTGTTATACTTCTTACACAAATGATTTTTAAATCCAACAGACACAAAATATCTGTTCGACTCTTGGAAATTACTTATACTGCTGATCTGATGTCGAACCTGCATCGCCACCAAAGCCCACCATCTCTTAAGCTAAAGTAGACCAAGCTAACCCCTATATTAGTATATTAGTAAGATAAACAGAAGGCACTGTAAAATCATTTAGGACGTGAGCTTGTCAATCTGAATGTGGAGGGACACAAGCTTAGCCCCGACCAACAGCTTGGGCAGAACTGTGAAGAAGGTCAGCTCCTGCATGGAGACGTCGTCAGGATCCTTGCTGCTTGTCACCTCCATTTCCACCTTGACGGCGTCAGTCCTGCCTTTGGGCTCCCCCGGTGGGCCGTTTGGCCATAGCTTGGCCATGTAGGGCAGCAGTGGGGATGACCCTGATCTGATGCAGACGACCGACACGGCGATAGGCGCGCCGATGTCGAGCACGCCGCCGACCAAGAAAAACGCACGGCCGTCCTCCTCCGTGAACAGCAAGAGCCGTGGCTCCGACAGTGGCACTTTCAGCTGGAGCACCTTGTCGTACTGGATCCTGTGCACGGGCATGGGATGCACGGTGCTGATGTGGTGGGAGAGCGCCGGCGGCGGGCCTTCATAGCTGCAGACGGGCACGGGGCATTTGCAGGGCTCGAGCGAACACACGCTCTGGTGATCGGCGAGCTTGTGGTAAGTGACGTAGAGCCCACAACCTTCGCGCGGGCAATCCACCCTCACCGAGGAGAGGAAGGCGTCCACCGCCTTGTTCCGCACGTCGAAGCCACCGCCGCGCTCGCACTTCTGGCACTGCCGCTGGTTCCCGAGGCGCTCGACGAGGTAGTCCGCGCAGGCCAGGTGCCCTCCCTTGCACCACACAAATCAATCGAACAACACATCAATCAAGAAAACTACACCTTGCTCCATCAGCCGAACGAACGAGGTGTATTCGAACCTCATACACGAGAGGCTTCAAGGGGCAGAGGCACAAGGGGCAATGGAGCAAGGTGAGGTCCATCGAGACCATAGAGAGCTCCATCGTCGGGTCATGTTCCGTCTGCATGATCTCGCCCTCATCGTGCACAACCATCTCTTGCTTTAGGGCCGGGGCATTACAAAGCTTTACTGTCACATATTCATACTACTTCAAGGTGCATTAAATCAACACATGCAAGTATCAAAAGGAGAGTCACAGCATGCATGCATGCATTGTAATTAATGCATCGGTAAACGCAAATTATTGAAATATATCGAGTGCAGTGCTTTGATGTGTTGCGTCAACTCGTACAACAAAGAGAAGTTTGATTACTACAACGCCCTCTCCCTCGCGAACTGAGCTCTGGTGCCTTAACTGCACCTGCCTTTGGCTGCATGACAGGTGGGCCACCCACCTGTTGGGCCCACATGTCATACACGCAAAGACAGGAGCAGTAAGTCAATGAAGCTGCGTCCCGCCCTCGCCCATGAGCGTGGTGGCAGGCAGGACTAGGAGAAGCTTTTGCTACACGCTCTCCCTCCTGCATGCAGTGGACATGCAGCAGTTCATTCGGTGTCAGATGGCCAGAAGCATACTGTAGTACACCTCCACTGCAGTAGTACTCCATGATTGTTCGACTTCCTGAAGAGGCGAAGAGCCAAGCGCAGCCCGGACGGTCGTGTGGCAGTTTCATGTGTAGATTAGTCTAGGATAGCATGTACCGTGCCTGTAAGCTTAAAATCATTGGGGTCGGCTCCATGCTATGAGGCCGTCTTGAAGGTTTTTCTTTTTGATTACAATAATCTTCTGGCCCTACCTGTCATCCTGGTGATTGTAGTTTGCACGATCATCTGGTCAAGACAGGAATATATATTTAATTTGTCGTGGGGTAAATTTTCGAAGCCCTAGAATATCTGAGTGTAATAGTTGCATCCGTGAGCATGCATCATGTTTAAATTGAAGAAACTTGAATTGAGGTCCAAAAGCCTCAAAATCTTTTAAAAGAAGGGCAAGAACACTTTAAATTGCATTCAGTGAATCCAAAATTCCCTAAAAATAGTTTTGAGAATTTTGGCAAGGGTTATATACCAAACCAAAATTTTGGAACAATTTTAAGGAATTATTTGGTCTCTGAATATAAAAAAATATTCTATTTGAATTTGAAAATATATTCAAATATATATGGATATGTTTTTAAATGCTTTGTGATAATTTATGTGCATTTGGAAATGTCCAATGAGCAACATAAGTTATACTTAGAGGATATTTGGCACTGTTTTGAATTGTTCTAATTTTAAACAGTGGCAAGTTTAAATAAAAAACAAAACAGAAAACAAATAGGAAAAGAAGAAGAGAGAGCCCACCTAGGCTTACCTGGAGCCCAAGTGGCCGGCCCAACCCACTGGCCTCCGCCTGTCGTCTTCCTCCCCTGCCAGGAGGACGAAGGCGTGTGCTTGCCGTGTGCGTCCATGCACGAGGCCAACTCCTGCCTCTCTGCTAGCTCCCCGACGCCCTACGCACGACACGCAACCCGTGGAAGCCACTCGGCCTCCCCCTCGTGCTCCTCCCACTCCCTCTGCTCCCTCCCTTCCACGCACCCGAGCGTGCTCATCGTCGCTGTCACCGCTAACGCGCAAACTGTCCTCCACACGCCTCTCCGATGAGGCAAGAAGCTTCGATGTCGGCCTCTACGCCGTCTCCGTCGAGCTCCGATGTCGACCTCTACGCCCTCTCCGACGAGCCATGAAGCCGCCGAGGATAGAGGGAGCGCCGCTCGCGTCTGAGCGCTCCATCATGCTCAGCACATTGCCAACAGCTCCGAACAACCAGCCACCCGTCTTGCAGTGCCCCGTAGCGACCAACCCGTTGTTGGACGAACTTCGGCCACCGCGGATGACCTCGCCGCCGTTGACTCTGGGCACCCCAGGCCCGGTAACCCTCACCATCCGACGCGCCAGCTCTCCGTAGAGCCCAACGGCGCATTGAACGGTGCCCCGTAGAGGAAACCCGAGGCACGAGAGCACCGCTGAACACGCCTGCGGCTAAATGCCGGCATGTTTGACCCAGTTGACTAGGGGTTTGACCTCCCCTGGCTCACTGACGTGTGAGCCCGGCCCCTGCTAACTTTTGGTTAAGTTAATAGCTAATTTCAGTTAAGGCACTGACTCACTGATATACGGGCCCCGCCCAACTAATTAAACTAGGTTAGGTTTAATTTATATTAGGATTAGCCACAATCACTGATATGTGGGTCCTAGCCATCAGGTTTGACCTGGCTGGCGCCTTTGACCTGCTGACGTCACACTGACGTCATGTGTCGTGGTATTCTCATGGGGGGTGCAAGACGACAGATGCCACAGGCTGGCTTAGTGTGATGGCAAGACTGCTGCCGGAATATCCAGGGACATGTATGCGAGTATCATGCGGTAGTTTACCCAGGTTCGGGGTTCTCCGGAGAGATAATACCCCTACTCCTGCATGTCTGAGTATATGTCGTATATCTGGTATAGAGTGCTCCTGGAGCTGTATCTGAGGTCAGTGCCACAGGCATCTGGCCTCGTATATGCATATGAGCACAAGTGAAGGAGTGGCTAGCTTGTGGCCGAATGGAGTGGCCGTGGTGGTGCTTGTCCATGCGTGTGTGTGCTAGCTAGCTATCTTGCTAGCTAGCTATCTTGCTGGCTAGCATGCATGCGTGAGGTCTCTCCCCTGATGTATGGATGGATGGCTTGCTTTATAGTGTGGCTAGCTTGCTATCTAAGCTAAGTGGTGGCATGGGCAAGACATGGTGGATGTCAAGCTTGTCTCCAGGGTCACTTCATAAATAGTGCTAGGGGACAAGTGACACTATACATGATGGCTGGGGTGACACGCGAACAGTGCTCAGGTACAGCCGTTTCGTCGGTGTCGGGTCGATGCAGCGGTTGACTCCGCGCAGCAGGCCGACTGGAGCAGCCGGACGAAGAGCAGGCCGGGTGGCGAGTCCGCTCGGGCAGTCGGACGGGGGGCCACCTGGGGCGGCCTGAGCAGTCGGACTGAGGGGCTTTGCTAGCCCCGATGTATTGAAATATGGTATTGCCGTCTTCGGGGTATCCATAGTCAATAACTCCGACAGTAGCCCCCGAGCCTCCGGGCAACTTGGCAAAGTTGGGCGGAGGTTCTTTAGCGGGTGTTGATGTAGAAGATGTTGATGACGGCCGGCAGCGGACCACAGCCGGCGCGGCTTGATTCCGGCGGGGGCGCGCAAGCGAACCCGCTGGGTGTAGCCTCCGATCCTCCGAGCGAGGAGGGGGGTTCCCCACGGAAATGATCATGCAAAAGACAAAGTTAGTCCATGTAGATATATCAAATGTTTGCTTTTAGCATTGCAAGTTTTATGCGGAGGGTGTCGACTCGGTTTCTTCCGAGCCCCCTTTAATCTTTTCCGCGTTCCCTCCGCTCCTTAGCTTGTGCTCTCGCTTGCCGGACAGCCCCTTTGCGGTCTGTGACTGAGAGTGGGCCGCGGAGTGGAGCGTACAGTACTCAGACTCTGGGAACATATTCGACCGAGCAGATACTCGTAAAGGAAATGACCGGGTCGCCCGAACCGTTTTTCTTCCCGGACATTTTTCGCGTAGGTGGCCTCCATCATTCACTCTTTCTAGCCGGGTCACCGCTCTGCGGTCTGTGACTAAGAGTGAGCCTTTGGTACCGCGCACGCTACAAAGCCGTCTGCGGGAACAAACGTCTCAGGCCAAGCGGCCAGCCCCCGGGCCAACTCTGGCTGGCGCTGGGGCGAACAGTGATGCAACTGTAATAAAATGCGGAGATAGCCCCCAAGCATCGCTCGAGGTTATCCGTGCTCTCGCGGTGAAAAAAATATGCGGGTGAGGAGCTCACATTGATTTTCATGTAGCCGAGGCGGGGTTTGCCGAAGACAGCCGGCGCGGCTCGGCGCTCGCGGAGCGCGCCGGCGCACCCGCTGGGTGTAGCCTTCAAGCCTCCGGGTGCTCGAAGTGGGGTCCCGGCCGGTCAGGCTCGACCAGCCAGGTGTCAAGGCGTCTTGCAGCACCCTTTTCTTCTTTTTTCTCTTCTGCCGGCTACTGGCAGCGGGACAAAAACTCTTCTTGTGTGTCTTGTTTTTGTTTCTTGCAATCTTCTGTGGGGGCGCGGCAGCGCACCCACTGGGTGTAGCCCCCGAGATTCAGGACGACTGCTGAGCAGTCGGGCCGGATCTCCAGGCAACTACTTTGTCTTCTTCTCCGCTGGGGCGTGTAAGCACACCCGCTGGGTGTAGCCCCCGAGATTCGGGCCGACTGCTGAGTAGTCGCTCCGGATCTCCCGGCGACTACTTTGTCTTCTTCTTCACGGGGGCGCGTAAGCGCACCCGCTGGGTGTAGCCCCCGAGATTCGGGCCGACAGCTGAGCAGTCTGGCCGGATCTCCCGGCGACTACTTTGTCTTCTTCTTCACGGGGGCGCGTAAGCGCACCCGCTGGGTGTAGCCCCCGAGATTCGGGCCGACTGCTGAGCAGTCGGGCCGGATCTCCCGGCGACTACTTTGTCTTCCTTGTTGAAGTTGATTCTTTTTTCTGCTTCTCTTTGTCCGGCTGTGGGCAACCAGATGTACTTTTTTTCTTTCTTTTGTCCGGCTAGGCAGCCGGACTCCGACTCAGCCGTCGGATTCTTTGCAGCCGGCTAGGAGGCCAGCACCTTCTTAACAATAGGAAGTCGGACGCACATCTGGCAGTCAGACGCAATTTTCAGCCGGGTGCGGGCAGTCAGACGTACATCTGGCAGTCGGACGCAAATTCCAGCCGGCTACGTGCAGTCGAACGCACATCTCTTTTTTTGACCCAGCAGTCGGCTCGGCCACGCGAGCAGCCGACCCTTGAATTTTTCTTCCAGCCGGGTACGATTCTTTTCGAGCCGTGGGGCGCTGGCCTCTTTCACTTTTCTTCTAGCTAGCCATCGGGCAGACGACCCTTTTTCTCTTCTCGTACAGTCGGCTAAGACGGGCGGCTGGAGCAGCGACCCGCAGCCGGCCTGGGGTGGGCGTTCGGAGGCGGACGGAGCCGGACCCGGCCGGGCGCGGGGCGGCACCAGGGAGCCGGACGCGGCGGGGCACAATGGGGAGCAGGAGCGCGTGCCGGCCGGGCGCGGCCGGCTGGTGCGAACGGGTGGAGGTCGGCAGGGGAGGAGCCAGCTGTTGGGCGAGCCGGCGCACCGGAGGGGCGGCGACGGGAACAGCCGGGTGCGGAGCAGCAGGCGACGGGCGGTCCGGAAGCGGCCGAGGAGTGCGCAGAGAAGGGCGGCCAAAGCCGAACGGTGGCGCGGTAGCGGCCAACCGGACGGGAGCCTGGTGCGGCCGACTGCGGGCGCACATGAAGCGGAACGGGCTCCGCAGGGACGAGGCGAGGCCGCGGAGCTGGGGCGGCGCGGGCAAAGTGGCGAGGCCAGGGCGAGGTCTGGCGCCGGGGCGTGCGCGATCGGATGGTGAGGACGGCCGGATCCGGTGCAGCAGCCGGCGTGCGCGCGGGAGGTGGCTGGGCGACGATGGGGAGCCGGTCCGGGGCCGGCGCTGGATGCGGAGGTTAGTCAGCGGGGTGTAAGGCCGGCCAGCGCGGGAGCGTAAGCACGTCCTGGCCAGGAGCACGCGGTGAGGGGAGGCGGCACGCGGCCGGCAGGCTGACACAGGAGCCGGGGAACGGCAAGTCGGCCCGCTAGCGGAGACGGCGCGGGAGGCCGGGCCCGGCTTGCCGGAGGCACGCGGCGAGTTGGATGGTAGGCGGCTGGGCGAGCTGGCCGGGAGCTGCAGAGGGAGAGGCGCACTGGGATGTCCGGCGGAGCGGAGGGCCAGCGCGGCAGGCGGCGGTGCGCACGCACGGGCCGAGCGGGGCGGAGGGCCAACGCGGCGGGCGGTTACGAGCCGGACGGCAGCGTGCGCACGCGTGCTCGTGGAACGGAGCAGAGGCCAACCCAGGCGGCGGGACACCCGGTGCGCGCAGACGCGGAGGGGAAGGAGAATGCAGGCACTGAACAGCGATGGCGCTTGCGATTCCTGCAGTTGACGGCGCGGCGCAGCGGAGCAGCAGAACCGCGAGGCAAGGCGAGTAGTGCATGCATCGCGTACATGCATCTATGGCTTGCATCTGGGAGATGTATGATTAGAGTCTGGCTAGTGTATGGGTTGTATCTGACCATCGTTGGCTAATGGTTTGACCATGGTTGACTTACATCTAGCCAGCTAGTGTGGATGATATATGCAGGAGCGAACGCGTGTTCAGGCCGGAAGCAAGGCGCAGCGCGGAGGGGAGCGGACATGAACGACGCGTGGATGGACATGGCCGACCGAAGTGAGCCCGCGCGCGGCGCGCGTGGACGGACTGCCGGCGTTGCAACGGAGGTGACGAAGACGCACCACCCAGCACGGACGCGCCGAGGGCGTGCTGATGACGAGCCGTCGACTGGCGCCGGAGAGGTGGCGACGTCGCGGTGATGATGAAGATGGCGAGGCCGACGGCGAGGACGTGCCGCCCCTCGCGGCCGCTCCGGGGGCGTGTCGATGTCGGGCCCCCAAGCGCTACCGGAGAGACGATGGTGACGTCACGACGGAGATGACGAGGATGGTCCCGCCCGAACTGCGAAACCACCAGCAGCGTGGTAGCATAGTACCGCCCCATGGTGGGCGCCAACTGTCATGGTATTCTCACCGGGGGGGTGCAAGACGACAAATGCCATAGGGTGGCTTAGTGTGAGGCCAAGACTGCTGCCGGAATATCCGGCGACGGGTATGCGAGTATCACGAGGTAGTTTACCCAGGTTCGGGGTTCTCCGAAGAGATAATACCCCTACTCTTGCATGTCTGAGTATATGTGGTATATCTGGTACATAGTGCTCCTGGAGCTATATCTGAGGTCAGTGTCGTAGGCATCTGGCCTCGTATATGCATATGAGCACAAGTGAAGGAGTGGCTAGCTTGTGGCCGAATGGAGTGGCCGTGGTGGTGCTTGTTCATGCGTGTGTATGCTAGATAGCTATCTTGCTAGCTACCATGCATGCGCGAGGTCTCTCCCATGATGGATGGATGGATGGCTTGCTTTATAGTGTGGCTAGCTTGCTATCTAAGCTAAGTGGTGGCATGGGCAAGGCATGGTGGATGTCAAGCTTGTCCCTTGGGTCATTTCATAAATAGTGTCAGGGGACAAGTGACACTATACATGATGGCTGTGATGACACGTGAACAGTGCTGAGGTACAGTCGTCTCGTTGATGTCCGGTCGATGCAGCGGTTGACTCCGCACAGCAGGCCAGCAGGAGCAGCCGGACGGAAGCAGGCCGGGTGGCGAGTCGGCCCGGGCAGTCGGACGGGGGGCCACCTGGGGCGGCTTGAGCAGTCGGACTGAGGGGCTTTGCTACCCCCGATGTCTTGAAATATGGTCTTGCCATCTTCGGGGTATCCGTAGTCAATAACTCTGACATCATGCTGACGCAGTTAACCATTTTCTGGATTAAAACGATTCAGGGAATTCCAGAAAATGCTCTAAACTTCTAAAAATCATAGAAATTAATCTGTAACTCCAAATGCGAAGTTTTATATATGAAAAATTATCAGAAAAATCCAAAGAATCTGTTT
This sequence comes from Aegilops tauschii subsp. strangulata, assembly GCF_002575655.3. Lineage (NCBI taxonomy): Eukaryota > Viridiplantae > Streptophyta > Magnoliopsida > Poales > Poaceae > Aegilops > Aegilops tauschii. The sequence continues at coordinate 176,016,767 of NC_053038.3, read as the reverse complement.
ACGGCATTTTTATGCATGTATGAACAACTTATACCTGCTGACCAGGACAAACCAATTAAATGGCATATGAATAATCACATATGGAGTTTGAATTTGAATCTTGGATTCAAACCAACTTCATTTAAATTGTTGCTAGTTGCATTAGCTAAAACCACAGCATATTGCCGTGTCATGATCATGCATCATATTGTTGCATTGCATTGATTGTGTGCTTTCTCTGTTTGCCGTATTTGTCCCCTCTCAGTGGACGTAGTTTCGACGATGAGTTCGATGACAGCGATGAAGAGCTATACTATCTTCAGAAGTGCCAGGCAAGAAAAACCCCCTTGTTCATCCTGATACAATCTCACTCTCTCGCCTCTGCTCTCATTTACTGCATTAGGACAACAACGCTTCAACTGTTACCTGCTGAGGTAGTTGAACCCCTTTCCTCTGCATGACCTGTCATTGCCACAGTAAATAGATGAAACCCACTAGCATGAGTAGGAGTTGTTTGAGCCCTGATGTGCCTACTCATTCATGGTTGTTGTCATGTCTGCTACTGCTTAGAGTTGAGTCAGGTTTGATTCATCGGGGATGAATTGGAATGTGGTGAACATGTCTTACTGTTGAGAGCTAAGTGTGTGAACACGATTTGGTAAAGCTAGAGGTGAGATGCCATGTAGGAGTACATGGTGGGTTGTCTCATTGAAACCATCCTCAGGAACTGAGTTCTGTGTTTGTGATCCATGAACAGATACTACCACACATTGGGATCCTTAATTGACTCTCTCGACTTATTAACCACCCATGTCCTCTGTCCAGGATTTGCAAGTAGTTTCTAGTGTTTGTAGTATGCTGGAGGCCATGCGCAGCGCTGATCTGAGGGCTGGGCTGTGATGCGGTCGGCACATGGCACGGTGTACCGGGCGCCGGTTTGGTGTCTCGGGAACCCTGCACACATCGTTCGGGGCCGTATGCGGAAACCTCGGCTGGACTCCCTGCGGAGGGAACCTGAATAGGCGATAAACCTGGACTAGGGACTTGTGTGGTTAGTCAGGTCGTGGCCGACACCCTCGCCAGGCTTCCACTTGAAGGTTGCCGAGATACATGACGTGTACGTGGCGGTAAGTGGCGAGAGCGTGTGTGAAGAAGTACATCCCCGCAGGGTTATAAATGATCTATTCGAATAGCCGCGTTCGCGGTAAAGGACCTCTGGGTTGCCTATATAGTTCATAGACAAGTGAAAGTGGATACTCTAAAATGCGCAAGATAAGCGTGAGTGCTATGGATGGCGTTCTCGTAGGGAGACAGGAGCGGATCCATAGTGGTGTATTGATATGGTGAATATGTGGACTCGTGTGCGGCACCACAAAAGAGTTACTTGCAGTCGTAGTTTAGGATAGCCACCGAGTCAAAGCTGGCTTGCTGCAGTTAAACTGCACCCCCCATTGTTGATACTGATGCATATGTAGCTAGTTCTGATGTAAGTCTTGCTTGGTACATTTGTACTCACGTTTTCTTAATTTATGTTTTTGCAGAAAGACTTCAGTCTCGCTAGTAGTTCCGCGTGGACTTCAACGTTTAGCTTGTTACCTCAGCTACGATCTTGTGCCCTCGGCAGGATCTGGTAGACAGTCAGGCTTCTCAGCCTTTTCATTTGTAGATGTCTGTACCCAGACATATTATGCTTCCGGTGCTATTGCTTGTATGACTTGAATGCTGGGTCATGAGACCCATGTTTGTAATATCTGACTATTCGGAGTCTTATGAATAAATACTTTGAGTCATAGAGTTTTGTTGTGATGCCATGTTGTATTTACACATATCGAGCATATTGTGTGTATGTTTGAAATGCTTGGTATGTGTGGGATCCGACAACCTAGTTGGTTATCCTTGGTAGCCTCTCTTACCGGGAAATGTCACCTAGTGCTTCCATTGAGCCATGGTAGCTTGCTACTGCTCCGGAACACTTAGGCTGGCCGGCATGTGTCCTTCTTCGTTCCTGTGTCTGTCCCTTCGGGGAAATGTCACGCGGTGTCTACCGGAGTCCTGTTAGCCTGCTACAGCCCGGATTCTCCGGAGTCCTGTTAGCCCAGCTGCTACAGCCCGGATTCACTCGCTAATGACCGACACGTTCGTTGATGGGTCATGTATGCATGTCCTCGTAAGTTAGCGCCACTTTGGGTTCACGACTAGTCATGTCGGCCCGGGTTCTCTGACATATGGATGCTAGCGACACTATCATATACGTGAGCCAAAAGGCGCAAATGGTCCCGGGCCAGGTAAGGTGGCACTCGTGGGGATACTGTGCGTGAGGTCGCAAAGTTATATGATGTGTTACATGCTATATCAATGTGGCTTAGGATCAGGGTCCTGACATAAATGTTAGAGGTTGCAGCAAATATATTGTACACAGCGGGTCTTTCAGCCAAGTTTAGAGGCAACCATGAGGGGCCAGTGCTATGATGTGCCACGTCAACTTGTACAACGAGGAGAAGCTTGATTTTACTACTAAACGCCTTCTCCCTCGCCCATGCGCGCGGTGGCTCGCAGACGAGGATAGGCTTTTGCTTATACTACAACAAGCTATCCCTCCTGCACGCGGTGGACGGACATGCAGCAGTGGATTCGATAATGTAGAAGTAGTAGTAACATCATTGTACGTCTTCTCGAAGAGGTGAAGAGCCAAGCGCAACCCGAACGTGGCATTTGCGAAACTTGGAGCACACATATAGCCAGGCTCTTGCATGAGACAAAATTGCTATGTGAGCCCACTATTGTAGTACTTGCTAGTATAGCCCTGTAAACCAGAAAGGAGTATTTGCCTTTCTAGGGATTTCAACAAGTGACTAGACTACACCGAGACGGAGTACACATGGAGCAAAATGGATGAATCAACACCATAAATAAATACGTAGTTCTCTCGTTTTCCTCCCCGGCTTGGTCGCGGTGCACAATATTGAGTATACTAGTACTGACTAGTCTCTTTTTGACACGCATTTACGTTTTTTAACACAATACAGATGCAAGCGCTCATATACACACGTATACACTCACCCATATGAACGCACACACACACACCCTACCCCTATGAGCACCTCCGAAAGACTGAGCCGGCATATCATCTTGAAATTTACAAAGTCACCATAGGCACCTCGTCGTCGACGGGAACGTCTCCTGACACGCGATAGATGCAAGTGGCAGTCGCCTCCATAGGTGCTTGATTGCCAAGGAGGGAGAGGGTAGCGGTTCCCGAGACGTTGAATGGTCAATGATGCATCCTCAATTAGCATGCAGAGGGAATTAATTGGAGAAGAAGAATAGAGGCAGCACGACGTGAATGCAATAGAGTGTGGACTCTCATATAAAGGCGCCCCACCACTCCAATTCATCTACTCCTAGTCTCTACGCAACACTGCTCACTCCAATCCAAGACCAAGTGACCAGAAGCCACAAGCACCTATGGAGGCGATCGACGCGAGTGGCAGTCAGCTGTGCCAAATCATCCAAGGCGCCGGCCTGCGGCGCCTGACGATGACATATACCTATGGTAGGGTAATAGACCTGATCTAAGCACCCTACCCAAGGACACTGCCCTACATTCAAGGACATTCAAAGGACAGCAGATTCTACCGAGTGAAATCACCACAGGACACAATCCACTCGACCGTGGGTTCACTCGGATAGCCCAATTCCATTCGACCGGGATATAATCATTCGACAATATCAGAAACCACTCGGAGTATAGAAGACCGAAGGTCACTCTAGATGAGAACAGTCAGGCGTTCACTCCGTAGTCTTAATGATCATTTATATGTTTTTAATGCTGACGTTACCACTAATGTCCGCTCTTTATGTACATTGAACCCTATGTAACGGGGGATGGCTGGGGTCCTGGCACACTCTATATAAGCCACCCCCTCCTCTGGGACAAGGGTTCGCATCCCCTATAACTTCACGCATAATCCAATCAACCAGCCTCCGGGCACCGAGACGTAAGGCTATTGCTTCCTCTGAGAAGGGCCTGAACTCGTAAATCTTGGGTGCACAACTTCACCATAGCTAGGATCTCGCCTCCTCATACTTACCCCCTATTCTACTGTCAGTCTTAGAACCACGACAGTTGGCGCCCACCGTGGAGCAGGTGTCTTAGCGACTTTCCGGTGAGGTTGCGATTTTTCCGATTCCCATTATCATGGTTTGCGGCGGTGGTTTGGCTGAGGGCCGCGAGATCTGTCTCGGAGCGCTTGTCTTCGTTGCTGATGACTCCGCCTGGCTCCAGGAGGCCCCCCTCGACGTCGAGACACTCCGCGTCCGCGGGGCGACGAACTTTCACGCATGCGTTCGCGGCGTCCTTCTGCGGCAGCCGTCGACCCAGTATCGGTCGGCTCCCGCGGTGTCTTCGCTCCCCGCTGTTCGCCGTCGCAAGCGATCTGGTCGGTCACGGCTTCAGTGGTGGGTGAAGAATGTGGTGGCATGTCAGTCGGCCACCCATGAAGTCGCGGCAATCGAGCCTGACGAATCTCTCTACGGCCTGTTCGACTGGCTCCATCGAGACCCTATCCGAGTGCGACAGTAGCGACCCCGCGGCAGAAGTCCTGATGGTCGACACGTCGCGCAGCCCGCCTGGCATGCATCGCAACGGTGGCGGCGACGGCGGCGGCGATCCATCACGCGTTCACGAGGAGTACCACCCCGAAACCCTCTCTTCTCAGTAGAGAGAAGAACTTCACCGCCGCAACGTGGAGGCGCTCCACACGCCCATTGTTGGAGAGACCTCTGAGGCTCGGGCCTTGGAGGCAGCGCGCCTGGCCACTTTGGCTGAGCGCACTCGACTAGACAACCTTCGGGACGCACTCAACGAACGTGCCCGGCGGCAGATCCCTATGTCCAGTCGACGGCAGCGGCAACTATTCCCGCCTAAACCTCAGGTATACCGCACTCCGATTCAGAATCTTACAGCTGCACCCCGTATACCAGAGTCTATTCAACCGTCCCAATCGGAGGCTGGAAGAGGTTTGATGCAGATCAGAGCGTTGCTCCAGGCAGCATGAGAGCAAAACACAACAGTATCTTAGTCCCGTAACAGAATCCATAGCACATCTGTGGTGGCTGACACAGTCCAATCGGCTCACAGCCCAAGATCGCCTTTGAGGCGTGAGGGACGTGGGCATCGCCAAGAGCGGTACTTGGATCGGAATCATGAGTAGTATGATCATCGACTCGGCCGAGATGACCGCCGTCAACTGCCTACACCCCCTCCGAGGGGCGGATCATATGTGCCCAGGCATTATGATGACAGGTGCCCGTAGAGTGATGGGCGGAGGTTGCCAGTCGACCCAAGAGAGCCAGGATTCGATGCAAGGTCAATTCTGGTGCAAGGTCTGGTTGACAGGAATCGAGCACACAGAGAAGGACAAGACAGAGGTCACTCGACTGGAAGCAGAGTGCATGTTTCTGGTCCCGAATGTTTGAGCAGAGCCATCAGGGCTGCGGAGATTCCTCCCAACTTCAGGTTGGCGACTGGAGTTAGTAAGTTCACTGGTGAGTCGAAGCCTGACACTTGGCTAGAAGACTACCGAGTGGTCGTGCAGATCGGTAGTGGAAATGATGAAGTAGCTATGAAGCATCTTCCTCTGATGTTGGAGGGTTCATCCAGGGCAAGGTTGTATCAGTTAGCTCCTGGCAGTATTTTCAGCTGGGAAGAATTGGCTCGAGTGTTTGTCAGAACTTTTGAGGGTACGTGCAAACGACCTGCGGGATTGGCCGAGTTGCAGCATTCCGTACAAAAACCGAATGAGACTTCGAGAGATTACATCCAGAGGTGGACCACTTTGCATCACACAGTGGAATATGTGCCTCAGCACCAAGCAGTTTGCGCCTTCAAGGAAGGCGTTTGGTATCGAGAGCTTAGCTTGAAATTCGGTCAGACAGGAGATATGACTTTGACTCGGATGATGGAAATAGCGACTCGGTACACGAATGGAGAAGAAGAGGATCGACTCCGCAGCGGAAAGGGAAAACCAGTCGCCCAAGATGCCGGAGCAAGTCGGAAGCAGAAACGCAAAGCCGAGCTAGCAGGTCCCGGTGAAGCTTTAGTTATAGCTCAAGGAAAATTCAAGGGGAAGCCCAAAGGGCCCTGGATCCCCAAGAAGGTAAACGATCAAGCAGGAAATGATGTGTTGGATTTTCCATGTCATGTTCACACCAAGAAGGACGAAGAGGGTAATCTGATCTACCCCAAACATACCACGCGGCAATGTCGGCTCCTAATCCGGCACTTCCGAGAGAAACAACCCAGCGAGAAGGAGAAGGGGTCTGATAAGGACGAGGACAAGGAAGAAGATGATGATGGTTTTCCCAACGTCGATTCCACTTTGGTGAATTTTGCTGACGTTGAAAGCAAAAGTCGATTGAAGGTCATCAACAGAGAAGTAAACATGGTTGCTCCGGCAACAACGGCATATTTGAAGTGGTCGAAGACTCCCATCACATTCGACCAGTCTTACCACCCCCACATGTTGCCACCCCTGGGAGGCAAGCATTGGTGGTCGAACCAGTCATTGGGGGCACCCGATTGACCAAGGTTTTGATGGATGGAGGCAGTGGTTTGAACATCTTGTACGCTGAAACTCTCCGAGGGATGGGCATTCCAATGTCCAAACTCAGGGAAAGCAACATGCGATTCCACGGAGTCATCCCTGGGAAGAAAGCCGATTCACTCAGCCAGATCACTCTTGACCTGGTTTTCGGTGATTCAAAGAATTATCGTAAGGAAAAGTTGACATTTGAAGTTGTGGATTTTCACAGTGCCTATCATGCCATCCTGGGCAGAACTGCATATGCTCATTTCATGCCTCGACCGTGTTACATGTATCTCAAGCTGAAGATGCCTGGCCCTAGGGGCGTGATCACAGTCATTGGTAATCGACAACGAGCAGAAGAGTGCCTCTAGAGGGGCTCGACGATTCCCGATGAACAAATGGCAGCAGTAGAAATGGAGGAATACAATAAGACTGCAGATCCAAGTGATTTGTTGAGAGCAAAGAAGCCTGCTTCTGGCTCCGCATTTAAGTCGTCTGGTGAAACAAAGGCAGTACATATTCACCCGACTGATCCCAATGCTGCTCCAACTCATATCTCAACAACACTCGACAACAAATAGGAAGAAGCGCTCATACAGTTCCTCCGTGAGAACTGGGACATCTTTGCATGGAAACCTTCTCACATGCCAGGTGTGCCCAGGGGACTGGCTGAGCGCCATTTGCGAGTCGACCCAAAAGTAAAACCAGTCAAAGAGCATCTCTGACGGTCTGCCATACAGAAAAGAAAAGCAATTGGCGAGGAAGTGGCTCGGCTTCTGGCAGCTGAGTTCATCCGAGAGATTTACCACTCCGAGTGGCCGGCCAATGTCGTCATGGTTCCCAAGAAAGATGATTCACTCCGTATGTGTATCGACTTCAAGCATATCAATCGGGCCTGACCGAAAGTTCACTTCCCTCTTCCATGCATCGATCAGATAGTCGATTCGACTGCGGGATGTGAGCGATTGTCCTTTCTGGATGCATATTCTGGGTACCATCAGATCCGACTGTATGGACCCGATGAAATAAAAACAGCTTTTATCACCCCATTCGGGTGCTTTTGCTATGTTACTATGCCCTGTGGTCTCAAGAATGCTGGTGCCACTTTCATGCGCATGATTGAGAAGTGTCCGCTCACTCAGATCAGTCGGAATGTGGAAGCATACATGGATGACATCGTGGTTAAGTCACATAAAGGTTCTGACCTGCTGACTGACCTCGCTGAAACCTTTGCCAATCTGAGAAGATATGATATCAAGCTTAATCCATCGAAGTGTACATTTAGAGTTCCTGGTGGAAAGTTACTCGGTTTTCTCGTTTCCGAACGTGGGATCGATGCAAACCCAGAGAAAGTTGGTGCAATACTCTGAATGACACGCCCTGTGCGCGTACACGACATTCAGAAGCTTACTGGTTGTATGGCTACTTTGAGTCAATTCATCTCTCGTCTCTGTGAAAAGGCATTGCCTCTTAACCGACTGATGAAGAAATCTAATAAGTTCGAGTGGACTCCTGAAGCTGACGCAGCGTTTGCAGAGCTCAAAACCCTGCTTTCCACCTAGTCGGTGCTCGCTGCTCCAATCAGCAAAGAGCCTTTACTGCTTTATATTGGAGCCACTGGACAAGTTGTCAGTACAGTACTCACAGTCGAGCGGGAAGAAGAAGGTAAATCCTACAAGGTTCAGCGCCCAGTGTACTACATTTTTGAAGTCTTAACTCCGTCCAAGCAGAGATATCCGCATTATCAGAAGCTTGTCTATGGAATTTACTTGACCACGAAGAAGGTTGCACATTATTTCTCAGATCACTGGATCACAGTCATCAGCGATGCTCCATTGTCAGAAATTATGAACAACAAAGATGCAACTGGTCGAGTGGCAAAGTGGGAGATTGAACTCCTTCCGTTGGATATCAAGTTTGAGGCAAAGAAAGCAAACAAGTCCCAAGCAATAGCAGATTTTCTCGTTGAGTGGATTAAACAGCAGCAACCGACTCAAGTTCACTTGGAACATTGGACTATGTTCTTTGATGGATCCAAGATGCTGAATGGTTTTGGTGCTGGAGTAGTCCTGGTATCCCCGCGAGGCGACAAACTCAGTTATGTCCTTCAGATTCACTTTGATTTCTCCAACAATGAGGCTAAATATGAGGCACTTCTGTATGGGTTGCATATGGCCATTTCACATGGCGTCTGTCTCCTAATGGTCTACGGTGACTCAGATTTGGTGTTCAATCAGGTGATGAAAGAGTGGGATGTCAGGAGCACAACTATGACTGGCTACTGCAATGCGGTGAGAAAATTAGAAAAGAAGTTTGAAGGGCTAGAGCTCCACCACATTCCCCGACTGAAGAACTAGGCAGCGGATGACCTGGCAAAGATTGGTTCCAAGCGGGAGCCCATTCCCAGCAATGTGTTCTTGGAACATCTTCACGCACCATCAGTTCAAGAGGATCACTTCACGGAAGAGCCCCCACAACTTAAGAGTTCTACCAATCCGACCGAAGTTGAAATCCCATCCATGGTCGACTTAATCATGGAGGTTTTGGTCGTCATTCAAGATTGGACAGTGCCATATATCGCGTATATTGTCAGGAAGGAGCTTCCAGAAGACGAAGATGAAGCACGTCAGATTGTCCGATGATCCAAAGCCTTCACCGTAATAGGTGGACAGCTTTACAGAGAAAGTGTTACTGGAGTCGCTCAGCGGTGCATCACGCCAGAGGAAGGTCGAATGATTCTCGATGACATCCACTCGGGGACCTGTGGTCACCATGCGTCCTCTCGGACAATTGTGGCCAAAGCATATCAAGCGTGATTTTATTGGCTGCGGGCGAATGAAATGGCAAAAGACATAGTCGACAAATGTGAAGGCTGTCAATTCTACTCCAACATGTCTCATAAGCCTGCGTCAGCCTTGAAGACCATTCCACTCATCTGGCCCTTTGATGCTTGGGGATTGGATATGGTTGGACCTCTGAGGACCGGCAGAAGTGGCTTCACCCACCTGCTCGTTGCAGTCGACAAGGTCACTAAATGGATTGAAGCCAAACCCATCAAGAACCTTGACTCGGGTACCACCTTCAGCTTCATTAGAGAGTTAACATTCAGATATGGAGTCCCGCACAACATAATCACAGACAACGGTTCAAACTTTGATTCAGATGAGTTCAGAGCTTTCTGTGCTTCCCAAGGCACCCGGGTCGACTATGCTTCAGTCGCTCACCCGTAGTCAAATGGACAAGCAGAAAGAGCAAATGGTTTGATCCTCCAAGGGTTGAAGCCCAGATTGATGCGCGACCTCAATCATGCGGCCAGTGCCTGGGTAGATGAGTTACCATCGGTACCGTGGGGTCTGAGAACAACACCAAATCGGTCGACTAGCCGAACTCCCTTCTTCATGGTCTATGGAGCCGAAGCTGTGTTGCCGACTGATTTACTCCACAATGCCCTGTGAGTGGAACTTTTTTCACAGGCCAAAGCAGAACAAGCCCGGCAAGATGCTATTGATCTTTTGGAAGAGGAAAGAGAGATGGCCCTGAACAGGTCGACTATTTATCAGCAAGAGCTTCGTCGGTTCCACGCTAGAAACGTGACAGGTCGAGCATTTCAGGAAGGAGACCTGGTTCTCCGAGTGGATCAGCAACGTCCACACAAGCTTGCTCCCGGTTGGGAAGGCCCCTTCATCATCACCAAAGTGCTCCACAACGGAGCGTACCACCAGTACGATGTGGAACACAAGAAAGACGAGCCACGCGCTTGGAATGCGGAGCTGCTCCGCCATTTTTATACTTAAGAATTCAGTTTGTTGAGATGTAATAAGAATTACCTTTCAGTTTGCTTATCAAAGACACAGTTTTATAGTCTCCTAAATGATTATTGTTGCTTATACATGTGTTTAAAATCCCCCAGTGGGTGGCTTAGCTACAAATCCGTTTCGCCTAAGTTTCAAAAACAAACAACGAGTGAAGAGCAACCCTCTCACTCGGGGGCTTAGCCGTGAAGCCGATTCACCTAAGTTTGAAAAAATCCCACCGAGTGAAGAGCAACCCTCTCACTCGGGGGCTTAGTCGTGAATCCGATTCGCCTAAGTTTCAAAAAATCCCACCAAGTGAAGAGCAATCCCCTCACTCGGTGGCTTAGCTGAAGTTTCGTACTCGCCTAAGTTTAAAAAATCCCACCAAGTGAGAGCAATCCTCTCACTCGGGGGCTTAGCTGCAGTTCCGTACTCGCCTAAGTTTAAAAAATCCCACCGAGTGAAGACCAATCCTCTCACTCGGGAGCTTAGCTGCAATTCCGTACTCGCCTAAGTTTGAAACATCCCACCGAGTGAAGAGCAATCCTCTCACTCGGGGGCTTAGCTACAGTTCCGTACTCGCCCAAGTTTAAAAAATCCCACCGAGTGAGGAGCAATCCTCTCACTCGGGGGCTTAGCTGCAGTTCCATACTCGACTAAGTTTAAAAAATCCCACCGAGTGAAGAGCAATCCTCTCACTCGGGGGCTTAGCTGCAGTTCCATACTCGCCTAAGTTTGAAAAATCCCACCGAGTGAAGAGCAACCCTCTCACTCGGGGGCTTAACTGCAGTTCCATACTTGCCTAAGTTGAAAAAATCCCACCGAATGAAGAGCAATCCTCTCACTCGGGGGCTTAGCTGCAGTTCCGTACTCGCCTAAGTTTAAAATACGCTCTGAGGGAAGAATGATTCTCTCGCTCGGGGAGTTGGCCACATGCTCCATCCTGATCCGCAAGGACGACGAGGTACAGGTTGACTATGCCCTTCTCCTCAGAGCTGCGCCACAAGTACAATGTACACTCCATCCTGATCCGCAAGGACGGCGAGGTACAGGTCGACTATGACCTCCTCCTCAGAGCTGCACCACAAATACAATGTGCGCTCCATCCCAATCTGCAAGAACAATGAGGTGCAGGTTGTCCGCGACCTCCTCCTCAGAGTTGCATCACAAGAACAAAAATCCGCTCCGAGTGAAGAGACATGTTCCACTCGGAAATAAAGACAAACAGGTTTAAGGAAAAACCATGTTCAGATAAAACCCACGAGGTTCCGGACCACAGATTAAAGTATTCGGGCATCAGGCCCGAAGGAGTTTAACAGTTACAAAACCACTCGGCATACCGAGGCAAATTTAATCGAATCATAAAATTTTGTTCACTCCGCCGGGGGAGGGCTGGCAGGCTCGATGAACTCATCCAGGTCGATTCCATCTGCAATACGAGTAGTAGCAGCAATGAAGGTCTCCATGAAAGACTGGAAATCAAGTCTCTTGGTGTTGGCAACCTTGATCGCTGCCAACTTCTCTTCTTTGACCTCCTTGCAAGTGACGTGAACAAGGGAAGAGCTACGTCAGCGCCGCACAGAGCAGAATATTTCTTCCTTTCTTGCACTCGACCAGGGATCTCATTGAGTCGAGTCATCAAAGACTCGAGGTCATTTTGGAGCATTTCCCTTGGCAAGAGCGTCGTGTCGATCCGCGACACCGCAACCTTCAGTCGAGCGAGGTAGTCTGTGACACTGGCAAGTCGGGATTCCCATCGGAGCATGTTCATGGCAGCTTCATCCTTGATAGGGGAGTTGATGGGATTCAAGCTTGTCTCGATTCGCCCAGTTTCTTCCTCAAAGTTTTGGTAGAATTCTGCACTCACAAAGAAATAATGAGTCGACGGCTTTATGATAAATCGGCGATAACAAAACAGTTAGACAAGGAAAGATACTGTCAAGCATAAGGAATAACTTCTTGGCGAGTCCTCCCAGATAAGTCTCCAACTCATCCCTCCTCCAACTGAGATCACTAACCTTGTCCGTCAAAGCTCCCTTGTCCTTCTTCAGTGGAGTCACCTCTTTGTTGGCCTTGTCAAGAGCAGTCTTCAGCTTGCATTTTCTGTTTCTAACTTTCCGACGGAAGCTAGCTTCTGGTCGGCAAGTGCTGTTTTCTCTTCGGCTGATTTTTGTGCAGCCGCAAGGTCAAGATCCTTCTTCTCCAAAGCCTGGTTCATTTTTCTGAAAGAAATAATGCTCGGTTCAGAGGAAGGAAATAATATTTGGTTCAGAAAAGAGTCAGTCGACAACTTTTCCATACCAGCAGCATCATCCTTAGCCTTCAGCAAGTTCTCCTTCGCTAGCTCCAGATCAAGATTGAGCTGGATCTGCTTCTGCTCCAAGTCAGCAAACTGGGCTCCAAGTTCACAAGATCTCTGTGGTCAGATGACAGTCAGTCAACAGATACAAAGTTTGGTTGCTTACCAGGCAATAAAGTTCTAATTCAAAAAAGTTCTAAGACTACTGCCGAATCAAACATTCAACAGTACTCTCAGGGACTACACCCAGTGGGTGCACTTAGCATGCTTCCACTGGTCCATATTCCACTCGACATGGTCCGTCCAGACCGAGTGGAAGAAAAAAAAGAGAAAAGCCACATTTATTCTCAGACCACAGCCGACTGCCCGCAGTCGACCGCAGTCTCGGGGACTACACCCAGTGGGTGCACTCAGCGTGCCCCCATTGGTTCAGGTTCCACTCGGCATGGTCCGCCCAGATCGAGTGGAAGAGCTGAAGAACAAGATATTTTTATCAAGACCCCCGCCGAATCACACATTTGATGGCAGCCTCGGGGACTACACCCAGTGGGTGCACTCTGCGTGCCCCCACTAGTCCAAAGATACAATCGACACAACCTAGTCGACTCAATTTGAGAAATTACTCAGCATAAATTGAAACACCCAGTGGGTGTACAGATGCGAAGTGCAGACTGACAAATGGATGCACAATGAAAAGTTTTTCTGGTAGCATATCCTAACAGAACAAGCGTTAAGCTAAGAGATCAGTCAGAAATCAACTAATCTGGACATTAGCCTGGAGGGCTGAGCTAGCATCATAGGCAGCTTGGCTGGCCTCGCGCACCACTTTCATCTGCTCCATCATAAGACCCGCCTGGCGTATAGATTCCTTGGTGGCGCCTACTTGGTCCTCTGGGACATGATTGGCGGTGAGAAGTGAAGACGGTGGATTAGCCGTAGCAGCTGGAGAATCCGAGGCTTGGAGTTGCGCAGATGAAACAGGAGCCTGTGTGGTTGATGCTGAAGGCTGTGCACTCGATAGTGGAATGGCGAAACAGAAGCCATGTTGAGGTCTCCAGACTGCTGAATCGTTGGTTCCGTCACCAGCGTCAACTGGGGCGTCTTGCTAATGGGCGCCTTCTTGCCCGAAGTCCTGCCCCTTCTTCCTGTGGGCCTCTGTGGCACATCTTCGTTGTCGTCTGGAACTTCAATAACATTGGGCGGGGCTGCAAAGGAATCGATCGCAAGAATTCAGGCGACCGTTAAAGTGGCTGATAAAGTAAAGGCAAGATGACAAGAGTTATACCCGCGTTGGAAGTGGCTGCGTCTTCCATCTCCTCATTGTCACCATCTTTATAAATAGAAGTCCCACAGGTAGCAGCACTGCAAATTTCAGAATTCACTCGGTCAGAACAAGAAAGTGAGTCGACCAAAATTCAAGTTGTGCAAAACTAAGAGGTCGAGCACGATGATTACCCAGAAGCGATAGGGAAGGCCACTTTGATCTTGGGCAAGGCCCTCCGGGGCTTTGAAGGCGCGACTTTGGGCTGCTTCGGAGTTTTCTCAATCGGCACAGGAGAAGATGTTCGAGTGCGCTTTGAAGTTTGTCCAGTCGGTGCAGTCGCCTTGCCATGGACACTCGCTGGGTTTTGCCTCTGCTTGGAGCGTCTTTCCGAGCGAGGAGGAGACCCAACTTCCTCGCCATTGCTTGAGTCATCACTCTCATTGTCTTCCCCTCCATCAGAATGCCAGTCGCCGCTGTCACCCCCGCTCGCCTCTCCCTCTTGCTCCTGCTCCTGCTCCCCGTTGGGCATCGAATACATCTCAGTATAAATCTGCAGGACACAGAGTCGACCGGGTATCAGTCGGTTTCAAAAGCAATTACATGTCAGAACAAAAAGACACTCGAAAGGAAACAGTCGGACCTTGTCTGGTTCGTTGGTGTTGTCGAATGGAGGGACCCTCCTAGACCCCCTAGGGTTCTCCTTGTTGCCAGTGATGCCCTGCAACCATTGCGCCACCGTCTCCTCATCGACTTCTTCCGGGTGGATCCGAGTGATGTCTTCAATACCTGAGTACATCCACATTGGATGATCGCGGGCTTGGAGTGGCTGGATACGTCGACTGAGAAATACCTCTAGCAAGTCCATGCCAGTCACACCATCACGGACAAGTTGGACTACTCGATCAACCAACATATTCACCTCCACTTTCTCAGCTGGAGTCACTTTCAAGGGGGAGAGTTTCTCAACTCGATCCATGGAAAACAGCGGAAGGCCAGTCGACTGTCCAGGAGTCGGCTGGTCCTTGCAATAAGAACCAGGTCGACTGCCAACCTCTGACTGACTCGGGAAGAATCATAGCTGGGAAAGTGCTTTTACCCCTAATCTGGATCCCTAAACCTCCACACATCTAGATCACGTGTGTCCTCTCATCACTCGGATTAGACTTTTATATAGACTGAGAACGACAAGTGAAAATGTGCTTGAAGAGACCCCAGTGCGGTCGACACCCCAGAAAGTTTTCGCACATGGACATGAATGTAGCAAGGTATGTGATGGTGTTGGGACAAAAGTGATGAAGTTGGGCTCCAAAGAAATTCAGAAAACCCCAGAAAAATGGATGTGGGGGCAAAGAGAAACCGCGGTCGACGTGAGTGGCGAGAAGGACACACTCACCCTCTTGATGACGCAGCTCGGTCTTGTCCTCCCTAAGCCGCCAGGAGCCATGGGCAATCAATCTCCCTCCCCCAGATCCTCCAGGTCCTCCTACTGGATCATGGAGCGAATCCAGTCGCCCTGAATCCAGCCGGGCGGCAGGCCGGATCTTGACGACGACCCTCCTTGGCTCATCTTCTTGCCCTTCGCCTTCGCCATCGCCTTCTTCGCATGATCCAGGGCCGCCCTCTTGTCCTTCTCCATCACTGCGGGTTGCGCTCAGGCTGGGCGGTGGCATCGAGGGAGGAGGCGGATGCAGTGGAGAAGCAGAGGAGGAAGAAAGGAAATAGGGCGCACAGTGCAAAGGCACCGGCCCAGACGCCTTATATGGGCTTATTCCCTGAGTGACTGACTTGTGGGCACAGGCAATCCTGTCAAATCCCGCAACAGTCGCGCGTGCGGTACGTGGTGAAAAAGGTGGTGCGGGGATCAAGTCGCCCCTGCCTAATCCACTCCGATTACCGTGGCCCTCTCCGCCCCGCGCGCATCCCCAAATTTCGAATCCCGCGATATCCGGGAACGACAGAGCAGTCAATCATGCCGGAGATTTTATACCATATCAAAAACTCGAAGCTGATCACCAAAGTTCACTCGACAACCTCTGAATGGCTCAAGGCAACTGAAAATGAGGTCGAAGTTTTTGCATGGTTCACCAATCCATGTAAAATGCTTCCGAAGCATGAAAGTTGGGTTGGAACCACCTTCAACTCCATCTCCACTCGGACACAGAACCATTCGGGGGCTAATGACGATGACATATACCTAGGGTGGGGAAATAGGCCTGATCTAAGCACCCTACCGAAGGACACTGCCCTACAGTCAAGGAGATTCAAAGGACAGCAGATCCTACTGATTGAAATCACCACAGGACACAACTCACTCGACTATGGGTTCACTCGGATAGCCCAATTCCATTTGACCGGGATATAATCATTCGACCATATCAGAAACCACTCAGTGTACAGAAGACCTAAGATCACTCTCGATGACAACGGTCAAGCGTTCACTCCGTAGTCTTAATGATCATTTATATGTCTTTAATGCTGACGTTACCAGTAACGTCCCCTCTTTATGTACATTGAACCCTATGTAACGGGGGATGGCTGGGGTACTGGCGCACTCATATAAGCCACCCCCTCCTCTGGGACAAGGGTTCGCACCCCTTGTAAGTTCACGCATAATCCAATCGACCAGCCTCCGGGCACCGAGACGTAAGGCTGTTGCTTCCTCTGAGAAGGGCCTGAACTCGTAAATCTTGCGTGCACAACTTCACCGTAGCTAGGATCTCGCCTCCTCATACCTACCCCCATTCTACTGTCAGTCTTAGAACCACGACAGTGCCGCACCACGTGGCGTTTCCAGACGGTGCTGGCGACCGCCTGCGTCGTAGCCCTCGCCGACTCCGGCTTCGCCTCTCGCATGGACGACATGATGGTCCACTCCATCCGCAAGTTCACTGCCGTCAAGAAGCACGTGGACGACCTTGCCGTACTGCTCCAGCCCGTGCGCCCAGGCTCCTCACTTCCTGCCACCCTCATCGGCGTCCATGGTGACAAACTATTTCAAGCCCTGGTGGCCCTGCAGGTGCCGGAGGTCGCGATGAAGAATGTGCACCTCGAGGCCGCGCTCGCCGCACAGCGCCTCGCCATGCAAGAAATCGTCGACCTACACATCCATGTCTACGAGGAAATCGTCTACATAGGCCAGTACAAGTCCAGTGAGGACATAAAGACATTGGCCTTCTTCCAGCGGCTGGAATGTTTGGACGCCATTTTTCAGAAGCACGTCGACCTGGCCACGAAAGCCGCTGCTACTTAGCCGCCGTTCGGTGGGCCGGTGCCTTGAGTCGATGATGTGGACGTCGTCGATGGATGCATCTCTTCTTCTTGTCTCCTATAACCGGCACTGCATCGTGTCGTGGCCTTAATGTTTTATTAGTATAGTACTCCCTCCGTTCCCAAATATAAGTCTTTCTAGAGATTCCAGCAACTGACTACATACGAAGCAAGATGAGTGAATTTACACTCTAAAATATGTCTACATACATCCGTATGTTGTATTCCATTTGAAATATCTAAAAAGGCTTATATTTAGGAACGGAGGGAGTATATGACATTTCTATTCCAGTCGTAACGTTTTCACTGTGAGGTGGGGCCGCAGTTGAGCAAACCGACCATCGGCAAATCCCCACCCCGCCCACCGGGCGTCGGCTGAGTTTAAAATTAGAAGAGAGAAACGAGGGAGAAGAGCTAACTGTAGCACGGGCGCTGTTGTCAAATGGGACTCGTGTTGATAGAATAGGAGTGCCGAGCACTCGTACCTCTTTTTTAGGGAAAAATTAGTCGTATCTCTA
Source organism: Aegilops tauschii subsp. strangulata (assembly GCF_002575655.3). Lineage (NCBI taxonomy): Eukaryota > Viridiplantae > Streptophyta > Magnoliopsida > Poales > Poaceae > Aegilops > Aegilops tauschii. Next base: position 175,999,059 of record NC_053038.3, on the reverse strand, counting down.
GTACCACTAGTTGGGTGCGTGCGACCTATACCTGTCATCGCTTTAGGTCTCCTTTTCGAACCGCAGCTACGCTTCACCGTACATATTTTTTCACGCATTTATCCTCTTATATGTACTCCTAGGCTATTTCCACGTGCTCCCTTTCGCTGACATGTGGGACATAGAGCATCTGGGTCGTAGTGCATGCACGCCTCGGAGCATATGCCGGGGTACTTTACATTTCAGACCTCACGAATTACATGCGAACCCCCAGCAGAAGAATAAATAAATAAATGAATTACTGAATAAAATTGGATTATTTTCATAGAAACAAGAGCACGTTCATTAAATTTTGGACATATCCATTTATAAAAAACGACCGGACCTAAACCAGTCTAAGGGCCTCTTTGATTCGCAGGATACTGAAAACATAGGAATGGGGAATGTATCATGGCAATGAACCGAGATGAGGAGAACTCTAACCCAGTTAGAGGTTAGAGTTAGATTCTAACCCTGAACTAACTCTAAACCAAAGAGGTGTATGGATGGCAGGGTTAGATTGACAATAAATGCTCTTTCTCAATCATTTGACTACTTTGGACCCTATTTCCTGCTGGATTTGGTGTGGTCGGCTCTTGTGTGGCCTCCTCCCGCTCACAATTGACATAAACAAACCATCTTTACAAATCAAGCATGCAAAACATGATAATTTTTACTTTGTCCATACAAATGAGATATCCCACTTAAACATACAAGTCGTCAATCAAGCTTCACAAAAAATACACTCCATGAAACAAAGCATGAGCTAAATCATCACGGAAGTCATTCACAATAGGGAGGGAGCCCGGAGCCCCTCACGCACCCAGGGAGGAGCTCGTCATCGTCGCTCTGGAGGAAGGCTGTCTAGAGCCCAAGCTCTGGGAACCCCTCCGACGCCGGCGCTTGCGAGTTGAGGTCGACACTGGCATGAGTAGCAGGGCCACCTGCCGACGACTGGGAACCGAATATTTGGGCCTCTAGAAATAATGCAAGCCGGAAACTAAAATACCTAGAAAGGTGAACTGAATATTTGGGCCTCTAGAAATAATGCAAGCCTGAAACTGAAATGCCTAGAAAGGTGAACTGAATCTTTGGGCCTCTAGAAATAATGCCAGCGTGAAACTGAAATACCTAGAAAGGTGAACTGAATCTTTGGGCCTCTAGAAATAATGCAAGCCTGGAACTGAAATACCTAGAAAGGTGACCTGAATCTCTGGGCCTCTAGAAAGATTTATTACCTCCTCAAGCAGCATCAAACAATTCCATGCATGCACCACAAATCTATACCAAGTTTAATTAGGAACTACTTTTCCAAATCAGAATTAGCGCTAGAGCGAGCAAGATCAATGATATGGCTGTGAGACAGAGAATGAACGAACAAACTCACCCCTCTCGCGACCTCCCCGGTAGATACACCACCGCCGTGCACGACAGAGGGAGAAAAATGACCGGTGAAGGGGGAGCGGGGCGAGCTTCGAAGGCTGGAGGGAGAGGGCGGCCGGATGAGGGAGGCGGAGGCTGGAGGGAGAGGGCAGCCGGAGGAGAGAGAGGGCGAGCGGCGGAGCGGCGCTTGGGCGGGCGACCCGATGGTGAACAGAGAGGAGTCGTGCAAGGGGGGGGGGGAGGGAGCGATCTAGTGCTGGCAGGGGAGATTTTGTTAGTTCTCTTTTAGTGGGCCCGAGGAGAACTAACCCAGTTAGAACCTCTCCACCGGGCTAGATTTTTTAGCTGGGTTAGAGCATACTAGCTCAAACTAACCCCTCCTGTTTGGAGAATTTGAGGCTATTTCAACCCAAACTAGCTCTAACTCAGGGATCCAAACAAAGAGGAGTAGTACTATACATGCTACAGTCTGGACCGTAGCACAATGTTTTTTATGGCCATATCACCACATTGTTTTCTACTGCTGGTTCACTTGGCTGCCGTGGTTCGCACTCCTCTGACGTGAGTAGTAGTAGTAGTATATACCGCATGATTCTTTGCTCCTTCTTACTACATACTTCACCAAAATGTGGGAGAGCCAGCATCCGGCTCAACATGTCATGCACCAGATTAGAGTGCGGAACCAAAGGTGGGCATCACCCCGGTCGTACCGCCAGTAATTCATGACTATAGTGAGTAGTCATATCAGAAGTCTTTCCAGCAGTAACGCGCCGTCAAATCGCACAACCCAACCTTTCCAGCAGTAAGTAAGTTGAATCCGCTACTCCCTCACCCTCCTCGCCTCTCTGTCAAGCCGCCTACATGAAAACTGCCGCGCGTACTGCCCGGGAAAAGCCCCGCCCTCAACTTTTAACTACGCGAAAATAGTTCGAGCTTGTTCATTCTATATAAATACTAGTACTATATGTTTATTCACTCGTGGGGTTGTTCAATGAATGGAGGGACGGGGAGCACAAGTGAACAATACTACTACTAGTAGTAAGTAGGAGTCGTACAGTTAGTCACCTTAAATAGAGAGTTTCTTTTCTTTAATGCCACGTACACAAATTGAAACGCTTGTTCTGGAGAGAAAAATATAATCACTCCACTATATATGTACGCAGGGGCCTGAGCGCTTGCTTTACTAGGGTTGCTCTCTTCATTCTCTAATGCTCTGCAGATCTAAACAAGATAGTGGTAGCGACAGTTTCTCTCTGCTCACCGCTGGTCACAGATCCGCCCGGATCCATTCGGCCTGTGTGTGTAGAGGACTAAAAGGTGCATCATTCACGCGGTCATCGCCGGCGAGGGAGGAAACCCACAACTGCCCGTGGGGCCCGATCCTCTGCCCGTGTCGTTCTCTCCGACACAGCGCCGGCTGGGGAGGTCCTCCGACCCTTCTTCCTCCCTGCCGTATTGTGCGCAGATCGGACCTGCTGCCGCCGACATCCCGACGACCCTCAGGTACAAGTTCTTCGAAAGTGGCCTTGCTCTACTGCCCCAGCTCCCCACGTGTCTGCATGCGCATCTGTTTCTACGTCCATCAGCTCTTACAAATCCACCTAAATTTTAAGTATTATTAGAGGTAAAGCTACTTCATGCATTCGAATCTAGGACTTGGTTCAAACAACAAAGAAGGGGGGAAGTCGTAGCATGAATCTAGGATTTGATTCAAAGAGGAAATAACAAGGAGAAAGTAGTAGAGACCGCATACCCAACCGGTCTCTTGGTTGAAAAGGGAAATAATGCGAAAACTCAGTACAAACTGGATAAGGAATAGATCTATTATTGGTTGAAAAAAGGATAGAAAGTGGCGGCTGGTGGACAAGTCAACAGAGTATGTCCAGGATTAGATTTGCTGCCCTCACAGAGCATGAACAAACTCGGCATCACAACTTTATGCCTCCTTGTAGGTACATTGTGCTGATGCGTCCACTGTCGCATGTCCTTATACCAACCTTTTGCTGTTGTTAACACTACAAAAAAAGACACATCCCTGACATTATGGGCCGAACGAATTTTTTTCTGTCATACTTATGACACTTCTATGACGGTAATTGTGACAAAACCCGGTATCATCATAGATGTGGTGGGGTCCTACTTCTATGACAAAAAATCATGATAGAAACTGGGCTTTCGTCCTGGGCGGCCCGGAGACGCTACTGCATGACATTCTTTGGGCCGTCCATGACAGAAAAAAACGTGGTAGAAGCGAGGGCGAGGAAAATATTGGGGTGTTCCCGGTTACGGTGGGTGGTCGGGGCCGAGCGATGCACGTTTCTCTCATACACGCACGCGCGTGGGTGCGAGGCGTTGGGCTCTAACTGAACCCGAGCGAGGCGTTGGGCTTTAACTGAACCCGAGCGATTGCACTGCAGGCTATGCGTTACTGAACCCGAGTGATCGATCGATGGCTATTAACTGAACTCGATCGAGCGATTCCTTCGCTACTGCTGCTAATTGAAGCCGATCGATGCTGCCTTTGGATGAACAGTGAGCGTTGCTGGGGGGTTTGGATGAACAGTTCCCGGTGGGGCTGGATGAACAAGACCCCGTGGTGTTGCCTCTGGATGAACAGGACCCCGATCGATCGAGCCGGTTGTGGCTGGATGAACAGGAGCCCGTGGAGGGCAGGATGAACAGTACCACCCCGTGGAGGGCAGGATGAACAGTAGATGGTGGAGGGCTAGATGAACAGTAGCCCGTGGAGGGGTGGTTGACCAGGAGCCCGTAGAGAGGGCTGGTTGAACAGTAGCCGGTGGAGTAGCGCGTGGTGGAGGTTGGATGAACAGGAGCCCGTGGATGAACAGTCGCAGGTGGAGGCTGGAGGAGGTCGACGGTGGATGAACAGTAGCCCGTGAAGGCTGGAGGGGTCGATGGTGGAGATGAACAATATCCGATGGAATCTCGTTTTGCGGTACGTCACACCCCTCCCGATGACCAGGACCCCCGTTTCGACCGTAGCGCTCCAACACAAGTCCGTTTCCTCCGTTTGGCGGTACGCCAGACCCCTCCCGATCAACAGGACCCCCGTTTCGACCGTAGGAGGTCCGTTTCCACCGTTTTGCGGTACGCCAGACCCCTCCTGATGAACAGGATCCCGTTTCGACCGTGGCCGGTCAAACACAAGGCCGTTTCCTCCGTTCCGCGGTACGCTAGGCCTCGTTTCCATCGGCTGTTCCGTCCAAGCCCTCCCGATGAACATGACGACGCATTCCGTTCTGACCCAGCCGGTTGGCTCCCCATGAACACGACGATGACGATGTTTCTCCGTTCCGACTCAGCCATGTACATGAGCCCTGACCGTACGTATGCGCGAGTAGGTGTTCGAGACCCTGCCCGTATATACGTACGTGGCCGTATTTTCTTTCTTGCACAGTGGCCGCTGTACGTACGTGTACATACTACGTGCGCGCCTCTACAACGACACATGCGCGCCTCTACATCGACCAGTATGTACGTACACGTTCGCGACCAGAATGACAATGCTACGTACGCTTCGACCAGGTGGGTCCCGACTGTCAGGCACTTCCTTGCCTGCGAAGATGTAGCTGGTGGGTCCCAGCAGTCAGGGGGGCAAATCGTTTTTTTTCGGACGCACTTCCTTGCGTGCGAACATGTAGCTGGTAGGTCCCAGCTGTCAGGGGGAAACGTTTTTTCGCGAAATACAATTGCCCGTCCGGTGGGTCCCTGTTGTCAGGTGGAGGAATAATTATTTTGCGCGTAATAAGGAGGCACTTCCTTGCGGCCGTCGTGGACCCAGCTATCAGCCTCTCCACGTACAGTACTCTTCCGATGGAAGTCGTTCCTTGACCATGTTGACCACACCGCGCCGAGAGCACCAGGGCGATGGATGACAGCGAGGCCTAGGAAGGGGACGACGCGGAGCAGGGGAAGACGCAACAGTGGAAGCCCGCGCGGAGATGAGTACGAGGGTTCACTGGTTCGGCTGCGGTGTGAGGCTGCCGTCGCCGCAGGGCCTGGCCAGCGGTGGGAATAGTAGGGGGCGGTGAGGCCTCTGCGGCAGCACAGCCGGCCACGGGAGGCAGGAGCATGCGACACGACCGGCGATGCTTTGGGCGGCTGGAGCAAGAAGACCAGAGGTTGAAGAAGCACTACGGCCGTTGGATGGACATCGTGCGGTCACTGGAGCTAGAATCGTTCATATTGATTAAGTTGACAAAGCACTCCATCCCCGTCAACTTAGTAGGCCCACAAGTCAGCCTCCCACCAAGGTGGGTCCCAACTAGCAGGGGGAGTATTCTTTTTTTTTGTGCGTAATAAGGAGGCACCTCCGGTGGGTCCGAGCTGACAACGGGGGGAACATTTTTTTCGCGAAATACGTTGGCCCGTCCGGTGGGTCCCAATAGTCAGGGGGAAACGTTTTTTTCGCCAAATACGGTGGCCCGTCCGGTGGGTCCCTGCTGTGAGGTGGAGGAATAATTATTTTCCGCGTAATAAGGAGGCACTTCCTTGCAGCTGTCGTGGACCCAGCTGTCAGCCTCTCGATGTACAGTACTCTTCCTATGGAAGTCGTTCCTTGACCATGTTGACCACGCCGCACCGAGAGCACCAGGGCGGTGGACGACGGCGAGGCCTAGGAAGGGGACGACGCGGAGCCGGGGAAGACGCAACAGTGGATGCCCACGCGGAGAGGAGTATGAGGGTTCACTGGTTCTGCTGTGGTGTGAGGTTGCCGTCGCTGCAGAATAACAGGGGGTGTGGGTGAGTGGAGGGATGCCCTGGCCAGCGGTGGGAGTAGTAGGGGCGGTGAGGCCTGCGCGGCAGCACAACCGGCTACGGGAGGCAGGAGCAAGCGGCACGACCGGCGCTGCTTTGGGCGGCTGGACCAAGAAGACCAGAGGTTGAAGAAGCACGACAGCCGTTGGATGGACATCGTACGATCACTGCAGCTAGAATGGATTATATTGACTAAGTTGACAAAGCCCTTGGTATGCGTCAACTTAGTAGGCCCACAGGTCAGCTTCCGAAACAGTGCGCCCCAAATGTCACCAACAATAGTAACAGGGTCTTACTGACAGAGTTGTACACCGAGGTGTTTACATAAGCAGGAGAATATTACTGCTTAGGTCATATAGATCACCAGAAAGGTTAAACCAAACAATGGAAAGGAAAATATGATTATCAGATTAAACAGAAGAATGGAAAGGAAAATGTGTTTAAACACATAGCTCAATGGTATATCCTTCCCAAGGACAAGCTGAGCATTATATTCATGACAGGATATAATGTAGAAAACTCTTTAGGTAGGGGAGAGAAATTTCATGACATTACCCATACAACGGTGTTTGGATAATTGAGCAAGAAAACATTTAGCATTGGGCTTCAAATGCTCTTGTTGAAAATCAGAGTACCACAGAAATGCTTCGAGATAGCATTGACATGGTCTTCAAGCAAAGGTTGGACTTGGATATAGAGAGGATTCATCAGGAACAACTTATAGAATAAGTCTTACAATTTCCTCATGGGAGAATGGTTAACCTTGCTAAGATGGAAACTATAACAATAGGTCCTCCGGCCAGGTGTGCTAGGCATGTCATCACCTTACCGGGCCATATAAAGACCAATGTTGTGACTCTTGGAAAAATGTTCCAACCATCATATCTGACCGAGATTCAGATCTGATTGGTGTCAGGATACCTCAGACTCAGGATGCCTGCGAAGAAAAAGGTGCGGCACAATTTGACGAGATGACATTGTAAGATTCTTGGGAAATGAACTATGGAAGCGAGTTCCGAAACAAGAGTCCCACAGTAAACCAACAAGAGGATGAGGAGGTGGCTGATGGAATCAGCGATAATTCATCGAGATTAACAAAAGATGGATTTCCACAACTATGTGAACAAGGAGATAACATTTGTCAGATCAAATGGTATAATGATGTATGCTCGAGGAAAACATACACAATTTAAACATTGGTTGAAAGGGGCACCCGAAATATGGGCTGGGTTGCATGAACAACGTCGGAATGGAAATTTAGCAACCAGCACACTACATTGGAATTATTATCCATTAACTCTGAAGTAACAAGGTTGCTAGAGATATTAAATTCTCATAACAAAGTTCACTCAACACGGGGACCAAGAGAAGAATGATGATGGTGAGAAGCATCACTGTATCAAGAATTTCCTAAGAGGTGGTGAAACTCTCACGACATTCTTGACATAAAAGATGGTAATACTCCAGTGTAAAGAAGAACAATTGCTGGATTGCAAGGAACTCAAGGTATAACACAAAACAAGAACAAGTTTGTGTTGGAGGAAAGGTAGTAGAGTGGTCGATGATAATACTAATCATCGAGGGCAAGGATGGTCTTTCTCATCATGAATTTCGACTGATATCCTGGAAGAGCTCAAAATGTTGGTGCTGATCATGACACATTTGTCGAGAGATTTCATGAAGATGTAATCTATTGGCGATGACATCAAGTCGGAGGAATGATGAAAGCGATAGGTTAATGGAACCAAGGGTACGGCACAAACTTGAAATCAAGCTTGTTGTTCAAGGCGAACTAATATGACGAGGAAGATCGACGTAAGCTTAGCTCATCATTGAAAGTTGTGTTCCAGGAAGGACCGGGTAGCACAGTTAAAAAAAAAAGTTTGCACGATAATGATATAGCCGATAAGGCTAGGAATGACTTGAAGGATTATTAAACTCGTAAGCAACAAGAATTACTTAGAGTTATAGAATCGGAGTGCGGAATCGATTCACTTATCGGTGTTCTCGAGTGACTAATAACTCAGAGCCCGTGGAAAATTGGAATCAGTGAGAATGTAGCACTTGATGAAAAACTCATAAGAAGTTATGCAGTTCCATGATAATCTCGAGATACCAGGGGGTAATACTCGACGACAGATCAAAGTAGAGGATGGATTGGGGTATTGCTCTATAGAAGACAATTACTTTAAACTTGCATAGGAAATGGTATTTAAAGGAGAACATGGTCGGAACCACGATCGCAAAGGATCAATTCACCGATACCAGATGATATTATACCAGGGAAATAGTTATTATTATAAGGAGCTTCCATGATAGGATCTACATCGTGTCCATGGGCATGAACACAAAGGTTCAAGGTCGACTCCCACTTCTCCAATGCATAACCTTTCATTCACTTCTCATTTTTCAAAGAAGTTGTAGTGTTGAAATTTTATCTGGCAAAATACCAGAAGAGTATGACTCATGAAAACTTTCGACTTCACACATATTATGAAAGGCATAGGTTCAACCCATCAAGGCATCTTAGGAGCATATACCACAAACTTCGGAGTAAATATTACAAGCTCGAAAGAAGAGCATTGTTCAAAAGCAGATGATACAATTTACCAAAGGCATTATATACCCATGGAAAGGCTCACAAGGTTATTCAATATGAAGGACACTGTCGGATAAAATCCAACAAAGAAACCGATGGTCCACAAGGGATCTGATGTGAGCATCTATACTCAACCAGAGGAAGAAGTATGCAAGGAGATCTGATTATAGAAACAACTGACTAACTCAAAGTTCAAATGCAAAAGAATTATGATTTCCAAATCAGGGGGTCAGAAGCAACGCTCTGATCAAGGATGGATAAGTTGAGTAGGCTTAGGGGTACAATCTATGGCAATTAGATAGGTCGAGATCCAGCTACGTTTAAAATGACATCTGAGCCGGAAGAATGAATTCTAGGATATGATTGAGGATTGCGAGCATTCGCAACAAATTGAATCAACGGACTCAAAATGATAATGACAAGAGATGCCAATAAGATTACGAGACTTATGGGATTAACCATAATGCTAGTAAGCAAGAATTTCAAGAGCAACAGGCTGCTGAGGATTTTTGGAAGATCAAATGGTATTTCGAAGACTTTGTGAAATACATGAATGATTTGGGGATGAGCGGATACTTGGTAAGTGCGAGAATTATCCGTAGGGGTATTCAGGTGACAAGGAACAGCAAGGCAATAAGCTCAAAGGATTCTTAGAACAACAAAGAGAATTTTGGGGTATCTTGTAATAACAAGATCATCTGGAAAACATTGTATGAATGGCGAGTATACGTGGTTATCCATAGGAGTTTATCGATGAAAGGGAATTGCAAAAGCGATGAACACAAGTTCTCGGGTTATCAGCGGAGAGTATCTTCAGGGTCTTCACGTGCAACAGACGATCATCAGTAATAAGGGGCTCTCCGGGTGAAAGTGATAATGAGATCCTAATGTTAGAATTAGCAAAATTCACTTCACCCGAATAGAAGAGAGTTCAGAGTCCCAGAGTAAAGGTCGAGGAGTAAAAGATCCTAGTACCACCCAATGGCGACGTGGGCCCGTAAGACACACAGCCATGTTAGTAAAAGTTTTTGTAATGTCTAGACTCGACTTGGGCCAAGGAGTGTGGAAAGGGGGATTCCTACAGGCAGTTGGCTCTGATACCAACTTGTGACACCCCCGATTTGACCGTACACTAATCATGCACGCAAATGTGTACGATCAAGATCAGGGACTCACGGGAAGATATCACAACACAACTCTACAACATAAATAAGTCATACAAGCATCATAATACAAGCCAGGGGCCTCGAGGGCTCGAATACAATTGCTCGATCATAGACGAGTCAGCGGAGGCAACAATATCTGAGTACAGACATAAGTAAACATGATTGCCTTAAGAAGGCTAGCACAAAAGTAGCAACGATTGAAAAGGCAAGGCCTCCTGCCTGGGACCTCCAAACTACTCCTCGAAGCCGAACTCCATGTAGAATCATCCTCGGGATCTCTAGCTCCTGGACTCCAGCATCTGGTTGCGACAATCAGGTATAGAAAGGGGAAAAGAGGGAGAAAAGCAACCGTGAGTACTCATCCAAAGTACTCGCAAGCAAGGAGCTACACTACATATGCATGTGTATATGTGTAAAGGGCCATATCAGTGGACTGAACTGCAGAATGCCAGAATAAGAGGGGGATAGCTAATCCTGTCGAAGACTACGCTTCTGGCAGCCTCCATCTTGCAGCATGTAGAAGAGAGTAGATTGAAGTCCTCCAAGTAGCATCGCATAGCATAATCCTACCCGGCGATCCCCTCCTCGTCGCCCTGTTAGAGAGCGATCACCGGGTTTTATCTGGCACTTGGAAGGGTGTATTTGATTCAGTATCCAGTTCTAATTGTCATAAGGTCAAGGTACAACTCCGGGTCGTCCTTTTACCGAGGGACACGGCTATTCGAATAGATAAACTTCCCTGCAGGGGTGCACCACATAACCCAACACGCTCGATCCCATTTGGCCGGACACACTTTTCTGGGTCATGCCCGGCCTCGTAAGATCAACATGTCGCGGCCCCACCTAGGCTCAACAGAGAGGTCAGCACGCCGGTCTAACCCTATGCGCGCAGGGGTCTGGGCCCATCGCCCTATGCACACTTGCACGTTGCGTACGCGGCCGGAAGCAGACCTAGCCCCCTTAATACAAGCGCGAGCTTACGGTCCAATGCGGCGCGCGCCACTCAGTTGCTGACGTCAAGAAGTGCTTCGGCTGATACCACGACGCCGGGATACCCATAACTACTCCCTCTTAGATGGTTAGTGCGTATAGACTAAATGGCCAGACTCAGATCAAATACCCAGAACTCGTTAAGCGTGTTAATTATCCGCGAATGCCGACCAGGGCCAGGCCCACCTCTCTCCTAGGTGGTCTCAACCTGCCCTGTCGCTCCGCCATAAAGTAACAGTCGGGGGCCGTCAGGAACCCAGGCCCACCTCTACCGGGATGGAGCCACCTGTCCTTTCAACCCCCTCATCAGAATCACTTCCGGGTACTCCTCGAGCCGACCCGACTTTAGTCACCACATATGTCATGTATATAATGTATATAGTATATACCCGTGATCACCTCCCAAAGTGATCACGGCCCAGTAGTATAGCATGGCAGACGGACAAAAGTGTAGGGCCACTGATGGAACACTAGCATCCTATACTAAGCAGTAGGATAGCAGGTAAGGGTAACAACTATAGCAACAATGACAGGCTATGCATCAGTATAGGATTAACTTAAAGCAGTAACATGCTACACTACTCTAATGCAAGCAGTATAGAGAAGAATAGGCGATACCTAGTGGTCAAGGGGGGGCTTGCCTGGTTGCTCTGGCAAGTAGGAGGGGTCGTCAACTCCGTAGTCGAACTGGGCAGCAGCAGTGTCGGTCTCGTAGTCTACTGGAGAGAAGAGGGGGAAGAAACAGTAAATACAATGCAAACATAAACATGACGATGCGTGACATGACAATGAGCAGTGCTAGGTGTGTCCTAACGCGACAGTAGGTGGTACCGGTGAAGGGGGGGAATATCCGGGAAAGTATTCCCGCTGTTTCGCATTTCGGACAGACGGTCCGGAGGGGGAAAGTTGCGAGTTCGATAGGTTAGGGAGGTGGGGTGGACGAACGGACTGCGTATCCGAATTCGTCTCGTCGTTCTGAGCACCTTTCATGTAGAAAACATTTTCATCCGAGTTACGGTTTAAAAGGTATGAATTTTCAAAGATTATTTGAATTTCTGGAATTATTTGAATTTAGCAAAAATGAATTATGACGTCAGCATGAGGTAACGCTGACGTCAGCAGGTCAACAGGTCGGCTGACCAATCAAACCAGACAGGTGGGTCCAGTGGGACCGACATGTTAGCCTCTGTTAGTCTAACAGTAATTTAAACTAAACTAACAGTCTAATTAGAGGGGTGGGCCCCATATGTCAGTGAGTGTTTAGGCTAGTATAGTTACTTGTTTTTTTAAACATTTATTAAACTAATTATCAGAGCGGGGGGCCACATGTCTGTGACAGGAGCCGGCCCAGTCAGCGTTGACCTCAGTCAACTGGTCAAAGTGGGGCTCCTGGGCCCACCAGTCAGTGGTTGGGGCCTGCCCAGTCAGCAGTTGACTAAAGTCAACAGGGCAGCCGGGTCCCAGGGGCCCATGGGTCAGCGACCCAGGGGCGGGGCCCATAGAGCCACGTCGGCGTCGGCGCCGGAGAGAGCTCCGGCGACCAAAAACGCGGCGGAGCTCGCCGGACTTGGCCGGAAAAACGCTACGGTGCTCCGTTTGGGGCGTGCTTAGGCTCGTTCGAACGAGCGTTCAACGCCGCATCCATTTACGGGAGCGGTGCGGCCGTAAACGGCCGGAAGCTACGGCGGCGAGCGGCGGAGCGGATGCCGGAGTTTGGCCCTCGCGTGAACTGCGGCTAGACGGCACGGCAAGACTACTGGGGAGGCTCTACGGGGTCCTGGCGAGGCCTAGAGCATGGTGGCGAGCTCGGGTGAGCACGACATCGACGAGGACGACGGTGACGAGCTCCGTTGCGGAGTGGGCTTCGGGCGGCGATGGCAACGGCAGCTACGGTGATGAATCCGTGCGGGGGAGCGAGGGGGGAAGACGTGGTGGCTCACCGGGAGCCGTAGGGAAGTGGCAGGGTGCTCGGGGAGGCGCGGAGCATCCGGAATCGACGGCGATAGATGGCGGCGACCCAAGGAAGGAGAAGAACATGGCGGCGGAGTGGAGGCCTCCCAGCTCGTTCCGTTCGGCGTAGTCGACGTAGTCGACGGCGGCGAGCCGTGCGGGCACGTCGGCGGGGCAATCGTGGCACGGTGGCCGCGGGATCGAGCGTCGTGGCGGCGAGCTCTCGGGCAAGCTCGCAGCGGGAGCGATAGAGAGAGCGAGGGGGGAAACTGGGGTAGCTAGGGTTTCCCGGGGGTACGGGGACGGCCTTAGCCGTGCGGGGGCTCGGCGGATGGTCGCCGCGTGGCCATCCGCGGCCTGGACGAGCGCCCGGGGGCCACCGAGCTCGGATGAGCAGTAGGAGGAAGGAGGGGACTCCAGGTGGGCTGGGCCGCACCTGTCGCTAGTAGGCCTAAGTGCACAGTAGAACTTAGGCCCCTTTTTATTTTCTTATTTCTGTGTTCTGTTTTTCTTTTACTATTTTATTTTAGTTCCTCTTTTATTTTTATTTCTTTGTTTTACAAAAGTTACCACTAGTGCCTAAATTTGTATTTATCAACAAACTACTGTGAGATTAATCCTTAACCCATAATAAAATAATTTTAGCATTTTATAAATTCAATAGGCATTTGTTTAATTGTTTTCACTATTGTTTTAGAGCCTTTAAACATTTTATCAATGCTTGGTTCCAGCACCATATTTACTTATGATTTATTTGACACAACCCGAACATTTTAGTTTTGATATTTGAAAATTTTACTGTTTGCCTATATTTTATAGTTTAACTTGAATCGTTTTTGAACTATCTCGAGTTTATCAACGGTAACCGAGGTGACGTGGTTCCATCAGTAGAGGTTTACTGTAGCTTGATTATCCGGGCGTCACATACCGACTGGCTGGCCGATTGGCAGCCGGAGGACGACGACGTCCCAATGGATAACATGGTAGTCGACGAGCCGGCGCCAACCCCCTCCTCCGCGCCATCCTCGTCGGTGCATTGCACCATGACCATCGGCGAGGCCCATGCCCAATATATGGACACGGTGAGGCAGAAGCGTGAGGAGCAGTTCCGGGAGGCGCAGGCCGACGCCGCCTACAACTACCATTTCCTCCAGGAGCACCTGTAGGCGGAGGAGCAGATCACCGTGGAGCAGCAGGAGCTGCTCTACTCGTACCGCTCCGCCCGCGAGGGACGCCTCGAGCGCTGGCGGTACTGCATGCGGGTAGCGAAGGCTGCGGCCGCCTACAAAGAGGGCGATGAAGCGGGCGAGGCATTGTTTGGCGAGACTGAGGACGAGGCAGAGACAATGCCGGCTCTGACGAGTCCCCGCTCCGCTGGCATCGAGGAGGCCCTACTCCGCCGAGGCCCCGCGGCGCCAACAACGAGGCAGAGGACACCGCCGGCTCCGTCGAGGCCCCACCCTGCCGACAACGAGGGGGAGGATTTCCCCCTCTCCACCGAGGCGCCGCCCGCTGGCAACGAGACAGAGGACATCGCCGGCTCAGTCGAGGCCCCGCCCTCTACCAATGAGGCCGCGCCACACAGAAAACGAGGAAGAGTAGAACACGGTAGGTCGTCGCTGCTCGGGTCCAAGTAAGGCCACCGCTGCTACCCTCCGGTTGAAGCCAAGCTAGGTGGGTTGACCACTGACGACCGGTTAGCTTCTTTGCGGCGACGTGGAGTCGGAGAGCTATGTTGGAGAAGGACGCTGCTTCTACTTAACTGCTGGTGCAGTTGGCTGACTGACACGTGGGCCCAACATGCATCTGGGCCACATGTCTGTTACACAACTGCACCCGCAGTTAAGTCAATGAAGCTTCTGTTCGGCTCAGCCGGACACAGGTGGGTAGCTTCGGTTAATTAATTACACCTCCAGCGCACCCCTTTTTAGTTGAAGAATGTAGGAAATGTAATGAAATCCGGCATGTTTATATGAAATCCGACCATGTATCCATGAATTTATTTCGATTAGTTCGAATTCTTGTATCACTGGCATTGGCTGAACATGCAAAACAATACGTACTAGCATTATTCGCAGGGTGATCACCTCGTTTGCAGCAATTTCACATGTACTCCCTCCGGTCCTTTCTAGTCTGCATACAAGTTTTTTCTGCAATCAAAGTATCTCTACTTTGACCAATCTTATAAAAAAAGTATGCACTTTCACAATGTGCGAAGTAAAAAGGAACAGAAGGAGTACAAAGAGTTTGAGCAGCTTTTTAGCGTTCCTGTACATTGCAATCAAACACACGAGCCTGGCAATTCATAGAGAACATTCAAAACAATCGATGATTATGCATCTCAGAGATTCATATGTCAGAGCCAATATTTACTTCACAACTAAAGAATAAAGAAAAAATGGATCGATGCTGCTGACAGCAAAGGGCGTCCCATTCGAAAATATCAAACGCATGTCTTGTTGCTAAAATCAATGAGCAAAATTTGACAAGGTTTTCCCAGTCCAAAATATCAAATGCCTACTATTGTGGAATGGGCAGGGTTTGCCATCAGTTCGGACATTGACATGGCACCTCGTGCTAAATAAACCAGCTGTTCTTTTTGTGCAGCTCCACCAAAATCAACAAAATTCGCGCCTAGCTTGTATGATTTCGCCCTTATATGTTGCAATGCCTTGAACTTATCGGCACCTCCTTTCTTGTGGTGAAAATGAATGATTCGATGTATTCATGAACATTTTTTGCAGTTCCCATTGAAATCAAGCTGAGCACCCCTGTTTGCACAAATACAAAAAAAGTGATTAGTATAAAGCAAGCTTTACTATGAATTGATAGTTTAAAAAGGCACCTACATGGTCCATGCAGAGCACACTTTTAGAAAAATGTAACTCACTGGAAAGAATCCTAGAACAACATTGTACTCGCACATCACAGCAAGAAAATGGAGATTTGTCAGTCCTTCTGAGCTGAAGTTAGTTTGGTCTTGTGGGGGGTAATGTAACCATCCTTCAACTGCTCCTTCTGATGAGAAGATTGACAGGGCTTCTTCATCCTGGCATAATCGGAACTAGTCACTTCACGTACTCCATATACTTCTTCAGAGGAGGATGATCCTGTTGTGCAAAGACAAGAGGATAACTAGATGCTAGCATCCCTGTTTGCTCAAAAAAAATGAAAGGTAATATTTAAAACAGCACAGATGAAGCACTTCTCAAGGACAATACCACTTTTTGATGACAGTATCTAAACAGTAGCACAACACCAATAGAGATGACAAAGCTCAATCATATGGAGGAAATCAGTGGGGGAGTACCAACCTTTGTCAGGAGGCTTATTGTCTAGAGCATACAGATGAAGCACTTCTCCGGAACCATCTGTTGCTATCTACTGTGGTGGCCATGCTTACTATATACTCCTCGATTAGATTAATGTTTCCAACATCTTCTTGTGGAGTTCCACTAAAATATATGGTATCTTCAAAGAAGATCCCTGTTTGCACAAGTAGAGATAATTACGTATTACATTAAGAGTGGCATCAAATCAGTGGCAAAACAATTGCTCGTTCCAGGCATAGCAATAAATTAAGATGCAAAACTATATCGTTACTTGTGTCATCACAGTTCCAGTGCTTCATTACAGCACCAGGAGTTGATTTTTGTTTTTCTTCCGCTTTTTCTTCCCCTTCATCACTTGGTTCAATAACAGACAAGCTTCGCCTTCAATGTAAGATTTGGCATGTCAATTAGGTTGCACAAGTATAGCACTAAACAATGACATTAATTTTCTGATTAAAGTGGCAAAATACGGGCCAACAGTTGTGAAATATCCTTATCTTACCACAATGGGATATTGCGGTGCACATACAGATTGGAAGTCTTGTCTCCATTTGTGCAGTTCACTAAAATCAAGCAAAATTACTGTACCAGTAGCACAACATATGAAACCACACTGTAGAATCATGTGAAAGAAGGCTAGTACTGACCTCTCATGACGCGGAATTCAAACAACTCACAAGAAGAAGATCTGAACCAAATTTGCCAACACGGATAGGAAGTAAGATCTCCTCTTGTGCAGTTCCACTAAGATCATCCAATCAAGCAACGTTGTCGGTGTGACATTTTGGTTGAACTGCACAAAACACTCTTAAAACAAAAGTTTTTTGTGCAGTGCAACAAAAGGTCACAATGGCAACAAGGTGAAGTAGATAACCCTGTTTACACAGAGGTGCAAATGAAACAACTAGTGGTCAATAACGGTGGATGACACAGAAGCTAACAAAAAGAAGCATCTACCTTATCTAAATGTGAAAGAAAGCAAGACAGTAGCATTTCTCAAACGGTGGCATTGATTAATATTAACAGAGAGATTATATTAACAATAAAATTCGTTAAATATTTAATTTGCTTTTAACTGTGGCATTGCATCAATTTTCTAGCGGCATTATTAGAGGGTGCTTGTTTACAGGGACATTTTGGTGGAGGGACTAAAAAAACTCCATGTCAGTCCCATCTAAACCAAACAGGAGGGACTTTTAGGGACTAAAAGTGGGCATTTGGGACTAAAGAAAGAAGACCCCGAGGGAGAGTCTTTTTGGAACTTCTTCCAACAGTTGCCCCTGCCATGCATCGCACCTTGTCTCTATTAGTTCATTACTAGGGGTAACATGGTCTTTTAGCATGTCATTTAATAACCTCTAGTCCATGTTTAGTCCCTGGAACCAAGCAGGTAGGGACTAGGGAGTTTTAACCAAACAGGGCCTTAGATTAACAACTGCTAAAGAGTTGCACGGGACAGTGGACGCACCAGCACCATGTGCATCTACCGATGTACTGGGGTGATGCACAGTTTGTTGCAACAAAGAACAAACAACCAAGGAGCAATATTTGTGTTGGTCCCAGTTTTGTTATCTTTAGACACCTTTCCCTATGTGAGCGCGGCAAATCTAGTCCTGCTCAAACTCTACAGCCTTGTCCCCCAAAACAAAAGATCAGTTCGTTACAGATGTGCGTACTACGTTTGTCATTGTTTTCCCTTTTCAACCAATGTAGGTGCTGGATAGCTAGTCTGTACTAGTACTTTCCCCACTTCCTTTCCTCTATGAGCCACGTCCTAGATTTATGCTATACAACATTCCCCACTACTTTCCCCCATTCCTGTCCTCTTTGAACCACGTCTTAGATTCATGCGATACAACTTTCCCCCTTCCTTTCCTTTTTGAACCATGTCCTAGATTCATGCTATACAACTTTTCCCACTACTTTCCCCCATTCCTTTCCTCTTTGAACCACGTCCTAGATTCATGGTATACAACGTTCCCCACTACTTTCCTGTTTGATCCAACAACTAGATTCGAGTGCAGAAGCGGAAAAAGCCCACATGCAGCTAGAGCAATGCATGTGGAATAAGTAAATTATACCTTAAGGTTCTTGGGGTGTGGTTCGGTGGGCGACTGGAGGCCGTTCGACCCACACTATGTACGGCGGCGAAGAAGAAGGGGTCGGAGGCCCTCCCGCGCCGCCGCTGGGTGAAAGTGAACAGCTGCGCCGGTAGTGGATTCCCTCCCTCACCGACGGCGACAATGTTAAGCCTCCTTCCCTTCTCGGCGGACGGATCCTGCTGGCTCTTTGACCAGTAGTGAGGGGAGAGAGAGAGGCCAATGAAGTCTTGTTTAGATCTGGAGAGGGTGAGAGAGCGTGAAGAGAGCAACTACAACCAGACCAGCAGTGAGGGAAGAGAGAGGGGCCAACGAAGTCTTGTTTAGATCTGGAGAGGGTGAGAGAGTGTGAAGAGAGCAACTACAAGCGCTGAGGCTCCATCGTGTATATATATACTTGAGAGAGTGTGAAGAGTGCAAACCCTAGAAAACAAGCGCCGAGGCTGTAGCTTATACGTGATGAGGTGATTATACGGTCACTACGAGATCGTATAGCTCCGTATCCATCCATTTTGACCAGTTAAAGAATCCTCCTGGCAAGAATTATGCTCAAGTGTAGTTATCGAACCCGAGACCTCAAGTTTGATGAGCGAACAGGCTAACCAGCTACACAACCATCCCGTTATGTTCAACGAGAGGAAGATAACCTTTTATACATTCCTGCATTTGTGTGACAAGCATGCCATGTTTTTTGTGTGTGTGGGAGTCATTGGGACTTAAATCATAATCGTGTGATGTGGCTTTGGTGGTGACTATCCACAGTGGTGCAGAAATAATGCAGTCTTAGTCACCTTACCTCTCTCCACGTAGTACGTTGGGTCCCACCAGTCAGAGTGTGAAACAAACAAATTAATAAGAAAAATTAAAAGCGCCAGCGGTGTATCTTACCTCACACATCTCGCTACTGCTCGGGAACACTGTCCAATTGATCCCTCTGTTCGCTCACGTACTATTTTAAGTGAATCCTTATTATAACATGCACACAATTTTGGGCACTTGTATTCGACCTCAGTCAGTGTGCCACCCTATCTCGTACGACTCCCTCCGTCAAGGTGTAATAAGTCACCTTAGAAGGTGCAGCGGGACCAAGGTGCAAGCAGATTGGAAGAGAAGGAGAAACTTGACCAGTCATTCCTCCAATCAAAGCCCTGATTTCTGTCTCTAAATGCAACAATTAATCCAAACAACTAAGAGATGCCGTTTTAGCTACCATGCAGGGCCACGTCTTAACTCGCATGCAAGCCGACTTTGATTTCTTGACTGATCAACGCGTAGTTGCGTTCCATGGTGTGTAGTGTACGATTTTAGCCGCAAGAGTCGGTGCATCCTCTCATTTCCGGGCGTCCGGTAGGGACAGGCGGACAGCTACCACGCCCGCTCCTGACCAGCCTGGCTCACCCAAAGCCCCTCCATCGCCCGCACGCGCTTCCTGCCCGAAACGGTCAGTGCCGCTCCAAAGAATCGGTGCCGCATTCATGCCGGGGCAGAGCGGACGCGACCTCTCACTGGCGCCTACGTTGAAGGGAGAAGCGGATTCAAGAGTGATGGGTGCTTCGTCCATCCAACTTACTGTTGGGTTTATGTGATTTGATGGCTCATTGGTCATTATTACTGAGGTGGTAGGACTGCTGGATGTCCCACGCTTTCGGCGAAAGGAGGTACTACTAGATTACAATTTTCTCCATTCTTAGGGCGGAGGAGTGCAAGAGCAGTGAAAACATGCAGGGTTAGTGATTACATGGCCCACCTCACACTATCACCATATTTTCTGGACACCGTGCGACACCTAACTCTTTACACCGTTCCTAAATATAAGTCTTTGTAGAGATTCCACTAGGTGGACTACATACGGAACAAAATGAATGAATCTACACTTAAAATGCATCTATATACATCCGTATGTGGTTCATGGTGAAATCTCTACAAAGACTTATATTTAGGAACGGAGGAAGTACTTGTATAGTATGTACTGTAATTTATCAGCGAGATAGTACAATGCTATGAAGCTTCCAGCTTCTGTTACATGTATCTTGCGTCCAAGGTTGCCCGTTGCAACATTTCATCAAATACAAAGGAGACTAACATGCATGCTATTGCATCTCAATGATTGACAGATCATAGCAAATATGTACTCCCTCCGTTCCAAAATAAGTGTCTCAACTTTATGCTACATACGGAGCAAAATGAGTGAATCTACACTCTAAAATACGTCTATATACATTAGTGTTTGGAGTATGTACTAGTAGTTCATATTGAAATCTACTAAAGGACATATATATTCCAAACAATATGATAATCTCTCTAACCAAGGTAGTAGGGACTAGGAGTAAACGGAGGGACTAGTAAAATTTTCTCCTCGTCCTGCGAGCCACCGTGCGCGTGGGCGAGGGAGCGGGCGTAAGGCATACGATACTACTACTACTCATGCAGTCCCTATCCATTGAAACAGAGACAGCTAAAGAAAAAAAATTATCCATGCAGTCCCTAGCCCTTGAACCGTAAACCCTAACCAGGCTTTAATTTGCTGGCAACGTCGGCGCTTCCTAAGAAATGAAGTTTGCAACCCTTTGACCATCAGATCATTTTGTGCAGTTTCACCAAAATCGAGATGAGCATCCTTGTGGCAAAGAAATTGAAGAAGCGTGATTATTATAAGATTACTAGGACTAGTTGATGAGACATAAACTCATCACAAATACAGTACGTAGAAGCCAGTAGAGGTATGTGCGGGGCAAAGAAGTAGAGAAATATCCACATGGAGTGATGTGGGCAACTGGAGCAGTGGTGCAAGCCGGCTGTAAAGGGAGTTGTACCTGAGGGATGTCGGGACATAGCTCAACCTAGAGGAGGGTGGCGGGAGGAGGCAACTACCCATGTCGCGACAGTGAGCAATGGACGAAGGCAACCTCACCGGTTTTGTGAGAGAGAATGGCGGGGACGCCTGATCGGGACGTGCCGACAGTGGGTTTTCGCCGTCGGCGACGGCGACCGCATCTACACTAAGCATCCACCCCTTCCCCCGGCGGACGTGATCCGCCGGGATGTTAGAGATGTGGCCACAGTGGTTTTGTGCGAGAGAGTGTGAAAACTAAAGAGAGCAACCCCAGCAAGCAACCGTGTAGGCTCGTCCTGCCTATGTATATTGTGGAGCGGTTTCCTTTTCTCTCCATATGAACCTATTTATAATGCGTACGTGCCACTGAAGAAAAAAACTTTATTTATAAATGACGCGACACCTACTACTCGTTCTCCTATAAACCTTGCGCTTGGCATCTCGAAACTATTAACCTTGCGATTGGCTCTTCGCCTCTTCGGGAAGTCAAGCAATTATGGTACTGCAGTATATATCGTTCTGGCTATATGAGACCGAATGAATTGTTGCATGTCCACCACGTGGCGAGGGTCGAGGGGCGAGGGAGAGTGCGTACTATTACGTCCGTTTCAATATGGACTACATACAGAGCAAAATGAGTGAATCTACACTCTAAAATACGTCTATATACATCAGTGTTTGGAGTATGTACTAGTAGTTCATATTGAAATCTACTAAAGGACATATATTCCAAACAATATGATAATCTCTCTAACCAAGGTAGGGACGAGGAGTAAACGGAGGGAGTACTAGTAAAATTTTCTCCTCGTCCTGCGAGCCACCGCGCGCATGGGCGAGGGAGCAGGCGTAAGGCGTAGTAAGCAAGCTTCACCTCATCATGCGAGCCACCGCGCCCATGGGTGGGGGAGACGGCTTACTAAGCAAGCTTCTCCTCGTTCTGCGAGTTGACGTGACACATCAAAAGTACTCCAGTGTATAGAGCCTTGCCTCTAAGATAGGCCCCACATGGTTTGCCTCTTTTTTAACATAACGCGTCAAGTCGCAATTTGTTTGTTCACCCGTGGTAGACGATCCTCCCTCCACATAGTGGACAACCAGTACACGTGTCAAATTACCACTTGGGCTGCCTTTTCGTATAGAAATGAGCTCCACCGTGTACCCGCGCGGGTGTGGTTGGGAAAGAGACGGGGTACGTGCGCCGTGCGTGCACCTCTTCTCTTCATGCACGTCCCCCACCTACGTGGGTGTGTGTGAGAGATACAAACCTAGACAAATGGCTTGTGCGTTCGTGAGTGTTTTTCGTTTGGGGGGGGGTAGGTTGATTTCGTGAATGTATTTGTGGGAATATGTGTCGATGACATCTCAAAAAACAAATTGCATGCAATGTGTGTGAAATGGAGGCCTATCCATATCATATATAGAGGGTCGGACGATCCACGAGAAGAGAGGGAGGGGTCATAGATATTGATAGAGTCGAAGAGAGGATCAAGTGGGTGGGTGCGAGATCGATGAAGAGAGCCATCAAAATTGTGTGTGTGTGCAAGTCAAAGATATAGGGCGACTGACCTAGCTACCGGAACGTCAGAGGGCACAGGTCAAGTTTGTGTGTGGCAGGGAGACATGACTAGAGTGCTCGATGTATCGGTGTGTGTGTGTGTGCGAGGGGGTGGGGGAGGGGTAGGCAGAGGCCTAACTATAGAGGTAGAACGACTCGTATATGTGTTGAGAAGGAGAGACCCAGCTATGTCTTGTGGGAGATCGGTCGACATCCATACATAACTGAAGGACGGGAAATAGGATGGGATAGAGAGAGAGAGGAGAGATAGAGAGAGAGGGAGAGGGGTGGAGTGCTGGATGGGTGATGGAGCTGCTTCTCGAAGATGGTGGGAGAGGCCTACTAGACAAACTGAGGGTGGAACTGCAATATTATCAATAAGAGTGGGATGTGTTTCTGAGTGTGCCTGTGCATGATAGATCTGTCGGGACACATCCATGGATGATGAAGGGGAACCATGTGTTTGGTAAGCAAACCTAACTAGATCGGTAGATCAATTGTTGTTTGTCGGAGGAAGGGAGAGACATAACTAATGAGGTAGATCGATCGACGCGTGGGGAAAAACGAGTTATAAGGACCTAGCTAGCTATATGTATAGCGGGAGATCGGTCGGTGTACGTCCATTTGTTAGAGGCAAATAAGGCCCAACGAGACGGATAGACAGAGAGAATGGAGCTAGGAGGTGGTGCGAGAGGCCCAGCTAATAGCTAGATAGGGGGAGGAGTGTGCAGTGGTGAGATCGATGAAAAGAGGGGCGAGAGTTTACACGTGTGTGGGACCCTATGAGAGACACGAGGCCAGGACACATAAAGGAGGAGATTGAAGGTGCGTGTGTTTGTTGTAGGCAGACATCGCTTGAGAGGTTTATCGATCGGTGTGTGTCGGAAAGGAGTTGTGGAGACTGTGGGAGAACGACCTAAAAAAATTGAATGTGCGCGATAGATAGAATGCTGAGGGAGGGGGGCGAGGAGGGCATGTGCATGCACGAGAGAAAGTTAGTGGTAGCTACAAAGGTTAGAGGATTGTGTGGGTGTAAGAGACTAACAAAGATCATAATTTGATATGAAAGTGGATTCATATATTTGAATAGGAGATCATAGTGTTTTAAACATATGCATGCATGAATATAGCGGTGATATGCGTGTTGTGGTTTTACACATGTTATACCATAATGTGATAATGCATGGCGTTTGCAACTCACAGCTAAATGTCGAACAATCTAAACCGTACTATACATCGAACAATCTCACATTTTATTCGAATTTGTGATAATGTGTGGCATTTGCAGCTTACAACAAAATATGGAACAATCTAAACAAAACTATATATCAAACATTCTCACATTTTATTTGAATTTGTGGTAATGTGTGGTGTTTGCAACTCACATCAAAATACTTGTAGGCGTAGGCGGCGGGGCACCATACATAATGTGATAAAGACATTATACATATGAGACATGGTTTAGTTTGTGAAGATCTAGGTAGAGCTTGAAATGTACTGCGATTTGAAATCAATATAAAGTGGATTCAAAAAATCGAGTTCGAGTTCATATAGTACACATAGTTCATATGTAACTCGAACTAATCATGTGGTGTGCTGTGAAGTTAATACACAAACGATGGTTTAACTTGATAATAATGACGATTGTAGATCTTATTAAAACAGAGAAACAAATTCAAATGCTTTGACTTCACGACAATCATTATTGTAGATCTCATTCAAATAGAGAAACGAATTCAAATTTAGTTCATATTGAAGCGGTAGTATATACGTTTGGAATGCACTAAAACGCTCATTTCAGTACTAGGTTGCATGCATTATACACGTAGCGAAATATTTTAATTGAACATAACATGAATTCAATGTTTTGAATGACATTTGTAGTGCGAATTGATTTGGTACAGTACACGTTAGGCTTGTCCAGAAATTTCAACCCGCGCCTTGTTAGCCCGAAATATTTGAGATATATCTTTGTCTTGCTGTGCTCCGACAACTCCCTCCATCTCAACCCGCGCCTTGCTATTCCAAAATTACAACGCGTGTGAAAACTCCCACCTCCTGTGAAATCCCAACACACAAAATGCCCGTGATACCCCTGAATCGAAAGAACCGTCTCAAATCGGTGCGGGTACCTTCGTAACTTACCCCACATTTCGGACAAGCGCGTCCCTAAGCCATGGTTCCCTACTCCCATCCCATCCGCCAACCCATTCGTACACCGAGGCCGGCAAAACCCGCGAAGCCCCACACCCTCCTCCGTCCGCCACCCAGCCAGAGTCTCTTCCCCGACGACGTCGTCCACAACAACACCTCGACGTCCCTCATCCACCCTACCGGATGAGGATCCGTCGTCGATCTAGTCGTCCCGCCGGTTCAGCCACCCCATCCTCCACCTCCAAGGAGTTGCCCCGATGTTCCCCTCGTCTTTCATGCCACCTCCATTCCCACACCGCCGTCTTCACCTACACCACCGGAAGAGCATAATCATCACCGTCTCCTCGGATGAAGCTGCGGCCTAATCGGCGCCACCAAAGAGGTTGCACACTAATCGCCACATTTTCTTCTCGATTCGATCTCATGGTGCTGCCGACACTCGGTCCCGAGCCGACACGGCGCGGCTCCATCCACAGCGGCGTCGCCGGCCACTTCCTCCATGGTGTCGCTCCCTCGGCGGCGATGTCCACATCTGTAGGAGATGCTGCTGCTTTAGATCTCGCTCGCGCTGCTGCTCTGCTCTTGCTCTCGGTCCCCTGCCTAGTCTGCTCTTGCTCACGCTGCTGCTCTCGCTCTTGCTCTTACTTGCGATGCTGCTCCGATTTAGCTACACTTCAGTCGACTGAATCGACATTTGGGTCAGTCGATTTTCACGGGGTGGGGGAGCTCACCGGAGTTAAGGAAGAACCACCCGCAGCGGGGGGGGGGGGCTCGCCGGAGAGGTACCCCGCTATCTAGCTTAGGGTTCAGAGGGGGCAGTAGTCGCCGACGGTGGTGGGGCGGTGGCGTGGGGATCGCCGGAGAAAAAGCTCGGCACGGGGGGGCCTACAGGGATGGCCGGGGCGGCGGCGGACCGGCGGTGGGGAATGTTTTCGGGGCGGGAGGGGTAGCGC
This sequence comes from Aegilops tauschii subsp. strangulata, assembly GCF_002575655.3. NCBI lineage: Eukaryota > Viridiplantae > Streptophyta > Magnoliopsida > Poales > Poaceae > Aegilops > Aegilops tauschii. The sequence goes on along the minus strand of NC_053038.3, from coordinate 175,973,248 downwards.
ACCGCCGGCCGCGGGCGGCGGGGGGCGGCTATTTGGCCGGTTGTGGCTGGCGGCTCAGGGGGGTGGAGGATGAAGATGAAGTGCAGGCCCTTGATTTCTTATCCAACGGCTGCAAAATCGACTGACCAGAGATGAAAAAGTCAGTCGACTGACGTGTAGCCTCACCTCTAGTGCGTTCAGTTGCGACAATAAAATTCAGTTTCGACAGCGAAATTCAGTTTCGACAGTTAAGTTCAGTTCTGACAGTTAAATTTAGTTTTGACAGTTAAGTTCAAAGATGAGCGGCTGATGTATACATCTAGCACTTTGTGGCTATGTATTTTACGTCATCTATTGGAGATGCTATTAGAATTCCACTCAGGTTAATGTTGTTTCTCTTGTCCTGCTTCAGCCTCGGCATCGTACAACTCACCAGCTGCTCCAACGACGAAACCCTCCATCACAGCGGAGCAGTACCTCGGGCTCCATCTCCAGACGCCTAAGATCTTCTTCCCCTCCTCTGACAGCCAAGTCAGCCGGAGCATCCTCACCGGCCAACCCAATCACGCTGAGATCGACATGCCTTCGCCAAAGAGGTTGTACACTTGTTGCATATCTTTTTTACTCTACATGTTATATATATTGTCCACTGAGCACACGGAGTAACGGGAAATACGATTATTTTATCCTACTATATGAAAAGCAGTGAGGTACCAGGCAACTTAGCTATCCGTGATGGACTCTCTTGAACGCCATCATTACTTATCTCTGCGCGTCTGAGTTGTGCATTTGTCGATGGCCCTGGGAGTTGAGCTAGTAGGGCAGTGGCCTTGGTCCAAAGTAATAGAAGTAGCACAAAAACATTTTTTTAGTGTAGGCTTTTCCTTGCTCAAGCTTGCCTACTAGAATCACCAGTGCTTGAAAGGAAAAGAGAATGGAAAACATAGGAATTGGAAAGTTTCGTATGGTACTACTTTTCATAAATTTGGTGCAAAGGAATGGTGCAAAGGAAAACTGTAGGATTTGTTCCTTTAGTGTCTCCTTGAAAGAAAAACCGTATGAATTTTAATTTCCACTTGTCCTCCTTTTCAAATTCCTATTCATGAAGCACAAGACTAATAGATAGTCGCATAATAGCATTATAACCGTACATTTTCTTGTGGTTTGACTTAATCTCACCATGCTTCTTTGCATCCTGTGATCTTCCAATTCTTGTGAACCAAACACCCAGATTGGCAGAAATCCTGTGTTTTTAAATTCTATGTTTTGCACGTGCATTCCTTTCCTATTCCTGTCTATTTCCTATCCTTGCATTGTTAGAATCCTCAAATTCAAACAAGCCCTTACACAATTACTTTTATTACAAATATGTGTCAAAGAAAACCTTGTGTGGTTTGTCCTGCTCCTGCGGTGTTGTGTTCCACCCCAGCTCAGCTGCTCCAACGACGGAAGGGTTCACCACAACAGGGATCCGCTCTCCAGACTGTCTTTTGCCGCCTCAGATCTTCTTCCCCGCCGCCGGCAGCCACGACAACTACATTACCATCATCAACTGAGCAGATGACCTTGAGGACTACACGGGTCCGCAAGAGAGGTCGCACTCTTCCATGTCTTCTTACGTTATGCATCACTTAATATGATGACATGCTACTTTATTGTTGTGTTCACCTATTAGACTCCGAGTCAGGTCCAAACTTATGCTGAAACTTGAGTTTTTAAATGGTTGTGGGGTACATATTGGGGCAGCAATCAGTACTATCTGTCTACTATCTGGTTAATCTCGGGTGTCTACTATGAGTTTAATGTTGGGTGCAAACAATCATTAAAGGAGCCATTATCTGTATTTTTTAACTAAAGCTATTATCTGCCTGCTATCATTGGTTTTGGGTCTATCCACAGTTTGCTACCATCACTCTGGATTTGTGCATGCACTCCTTACATAATCTCACTATGTTTTATTCCTATGCATGTCAGTTATTGTACACAATGGAACTGAACATGTAGAGCAAAAGATACGAGCCTTGGGTGCCAATAAAATTTCATGCAAACGTCGCTCCATGGTGGGCGCAAAGGCAGCACCCCCTCCAGCCATTTCAGATCGTAATCAAGAGGAAGATAATTGTTCTGAGGGGGATTCGGAAGCAGAAGATCACTCCTATTTACCCCATGAGGTCTTCGCTCTAACTTGGCATGCTGATGTTGGTTATATCATGCATATGGTGCCTTGCATTGCTTACTTTATACATCAAATATGTCAACTGCTTAGTTTAGACATCCTTTGTGTGAATGCCATCTGTTTAGTTTATTCATCGTTTATGTGAATTATGCAATGCCATCTTGTTTAGCCAGGCATCATATATGTGAATTTGGCAATGCCATCCTGCTTAGCCAGTCATCTTATATGTGAATTATATCAGGCCATCCTTTTTTTGTTACGTATTACATTTGTCAACAATGTTAGTACATTGAACTACTCTTCGTGTGCATCAGCCATTTGACATGGTGATGGAAAATTCTGGAGTGAAAACTGTTGGAAATATGCCCTAGAGGCAATAATAAAATGGTTATTATTGTATTTCCTTGTTCATGATAATTGTCTGTTGTTCATGCTATAATTGTATTAACTGGAAACCGTCATACATGTGTGAATACATAGACCACAACATGTCCCTAGTAAGCCTCTAGTTGACTAGCTCGTTGATCAATAGATGGTTATGGTTTCCTGACCATGGACATTGGATGTCATTGATAACGGGATCACATCATTAGGAGAATGATGTGATGGACAAGACCCAATCCTAAGCATAGCACAAGATCGTGTAGTTCGTTTGCTAGAGCTTTTCTAATGTCAAGTATCATTTCTTTAGATCATGAGATTGTGCAACTCCCGGATACCGTAGGAATGCTTTGGGTGTACCAAACGTCACAATGTAACTGGGTGGCTATAAAGGTGCACTACAGGTATATCCGAAAGTGTCTGTTGGGTTGGCACGAATCGAGACTGGGATTCGTCACTCCATATGACGGAGAGATATCTCTGGGCCCACTCGGTAATGCATCATCATAATGAGCTCAATGTGACTAAGGAGTTAGCCACGGGATCATGCGTTACGGTACGAGTAAAGTGACTTGCCAGTAACGAGATTGAACAAGGTATTGGGATAGCGACGATCGAATCTCGGGCAAGTAACGTACTGATTGACAAAGGGAATTGTATACGGGATTGATTGAATCCTCGACATCGTGGTTCATCCGATGAGATCATCGTGGAACATGTGGGAGCCAACATGGGTATCCAGATCCCGCTGTTGGTTATTGACCAGAGAGTCATCTCGGTCATGTCTGCATGTCTCCCGAACCCGTAGGGTCTACACACTTAAGGTTCGGTGACGCTAGAGTTGTAGAGATATTAGTATGCGGTTAACTGAAAGTTGTTCGGCGTCCCGGATGAGATCCCGGACGTCACGAGGAATTCCGGAATGGTCCGGAGGTAGAGATTTATATATGGGAAGTCCTATTTTGGCCACCGGAAAATGTTCGAGATTTTTCGGTATTGTACCGGGAAGGTTCTAGAAGGTTCCGAAGTGGGGCCCACCTGCATGGGGGGACCCACATGAATGTCGGTAGTGGGGGCAAGGCCCCACACCCCTGGTCAAGGGGAACCAAGATCCCACCTTAGAAGGAATAAGATCATATCCCGAAGGGATAAGATCAAGATCCCTAAAAAAGGGGGATAACAATCGGTGGGGAAGGGAAATGATGGGATTTCTGTCCCCCACCTTTGCCAATGCCCCAATGGACTTGGAGGGAAAAAAACCAGCCCCGTCCACCCCTATATATAGTTGGGAGGCGGACGGGAGCAGCACCCCAAGCCCTGGCGCCTCCCTCCCTCCCGTGACACCTCTTCCTCCCCGCTTGCGCTTGGCGAAGCCCTGCCGGGATCCCGCTACTTCCACCACCACGCCGTCGTGCTGCTGGATCTCCATCAACTTCTCTGCCCCCCTTGCTGGATCAAGAAGGAGGAGATGTCCCCGCTCCGTACGTTTGTTGAACGCGGAGGTGCCGTCCGTTCGGCGCTAGGATCATCGGTGATTTGGATCACGATGAGTACGACTCCATCAACCCCGTTCTCTTGAACGCTTCCGCGCGCGATCTACAAGGGTATGTAGATGCACTCCCCTCTCTCTCGTTGCTAGATGACTCCATAGATTGATCTTGGTGATATGTAGAAAATTTTAAATTTCTGCTACGTTCCCCAACAGTGGCATCATGAGCCAGGTTTATGCGTAGATTCTATGCACGAGTAGAACACAAAGTAGTTGTGGGCGACTATTTGTTCAATTTGCTTACCGTTACTAGTCTTATCTTGATTCGACGGAATTGTGGGATGAAGCGGCCCGGACCGACCTTACATGTACTCTTACGTGAGACAGGTTCCACCGACTGACATGCACTTGATGCATAAGGTGGCTAGCGGGTGTCTGTCTCTCCCACTTTAGTCGGATCGGATTCGATGAAAAGGGTCCTTATGAAGGGTAAATAGCAATTGGCATATCACCCTTGTGGCTTTTGCGTAGGTAAGAAACGTTCTTGCTAGAAACCCATAGCAGCCACGTAAAACATGCAACAAGAATTAGAGGACGTCTAACTTGTTTTTGCAGGTATGCTATTTGATGTGATATGGCCAAAAGGATGTGATGAATGATATATGTGATGTATGAGATTGATCATGTTCTTGTAATAGGAATCACGACTTGCATGTCGATGAGTATGACAACCGGCAGGAGCCGTAGGAGTTGTCTTAATTTATTGTATGACCTGCGTGTCAATGAAAAACGCCATGTAATTACTTTACTTTATTGTTAACCGTTAGCCATAGCAGTAGAAGTAATAGTTGGCGAGACAACTTCATGAAGACACGATGATGGAGATCATGATGATGGAGATCATGGTGTCATGCCGGTGACGAAGGTGATCATGCCACGCCTCGAAGATGGAGATCAAAAGGTGCAAGATGATATTGGCCATATCATGTCAGTTTATGATTTGCATGTGATGTTTGTCATGTTTACATCTTATTTTCCTAGAACGACGGTAGCATAAATAAGATGATCCCTCACTAAAATTTCAAGAGATGTGTTCCCCCTAACTGTGCACCGTTGCAAAGGTTCGTTGTTTCGAAGCACCACGTGATGATCGGGTGTGATAGATTCTAACGTTCGCATACAACGGGTGTTGACGAGCCTAGCATGTACAGACATGGCCTCGGAACACAAGCAAAACACTTAGGTTGACTTGCCGAGCCTAGCATGTACAGACATGGCCTCGGAACACAAGAGACCGAAAGGTCGAACATGAGTCGTATAGTAGATACGATCAACATGGAGATGTTCACCGATGATGACTAGTCCGTCTCACGTGATGATCGGACACGGCCTAGTCGATTCGGATCATGTATCACTTAGATGACTAGAGGGATTTCTATCTAAGTGGGAGTTCATTAAATAATCAGATGAACTTAATTATCATGAACAGTCAAAAGGTCTTTGCAAATAATGTCGTAGCTTACGCTTTAGTTCTACTAAGATATGTTCCTAGAGAAAATTTAGTTGAAAGTTGATAGTAGCAATTATGCGGACTGGGTCTGTAAACTGAGGATTGTCCTCATTGCTGCACAGAAGGCTTATGTCCTTAATGCACCGCTCGGTGTGCTGAACCTCGAGCGTCGTCCGTCGATGTTACGAAACATCTGACATACACGTTTTGATGACTACGTGATAGTTCAGTGTGTGATGCTAACGGTTTAAAATTGTGGCACCAAAGACGGTTTTGAAACGTCGCAGAACATATGAGATGTTCCAAAGACTGAAATTGGGATTTCAGACTAATGCCCACGTCAAGAGGTATGAGACCTCTGACAAGTCTCTTAAGCCTGCAAACTAAGGGAGAAAAGCTCAATCGTTGAGCATGTGCTCAGATTGTCTGAGTACTACAATCACTTGAATCGAGTGGGAGTTAATCTTCCAGATGAGATAGTGATGGTTCTCCATAGTCACTGCCACCAAGCTATTAGAGCTTCGTGATGAACTATAACATATCAGGGATAGACATGATGATCCTTGAGCAACTCGCGATGTTTGACACCGCGAAAGTAGAAATCAAAAAGGAGCATCAATTGTTGATGGTTAGTAAAACCACTAGTTTCTTGAAGGGCAAGGGCAAGAAGGGATACTTCATGAAACGGCAAATCAGTTGCTGCTCTAGTGAAGAAACCCAAGGTTGAACCCAAACCCGAGACTAAGTGCTTCTGAAATGAGGGGAACGGTCACTGAAGCAGAACTACCCTAGATACTTCGTAGATGAGAATGCTGGCCAGGTCGACAGAAGTATATTGGATATACATTATATTAATGTGTACTTTACTAGTACTCCTAGTAGCACCAGGGTATTAGATACCGGTTCGGTTGCTAAGTGTTAGTAACTCGAAATAAAAGCTGCGGAATAAACGGAGACTAGCTAAAGGTGAGATGACGATATGTGTTGGAAGTGTTTCCAAGGTCGATGTGATCAAGCATCGCATGCTCCCTCTACCATCGAGATTGGGGTTAAACCTGAATAATTATTATTTGGTGTTTGCGTTGAGCATAGACATGATTGGATTATGTTTATCGCAATATGGTTATTCATTAAAGGAGAATAATGGTTACTCTGTCTATTTGAATAATACCTTCAATGGTCTTGCACCTAAAATGAATGGTTTATTGAATCTCGATCGTAGTGATACACATGTTCATGCCAAAATATATAAGATAGTAATGATAGTACCACATACTTGTGGCACTGCCACTTGAGTCATATTGGTATAAAACGCATGAAGAAGTTCCATGTTGATGGATCTTTAGACTCACTCGTTTTTGAAAAGATTGAGACATGCGAACCATGTCTATTAGTATATATGCATGAAGAAAGTCCATACAGATGGATCATTTGGACTCACTTGATTTTGAATCACTTGAGACATGCAAATCATACCACATGGACAAGATGACTGAAAGGCCTCGTTTTCGGTAAGATGGAACAAGAGAGCAACTTGTTGGAAGTAATACGTTTGATGTGTGCAGTCCAATGAGTGCTGAGGCACGCAGTGGATATCGTTATGTTCTTACTTCATAGATGATTTGAGTAGATGCTGAGAATATTTACTTGATGAAACACAAGTCTGAATTATTGAAAGGTTCAAGTAATTTCAGGGTGAAGTTGAAGATCGTCGTGACAAGAGGATAAAATGTCAGTGATATGATCATAGAGATGAATATCTGAGTTACGAGTTTGGCACACAATTAAGAAATTGTGGAAATTGTTTCACGACTAATACCGCCTGGAACACCATATTGTGATGGTGTGTCCGAAGATCATAACTGCACCCTATTGGATATGGTGCATACCATGATGTCTCTTATCGAATTACAACTATCGTTTATGGGTTAGGCATTAGAGACAACCGCATTCACTTTAAATAGGGCACCACGCAATTCCGTTGAGACGACACCGTATGAACTATGGTTTAGAGAAACCTAAGCTGTCATTTCTTAAATGTTTGGAGCTGTGACGCTTATGTGAAAAAGTTTCAGGCTGAGAAGCTCGAACCCAAAGCGGATAAATGCATCTTCATAGAATACCCAAAACAGTTGGGTATACCTCCTATTTCAGATCTGGAAGCAAAAGTGATTGTTTCTAGAAACGGGTCCTTTCTCGAGGAAAAGTTTCTCTCGAAAGAATTGAGTGGGAGGATGGTGGAGACTTGATGAGGTCATTGAACCGTCACTTCAACAAATGTGTAGTAGGGCACAGGAAGTTGTTCCTGTGGCACCTACACCAATTGAAGTGGAAGCTTATGATAGTGATCATGAAACTTCAGATCAAGTCACTACCAAACCTCATAGGACGACAAGGATGCGTACTACTTCAGAGTGGTACGTAATCTTGTCTTGGAAGTCATGTTGCTAGACAACAATGAACCTACGAGCTATGAAGAAGCGATGGTAGGCCCGCATTCTGACGAATGGCTCGAGGCCATAAAATCCGAGATGATCCATGTATGAAAACAAAGTATAGACTTTGAAAGAACTACTTGATGGTCGTAAGGCTGTTGGGTACAGATGGATTTTAAAGGGAAGACAGGCAATCATGGTAAGTGTCACCATTAAGAAAGCTCGACTTTTCGTTAAGATGTTTTCCGACAAGTTTAAGGAGTTGACTGTGATGAGACTTTCCCACTCGTAGCGATGCTAAGAGTCTGTTAGAATTATATTAGCAGTTACTGCATTATTTATGAAATCTTGCAGATAGGATGTCAAAACATTGTTTCATCGACGATTTTCTTGAGGAAAGGTTGTGTGTGATACAACCAGAAGGTTTTGTCAATCCTGAAAGATGCTAACAGGTATGCAAAGCTCCAGCAATCCTTCTAAGGATTGGAGTAAGCATCTCGGAGTTGGAATGAACGCTTTGATGAGATGATCAAAGATTTTGGGTTTATACAAAGTTCATGAGAAACTTGTATTTCCAATGAAGTGAGTGGGAGCACTATAGAATTTTTGATGAGTATATGTTGTTAACATATTGTTGATCAGAAATGATGTAGAATTTCTGGAAAGCATCCAGGGTTATTTGAAAAGTGTTTTTAATGGAAAACCTGGATTAAGCTACTTGAACATTGAGCATCAAGATCTATAAGGATAGATCAAAAACGCTTAATAGTACTTTCAAATGAATACATACCATGACAAGATTTTGAAGGAGTTCAAAATAGATCAGCAAAGAAGGATTTCTTGGCTGTGTTACAAGGTGTGAGTATTGAGTAAGACTGAAGACCTGACCACGGCAGAAGAAAGAGAAAGGACGAAGGTCGTCCCCTATGCTTTAGACGTATGCTCTACAATATGCTATGTTGTGTACCGCACCTGAAGTGTGCCTTCCCATGAGTTAGTCAAGGGGTACAATAGTGATCCAGGAAGGGATCACATGACAGCGGTTGAACTTATCCTTAGTATCTAGTGGACTAAGGAATTTTCTCTATTATGGAGGTGGAAAGGGGGTTCGTCGTAAAGGGTTACGTCGATGCAAACTTTGACACTAATCCGGATGACTATGAGTAGTGAACCGGATTCGTATAGTAGAGCAGTTATTTGGAATAGCTCCAAGTAGCGCGTGGTAGCTGCATCTACAAGATGACATAGGATTTGTAAAGCACACACGGATCTGAATGTTGAAGACCCGTTGACTAAAACCTCTCTCGTAAGCATAACATGATCAAACCCTAGAACTCATTGAGTTTTAATCACATGGTGATGTGAACTAGATTATTGACCCTAGTAAACTCTTGGGTATTAGTCACATGGCGATGTGAACTTTGAATGTTGATCACATGGTGATGTGAACTAGATTATTGACTCTAGTGCAAGTGGGAGACTGTTGGAAATATGCCCTAGAGGCAATAATAAAATGGTTATTATTGTATTTCCTTGTTCATGATAATTGTCTGTTGTTCATGCTATAATTGTATTAACTGGAAACCGTAATACATGTGTGAATACATAGACCACAACATGTCCTTAGTAAGCCTCTAGTTGACTAGCTCGTAGATCAATAGATGGTTATAGTTTCCTGACCATGGACATTGGATGTCATTGATAACGGGATCACATCATTAGGAGAATGATGTGATGGACAAGACCCAATCCTAAGCATAGCACAAGATCATGTAGTTCGTTTGCTAGAGCTTTTCTAATGTCAAGTATCATTTCCTTAGACCATGAGATTGTGCAACTCCCAGATACCGTAGGAATGCTTTGGGTGTACCAAACGTCACAACGTAACTGGGTGGCTATAAAGGTGCACTACAGGTATCTCCAAAAGTGTCTGTTGGGTTGGCACGAATCGAGACTGGGATTTGTCACTCCGTATGACGGAGAGGTATCTCTGGGCCCACTCGGTAATGCATCATCATAATGAGCTCAATGTGACTAAGGAGTTAGCCACGGGATCATGCGTTACGGTACGAGTAAAGTGACTTGCCGGTAACGAGATTGAACAAGGTTTTGGGATACCGACGATCGAATCTCGGACAAGTAACGTACCGATTGACAAAGGGAATTGTATACGGGATTGATTGAATCCTCGACATCGTGGTTCATCCGATGAGATCATCATGGAACATGTGGGAGCCAACATGGGTATCCAGATCCCGCTGTTGGTTATTGACCGGAGAGTCGTCTCGGTCATGTCTACATGTGTCCCGAACCCGTAGGGTCTACACACTTAAAGTTCGGTGACGCTAGAGTTGTAGAGATATTAGTTTGCGGTTAACCGAAAGTTGTTCGGAGTCCCGGGTGAGATCCCGGACGTCACGAGGAGTTCCGGAATGGTCCGGAGGTAAAGATTTATATATGGGAAGTCCTATTTTGGCCACCGGAAAATGTTCGGGATTTTTCGGTATTGTACCGGGAAGGTTCTAGAAGGTTCCGAAGTGGGGCCCACCTGCATGGGGGGACCCACATGAACGTGGGTAGTGGGGGCAAGGCCCCACACCCCTGGTTAAGGCGCACCAAGATCCCACCTTAGAAGGAATAAGATCATTTCCCGAAGGGATAAGATCAAGATCCCTAAAAAAGGGGGATAACAATCGGTGGGGAAGGGAAATGATGGGATTTCTTTCCCCCACCTTTGCCAACGCCCCAATGGACTTGGAGGGAAAGAAACCAGCCCCCTCCACCCCTATATATAGTGGGGAGGCGCATGGGACCAGCACCCCAAGCCCTGGCGCCTCCCTCCCTCCCGTGACACCTCTTCCTCCCCGCTTGCGCCTGGCGAAGCCCTGCCGGGATCCCGCTACTTCCACCACCATGCCGTCGTGCTGCTGGATCTCCACGAACTTCTCCTCCCCCCTTGCTGGATCAAGAAGGAGGAGACCTCCCCGCTCCGTACGTGTGTTGAACGCGGAGGTGCCGTCCGTTCGACGCTAGGATCATCGGTGATTTGGATCACGACGAGTACGACTCCATCAACCCCGTTCTCTTGAACGCTTCCGCACGCGATCTACAAGGGTATGTAGATGCACTCCCCTCTCTCTCGTTGCTAGATGACTCCATAGATTGATCTTGGTGATACGTAGAAAATTTTAAATTTCTGCTACGTTCCCCAACAAGAACAAGGTCTTTAGAGCAGACTATGCTATCTGACGAAGCGCATATCTCGCTGGTTACAGATAGCTCCTCAGAGGAGGATTCAGAGATAGATGACCAGTCCTATCCCCCCCGAGGTGTATGCTCTAATTAACTTGGCAGGATTATGCTGCTCATATCGTTCGTATGGTGTCTTGCATTGCGATGTTATTTGATTAGTTTAGACATGCTTTGTGTGAATGCCACCTGTTTAGTGTCTAATTACCATATATGTGAATTATGCATTGCCATCTTGTTGCAAGACATTATATATGTGAATTATGCAATGCTATCTTGTTGCAAAGGCATTATATATGTGAATTATGCAATGCCATGCTGTTGAGCCAATCATCATGTATGTGAATTATATCATGCTATCATTTTTTTGTATTACGTGTTCCATTTGTCGACAACGTTTGTATATTCAACTACTCTTCCTTTGCATCAGCCATTTGAAGCGGTGATGGAAGTATCTGGAGTGAAAACAAGGTATTTAGAGCAGACAATGCTACCTGCTGAAGCAGTCATCTTGCTGGATACAGAGAGCTCCTCAGAGGAGGATTCAGAGAGTGATGACCAGTCCTATTTCCCCCCTGAGGTTTATGCTCAAACTTGGCAGGGTTATATTACCCATGTCATGCATGTTGTCTTGCATTGCTTAGTTTTTACATCATATATGGATTTCCATCTGCTTACTTGCTTACTATATAAATCATATATTTGAATTATATCATGCCATCATGTTTACATACACAACATCTATCTGAATTATGGCATGGCAACCCATTTAATGAAGACATCATATAGATATATCATCTCATCCCGTTTAGTGTTTACAGTCATCATATTTTGAATTATGTCATTCTATCCGGGAATTATATCATGCTATCATGTTTGCATAGGCGGCATGTATGTGAATTATGGCATGCCAACCTGTTTAATAAACACATTATATAGTTATATCATGTCATCCTATTTACATAGTCATCATATTTTGAACTATGTCTTTCCATCTTTTTTAGTCAGCCATCATAATGTGAAATTGTATCAAGCTATCCTGTTTAGTTAGCCATCATATATGTGAAATTGTGTCATGCTATCCTGTTTGGTTAGACAACATAAATGTGAATTATTTCATGCCCTCTTTTATTCCCCACTATCCATTGCACCTGTCTATCATACAATGTCTGTACATTCAATTACTTTTCTCATTTATAAGCCACTTGAATTGGAGAGGGTGATGGCAGTATCTAAGGGAGTAACAAAACGGTCTTCAGAAAAGATAGTGCTACCAGTTGATGCAGATAGAACCACGGTTGTACTTGCCCAAGAACCAGCCCCACCACACATAACCCAGACTCTCGCAGCTTGTACCCCTACCCAGTTGGACAGAGAACCAGCTACACCCCTTCTAACCCCAACCCCAGCAGATAGTAACCCAGTTCCAGTTGACACAGCACCGTCTCCACCACAGAGCACCCAAACACGAGTAGTTAGTAAGGGAATTGCAGTGCCCAAAGCACGAGGACCACCACTCGGAATCCCAACTCAACGCTTAAAGGAGAAGAAGAATTGTTCTCAGGTCAGGTTCTTTAGCTATGGTTCATACTCCTTTGCTCTTGCATCACTGTATTTACTCAGACCAACTATTTTCAAATTTGATGGATGGAATTGAAACTCCAATGGCGCAACAGGTATGTTTTAAACTTGTTTATTTAACTGGTTTGCTGGTGTAACTTGCTCTACATTGATTTTAGTTTCAATTGAATAAACAGTTATGTTCTCATGTCATGCACATTACAAGTGTCTATAGTTTCCCACACTTATATTCTGTCTATTCTGCTTTGTCTTGAACAAATATTATTTGAACTGTGCCTCTATCTTGATTTGGCAACAAAAACTAGAATGATATAGACCGTAAAGTGACCACGGTACATAGATATATGTTTGTTTCATGCTGTTATCCTGTGCACTTTATTACTGAACCGATTTACCAAAATGAGTTTCATATACAACATGGTAAACCTGTGATGTGTCTGCTTGTTTCTCTTTTAGAATGCGGACTAAATATTGGAGAACAGTATCCCGTTATGCAATGGTGAAGGAAGTAATGCAGATAAGGTTCAAGATAGTGAGACATCCCTGTTGGTCTCCAAGAAAGCTGATAAAAACTACCTTGACGACTGTGAGAGAACCCAGAAGTCCTGTCTTGACGTAGTGTTCGAGTTACTGGCCACTACTGCTGGAACAAGCTCTTCGAACTCGCTGCCTGAATTAGTTCGTCTTCTTGAGTCTCAGCTTCAAGTTGAAAGACATCGATCAGATGTGTTGCGACAGGAGGCTGAAGGACTGAGGAAGTCCCTGCAGAATTCAGATGCATACTTTCTGGTGCAACATTAAGCGCTGGAGGATTTAAGTGTCAAACAAGAGAAAGTTAATAAACTTGCTAAGCATCTTGCCAGCATTATGGGTACCTAGGATATTGTTTCTTTAGATCTTCTGAATTGGTTTCAATTCTGGACTTGTTTCGCTGCGGCGTTTATTTGCACTGGTCGCCAACTTTGACAACCAGTGTATATGATATGCTGCTTTGTTCCCTATATTTGCACAGGTGGCAAACTTTGATGCCCAGTGGATGTAATATGTGTAATAGTCGTGATAGCCTAGCGTAAGTTTCTTGCTTATTTATTTCTTTGTTGTCTTGTTTATTTGTTTGCTTGTAGTTAGTGCTGTTCTTTTTCCACGTTTTGCTAGTGGCTGCAATAACCTATTATTTAAAACTAGGCCACAATAACCATGGGATACATATTTAATGTAGTGACACTGGGCCTTCTATGGGCCGTAGAAACAACGGGCCTTCTATGGGGCGTAGAAACAATGGGCCTTCTACGGGCCGTATCATGAATGGGCCTTCTACGGGCCGTATCAGATTGCCCGAAAATGGGCCAATAGCATACCGCTTTATGGCCGTAAATGGGCTAGATTGGAATCGTCCGTTCATGGGCCGACAATAAGGGGCCGTCATTAATCGGCCATATTTGATGACGCTACGAAAACGGCCCAACGTATTAACGGGCCACAAACGGGCCGACTGTAAGCACGGGCTGAATTTGGCCCACAAGCTGAAAATGACACTAACGGGCCGTAATTAACCGAATGCTCGAAATGAGCCCAAGAATAAATGGGCCCTGAGAAGGCCGAAAGATAACATGGGCTGGAAACAGCCCAACGGAATAATGGGCCGTTAATGGGTATAAAGTGATACACTGTTCATTACGGGCCAGTTTTATCACGGTCCCTTAATGGGCCGAGGGTTACTAAGGGCCTCATATGGGCCAAAAGACGTGATGGGCCATACATGGGCCGGAAGTTAAAATGGGCTGGAATTATATTGGACGGCCCAGATGACGCTACTGGGCCTAATTCGGAGAGGCCGTAAATGGGCCCTGGGTTAGCGGGCTGTAAATGGGCTATATGCGAACATACCGTTAACAGGCTTGCGGTGGGCCGGCGCGCCACCTTTTAACCAAGTCAAACGGGCCGGCCTTTTCACAAGAATGGGCCTCTGTTGGGCCGTGCCACATGTCGATGTATCATAGGCGCTTTGTGTCCAATGAGTGGACGACATCTGTCCCAACGGTGAGCCGACACGTGTTTCCTCCAGCCAATGATGATTTTACACGTGGAAAATCCCCGTAGGTCGGGGCTATTAACGGGTTATCGGATCTAAAAGCGGACCAGATAGCTTAATGGCGTTCCGTTACGGTGGATGCCACGTGTCGGTCACCCTTGACGAAAGCACTTCTGTGACGCGCGATTTATCGTCATGGAAGTGGACACTTCCGTGATGATAATTTTGGTAATGTCATGGAACACTTCTACGACAGCACAGGTATGACTATCTTGATTCTGTCATAAATTTGTCATGGATGTACATGCATGACAGAAAACGTGACCTACTATGACAAACACGTATCATCACGGAAGTGTATATTTTTGTAGTGTAATGTAAGGGCGCATTTAAAATAAAGCGATCACACTGTTACCTTGAGGACATGTCTAACCAGTGTTATTATTAATCTAATGCCTCGAGAGATATGATGCAATTAAACTGTGTTACAAATGGTACTCCTGTTGTTTTCCCCAGTATGATAAGTAAGTTGCTTCTTTACGCTACTGAGTGACCTGGTGTCCCCACGGTCCCATGCCCTTAAACCAACTCTTTAGCTGTTGTTGATTTACTGTATCTAGTAAACAAGCAATGCCACCATTAAAGTAATCCCATATTTGACGAATGTCATAGTTGATCGTAATGCTTCCGGTAACATGAGGCATTGCTGACGTTTTAAAATTTCTTCTGTCCTTGTGTGATTGCCATGAACATAATTAAGATGCTTCTTTTCATTTCATGTATGTTTCATATATTCTTATTGACCAGCAACTGTTTACTTTCTATCTTTTTGTGCAGATAGTGATATCCATTTCACCTTGTTGCTATTGTGACCTTTTGGTGACCTGCACAAAATACTTTTTTTGGGAATGAGTGTCTTGTGCAGTTCAACTAAAATGTCACGTGGGTAACATCTCTCAATGTTGGTGGAACTGCACAAAATGGTGATTGGAGTTTCCAAAATCTACATCAAATTAAGCTAGTAATCTTGTGCAACATTTTATTAGCTTTTGCAAGATGAGCCGTCACTGTCACCACAATGACACTTTATTTTAGTGGAACTGCACAAAAGGATAAGCAATTTATAGTTGCACCTTACATGAGCAGGACAGCCACCTTAATGTTGCTGAATTTTAGTGCAACTACTAAAGAAGAACGTGCCAGCTCACGAGAGCAAGTACTTCTTGCTAGCTGGATGATGCAATCTTTGCATCATTTCAGTTGAACTGCAGAAAACGGCGCATGAATTGAATCATGGAACTCCAGGCTAGCCTCATCCGAGTGGATTTGCAAGTTCACCACATCGTGTCGTGGCGGCATAGGGCCCCTCACACCAGTCAGTATTGTCCTTTATCAACATGATTGTGCTTTGTCATACTGTGCTAAAGTTCTATTTTTTAAATAACGCTATTTTATCGCAATCTTTTCTCGTTTTGGAAATAAAGTTTGCTTCAACTAGTGCCACTATTATAGTAATCATGCTCTTTCTTATCTGTGCAAACAGGAATACTCAATTACATATGTTGTGATGGTCAAGAGCACGCCAAGTTCTTGGGTTGTATGACAAGCCTAGCCAAGATGGATTTAATCCCGATATTCAGTTTATCAAAAGGCTCTAATGGGTTGGTTCTGAATCTTGCAAGCTGGGAATCAATGAGATGTGTAGGCATCTTTGTTGTACTTATTGTTTGAATCTTATTTGTTGGTTCTAAACCTTGCAAGCTGGGAATCAATGAGATGTGTAGGCATCTTTGATGTACTTATTATTTGAATCTTTTTGTTGGTTCTGAATCTTGCAAGCTAGGAAACACGGCATGATGATGCAGAGGACAACAACCATAACAAACAGTTCAAACTTGGTAGTATTATCTGTGTGAAAGTGCGACAAATCTGCTGATCGTGTGTGTCCTGAGAATAATAATTCTAATTGTTGTGCATGTTGATCCTGTGGCACTGATAGAACGAGCCAATGCATTGCTTGTTTTAAGAATAAATTTCTATTAAAGCTAATTAAATTTAAGTAAAGTGACCACTAACACTAGTTATTATAGTACCAATATAGACCCGCTCGTGAACCGACGTGTGGCCGGAATAGGTTTCTTAATGGAGGCGTTTGAATGCGCCGAGGGTGCATGTTCTGCCGGGCGTGCATCGGGAGAGGGATTGGTAGTAACTATTGTCGCCTATACACACATAGTTTACTGTTGAATCCAGTTCCCCAAGAGCTGAAAAAAAATTGCTATCGCCGCCTATCCACTCATTCACTTGAAGAGACTCCAATGGCGATTCGAGGGGTGAGCTTGCTGGATATGGACTTCAGCAAGGAGTTCACCTTTGAGTTCGCCGTTAAGTACCATGGTTGCACCAAGTTGAATGTGATGTAAACCAACGATGCAAACTCAGTGAAGCTCTGCCTCGCCGAGTTCAAGTAGTACCTACAGGATGAGAAAGCACAAGGTCGCACGACTAGACCTTGTGCCCATCCATTCGTCTCCTGACAGGGACCAACGGATCGCGGCCTGATACGTCTCCAACATATCTATAGTTTTTATTGTTCCATGCTATTATATTATCTGTTTTGGATGTTTAATGGGCTTTAAATATTTCTCTTTTATATTATTTTTGGGACTAACCTATTAACCGGAGGCCCAGTGCCAGTTGCTGTTTTTTGCCTATTTCAGTGTTTCAATGAAAAGGAATATCAAACGGAACGAAAGCTTCGCGAGGATCTTTCTTGGAACAAACGCAATCCAGGAGACTTGGAGTGGAAGTCAGAGGGCGCACCTAGGGGGGTAGGCGCGCCCCCAACCCTCGTGGGCCCCTCGTAGCTCCACCGACCTACTTCTTTCGCCTATATATACTCTTATACCTTAAAAACATCCAGGGGAGCCACGGAACCACTTTTCCACCGCTGCAACCTTCTATACCCATGAGATCGCATCTTGGGGCCTTTTCCGGCGATCTCCCAGAGGGAGAATCGATCACGGAGGGCTTCTACATCAACACCATAGCCTCTCCGATGATGTGTGAGTAGTTTACCACAGACCTTCGGGTCCATAGTTATTAGCTAGATGGCTTGTTCTCTCTCTTTGGTTCTCAATACAAAGTTCTCCTTGATGTTCTTGGAGATCTATTTGATGTAATACTTTTTGCGGTGTGTTTGCCGAGATCCGATGAATTCTGGGTTTATGATCAAGATTATCTATGAACAATATTTGGTTCTTCTCTGAATTCTTATATGCATGATTTGATATCTTTGCAAGTCTTTTCGAATTATCAGTTTAGTTTGGCCTACTAGATTGATCTTTCTTGCAATGGGAGAAGTGCTTAGCTTTGGGTTCAATCTTGCGGTGTCCTTTCCCAGTGATAGCAGGGGCAGGAAGGCACATATTGTATTGTTGCCATCGAGGGTAAAAAGATGGGGTTTATATCATATTGCTTGAGTTTATCCCTCTACATCATGTCATCTTGCTTAATGCGTTACTCTGTTCTTATGAACTTAATACACTAGATGCATGCTGGATAGCGGTCGATGTGTGTAGTAATAGTAGTAGATGCAGAATAGTTTCGGTCTACTTAACACGGACGTGATGCCTATGTTCATGATCATGCCTAGATATTCTCATAACTATGCTTTTCTATCAATTGCTCTGCAGTAATTTGTTCACCCACCATAATATATGCTATCTTGAGAGAAGCCACTAGTGAAACCTATGGCCCCCGGGTCTATTTTACATCATATTAGTTTCCCGTCAATTTACCAATTTCCGTCGCCGTTTATTTTGCAATCTTTACTTTCCAATCTATACAACAAAAATACCAAAACTATTTATCTTATTATCTTTATCAGATCTCATTTTTGCATGTGGCCGTGAAGGGATTGACAACCCGTTTATCACGTTGGATGCAAGGTTCTTGATTATTTGTGCAGGTACTAGGTGATTTGCGTGTAGTCTCCTACTGGATTTATACCTTGGTTCTAAAAAACTAAGGGAAATACTTACGCTACTTTGCTGCATCACCCTTTCCTTTTCAAGGGAAATCCAACGCATGCTCAAGAGGTAGCAAGAAGGATTTCTGGCGCTGTTGCCGGGGAGATCTACGCTCAAGTCAAGACATACCAAGTACCCATCACAAACTTTTCTCCCTCGCATTACATTATTTGTCATTTTCCTCTCGTTTTCCTCTCCCCCACATCACCTTTGCTGTTTTATTCGCCCTTTTTCCTTAGTCTCTTTTTGCTTGCTTTTTGTGTGTTCGTTCTTAGTGTGGTTTGTTGCCATGATGTCTGAAACTGTGGAGGTTATCATTGAAAAGGATAATAGTAACAACGAGGGAAACATTGATGCTTTTGATAATCCTCATGAAGAACCTACTATTTTACACACTAAAAAGTTTCGGATTGGTAGTGGTAATATTATTGGAAAATGAGTTATTCAAGATTTCTTTACTTGTGTCGGTGCTCTGCCCACTATGGGTGGGTCTATTCTTCATAGAACTAGTTGTCTTGCGGATTCTATATCTTTCCTCGTAGTTGAACTTGAAAGACAATTTATTCATATGCATCCTTGCATACAAAGGATTTTTCTAGAATTTTCCAATATTGAGCATTCTTCTGTTAAGCGAGCAACTACCATCTTTTTAGCACATGAGTTCAGATTTATAATGGAAGAGGCCAATGAAGTTTTTGCGCATTATAGGGTGGATGCTGGCCGTCCTCCCATAGAAGCTATCCTTTTTAATCAAGAAGACATAACGCGTTTACGATCTTTAGATCATGTTGCTTATAATGAAAACCTTAGAAAGAAGGTTCCTACCGATGTTCTAGTTGATAGGATTTCTGAAATTAATGATAATTTTTCTATTCAGAACAATGGGTTAGGTTTTTCTCTTGAACAAATGCTCATGACTTTTTGCCAAAAGAATGCTTATAATGATGAATTAGTTGTGCAATATGAGGGGCCAAAGGAGGAACCAATACCTCCCGGGCTTGATCTTGGGGACTTTTGTACCATTAAATTTAGCCCTTTTGATTACTTTTGCCTGCCGCAAAGAAAGCTTGCTGCTGAACGTAGGGAGTATGAGATGAGTGTTCGCGATTTGCCTTATCATTATGGCAATACCTAGATCTATTCTTGTTTTTATGCCTAGCTAGGGGCGTTAAACGATAGCGCTTGTTGGGAGGCAACCCAATTTTATTTTTGTTCCTTGCTTTTTCTTCCTGTTTAGTAATAAATAATTCATCTATCCTCTGATTAGATTTGTTTTTATGTTTTAATTAGTGTTTGTGCCAAGTAGAACCTTTGGGAAGACTTGAGTGAAGTCTTTGCGATCTTGCAGTAAAAAACAGAAACTTTAGCGCTCACGAGATTAGCTGCCATTTTTTATTGGAGAGTGATTTTAGGTTGATTCTTTTTGAATATGATTAATAGACAAATTCCTCACGTCCACCAACTTATTACAGAATTTTTGGAGTTCCAGAATTATTCGTTTGATACAGATCACTACAGACTTTTCTGTTTTTGACAGATTTTGTTTTTCGTGTGTTGTTTGCTTATTTTTCTGAATCTATGGCTAGTATCGGGGGTATGAGCCATAGAGAAGTTGTAATACAGTAGGTTAAACACCAATATAAATAAAGAATGAGTTCATTACAGTACCTTAAAGTGGTGGTTTGTTTTCTTATACTAACGGAGCTCATGAGATTTTCTGTTTAAGTTTTGTGTTGTGAAGTTTTCAAGTTTTTGGGTAAAGATTTGATGTATTTTGGAATAAGGAGTGGCAAGATCCTAAGCTCGTGGATGCCCAAGGCACCCCGAGGTAAAATTCAAGGACAACCAAAAGCCTAAGCTTGGGTATGCCCCGGAAGGCATCCCCTCTTTTGTCTTCGTCTATCGGTAACTTTACTTGAGGCTATATTTTTATTCACCACATGATATCTGTTTTGCTTGGAGCGTCTTGTATGATTTGAGTCTTTGCTTTTTAGTTTACCACAATCATCCTTGCTGTACACACCTTTTGGAGAGACACACATGAATCAGAATTTATTAGAATACTCTATGTGCTTCACTTATATCTTTTGAGCTAGATAATTTTGCTCTAGTGCTTCACTTATATCTTTTTAGAGCACGCTGGTGGTTTTATTTTATAGAAAAATTATTGATCTCTCATGCTTCACTTATATTATTTTGAGACTCTTATAGAACAACATGGTAATTTGCTTTGGCTATAAAATTAGTCCTAATATGATAGGCATCCAAAATGGGTATAATAAAAACTTTCATATAGAGTGCATTGAACACTATGAGAAGTTGGATACTTGATGATTGTTTTGAGATATGAAGATGGTGATATTAGAGTCATGCTAGTTGAGCAGTTGTGAATTTGAGAGATACTTGTGTTAAAGTTTATGATTCTCGTAGCATGCACCTACAGTGAACCGTTATGTGATGAAATCGGAGCATGATTTATTTATTGATTGTCTTCCTTATGAGTGGCGGTCGGGGACGAGCGATGGTCTTTTCCTACCAATCTATCCCCCTAGGAGCATGCGTGTAATACTTCGTTTCGATAACTAATAGATTTTTGCAATAAGTATGTGAGTTCTTTATGACTAATGTTGAGTCCATGGATTATACGCACTCTCACCCTTCGACCATTGCTTGCATCTCTAATACAGCGCATCTTTCGCCGGTATCATACACCCACCATATACCTTCCACAAAACAGCCACCATACCTACCTATCATGGCATTTCCATAGCCATTCCGAGATATATTGCCATGCAACTTTCCACCGTTCCGTTTATTATGACACGCTCCATCATTGTCATATTGCTTTGCAAGATCATGTAGTTGACGTCGTATTTGTGGCAAAGCCACCGTTCATGAATTCTTTCATACAAGTCACTCATGAGTCATTGCACATCCCGGTACACCGCCGGAAGCATTCACATAGAGTCATATTGTTCTAAGTATTGAGTTGTAATTCTTGAGTTGTAAGTAAATAAAAGTGTGATGATCTTCATTATTAGAGCATTGTCCCATGTGAGGAAAGGATGATGGAGACTATGATTCCCCCATAAGTTGGGATGAGACTCCGGACGAAAAAAGTAATAAAAGAGGCCAAAGAAGCCCAAATAAAAAAAAGAGGCCAAAGAAGCCCAACAACAACAAAAAATGAGAGAAAAAGAGAGAAGGGACAATGTTACTATCCTTTTTCCACACTTGTGCTTCAAAGTAGCACCATGATCTTCATGATAGAGAGTCTCCTATGTTGTCACTTCCATATACTAGTGGGAATTTTACGTTATAGAACTTGGCTTGTATATTCCAATGATGGGCTTCCTCAAAATTGCCCTAGGTCTTCGTGAGTAAGCAAGTTGGATGCACACCCACTTAGTTCCTTTTGTTGAGCTTTCATACACTTATAGCTCTAGTGCATCTGTTGCATGGCAATCCCTATATCTATTGATGGGCATCTCCATAGCCCGTTGATACGCCTAGTTGATGTGAGACTATATTCTCTGTTTTTGTCTTCTCTACAACCACCATTCTATTCCATCTATAGTGTTATGTCGATGGCTCACACTCATGTATTGGGTGAAAGTTGAAAAGGTTTGAGAACATCAAAAGTATGAAACAATTGCTTGACTTGTCATCGGGGTTGTGCTTGATTAAATACTTTGTGTGATGAAGATAGAGCATAGCCAGACTATATGATTTTGTAGGGATAACTTTCTTTGGCCATGTTATTTTGAGAATACATGATTGCTTTATTAGTATGCTTGAAGTATTATTATTTTTATGTCAATATTAAAAAAATTTCTTAAATCTTTCGGATCTGAACATTCATGCCACAATAAAGAAAATTACATTGAAAATTATGTTAGGTAGCATTCCACATCAAAAATTCTGTTTTTATCATTTACCTACTCGAGGACGAGCAGGAATTAAGCTTGGGGATGCTGATACGTCTCCAACGTATCTATAATTTTTGATTGTTCCATGATATTATATTATCTGTTTTGGATGTTTAATGGGATTTAAATATGCTCTTTTGTATTTTTTTGGACTAACCTTTTAGCCGGAGGTCCAGTGCAAGTTCCTGTTTTTTGCCTATTTCAGTGTTCCGTAGAAAAGGAATATCAAACAGAATCCAAACAAAACGAAACCTTCGTGAGGATCTTTCTTGGAACAAACGCAATCCAGGAGACTTGGAGTGGAAGTCAAAGATGCAACGAGGGGGCCACGAGGCAGGAAGGCGCACCCAAGGGGGTAGGCGTGCCCCCAACCCTTATGGGCCCCTCATAGCTCCACCGACCTACTTATTTCGCCTACATATACTCTTATACCCTGAAAACATCCAGGGGAGCCACGAAACCACTTTTCCATTGCTGCAACCTTCTGTACCCGTGAGATCCCATCTTGGGGCCTTTTCCGGCGATCTGCCGGCGGGGGAGATCACGGAGGGCTTCTACATCAACACCATAGCCTCTCCAATGATGTGTGAGTAGTTTACCACAGACCTTCGGGTCCATAGTTATTAGCTAGATGGCTTCTTCTCTCTCTTTGGTTCTCAATACAAAGTTCTCCTCGATCTTCTTGGAGATCTATTCGATGTAATACTATTTGCTGTGTGTTTGCCGAGATCCGATGAATTGTGGGTTTATGATCAAGATTATGTATGAACAATATTGGTTCTTCTCTGAATTCTTATATGCATGATTTGATATCTTTGCAAGTCTCTTCGAATTATCGGTTTAGTTTGGCCTACTAGATTGATCTTTCTTGCAATTGGAGAAGTGCTTAGCTTTGGGTTCAATCTTGCGGTGTCCTTTCCCAGTGACAGCAGGGGCAGCAAGGCACGTATCGTATTGTTGCCATCGAGGATAAAAAATGGGGTTTATATCATATTGCTTGAGTTTATCCCTCTACATCATGTCATCTTGCTTAATGCGTTACTCTGTTCTTATGAACTTAATACTCTACATGCATGCTAGATAGCGGTCGATGTGTGGAGTAATAGTAGTAGATGCAGAATCGTTTCGGTCTACTTGACACGGACGTGATGCCTATGTCCATGATCATGCCTAGATATTCTCATAACTATGCGCTTTTCTATCAATTGCTCGGCAGTAATTTGTTCACCCACCGTAATATATGCTATATTGAGAGAAGCTACTAGTGAAACCTATGGCCCCCGGGTCTATTTTACATCATATTAGTTTCCCGTCAATTTACCAATTTCTGTCGCCGTTTATTTTGCAATCTTTACTTTCCAATCTATACAACAAAAATACCAAAAATATTTATCTTATTATCTTTATCAGATCTCACTTTTGCAAGTGGTCGTGAAGGGATTGACAAACCCTTTATCGCGTTGGTTGCAAGGTTCTTGATTGTTTGTGCAGGTACTAGGCGATTTTCGTGTAGTCTCCTACTGGATTGATACCTTGGTTCTCAAAAACTGAGGGAAATACTTACGCTACTTTGCTGCATCACCCTTTCCTCTTCAAGGGAAAACCAACGCATGCTCAAGAGGTAGCAAGAAGGATTTCTGGCGTCGTTGCCGGGGAGATCTACGCTCAAGTCAAGACATACCAAGTACCCATCACAAACTCTTTTCCTCGCGTTACATTATTTGCCATTTGCCTCTCGTTTTCCTCTCCCCCAGTTCACCTTTGCCGTTTTATTCGCCCTTTTTCGTTAGTCTCTTTTTGCTTGCTTTTTGTTTGTTTGTTCTTAGTGCGGTTTGTTTCCATCATGTCTGAAAATGGGGAGGTTATCATTGAGAAGGATAATAGTAACAATGAGGGGAACTTTGATGCTTTTGAGAATCCTCATGAAGAACCTACTATTTTAGACACTAAAAAGTTTCGGATTGGTAGTGGTAATATTATTGGAAAAGGAGTTATTCAAGATTTCTTTACTTGTGCCGGTGCTTTGCCCACTATGGGTGGGTCTATTCTTCATAGAACTAGTAGTCTTGCAGATATATATATATAATAGAAACAACATAAGGTTCTTTTAAACCTGTCGTTCATCCAACCATTTTATAGACCTTCCCACTTCCTTTACTTTTTGTTTTCATTAATCCTATATGTGAATTTTCTCCCACTTCCTTTTTCGAGGTAAAATAAGTTTTCTCTCAGTACTTTTCCCTAGAACCAACTCAACTGTCCCACGTCTAGCCTAAAAAATAATAATACCCCACGTCCTATTAACTCATCAAATGAAAATGATATTTTATTTCGTAAATTGAAAGTTCTTACAAAATAATGATAATAATTGTTTATATATAACTTGGCAAGTTAACTCCTAGTGATTGCATACATAAGCTTGCAAAGATTTTACTGACCAATGCAGTAATAGACGTGCAATCATGTGTTTATACTTTTATAACATTTCCTCGTCCATCCCAACATGATATTTTCACCCAGCCCAGCAAGTCCGTGGATTTTGAGAAAAATGCAAATGGGCTTTAAATTCTACTATATATATATAAACGGGCTGCATAGATGCTACATCATTGTTTCACCCAGCCCACCAAATGGACTAAAAAAACGAATGGACTGGCTGCCATCTGGGCCAGTATGTCGTAGCCTAAGCAAGGCGTTGGATTTACATCCAACGGCCGGCATTCTTCTTCAATCTCTCGTCTTCTTCCCCCAGCGCTGCCGGGACCGCCTGCTCCAGCCTCCGGCGTCCAGCGGCGTTGTTTCGAGCGCCTCGCAGCGAAATGCTACCCCGCCGACGGCCAGGCCATCCCTCCACTCTGCACCTCCTGTTATTCTCTGCCGAGTGTAGGCCCACCCCGCACCCGAACCAGTCAAAATTTCCCACTCCTCTCCGTCTGTGACTCCACTGCCGCGTCTTCCCCATCTCCGGGTCATTACAGTCTGGGGCCTCGCCGTCGTCCACCGCCTCGCTGCGCTCGGCGTGGCGTGGTCATCAAACGGGAGTCATCGGAAGAGGATTGTACGTGGAGAGCCTGGCGGCTGAGACCCACGAGGTCAACGGTGGCACGCAAGGAAAGTTCCTCCTTATTAAGCTGTTTCCTCCCCCTGACAGCTAGGACCCACCGGCTGTATCTTCGCACGGAAGGAAGGGCCTCATTCTTATGCGAAAAAAAGTATTCCTCTCGATGACAGCTGGGACTCGGCAGATTTGTTGGCTGACTTGTGGGCCTACTAAGAAGACGTGTACGGAGGGCTTTTCAACTTAATCAACAAATGATTCTAGCAGTTGGACCATTGGATGTTAATCCAACAGCCATGCTCCTTCTTCAACCTCTGTTCTTGCTCCTGTCTCTCGTGGGCGGTAGTGCTGCCACGCACCCAAACCAGTCAAATTTCCCACTCCTTTCCATCTGCGACTCCACTACTGCGTCTTCCCCATCTCCGGGTCATTCTAGTCTAGGGCCTCGCCGTCGTCCACCGGCCTTGGTGCGCTCGGCACGGTGTGGTCAACGTGGTCAACAAACGAGAGTCATCGGAAGATGACTATACGTGATATGCTGACAGTGGGGACGCACCACGCCCATGGATGCATGCATGCAACTGCATCCTTTTTACCATGAAAAATAACGTTTTCTCCCCCTGACTGCTGGGACCTACCAGCTACATCTTCGCATGCAAGGAAGTGCGTCCTTATTACGGGAAAAAATACCCCCCCTGACAGATGGGACCCAGCAGCTATATCTTCGCACGAAAGGAAGTGCGTCCTTATCCTCCCTGATAGCTGGGACCCACCCGGTCGAAGCGTATGTACCGTTGTCTCTCTTGTCGGGATATGTACGTACATACTGGTCGATCGGTCGCTCTGCAACGATGAACCGTGGCCGAGTAAGTAGCGGCACATGTCATAGTAGAGCCCCCCACTTAGTAGTTCACGCTGTCCAGTCTAAACCATGTACACATACATACAGCCACACACCAAAAAATACAGCCACGTACGTACATACGGGCGGGGTCTCGAACGCCTACTCGCGCATACGTACAGCCAGGGCTCGTGTACATGGTTGGGTCGGAACGGAGAAACTACGTTGTCGTCGTGTTTGATATGTCTCCAACGTATCTATAATGTTTGATTGTTCCATGCTATTATATTATCCATCTTGGATGTTTTATATGCATTTATATGCTATTTTATATGATTTTTGGGACTAACCTATTAACCTAGGGCCCAGTGCCAATTTCTGTTTTTTCCTTGTTTTTGAGTTTTACAGAAAAGGAATACCAAACAGGGTCCAATTGACGTGCCAATTTTTGATGATTTTTTATGGACCAAGAGAAGCCCCGGAGTAAAATAGTTAGGCGAGAAGTGTCCCGACCATCCACGAGGGTGGAGGGCACGCCCTACCCCCTAGGTGCGCCCCCTGCCTCGTGGATGACTCGGAGACCCCCCTGACGTGAGACTGATGCCAAAAATCCCTAAAATACAGAAACCCCCGAAAAGAAACCTAGATCGGGAGTTCCATTGCTGCAAGCCTCTGTGGCCACCAAAAACAAACCGGGACCCTATTCCGGCACCCTACCGGAGGGGGGAATCATCACAAGTGGCCATCTTCATCATCTCGGCGCTCTCCATGACGAGGAGGGAGTAGTTCACCCTCAGGGCTAATGGTATGTACCAGTAACAATGTGTTTGATCTCTCTCTCGTGTTCTTGATTTGGCACGATCTTGATGTATCACGAGCTTTGATATTATAGTTGGATCTTTTGATGTTTCTATCCCTCTATCTCTTGTAATGGATTGAGTTTTCCCTTTGAAGTTATCTTATTGGATTGAGTCTTTAAGGATTTGAGAACACTTGATGTATGTCTTGCGTGGGATACCCGTGGTGACAATGGGGTATTCTATTGATTCACTTGATGTATGTTTTGGTGATCAACTTGCAGGTTCCGTGACCTTGGGAATCTATGCATAGGGGTTGACACACGTTTTCGTCTTGACTCTCCGGTAGAAACTTTGGGGCACTCTTTGAAGTTCTTTGTGTTGGTTGAATTGATGAATCTGAGATTGTGTGATGCATATCTTATAATCATACCCACGGATACTTTAAGTGACATTGGAGTATCTAGGTGACATTAGGGTTTTGGTTGATTTGTGTCTTAAGGTGTTATTTTACTACGAACTCTAGGGCTGTTTGTGACACTTATAGGAATAGCCCAATGGATTGATCGGAAAGAATAACTTTGAGGTGGTTTCGTACCCTACAATAATCTCTTCGTTTGTTCTCCACTATTAGTGACTTTGGAGTGACTCTTTATTGCATGTTAAGGGATAGTTATATGATCTAATTATGTTATCCTTGTTGAGAGAACTTGCACTAGTGAAAGTATGAACCCTAGCCCTTGTTTCAATGCATTGCATACCGTTTTCGCTCATTTTTATCATTAGTTACCTTCTTTTTTATAATTTCAGATTGTAAAAACCTATATCTACCATCCATATTGCACTTGTATCACCATCTCTTCGCTGAACTAGTGCAGCTATACAATTTACCATTGTATTGGGTGTGTTGGGGACACAAGTTTGTTATTTGGTTGCAGGGTTGTTTGAGAGAGACCATCTTCATCCTACGCCTCCCACATATTGATAAACCTTAGGTAATCCACTTGAGGGAAATTTGCTACTGTCCTACAATCCTCTGCACTTGGAGGCCCAACAACGTCTACAAGAAGAAGGTTGTGTAGTAGACATCAAGCTCTTTTCTGGCGCCATTGCCAGGGAGCTCCAAAAAGAGGAATAAACCCACACATGATGCTAAAAAGAAAAAGAAAAGACGAAGAAGCAAAGGTAAAAAGGTATCCCTTCCAAATGACGTTGCTCCTATTACTCATTGTGATGATGATAATTGCTATACTATTGGTGCTATCCATACTATTAATGATGAGACTGATTATGCCTATGATATGAAAAGGCCCAAGCATGGGGATGCTATGTTTAATGAAGATGATATTTTTAGTCTCCCATGTTTTGATGAGCAAATTTATTATGATGATAGCACGCCTCCTATTTATGATGATTATATTGATGAAAGTGGTTTTGGAAGAGTGTCAACTTTAGGAAGTAATGATCCAACTATTTTGGAGGGTGTTGAATCTTATTGTGACAATTATGAAAGTGGATTTGGAGAGGTCATGACTTTATTTAGTAATGATTCCACTATCTTGGAAGAGGTTTCAATTGATTATGATGAGAATTTTTTTGCTATTTATGATGATTATTGTGATGACACTTATGATATAAAAATTAGTGATGATTATATTTATAAAACTTGTCATGATTATGATTACCCTTTTTTCTAAACATTACTCTTTTAATGTGGAAACAATTTATAGTATTCGAGTTTCTTATGATACTCCCACTATTCCGAATGAGAAGAATTTTGCTTATGTGGAGAGTAATAAATTTATATGCTTGTGCATCATGAAAAATAGTGCTTTATGTGATAGTTATATTTTTGAATTCATTCATGATGCTACCAAAATTTATTATGAAGGAGGAACATATGCTTGTAGGAATTGCAATAATATAAAGTTTCCTCTCTATGTGTTGAAAATGTTGAAGCTATGCTTGTTTTGCTTTCCTATGCTAGTTGATTCTTGTTCCCATAAGTTGTTTGCTCACAAAATCCCTATGCATAGGAAGTGGGTTAGGCTTAAATGTGCTAGTTATATTTTTCATGATGCTCTCTTTATATTTAAAATCGTATCTTTTATGTAAGCATCATTGAAATCATCATGCCTAGCTAGAAAGGCATTAAAGAAAAGCGCTTGTTGGGAGACAACCCAATATTTACCCCTACTGTTTTTGTGTGCCCACATGATTAATCTACTGTAGTAATCATGTTTTATAGGTAGAACCTTTGGGAAGACTTGGGTGAAAGTTAATGTGATCTTGCTGTAAAAGACAGAAACTTTGCGCTCACGAGATTAGCTGTCATTTTTAGAGAAGAGTGATTTTAAGTTGATTATTTTTGCAAAAGATTAATAGGCAAATTCCTCACGTACACTAATTTATTTCAGAATTTTTGGAGTTACAGAAGTATTCGAAAGTTATAGATTACTACAGACTGTTCAGTTTTTGACAGATTCTGTTTTCCATGTGTTGTTTGCTTATTTTGATGAATCTATGAGTAGTATCGGAGGGTATGAACCATCGAGAAGTTGTAATATAGTAGATATTACACCAATATGAATTGGGAATGAGGTCACAACAGTACAAAAAGTGGTGATTTATTTTGTTATACTAACGGAGCTTACGAGTTTTCTGTTGAGTTTTGTGTTGTGAAGTTTTCAAGTTTTGGATAAAGATTCGATGGACTATGGAATAAGGAGTGGCAAGAGCCTAAGATTGGGGATGCCCAAGGCACCCCAAGGTAATATTCAAGGACAACCAAGAGCCTAAGCTTGGGGATGCCCCGGATGGCATCCCCTCTTTCGTCTTCGTTCATCGGCAACTTTACTTGGAGCTATATTTTTATTCACCATATGATATGTGTTTTGCTTGGAGCATAATTTTGTTTTATTTTGTTTTGCTTGCTGTTTGAATAATATCCCAAGATCTGAAATTCTTAAATGTTAGAGAGTCTTCACATAGTTACATAATTATTCAACTACTCATTGATCCCAAGATGGTGATATTAGAGTCATGCTAGTGGAGTAGTTGTGAATCTGAGAGATACTTGTGTTAAAGTTTGTGATTCCCGTAGCATGCATGTATGGTGAACCGTTATGTGATGAAGTTGCATGATTTATTTGTTGATTGTCTTCCTTATGAGTGTAGGTCGGGATCGCGCGATGGTCAACTCCTACCAACCCTTCCCCTAGGAGCATGCATGTAGTACTTTGTTTTGATGGCTTGTAGATTTTTGCAATAAGTAGGTGTGTTCTTTATGACTAATGTTGAGTCCATGGATTATACGAACTCTCACCCTTCCACCATTGCTAGCCTCTCTAGTATCGCACAACTTTCGCCGGTACTACACCATATACCTTCCTAAAAAAACCATACCTACCTTTTATGGCATTTCCATAGCCATTCCGAGATATATTGCCATGCAACTTTCCGTCGTTCCATTTATTATGACACGCTTCATCATTCTCATATTGCTTTGCATGATCATGTAGTTGACATCGTATTTGTGGCAAATCCACCTTTCATAATTCTTTCATACATGTCACAGTTGAGTCATTGCACATCCCGGTACACCGCCGGAGGCATTCATATAGAGTCATATTTTGTTCTAAGTATTGAGTTGTAATTCTTGAGTTGTAATTAAATAAAAGTGTGATGATCATCATTATTAGAGCGTTGTCCCAGCGAGGAAAGGATGATGGAGACTATGATTCCCCCACAAGTCGGGATGAGAGTCCGGACGAAAAATAATAATAATAAAAAAATAAAAAAAGAGGCAAAAAAAAAGAGGGCCCAAAAAATGAGAGAAAAAGAGAGAAGGAGAAATGCTACTGTCCTTTTACCACACTTGTGCTTCAAAGTAGCACCATGATCTTCATGATAGAGAGTCTCCTATGTTGTCACTTTCATATACCAGTGGGAATTTTCATTATAGAATTCGGCTTCTATATTCCAATGATGGGCTTCCTCAAATGCCCTAGGTGTTCATGAGCAAGCAAGTTGGATGCACACCCACTTAGTTTCTTTTTGAGCTTTCATATACTTATAGCTCTAGTGCATCCGTTGCATGGTAATCCCTACTCACTCACATTGATATCTATTGATGGGCATCTCCATAGCCTGTTGATACGCCTACTTGATGTGAGACTATCTTCTCATTTTGTCTTCTCCACAACCACCATTATATTCCACCTATAGTGCTATGTCCATGGTTCACGCTCATGTATTGTGTGAAAGTTGAAAAAGTTTGAGAATACTAAGATATGAAACAATTGCTTGGCTGAAACCGGGGTTGTGCATGATTTAAATATTTTGTGTGATGAAGATAGAGCATAGCCAGACTATATGATTTTGTAGGGATAGCTTTCTTT
The DNA here is from genome assembly GCF_002575655.3 of Aegilops tauschii subsp. strangulata. Taxonomy (NCBI): domain Eukaryota; kingdom Viridiplantae; phylum Streptophyta; class Magnoliopsida; order Poales; family Poaceae; genus Aegilops; species Aegilops tauschii. The sequence continues at coordinate 175,941,360 of NC_053038.3, read as the reverse complement.
GGCCATGTTATTTTGAGAAGACATGATTGCTTTGTTCGTGTGCTTGAAGTATTACTGTTTTTATGTCAATATTAACCTTTCGTTTTCAATCTTATGGATCTGAATATTCTTTCCACAATAGAGAATATTACATTGATAAATATGTTAGGTAGCATTCCACATCAAAAATTCTGCTTTTATCATTTACTAACTCGAGGACGAGCAGGAATTAAGCTTGGGGATGCTTGATACGTCTCCAACGTATCTATAATTTTTTATTGTTCCATGCTACTATACTATCCATCCTGGATGTTTTATATGCATTTATATGCTATTTTATATGATTTTTGGGACTAACCTATTAACCTAGAGCCAGTGCCAGTTTCTATTTTTTCCTTGTTTTTGAGTTTTACAGAAAAGGAATACCAAACGGAGTCCAATTGACGTGCCAATTTTTGATGATTTTTTATGGACTGAAAGAAGCCCTCGGAGTAAAATAGTTGGGCCAGAAGAGTCTTGAGCCATCCACGAGGGTGGAGGGCGCGCCCTACCCCCCTGGGCGCATCCCTGCCTCGTGGATGACTCGGAGACCCCCCTGACGTGAGACCGCCAAAAATTCCTATAAATACAGAAACCCCCGAAAAGAAACCTAGATCGGGAGTTCTACCGCCGCAAGCCTCTGTACCAGCAAAAACCAATCGGGAACCTGTTCCGGCACCCAACCGAAGGGGGGGAATCTTCACCGGTGGCCATCTTCATCATGACGGCGCTCTCCATGACGAGGAGGAAGTAGTTCACCCTTGGGGCTGAGGGTATGTACCAATAGCTATGTGTTTGATCTCTCTCTCTCTCTCTTGTGTTCTTGATTTGGCATGATCTTGATGTATCGCGAGCTTTGCTATTATAGTTGGATCTTATGATGTTTCTCCCCCTATATCTCTTGTAATGGATTGAGTTTCCCCTCTGAATTTATCTTATCGGATTGAGTCTTTATGGATTTGAGAACACTTAATGTATGTCTTGCATGGGATACCCGTGGTGGCAATGGGGTATTCTATTGATACACTTGATGTAAGTTTTGGTGATCAACTTGCGGGTTCCGTGACCTTGGGAATCTATGCATAGGGGTCGGCACACGTTTTCGTCTTGACTCTCCGGTAGAAACTTTGGGGCACTCTTTGAAGTTCTTTGTGTTGGTTGAATAGATGAATCTGAGATTGTGTGATGCATATCGTATAATCATACCCACAGATACTTGAGGTGACATTGGAGTATCTAGGTGACATTACGGTTTTGGTTGATTTTTGTCTTAAGGTGTTATTTTACTACGAACTCTAGGGCTGTTTGTGACACTTATAGGAATAGCCCAATGGATTGATAGGAAAGAATAACTTTGTGGTGGTTTCGTACCCTATAATAATCTCTTCGTTTGTTCTCCGCTATTAGTGACTTTGGAGTGACTCTTTGTTGCATGTTGAGGGATAGTTATATGATCTAATTATGTTATCCTTGTTGAGAGAACTTGCACTATTGAAAGTATGAACCCTTGGCTTTGTTTCAACACATTACAATACCATTTTCCCTCACTTTTATCATTAGTTACCTTGCTGTTTTTCTAATTTCAGATTATAAAAACCTATATCTACCATCCATATTGCACTTGTAACACCATCTCTTCGCCGAACTAGAGCACCTATACAATTTACCATTGGATTGGGTATGTTGGGGACACAACACTCTTTCTTATTTTGTTGCAGGGTCGTTTGAGAGAGATGATCTTCATCCTACGCCTCCCACGGATTAATAAACCTTAGGTCATCCACTTGAGGGAAATTTGCTACTGTCCTACAAACCTATGCACTTGGAGGCCCAACAACGTCTACAAGAAGAAGGTTGTGTAGTAGACATCCGTGTTCATGGGGAGGCAATGGAATGCGTCGTGTTCATCGGGAGGCAACGGAATACATCATGTTCATCGGGAGCCAACCGGCTTGGACGGAACAGCCAATCGAAACGAGGTCTGGCGTACCGCAGAACGGAGGAAACGACCTTGTGTTAGACCATCCATGGTCAAAACGGGATCCTGTTCATCGGGAGGGGTCTAGCATCACGCAAAACGGAGGAAACAGACTTCTCTTGGACCTCCTACGGTCGAAACGGGGCCCTTTTGATCGGGAGGGCTGTGGTGTACCGCAAAACGGAGGAAACGGACTTGTGTTGGAGCGCGACGGTCGAAACGGGGGTCCTGTTCATCGTGAGGGGTGTGGCGTACTACAAAACGGGACTCAACGGGATACTGTTCATCTCCACCGTCGACTACCTCCACAGGCTACGGTTCATCCACCGTCGACCTCCTCCAGCCTCCACCTGCTATAGTTCATCCATGGGCTCCTGTTCAACCAACCTCCACCGCTCCTCCACCGGCTACTATTCAACCAGCCCTCTCCATGGGGTCCTGTTGAACCACCATTCCACGGGCTACTGTTCATCCAGCCCTCCACCGGCTACTGTTCAACCAGCCCTCCACGGGGTCCTGTTCATCCAGCCCTCCACGGGGTCCTGCTCATCCACCCCCAACCGGCTCGATCGATCGGGGTCCTGTTCATCTAGCGGCAACACCACGGGTTCCTGTTCATCCAACCCCCCACCGGGAACTATTCATCCAACCCCCCCCCCCCCCCCAACAACGCTCACTATTCATCAAGGGAAGGAGGTAGCAGGGTTCGACCGGCTTCTGTTAGCAGCAGTAGCGAAGGAATCACTCGGGTTCAGTTAACAACAAGGAATCGATTGGTCGGGTTTAGTAACGTAGCTAGTGCAATCGCTCGGGTTCAGTTAGAGCCCAACACGTCGCTCGGGTTCAGTTAGAGCGCAACGCCTCACACACAAGCGCGTACGTGTACGAGAGAAACGCGCATCGCTCGGCCCCCAACCATCCGCCATAACCGGGAACTCCCCGATATTTTCCTCGCCCTCGCTTCTACCACGGTTTTTTCCGTCATGGACGACCCAAAGAATGTCATGTAGCTACGTCTCCGGCCCACCCAGGACGAAAAGCCCATTTTCTGTCATGATATTTTGTCATAGAAGTAGGAGCCCACCACATCTATGATGATACCGGGTTTTGTCACTATTATCATCATAGAAGTGTCATAAGCATGACAAAAAAAATTCGTTCGGCCCAAAATGTCACGGATGTGTCTTTTTTTGTAGTGTCTATTGCACCATCAGTACCAGGAGGATCTGCATAATTCTTGCGGTTCCGTTTCCGTGTGTCCTTAGTACTAATACCATCCCCTGTCATTCTGCGTTCCTTCCTCTTTCTCTGTGCCATGCTTTTTTGACAAATTAAACAGTAGGAAAGGCTCCTACTGCATATATATTTCTATATCACACAAATGTTACATAATTACAATGGGGGCACCCATAAGTGGGGGTGGGGCTAAAATAAAAAACTGGCCCTGTAAGAGTCTAAACTAGAGAGTTTACAAAAGCAGTAATAAACCAGATGAAAAAGGAATAAAAATTTAGTTCTTCAGAATAGATTGATATGTGATACAGACGAACTGAACTTTGATGTTAGACAACCACATTATAGGAGGATTTAATATGTACGAAAACAGGACGACATGAGATAATCAGAACTATGATGTGTAAACTAAGCAGAATGCATTTCACTAAATTAGAAGAAATGCAATGGAAGGTAGATACCATATGAAAGATGCTACAAATATTGCTATGCCAAGTTAACAGTGTCTCGTCATAACTGGTGTTTAAACAAATGTGAAGCAGTACAAGAAATAAATCTTATGCAAGATGCAAACAACATCACGCTACCAAGTTAAAGGTCTCTCGTCATTAGTGCCATTGCATATTCACAACATTGCATATTCACAGCTTATGATGTGTAAACTAAGCAGAAGGCATTTCAAAAAATTAGAAGCAGTGAAAGCTAGACACCATATGTAAGACGCAACGAATATCACTCTACCAAGTTAAAATTGTCTCCTCATTAGTGCCATTTCGACAAGTTAGTAGTTCAAGCTAGAAAATAATGCGAGATGTAAACTATATCAGATTCCCAAGTTAAACATGTCTTATGAAAAGTGATTGTTGCAGGTTACAAAACAGTAGTACTTTGATGTAAGAACATGGTGTGATAGATAGATATTGTATGTTCTAGAAACAGGAACACGTGTCTTATTCACAAGTATAATCTGTAAAGTAAGTAGATGTAATTCAACAAAATTAGAAGCAATACAAGATACACATCATACATATAATGCAACCACATATAACAGTGCCTTGTTAGAGGGAGCACCTACGATGGTGGACAAGGGTGGATGTGCTCATCATGAACACAACTACTTTGAGTGTCTACGCATGTGTTGTCTTCCAAATCTTGTTGGGGGGATGGCCGAGTAGAATGTGGAGAGGCCCTCTGTTTGGAAGAAGCACCTTTATCCACTGCCTTGCTAATTTCCTTCTGCTTTATTAATTTTGCATTGTCAAGTAAAACCGACAAGAAAAAGCAATAAAATTCACTCTTTAGAACTCATTCATGCATGATACTGCAATTCACTACGTTGATGTAAGGCAAACACATGATACAAGGATGGAATATGTACGAAAAGCAGGACGACACGACATATACACAACTATTTGTGTATACTAAGCAAAAGTAATTTAATCAAATTACAAGCAATACAAGTGAGACAACGTATGCAACATCCAAGACAATGTCACACTGTCAAGCTAGAGAAAGCACCTGGGATGTCGGTTTCGCCGGAAGACCACCATCAGTCCCTGCCTTATTTTTTTCCTTCCTATTTCTTACTATATTGCCTTGTCAAGTCAAACCCACAAGAAAAATGAATAAAAATTCGCTTTTCAGAACTCATTGATGCAGGATGATAGGACGACCGCATGATAGGACGATTGAATGTGTAAGAAAAAAGGACATCATTGCATATTCACAACTATGATGTGTAAACTAAGCAGAAGGCATTTCAACAAATTAGAAGCAATGAAAGCTAGACACCATACGAAAGATGCAACGAATATCACTCTACCAAGTTAAAACGTTCTCGTCATAAGTGCCATTTCAACAAATTAGAAGTAGTACAAGGTAGAAAAGAATGCGAAATGTTACCTATATCACACTCCCAAGTCAAACGTGTCTTATGATAAGTGATTGTTGCAGGTTACACAACAGTAGTATGTTGATGTAAGAACATGGTGCGACAGACAGATAAGTATGTTCTAGAAACAGGAACACGTGTCTTATTCACAAGTATAATGTGTAAAGTAAGAAGATGGAATTCAACAAAATTCGAAGCAATACAAGCTAGACATCATACTTAACATGCAAGCACATATAACAGTGCAAAGTTAGAGGGGGCACCTATGATGGTGCACTAGGGGAGACGTCCTCATCATCAACACAACTACGTTGAGTGTCCATGCATGTGTTGTCTTGCAAATCTTCTTGGGGGGGTGGTGGCGGAGTAGAATCTGTAGAGGCCCTTCGTTTGGAAGGAGCACCTTTATCCATTGCCTTGCTAATTTCCTTCCGCTTTATTGATTTTGAATTGTCAAGTAAAACCGACAAGAAAAAGCAATAACATTCACTCTTCAGAACTCATTCGTGCATGATACTGACAATCACTACTTTGATGTACGGCAAACACATGATACCAGGATGGAATATGTACGAAAAACAGGACGACATGGCATATTCACAAATGTTTTTGTAAACTGAGCAGAAGCCATTTCAACAAATAAGAAGCAATGCAATCTTGACACCACATGAAAGATGCAACCAATATGACTCTGCCAAGTTAAAAGCATCCCATCATAAATGGCATTTCAACAAATTGGAAGCAGCGCATGCTATAAATCATATGAAAGATGCAACTAATATCACACTGCATATACTAAAGGTGTCTCGTCATATTGATTGATGCAGGATACAAAAAATCAATTGTTTTATGTAAGGACATGCTTAATAGACATATGTACTATGTACTAAAAACAGGAAGGCATGTCACATTAACAGGTATAATGTATAAACTAAGCAGAATAGCACATGCAATTTAACCAGATTGGAAGAATTACAATCTAGACACCATATGCAATATGCAACCACATATCACGCTGCCAAGTTAGAGCAAGCACCTGCGATGCTGGTGTAGGGGAAATGTGGTCATCAACTATAGAGCTACGTTCACTATCTTAATGTAGCCTTGCTGTTTCTTGAGAATCATGTGGGCAGGCTAACAGTGCATTCTTGAAAAAGCTTATTTTCTCACAGTACCCCCCTCGCGTGACTGTCTCATCATAAGTGATTGATGAGGGATACAACAGAACATTAGTTTGATGTGAGACATGGTTAATTGACAGATGTACTAGTATGTACCAAAAATAGGAAGGCATGTCATATTCAAAGGTATAGTGTGTAGTATAAGCAGATACAATGTAACCAAATTGGAAGCAATAAAGCTAGACATCCGGCTGGAGTGGTGAGCATGATCATCAAGGACCTGAGAGCCTGGTGGGAGGCGGGCTGCTTCGCCACCATCGTGGATTTTTACTTGGCTTCCAGGTGATGCCTGTCTACACTCGGCTTGTCACTGGCTCGGCCAGTGCCCTGACTAGCTATTTGTCTTCTGGTGCTCCCGGGATGGTGGTTCATGTAAAAAATATCTTTCCTAATCTTAATAAAGACTGACTTCGGCCTTTTGAATACAAGCTAGACACAATATGAAACATGCAACCACATATGACACCGCAAAGTTAAAGCAAGCACCTAGGATGGTGGTTCATGGCGAGCGAGATCATCAACTCCAGAGCTACATTTACCGTCTCTATTTGTTGAACATGCAACCTTCAAAGCACCGAAACGTGTCTTGCCTACCCGTGAAGAAAGCAGGAGCTACTTATCTCTTTTATTTCGTGCTTCTGTCAAGGCTGAGTCCGAAATACCCATGCATAAAAACACAACAGTTAGAGTATGGGTGAAGTGTGTGCAAAACTAGTGCGTTGTAAAAGTAGGAGATAGCAGGTAGCAGGTGGCTGAAAAATAAATGACTGGAGACATATGATCGCTCTACAATATTGCACGGAAAATTCTACTCCGTATGATTATGTAATATATGAGCACAGGGATGGCTAGGAAATGCAGGTACTCCTCGAGCACACCAGCACATGTGGTCCTATCAAAATAACAGTCGACTGAAAATAAATAGGTCAGTCGATTTTTTTATGAACCGTCCGATTTATAAGGAACGGGCAGATGGCCTTCATCTACCTCCCGCCAGTCACTATTGATGATCTTTCTCGAACCGCCAGCGTCCACCCGCCCAGACCCCTGCCACCGCCGCCCCGCCCTCCCCTCGACCTCACAGCACCGCCGTGCTTGGCAGCGCCCCCGGGCCATCCATTTAATCCCGCCCGACCTCCAGATCAGGCACCAGCAACTCCTAGGCCCCACACACCCCTAAGATAAACACCGAGGCACTGCTTCCCCGGCATAATAGGCGGACTAGCACCTGTTACGCTGGGGAATGCTTCCTTAATTTAGGAATCAACTGACCAGGAATTGAAATCAAGGGGGGCAACGGACCTCTAGCTAAGGTGAAATAGTATATGACGAGAAACCTTGTGCATCACGAGTTACTAGGAACATCTAGTATCAGGAAGAAGTGGTCAACTAGTGTCTTCTGTGGGATGAATACCGTGCAAGCAGACCTGTAAGATTTGCACGAATAAGGGAACACAAGTACCTGTCAGTGCAACAAACCCTGGGTCCGTTTCCCAGACAGGGCACAAGCATGGGAGCAAGATTACAGCACCAAGGTCAGGCCAAAGTACAAGAGATCAAGATATTCAAAGGACCAACATGCAGATCAAGAGGACCAGGGCCAAGCCAGAGAAGTAAGAAATCACCAGAAGAAGAACCTCCCTTGCCGGGTAGGAGAGAGTGGCGAGGACGGGGCCACCCCCGGAAGAAAACATCCCAGACATCCCGGCAGGGCCTGCCGGGACTCGCGAAGGCAGAGCCACCTCACCATGATGCATGTTGTCGACAATGTGGTGTCAAACCGCAAAGTGACTAAGTGGCAGCCATTCGCCACACGGCATTCTCTTTCTACAGGAAATACCTACAAGCGACACCCGTCCTGCAACGTGTCGAGCAAGCAGGCGCGAAGCTGGCGAACCAGCCCGGCAAGGTTTGTCGGGCAAGTGATGATGTGAGGTCGAGCGGCGCATATAATGCGCTCTGTCAGCCTGCAGAGTTAGGTATGATAGAAACGTTTATAATCTTATCAGTGCATAATGACTAATTTGCCATCGTGGTGACCCCTTAATCTATAAAAGGAGGCCCATGGCAACCATAGAAAGGGTTAGAAGGTTGGACACCCACGCATTCATACGCGCATAGCCACTGTTGCCCCCAAGGCAACCCTGCAAGGCAAGTGTACTACGCTCCACCACCATTCTTCCACCGTCAATCCACCAAAGCAGGAGTAAGGTTTTACGCCTCACGACGGCCCGAACCTGGGTAAAATTGCCCGCGTGATCTCTGCCGTGCTGCCCCACGTTCTTCTGCTCTTTGTGCAACATGCCATCCCCCCCGCCAAACCAGCAAGGGACCTTTGGTCCCATAGGTGGCTATGGTTTCCTGCGACATCTTAGGCGCGCTAGGTAGTGGGAGCACTTGTGCAAACCTGAAAGTGTGAGCCGTGCGTCATCTTCATCACCATCTTCATCTTCGACGGCGCCATCGACCATGGCGCCCAAGAAGAAATCGGGTGCTTCAGCTCACCAGTCCACCTCGAAGGCTCCGCCGCTCGCAGCCACCATTGCTACGGGGGATGCAGAGGTGCACGAGGATGTGGACGTTGCTAAGGATGTGGTCGGAGCAGGCGGCACCGTCCCCACTTCCCGCGCGGCCGAAGCAGGAGCAGGAGGCACCGGAGGAGAGCTACACCAGCAACGTCCCGACGGCCATGGTCCATGAGGTACGGGTGAAGGGATTATTCCATCTGCACCCCTTCCTCTCGCCGACGGGCACAGCCACAGCGATGGTGCTCAGTCTGGGGCAAATCGCCGCCCTCGGGCCGCTCCCGCAATGGTAGCGACCGCCGCGTGTGCACCTCCCATGGGTCGAGCCGACCAGATCGCTGCGCCCAATGGAGTTGCTGGCCCTCAAGCGCCTTCACCACGTCACCACACCATCCACATGGCCGCCTCGCAACAGCAAGGATCTGGTGCTGTCGCCACTGGCACCGTCAGAAGCTGAGCGACGGTGCAGTCTACATCATCATCACCCATGCCAAGCACTGCTACGGAGGCCATGGAGCGTGCTCAGCTGCTGCTAATGTTTCCGCCAGCAGCCGAGCAGATGGACAAGTGGCGTGCCACCATACAGAGTCTGCTCGGTTTCGCCAAGGCTAGGGGCTCACAGTGAGCTGGCCACCCACGACCTCCCCAACCGACAAAGACGGCTCGCGCTGCTGGTCGTACGGAAGGGGCACCACTAGAGTACAGTCCCCACCACGGCAACCAGCGCAAGCACGGCAGAATCAAGAACCTGACAATGTCTCGATGGCCTCTTCTGACCCTCGAGCACGCCTAGGCCAACGGCAAACCCCGGAGGACCGGTGGAGGGGAGACGCGCGCGTCGTTATTGAGCGACGCCGTGATGACCACCGTCGGGCCAATGGGTGCGGCGACCCCGACGTTGACGAGCCTGCGCTCGAGGTTGGCGGGTGCCTACCTTTCGAGGTTGGGTGCCCTGCCTTCACTCTTGAGTTGCGGCAAGTCCGTTGGCCATCCGTCTGCGCGTTGAAGCCAGAGATACCCGAGAAGTATGATGGGAGGATGAACCCGACAGAGTTTCTGAGCATCTACACCATTGATGTTCAAGCTGCCGGGGGAAGAGATGAGAAGGTGTTTGCCAACACTTCCCTTTGGCACTCAAATCCAACGTGAGGTCTTGGCTGATGCTCCTGCCGGAGAACTCCATTTTGTCATGGGCTGACCAGTGCCATGAGTTCATTGGCGTCTTCACTGGCGGCCATCAAGAACCAGGGCGGCCCAGCGACTTGCAGCTTCTCCAATAGAAAGAAGGAGAGACTCTCTGAAGTATTTGCAGAGATTCAGTAGAGTCCACACGAACATCCCGAATATCCATCCAGCAGCTGTGATAGCTACCTTCCAATCCATGTGCGCAACTCTAGGATCCGTTCCAGGGTGAACGTGTGGTTGCCCAAGACTGTGAAGGAGCTTTACACCTTGGTGGACAATTGTGCCCGGATGGAGGAGGAAAGGAAACTACCCAGAGAGGAGGATTGCATCAACGTCGACTCACAGGATGATGACAAATCGACCAGTCAGAAGAAGAGCAAGAAGCGCAACAAGAGGCACAAGGATAAGGCAGTGATGACTGTTGAAGGATCGGGCACACCCAGTAACGGCAAGAAGGCTAAAGCTGAAGCCGCCGGCAAGGAAGCTTCCATGTGCGCTGACTGCCGGGAAGATGCAGCTGCCGAGAAGGCCGGGAAGGGCGATGGGCCGTACTTCAAGATTCATCAGACCAAAGGCCACGATCTTCAAGAGTGTCATCAGGTTGAGCAGCTTGTCAAGAGGCAGAGAGCAGAATATGAGAAGTGTGATAAGGAAAAAGGTCAGAATACCGCTGGCGGGAAGGGCCGAGGCGGTGAAGAAAATTGCCCCGCAAACCCTTCCAGAACCAAGTTAAACCCGCCAGGAGTCGAGATAAGGAAGCTTGCAATGATGAGAGTGATGGAGGGGATGAAGAGAAACTAGTGAGCAGGAGTTCCAGAAGGCCACTGATGGCCTGTGCATTGATGAGGGTGCTTCCCTGCACTCCTCTCACTGCCAACTCAAACGGTGAGCACGGGAGGCCAATTCCGTGGAACCAGTGCCAGAGGCTCGTAAGCCGCTCAAATGGTCGTGCACGCTGATCATCTTTGACAAAGAGGACCATCCTGACCGTACTACTGCGGTAGGATGTTTGCCGTTGTTGGTCTCTCCAACAATTCGCAACCTCAAGGTCACAAAGATGTTAGTTGATGGTGGGGCCGGGTTGAATCTGATTTCCCCAAAGGTCATCAGCAAATTTCAGATAGCAGAGGAAGAGCTGAAGGTTACCAGCACGTTTCAAGGAGTTAATCCTGGCAGGAGTCATCATAAGGGAAAGATCACGTTGCCAGTAACGTTTGGAGGAGAGCTGAACTATCGGACTGAGAAGATTGTGTTTGATGTGGTCGACCTCCCCTTGCCATACAATAGGATCCTTGGACGACCAGCCCTGCCAAAATTCATGGCAGCATCCCATTATGCCTACAACACCTTGAAGATGCCTGGACCGGTAGGAGTCATCTCCCTCCCATCAGACGAGAAGGACACAGTCATTTTCATGGACAAGATGTTCCGGGACACGCTTGCGGCAAAGGCAGCTGTAGCAGCAGTTCTCTCCAGTGAGAACAAAGGAAAGAAGAAGGATAGCATAGACGCTAGCAAGGAATCCAGGAAGCGCACCTCTCCGGAGCGGGCTGCGCCCGCTGATGACTTGCCAGAGTGCTCCAACAGCAAGAGATCCAAGGTTGTTGCACCACAAGTGAAGAAGGTCCCGCCAGGGCTGGCTGGCGTTCATGGTACCTTCCCGTCAGCGCCACCCTTGATGAAAAATAGGAAAACGCGCTTGTTGCCTTCCTACGGGTGAATATCGATGTGTTTGCCTGGGAACCATCTGATATCCCCAGTGTTCCCGGGGAGGTAATCGAGCACCACCTTGTTGTCTATCCACATGCACTACCTGTCAAGCAGAAAGTTCGGAAGCAGGCCTTGGAGAGGCAGCAGTTTATTGCAGAGGAGATTAAGAAGCTTGAGGCAGCTGGTTTGGTCAGAGGAGTACTACATCCAACGTGGCTAGAAAACCCGGTGGTTGTTCATAAGGCTAACGGGAAGTGGAGGCTTTGCATAGATTTCACATATCTCAACAAGTCTTGCCCGAAGGACCCATTTCCCTTGCCGTGCACTGATCAGATTGTGGATTCCACTTCAGGATGCGACTTGCTTTCCTTTTTGGATGCATATTCTGGGTATCGTCAAATCTTCATGTCCAAAGAAGACGAAGAGAAGACCTCATTCATCACTCCATGTGGTATGTACTGTTTTATCCGCATGCCATTCGGGTTAGAGAGTGCTGGTCTACTTTTGCAAGGACGGAGCAACCCTCATCCAAGACTTGGAGGAGACATTTGCTAATCTGCGCAAGATCAACTTGAAGCTCAACCCGGAGAAGTGTGTGTTTGGCATTCCCTCCGGCATGCCACTTGGGTTCTTTGTATCCCATCGGGGGATCGAAGCCAACCCCGACAAGATCAAGGCTATCGAGAAGATCCAGGCACCAAGAACAATTAAGGACTTGAGGCGCCTGACAGGGTGCATTCCCGCGCTAAGGAGATTCACTTCTAAGTCTGCCGAGCACGCCCTGTCGTTCTTCAAAATCTTTAAGAAGGCAGGGCCCATGAAGTGGACCCCAGGAGTAGATGTGGCTTTGCAAGAGTTGAAGGCCTACTTGTCCTCTATGCCCACCTTGGTGGCCCGCAAACCACAACAACCGTTGCCGCTATACTTGGCGGCAACCAATCAAGTGTTCAGTGCAACCTTAGTGGCGCAACGGGAAGTGGAAGAGGCAGAAAGTGAGCAAGGCCTGGCAGACCAAAATAAGGATCAGGACAGAAATGAGCACGACAGCAAGGGCAACCCCAAGGACATGACAAGGAAGAAAGTGGCGCAATGCCCAGTGTACTTCGTCAGTTCCCTGCTATAAGGAGCTCGATCGAGGTACTCTGGCGTGCAAAAATTGATCTTTGGTCTCATCGTGGCCTCAAGGAAACTGCGCCACTACTTCCAAGCCCATGAGATCACAGCTGTCACTCGCTTGCCATTGCAAAGGATACTCCAAAACCCTGAGGCTGCCGGTGGAATAGTGGAGTGGGCTTTGGAGTTATCTAGTTTCGGCTTGAACTTTGAGAGCACATCAACAATCCAGTGCAGGGCATTGGCAGAGTTTATTGCATATTGGACGCCAACCCCTGATGAGGAAGTGCCAGAAATAGTCATCCCCGGCAAGGAGGCGCCCCAAGAATGGATCATGTATTTCAGTGGTGCCTTTTCCCTACAAGTTGCAGGGGCTAGCGTGCTTCTCGTTGTCCCCTCTGGGGAGCACTTGAAGTACATCGTCCAGATGCATTTTGCCCTGGAAGAGTCGACCAACAATACAACAGAGTAGGAAGGGCTCCTTGCCGGGCTTAGGATTGCAGCGGAATTGGGAATCAAGAAGCTGATCAATCGAGGAGATTCACAGCTTGTGGTGAGACAAGTCAACAAGGATTACCAAAGTCCATTGATGGAGGCATACATTGAGGAGTTGAGAAGATTGGAGGAGCGCTTTGACGAATTGCAAACAGAGCATGTACCCCATGCGAAAAATAGCATAGCTGATCATCTGTCAAAGTGTGATGCGCAGAAGCTTCCTGTAGAACCAGGAACTTTTATTCTTCATCTTGCTGAGCCCTCCGTATCCCCAGCAACAATGGCCTAGAAAAGGAGGAAGATGGACTTTGGTAAGCCTCTCCCGGTAGAGCCTTCCGCTCCTGGTAGCGACCCTCCCAAAAAACTCCTCACCACTTGCCGGACCACACCCTCCAGCCGGGCCCATGGTCCACGCGAACGAGGAATGTGCCCCCGTAGTTGGGGAGGTGCCACTAGTCCTTGTTGCCGAGCCTCAGGCTCCAACTTGGGAAAGGCATATAATCCATTTCCCCCAAACCGGAGAACTTCCTGATGACCAAGATGAGGCTGAAAGTGTAGCCTGGAGGGCCAGTATGTATCAGTTTTTCGATGACACTCTATACAGAAGGAGGCCCAACAGTGTGAAATTGAAGTGCATATGCCGGGAAGAAGGAAAGGAGCTGCTGGCTGAGATACACAAAGGCATGTGGGGCTCCCACCTTAGATCAATGGCATTAGTTGGGAAAGCATTCCGGCAAGGATTATATTGGCCCACAACCCTCCAAGATGCGGTTGAGCTAGTCACCAAATGTGAAGCCTGCCAGTTCCACTCCGAAAACATCCACCTGCCTGCACAAGCTCTTCGGACAATCCCTTTGTCATGGTCGTTTTCTGTCTGGGGGCTCGATATCCTCGACCCTTTCCCCTGAGCTGCAGGGGGCTTTGAATTCTTGTTCGTTGCTATCGACAAGTTTACAAAGTGGCCGGAAGTAGCTGTCGTGAGAAAGGTGACTACCCAGTCAACTATCAAGTTCTTGAAAGAACTAATGTGCCATTTTGGAGTCCCAGCAAGGATCATTACCAACAACGGCACCCAGTTTACGAGCCGCGCCTTCATGCAATATGTTCATGCCCTCAAAATTAAGGTCTCATTTGCCTCGGTTGCACATCCCAGAAGCAATGGGCAAGCTGAGAGGGCGAACATTGAAGTGTTGCAAGGACTCAAGACAAGAACCTTTGATACGCTGCAGAAGCACGGCAGGTGGTGGATCGATGAGCTGTCGGTAGTTCTCTGGTCCATCATAACGACACCAAATCAAGCTACCGGACATAATCCCTTCTCCCTAGCCTCTGGGGAAGAAGCAGTTATCCCCATAGAACTCATTTACGGGACGCCTCGAGTGCTTGCCTACGATGAAGTAGTGCAAGATCAGCACCGACGTGACGACACTGTCCTACGCGAGGAGAACCGTCTCCGTGCTACTACGCGTGCTGCATGATATCAGCAAGCCTTGCGTCGCTATCACAGCCGCAGGGTTCATGCCTTGTGTTTTGAGGAAGGCGACCTTGTCCTTAGACGTGTTTAGTCCGCCAAGGGTACAAACAAGTTGACACCAAAGTGGGAAGGCCCTTACCGGGTAGTTTGGGTCACCAGATCTGGTGCAGTCCGTCTGAAGACCGGAGATGGCATTCAATTGCAAAACTCATGGTATATTGCGCATCTCCGCAAGTTCAACCTATAAGGCACGGCTGTCGGGCCCTGCCCGGCAGCCACCCTTTTGTACATGCCTTGCTTCAGTTGCATGTAACCCCTTGTACAAAGCGAGGAACAGGCTCTGAGCAACAGAGAAATAAATGAAGCGTTGTGGGGCCCCTGGCTGAGTTGCATGCATGCATAAGCATTTCAAGAGCATTGCATAAGCATTCCATGTGCATTGCATAAGCATTCCATGAGCATTGCATGTGCATATAGATAAGGTCAAATCTTGCATCATTACCATCTGCATGTGGCTGCAGGTTCCTGCCGTGAACTTGGCCTCCACAAGGAGTTGGGTAAATGGACTAGCACTGCAATCTCCGGCAAGCCAAACAGATAAATTCTACTTCTTGTCCGTAAGTGTTCTCTAAGTGCATGAGAAAACTTTGCCTCTCTTTGAAACTTAGGTGCTCCCATCCTTGACTTGAACGTTGCTTCAACCAGGGTGGTCGCAGTGGCCTTTGGTGAAAAGAGGTTCGCGGGGTGTTTGTCCTTTTATTTTGCCCGACAGGCTCAGTTCTCCAGCAACAAAATCAAAAGGGTACCAGCAGGATAGCCTACCGGGGAAAACTCGTTTACTTAAAGTAAAGAGGTATTCCACCTCTGCATGGACATATGCATGGATGGGTTCCTGACAATGTTCATCTTTTTCATGAATATGTTGATCACACAAGTACAAACCTTACAGAACACAGACATGGACTCAACAGATTATATTATTTGAACTAAAATTTGGCAGGTGCCTACAGATTTAAGACTGAAAAACATAAGTGCTTCGTAATGCCCTTTCGTGTCTCTCTCCTCCTAGGCACGGCAGTTGAAGGCGAAGGGGGCAAAAGGAGCGCCTGGGCGGAGGCCCATCCATACCCGTCGGGCTCCAGGAAAGGTAGCCCAGCGGGGATGGGAAGACACCAGCGAACGCGTCAATGGAGAGCATGGCGGAGGCAACCCGTCAACCCCACCACCAGGGCCAGCAGGACTTGGCAGGGCTAACGGAGCTGCAGCCCATGAGGAAGCCTGCCGGGGTCCAGCTGGAAGGCTGCTGGAGGGAGCCGGGAAGCACCATCCCCACCTCTGTATCCAACTCCCCGACAAATCATCTTGCCGGGAAGGAGATGCAGGGGCAGATGATGGTGCTGCCGCCTGATGAAGATGGTGTGCGCGACGCTCAGCCGGAGTCAGAGTCGTCGCCCTCCTGGTCGCTGTCGTCGTCATCGCTGTCACTATCCTCGTCGCCTTCGCTCAAGGAGGAGCTTTCGTCGTCGGTCGGGCTCTCGACGCAGCACCCTAAGCGAGCTCCTGAGCACCCGAAGGTCTTGATGGAGAGCGGTCCGCTCTCCATTAATTTGAACTGGAGAACGTGCCCCTCCGACAAGCTATGGGCACGAGCGAAGGTCTTCAGCCATGGTGGAGGTACATAACGTGAGGAGCAGGGAAGTCGACATCAACCCACATGCATCCATTCCCACAACCCCTCATGTGCAACATCAAAGCGGGTGGTTGTTCAAGCTCCATTTCCCGTGCAAATAGAGTAGGGAGACGAAGGTGACCACACGGAGGTTTATACAGCCTGTTGACAAACTCTCGAGGCTTGTCTCCGATGTGGCCTTGCATCGGGGGAGGAGCCGACGGTGGAGGCGCGGCCAAAGCACCGCCTCGTCCTCCTCTTCCTCGAGCACCACGGCGACCGTGGCGTTGCCCCCTCCCTCCTCCTCTCACAGTGGGCTCCGCCACCATGGGATCTAGAGGAGGAGGGATGCGTTGTCGAGCAGAAGCCCTCATCTCCGCCACTGGAATACCACCACGCCCTCGTCCTCTCACCATGGAGAGTGAAGAAGAAGCGTGTGTGAAAATGCATGACTCCTGCCCCCTCTTATAGAATGATGAGGCAAGGGCTAACCTCTCGCCCAGGGGGCGGCTGCGCCGCTCCTCCAATGCAGCCACCCTGCTCCTCCGGTGACTCACAGAATCAGGACGGACCCTCTACTCCAACCAGTGGCGCTTGATTTTCTACCATGGCACTCGCCCCCTCGCTCTCTGCGTCTAGCACCTACCCCACCTTATGCATGGAGTACACATGGCAGGTGCGCATGAAGCAGGAGGCAAGTGGGATTGCATTTTCCGCCCCGTGATCGTGGGGCGTGGGCAAACAACGGGCCATGATATGAGTTTTTTTTGTAACGTTGCACACGACACGTGGAAAAACCAGAAACTGGCCCAGGATCAGGTTAATGAAAAAGCAAAGAAGACCTCAGGAGGACAGCCTCTACCGCACCCCTGCCTGTGCACTTATTAGGGCCTACCCGGACAACGCTCGGCCGCATGTTCGGGGCTGGCCCGGGGCCTTCTGTCAGTGCAACAAACCCTGGGTCCATTGCCCATGTGCACAGGCACGGGAGCAAGATTACAGCACCAAGGTCAGGCCAAAGTACAAGAGATCAAGATCTTCAAAGGACCAACATGCAGATCAAGAGGACCAAGGAAATCACCAGAAGAAGAACCTCCCTTGCCGGGCAGGAGAGCCTGGCGAGGACGGGGCCGGACCTGCCGGGACTCGCGAAGGTAGGTCCACCTCACCACGACGCATGTCGTCGATCAATGTGGTGTCAAGCCGCAAAGTGACTAAGTGGCAGCAATTCGCCACATGGCAGCCTCTTTCTACATGAAATAACTATAGACAACACCCGTCCTGCGACTTGTCGAGCGAGCAGGATCGAAGCTGGCGAAGCATCCCGGCAAGGCTTGTCGGGCAAGCGACAATGTGACATCGAGCGGCGCATTTAATGCGCTTTGTCAACCTGCAGAGTTAGGTATGATAACACTGTTTGCTATCTTATCGGTGCATAATGACTAATTTGCCATTGTTGTGACCCATTAATCCATAATAGGAGGCCCGTGGCAACCGTAGAAAGGGTTAGAAGGTTGGACACCCACGCATTCATATGCGCGTAGCCACTATCACCCCCAAGGCAACCCTGCCGGGTAAGTGTACTACGCTCCACCACCATTCTTCCACCACCAATCCACCAAAGCAGGAGTAGGGTTTTACGCCTCACGGCGGCCCGGACCTGGTTAAAATTGCCCGCGTGATCTCTGTCGTGCTGCCCCACGTTCTTTTGCTCTTTGTGCAACGTGCCATCCCCCCGCCAAACCAGCAAGGGACCTTTGGTCCCATAGGTGGCTGTGGTTTCCCTTGATAGTATCATTTTCGGTTGCCAGTACTGTGTCGTCCAGATGTCGCGGCGATTTTCTTGTTTTTACCGGGGGAACCGATGTTTTGGAGGAGGGTGTGTCGAACCCATGGACGAACCCATGGCCAAATTGTTGATTGAGTTGCGGTGGCCGTCTGTCGGCGGAGGGGAAGCAGATCCAAGGCGGCGAAGGACGGCATAGCGGGAACAGCTCTGGTGCGGTGGACGATGGCGAAGTTGGAGCGGCAACGGTGAGGCGCTTGACATCGTGGTTGAATTGGCTTGGTACAGCGCACATCGACATCCTAGAGGCAGCTCGGGCTCGGCTTCAACTACTAGACATGGAGGGTGTTGCGGTTGTGGTTGCGATGGACGACGACGTCAGGGTATCAGCTCCAGCATGATGGAGGAGGGCGGCGGTTGATGGGTGGGATGGGGTGGTGGATGGAATACGCCGGAGTTTCGCGGCTTGTGGAGAGGTAGTTTTGGCGTCGATGGAGTACGAATGGGGAATCAGACAAGGGGGTGGGGCGGGGGGAGCTAAGGGAGAACCATGTTTCGGTCTGGGACACGCTTGTTTTTGGTTTTTTTTAAAAGATGGGACGCACTTGTTTGAAATTTGGGGAAAGTACAAACTTTGCCCCCCTCTTAAATTTCGGACCTACTGCTGGTCGGGGGTAGGATGGTAATCCCAGGTGTCCCAAATAGTGTGCGGGAGCGATTTCGGCCGGGCGGATGCGTACTTAGGTGGCCATTGTGTATGAATGTTTTTCGGAGGCGGTTGCGTGGCGTCTAGATGAAGCTGCAAACCTACCCCGATTTAGACCTTTGGACGTCAGGTCGGTAGGTTTCATCGGTCGGAGTTAGAAAAGTAATTTCCTTCTACCAAACATTGGTCTCATGCGGTTTCGGGCTAGTAGAGGCTCTTTTGGCGCTTCGTTCGAAATTTTGAAACAGAAGTATTCACGTTTAGAGTACCCTTGAACTTTGAGGATTGACCTAAATAGACAACGTTAAATTTGACCTTGTATGTTTGAAAACCTCATTAAATTATGCGCTTCTTTTTGAAATGTTAACACTTGAAAATCCTATAACAACGATTATTTTGGAATGGACGAGGTAAATTTGAATCTATTCTGTACAGAACTATATATTCTAATATGTACAAAAGCAGAGCAATGATTGGTGCCCCCATAATTTAGTTATGATTTACAAATGTCATGATATCGAATTCAAATAATTGAATGGACGTCATGTTGAATTCGAATTTTTTGAACCACCTTAAGTTGAATTCAAATGTGTGCTAGTTCATATCTAGCTATTTATAATGTTCATTGTGTAACTTTTGTATGTATAATGTGCTTTACACACACAACATGAACTATACTCACGTTTATATTCGGTTGCTAAAGCGATGTATTGTCCGGAGCTCAAAATACTAACTATGTGGAGCAATTATGTCAAATAATAACATAGACATGCTCAAATTCGATAGAATATAGATGTCTGATGGATCAATGACCGTTCCTTACGCGAGTTGCAAATATCATGATCCCATCCTAATATTTGGATACAATTTATATTTTTAATCAATGTGTACATGAGTCTTTTATGTGTAGTTTCACTCTCCATCGATGGTCTCTCACACATGCTCGCACACTCTATCTCGAGATGTTTTCTCGCAGACATGCTTTCGATATAACCCTCCCTCCCTCTCATAACCATTTACGACCATTTTCACTAACCTTTATCACAGGCACTCTTCCTCTCACAACCATACACACGCACAATCCCCATCGACACTTTTTACATACATAGACCTGCCTACGTGTCTCCTGCACACACATTATCTTTAGGCTTGTCTCTCACGCATTGTCTCCACCTCTCTTCCTAATTGACGAGTATGATTCTAGCAGAGCATTCTGTAGGATGCCCCTTAAAGTTAGGTTGGATGAATAGTAATATCAGAGATAAGGGGTTACCTTAGTCCGAGGACCTAGGGTTACAAATCCTAGCCGGCTTTATCAGTGGACACACAATCCTTCACAACTCTGCTATCTTTGTCTTGTATGACTAGTCCTCCATGGGTCTCCCTAAATGCGTCACGGGCCGACCAATGTGGCGCTAGACGGAACCGAACCAAGGGCCTCACCTCGGCAAACTGGACCTCACGCGGTGACACACCCTCTGCCCCCCAGGTCTCGTTATCTTCTCACACCCACACATACCAACACAGACACCACGCAAAAAAATTCTCCTCGTGCCTCTATCCCCTCCTTGCATATACATACTCAAGGGCATCTCTCGCCATGACATCATATTCGTCTCTCTCTCTAGACCTCTCTCATTTCTCGTGCTATCTATCCCACGCCCCCCGGTGGCCCCTCTATCCATGCCTCTCGCGAATACATAATACACACACATACCTCTCTAGGCCCTGCCAAATACATCAAATACACATTCACACATGTTACATCGCGTACCCCATTGATCTAAAATGTCCTCTCTTCACGTTTATTTCGCATAGAACATTCCTTTTGAATAAAACCACACAAAGTGTGGCCAAAAATTATTTTAGAATTTCTACATATATACAACATTACAAAGTTATATGGAGGAGTGTGAACGATAATTTGCATTCCATGGTGACCACAATGATATTTATTCCGCACTGTGAATTTTTATATTTTTATACTATATATAAAGTTAGTCATAATAAAGAGAAACGAAGAGCATCTCTCTCTCCATTGCATACACCGCCTCTACGCCACTTTCACGTACGCACACAAACTATCTCCAGGTCCTCTAAAATTATGCCCCCAGCACATTCATGCATGTTTCATCTTTCTCTCATGATATATACAGTGACGATCATTGTATTTGAAGCGAATGCACGACATGTACATTGGACTTCAGAATCCACTCATTATGGTCACCATTTATGTTATGTGGTTATTATACAGTCACGGGCTCACCGTACAGCTCTGTATTTGCTCAAGACACGACTAGTTGACCAGTTAAAGGCTCCATGTGGCACCTCTAGTGTTGCATCGCATTATCTCACTACCATTGGGCCCAGCTGTCGGCGTGTATAAGAATGAACACAAACAATAAAAAAATATTGGACGGTGGTATGAAGTCATGACCGTGGGCACAACAGTCAAGTTGGCCTTGTATTGGTATGCTAAGTTGTCTGTTTTAACACACATGAGCTGGTGTGGTGATTATACACACACGCACGCGTGCACATGAACTGCATGCACGCAACACTCACACAAACACATGCAGCGAAGCACGCACGCAACACTCACACGTACACACATAGCCACACACGCAACACTCACACGTACACACAGCCACGGACGCAACACACACGCACACACGCATGCATGCATGCACACACCACACGACCAACACACTCTCACGCTCAAGTGCACAACGTACACGTGCATGCACACACATCAGGCCCTGACAGAGACATACATAACCAGGTGGTTCCCGCGCACGGGTTGGAGTCTGGTCGCGCCTGCGTAAATTTCTGTTTATCTGACCTTTTTCCTATGCGAACTGACAGGTGGGACCCACAAGGAACATGGTCAATTTAACTAGTCAACATAGTGCCACGCAGACTATTTGGCCGGTCAACAAAGTGCAATCCGATGCTGAATGGTGAGCAAGTGACCATATAATCACCGCAAAACATATAGAGTGATCGTAATGTGCGTATTCCGAAGTCCGGTGACCGTATTACGCTTTTCGCTTGAAATACACAGACCGCCCGTGTATTTATCTCTTCTCTCGCTCTCTCTGTGGAGCCGAGTAGGCCAACGTGCCAGTGCCTAAATTCGAACGCCACCCCATTATTGTTGTACTGGTTTCGAAAGAGTGAACAAGCATTAACGTCTACTATACAAACTGTAGATATGAGTTACAAATGCTATGAAGATGAATACAAATATTTGAATCCACTTTGTGCCCAATTTCTCCCTGTAGGCCAAAAGTACATCCCTACGCGTTCTCGCATGTTACATCTAACAACTATGCAATACAACACTACTACAACACTCTAACACAATAAATCATATGTATTTTTAGTTTTACTACTCCCTCCGTCCCATAATATAATTATTCAGTTTGCATACATTAAAATTGCCTTTGAAATGTATGGCTAGTATCATCTACCGCGCGGGAAAAATCCGGCCCTTGCCTGTTTAATCGGGTTTGTATTGACGGATCGTGCAAAATAGCACAACTATAGTAGTACTACAGTACAAGTAACAATTCACTAGGCTGCCGTGTCGTGTACTCCTCCGTCATAAGAGTGGAGCGCTCGCTTTCATAAATGTTCTAGTCCCTTTCGCCGACATGTGGGACATCAAGCAACCGGGTCCACGTGCCGTACCGAAATAACAGTGCAGAGCAGCAGAGGTGAAGCACCCTAGTCATGGCGCCGGCGTAGTAATGAGAAATGAGGCGTCAAATCACAAAGTTGCACCATTGCCGCAGTTAAGTTGGAGGGACGAAGTAATAATGCTAAAAAAATAAGTTGGAGGAACGAAGCAACCATCATTTCACTCGTTGCTGAATCCACTTCTCCCTCATCTTCTTCAAGTTAACCACATGTTTCTTGTGCCGTTGGTCTGCCTCATGTGGGATGCGGATCGGCTTGGTAAAGCACTGACATGTGGGACCGCATGTTAGCAAACCACCAGGCCAACGTCCTATAAAAATAACAAACCTCCCCCGCCAACCGCGCGGCAAAATCACCTCCTTTTTACTAATCTTGATACTATAATCAATATAATCGAGATTTGTATAGATAGCACACAGGAGAAAAACCAAGTAGTATGGTTAAGGGCGTCCACAATGTGTAGCCAAATGTGAAAATAACTTTTGGCATCGATGGGAACCATTGTGGACGGTGTTGCCAAAGCCAAAAAGATGGAACCGAAGCTCCCTAATTGATTGATTGAAGGAATAGAAAAATGCAACCTCTCTCCTCTTTCTCCCGTGCTTGGACGCATGTATAGTATAGAGCACAGAGTCTACTCCCCTGTCCCTTCTATCACAAATCACAAAGCAGTGAGGCATCAAATCACAAATCACGGACGAAGCAACCATGATTTCACTCTTCGCTGACTCCGCTTCTCCCTCGTCTTCTTCGAGAAACCAAATTACTGCATTAAGCTGGACGGATGACACTAGTGTGTAGTACTAGTACATTTACACATCCTTTGGTTCAGCGGACTTCCTGGATGCAAATAAAGCAGTTGTCTCGGCTTGTAGGCGGCACTTGCGAATGACTTACCGTGGTCTCCCTCAATGATGTTCTCCGTCGAAAGCACTTCGCCAAACCACAACGTTCGAGATATATTCGACGTCACCGCAATGGGGAAGGAAGTCAAATAGTTACTACCTCCATTTTTTTGTACACAAGGCTAGTATATCAAAATTACAATTTGCAGAAAGCCACTAACACTAATCGACGCAAAATTGATGGGGTTTGCATCTTACTAGCAACCAAGGACATTAATATACCCTTGCATGCATGCGGATGAGAAGGTTGGTTTGCATGGCGCTGCATTAATCAAGCGATGAGGAGTGAGATGGTTAGCTCTTTTGGCATTGGAGAAAAAATGCATTAATTGACACATCAAACAAGGATTTGTATTAATCAATCCCGCGAAGGAAAACCCTGTCTTTCTACTTTGACACAAATAGTACACCTACGTACGTACGTATATCCTGTTTGGGTATAGGCCTTGCAGTACCATACTTCGCCACACATTTTTGCCAAGCTTGCCTAAAGTTTTCAAAATGAAAAGGAGGTCCACTTGCGCATGGCTGTCGCGGTCCCACCGCACCCTCACACAGTCGCACCTGCATGCCCTGCACGCCGCAAATCCAACAAAGGGAGCGCACCCTCACTGTCACGTGCTACCGCATGTGATCAAACCAAACTCAGCCATCCTACCGCTGACACATAATTTTCGTTCATATAGTATGCTTATCCAACTGCATGTTGGGGAAGATCCGTATGGCCCGTGCGATGGTTTGTTGGGGAAGAAGAAGAGGTGAGGAAGAAGGGTTAGGAGACGTAGGATATTCATCCAACCGCCTGAAATGGTCAAATGACCCAAATGATGAAAGTCAGGCGACTTGCATAAATATACGTTTTTGCACAGCGAAAGATCCCTAAAAACAACAACATAAAGAAAAAATATCACTGCTCGCGGAACGAGACAGCCTCGTCGTCTTTCGCTGCCGGCGCGAACCAGCCGTAGCTGCCAACGTGTGTCTCCGCACCATGGTTGTCCTCGGCCTCCAGCTACTCGTTCATGTGGAGCGTGCGGGCGCTCTACACGGACGAGAGCACTGCCCAGTTCAATTCTAGGACATCCGGTTCCGCTTGCAGGAGGGCCTTGATGGAAGCGGCATCCATGCGCTCCATGTCGAGTTGATCTTCCGCCGCCCGGTTCATGTACAGGATGTCTGGTTCCGCGTAAAGGAGGGCCTTGATGGTAGCGGCATCTGCGCGCTCCGCGTGGAGTTGAGCCTCCGCCGCCCGTTTCAAGTCCAGGACGTCCGGTTCCGCCTGTAGGAGGGCTTGGATGGGAGTGGCATGCGCGCGCTCCGCGTCAAGTTGAGCCTCCGCCGCCAATTCACATCCACGACATCCGGTTCTTCCTGCAGGAGGACCTCGATGGCAGCGGCATGCACGCGCTCTGCGTCGAGTTGAGCCTCCGGCTCCCGGTCCTCCTTTAGTATCGCCAGGTTGAACCGCTGGTCTGCCTGCACCATGGGGACCCGAACGCCGGCACGAAGTCAATGTCCATCGTCTCATACACAACGGGGGCCTTCTGCACTGCAACCTCCACCATGAACATTGGATCAGCTTCCTCCTCCTCGAAGCTTGGCTCTAGAGAACTTGGGGATTGGCCCGCCGCAAAGCGAGGTTGGAAATGGATGTCTGTGTCGTCGACTGCCACCGCGATTTCTGCTCGGCGCTCCGGCGTCAGCATCTTGTAGTACATGATCTTGCGGCGCACCATGGCTTTACGGTGAACTAGGAGACGCTTGATGCGGGCTAGGGGATCGAAAGGTGGGGGAATGGGCAGGAGAGGAGGTGTGGTTTTGGGGCAGTGGCTGGCGTAGGCCGAGCAGCGAAGCTTGTAGTGTGAATAGTGGTTCCAATGATGACCGGACAATCGGTTTTGACTGTACATCGCTGTTGTCGCGTTCGCGTTGCACCCCGGCATGTTGGACCCTGCACGTCACTGACCGAATGAAACACGCTTCGTCTTGCGTTTTCGCTCGCTTGTGGGACCGCAGTTGAGAGCAAATCGACGGCCCTCCCCCTCTCCCACCCATGTCATTTATTCTACTAGTCCCTCCATTTTATGAGGGAGTATACTACTAGTACTAGGAGCACTGAATACTCTACTACAGATGTTGTCAGTACTCCAGTATTACTATTGGACAGGGAGCTTAAAAAAGTTACTATTGGACTGGCTATACGTGGCAAAATTCTAGTAGGAAGAGCATGCGCGAGAACACGCACATTCACGTGTTTGAAAAAAAATTGGAAACCATCTCTGTTTGAATACAAATCTAGGAGTACGTATGAATCTAACAATATTGATTGGGCGTTGTTGAATATTGATACTTTTTTCTGTATGTTTGGTCAAAGTAGAGATACTTTGACTACACATAAAACTTATATGTAAACTAGAAAGGATCAGAGGGAGTATATTGTATGTTCAAAAGGAAAACGAACATTGAATACCCTTTATATATGATTTTCTAATATTATGATCACCGGTTCAAATTTTTGAATCCGCCTTAGGTATCACACATGCACCCACTCGTTCTCTCTTGGTTTCATCTCGAGGGGCCGAAGATCGACTGAAAGAGGACTAGGGTGGGTACAGTACGTTCGTTTCGCATTTGAACGTACAATATACTCCCTCCGATCCCCATAGAACCCCCCGGGTCATTTCTATCATAGAAACAAACCAAACCATTATCTCCATGCATGACATGCAATCGATCTCTCAACATCAATCGATCTCGTTAAGATGTGTCGGGGCATGAACCGAATGGGATGTCAAAACTAAGACGGGAAGCGACACGTAGTGGAGGCAAAGTGAAACTTTA
The DNA here is from genome assembly GCF_002575655.3 of Aegilops tauschii subsp. strangulata. NCBI lineage: Eukaryota > Viridiplantae > Streptophyta > Magnoliopsida > Poales > Poaceae > Aegilops > Aegilops tauschii. Next base: position 175,914,948 of record NC_053038.3, on the reverse strand, counting down.
AATGAACCGTTTGTCTGTATGCATGTCAGACAAATTAAAACATCGGAAATAGAAGCACGGTCTAGGCCCACATGCAAATGATACTCGGCGGAATGTTCAAATGAGGCATGCGGGAGGATGGACTCGAGCGGGGGGCGGCATGATCGATGCAGAAGAGGGTAGGAGAGGAATGAAAAATAAGCAATGCCACATGATTATACTTGAACGCCTCAAATAAACAATAAGATGTCTCGTTTTCCCTTCCGTCTTGGTCACGGAGTAAGATATCCCTATGTTTTTATTTACTATGCATATTAGGTTTGACTAAAGTCAAACTTCATAAAATTTGACCAAATTTAAAGAAAAAGTTTATTCAATAATGAATCTAATGGTATTGATTTGTTATTGTATATGTTATTATTTCTGTCTATAAACTTTGTCAAAGTTTACAAAGTTTGACTTTGAGCAAAGCTAAAATGTGGAGTAAATAAAAACAGCAGGAGTACGCAGTAACTAGTATAGTTACTACTGCCGCAACATGGTAAGTTGGACCCCCGAATGCGGGCATGGACCGGGCACACCTCAATTATTCCTTCAAACAGTCGGACACCTACATTAGCAGACCATCCGACTACTTAATCAAGTGTTACACCTCACTAGTTGAAAAGGAAAAGGGTGGTACCTTACCCAAAACCACCACACTTGGGGCTAGGGTAACAACTTGGTACTGTACCACATTTGAACCAGGGCACGAAAACTGTTGAATATATTGATTATTAGGAAAGACGAGACACTCTAGGATTTGTTCTGGCTTGTCTTGTACTCCAAGTAGATCATTGTACTCCTATATATATGCCCATGAGGCTCAAACAATAAAATCGACTATTCCACCAATCCCTCTCTCTCCCTTCTAACATGGTATCAATTTCCAGGTTTTAAACCCTAGCCGCCGCCGCTTCCGCCCCCGTGCGCCGCCCGCGGGGCGGTCGGCCTTCGTGACTGCCGCCGGGGGCCGCCCCGCCTGTACCTACGGTTCGTCCGCTGGTCGTGTTGAACGGCTGCCCTAGAGAGTCTTTTCCCAAGCCCTTGGTCCGGGTTTTTTCTCTCTTTCTCCGGTCGTTTTGATCGGCTTTTTTCTTTTTGGTTTTCTGATCTATGCTTGATCGGTTTGCGTCGCCCGTTGCCGCCGTCGACCCCCATGCGCCTCTATTCCGACACCGTCGCGACCGGTCGGCTCCTTCACCGACCCGGCGGCCTTGCACGACTGGTGGCCCCTCACGACCGTCGTCTGCGCACCGGCCCTCCCGTCAATATGCGCCGACCGTCTCCGCCCTCTTCTACCAGGACACCTGCATCACCTCCACCCTGCGGCCTCGCGCCATGCAGCGGCCAATCATAGCCGCCGCTCACTTGCTGGCTCGCCAATCGATCCACGCCACCCGCCTCCGCTGTGTTTACACGACGAACCTGCGGGTTGCCTCACCGGCCTCGTCCCTGTGCGTCGGGCCGGCTGCATCAGGCCCGTTGGCTGCCTCTAGCTCGGACGCCGCTGCTCCGTTGGTCGCTCGGGCCTCGCTGCCCGGGCACCGTGTGGGGACCCCGACTCGTAAGTCGTGATCACCGAATGCACGTGTACAGTGATCCCAGAGATCAATGCTCATTGAACACACAGAAGCTGAATAACAAGAGTCTTACATCCATACATACAATCTTACACAAATTATGACCATTATGGTCGAGTCTGACATAGGTAAAGCCACAAGGGTTGAATACCAAATAAACTAAAGCAGTGGAAATCTTCGTCGATAAGTAGAACCCATGCCATCTGCCTTAACCCTACAGGCATTCTGACTGGGAAACGTCCTAGTTCGCATGTTCGTCTCCAAAGAACTCTTCTTCGAACTCCTGTTCTTCCATGCCTGGCCAATTAAATAACCAGTGGCAAGCCAATGAGTATTTTCAATGTACTCGCAAGCAACCCATGATTGGGACAGGGCACAATAATGCAATGATATAGCACTAAGTAGGTAGTTTGCAGAAAGCTAGTTTTGAGTGCAATGACATGATCTGTCAACATGTAAAGTATGCATCACGAGAGTACAGGTATCCATATGAACAAGTTACAGATATCAACATAAGGGGAGTTGGACACCAATCCAACTTGATCATCGTGTTAAGCCATTTAACTTAACCCGATTAGTTTTATCAACACACACACACGGTTTGAAAACTTTGGACGTAGTTTAAGCAGCATCGCCCAACTGTCCTAGACCGTGGACACGGCTATTCGAATAGTTTTACACTCTGGAGAGGTTGCACACTTTACCCACAAGATCCGGGGAACTTCCGTGTCATCCACGACCCGCGGTACCTCAAGTACCCGGGGTAAGCACCCGATCACTATCTTTCCCTAGACGACACTAACGTGGAATCCACTCGATTGGTAGTAACCCCCGTGCTCGACATTTCACATCTTAAAATTGTGGAGCCTCGCTCCCATATTCATCACATACCACAAGCACGGGGTAACAACGGTGTGTCCGGTGCCCTGTAAAAACAGTCATGGCCGCCCTACCTAGCACGACCCCGTCCCGAGAGAGCGCAACAACGACTCTCCTGTCACTAGTAATGCGAGCTCCAAACTAGTATCGGCCTAGGTAATCAATAATGCCCTTTCCCACATAAGGGTAGAGTGGTTGCGCATGTAAGGTTGGGACAGTCGACAAAAATCTAATCAGTTTTCGAAAACCACCCACACACACTTGCCTCGGTACACCACTTCGTCATCAAGTAGTTACCCATCTCATTATCTCCCTCGGGCATAAGTGCCACCTGACGGGGTTTTCCAAAAAGTCCTTTGAAAAATACTTTGTCTCCATCACCATGCATATTCCCGTCCCCTTTTTGCGTAGCAACTACTTTAGCATCCTATCTACTCCCACCGGCATAACCCTCATAAAAAGCTAGGGTCATGCACCATGCAAGTATCAACGAGGAAATAACAGAGGCAACCAACCAACGTGGTTTACCATTTCATCATGATTCCGATGCAACAATAATAAAGTGCTATATGACATGCATAAAAAGGGTTTCATGGACATGGTCAAAGGGTTGCTTGCCTGTTTTAACAAATCTTCAGGGTCTTCAAATACCTCTGGTCCAACTCCGAGCATCTCGTCTACTTCGTCAACTATCGTCGAAAGCAACCATAATAAGCAACGCAACAAGTCAGAAAATGAAAGTGCCCTAAAAATATTAATTTGACATTTCGAGGACATCTCTGGTTATATGAAAAATAACCAGAGTGGTTTCATTGGAATTGGGTCAGTGGATATTTCCAAACATTTTGACATGATGGAATCAAGGGGTTTACGGATTTGCAAGAAGCGTATAGAAATATATTTTTGAAAAATTAGCAAAGGCACCCATTTAACAAAACATGATTTTAGAAGCATTTAGGAGTTTGTTTCACTGGATTTGGAGTTCAAATGATTTTCCTATGAATTTGCAAAGTTGACAAATATGAAGAAATGGCTCATTATTTTGTGTGGTACAGAAAGTATTAAGAAAAATGTTCATAAACTAAGTTATGAACTTAGAATTATCTTGGAGTTTGAACAATGGAATTTTGATCAAATATGTGCTCTCTGTGATTTTCTAAAGATTGGCTCAGAAGAGGAAATATAGGTTTATTTAAATGTGTGAAGGAAACTTTTCTGGAAAACAGTGAATGCTGTACCATGAGGTAGATCAGGAATTTAGAAGACCCTAGGATTTTGAATCGTCAAATTTGGATCTTATTTGAATATTTGGGAGATTTTACAAGTTTTACAGAAAAGAAAAAGGGAAATATTTTTACCCGAATGGGCTGGATCTGGGCGGCGACAGCGCGCAGCGGGCGAGATATAGTGCCGAGCGCACTGGGCCTGGCCCAGTCGCTCGGCCGCGCAGAGGGGGGAGTGGCGGCATCGAAAACGGCCGCCAGGAGCGCGCCTTGGCCGCGGCGAGACGGCTTCCGAAGAAGTCGTGTCCACTTAACTCGCGGGCCCGGCCCTCAGGGTCGCCGACACATGGGGCCCACTAGTCGGGTTCATCCCCAACCTCCCGCGCGGGCGCGTCGGGAGACAGAGGAGGCGAGGCTGGACGGTGCCGGCGCTCTCCCTAGTGGCACCGGCAATCTCCGACGACGCCCAGTAGACCAGCGGGTCCAGGAGACAACGCCGCATCCGCCAGGGTGCGCTGCGACCGCAGGGGTGATCAGACGCGGGCGCTTTGTCGGCCGTGGCGGGCGGGGCCGGTGGTGGAGATGGAGCTCGACCGCATGGCCACGGGAAGGAGGGGAAGTAGCAGGGGGAGAGTTCCACGATGGTCGTGGTGATGCCATGGAATGATGAGGCGAAGAGGAGGGGCTCGGGTGGCGCGAATTTAAGCCGAGGCCGACGGCGAGGCTCTGGCAATGCTGGTGGATGGGGGGCACGGGGAGAGAGTTGGCTTGGTCCAGGGGGTCACTAGGAGCGAGAGAGGGCGAAGGGTATCCAGAGGGAGGCCTGGGGCAACCTTATATGGCGAGGCACCGGCTCACCGTGGACGCGGTCTACGGGTGGCCGCGGCAACGGCTCGGGAGTCCAGGAGAGAGGGCGAGGGGCTATCTACGGTGTTCGTGGGAGTTGGGTGGGGCACCAGGAAGAGAGATGAGGAGCGGGGCGAGCTGCACGCGGCCACAGGAGCTGCGCGAGCATTGGTCGAGCCGGGCGGCTCTGGGCACGCGCTGCAGGAGGTGAGAGAGAGGGAGAGACGAGGGGGCCAGCATGGTGGCGTGTTGCGGACGTCGAGGCACCTCGACTGGCGCGAGGGTGAGGCTCGAGGTGGGGGGAGCGCGGCGTCAACGGTCGGGTGCTCTGCCAGGCGCTCCAGAGCGCGCAAATGGCCGGCATCCGCGGCTTTTCCGCGCGCACTCGCGCGTCCACTTCTGTCTAGGGGCTGCAGGGGGATGTAAACAATGGGAAAGTGGCATGGGATGCCCAGGGGAGCCAGTAGAGTAGAGGAGGGGTGGAGAGAGAGTGAAAATTGCTGCTGTCCAAAGAAGAAAAGTGGACCCCTGCCCCCCTTCATCATTGCCTCTCGGGCAGGGAAGCACACCAGAAGTAGAGGGGGACTTGGAGGGGTTGTGGTAAGGAGGAGAACTCATGGAGATTAGTGGAAGTGGTCAAATTGGTGTTTTTAGAAAAATGGCAGAAGGTGTTTGTTGTTGATTTGGGCAAGAAGATGAACTCCTCTTGTCATAAGGCTTGACAGGGCCAAATGGCATGAGAAAACAAGTGGTTCTACCAATATTGAGTCCATTTGGGCAAAGTTCCCAATGCAACTTTTGTAAACTCTAGAAATCAACAGAAATGGACTTCCCAAGATTTAGTCATGCAAATATGTTCTCCTTGATGCACCACTTGGTGTAGTGTCATGATTTGAGGTTCTGAACATGTCCACAAAAGTTGAGATCAAAAGGAGAAAGTTTCCAATGTAGAGTTTTTCAAATTTGGTTCTGGACAGGATGGGTTTTGGGGCACTTTGATCAACATAACATTCTCTCCAACTTGTGCTATTTGGTCTAGATGAATAAATAGACCATTTGAGCATGTTCACAAGGTTTGAGAACATTTGGACATGTTTGTCAATGTAAAGTTGCTCAAACTTCAAAATGGACAGAAATGGTTTTGAGGGGATTTGATGATGTTATATTGTTCTCCAAGACATAAGACTTGGCAATATCATCAAACATTTCATATGTGACATGCTAGAATTTTCTTGGAATTTTTGGGGAATATTTCCCTTGTAAATATTTCAAAAGCTTGAAATATCCAGAAAGGGTTTTTGAGGGATTTGACCAATATTTTGAACATGACCATGTGTTGAAACTCTTATATATGGACAATATATGCCCACTGAGTTTCCCTAGGTTTTTTCCCAAATATTTTTAAAGCATTAAATAATATTAACCTATTAAAGACCATTTCTGGACTTAAGAAAAAGCCTTTAAATAAAATAGGAAAATAACTATTAAAATTATATTTTTGTGGTTTGTGCGTGTCCTATATCTAATAGGAGTCAAATATATTTTTGGAAAGATTTTTACTGCCCTTAATTAAGTACTTGCAGTGCAAATCTCAATTCAGGGGTTTCTGGAAAACTAATTTTTGAAAATACTATTTGGCCAAATTATTTTTGTAAGAAAATATTTTTATATCCTATACACATGACATGATCACTGGGAAAGTTTTTTGGATCAAGGAGAAGGAGTATAAGAGTTGGAGAATTTATTTGATTTTAGAGCACTTGCAAACAACACACAAAAATCAAATCAAGCAAATTCCAAAGCACTCAAAAGTTTTTGCCAAACCACATTTTATCATGTTTATTATATTAAGTGTTGTCGCATGAAAATCAGGGTGTGACAGACCTTCCCCCCTTACAAGAATGTCATCCCCGAGATTCCCAGACAAGGCGCGGAAAGGGATAGGGAAACTTGGATCTGGGGTAGTCTTCAAGTCCTCATGTTGCTTCTGCTTCCGTGTGGTGCTCCATTGAACTTGAAGTACTTGATGGTGTGGCTTCGTGTACAATGTTCTTCTTGATCCAGGTTGCTAATGGGTAGCTCGCGGTAGGTTAGATTGGGCTAGGGGTCGATGCCCTCATAGAGATCGGCTAGTTAGGAAGCTGGAAACACTTACAGGGTGTGTCGCGTGGAAAAATGCTGTGCACAGTGGATAACTCAGGTGGTAACTCCAGCTGGTAACTATCTTCTCTTCATCTCGTAGCAATCTTAGAGGGGGGTTGTTAAATCTTGGTGTGGGTTTTCCCTTGACACGAACATGCTTGGTTCTTCTGAGAGGAGTGACCCGTTGGTACACATGGTCTTCGACGCAGGAGTTTACTTCTTCACGATGGTGGTTGGTTTAGTTCTTCCTCCTTGACATGGTGGTCTTCAGATGTTCCTTAACCAACTGAATGACTCTTCTTTTGTCTTCGGGTAGAAAAGTATGTCATCATATAATGAAGACACCCAAATTGTCCAAGTACTCCGTGATGACTTGTTCACGAGGTACATAAAGTAGGCTGGGGCATTGGTGGTGGCCACAGTTGAGTGTTTGCCAAGGTCTTCTTGACCTAGAACCAAAGCTCGTGGTCATGATCCGACCATGTTGTTGCTTGGTAGGCTTTTAGGGTTTCAAGGATCCTACGGTGCGTGTGAACGTTTATTATCTTATCCTTGAGCACAATTCCGGAGATGCCAATAGTTCTACCTAGTCCTTTAAACGAATCACACCATACCACCGATAGCATCATCTCCTATAGGTCAACTCCAATCATCGCTCACGCTATTCATATCATCATGACTCCTGAGAGGAGGTCTAGCAAAATCATATATGTCTACGATCCCCAAATTCATATGTATGGCTACCCCTAACAATCCATGGGTAGAGCATACAATCTTCCAAGCGAGAATAAAACATGACAATCCAAGTGCTCATCCTATTCTTCCAGGGTCCAAGGTAGCGCATCTCTATCCTAAGGAAACACGTCGTATGCCACTCCAAGATCTTGGTGCCTTCCTATGAATCAATTCTAGCAGCCCATTATCTTCCATCAATCACTACACAATCCATTAATTCTACAAATCCAATGTTTATGGTGTTCCACATGATCTCCTAATGTCCTATAATCCCCAGATACTTGAAAGGGCTATCTTTGCTATAGTCAGTCCACTGATTCCCATTATCATGGTCAAGTAAACTCGAAGGTCAAGTTTATATAGAATCCTAAATCAACACCGACAATTATTCCAATCTCCTAGTTTATCGTCCACCGAGAAACATGGTATCATGATCGAGATCATCAGTCTAAATCCAATTTTACTCCGAACCATGTAGATATACTCAACATCTATACTCAACTAGAATCACCTACTTAAATCCAAATCTCATGTCCAACGAGAATTCCTATATGTTTACCCCAAGTCATAATTGTAATGTCAACTATCCCCTATAAATATCCCCTGGTTAAGACAGATCCCTATACCTACAAGAATCCCAGCTTGCGATGATAATTGCCCTACTAAATCCAATTTACTCAGGGGTAATGAAAGTCATGCTACTCTATTAACTGATCCCACCAAATTCATCTACCAACATGGAAGCCTCATAATCCACAAAATAGTCTCATAAAATTTGTCAAAGTCATTGATATAAACTCATCAAGTCATTTGTCCTCTATTCCTATATCCTCAAACTAGTCTTTCCTATGGCATCGTCAACTCTTGTGCTATAGTAAGATGTCAATGTGCTCGTTCACTATGTCCACTAGTTCCATAACGAACCCAGTGCACGGTTATGGAGGTTTAACTGGTTCTCTCGCAATTCCGGGGGTTAGGCACATGATTAAGGGTTCGTGCTGGAGTATCTCGTGAAGTCGCGAAGGGTCTAGGGATGGGTTTCTAATTTGGAGGGTTAAACTTAACTCTACAGGGTTGCACCTGGTCGAGGAGGCGGTAGCAAAAAGTCTTCATTGCTAGTTGGTTGCCGAGGTAGAATCCTTGGTATATCTTGTCTTGCCGGTCTTCAGTCGAGGGGAGAGATGAGAGGGAAAAGTAGCATAGAGGAGGGGAATGCCTAAAGGGGGTTCTATAGTGCAAGTGCAAACAAACAGGTGCAAAAAGGGCCAAACAAAAGAAAACAAGGAAGGTGATATAGTCGCGTACTTGTTGCCTAGGGAAAAAGGGCGACTGATATCAAAACTCAAACAAATAAAAACAAGCAACACACAATCGTGGTTCTATTCGAAACATCATACGGACTCGACTGCGCATAGGGGGTACACAACTCATCCTACCCTAGGGGTTCTCAGATTCAGTAGTCGTGCTTTGCTCCATGCCTCGTGCAGTCTTCTGGGTTTCCCTCAGGTGTTTATACGTCTCTTGTAGTTGTTTGATGAAACAATCCGGGTTGAGCCTGAAGATTCTTCAACAACTTCTCGCCTGTTGAAGTGGTGGGTTGAAGGTGGCTTCTCGTAGATGGGCATTGACTCCGTCTTCTGTTGTCTCCTTAATCATGACGATCCCTTTTGTCTTTTAAGGCGTCGATGGTACCATGTAGGTAATCCTTTATGCAATGACATTAACAAAGCATAGTAGAGGTCCAACATGTCGGTTATGTTGATGACAACATCGACACCAAGAGCGGGGGATGAAGAGAACCGTTTTCCTGCTCACTATAGTGAGGCGGACCTAATGGCGAGGTTCTGATCGACCTGCGGTTGCCGATACAACAACGATAAGGACATGGTTGCTCTTTTAGCGATGTATACCATTATCTTTCATATCCTATGCCCTGATCATCGTAGGCCATGGTTGCATCATCCTGGGGCAAATTCAGAGGTATCACCATCCTCTAGTACTTCATGTCCTCATTCCACGAAAACGTATCTTCCGTTGGCATCGTCTACTCTGGTGTCGCCAATCTTGTGTTCAGAAGAGGTGGGTGAGTGTTTGGCAAGGTGTACTCCTTCCAGGATTACAAGGAATCCTGTGGTCAGGGGCATAAGGGTAGTAGCGACCAAAAGTTTTGAAGGGGAAGAGATCAATAAGGAAAATATACCTTAGTTTTTGAAAAATTTGAGAAGGGAAGAGAAGTATAGATAGTTTTGAAAACTAGTAATAGTATTGGAAATAGTTTTAGCCTAACTAACGACCATGCTAACTAAGGCTTCCTACAGTCAGGATTGCTCTGATACCAGCTCTGTGGGGACCCCGACTCGTAAGTCGTGATCACCGAATGCACGTGTATAGTGATCCCAGAGATCAATGCTCACTGAACACACAGAAGCTGAATAACAAGAGTCTTACATCCATACATACCGTCTTACACAAATTATGACCATTATGGTCGAGTCTTACATAGGTAAAGCCACAAGGGCTGAATACCAAATAAACTAAAGCAGTGGAAATCTTCGTCGATAAGTAGAACCCATGCCATCTGCCTTAACCCTACAGGCATTCTGACTGGGAAACGTCCTAGTTCGCATGTTCGTCTCCAAAGAACTCTTCTTCGAACTCCTGTTCTTCCATGCCTGGCCAATTAAATAACCAGTGGCAAGCCAATGAGTACTTTGAATGCACTCGCAAGCAACCCATGATTGGGACAAGGCACAATAATGCAATGATATAGCACTAAGTAGGTAGTTTGCAGAAAGCTAGTTTTGAGTGCAATGACATGATCTGTCAACATGTAAAGTATGCATCATGAGAGTACAGGTATCCGTATGAACAAGTTACAGATATCAACATAAGGGGAGTTGGACACTAATCCAACTTGATCATCGTGTCAAGCCATTTAACTTAACCCGATTAGTTTTATCAACACACACACACGGTTTGAAAACTTTGGACGTAGTTTAATCAGCACCGCCCAACTGTCCTTGACCGTGGACACGGCTATTCGATTAGTTTTACACTCTGCAGAGGTTGCACACCTTACCCACAAGATCCGAAGAACTTCCGTGTCATCCACGACCCGCGGTACCTCAAGTACCCGGGGTAAGCACCCGATCACTATCTTTCCCTAGACGACACTAACATGGAGTTCACTCGATTGGTAGTAACCCCCGTACTCGACATTTCACATCTTAAAATTGTGGAGCCTCGCTCCCATATTCATCACATACCACAAGCACGGGGTACCAACGGTGTGTCCGGTGCCCTGTAAAAACAGTCATGGCCGCCCTACCTGGCACGACCCCGTCCCGAGAGAGCGCAACAACGACTCTCCCATCACTAGTAATGCGGGCTCCAAACTAGTATCGGCCTAGGTAATCAATAATGCCCTTTCCCATATAAGGCTAGAGTGGTTGCCCATGTAAGGTTGGGACAGTTGACAAATCTTAAATCTAATCCGTTTTCGAAAACCACCCACACACACTTGCCTCGGTACACCACTTCGTCATCAAGTGGTTACCCATCTCATTATCTCCCTCGGGCATAAGTGGCACCAGACGGGGTTTTCCAAAAAGTCCTTTGAAAAATACTTTGTCTCCATCACCATGCATATTCCCGTCCCCTTTTTGCGTAGCAACTACTTTAGCATCCTATCTACTCCCACCAACATAACCCTCATAAGAAGGTAGGGTCATGCACCATGCAAGTATCAACGAGGAAGTAACAGAGGCAACCAACCAACGTGGTTTACCATTTCATCATGATTCTGATGTAACAATAATAAAGTGCTATGTGACATGCATAAAAAGGGTTTCATGGACATTTTAAGGGGCTGCTTGCCTGTTTTAACAAAGTCTTCAGGGTCTTCAATTACCTCTGGTCCAACTCTGAGCATCTCGTCTACTTCGTCAACTATCGTCTATAGCAACCATAATAAGCAACACAACAAGTGAGAAAATAAAAGTGCTCTAAAAATATTAATTTGACTTTTCTAGGACATCTCTGGTTATATGAAAAATAACTAGAGTGGTTTCATTGGAATTGGGTCAGTGGATATTTCCAAACATTTTGATATGATGGAATCAAGGGGTTTATGGATTTGCAAGAAGTGTACAGAAATATATTTTGGAAAAATGAGCAAAGGCACCCATTTAACAAAACATGATTTAGAAGCATTTAGCAGTTGGTTTCACTGGATTTGGAGTTCAAATGATTTTCCTATGAATTTGCAAAGTTGACAAATATGAAGAAATGGCTCATTATTTTGTGTGGTACAGAAAGTATTAAGAAAAATGTTCATAAACTAAGTTATGAACTTAGAATTATCTTGGAGTTTGAACAATGGAATTTTGATCAAATATGTGCTCTCTGTGATTTTCTAAAGTTTGGCTCAGAAGAGGAAATATAGGTTTATTTAAATATGTGTGAAGGAAACTTTTCTAGAAAACAGTGAATGCTGTACCATGAGGTAGATCAGGAATTTAGAAGACCCTAGGATTTTGAATCATCAAATTTGGATCTTATTTGAATATTTGGGAGATTTTACAAGTTTTACAGAAAAGAAAAAGGGAAATATTTTTACCCGAATGGGCTGGATCTGGGCGGCGACAGCGCGCAGCGGGCGAGATATAGTGCCGAGCGCACTGGGCCTGGCCCAGTCGCTCAGCCGCGCAGAGGGGGGAGTGGCGGTGTCGAAAACGCCCGCCAGGAGTGTGCCTTGGCCGCGGGGAGACGGCTTCCGAAGAAGTCGTGTCCACTTAACTCGCGGGCCCAGCCCTCAGGGTCGCCGACACATGGGGCCCACTAGTCGGGTTCATCCCCAACCTCTATCGCGGGCACGTCGGGAGACAGAGGAGGCGAGGCCGGACGGTGCCGGCGCTCTCCCCGGTGGCACCGGCCATCTCCGGCGACGCCCAGCAGACCAGCGGGTCCAGGAGACAACGCCGCATCCGCCAATGTGCGCTGCGACCGCAGGGGTGGTCGGAAGCGGGCGCTTCGTCGGCCGTGGCGGGCGGGGCCGACGGTGGAGATGGAGCTTGACCGCATGGCCACGGGAAAGGAGAGTTCCACGATGGTCGTGGTGATGCCATGGAATGATGAGGCGAGGAGGAGGGGCTCGGGTGGCGCGAATTTAAGCCGAGGCCGACGGCAAGGCTCCGGCCATGCTGGTGGATGGAGGGCACGGGGAGAGAGTTGGCTGGGTCCAAGGGGTCTCTGGGAGCGAGAGAGGGCGAAGGGGATCCAGAGGGAGGCCTGGGGCAGCCTTATATGGTGAGGCAACGGCTCACCGTGGACGCGGCCTACGGCTGGCCGCGGCAATGGCTCGGGAGGCCAGGACAGAGGGCGAGGGGCTGTCTACGGTGTTCGTGGGAGTTGGGTGGGGCACCAAGAAGAGAGAGGAGGAGCGGGGCGAGCTGCACGCGGCCACAGGAGCTGCGCGAGCATTGGCCGAGCCGTGCGGCTCTAGGCACGCGCCGCAGGAGGTGAGAGAGAGGGAGAGACGAGGGGGCCAGCATGGTGGTGTGTTGCGGACGTCAAGGCACCTCGACTGGCGCGAGGGTGAGGCTCGAGGTGGGGCGAGCGCGGCGTCAACGGTCGGGTGCTCTGCCAGGCGCTCCAGACGCGCAAATGGCCGGCATCCGCGGCTTTTCCGCGCGCACTCACGCGTCCGCTTGTGTCTAGGGGCTGCAGGGGGAAGTAAACAATGGGAAAGTGGCATGGGATGCCCAAGGGAGCCAGTAGGGTAGAGGAGGGGTGGAGAGAGAGTGAAAATTGCTATTGTCCAAAGAAGAAAAGTGGATCCTTACCCCCCTTCATCATTACCTCTCGGGCAGGGAAGCACACCAGAAGTAGAGGAGGACTAGGAGGGGTTGTCGTAAGGAGGAGAACTGATGGAGATTAGTGGAAGTGGTTAAATTGGTGTTTTTAGAAAAATGGCAGAAGGTGTTTATTGTTGATTTGGGCAAGAAGATGAACTCCTCTTGTCATAAGGCTTGACAGGGCCAAATGGCATGAGAAAACAAGTGGTTCTACCAAGATTGAGTCCATTTGGGCAAAGTTGCCAATGCAACTTTTGTAAACTCTAGAAATCAACAGAAATGGACTTCCCAAGATTTAGTCATGCAAATATGTTCTCCTTGATGCACCACTTGGTGTAGTGTCATCATTTGAGGTTCTGAACATGTCCACAAAAGTTGAGATCAAAAGCAGAAAGTTGCCAATGTAGAGTTGTTCAAATTTGGTTCTGGACAGGAAGGGTTTTGGGGCACTTTGATCAAGATAACATTCTCTCCAACTTGTGCTATTTGGTCTAGATGAATAAATAGACCATTTGAGCAGGTTCACAAGGTTTGAGAACATTTGGACATGTTTGCCAATGTAAAGTTTCTCAAACTTCAAAATGGACAGAAATGGTTTTGAGGGGATTTGATGATGTTATATTGTTCTCCAAGACATAAGACTTGGCGAGATCATCAAACATTTCATATGTGACATTCCAGAATTTTCTTGGAATTTTTGGGGAACATTTCCTTTGTAAATATTTCAAAAGCTTGAAATATCCAGAAAGGGGTTTTTGAGGGAATTGACCAATATTTTGAACATGACCATGTGTTGAAACTCTTATATATGGACAATATATGTCCACTGAGTTTCCCTATGTTTTTCCCAAATATTTTTAAAGCATTAAAATAATTTTAACCTATTAAAGACTATTTCTGGACTTAAGAAAAAGCCTTTAAATAAAATTGGAAAATAACTGTTAAAATTATATTTTTGTGGTTTGTGGGTGTCCTATACCTAATAGGAGTCAAATATATTTTTGGAAAGATTTTTACTGCCCTTAATTAAGTACTTGCAGTGCAAATCTCAATTCAGGGGTTTTTGGAAAACTAATTTTTGAAAATACTATTTGGCCAAATTATTTTTATAAGAAAATATGTTTATGTCCTACACATGGCATGATCACTGGGAAAGGTTTTTGGATCAAGGAGAAGGAGTATAAGAGTTGGAGAATTTATTTGATTTTTAGAGCACTTGCAAACAACACACAAAAATCAAATCAAGCAAATTCCAAAGCACTCAAAAGTTTTTGCCAAACAACATTTTATCATGTTTATTATATTAAGTGTTGTGGCATGAAAATCAGGGTGTGACAGACCTTCCCCCCTTACAAGAATCTCGTCCCTGAGATTCCCAGACTAGGCACGGAAAGGGATAGGGAAACATGGATTTGGGGTAGTCTTCAAGTCCTCATGTTGCTCCTGCTTCCGTGTGGTGCTCCATTGAACTTGAAGTACTTGATGGTGTGGCTTCGTGTACAACGTTCTTCTTGATCCAGGTTGCTAATGGGTAGCTCGCGGTAGGTTAGATTGGGCTAGGGGTCGATGGCTCGGTGGTCGATGCCCTCGTAGGGATCGGGCTAGTTAGGAAGCTGGAAACACTTATGGGGTGTGTCGCGTGGAAAAATGGTGTGCACAGTGGATAACTCAGGTGGTAACTCCAGCTGGTAACTGTCTTCTCTTCATCTCGTAGCAATCTCAGAGGGGGTTGTTAAATCTTGGTGTGGGTTTTCCCTTGACACGGAGATGCTTGGTTCTTCTGAGAGGAGTGACCCGTTGGTACACATGGTCTTCGATGCAGGAGTTTACTTCTTCATGATGGCGGTTTGTTTAGTTCTTCTTCCTTGACATGGCGGTCTTCAGATGTTCCTTAACCAACTGAATGGCTCTTCTTTTGTCTTCGGGTAGAAAAGTATGTCATCATATAATGAAGACACCCAAATTGTCCAAGTACTCCGTGATGACTTGTTCACGAGGTACATAAAGTAGGCTGGGGCATTGGTGGTGGCCACGGTTGAGTGTTTGCCAAGGTCTTCTTGACCTAGAACCAAAGCTCGTGGTCATGATCCGACCATGTTGTGGCTCGTGGTCTTTCCTATGGCATCGTCAACTCTTGTGCTATAGTAAGATGTCAATGTGCTCGTTCACTATGTCCACTAGTTCCATAACGAACCCAGTGCACGGTTATGGAGGTTTAACTGGTTCTCTCGCAATTCCGGGGGTTAGGCACATGATTAAGGGTTCGTGCTGGAGTATCTCGTGAAGTCGCGAAGGGTCTAGGGATGGGTTTCTAATCTGGAGGGTTAAACTTAACTCTACAGGGTTGCACCTGGTCGAGGAGGCGGTAGCAAAAAGTCTTCATTGCTAGTTGGTTGCGGAGGTAGAATCCTTGGTATATCTTGTCTTGCCGGTCTTCAGTCGAGGGGAGAGATGAGAGGGAAAAGTAGCATAGAGGAGGGGAATGCCTAAAGGGGGTTCTATAGTGCAAGTGCAAACAAACAGGTGCAAAAAGGGCCAAACAAAAGAAAACAAGGAAGGTGATATAGTCGCGTACTTGTTGCCTAGGGCAAAAAGGGCGACTGATATCAAAACTCAAACAAATAAAAACAAGCAACACACAATCGTGGTTCTATTCGAACCATCATACGTTCTCGACTGCGCATAGGGGGTACACAACTCATCCTACCCTATGGGTTCTCGGATTCAGTAGTCGTGCTTTGCTCCGTGCCTCGTGCAATCTTCTGGGTTTCCCTCAGGTGTTTCTACGTCTGTTGTAGTTGTTCGATGAAACAATCCGGGTTGAGGCTGAAGATTCTTCAACAACTTCTTTCCTGTTGAAGTGGTGGGGTGAAGGTGGCTTCTCGTAGCAGGGCATTGACTCGGTCTTCTGTTGTCTCCTTAATTATGACGATCCCTTTTGCCTTTTAAGGGGTCGATGGTACCATGTAGGTAATCCTTTATGCAATGACATTAACGAAGCATAGTAGAGGTCCAACATGTCGGTTATGTTGATGACAACATCGACACCAAGAGCGGGGGATGAAGAGAACCGTTTTCGTGGTCACTATAGTAAGGCGGACCTAATGGCAAGGTTCTCATCCACCGGTGGTTGCCAATACAACAACGATAAGGACAGGGTTGCTCTATTGGCGATGTATATCATTATCTTGCATATCCTATGCCCTGATCATCGGAGGCCAAGGTTGCATCATCCTGGGGCAAATTCAGAGGTATCACCATCCTCTGGGTCTTCATGTCCTCATTCCTCGAAGATGTATCTTCTGTTGGCATCGTCTGCTCTGGTGTCGCCAATCTTGTGTTCAGAAGAGGTGGGGGAGTGTTTGGCAAGGTGTACTCCTTCGAGGATTACAAGGAATCCTGTGGTCAGGAGCATAAGGGTAGTAGCGACCAAAAGTTTTGAAGGGGAAGAGATCAATAAGGAAAATATACCTTAGTTTTTGAAAAAATTGAGAAGGGAAGAGAAGTATAGATAGTTTTGAAAACTAGTAATAGTTTTGGAAATAGTTTTACCCTAACTAACGACCATGCTAACTAAGGCTTCCTACAGTCAGGATGGCTCTGATACCAGCTCTATGGGGACCCCGACTCATAAATCGTGATCACCGAATGCACGTGTGCAGTGATCCCAGAGATCAATGCTCACTGAACACACCGAAGCTGAATAACAAGAGTCTTACATCCATACATACAGTCTTACACAAATTATCACCATTATGGTCGAGTCTTACATAGGTAAAGCCACAAGGGCTGAATACCAAATAAACTAAAGCAGCGGAAATCTTCGTCGATAAGTAGAACCCATGCCATCTGCATTAACCCTACAGGCATTCTGACTGGGAAACGTCCTAGTTCGCATGTTCGTCTCCAAATAACTCTTCTTCGAACTCCTGTTCTTCCATGCCTGGCCAATTAAATAACCAGTGTCAAGCCAATGAGTACTTTGAATGTACTCACAAGCAACCCATGATTGGGACAGGGCACAATAATGCAATGATATAGCACTAAGTTGGTAGTTTGAAGAAAGCTAGTTTTGAGTGCAATGACATGATCTGTCAACATGTAAAGTATGCATCACGAGAGTATAGGTATCCGTATGAACAAGTTACAGATATCAACATAAGGGGAGTTGGACACCAATCCAACTTGATCATCGTGTCAAGCCATTTAACTTAACCCGATTAGTTTTATCAACACACACACACACGGTTTGAAAACTTTGGACGTAGTTTAAGCAGCACCGCCCAACCGTCCTTGACCGTGGACACGGCTATTCGAATAGTTTTACACTCTGCAGAGGTTGCACACTTTACCCACAAGATCCGGGGAACTTCCGTGTCATCCAGGACCCGCGGTACCTCAAGTACCCGGGGTAGGCACCCAATCACTATCTTTCCCTAGACGACACTAACATGGAGTCCACTCGATTGGTAGTAGCCCCCGTGCTCGACATTTCACATCATAAAATTGTGGAGCCTCGCTCCCATATTTATCACATACCACAAGCACGGGGTACCAACGGTGTGTCCGGTGCCCTGTAAAAACAGTCATGGCCGCCCTACCTGGCACGACCCCGTCCCGAGAGAGCGCAACAACGACTCTCCCGTCACTAGTAATGCGGGCTCCAAACTAGTATCGGCCTAGGTAATCAATAATGCCCTTTCCCATATAAGGGTAGAGTGGTTGCACATGTAAGGTTGGGACAGTCGACAAATATTAAATCTAATCCATTTTCGAAAACCACCCACACACACTTTCCTCGGTACACCACTTCGTCATCAAGTGGTTACCGATCTCATTATCTCCCTCGGGATAAGTGGCACCTGATGGGGTTTTCCAAAAAGTCCTTTGAAAAATACTTTGTCTCCATCACCATGCATATTCCCGTCCCCTTTTTGCGTAGCAACTACTTTAGCATCCTATGTACTCCCACCGGCATAACCCTCATAAGAAGGTAGGGTCATGCACCATGCAAGTATCAACGAGGTAGTAACAGAGGCAACCAACCAACGTGGTTTACCATTTCATCATGATTCCGATGCAACAATAATAAAGTGCTATATGACATGCATAAAAAGGGTTTCATGGACATGGTCAAAGGGCTGCTTGCCTGTTTTAACAAAGTCTTCAGGGAATTCAAATACCTCTGGTCCAACTCCGAGCATCTCGTCTACTTCGTCAACTATCGTCGAAAGCAACCATAATAAGCAACACAACAAGTCAGAAAATAAAAGTGCTCTACAAATATTAATTTGACTTTGCTAGGACATCTCTGGTTATATGAAAAATAACCAGAGTGGTTTCATTGGAATTGGGTCAGTGGATATTTCCAAATATTTTGATATGATGGAATCAAGGGGTTTATGGATTTGCAAGAAGTGTACAGAAATATATTTTTGAAAAATGAGCAAAGGCACCCATTTAACAAAACATTATTTAGAAGCATTTAGGAGTTGGTTTCACTGGATTTGGAGTTCAAATGATTTTCCTATGAATTTGCAAAGTTGACAAATATGAAGAAATGGCTCATTATTTTGTGTGGTACAGAAAGTCTTAAGAAAAATGTTCATAAACTAAGTTATGAACTTAGAATTATCTTGGAGTTTGAACAATGGAATTTTGATCAAATATGTGCTCTCTGTGATTTTCTAAAGTTTGGCTCAGAAGAGGAAATATAGGTTTATTTAAATATGTGTGAAGGAAACATTTCTGGAAAACAGTGAATGCTGTACCATGAGGTAGATCAGGAATTTAGAAGACCCTAGGATTTTGAATCATCAAATTTGGATCTTATTTGAATATTTGGGAGATTATACAAGTTCTACAGAAAAAAAAGGGAAATATTTTTACCCGAATGGGCTGGATCTGGGCAGCGACAGCGCGCAGCGGGCGAGATATAGTGCCGAGCGCACTGGGCCTGGCCCAGTCGCTCAGCCGCGCAGAGGGGGGAGTGGGGGTGTCGAAAACGCCCGCCAGGAGTGCGCCTTGGCCGCGGGGAGACGGCTTCCGAAGAAGTCGTGTCCACTTAACTCACGGGCCCGGCACTCAGGGTCGCCGACACATGGGGCCCACTAGTCGGGTTCATCCCCAACCTCCCGCGCGGGCGCGTCGGGAGACAGAGGAGGCGAGGCCGGACGGTGCCGGCGCTCTCCCCAGTGGCACCGGCCATCTCCGGCGACGCCCAGCAGACCAGCGGGTCCAGGAGACAACGCCGCATCCGCCAAGGTGCGCTACGACTGCAGGGGTGGTCGGACGCGGGCGCTTCGTCGACCGTGGCGGGCGGGCCGGCGGTGGAGATGGAGCTCGACCGCATGGCCACGGGAAGGAGGGGAAGTAGTAGGGGAGAGTTCCACGATGGTCGTGGTGATGCCATGGAATGATGAGGCGAGGAGGAGGGGCTCGGGTGGCGCGAATTCAAGCCGAGGCCGACGACAAGGCTCCGGCCATGCTGGTGGATGGAGGGCACGGGGAGAGAGTTGGCTTGGTCCAGGGGGTCACTGGGAGCGAGAGAGGGCGAAGGGGATACAGAGGGAGGCCTGGGGCAGCCTTATATGGTGAGGCAACGGCTCACCGTGGACGCGGCCTACAGGTCCGCGGCAACGGCTCAGGAGGACAGGAGAGAGGGCGAGGGGCTGTCCACGGCGTTCGTGGGAGTTGGGTGGGGCACCAGGAAGAGAGAGGAGGAGCGGGGCGAGCTGCACGCGGCCACAGGAGCTGCGCGAGCATTGGCCGAGCCAGGCGGCTCTGGGCACGCGCCGCAGGAGGTGAGAGAGAGGGAGAGACGAGGAGGCCAGCATGGTGGCGTGTTGTGGACGTCGAGGCACCTCGACTGGCGCGAGGGTGAGGCTCGAGGTGGGGGGAGCGCGGCGTCAACGGTCGGGTACTCTGCCTGGCGCTCCAGAGTGCGCAAATGGCCGGCTTCCGCGGCTTTTCCGCGCGCACTCGCGCGTCCACTTGTGTCTAGGGGCTGCAGGGGGAAGTAAAAAATGGGAAAGTGGCATGGGATGCCCAAGGGAGCCAGTAGAGTAGAGAAGGGGTGGAGAGAGAGAGTGAATATTGCTGTTGTCAAAAGAACAAAAGTGGATCCCTACCCCCCTTCATCATTACCTCTCAGGCAGGGAAGCACACCAGAAGTAGAGGGGGACTAGGAGGGGTTGTGGTAAGGAGGAGAACTCATGGAGATTAGTGGAAGTGGTCAAATTGGTGTTTTTAGAAAAACGGCAGATGGTGTTTGTTGTTGATTTGGGCAAGAAGATGAACTCCTCTGGTCATAAGCCTTGACAGGGCCAAATGGCATGAGAAAACAAGTGGTTCTACCAAGATTGAGTCCATTTTGCAAAAGTTGCCAATGCAACTTTTGTAAACTCTAGAAATGAACAGAAATGGACTTCCCAAGAGTTAGTCATGCAAATCTGTTCTCCTTGATGCACCACTTGGTCTAGTGTCATCATTTGAGGTTTTGAACATGTCCCCAAAAGTTGAGATCAAAAGGAGAAAGTTGCCAATGTAGAGTTGTTCAAATTTGGTTCTGGACAGGAAGGGTTTTGGGGCACTTTGATCAAGATAACATTCTCTCCAACTTGTGCTATTTGGGCTAGATGAATAAATAGACCATTTGAGCATGTTCACAAGGTTTTAGAACATTTGAACTTGTTTGGCAATGTAAAGTTGCTCAAACTTCAAAATGGACAGAAATGGTTTTTAGGGGATTTGATGATGTTATATTGTTCTCCAAGACATAAGACTTGGCAAGATCATCAAACATTTCATATGTGACATGGTAGAATTTTCTTGGAATTTTTGGGGAATATTTCCCTTGTAAATATTTCAAAAGCTTGAAATATCCAGAAAGGGTTTTTGATGGATTTGACCAATATTTTGAACATGACCATGTGTTGAAACTCTTATATATGGACAATATATGTCCACTGAGTTTCCCTAGGTTTTTCCCAAATATTTTTAAAGCATTAAAATATTTTTAACCTATTAAAGAGCATTTCTGGGCTTAAGAAAAAGCCTTTAAATAAAATTGGAAAATAACTGTTAAAATTATATTTTTGTGCTTTGTGGGTGTCCTATATCTAATAGGAGTCAAATATATTTTTGGAAATATTTTTACTGCCCTTAATTAAGTACCTGCAGTGCAAATCTCAATTCATGGGTTTTTGGAAAACTAATTTTTGAAAATACTATTTGGCCAAATTATTTTTGTAAGAAAATATTTTTATGTCCTATACACATGGCATGATCACTGGGAAAGGTTTTTGGATCAAGGAGAATGAGTATAAGAGTTGGAGAATTTATTTGATTTTTAGAGCACTTGCAAACAACACACAAACATCAAATCAAGCAAATTCCAAAGCACTCAAAAGTTTTTGCCAAACCACATTTTATCATGTTTATTAGATTAAGTGTTGTGGCATGAAAATCAGGGTGTGACACACCGGCGCTGCTTTGGTGGCCCGGGTTCCAGTGCTGACGCGCTCATACGCATGTTGTCCCATGTCGTTCATCATCGATGGCTTCATCTCGGACTCCGCCGCCACTCTGCCTTCATCGGCCGGCGTGCCCGACCTCGCGCGCGATTGGATTGATCACCCGCCCGCCGCCATGAAGCGCATCATCTACGCCGTGGGACCGACCTTGCCCGTTGGTTGCGCGCGCCATCGCAGGCCCCGTGAATCCCGTCCCGAGTTTAGCGCGCCCCTCCACCGTTCGAGCAACGGGCTGCCGATGCGTCGCCCCGTCAGGCCGCAGCGCCCAGCCCCGTGGTTCTTTTCCCGGCTGCACCGACCTGTGTCACCGTTGCGTTGCTCCTTAGCCGCTGCAGCCGCCGTCAGGCCGCCGCCGCCGCTCTTCTTTGGCCCCCACCGCCGCAGCCGCCCGTCCACCCCCGTCGTCTTCATCCGGCACCAGCCGTCGCCAGCGTCGCCGTCATCTACCCCAACCGGTTCATCTACTCCGAGAACCACGGGCGACATTGTCCCTGCACCGATTGGCCTGGAACCGTCGTCGAGTCCTTCTCTGCTGGCCTCTCCGAGTTCTTAGACTTGGCGTATAGCTCGTGCAGGCCCCAGTCTACGCATGTCAGGTGCTGGCACCACTGCCGTGTGCCTTCGTCCATGAGATGTGCCCAGGCCTGGCAAGCCTTGTGCGGCGCTTCGTCAACTTCGTCTTCGTTCGTCTATGCAAGCTCGGTGCTGGCAACACCGGCGCGTACCTTCGTATATGATGTGTCCCTAGGGTTGGGAACCCCGGTGCGACACATCGTCAACAACATCTCCTTTCTGGCGCACCACTACTTTGACACCACTGTGCCCATGCTAACTCGGCGCCCCCTCGCGCCCATGTCTCCATGGTGACATCCTCGACACCGGCTACCCCGACTCGACATCAACCACGGCATTTTTCACACGGCTACCTCAACCACGGCTCCACCACCCACGCTATCGGCTACCTCGACAACCGGCACAAAGGGCTACCGCCTTGCTTGAGCAACCTCGTCGGTTGCCACTCCAGCCACGACTCCGTGATGCATCGACCGTTACGACTGTGTGTGGGGGGGTGTCCGTCGGCTTGCCTTTGGATTCTTCTCCAGTCTCTCCGTCTGCGTCGCTACCGTTATGACTGCAGGGGGATGTTGAGTATATTGATTATTAGGAAAGATGAGATAGACTAGGATTTGTTCTGGGTTGTCTTGTACTCCAAGTAGATCATTGTACTCCTATATATATGCCCATGAGGCTCAAACAATACAATTGACTATTCCACCAATCCCACTCTCTCCCTTCTAACAAAAACCACCTGTTCTGTGCCTAATGTGCAACGCGAAGCACTAACGCTCGAATTTGGCCGGGAAAACAGGGAAACTGGCATGTGGGGCACACCTGTCGGGATGATGTGGCGCAGACTAGTACAATGGAGGAGCTGGCCCACGACCTCCTCACCACCAGCAACCGTTCATGTGGGTCGTGGGGGCCAGCAACGTAGCGCAGCTCCCGCACCGCCTCTAGACACGACGATTGCGGTGAGTGACTCGCTCATCGTCGCTGGAGACGGTCAGCTTCAGTGTGCCGAGGGTGGCTTTAGCATTGTGGCACGACCAGCAGATCAACACCCAGCTCGTCAAGGATGCATGGGGCGCCGAAGTGCGCGCGCGCCGTGATGTGTCTGTGGAGTGTTGTAGCGCGGCCAACTACATCCCTAGGATGTGAGACCATGCTCGGTTGTCTTGCCTTTTCAATGATATGTGGGGATCGCATGTGAGCAAAGGGCATCTCCAACATTGCCACGACCGCAGCTGACTACCATGGCACACCAAAAACCCTCGTCCCTCGCGCCGTCGCGCGGTGCGTTCCCAGCCGGCGCCAGCTGCTCGCATTCATGTCGTTCGTCCGTATGCCATCATTAAGAGGCTCGGTGCCCGAGGAACCAACTCCGGTGACTTAATGACGCACCCAGACACTTGGCCTCACCAGAATGCGCTACTTAAAGCGACAACACCCAGCTAAACTCCACACCATAGTGCATCGTCCTACTACCTAGCACCACATCCGCCATGACCGCGAGCGTGAACGCTCTGCGGGAGAGCTTGTCTTCGGGGATGAAGCTCGAGGTCGCCGCCCTCGCTCAAGTCGCCGCTCACGACGCAATAGCGGTGTAGCTGGACGCGGACGCGACCACACAAGCGGTGGCCACGCTGGCGATCGACGACGGGAGCACCGTCAGCCACGCGTCCTACGTGCCGCCGTCCAACGTTCGGTTCCGCATGTGGCAGGTGAAGCGATGGACCGTCCACCTCCATCATCATCGACCTCACATCCACCAGCACCGCCGAGGTCGGGTGTAATGCCACGATGCGGCTATATCTCCCACGTGTCGAGGCACGACTTAGAGGCATAACCGCATAGTGGTTTTGTCGCAAGTTGGTAATCAGAGCCATCCCCGACTTAGGAGCCCCCTGCTTGATCGAATCGCTAGCATTGTTGAGTCTAGAACAAAAATGTTTTGAGTCTTAGGATTATATATATATATCGGAGAGTAGGATTCTTTTTACTCCTCAGTCCCTTCGTCGCTCTGGTGAGGTCTCCTGACGTAGAAGTTTTGACTACTCTCTCCTCAAATTTCACTAATTTTTTTTTAGGATCACG
This sequence comes from Aegilops tauschii subsp. strangulata, assembly GCF_002575655.3. NCBI lineage: Eukaryota > Viridiplantae > Streptophyta > Magnoliopsida > Poales > Poaceae > Aegilops > Aegilops tauschii. The sequence continues at coordinate 175,890,478 of NC_053038.3, read as the reverse complement.
CGGGTATCTTGGAATCGTTCCGATGGATTTGTGACGAGAACATTGTTCTTGGTGCCTCCTGTCATTTAGGGGTTGTGGCAGTGTCCCGGGGATTTGAGCTCCGAGGTGTTGTCGTCACAATTTTATCGTTGCAGTTCTGGAATACCTGAGTTTCACCGACATCAAAATCTCTTTTATGCAGTTGTTGGTGAGATCACCTCGACGCCACCCAGTACTGGGGCGGGAGTTCGGGAGTATTGCCATAACTTGTATAACGGATGTTTTTCGAAGGTTGAGGTAAACGATTTCCGAAGGTTTCTTGGTTATGTGTTGACGGATGGATACAGCTGGATCTAGGGATTGCTAGTTTGGGTGATATATTTTGTGTCCCCTGTATCCCCTACACCAGATTGCATAACCAGAAAGTTTCGGGAGTTTATAAGTGGGAATTCAAGTAGCCTTAGGATTTCTTTCCGACAGATGCATGATATGAGATTGGGGTTCGACGTCTAGTGGTCCGCCTGTATACGGTTGATTTTACAGTGGTCTCGTTGTGTCTTAAAGAGTCCATGGCTTTGCCGACTCGGGGACGCTTCGTATGTCATGTGCACAGCCTTGTACATGATGGTGCTGTACGATTGAGCCCGTGTGGGCCCCACCACGAAAACTTCGGACGAAATATCTATCATATGTTTGTTCCGGCTTATTCTGCAAGCCAATACTTTGTTTTATTTTGTATTGTGGTATTCGAGTTGCTTCGAATTCTATGTTCATTCCATATCTTTTTCAAGTGGCTTCTCAACTTATGGAAGTGTGATGATTTGCTACGGAATTCATTCGTTCATCTTCGTCCGAATGTTTATTGTGAAGACGATATGTTGCAATTTCTATCCGTTGATTCTACTTATCTTTTGTCTATCAAGATGCTAACGGATGTCACCCTCTTCAGGATGGCTCTGCCAACGCGTCAGAATCCAGATCGCAATGAAGGGAGTCAAGCGAACCCTCCGCCACCACCTCCACCTCTGGAGGCATGGCAAGCAATCATGGCAGCCACCAACGCCAATGCTCAGATGATTCTGCAACTCTTGCAAGAACGTACTCAAGGGCAAGGCAATCAAGGCAATCAAGGTCAAAGCAACAATCAGTTTCACTTCGCCACTCTCAACCAGTTTCTCGCAAATCAGCCCAAGTCTTTCAGCTACTGTGCCGAGGCCACGGATGCCGATGATTGGCTCGTGGACATCAACAAGCATTTTGAATGTAGCAATGTCAGGCCTAAGGACTTTGTCAAGTTCGCTTCTTTCCAGCTCAAGGACCAAGCTGCTGATTGGTTTCAGCAATACAAAGATTCCAGAGGAGGTCGTGTGATTACTTGGACTGACTTCTGTCGGGACATCAAAGCGCACCACATTCCACAAAGTGTTGTCGAGAGCAAGCGTGAGGAGTTCCGCAATCTCAAGCAAGGAAACATGTCTGTGTATCAATACAACATTTAGTTTCAGAAACTTGCTCGCTTCGCTAAACAAGACGTTCTTGATGAGAAGAGCATGATCTATCACTTCAGAGGTGGCCTTAAAGAGGATCTGCAGTTAGCTCTTGTTCTTGTTGAGCCTACTCACTTTGATCAATTCTACAATATGGCACTGAAGCAAGAGGCTGCTCAGCTCAAGTGTGAGGCTTCTAAGAAGAGAGTCAGAGACACAGTTTAGTCTTCTTCTTCCTCACTCGTGACAGCTAAGCAACAGAAGTTCTGGTTGCCTCCTCCTCCTCCGTTTCGTCAGCCTTACCAGCAGAAGAACAAAGGTGGCCATGGTTCTTCAAACTCTTCCAACTCTGGCTATCAGAACAAGTCTCAGAATCAAGCTCCAAAGTCCAATGCTCCTTATCACCGTCCACTCTCAGAGGTGACTTGCAACAAATGTCAGCAGAAAGGTCACTATGCTAACAAGTGCTTCAACCAGAGGCGTCTTCCTCCTCCTCCTCCTGTCAGATCTTCCAGCAATGCAGTGGTCAAGCATAATCCAAAGTTTGCAAAGGTGAACATGTTGAATGCAGCTCAAGCGGAGGAATCTACTGATGTGATAATGGGTAATCTTCCTGTTAATGATATTCCTGCAAAAGTTCTTTTTGATACTGGTGCATCTCTTTCTTTCATTTCAAGACCTTTTGTTGCCAAGCATGAATTTGTGACGGAAAAGATCCCTATCCCGTTGAAGATTGTGTCTCCGGGCAAGCAAATGACATCTAATAATTGTGTCCCGGATGTTTTCATCAAGATGGGCGACTATAGATTTCAGTCTTCTCCAATTGTTCTTGGTGACTCGGATATTGATCTAATTCTCGGGATGGACTGGCTTTCTAAGCACAAGGCTCAACTTGATTGTGCTGCCAGAGAAATTCAATTGACACACTCTTCTGAGGATGTGATTATTTTTGCCGCTCGTGATGAAACCATTCGGTTTTTCTCTCTCAATGAGAAGGGCGAATTGGATGCCATCTCTCAAATTCCAGTCGTTTGCGTGTATCAAGATGTCTTTCCAGAAGAGCTTCCGGGTATGCCTCCGCACCGGCCAGTTGAGTTCGTTATCGAACTAGAGACTGGTACTGTACCCGTTTGCAAGCGTCCATACAAGCTTGGACCAAACGAGCTGAAGGAATTGAAGAAGCAGCTCGATGAACAAGAGCGTCTGGGTTTGATCAGACCGAGTTCTTCTCCATGGGGTTGTGGTGTTCTTTTTGTCAAGAATAAGGATGGCACGGACCGACTTTGTGTCGACTACCGTCCATTGAACAAGAAGACAATCAAGAACAAGTATCCACTTCCCAACATCAATGAGCTATTTGAGAAACTCAAAGGGGCTAAAGTATTCTCGAAGCTTGACCTTCGTATGGGTTATCATCAGATTCGCATTCGTGAAGAAGATATTCCCAAGACAGCTTTCAGAACGAGCTTTGGTTCTTATGAATATACTGTCGTGTCTTTCGGCCTTGTCAATGCTCCTCCGGTGTTCTCTCGGATGATGAATTTCATCTTCAACCCCTATACCAATGAATTCGTTCTGGTGTATCTCGATGATATATTGGTCTTCTCCAAGAATAAGCAGGATCATGCCAAACATTTGCGATTGGTGCTCGACAAGCTCAGAGAGTATCAATTCTATGCGAAGTTCTCCAAATGTGAGTTTTGGCTTGATGAAGTTCTTTTCCTTGGTCACATCATCTCTGCCAAAGGCATCGCTGTTAACCCCGAGAAGGTGTCCGCAGTTCTGGATTGGGAACCTCCTCAAAATGTCAAGCAGCTCCGTAGTTTTCTGGGGCTTGCAAGCTATTGCCGAAGATTCGTTGAGAATTTCTCCAAGATTGCAAAGCCTCTTTCCAACCTCCTACAGAAGCATGTGAAGTATGTCTGGTCTCCTGAGTGTGACGTTGCTTTCAACACTCTCAAACAGAAACTAGTCACAGCTCCTGTCTTGACTCCTCCTGATGAATCCAAGCCGTATGAAGTTTTCTGTGATGCTTCTCTCCAAGGTCTCGGTGCTGTGTTAATGCAAGAGAAGAAAGTTGTGGCTTATACCTCTCGGCAGTTGAAGCCCAACGAGAAGAACTACCCCACTCACGATCTTGAGTTGGCGTCAGTTGTCCATGCATTGATTACGTGGAGACATCTCTTGTTGGGAAGACAAGTGGACATTTTCACTGATCACAAGAGTCTCAAGTATATCTTCACTCAACCCAACCTCAACCTCAGGCAGACTCGATGGGTCGAAATGATTCAAGAGTACAATCCGAGTATTGAATATACTCCAGGCAAAGCAAATGTCATTACAGATGCTTTAAGAAGGAAAGCTTATTGCAACAGCTTAATTCTCAAGCCTTTCCAACCGGATCTTTGTGAAGCTTTCCGCAAGCTGAATCTCCAAGTTGTTCCTCAAGGCTTTCTTGCCAACCTCATGGTATCTCCTACTTTGGAAGATCAAATTCGTGAGGCACAACTCCTTGATGCCATGGTGAAGAAGGTGAAACGTGGTATCGACAAGGGTCTTTCCAAATACAAGTGCTATCGCATTGATGACAAAGACACTTTGTTCTAAAGGTGATCTAAGGAGAGTCATAATGAACGAGGCACACAATTCTCTCCTATCCATTCATCCTGGAAGTACGAAGATGTATCATGACCTCAAGCAGTCGTATTGGTGGACTCGAATGAAGCGAGAAATTGCTCAATTCGTGAATGAATGTGATGTCTGCCGAAGAGTGAAAGCAGAACACCAACGACCAGCTGGTCTCCTCCAACCTCTTGCTATTCCAGAATGGAAGTTTGATCATATCGAAATGGACTTCGTGACTGGATTTCCCAAGTCCAAGCGCGGAAATGACGCTATCTTTGTTGTCATCGACAAGCTCTCTAAAGTGGCTCATTTCCTTCCAATCAAAGAATCCATCATAGCAGCTCAGCTGGCAGAGCTCTACACCTCCAGAATTGTCTCTTTGCACGGCATTCCACAATTGATTTCTTCAGATCGTGGAAGCATCTTCACCTCTAAGTTCTGGGACTCCTTCCAGAAGGCAATGGGCACAAACATTCGCTTCAGCACAGCTTTCCACCCTCAAACTAGTGGCCAAGTCGAGCGAGTCAATCAAATTCTTGAAGATATGCTCTGGGCTTGTGTCATTTCCTTTGGCATGAAATGGGAAGATTGTCTTCCATATGCTGAATTCTCCTACAACAACAGCTTCCAAGCGAGTTCGGGCAAAGCCCCATTCGAGATTCTATATGGCAGAAAGTGCCGTACTCCTCTTAATTGGTCAGAGACTGGTGAACGCCAATTTCTTGGCAATGACTTAATCACTTAAGCTGAAGAAATGTGTAAGGTCATCCGTGATAATCTCAAAGCCGCGCAATCGCGTCAGAAGAGTTACTATGATAGTAAGCATCGTGATTTGGCTTTCGAGATCGGAGACCATGTCTACCTCCGCGTCTCTCCAATGAAAGGCACTCGTCGCTTCGGTATCAAAGGGAAGCTTGCCCCTAGATACGTGGGTCCTTTCAAGATCATTGGCAAAAGAGGCGACCTCGCCTATCAACTTGAGCTTCCTTCCAACTTCGCGAACGTGCACGGTGTGTTCCACGTGTCACAGCTCCGCAAGTGCTTCAAGACGCCTAAGCGCACTATCGACTTCGAAGAGATTGACCTCCAAGAAGATTTGTCTTATCATGAGCACCCAGTTGCTATTCTTGAAGAAACTGAGCGCAAGACTCGCAACAAGTCAATCAAATTCCTGAAAGTGAAGTGGTCGCACCATTCCGACCGGGAAGCCACCTGGGAACGCGAGGACCATCTCCGTTCCGAATATCCGGAGTTCTTTCAGTCCTAGATCTCGGGACGAGATCCTCTCGTAGTGGTGGAGTGTTGTAACACCCCGCATGTAACTTGCCATATTTGTAACTCCGACTCTTGCCATTTCCGGCTATGTGATATGTTTTTCCCTCCGTTGTCGGGTTTTGTATTTCGTTTTGTATTTTGCCATGTCATGCATTTTCATATCATGTCATCATGTGCATTGCATTCGCATACGTGTTCGTCTCATGCATCCGAGCATTTTCCCCGTTGTCCGTTTTCCAATCCGGCGCTCCTATCTCCTCCGGTGCACCCCTTGTTTTCTTTCGTGTGCGTGTGTCAAACTTTCTCGGAATGGACCGAGGCTTGTCAAGTGGTCTTAATATACCACCCGAAGACTACCGGTCAAGTTTCGTTCCATTCGGAGGTCGTTTGGTACTCCAACGGTTAACCGGGCATCCGCATAGTCCATTTGATTGTCCAGCAAAAACCCCCTCCAAAACCAGCCCAAAACCCACCAAACTCTCCTCCATGCTCTAGGCCATTCGATCATGATCGTGTGGGCGAAACCGCACCTCATTTGGAGCCTCCTAGCTCCCTCTACCTATAAATAAGTGGGTATCCCGAAAAACGAAATCTCAGACGAAACCCTAAGTTTTTCCCTCCGCGCCGCCGGACGCGTCCGCCGTCGGCCGGACACGTCCGCCGCCGCAACCGACGAATCGCGGCGCGCCACGTCGCTCCGCCGCCGCCCGGACCCCGCCGGCCCGCCGGGCCCGCGCGCCGGCCCTCCGGCCCGTCTCCTCCCGCCGAGCGCCTCGTCCCCCGCACCGGCGCCGCCGCCGCCGTCCATCGCCACCGGCCGCCGCCGCCTCCGCCGGCCCCGCCGCCCCCGCTGGCGACCGCCGCCTCCGGCGCCCTCCTCCGCCCCCGGCGCCCTCGCCGCGTCGGGCCCCGCCGGCCCTGCCTCGCCGTCGTCGGCCGGAGTCCCGAGCGCCACCGGGAGCCCCGATCTGGATCCGTTCGGTAGCCTCCCGTTGACTTTCTCTCAAACCCCCTCTAATATTTTCTAAGTCTCGAATTTTCATCAGCATGTGCCTCTATTCCCGATGCGATAACTCTGTGCATGTAGCTCCGATTCGCGCGTGTAATATGTGAAGTTGTTCTCCTCGCGATGCTCTTCGTTTTGTTCAATTGCACCATGTTCATTAGAGGTCATCTTGATGCCCAAATCTTCGTTGGTAGAGGGCTAGTTGCTGTTATTCTCTGTTTCTTATCAGAACTTGGAGATTTGTCATTTTTTTATCATTTATTCTGTGCATCTTTTGAGCATGAGCTCTACATGTGTTTTGAAGTATGCCATGCCATCTTTCCAGTGGTATAGTCCATGTATTTTTGTGATATCTGTGGTGACTAGCACAAGCATGCAAAGTAGGTCCCGTAATATTTCTGATTTCAGAGAGTGATTTCTGTAAGTCCTTGTCTGCTGTAATTTTGTTGCCATGTAAACTTGATGCTACAGAGAGATCCATGCATATTTTGGAGATGTTCAGTAAGGATGTTTTGGAGCTATAGTTGTAATTGATCCATTCCTGAAAATGTTTGCAATTATGGAGTGCCATAGCATGACTCAATCTTGCTCTACTTTTGCCATAAAATATTTCTGGCAGATTCTTAACATGAGATGCATTTTTGCCAAGCTTATTGTAGTTGATCCATACATGCTATGCAATTTTTCTTGCCATGGATAGCTTGATAAACATGCCATATTGCTGTAGGTATACTTGTTTTGTTATGCATTGCTCTGTAGTGAGTGCATCAAGCTCACAAAGAGGCCTACATATTAATATTTCTGCCATGCTCTGTTTTCTGCTAAGTCTGAAACCTGATAACGAAACTTGCTATGTTTACATGCTTCCCATCATATCTTATGTTCCTTTTGGGCTTATGGTCAGTAATGGACTTTTGTCATGTGCTTTTAGTAGAACACTACCATGGCTTGTTTTGCTATGTTAAGTTCCTCTAGCACGTTGATTTCGTGCTCTGAACATTGCTACCTGATGCTGTTTACTGCCATGTCCAGTTTTTCACCAAGTCTGTGAACCTGTAATCTTTTGCACTTTTGTCATGCTTGTTTGAGCTTGATATGTTGTGATCTAGCCGTAGGTCAGTGTTCATCTTTTGTCAAGAATATGCTGTAGATTACTGCCATGTACTTTGTTGCTATGTTGGGGTGCTGTAGCATTGTTGGTTGTTGCATTTTAAGTGCTATCTTGCTGTTTATCGCAGATTAGTGTCATCCTTGTTTTGCTTGCCATTTGCAAACCGTGCATCCGATTCCGGTGATCTTTATATCGATTTCGACCGAAATCATCTCATCTTTCCAGTGGCATGCTTGGTTTGCCAAGTTACTGCCTTGTTCATCATTTTCCTTCCGGAGCACGCATATGCATCGCATATCATATCTTGCATATCATACATGTTTTGCATCATGTTGTTTGCGCATTTCTCGTTGTTGATTGTGGTTCTGTTTGTTTGTGTTCTTGTCTTGGGTAGAGCCGGGAGACGAGTTCGTGAACGAGGAACCTGTCGAGTACGCTTACGAGGATCAAGCTTTCGACAACTCTGAGAATCTTGCAGGCAAGATGACCACCCCTCGAAATCACTTCTATCTTTGCTATGCTAGTTGTTCGCTCTATTGCCATGCTCCGCTACCTAGCACTTGCTATATCGTGTCTCCCATTTTAGCCATGTCAGCTCTAACCATCCTCTCCTAGCAAACCGTTGTTTGGCTATGTTACCGCTTTTGCTCAGCCCCTCTTATAGCGTTGCTAGTTGCAGGTGAAGTTGAAGTTTGTTCCATGTCGGAACATGGATATGTTGGGATATCACAATATCTCTTATTTAATTAATGCATCTATATATTTTGGTAAAGGGTGGAAGGCTCGGCCTTATGCCTGGTGTTTTGTTCCACTCTTGCCGCCCTAGTTACTGTTATACCGGGATTATGTTCCTTGAGTTTGCGTTCCTTACGCGGTCGGGGGATTTATGGGACCCCCTTGACAGTTCGCCTTGAATAAAACTCCTCCAGCAAGGCCCAACCTTGGTTTTACCATTTGCGACCTATACATTTTTTCCCCCGGGTTTTCTAGAGCCCGAGGGTGATCTTCATTTTAAACCCCCGGGCTAGTGTTCCTCTGAGTGCTGGTCCAAACTAGAGCCACTTGCAGCGCCACCTTGGGGAAACTCGAGGATTGGTTTTAGCTGTACGTAGTGTTCATCCGGTGTGCCCTGAGAACGAGATATGTGGAGCTCCTATCGGGATTTGTCGGCACATTCGGGCGGCTTTGCTGGTCTTGTTTTACCATTGTCGAGATGTCTTGTAAACCGGGATTCCGAGACTGATTGGGTCTTTCCGGGAGAAGGTTTATCCTTCGTTGACCGTGAGAGCTTATGATGGGATAAGTTGGGACACCCCGGCAGGGTATTATCTTTCGAAAGCCGTGCCCGCGGTTATGAGGCAGATGGAAATTTGTTAATGTCCGGTTGTAGATAACTTGTCACTTGACCCAATTAAAATACACCAAGTGTGTGTGTTACCGTGATGGTCTCTTCTCGGCGGAGTCCGGGAAGTGAACACGGTCAGTGTTATGTATGACGTAAGTAGGTGTTCAGGACCTCTTCTTGGTCATTGCTAGATGACGTCCGTTCCTTTGCTTCTCTTCTCGCTCTCATTTGCGCAAGTTAGCCACCATATATGCTTTTGCCGCTGCAGCTCCACCTCTTTGCACCATCCTTTCCTACAAGCTTAAATAGTCTTGATCTCGCGGGTGTGAGATTGCTGAGTCCCCGTGACTCACAGATTCTACCAAAACAGTTCCAGGTGCCGACGATGCCAGTGCAGACGATGGCGTCGATCTCAAGTGGGAGTTCGACGAGGAACGTGGTCGTTACTATGTGTCTTTTCCTGATGATCAGTAGTGGAGCCCGGTTGGGACGATCGGGGATCTAGCATTTGTGGTTGTCTTATTTTCATCTGGATTTTGACCGTAGTCGGTCTTTATGATTGTATTTTGGATGATGTATGATGATATTTATGTATTGTGTGAAGTGGCGATTGTAAGCCAACTCTTTATCCCATTCTTGTTCATTACATGGGATTGTGTGAAGATGACCCTTCTTGCGACAAAACCACTATGCGGTTATGCCTCTAAGTCGTGCCTCGACACGTGGGAGATATAGCCGCATCGTGGGCGATACATTGGGGACTCCTCCGAGGATGAGTAGCGCATGGGAGGCAGCAGGGCATGGTGTGCCAACTGGACAGTCCGTCTCCCGTGTTCTACTCTTCCTCGCCGGAGACCGCACCTTCACTTCACAGGTCTTGAACCCCACCCCCGTACATGGAGATCACAGAAGCAGGACTTCAGTGGCCGCCGTAGAATAGGTTTAGGGTCGGGTTTCATTTATTTTTCTGTCCTATAAAAGTTCAAAATGTAATGAAAATCTGTCGTGTTTTCATTAATCTCGTCCGGTGTATATGAACTTTCACAATAACAGTAAGATATATTGTAGGAGTATGAAAATGTATGGAATGATGATTCATTTTTGTGTGTATAAACCTAGAAGGTTTGACCCGAGACAAAGCTAACATGCGATGTAAGTAAACACATAGGGTCTACATACACAATTTATCTTAGGCACTCCAATAGTATGTCCGCTACACATTCACGCATTTCACATCTTTCTACATCTACAGGAACCTACGAAAGGGTTAACGTAAATTGCCTCTCTCCCCCCTGATTTTCATGGTGGTGGGCCCCTCCCCCCAATCTCCAATGAACAGCTCACATGTTTCACATTACGTTAATTCCGTAACATGGATTACATAAGTGTAGCATTACTCATCCTAAAAAACCAACTAAGCCAACCTCCAAGCATATCGCGCGGGAAAAGACCCGGCTGCGCCGTTTTAGTTGGGATTACCGGATTACTAGTAGTAGTATCGGTGGATCGCGCGAAGCACCAAGTTTTTTTATGAGGTGGCGGAGCACCAAGTTTAAAAGGAAAAAAGGTTGTACACTCACATCACACTTGTCGCGGTCGCATTGCACCCCACACACGGTCTGTCCTGCACACGGCTCACGCAAACGGAGCGTGCTTCGGCTTGCCTCTTCACTGACACGTGGGACTACACTTGGAGAAACCGACCATGCGCCAAACTCCCCCGCCAACCGCGTGAAAATCCCCAAATCCCAAATTCAACTGCCCTTCGGCCAACTAGCCAATAATATTCCCCCAACCCCCCTCCCTCCCGGCCCCCTCCACTCCATTCGCTCTGCTAAAGCGGCCCTCCCCGCCGCGCCGATACGTCGGCGCCACGGTTCGTCGAGGAGACGCACGGCGATCCTCTCGCTCCCACAGTATGCTCTCGTAGACTGCCATCCTCTAGCCGCGCCGCCACTGCTGGCGACGTTCTTGTGGAGACGCATGGCGGTCAGCACCACCACCACTGGCGACGTTCTTGTGGAGGCGCGCGGCGGTCAGCTTCTCCCATGGTACGCGCATTCTAGACTGAGGCCCCATGCATGTCGGAGTAGCGCTGAATGTTAGCTGATAGACGTTGTTAATCTCAGTGTTTGCCCAAGTAGTTTATAGTCAATATGCTCTGCTTCAGAAGCTTCCTTGCCCTGTTCTGCACTCAATCTGCTTAGCTGAGATGGTATGCCAAGCCCGATTAGTTGCTAAAATATCCTGCCATATATTTATTGTGGCGTAGATTGCCATGGTCTAGTAGCCAATCTGTTAGGTGAAATAGCTCTACACCATTTTATACTCGATCTTTGTTGTTGAGATGGCCTTTGATGGTTGTGTGCTTGGCCTCATTGACTGCTGAAATAGCGTGCCATAATTTAGCACTCAAATCTGTTTGCTGAATTAGCTTTACATACATTTCGTTACTTAGATTTGCTTGTGCAAATATCTTGCCATAGCTTTAGACATTGACCTAGTTATTTTTTCTGGACTTCATAAAAAATCATATATGTTTTTCCTATAATATCTTGTAGAGGAACTAATTTGTATGTCTAACAGATGGACAGGATTTGGAAAACTTCTGCTCGAAGATTCTCGGCTGCATATTTCGAGGGGGTTGAAAACTTCATGAGATTTATCAAAGCTGAGTACGGTGGTCCGAAATCAGATGTGCACTGCCTGTGTAGCAGTTGTATGAATTCAGTTACAAGACCCCATTCAACTATGCAAAATCATCTACACTTGTATAGGATTTTGGTCACATATACTAGGTGGGTTCATCATGGTGAAGCTATGAACGTCAATGTTATTGACTATGTGGAAGCAGCAAATCACCTTCTTGATCTGCCTGATGCTCAGGTGGAAGAGGTGGTGGTGGCGGAGCCAGTGAGTTTGACCAACATTGAAACAATGCTACGAAATGCTCGTGCATTTCGTCAACTTTCATCTACAGAAGAAAAACGGTGGGCCCGCATGTTGGAACAATGCAACGTGGCTGTCACCCCAGGAAATAAGCTGTCAGTATTCTCAGCTATGGTTACCTTTCTTCAGGTGAAGACATCTGAGCTGATGACCAACAAATCATTCGATGCGGTGTTGGCTGCTTTCCGCAAATCTTTCCCAGATTCGTCTGAGCTGCCACAGACCTACAATAAAAAGAAGAATTTCCTTCGTCCAGTTGGAATTGGATATGATATGATCCATGTTTGTAAGAATAATTGTGTTATATTCTAGTAGGATTATGCCAACTTAAGTGAATGCCCAAAATGCAAATCATCAAGATGGAAAGATGGTGATGTTGTGAAGAGGATTCCTCATAATGTTCTGACATTTTACAATTATACCAAGATTGTAGAGGTTGTTTCGTGATGCTAAAACAAGAGAGGTTGTATTGTGGCATTCTAGGAACCAGGAGTACAGACATCAGAATGTAATGAGCCATCCATCTCATGGTAGTGACGGGAAAAGCTGCAATAAGAAACATAAAATGTTTGCTGCTGACCCGGGAAACATTAGACTTGGCTTAGCTTCAGATAGATTTAACCCATTTAGCCACCAGAGTGCCACATATAGCATGTGGCCAGTGCTTGTTATCCCTTACAACATGCCTCCAAATGTCTGCACCAAAGAATCAAACTACATGATGGCCTTGCTCATCCCAGGTCAAAAAAGTCCTGGAAAGGATTTTGATTTATTCATGGAGCCTCTTGTGGAGAAACTTCAACAGCTATGGAGGATTGTTCTCACTCGAGACCTATATAGCAGCCCACCAGCTGATTTCTTTCTGTGTGTTGTTATAATTTGGTGCATCCATAATTATCCGACTTTGGGCACTATGTCAGGGCGAACGACAAATGGTTACAATGCATGTGTTCGTTGTGACAGGAATCCGCTATCATACACAATACTTAGCAAGATATGTTACATTGGACACCACCATTTCCTTGCCAAGGACAAGCCGCGTCCTACAAAATATCAAAGATATGTGTTCAATGCAAAGAATGAAAACCGTGATGCGCCAAAGAGGCTCACCGCCGATGAGTTGCAAGTGGAATTAGAGAAGGTCAGGCATATTACACCAGGAAACCATCCTGATAATGGTAGCGCGAAAAGGAAGCGTGGCAGGGCAGAAGAGAGATTATTGTTTGCCCGCAGGTCCACTTTGTGGGACTTGGAGTATTGGAAACATTTGGATCTGTGGCATAATCTTGATGTGATGCACATCGAGAAAAATATATGTGACAACATTATCGGCACACATCTTAATATTGAAGGCAAGACGAAATATACCTTAAAATCTAGGATTGGTTTGACACACCTGGGTATCAGAAAGGATTTGCAGGTGCAAGATGATGGTAAACCATGGGATATGGCACCAGCAGTGTACGTCTTGGACAAGGTAAAAAGAAAAGAATTCCGCGAGGTCCTGTCACGTGTAAGATTCCCGCATGGATTTGCTTCCAACCCTGAAAGGAGAGTCGGTGCATATGGAAACAAGGTACAAGGGTTGAAAACTCATGACTACGATGTCCTACTTCAAAGGGTTTTACATGTTATCCTTAGAGGATTGGGCCGCCCTGACTTATATAGAGCATTTGTAGAGTTGGGACAATTCTTCAGGGAACTCTGCAGTAGAAATATTAGGATAGATGCTTTAGAGCGTCTTAGAGACAAGATACCAACTATCCTATGTGACGTCGAGAAGATATATCCTCCAGCCTTCTTTGATGTGATGGTGCATTTCGCTGTTCATCTACCTAATGACGCACTACTTAGAGGTCCAGTACAGTATGGCTGGATGTACCCTATTGAAAGGCGGCTAGGAAGTTTCAAAGGCTATGTTAGGAACAGAGCTAGACCCGAGGGTTCAATTGCAGAGGCCTACATTGCTACAGAAGCGTTGACATTCTGCTCAAAATACATTGAAACAGCTGATCAGCTTAGCAAAGAGGTGGGTGAAGACAATCTCGGGCTCAATGTTTTCGATTGTTCTAATCGAGTTACAGGGAAGAGTCGACAAGACGACAAACCTAAAGATTTGGACAAAATGGTTTGGTATCTGTTGAATAACTCTCCTGAGATACTACCTTATATCAAGTAAGTGCTAAGTACTGCGGCTTATATACATCGTAATCAGCTAAACTTACATCACATTCTTATATATTTAGATGTTTGACGCGATCACTATGTTGCGCAGCATCTACAAAAAGGAGTTACTGCCGCAAAACCCAAGAAACATTGACAAACTGGTTATGGTAGGATTTGCGAAATGGTTCAAGAGCCATGTAAGCTTTTGAATTGCACTATCAGTTTTTTTAATATATTGAGTACATAAGATGATCAGATTATCTATTTTCTAACCATAGGTTAAGAAGATGCGGGAGGATGGGCAGGTAGTTGATGATACCCTTTACACACTAGCAATGGGTCCTGATACTTGGGTAAGACATTATGAATCTTGCGTTGTTGGAGATCTGCGCTACAACACCCTTGCACGCGACGAAGGCAGGAAGACACAAAACAGTGCCATCATGAGCACGAATAAGTACGGCGAAGTGACAACTGAAATGTATGTTAACATAACAGACATTGTTCAGTTGCACTATATCTCTAGTTTCGAGGTTCATCGGTGTGTGGTTCTATTGTGTTGTCATTGGTATAACCTATTTTCAAGGATCGCAAAACCCAGAGCTGATGATTATTTCAAATCCATCAATGTCAAGGCGGCGTACCAGACCTACAAGCCTTTTATTTTGGCAAATCAAGCAACACAGAAATTTTTCTTGGAAGACACATTTGCACGTAGCGATGACTGGAGATTATTGCAAAGGTTTGAGCAGAGGAATTCGTTTAATGAAGTTGCACAACAAGATGATGCTTACACTGCTCCTGATGTAGAAGATTCCACAGATGTTCCTAATATCTTTGAGAACCATCACGTGAATGACGCTGACGAAAAGTTTGCCTGTCGGACTATGGACATACAAGAGTTGATAAATAAGAAGCCAATGTTCGAGGACATTGAGGATGAAGAAGAAGAGGACACTATGGGGAATTATGATACAGACTGATACACATGGCGAAGCGGTTGATGCTTCTTCTGCGGATGAAGATTAGATTGCTTTTGTCATATTTTCCTGTCAAAAGACGTTTTTTATCTACTATGTGAAATTGTGTTTGCTATGACAACTGAAACCTAATGAACTTGTTGTTTAGTATTTTGATATGAGAACATCACTTATTATGTCTGTTGATTTGTGTTTGGTGATTGTATGACGACTAAAACATGATGACATTGTTGTTTAGTCGTACTCATATTTGGCTGTGAAACTTGAATTTGATGACATAGTTTGTTGTTGGACTGCAATTTGCTCGACGACTTCGAACGGGAACAAAGCTGACCCAACATGGCCTCTGCTAATTTATTTATTTATTAGGAAAAGGGCCTCTTCGATGGTATACCCCCCGACTTTCTTTAATAGAAATCATTAGATGTTCACAACACTAGGCCCAGCCTGATAAATAGATTTCATTCATTACTAGTTTCAGCAAAGTGCTCATGTCATAGCCATTGAATACATCACGGGTGCTACATACACTTCAAATAAAGAGACAATCATCCTACAGAGCAGATCAATTTTTCCCATTATCTTCGCAAGCTCTTTCATCTCCTCATTGCCGTCAAGGCCATTCAGCAGCTGTTGCTTGGCCATGATCAGAGGAACATCATCTTTAACCTTCTCCTCTGCATCTTCCTCTTCTGCTGTTCCTTCAGTTAGTTGTCCAACACCCCAACCTGCTGGTATTGGGATTCCTCAGCAAACCAAATATCATCATAGTTGCGTTCCCACACATCAACAACTTCCCAGTAATACAAATCACATGAATATTCCCTTTTCTGCACGAATCAAATTGGAAGATCATCAACCAAACTATTAACAAAATCAGTAACTGAAAGTAGCAGAACAACACATATTATTACCCCCGTGTTGTGGTTGAAGACTCGGCCAAGGTTGAGAATTGTGGTTGAGACGCGACGGATGACTCTGCGTGATTTGCAGCAGTGGCACCACACCAACGGCAGCGGGTTGCGATGAGCAACCGACTGCGGTGCGTGTGCCGGCGGGGGTGTGATGAGACCCACACGCGATGGTACGGGTGGCAACTTGGCGCATATCTGGTTCTTGCGTGCTAAAGAGCAGTTGGACGAGTAGCCAGCGGACATGGTTGCTGCAGCCAGAGCTTTTGACGCTAGGCAGAGCCAGTAGAGAAGAGCGGAAGCGAACGTTTGATATGTCGGTTTCATTACTTGCAGATTAGCATAGCTCCATATATAGTCATAGTCTAGGTTTGGATTCGAACAAGCTACATGAGCACGTCTCTCTTCTTTCTAAAACTGAACAATGTCTCTTTACTGGTACACTAGCTTGTTATGTACGCCTTCTCAAGTCTTTGATTTTATTTGTTTTTTTTCTGAGAAGGAAGGAGGACAAAATTGAGAGTTCCTGGGACTCGAACCCAAGACTTCTCGGTTCAAAACCAAGGGTCCTAGTCACTTATGTGGCGAACGTTCCCTGAGAGGAGGACGGCAGACAAACGCATTTTCTTCGCAGCTTTAGTTGCAACGCAAGATCGAACAGTCGCAGTTTCGGAAATGTTATCACGCGAACAAGCCCAGTTTTTCTGTTCTTCCTATATATAAAAAAGTATGCTAGTTGGTGTCTGCTTAGTCAACAAACGATTGTACCAACCTTGAACGTTGGATTGACATTCAATGTCTATCGTGTTTCTTCAGTCTCTTCTTCCTCTAGCCGCCAAAACTAAACCAGCGCCGGCGGCACCGCCTGCTCCCGCCTCCCACGGCTGGCCGTGCTGCCGCGCACGCATCATGGCCACATCTCACCCTAAAACTCTGCGCATCCTGCCCGGCTCCTGTTCGTTCCCGTCCGAGGCCTCACCATCGTACTCTGCCTTGGTCCGCTCGCTGCGGCACCGCCCTTTGGTGTTGTCAACATGGTCAACAACCAAGAGGAATAAGGAGATGATTGTACATGGTGAGGATGACAGTAGGGACCCAGCAGCGCATGCAGTTATTTTTTTTGGGACGGAGAAGGGTATCAGTTAGGTTGTGAGGGAGCTGTAGCCCATCTAGCCCAGGATTTTATTTCATATGTTTCCCACATGACCAGCCCAGTTTGTTTTTTTCCTTTCTGAAAATGGCTAGCCTAGCTATTTTGTTTTTTGCCGAATAACCAACGTAGGCCTACTTGGTTTTCTACGCCCTGCTGGGCCAGAAATCTTTCAAGACGAGGAGGGATGTATTCGGGCTTACCCAGAAAATGGGCTATAAGTAATAAGAAACGGGCTATAAGTAATAATAAATGGGCTGTAAAAATGAAAAAATACAACAAACAGGCAATTAGTTCCAAAATACTTTTTTCTTTCGGATTTTGATATTTAAATTTCATTGTTTTTGTGTGAGTAAAATTTCATTGGATTTAAATTAAGGTATGTTTAGTTTTAAAATTAATTTGAATCTGGCTAGAAATTTCGGGCTATATGCCGTTTGGGACAGATTTCAAGGCTGACTTGTGGGTCTACTAGGTTGACGTGTACGAAAGGCTTTGTCAACTTAGTCCACAAACAATTCTAGCAGCAATGACCGTTGGATGTTAATCCAACGGCCGTGCTGCTTCTTCAATATCTGATCTTCTTGCTCCAACCGCCCAAACCAGCGCTAGTCGGACTGCCTGTTGCCGCTTCCCGTGGCCGGCTGTGCTGCCGCACAGGCCGCACCCGCCCACCTTACTCCATCCCTGGCCAGGCCATTCCTCTACTCACCCACACCTCCTGTTATTTTTCGGTGACGGCAGCCGAACCAGTAAACCCTCGTACTCCCCACTACATGGGCAACCAGTATCGACTCTTCCCTAGCTCCATGTCATTCCCTTCCTAGGCCTCGCCGTCGTCCATCGCCCTCGTGCTTTCGGCACGGCGTGGTCAACGTGGTAACGAACGACATCTATCGGAAGTGTTCTGTACGTGGGGAGGCTGACAGCTGGGTCCATGGCTACACATATGGAAATGCCTCCTTATAACGTGCAAAATAATGATTCCTCCACCTGACAGCTGGGACCCACCGGAAGGGCCTCTGTGTTTCACGAAAAAATGTTCCCCCCCACTGACAGCTCGGACCCACCAGCTATATCTTTGCACGCAAGGAAGTGCCTCCTTATTACGCACAAAAAAATGAATACTCCCCTTGATAGCTTGGACCCACCATAGTGGGAGGCAGACTTGTAGGCCTACTAACACTACTAGGGAAAAGCCTAGCAATAGCGCGGGTACCTGCGCTACTGATAAGGCGCTTCAGCTAACGTGTAGCAGTACCGCCTGTTGACACGCGCTACTACTATACCTAATTAGCAGCATCTCTTCCCGTACCAGCGCTACTGCTATGTGCTTTAGCAGTAGCGTTTTCCTGTCCAGCGCTAAAGAGCGCTACTACTATATTTTCTCATATCTTTTTTTTGCTGCGTATTTGCGATGTTTTTGTATAGGTTTTATACAGTATTCTAATCATATCATAAACATGCAATATGTGTTGGGGAACGTAGTATTTCAAAAAAATTCCTACGATCATGCAAGATCTATCTAGGAGAAGCATAGCAACGATCGGGGAGAGTGTGTCCACGTACCCTCGTATACCAAAAGCGGAAGCGTTTATCAATGCGGTTGATGTAGTCGTACGTCTTCATGATCCGACCGATCTTAACACCGAACGTACGGCACCTCCGTGCTCAGCACACGTTCAGCTCGATGACGTCCCTCGTCCTCTTGATCTACTTGAGGCCAAGGGAGAGTTCCGTCAGCACGACGGCGTGGCGACAGTGATGATGAAGTTACCGGCGCAAGGCTTCGCCTAAGCACTACGACGATATGACCGAGGTGTGTTTCTGTGGAGGGGGTACCGCACGCGGCTAAAAGAAACTTTGGTGTGCCTTTGGGGTGCCCCCTCCCACGTATATAAAGGGGGGAGGGAGGAGGAGGCCGGCCAAGGTGTGGTGCGCCCAAGGGGGGGGAGTCCTACTCCAAGTAGGACCCCCCCTCTTTTCCTATTCCCACAAGGAGAAGGGGGGAAGGAGGAGGAGCAGAGAAGGAAACGGCCCCAACCGTAGTCCAATTAGGTTTGTGCTAGGGGGCACGCTCCACTCCCTGGCCTGCCTCCTCTCTTCCACCACAAGGCCCATGAGGCCCAATAACTTCCCGGGGGGGTTCCAGTAACCCCCGGTACTCCGAAACTCATCCGAAACGACCCGAACCATTCCGGTGTCCGAATGTAACCTTCCAATACATGAATCTTTATGTCTCGACCATTTCGAGACTCCTCTTTATGTCCGTGATCTCATCCGGGACTCCAAACAAACTTCGGTACATCAAATCACATAACTCATCATACAAATCGTCATTGAAGTTAAGCGTGCGGACCCTACGGGTTCGAGAACTATGTAGACATGACCGAGACGCATCTCCAGTCAATAACCAATAGCGGAACCTGGATGCTCATATTGGCTCCTACATATTCTACGAAGATCTTTATCGCTCAAACCGCATAACAACATATGTTGTTCCCTTTGTCATCGGTATGTTAATTGCCCGAGATATGATCGTCGGTATCACCATACCTAGTTCAATATCGTTACCGGCAAGTCTCTTTACTCGTTCCATAATGCATCATCCCGCAACTAACTTATTAGTCACATTGCTTGCAAGGCTTATAGTGATGTGCATTACCGAGAGGGCCCAGAGATACCTCTTCGACAATCGGAGTGACAAATCCTAATCTCGATCTAAGCCAACTCAACAAAAACCATCTAAGACACATGTAGAGCATCCTTATAATCACCCAGTTACGTTGTGACGTTTGATAGCACACTAAGTGTTCCTCCGGTATTCAGGAGTTGCATAATCTCATAGTCATAGGAACATGTATAAGTCATCAAGAAAGCAGTAGCAATAAACTAAACGATCATAGTGCTAAGCTAACGGATGGGTCTTGTCATCACATCATTCTTTAATGATGTGATCTCGTTCATCAAATCACAACACATGTCTATGGTTAGGAAACTTAACCATCTTTGATTCATGAGCTAGTCTAGTAGAGGCATACTAGGGACACTCTATTTGTCTATGTATTCACACATGTACTAAGTTTCCGGTTAATACAGTTCTAGCATGAATAATAAAAATTTATCATGATATGAGGAAATATAAATAACAACTTTATTATTGCCTCTAGGGCATATTTCCTTCAATATGCTCATCATATCATACACATAATAGTCTCATCATATCATCATTAAGATATCCATTAAGGATGAACAAAAAGGATTGACAAAACCTTCTGGTTGCATCATATACAATTCTTCTTTAAGATATCCATTAAGGAATGCAGTTTTGACATCCATTTGCCAAATTTCATAATCATAAAATGCGGCAATTGCTAACATGATTCAGACAGACTTAAGCATCGCTACAGGTGAGAAGGTCTCATCATAGTCAACTCGTTGAACTTGTCGAAAACCTTTTGCAACAAGTCGAGCTTTATAGACAGTAACATTACCGTCAGCATCAGTCTTCTTCTTGAAGATCCATTTATTCTCTATGGCTTGCCGGTCATCGGGCAAGTCAACCAAAGTCCACACTTTGTTCTCATACATGGATCCCATCTCAGATTTCATGGCCTCAAGCCATTTCACGGAATCTGGTCGCTTCGTCATAGTTCATAGGTTCGTCATGGTCAAGTAACATGACCTCCAGAATAAGATTACCGTACCACTCTGGTGCGGATCTTACTCTGGTTGACCTACGAGGTTCGGTAGTAACTTCATCAGAAGTTTCATGATCACCATCATTAGCTTCCTCACTAATTGGTCTAGCAATCACTGGAGCTGATTTCTGTGATGAACTACTTTCCAATAGGGGAGTAGGTAGAATTACCTCATCAAGTTCTACCTTCCTCCCACTCACTTCTTTCGAGAGAAACTCCTTCTCTAGTAAGAATCCATTTTTAGCAACGAATATCTTGCCTTCAGATCTGTGATAGAAGGTGTACCCAACAGTCTCCTTTGGGTATCCTATGAAGACACATTTCTCCGATTTGGGTTCGAGCATATCAGGTTGAAGCTTTTTCACATAAGCATCGCAGACCCAAACTTTAAGAAACGACAACTTGGGTTTCTTGCCAAACCACAGTTCATATGGTGTCATCTCAACGGATTTAGATGGTGCCCTATTTAACATGAATGTAGCCGTCTCTAAAGCATAACCCCAAAACGATAGTGGTAAGTCAGTAAGAGACATCATAGATCGCACCATATCTAATTAAGTACGATTACGACGTTCAGACACACCATTATGCTGTGGTGTTCTAGGTGGCGTAAGCTGTGAAACTATTCCACATTGTTTCAAATGAAGACCAAACTCGTAACTCAAATATTCACCTCCACGATCAAATCGTAGAAACTTTATTTTCTTGTTACGATGATTTTCCACTTCACTCTGAAATTCTTTGAACTTTTCAAATGTTTCAGACTTATGTTTCATCAAGTAGATATACCCATATCTGCTCAAATCATCTGTGAAGGTCAGAAAATAATGATACCCGCCACGAGCCTCAGCACACATTGGACGCATACATTAGTATGTATTATTTCCAACAAGTCTGTTGCTCGCTCCATTGTTCCGGAGAACGGAGTCTTAGTCATCTTGCCCATGAGGCATGGTTCGCAAGCATCAAGTGATTCATAATCAAGTGATTCCAAAAGCCCATCAGCATGGAGTTTCTTCATGTGCTTTACACCAATATGATCTAAATGGTAGTGCCACAAATAAGTTGCACTATCATTATTAAACTTATATCTTTGGCTTCAATACTATGAATAAGTGTATCACTACTATCGAGATTCAACAAAAATAGACCACTCATCAAGGGTGCATGACCATAAAAGATATTACTCATATAAATAGAACAACAATTATTCTCTGATTTAAATGAATAACCGTCTCGCATCAAACAAGATCCAGATATGATGTTCATGCTTAACGCTGGCACCAAATAACAATTATCCAGGTCTAAAACTAACCCCGAAGGTAGATGTAGAGGTAGCATGCCGCTGGCGATCACATCGACTTTGGAACCATTTCCCACGCGTATCGTCACCTCATCCTTAGCCAATCTTCGCTTAATCCGTAGCTCCTGTTTCGAGTTGCAAATATGAGCAATAGAACCAGTATGAAATACCGAGGTGCCACTACGAGCATTAGTAAGGTAAACATCAATAACATGTATATCAAATATACCTTTCACTTTGCCATCCTTCTTATCCGCCAAATACTTGGGGCGGTTCCGCTTCCAGTGACTAGTCCCTTTGTAGTGGAAGCAGTCAGTCTCAGGCTTAGGTCCAGACATGGGCTTCTTCAATTGAGCAGCAACTTGCTTGCCGTTCTTCTTGAAGTTCCCCTTCTTCCCTTTGCCCTTTTTCTTGAAACTAGTGGTCTTGTTAACCATCATCACTTGATGCTCCTTCTTGATTTCTACCTCCGCAGCCTTTAGCATCGCGAAGAGCTCGGGAATTGTCTTATCCATCCCTTGCATATTATAGTTCATCACGAAGCTTTTGTAGCTTGGTGGCAGTGACTGAAGAACTTTGTCAATGACACTATCCATCGGAAGATTAACTCGCAGTTGAGTCAAGTGATTGTGGTACCCAGACATTCTGGGTATATGCTCACTGACAGAACTATTCTCCTCCATTTTGAAGCTGTAGAACTTATTGGAGACTTCATATCTCTCAATCCGGGCATTTGCTTGAAATATGAACTTCAACTCCTGGAACATCTCATATGCTCCATGACCTTCAAAACGTTGTTGAAGTCCCGGTTCTAAGCCATAAAGCATGGCACAGTGAACTATCGAGTAGTCATCAGCTTTGCTCTGCCAGGCGTACATAATGTCCGGCGTTGCTCCTGCGGCGGGTCTTGCACATAGCTGTGCTTCCAGGACGTAATTCTTCTGTGCAACAATGAGGATAATCGTCAAGTTATGCACCCAATCTGTGTAGTTGCTACCATCATCTTTCAACTTAGCTTTCTCTAGGAACACATTAAAATTCAAAGGAACAGTAGCACGGGCCATTGATCTACAACAACATAGACATGCAAAAAACTATCAGTACTAAGTTCATGATAAATTAAAGTTCAATTAATCATATTACTTAAGAACTCCCACTTAGATAGACATCCATCTAATCATCTAAGTGATCACGTGATCCATATCAACTAAACCATGTCCGATCATCACGTGAGATGGAGTAGTTTTCAATGGTGAACATCACTATGTTGATCATATCTACTATATGATTCACGTTCGACCTTTCGGTCTCACTGTTTCTGTCGGCGTTCTGGGAATGGGGGTCCCTAGACATGCCTGCCTGCGGCTCATGGCGTGGCTGTGCTGGAGGCCTGCACGACCCAACTTCATCAACGAGACATTCAAGACCCTCGCGAGGCGGACGACGCAAGACCTCCTCAGGAGCGGCCTCACCAGGCTGCCTCGCGAGGAGCGGAGAAATCATGGCGGGGCAAACCTCGCGAGGCTCTCGTGACGTGAGCCATGACGATCAAGATCAGGCGGGCGCCAGCATGCGCAGCATCCTTGTTTCCTCTTTGGTGCTAAGGAGGCAAGCGCAGGCGCGGAGTACCGAGGCATCAAGAAAAGGTTTCCATATCAGTGCAACGAGACCAAGACCAGCCGGACGGCAGGACGGAGGTCACCATGGAGCCCGAGACGGCGTCATCACCAGAGCCTTTTGGAGGCGAAGACCGCTTTTGTCAGGATAAGCTGTACTAGTTGTCCCCTTTCAAATTGGCCTGGCTCCCTTCCCGCTCAATATTTGTGGAGAGGACCAGGGCCTATATAAGTAGAACTAGCCACCACAGTAGAGGCAAGGGATCTGACCCTGAGCCAATCCTTAGCACATACCGAGCATTAGAACACCTCGACCTCAGGAGGCTGTTCTTCCCGTTGTACTGTTCATCATCAGCCCAAGAGGCAATCCACCACCACCACACTGGAGTAGGGTATTACACCACAATGGTGGCCCGAACCAGTAAAAATCTTGTGTCTTTGTGTTGTGAGTTCGTCGAGTTCGTCTGCGAGATCTTAGCGAGCTAGGGCGTAGATCGGTAGGGAGGAAATCTCCGTGCGCACCCCAGTGTTCGAGCCTGGAGGGTTTTGCCGGAACCCGTGATCCGACATTTGGCGCGCCAGGTAGGGGTGCGCCGGAGCCTCTTCCCCGCCAATCAACCCGCCAACGCTCCGCGGCACCGATGTCCGGCGACCCGAGGGCCGACTCCGATCGCTGGGCAGCCTGGCCAGCCCGGGCGGCGCCACCTGCCCATGAAGACCTCAAATCCGCGCTCCAGGCGGCCCGAGCGCCGCCTAACACCGCAAGGCGCGGGCGGCGTGGCGGGGCGTCGTCCGCCCTCACCCCACGACAAGCGCGAGCCACTGCAAGGGCAGCAAGCCACGCCGCAGCAACGGCACCACACACACGGCGGGAGCAGGTGAACATGCGGGCCGTGCTCACGGTGGCGCGGGAGTTGCTGCGGTGCCGACGAATGGAGAGCGGCCGGGACGCATTGCTGGAACGCGTCGCTGAGCTGCTGGATGCGGCGGCATCGGGAGCGCCGCCCTTCTGCAATCTGCTTCCTTCTCAGGCCACTACGGGGACTCACGGCGGGCCTCGCCGCAACCACGCGTCCTCAGGTGTGCCTGGGGGCTTCGTCAACACCAGCATGGCCAGCGGTGCCGGGTTCCCCGTCGCCCCCGTGCCGCTTGCGGCAAGCGTGGGCACAAGCGTCGCCTCCGATGGTCCCAGTGAAATGTCGTGCTACCATCCTCAGGACGCCGCGCTGGGCCGGGCAACATGGAGTGTGGGGCACTACGGCGAGGTGTTCGGGGTAACGGCCCCGGAAGCCTACGTGCCCCGCATAATGGACCAGGAGTACGCGCCGGAGGATGACCCTGGCTCGTTCCTCGGAGAAGATTGGGAATAAGGGGTGCTAGAAGTTGAAGCATTCCAGCAACCGACGGGGAACCGCAACAACCGCGCCTGCAATAACAACTACAAGGTACCGCTAACCTCTCAGGAGCAAGCTTACACTAACCATGGAATGCCAGTGAATCAGGTCACAGCCTCGCCCGACGACCCCGGCGCAGCAACACCCCTTCCGCCAGGGGAAGCACGTTGTGGGCTACATGGAGGGAGCCAGGAGTAAGGCCCCACCCATGTTGCACGAAGCGAGGCGACAACCGGAGGTAGGCCCTCTGCCGGGGAGGTGCCGGCGAGCCTTCCCCCGGCAGAGGACCCGTGGTCGCCGAGGGCGCCGCTGGCGTCCCCTTCCCCCCCTTTTGCACCGTCCTGGTTGCCGATCGGTTCAAAGGTGGTCGTGGGTGGCGCAAGGCGGGGCCCTCGTCTGGCGATATGAAGCAAGGTCGGTACCTGTGAAGAAGGCCCAGTGCCTGTGAAGATCGCCGCCCGTGACACTCTCACGTAATAATGAGTTGGGTTGTACACGCCCTGGAGTCTCAGGGGTGCCGGCCTCAGGCCTTGGGGCTCCCTCCCATGCCTAGTGGCAGCACTTAGCTCCGTGCTGGTGAGAAGATTTGAAGACAAGAAGACTAGACTAGGAGTCGGACGCGGCCATTTGCTTTGAATCCCTTTTCTGTAGCCTTGCCTTTTTGGATTTGGATTTAAGTTGAAGTTGAGTTTTCATTGATGCGCGCTGGGGGATGCCTTTTCTCATTCGGAGCGATTTCTCGTTATCTGGTTCTCGCCTTGTTTTGGACTCACACACCACGCCTTCCACTCGCGAGCCCCTCGCGACCTGGACTGGGCGGGGCACATGTGCGCCACGTGCGCGCGCTGATGCCACGACTGGTGCTCACCCCTCACGAGGTCCCCTCGGGTGGATTGACGGGCTCTCCAGGAGTCTCGAAAGCTCATGACCTCACTATTCGGTTCGTGACCCTCCCCAACTAAGGTACGCCACGATGGGAACTTGCCGCCAGATTTGCGGTTTCGCGGAGGTACACACTCAGTTCGACATAAGAGAATGAAAGCAGCGGTTTATATAGATGAGGGGCTCCCCCTCTGAAAATGCTCTCACAATTCTTAGGGACCATGCCCAAGTTTTTGTGTACAGGATAAAGCAGTAAAGGAGCGTGGCGTCACTAGCGTCGCTGCCACCATCGTTGACGTTGCCTCCGCCTTCACCAACACCGGCATCACCATCGTCGACCACGTCACCTTGGTCTGCGGCGACCACCACCGCGTCGTCTTCAGAAGCGAAGGCTCTGACCAGCGCATCCACATTGTCCTCCACCCACCGCACCAGGTCGCCACGGATGGCCTGCAGTATGGGGGCAATGGCGGCGTCGAAGTCGAAGTCAGGGAAGGTGTTCTGGAGATGACTGAAGACGTGGGAGAACGCGCGCCCGAGCAGGCCGCGGCTCCTCTCTTCCATGAGCTGTCGAGCTCTATTGGATCGAGCCTCCAGGCGCGTCACCACGTCACCAAAGAAGCGAGTTGACTGGCGTAGTCGTTCGAATGCGGCTGCGGAGCATTCTCATCACAGACAAGGCCCAACGCCACGTTGGCCCTGACCCTGAGGACTTGGAGCATGGGGGCGTGCTCACGCTCCAGCGTCCGCCGCAGGAGCAGGTCCTCCCGACTCTGCCACGCAATGGACTCGGCGTCATCAACCCGCTTCCGAAGGGAGAGCAGCTCGGCGCGGGCAGAAGCCAGCTCTGCCTGCGCCGTGACCAGGGCGGCAGCCGTGGTCCCCTCACACCTCTCCACTTCGGCCAGCTTGAGCATTTGGGCGGCGGCCCTACCCGCATCCTCCATCCCCGCAAGCTTCAACTTCAAGTCATACGTACCCTCCAGATCCGCACGAGCCTCAGCCACCCGGCGATCAACCTCCTCCTGAGCCTTGGCCTCGCGTGCGCCAACGGCATCTTCCGCTTGGGCAACTTGGCGCTCCCTCGTCTCCAGCTGCTCAAGCTCAAGGTTGCGCTCCACGGCCTCCAAAGCTAGCACCTCCTCACGCTTCCGGATATCTTCTTCCTCGCTGGGGGTCCCCCTCAGCGACGCAAGGGCGGCCTTGCGCGCCTCCACCTGCTGCTCCAGGGACGCCCTCCAGGCCTGGAGCTCCCACGAGCGCTTCTCCATAGCCTCGCAACGGCGGTCAGCCTCACGAGCCTCCTCCACGGCTCGGGAGCAAGCTTCACGAGAAACCTTGAGGGGTGCCTCGGCCTTCGGATGGTCGAGATCACGCTTGTAGCGGCCAAGGTTGATGGCCACCCTCACCTTACGCCGTTCCTCCACCAGTCGAAGACCCTCAGCCTCAAGGTGCGAGTCGACACCCGCGAGTTCTTCACCAAGTCGGCTCATCGCGCCCATCGCCTCCCGGAAGAGCTCATGACGAACGACGCTCCGCCCGCGCTCGAACTCCAACGTACGCCCCACCTCGTCCTCCGCCAAGGGGGCTGCAGGAGGGGCGTGAAGCGGCGCACCCCCTCTCAGCAATGGGCTGGGGGCTGTTGCCGCTCCAGGTGCCGGCCCAACCTCGGGAGGGGCCCCGGCCAGTTGAGGCCCGCTGCTTGAGGAGGAGCTGAAGGCCGAAGCCAACCAGCTGCAGTTCATGACCGGAGGAGGAGTCCGGGGAACGCCCGCCAAGCTCCAAGCCAGACTGTGGAGGAAGGGCGACGAAGCCGCCGATTGAAGGCGCCATGAAGGCGAGCGCACCCCCTCGGCCGGCCCAGCTCCACACGCGGCATGTAGGCTCGGGATGCTCAAGGCCAATGGGGGTGCCGAAGGAGGCGGGGATTGCTCCTCGGGAGACTCAACGGCCTTGGCAGAAGGGGACCTGAAGAGCCACCGTCAGGAAGGAAAGCAGCAATCACGAGATCACAAGGTGCAGTACTCACTCGTCGACAGCGATGTACTTTCGTTGCTTCAATGGCCCGAAGATGCCGCTGCCGCCCGGAGATCCTTTCCTCTTGCGGAGTCCCTCGAAGTCAACACTAAGCCGACCGAAGCGCCGAACGTGGCGCCCAGTGCGGGGCGCAGCCGGAGAAGTGCTCGAGAGAACGACTTCAGGGGCGCTTGGCTGCGGAGAACAGTCGGGCGCCGTCTCACCGCGACCCCCCCGAGGCATCCGGAGTTACGACCTCGGGAGCCGCGTGCTGCATCGTCTCAGCGACCAACGCCTCAGGATCACGAGTTCCTGAGGACGACGCCCCGGGAGCCCCGGGTGGCATCCGCACATCAGCACTCGTGCCACCAGCCTCTAGCGGCGCTCGTCCCCCTGCACCCACATTCGGGACGGGCTCGTCGCCGGCAACGAAGAAGGGAACCACGTTGACAGGGTTCTCGCGGGACCCCACCAGGCCGTCAGGACGCAGTCCCCACTCATCAAAGGGAGGCATGCTCTCTGCAAATTCAGCCTTGTTCTTACAGCGATACAGTAGACAGTTCTTTCCGGGCAAGTCGTCCGGCGAAGGGACACCTGTCAGGACCTTGAGCACCATTCGCTGCGTCCCAAGGGGGAGCCCGGACTCCTGAAACCTCATGTGATCTTGACTACTGAGCAAGGTCCACATCAGGCGAGAATGGCGCTGAAGCGGAGCAACCCGGTGCTTGATGAACTCCTTCACCACCATTGGCGCGGTCACGCCGTGATCCTTTAGCTTCCTCAGCCTGAGCCAGACGGGGACAAGACGGGGACTTGCGAGCTTCTCGTGGCCCCAGCCAGCGTGGGAGATGGTAGGCGCTGACGGGGCATGGAGCAAGGGGCTGAGCACACCGGCATCGACAAACACCCACCGTGTCCGAAACTCGCTCGTGGACGGAGGAAGCTCGAAGTCGATCCCCGCGCCCGCCGTCACGGCGACGGCCTGGAAGCTCACGCACCCCGAGCTTTGCTGAGGGTCGGTCAGATGCAATGAGAAGAAATGGCGGAGGAGGGCCACGGAAGGACCGATGCCTACCATGGCTTCACACACAAAGTCAAAGACGGAGAGGCGAGCCACGGCTTGAGGATTGAGATGCAGCATGTGGATCTGATAATGCTCAAGCACCGCGTTGAAGAAGGCGGAGAAAGGAGGAACCTGGCCGGCCGAAAGTGCATCGATGAAGATTGGGACCTCGGTGGCTGCCCGGGCAATGCAAGCGCGAGACGCAGGCCAGGCCACCATCTCCCCCACTCGTTGAAGCTGGAGGCGAGCATTGGACACACCTTGTCCATGGCCTCGTCGTTGAGCACAAAGAATCGGCCGACCGCAGGCTCGACAGCCGGTGGCGCGCTTGGCGAAGACAGGGTTTTTTCCCCTTGTCTGCTTGTTTCGGCGCCATGGCAGTAAAGAGGGCAAGGTGCAGATCAGATTGGAGAAGAGGAGCAGAGTCTCGAGAAAGCAGAGGGATTGGGGAAGCAAGGCGTGGGCGATGGAAGAATAACCATGTAGGTTGCGGGGGCCGCATAGCCAGGCGGATTTCAAGGCAGCATGGGGGAGCGGAGACGCCCACGTCCAATCAACCTCCACGCGTCGACCAAGGCCGCAGGCTTTTGGGGCCCGCGGTGCTCCGCGCTTGACCTTTGGCTTCGCCGCGAAGCCAAGCCCGAGTGCACCTTGGGCACGGGGGCTACTGTCAGCGTTCTGGGAACGGGGGTCCCCAGACTTGCCTGCCTGCGGCCCACGGCGTGGCTGTGCTACAGGCCTGTACGGCCCAACTTCATCAACGAGACATTCAAGACCCTGGCGAGGGGCCAAGCCTCGCGAGGCGGACGACGCAAGACCTCCTCAGGAGCGGCCTCACCAGGCTGCCTCGCGAGGAATGGAGAAATCAAAGTGGGGCAAACCTTGCGACGCTCTCGTGACGTGAGCCATGACGATCAAGATCAGGCGGGCGCCAGGCGGGCGCCAGCATGCGCAGCGTCCTTGTTTCCTCTTTGGTGCTAAGGAGGCAAGTGCAGGCACGGAGTACCGAGGCATCAAGCAAAGGTTTCCATATCAGTGCAACAAGACCAAGACCAGCCGGACGGCCGGTCAGAGGTCACCATGGAGCCCGAGACGGCGACATCACCAGAGCCTTTTGCAGGCGAAGACCGCTTTTGTCAGGATAAGCGGTACAAACTGTCCCCTTTCAAATTGGCCGTTGTTGCCTCCCTTCCTGCTCAATATTTGGCGAGAGGAACAGGGCCTATATAAGTAGAACTAGCCACCACAGTAGAGGCAAGGGATCTGACCCTGAGCCAATCCTTAGCCACACACCGAGCACAAGAACACCTTGACCTCAGGAGGCTGTTCTTCCCCTTGTACTGTTCATCATCAGCCCAAGAGGCAATCCACCACCACCACACTGGAGTAGGGTATTACACCACAACGGTGGCCCGAACCAGTATAAATCTTGTGTCTTTGTGTTGTGAGTTCGTCGAGTTTGTCTGCGAGATCTTAGCGAGCTGGGGCGTAGATCGGTAGGGAGGAATTTCGCACGCACCCCAGTGTTCGAACCTTGGGGGTTTTGCCGGAACCCCTGATCCGACAGTTTCGAGGCCATATCTGCATATGCTAGGCTCGTCAAGCTTAACCTGAGTATTCTGCGTGTGCAAAACTGGCTTGCACCCGTTGTATGTGAATGTAGAGCTTATCACACCCGATCATCACGTGGTGTCTTGGCACGACGAACTATAGCAACGGTGCATACTCAGGGAAAACACTTATAACTTGAAATTTAGTGAGAGATCATCTTATAATGCTACCGCTGTACTAAGCAAACTAAGATGTATAAAAGATAAACATCACATGCAATCAAATAAGTGATATGATATGGCCATCATCATCTTTTGCCTTTGATCTCCATCTCCAAAGCACCGTCATGATCACCATCGTCACCAGCTTGACGCCTTGATCTCCATCATAGCATCGTTGTCGTCTCGCCAACTATTGCTTCTACGACTATCGCTACCTCTTAGTGATAAAGTAAAGCAATTACATGGCGATTGCATTTCATACAATAACGCGACAACCATAAGGCTCCTGCGAGTTGCCGATAACTTTTACAAAACATGATCATCTCATACAAAAAATTATATATCATTACGTCTTGACCATATCACATCACAGCAAGCCCTGCAAAATTAAGTTAGACGTCCTCTACTTTGTTGTTGCAAGTTTTACATGGCTGCTACGGGCTTAGCAAGAACCGTTCTTACCTACTCATCAAAACCACAACGATTTTTTTTCAAGTGTGTTGTTTTAACCTTCAACAAGGACCGGGCGTAGTCCAACTCGATTCAAGTAAAGTTGGAGAAACAGACACCCACTAGCCACCTGTGTCCGAAGCACAACGGTAGAACTAGTCTCATGAACGTGGTCATGTAATGTCGGTCTAGGCCGCTTCATCCAACAATACCGCCGAATCAATGTATGGCATGCTGGTAAGCAATATGACTATTATCGCCCACAACTCTTTGTATTCTACTCGTGCATATAACATCTATGCATAGACCTGGCTCTGATGCCACTGTTGGGGAATGTAGTATTTCAAAAAAATTCCTACGATCACGCAAGATCTATCTAGGAGAAGCATAGCAACGAGCGCCGAGAGTGTGTCCATGTACCCTCGTAGACCGAAAGCGGAAGCGTTCATCAACGCGGTTGATGTAGTCGTACGTCTTCATGATCCGACCGATCTTAGCACCGAACGTACGTCACCTCCGTGTTCAGCACACGTTCAGCTCGATGACGTCCCTCGTAATCTTGATCCAATTGGGGTCGAGGGAGAGTTCCGTCACCACGACGGCATGGCGACGGTGATGATGAAGTTACCGGCACAGGGCTTAGCCTAAGCACTATGATGATATGACCGAGGTGTGTTTCTATGGAGGGGGCACCGCACACGGCTAAGAGAAACTTTGGTGTGCCTTTGTGTCAGGACCCCAATCCTAAGTCACACCGATCTAGCATGTAACACATCATATCACTTTGCGGCCTCACGCATGGTATTCCCATGGGTGCCACCTTACGTGTCCTGGGACCGTTTGCGCCTTTTGGCTCACGTATATGATAGTGACCCTAGCATCCATATGACAAAGAACCCGGGCCGACATGACTAGTCATGATTCCAAAGTGGCACTAAATTACAAGGACATGCATACATGACCCAGCAATGAACGTGTCGGTCATCAACGTATGAACCCAAGTCGTAGCAAGCTACAAGGACTTAAAGGAACAACGCATGACATTTCCCCGAAGGGAAAGACACAGGAACGAAGAAGGACACATGCTGGCCAGCCTAAGTGTTCCATAGCAGTATCAAGCTACCATGGCTCAGTGGAAGCATTAGGAGACATTTCCTGGTAAGAGAGGCTACCAAGAAATAAACAACTAGGTTGTCGGATCCCACACATACCAAGCATTTCAATAACATACACACAATATGCTCGATATGTGCAAATACAACATGGCATCACAACAAAACTCTACGACTCAAAGTATTTATTCATTAGGCTCCGAGGAGCCAGATATTACAAACATGGGTCTGATGACCCAGCACTCAATTCATACAAGCAATAAGCACATGAGGAAGCTTAACTTGTCTGAGTACAGAGAACTACCAATGAAAAGGCTGGGAAGCCTGACTATCTACAAGACCTTGTCGAGGGCACAAGATTGTAGCTGAGGTAACAAGCTAAACGTCGAAGTCCATGTGGAACTACTAGTGAGACTGAAGTCTCTCTGAAAAAACATAAATTAAGCAAACGTGAGTACAAATGTACCCAGCAAGACTTACATCAGAACTAGCTACATATGCATCAGTATCAACAAAGTGATGGTGGGTTTTAACTGCAGCAAGTCAACTTTGACTCAGTGGCTATCCTGAACTACGTATGCAAGTAACTCTTTTGAGGTGGCGCACACGAGTCCACGTATTCACCAGATCAATACACCACTATGGATCCGGTCCTGTCTCCCTACGAGAAGGCCATCCATAGCACTCACGCTTATCTTGCGCATTTTAGAGTATCCACTTTCACTTGTCTATGAACTGCACAAGCAACCCAGAAGTCCTTTACCGCGGACGCGGCTATTCGAATAGATGATGTTAACCCAGAAGTACTTCTTCACACACGACCTCGCCACTTACCGCCATGTACACATCATATATCTCGGCAACCTTCAAGCGGAAGCCTGGAGAGGGTGTCGGCCACAACCTGACTAACCACGCAAGTATCTAATCTAGGTTTATCGCCTATTCAGGTTCCATCCGCAAGGAGATCCGCCCGGGGTGTCGCTCACGACCCCAAACGATGTGAGCAGGATTCCCAAGCCCACCAAACGGGCGATGCTTGGTACATCATGCCACTGCACCTAGTCTGTCCCAAGCCCACCTGTATCGGGTGCCACTTGGTAGACTACTAACACTACCTACAAACACCAGAAACTAGTTGCAACTCCTGGACAGAGATTGGGTTGATTAATGAGCTGAGAGGGGCCGAGTTACCGGAACCCAATGTGTGGTAGTAGCTGTTCATGGATCACAAACACAGAACTCAGTTCCTGAGGACGATTTCAATGAGACAACGCACCATGTACTCCTATATGGCCTCTCACCTCTACCTTTACCAAATCGTGTTCACACACTTAGTTCTCAACAGTAGGACATGTTCACAACTTTCCAATTCATCCCGGATGAATCAGACGTGACTTAACTCTAAGCAGTAGCAGGCATGACAAAAAGAATGAATTAGTAGGCACATCAGGGCTCAAACAACTCCTACTCATGCTAGTGGGTTTCATCTATTTACTGTGGCAATGACAGGTCATGCAGAGGAATGGGGTTCAACTACCGCAGGATGTAAGAGCTGAATCGTTGTTGTCCTAATGCAGTAAAAGAGAGCAAGAGCGAGAGAGTGGGATTTGTATATGGAATGTTCAATGCGGGTTTGCTTGCCTTGCACTTCTGAAGATAGTAATAGCTTTTTTCGGTGTCATCGATCACATCGTCGGAACCACGTCTATCGAGAGGGAACAAATACCGGCAAACAAGAGGAAACACAATCAATGCAATGCAACAATATGATGCATGAATATGACATGGAAACATGTGGTAATTTGAGCTAATACCACTAGAAACATAATTAAGTGAAGTTGGTTTGAACCAAAGGTTCAAATTCAAACTCCACATAAGGCATTTCAAATGCCATTAATTCAAATTTTCATATACAGTAGCTTTGGGTTTCTCAAACATGCATGAAAATGGTACAGATGGATAGATTGCATTTTTCTGATAATTTTTCATATATAAATTATTTCATTTGGAATTACGGTTGAATTTCTATGAATTTTTGAAGTTTTGGCTATTTTCTAGAATTTCCTGGTTATTTGAATTAGAATAAATCCAGAAAGGGATTTACTGCGTCAGCCTGGCGTCAGACGTCAGCGGTCAACTGATCCGGTCCGGGTCAAACCTGATCCAGGTCAAACCTGACCTGCGGGGTCCACATGTCATGGCCTCGCTGTTCTATGGATATTAATCCAGGGTTAATTATTTGCAGGGCCTGCGCGTCAGTGACTGTGTGGGGGTTGTTAATTAAACACGTGCTTAACTCTAAACTAATTATGCCACGTCACCTAACCTGTGGTTAGCCGCTAGTGCTAAGCAGAACGCGGCGGCGCTCCTTGTCCGGCCATCTCCGGCGACGAGACCTCACGTGGCCGGGCTCTACGGACGCAGCTTGGCGAGGCGCATCATTTGGTAGCAGCTGGAGGTGCTGGGGTGGTCGGAAGTAGCAACGGCGGCGAGCGAGGTGGCGGACGCGGGGCAACGGAGCACGGCGTGAGGAGCTGGTGCGTGCGTTCAGCTCCTGGGAGCACGGTGAGTAGGCGGGTGCTGCTGGGGCGAGCGGAGGAGCTCAGCAGCACGAGGCTCGCTGGCCATGGCGAGGGCCGGAGCTCGGTTTCGCCGGGGCGGCGGATAACGGACGAGAACGGAGGGGATGAGCAAGGGGGGAGTAGCAGGAGCTCACAGGGGGTTCGAGGGGGCGGTCAGCAGGCTCGGGGACGCTCCGGAGGGGGCGAATCGTGCGACGGCGGCCGTTGGTGCAAAGGTCGAAACAACGTCGATGGCGACGTCTCAGGGCATCCGGCGAAGCGTGGCTCGATGGAGAGGCATAGAGGAGTGCAGCGGAGCTCGTGGCCATGAAGAGGAGGCGAGGGGGTGGCTGTGGCCGTCGTGGTTCAGGGCGGCGCGTCCATGGCCGTGTCGGCCATCCTGGAAGAGACTGAGGGAGAGGAGGGGAAATGCGGGGAGGAGTGGGAGAGGTCCGGGGGGTGCGTGCTGGCGCGCTGCGGGCACACGGTCTCGTCCTTTTGGCGCAAGGAGGAGGACGATTGGCTTGGCCAGATGGGCCGGCTGAGCTGCACAGTAACCAACCAAGGTAAGTGCCAGGTAGGTTTCTGTTTCCCTTATTCTTTTCCTGTTCTATTTATTTTTCTATGTTTTGATTTAGTAATAATACTAAACCATTTCATAAAATCCTCAAAATAATTATGGGTGCTTTGTGAATTATTCCAGTGACCCTTAACAATTTCCAACATTTTTGGAGCATCTAAAATATATATAGCCTTCAAATAGCTTCAATTCAAATATGATTGAATTAATTCAATAATCCAGAATGGCCTACAAATATGTGCATCATTTTTGGCACAGGTTTTAACCTTTACTATAAATCATGAACATTGTCAGAGGGCATTTTGGGTTCATTGAAAAATATTTTATTTTGACCCTAGTTGAATTTCATTAGTTGCTAGGGTTTATCAGTCCCCATTTCAAGTTTCAGATATTTTAACATGATGCACGGAAGGTTAAGCAATGACAGGCAAGGACTAAGCTAGGGCTGTGACACTTTGGGGTGCCCCCTCCCACGTATATAAAGGGGGGAGGTAGGAGGAGGCCGGCCAAGGTGTGGCGCGCCCAGGGGGGAGTCCTACTCCAAGTAGGATTCCCCCCCCCCCTTTTCCTATTCCCACAAGGAGAAGGGGGGAAGGAGGAGCAGAAGAGAAGGAAAGGGGGCCCCCCAACCCTAGTCCAATTTGGTTTGGGCTAGCGGGGGGGCATGCGCCACTCCCTGGCTGCCTCCTTTCTTCCACCACTAGGCCCACGAGGAACAATAACTTTCCGGGGGGTTCCGGTAACCCCCGGTACTCCGAAACTCATCTGAAACGACCCGAACCATTTTGGTGTCCGAATGTAACCTTCCAGTATATGAATCTTTATGTCTCGACCATTTCAAGACTCCTCGTCATGTCCGTGATCTCATCCGGGACTCCGAACAAACTTCGGTACATCAAATCACATAACTCATAATACAAATCGTCATCGAACGTTAAGCGTGCGGACCCTACGGGTTCGAGAACTGTGTAGACATGACCGAGACACATCTCCTGTCAATAACAAATAGCGGAACCTGGATGCTCATATTGGCTCCTACATATTGTAAGAAGATCTTTATCGATCAAACGGCATAACAACATACATTGTTCCCTTTGTCCTCGGTATGTTACTTGCCCGAGATTCGATCATCAGTATCACCATACCTAGTTCAATCTTGTTACCGGCATGTCTCTTTACTCGTTCCATAATGCATCATCCCACAACTAACTTATTAGTCACATTGCTTGCAAGGCTTATAGTGATGTGCATTACCGAGAGGGCCCAGAGATACCTCTCCGAAAATCGGAGTGACAAATCCTAATCTCGATCTATGCCAACTCAACAAACACCATCGGAGACACTTGTAGAGCATCTTTATAATCATCCAGTTACGTTGTGACGTTTGATAGCACACTAAGTGTTCCTCCGGTATTCGGGAGTTGCATAATCTCATAGTCATAGGAACATGTATAAGTCATGAAGAAAGCAATAGCAATAAACTAAACGATCATAGTGCTAAGCTAATGGATGGGTCTTGTCCATCACATCATTCTCTAATGATGTGATCCCATTCATCAATTGACAACACATGTCTATAGTTAGGAAACTTAACCATCTTTGATTAATGAGCTAGTCTAGTAGAGACATACTAGGGACACTATGTTTTTCTATGTATTCACACATGTACTAAGTTTCCGATTAATACAATTCTAGCATGAATAATAAACATTTATCATGATATAAGAAAATATAAATAACAACTTTATTATTGCCTCTAGGGCATATTTCCTTCAATATGCTCATCATATCATACACATAATAGTCTCATCTTATCATCCAACACAAATCATGTCGTCACATCATAATCACGTTATAGTTATACAAGTTACATGACATGTCTCAACATAAATAATGTATTACTTCTTGAGGCGTCGGTTCGTATCTGTCTCTCTCACTAGCATGAACCTAAACTAACTACTGGCTGTCGCTCGGAAACTGGAAACTGGTACACCTGGGCCTGACACTCCGGCCACTCGTCGTATACTCCTAGCATAGCACTTCTTCGTCTTTGATGATCTATGCACCTGCATCGTCACATGAGTCGATGATATGCAACATATATAGTTGAGCAACAGAAAGAGACAGACTTGGCAAAAATAGAAGCAACATATCATAAGCATAAATAACAAAGTTCACCGTACCCAAAATGCCCTAACTAGAGTGATCTTCGCTAGTTGAGGAGGACGGTTTAATTACATCACAAATAAAGTTTCGTCGTGCATAACTCAAGACTAAACGGACACATTGTCATATATCAACAATCACTCCAACATGTCATGCCATCCATTCAAGTCAGGGAGATAGTCCCCGAGCTTAGTGAAAGGCTTCAGGTCGAGATGCTGAGCGGCTACGCATGTTCGGTCGTCTTCCCGCGACATTTGCCCTTCCTCGTAGAACATCCCTGTTTCGTCGACGACATCCTTCATGATGATTTGGGTAAGTCATGCTGGATGTGATAGAACTCAACCCGAAGTCGATGATCCGGTATATCTCCTACGTTCTTTGCCCATTCCAGAATATGGGCATCACCGGATGTAGGTGACATGCGAAGGTTCTGCTGATTCCGTCTGTACTCCAGCATGTGGTGTAGGACATAGAATGCATCACTAAGAGGATCACATGGTTCCTGGATGCAGCAGAAGTCGGTCTTCTGGCCGAAGGCGGTACTGTCATTCCTTTTCTTCTTGGTCTTGATCTCTCCACCCCGTACGCCATAGAAAAAGATAGCATTGTCAAGAACAGACTGTATGTGGGTGTAATCCTTTTTATTCATGTTCTTGGACGAGTCCAAGTAAAGAGCTTGGGAGAATCGGGGGTAAAGGATGATGAGGACGGCGCGCCCGTGGCTGCGCAAAATAAGTACACCTCAAATTAATTAGCCTCCACCATGCAAATGAATGATTGAAATCGAAGGAAGGATATCTGTGCGGATGACTTATAGGGGATGATAAGGCACGAGAATTGTCTCCTTGTCCTTATTGGCGACAATGAAATGGACGATGTAGTCCCTCGCGTATTCACGGTGCTCTGTGCAGACTGCCAAGAAGCCCTCATGCATGAAGTACGGATCAACGACACAGATATAAGGTATCTGCTCAATCCCGATGATGTATTTCATGTGCAAGGCAAAAGGCGGACAAACGTTAAATCCAGCTTCTTCATGTGAACCATGTCGAAGATGTAATCGACTCGAAGGAAGAACTTCTCCGCGGGGATTGTGTTGACCTACAACCTTTGTCGCGGTACGTTAACCACGTAGAGTGGGTATCCTGGATTTTCCGAGGTGATTAGGCTTTTCTCTCTCCGCAACACATCACCATGAAGTCTCCTTAGATCTCCATGTATGGCCTCTACCGATGCCTTAGGGACTGGTTCATCGGGTATATGGTATTTCGCCGCACCGGAGACAGGTATACGGTCTTGAACCTGAGGCCGCCGAGGCGGCTAAATCATAGCAGCAGCTTTATTGTTGCCTTTCCTCGCTCTCTTACTATTCTTCTTGGGTACTGGAAGGTCGTCTATAATACGTTCAGCCTCCGGAGGCGGCAATTCAGGAATCAACTCATGATGCTCAAACCCTGAGTACTCATACTGCTGAGCCATTAATCCTCCGTCGTCATAGGCGCCAGTATTGAGATACAATTCAGTGTCATCCTCATCCTCATCCTCATCTATGGCGACGTCATCAACGACTGATGGAGCCTCTTCCTCACCCCGTCCGCTATCACCCGGCATGACATGCGGCACTAATTGTGTAGGTGGGGTGTTGCTGTTCATACCTTGCTAAGGCTGCGTGGTCGTGGGTGTGCTCCCGGCCGCCACCAGACGAAGCAGACTCTTTGGCCACAACAGGACCCATCCCTTGCAATCGCCAAGACGCCGCGGGGTCTCGTCATCATCCCCCTAGAACTGGAGGAGCCAAATTCTCATGGCCCGGTTTGACACTGGCCACAGAAACCTTGAAGACATTAGGGGGATCGACCGGCTGTGGAACAATTGTTCCTTCGGCTTCATTATCGTCGCCTTCCCCACGTCCACCTTCCGGTCGCTGATGTCGAACAATATGGTGCACGGGGTTATGTCGGCCTACAAAGACATGTCTGCAACGTGAGACATCTGAAAGGCAACGGAAACGGGAGATTATACATTTATTGGAGAGGGCCGGTGTGACTGGTACCGTGAGGGCGTCGAGCTCAGCCAAAGACGAAGCACTGCCGAGCACGTCCGAGACAGAGGATGGGCTCCTATGAGCAGGTGCGGGAGCCGGTGTAGGAGCTTGTGCGGGAGCGTCCAGGAGCAGGTGCTGGTGCAACACTAGTCGAGCTACTCCCGAAGAAGTCGGCAATGGGAAAGTCCGCTGCATCTTTATTTGGATTTTGCCTCCTCCAACTGACGATAGCTGGAACCAAGACACCACACGTAGCTGCCATATCCTATTTTGCGGTAGCTACCGCTGCTTTCATTGTCCCACCTAATTCCTTCTCAACCGCAATCTCAACCTTCTTGTCGATATTTTCCTTAGTTAACCTCCGTCTTTCCTTTCTCTCCTCCATGGTCTCACGGTAGTACTTCTTCCACGTGGCGCCGTCTCCGACGGTGTGCACACGTCCATACGACGGCTGAGTGCCCACCGGGAGTCATTTTAATATGTTCAACGCCCGGTTGAATGGGGTGTCCCACTTGGGCCTCGCCAACACCTCAGACAGCGAGTCACTTTCGGTCGCAATCCTGTGCTGCTCTCTCTGCAAAAGGAACAAGGATTGTTTACAAATATGACTAAACGTGTAGTCGAATTGACCAGGAACTAAAATTACCAGCAGTCTCATGAACTCCGTCGTGACCGGGTCTGTCTCGAAAACCTTCTTTACTTGGTCCCAATGGTACCGGGCCCTGAGGACGTCATGCTCCTATGGAACGTTGAACTCCGCCAAGGGGTCTGGGATGCCCAGAGTTTTGTCATTCTGCGTCCTCCTTGGCCCATATGGACCTCTTCCCCGCGTAACCACGGCTTCCGAGGTGGTGGTACCCCATGTTTCTCTCTTGAAGCCCCTTCATGTACTCCGACTTTTCTTTGGCAGCTTCGGCAACGCAAGCCGCCTTGAATATTTCAAACTACTCTTCCGTAATTTTCGGATTATCCTTTACAATCTCGGAGTAGGGCTCCTTTTTGTCGATGATACTTGTGTTCACCATTACTTTGTAGGCGGACAACGCGCCGCTAAACTTGCCCATGGCGCGTATGTTTGTCTTCTTCATTGCCGGGTCTTTATTTGGATTTTTATATTTCTTTTCATCCCGGCCCAGGAACAAGAACATCTGGTGCAACTTCGTTAGTCGGGACTGCTTCATATTTGGTATCTTCCATAGTTTCACATTGCTGATGGTGGCGCAACACCGTAGAATGCAGCCCATTTGATTGCCGTAGCACGTGCGTGCTTCCGCGGGCTCTTTTGGCTCAAAATTTCCATCGTCCACCTCCATGACCACCACTCTAGTAGTGATGAGCTGGTTTCGGCACCGTTTCCTCTTTGGTTTTGGTTCTATACCGGCTCCCCCAGTCTCGGTGTTGGCGTGGGCCCAGTAACAACAACCGTTGATAGTCGGCAAGGTTCAAAAATCCGTCTGCCGCAAGGTAGACGTCGTCGCAATTACCAGAACCCTGTCCTTCATCATTGCTAGCCATGTTTCCGATGATTTAATCTAGTTAATTAATTATAGACCTAATAAAATGAATAATGACATAAAAAAGGCCAATGTTTTGCAGGAACGTTGATTTCTTCCCGGTGCGGCAAATCTCGGGCACGCGATATGTCCTAGTTTGTAGCACAAGTCATGCTGAAATTCACGGAAAATTTCGGCATGACCTTTGCTAAAAAGTGGACAAATCGAGCACCTCAAATTTGTCGGAACGGAAATGAATCAACATTCCAACAAAACATAGGCCACTCGGCTTCATTCCCTGGAAACAACAAAAGGCAACTTGGGCACAATCGAACCACTTCAATGAAAAGATATAAACAATAATAATGGAATATGCAAATGAACATCGATGACATAGATCATATAACATCAATTCTTTATTTTTTATAGCTAAATGCCATAGCTACTATTTTTATTTATAGCTAAATGATTTAATTTTTTGTTTAAAGCTAAAAGTCTAGGAAGGGATCATCTTTAAAATAAAACTTGCCAAATTCTTTTCCTTGAAAAATAGTGGTCTTTTCAAAAATAAAAAACCTAGTTTACCTAGATAATTAACCTAATTAAACTGGTTAACCTAGCTTGTTCTGTGTCAAAGCTCTAACTAAAATTTTGCACTAACCAAGATAATTAACCTAATTAGACTAGTTAACCTAACTAGTTCTCTGTCAAAGCCCTAACTAAATTTTTGCACTAACCTAGATAATTAACCTAATTAAACTGGTTAACCTAGCTAGCTAGTTCTCTGTCCAATGTTTGTGCTATGCATGAGAGAGAGGGGAGGGGTGGGGGCTTATAGAGGATGGCTCCGGTGGTGGCGAGGGAGGCAGTGGTGGCAAGGGAGGCAGGGGCGTCTCCAATGACGGCGAGGGCGAGGGAGGCAGTTGTGGCAAGGGAGGCATGGGCGTCGAGGGTGGCTCTGGTGGCGTTGGGGGCGGCTCCGGTGGTGTTGGGGGCGGCTCCGGCGGCTAAGTGGGGCAACGGGGAAGTGGGTAGATGGCGGCGAAGTGGGGCGAGGGATTTGGGGGAGAAGTGGCGGCCGGGGGGGACTGGGCGGGCGTTAAGTCAAACGTAGCGGTAGCGCTGCAAGTAAAAATGCGCCATATCTAAGTTAGCTATAACACTTTTCACGAAACGCGCAACTGCTATAGCTATTTCTTTTCATTTTCTTTTCTTATTTTCTTTTCCTTTTCTATAGCGGGGGGTCATGAAAACGCGACGTTGCTATTTTATCTATAGCACCTGTTACGAAAAGACGCTACTGCTATGCCTTTCTCCTTTATTTTTATTTTTATTTTATTTTGCTGTACATTTTATTTTCCCTTTCACCTTTTTCTATTTCTTTCATTTTCATTTATTTTTCTATTTGTTTTTCATTAGAGTAGCGTTTTTCACAGAAAACGCGCTGCTACAATAATCTTAGCGGTAGCACGGTTTGCACAAAATCGCTACTACTATTCGTAGCCTATCGTCTTAGTCGAGGGAATTTTAGTAGTCGCGCTTTTCCATTGGGAAGCGCTACTGCTACACCCGTATCTGTAGCGTGGCTCAAGTGCACGTGCAACTGCTATGTAGCACTAGTGCCCCACCGGCGCTACCGCTAAAGTTCTATGTTGTGACGCCCCCGATTCAATCGTACACTAATCATGCACGCAAACGTGTACGATCAAGATCAGGGACTCACGGGAAGATATCACAACACAACTCTAAAAATATAAATAAGTCATACAAGCATCATAATACAAGCAAGGGGCCTCGAGGGCTCGAATACAAGTGCTCGATCATAGACGAGTGAGCGGAAGCAACAATATCTGAGTACAGACATAAGTTAAACTAGTTTGCCTTAAGAAGGCTAGCACAAACTGGGATACAGATTGAAAGAGGCGCAGGCCTCCTGCCTGGGATCCTCCTAAACTACTCCTGGTCGTCGTCAGTGGCCTGCACGTAGTAGTAGGCACCTCCGGTGTAGTAGGAGTCATCGTCGACGGTGGCGTCTGGCTCTTGGGCTCCAGCATCTGGTTGCGACAACCAAGTAGAATGGAAAGGGGGGAAAGAGGGAGAAAAGCAACCGTGTGTACTCATCCAAAGTACTCGCAAGCAAGGATCTACACTACATATGCATGGGTATTTGTGTAAAGGGGCAATATCGGTGGACTGAAGTGCAGAATGCCAGAATAAGAGGGGGATAGCTAGTCCTGTCGAAGACTATGCTTCTGGCAGCCTCCATCTTGCAGCATGTAGAAGAGAGTAGATGGTAACTTCACCAAGTAGCATCGCATGGCATAATCCTACCCGACGATCCTCTCCTCGTCGACCTGTGAGAGAGCGATCACCAGGTTGTATCTGGCAATTGGAAGGGTGTGTTTTATTAAGAATCCGGTTCTAGTTGTCATAAGGTCAAGGTACAACTCCGGGTCGTCCTTTTACCGAGGGACACGGCTTTTCGAATAGATAAACTTCCCTGCAGGGGTGCACCACATAAGC
This sequence comes from Aegilops tauschii subsp. strangulata, assembly GCF_002575655.3. Taxonomy (NCBI): domain Eukaryota; kingdom Viridiplantae; phylum Streptophyta; class Magnoliopsida; order Poales; family Poaceae; genus Aegilops; species Aegilops tauschii. The sequence continues at coordinate 175,846,818 of NC_053038.3, read as the reverse complement.
CAACACGCTCGATCCCATTTGGCCGGACACATTTTCCTGGGTCATGCCCAGCCTCGGAAGATCAACACGTCGTAGCCCACCTAGGCACAACAGAGAGGTCTGCACGCCAGTCCAAATCCAATGCGCGCAGGGGTCTGGGCCCATCGCCCATTGCACACCTGCACGTTGCATGGGCGGCCGGAGAGCAGACCTAGCAACCTCCATTTCAAAGGAAGTTGTGTTACGCGGTCCAACTCAGCGCGCGCCGCTCAGTCGCTGACGTCACGAAGGCTTCGGCTGATACCACGACGTCGAGTGCCCATAACTGTTCCCACGTAGTTGGTTAGTGCGTATAGGCCAGTGGCCAGACTCAGATCAAATACCAAGATCTCGTTAAGCGTGTTAATTGATGTAACTGCGGACGCCGACCAGGGCCAGGCCCACCTCTCTCCTAGGTGGTCTCAACCTGCCCTGTCGCTCCGCCACAATGTAACAGTCGGGGGCCGTCGGGAACCCAAGCCCACCTCTACCGGGATGGAGCCACCTGCCCCTTCGGCCTCCATCACCGAACAGTATCATAAGTAATGTAACCGTATAAAGTATATAGCACATGCCTGATCACCTCCCGAAGTGATCACGGCCCAGTAGTATAGCATGGCAGACGGACAAGAGTGTAGGGCCACTGATGGAATACTAGCATCCTATACTAAGCATTTAGAATTGCAAGTAAGGGTAACAAATGTAGCAACAATGACAGGCTATGCAGCAAAATAGGGGTTTGTGGCGGACGAACGGACAGATGTACCGGAGGGGGAAAGTTGTGAGTTCGATATGCTAGGGGTGTGTGGCGGACGAACGGGCTGCATATCCGGATTCGCCTCGTCGTTCTGAGCAACTTTCATGTAGAAAGTATTTTCATCTGAGCTACGGTTTATTTTATATGATTTTCTAAAGTTTTAAATCATTTTTAGAATTTATTTAATTAATTTAATTCAACATTATCCAGAATAGGGCATGCTGACGTCATCATCATGACGTCAGCATGACGTCAGCAGTCAACAGAGGTGTTGACTGGTCAAACTAACGTGTGGGTCAAGTGGGACCCACCTGTCATACTCTGTTTAGGTTAATTAGGGTTTAGGTTAAACTAATTACTGTTTAATTAAACTAAATGGTTAATTGGATTAATTAAATAGGATTAATTAACTTAATTAATTTAATTAATTATTATTATTATTATATATTTTTTAATTTTTTTCTTTTTTTCTTTTAACGTTCTGGGGCACTGGGCCCGTTTGTCATAGGCCCAGGGGGCTAGCGGGCGCTGGGCGTCGGGCGCAGCCTGAACGGGCGCGGTCGCCGGCGAGGCCACAACGGGGCGGTACCGTGGCGAAGCAGGCGGCCACCGGAGGAGGACGCCGGGGCCGTGGAGGGGTGCGGCCAGACCGAGCGGCGACTGGCCTTGGCTAAGGCGGCCACGGGCAGGGACGAGGGGAGCTGGGCGCTAGCCGCGGTGACCGGTGCGCGAGGTCAGGGGTGGTGTAGGTGGCCGCGGCGAGGGCATGCGCTGGCGCGCGCGCGAGTGTGCGCGGGCAAGCAGGGGAGCGAGGGCGGCGGCTGCGGGGAGCACACGCGGAGCGCGGGGTGCGGGCGTGCGCACGCTTTGGCGCAGCCAGGAGCAGGGGACCGGCCACGGCGCGGGGTGCGGGCGCAACGAGCCGGACGGCGAGGCGTGCGGCCCAGGCGCGGCTCGGGGAAGGAGGCCGCGGTGGATACGACGGACGGGCGCGCGCGAGCGGGGGCTACGGCGATGAGCGCGAGCGCGTGCGCAGGCGGGGTCGCGCGAGTGAGAGAGAGAGGGAGCGAGGCTCACGGCGGTTCGTAGGGTTCTGGGTAGCGTTTGTCGAGGCGGAGGGCAGAGACGAAGCGGCGGAGACGAAGCAGGCCGGCGATGGTGTCCGGCGAGGTAGCTTCGGCGATGGTGGGCGCGGTCGATCTAGGCGGCGGGGTCGTTCCCCCGATCCCGATCTAGATCGGGGAGGAGGAGGCGAACGTGGGGGGAGTGGGGTGTCGGTGGGGGTTAGGGTTTGGGTGGTGGGGGATATGGGCGTGGCTGATGGGCCGGCCGGGCGGCCTGGTGGCCTGCTGGGCCGTGGCCCAGTGGGGGGAGGCCTTTTCTCTTTCTATTTTATTTTGTTTTCTGTTTTGTATTTTCTCTTTTTGTTGTTTTACTTTTGGCTAGCTATTTGGGCATCAAATGAGTTTTGTAATATTTGAGAGTTGGCCCACAAATCACAGCACAATATAACCTACCACCAAAAACTAGTTCGGGGTAAATATCATTTCATATCTATTTTGTATTAATAAAAAGGTTGTTAAATAATGTTTTCTGCCACTGCTTGAGGTTGTTTAAGTCACTTATCAAATTTCAATAATGTTGTTTACAATTTTGTCATAGCCTCTGATTTATCTAATATTTATTGAACATTTTAGTTCTAATATTTGAAAACTTTTATTGTTGACATTAATTTGAATTTGAATTTCGAAACGGTTTCGTACCATCGCGAGGTTAACAACAGTAACCATGGTGACGTGGCATCATTAGCGTGGGATTACTGTAGCTTAATTACCCGGGCGTCACAATTCTCCTCAACTACAAGAAATCTCGCCCCGAGATTTAAGAGGTTGTGTAGGGGGAAAAGTTCTGGTTACGAAATTCTAATGAGTCTTCTCGGTCTCGGTTGCTCTTCTCAAATAGGTCGATCCATTACATTGATGTTTTTATTTCTCTGCTTCAGGTCATCATGATGAAGTCGGCGTCCTTTCTTCAGGAACTCCATCGTACTTACGAGAGAATAAAGGGTGGGCATTCCGGGAGAACTGACCTCTGCAAGGTCGACTATCTGGTCGATAACATCGAGGAAGGTGGCGGAAAGTAACTCTCTAATTGAAACTTAATAATTTATCGAGAGCAAAGTATGAAGATCGCATGAGAAGTTCCGAGCGGGCATGCAATCGCTCGTTGCCAGAAACAGAGTGTGAAAAGGGGTTCAGAGCAACGAGAATAAGTATTGCGTCTGATACCAGAATAGATGATATCTCGGAAGGTGGCTCGTGAATTACATATGAGGCCACGCGCGAGGAATAACTTTGGAAACATGAGGGTGTACGAGAGAGTCAGGTTTCGATCCTGTGGAACTGTGGGTTATGGGCCCACCATGTGGGTTAAAAGTAGGAAGGGCGTTGACATCTTGCATGGTCATGTAAGCAAGGCATGTCAGAGGTTAGTCTATCGGTTATGTCGACAACAACATCGGTACCAAGGGCGAGGGACGAAGAGAACCATTTTCCTGCTCGTTGAACGAGGCGGACCAATAGGCAAAGTTCTCATCCATCGGTGGTTACTGGAATGTCATCAACAATAGAAACAGGGTCTCACTGACAGAGGTGTACACCGAGGTGTTTACATAAGCAGTGAATTATTACTGCTTAGATTATATAGATCACAAGAAAGGTCAAACAAACCAATGGAAAGGAAAAGTGATTATCATGTTAAACAGAACAATGGAAAGGAAAAATGTGTTTAAACACATATTTAAGGGGTATATCCTTCCCAAGGACAAGCAGAGCATGATATCCATTATAGGATATAATGTAGAAAACTCTTTAGGTACGGGAGAGAATTTTCATGACATTACCCATACAGTGGTGTTTGGATAATTGAGCAGGAAACATTTAACATTGGGCTTCAAATGTTCCTGTTGAAAATCGGAGTACCATAGACATGCTTCGAGATAGCATTGACATGGTCAACAGGTGAAGATCAGACTTTGGAAACAAAAAGGATCCATCAGGAACAACTTATAGAATAAGTCTTACAATTTCCTCATGGAAGAAAGGATAGCCTTGCTGAAAAGGAAACTATAACAATAGGGCCTCCGGCCAGGTGTGCTAGGCACGACATCACCTTACCGGGTCACATAAAGACCATTGTTATAACTCTTGGAAATATGTTCCAACCATGATATCCGACCGAGATTCAGATCTGATTGGTGTCAGGATAACTCAGACTCGGGATGTTTGAGAAGAAAGGTGCAACACAAATTGTCGAGATGACATTATAAGATTCTCGGGAATTGAACTATGGAAGCGAGTTATGAAACAAGAGTTCATCATTATATCAAGGAGAGGTGAGGAGGTGGCTGATTGACTCAGCGAGAATTCATTGAGATTTTCAAAAGATCGATTTCCACACTTATGTGAACAAGGAGTTAACATTTGTCAGATCAAATGATATAATGAGGTATGCTCGAGGAAAACATACACAGTTAAACATTGGTTGAAAGGTGCACCCAAAATATGGGCTTAGGTAGCATGATCAATGTTAGAATGGTGATTTGATAACCAATGGTCTAGGAATGAAATATCGAGCATTAACTTCAAAGCAATAGGGTTGCTAGAAGTGTTGAAATTTTATCTGGCAAAATACCAGAAGAGTATGACTCATGAAAACTTTCGAGTTCACACATATTAAGGAAGGCATAGGTTCAACCCATAGGGGCATCGTGGAAACATATACCACAAGCTTCAATAGTAAATATCACCAGCTCGAAAGCAGAGCATGGTTGGCCAAATCAAAGAATAGGATTTACCAATGGCATTACGTATCAGGGAGAGAACTTCCAAAATCATTGAATATGAGGGACGTTGTCGGATAAAATCCAACAAAGGATCCGATGGTCCTCAAGGGATCTGATATAAGCACCGGCACTCAAACAGAGGAAGACACATTGCAAAGGCATTGGATTATAGAAACAACTTACTAATTCAAAGCTCAAATCAAAGGAATTTATGATTTCCAAATCAAGGAATCAGAAGCAACGCTCTGATTAAGGATGGATAACTTGAGTAAGCTTTAGGGGGTACAATCGACTGTAATTTGATTGGTCGAGAACCAACTCATGTTTTAAAATGACGTCTGGTCCAGGAGGATGAATTCTAGAATCTGATGGAGGACTGCGAGCATCCGCAACATATTGAATCAAGGAACTCGAAATGATAGTGACAGAGGATGTCAATGGAGATTACTAGAAATATGGAATTAACCATATGGTCGTTGAGAATTTTCAGAAAACAGAATAGTATTCCAAAGAATATTGTGAATCACATGAACAACTGGGATGAATGGATAATCGATAAGTGCAAGAAATTATCCGTAGGGCTATTCAGGTGGCTTAGAACTGCAAGGCAGTAGGCACAAAGTATTCTCGGAACAATAGAGAGAAATTCGGGGTATCTTATAATAACAAGATCAACGGGGAATGATTGTATGACTGGCAAGTGTAAGTGTTTATCCATAGGGGTTTATCAATGGAGGGGAATTGCAAACATGATGGCACAAAGTCTCGAGAGAACATGGTAGAGTATCTTCAGAATCTTCTGGTGCAGCAGGCGATCATCTATAATAAGGGGCTCTCCGGATGGATGTGATCACGAGATCCTAATGTTAGAGTTAGCAAAACCTTTAACCCGAAGAGAAGAGAGATCAGAGTCCCAGAGTATAGACGAGGAGTAAAAGATCCTAATACCACCCAATGGCAACATGGGCCCGTAAGCCGCACTACCATGTTAGTAAAAGTTTTGCAATAACTAGACTCAACTTCGGCCAAGGAGTTCGGAAAGGGGGATTCCTATAGGCAGTCGCTCTAATACCAACTTGTGACGCCCCCGATTCAATCGTACACTAATCATGCACACAAACGTGTACGATCAAGATCAGGGACTCACGGGACGATATCGCAACACAACTCTAAAAACATAAATAAGTCATACAAGCATCATAATACAAGCCAGGGGCCTCGAGGGCTCGAATACAAGTGCTCGATCATAGATGAGTCAGCGGAAGCAACAATATATGAGTACAGACATAAGTTAAACAAGTTTTCCTTAAGAAGGCTAGCACAAACCGGGATACGGATCGAAAGAGGCGCAAGCCTCCTTCCTGGGATTCTCCTAAACTACTCCTGGGTATCGTCAGCGGCCTGCACATAGTAGTAGGCACCTCCGGTGTAGTAGGAGTCATCATCGATGGTGGCGTCTGGATCCTGGGCTCCATCATCTGGTTGCGACAACCAGGTAGAATGGAAAGGGGGAAAGAGGGAGAAAAGCAACCGTAAGTACTCATCCAAAGTACTCGCAAGCAAGGATCTACACTACATATGCATGGGTATCTGTGTAAAGGGGCAATATCGGTGGACTGAACTGCAGAATGCCAGAATAAGAGGGGGATAGCTAGTCCTGTCAAAGACTACGCTTCTGGCAGCCTCCATCTTGCAGCACGTAGAAGAGAGTAGATGGTAAGTTCACCAAGTAGCATCGCTTAGCATAATCCTACCCGACGATCCTCTCCTCGTCGACCTGTGAGAGAGCGATCACCGGGTTGTATCTGGCACTTGGAAGGATTTGTTTTATTAAGTATCCGTGTCACATCCTAGCTAGTTCATGCATTAGAGTGTTGCAATATGTTTACTTTTCCCAGAAACTTGAAATGGGGATGACAGAACCCCCAGCACCCCCTGGAAACAACTAGGGTTTACTAAAATATTTTTCAATGAACCTGAAATGCCCTTCTAAAATGTCCATCATTTTTGTCTTGGTCCAGAACCTCTGCCAAAATTGGTTCACATTTTTCTAGGACACATAAGGTCATTGAATTAAACCTATGTAAATTGCATTTGGGCATTTAAATGCTAGTAAATATTTTAAATGCCCAAATAATTATGGAAATAAGTGTGGGCTGTTGGAAATAATCTAAACAGAGTCCCTAATTATTTTCAGGATTTTTGAAAGTGCCTAACTATTTTTAATAATGCCACACAGTTACAGAAAAATAAAAAAAATAAAAACAAAATAAAGAGAGGGAGAGAATATTAACTGGCAGCCCACTGGCCGGCCCAGCACTGTGCTGGCCCGTGCCAGTCAGCTGCTTCGTCTCGCCAGAGCAGGCAGAGAGGTGACGCCGGCGTGCGCGAGCTCGCCACGGCGCCACCTGCTTGCTGCCCGCGCCCCTGGACACCTGGCGAGCCCCACGTCGCCGCCTCGACCCCCTGGACACATCGACACGCCCCCTGCCTCTCTCCCTCGCCCTCTCCCGCCATGGCCGACGCACCAGCCGCCGCACCGCCGACGTAGCCGCGCTCTCCGTCGTCCTCGCGCCGCCCCATCTTGTCCATGAGTTCTACCGCTGCCCGCTACGCCGAGCAAGCCGAGCCCCGAGCGCTCGCACGCTCTGCACCGTCTCCTTCGACCTCGTCTTCACCGAACACCACCGGAGATCCCCTTCACCGTCCCCGCCGCACCAGCTCGTCCCCGACCTCGCCGTCTGCTCCGTCGTGATCGCCGTGAGCTCAGCCACCTTCCCATCCCTCCCGTTCTCTCTCTCGAGCACCATAGTGACCGCACGAAGCTTCACTGCACGTGCCGCCACCGAGCTCATCGCCGACGACGCTCCGGCCACCCAACAGCCACACCACCTTGTCCACTACACTCACCGCATCGCCAGGAACCCGTAGCACCACCGCACGCCCCTTGCCGTGCCCCCTAGCGACGAGCCCGAGCTCGCCCGAACTCCGGCAGCCGCACAGCTCGTCGCCGGCGTCGTTTCCGGCGACCCCGAGCCCAGCCGCCACCACCACTCGACGAGCTCACTCCTAGCTACTCGTAGATGGTCTCCGCCGCCCATTTGGTCGCCGGAGCATGAAACCCGCATCGCCCCGCCGCGTCTGGCCTCGCCGGTGGCTAAACGCTGGCGAGTTGACCCCGTTGACCGTTGACTGGGTGGGCCCAGTTTGACCCCCTGGGTCTATGACAAGTGGGGACCGCCCTGCTAATTAACCCAGGTTTAGGGCTAACTAAATTTAGTTAGTTTAACTAACTACTGACAGACGGGACCCACTGGTTAGTTTGACCTGGACCGTCTCCGTTGACTGCTGACGTCACCCTGATGCACTGCTGACGCAATAAGTATTTTCTGGATTTATTTTTATACAGGAAATTCCATAAAATACTACAAACTTCAAAAAATCATAGAAATTAATCTGTAACTCCAAATGCAAAGATTTATATATGAATTTTGATCAGAAAATTCAATATTTCCATCTGTACTGGTTTCATGCATGTCAGAACACTTTAACCTTGCTGTTTAGATGAAACAAGCTAATGCACTAATATCACCTCCTATTTTGGGTTAGCATTTGAATCCTCGATTCAAATGAACTCAAGCCAATCTGTTCTAAGTTGCATTAGTCAAAACACACTCATTTTTCCATGTCATTGCATGCATCGTATTGTTGCATATTGCCATGTGGTGATTGTGTTTCGATGTGTTCTTCATGGTAGGTTCTGCCTCCGAGGATATTCACGAGTACCCAACTGAAGGGCAGTATCCCACTACCACTCTGTCAGGCAAGCAACCCCATTGATCATTTTGATACAAACCCAACTTCTCGCTTCTGCTCTTGTTTACTGCATTAAGACAATGCGTTTCAAACTGCTGTGTGTTGCGGTAGTTGAACCCTCTTCCTCTGCATGACCTGTCATTGCCACAGTAACTAGATGAAACTCACTAGCATGTGTAGGAGTTGATTGAGCCATGTTTGTATTTCCTACCATGCTATGCTTGCTATGCTTAGAGTCGTGTCAGGTCTAGCTCATCGGGGTGATGAACTAGAGTGAATGTTTGTGTCGGTAATTAGAGTGAAGTGTTGAATATGATTTGGTAAAGGTATCGATGAGAGGCCATGTAGGAGTACATGGTGGGTTGTTTCATTGAGGCCATCCTTAAGAACTGAGATCTGTATGTGTATTTAAGATCAGCTACTACCACGCGTTGGTCCCGGAACCAATGGACCCTCTCGACTTATTAACCACTCCTGTCCTCTGCCCAGGAGTTGCAAGTAGTTTCTGGTGTTTGTAGTAGGCTGGAGGCTGTGCGCAGCGCTGACCATAGGGGTGGGCTGTGATGCGGTAGGTTCGTGGCCCGGTGTATCGAGTCGCCCATTTGGTGTCTCGGGAACCCTGCACACATCGTTTGGGGCCGTTGAGGACACCCTTGCCGGATTTCCTTGTGGATCTGACCCGAATAGGTGATAAACCTGGACTAGGGGCTCGTGTGTTTAGTCAGGTCGTGGCCGACACCCTCACTGGGCTTCCGCCTGAAGGTTGCCGCGTACATGTTGTGTAAACGGCAATAAGTGGTGAAAGCGTGTGTGAAGAAGTACACCCCTGCAGGGTATATAACTATTCGAATAGCCGCGTCCGCGGTAAAGGACTACTTGGTCACTTATGCAGTTCATAGACAAGTTAATGGTTACTACTAAAAGACTCAAGATAAGTGTGAGTACCGCGGATGGCCCTCTCGTAGGATGACGAGGGAGGATCCACGGTGGAGTATTGAGATGGTGATTAGTGGACTCGTGTGCGAAACTATTTTACAAGTGGTGTCTCGTAGGATAGCTTAGCCAAGAGTCAAAGCTGGCTTGCTGCAATAACTCCACTACCTTCTTGAGAATGTGCATGTATAGTAGGATCTGTTGTAAGACTTGCTGAGTACCTTTGTACTCAGATTGCTTTAATTACTATTTTCAGACGACAACATCGCCCCCTGCGATGGGTTCTATGTAGATCTCGACATTGACGAGTGACTTGCCACCCAGGTGGTGATCTGAGCTTGTGAAGGGCCTATGTAGATAGACAGGCTTCGTCAAGCCTTCTTTCTTTCTAGTGTCTGTACTCAGACTAGTTTGCTTCCGCATGTGCTTGTATGTTTGTATGACTTGAGTGTCGGGTCATGTGACCCCTACCTGTATGAACATGTTATGTATGTCTCTCTGGAGCCTTTAAATAAAGTACTTGAGTTGTAGAGTTTTGTTGTGATGCCATGTTGTATTTACACATATCGAGCATATTGTGTGTATGATTGAAATGCTTGGTATGTGTGGGATCCGAAAATCTAGTTGTTTATCCTTGGCAGCCTCTCTTATGGGGAAATGTAGTCTAGTGCCTCCATGAGCCATAGTAGTCCGCTACAGCCCGGTTCACCGGAGTCCTGCTAGCCCAACACTACTGCTCCGGAACACTTGACTGGTCGGCATGTGTTTCACTTCGTTCGTGTGTCTGTCCCTTCGGGGAAATGTCACGCGGTGACATCTGGAGTCCTGCCTAGCCTGCTACACCACGGGTTCCCGGAGTCCTGTTAGCCCAGTGCTACAGCCCGGATTCACACGCTGCTGACCGACATGCTCGATGTTGATTCATGTATGCCTGTCCCCGTAAGTTTGTGCCGCTTTGGGTTCACGACTAGCCATGTCGGCCCGGGTTCTCTATCATATGGATGCTAGCGACACTATCATATACGTGAGCCAAAAGGCGCAAACGGTCCCGGGCGATGGTAAGGCGACACCCGTGGGAATACCGTGCGTGAGCCCGCAAAGTGATATGCGGTGTTACAGGCTAGATCGGTGTGACTTAAAATCGGGGTCCTGACAGCGTTGGCATCAGAGCCGGACTGCCTGTAGGTTCGTTGAGCCAAACTGGTCGATGTCGAGTCTAGAAATGCTTTAGTTATATGTAGGGGAATTGATTGTGTGATGGACGTAAGGCTCTTTTTACTCCTTTACCTTATGCGCTCTAATCTGAGTCATTCTCTTCTCATTCTACGTGGGTTAAGGACTAGGCTCTCTTCTTTCTATCAGGTTCACGTGTTACTAATCCGTAGTAACTTATAGGATTGTTGGTTACAAGCTTCAGTTCAGTTTCTACTACTTTTAGTATGTTGTCAGTTGAACCAGAACCTTGGTATGATGTTGTTGAGTGGCTTTGCAAACTGTTGTGGATGTCTCAAATCTTTTTCTGAGCATTTACAGCCGTTATGCTGTCCGATTTCTCCTAGAAAATTCTAATTCCTTTGCATTATTTCGTGCTTTCAGATGGCCACCCGTTCCCAGAATCAAGTGGTTCGTCTGACTCGGTGCCTCGATGTACCTGGTCACATGGCCATGCTGGTCTGAGTGATGGTCGAGACAGGCTATCGATGGTATCCTGAGTATACCGTCGAGGAGCAGTTTCGAGACATTAATCAGAGCCAATGCCTTTGTTCGGTCAGGATATACCCTTCCTATCCTTGAGCTACTGAACCCCTCCATTTCTCATATGGACTTGGGGTTACCATCGAGATGTCCGTGCAGGACGCAGCTTACTCGATGATGACTATCATACGAGCCAGAACTGCCTTGCTTCGGAACACTGATTTCCGCTATATGCCAGCATCACTCCCTGGGGCACAAGGGTACTATCAGGCTATTTACTGTGACTCTACCCATCAGGATTCACTACTCCGCACCACCACCGAGATGCTTGAGGACAAGGACCGTGAGAATCGTGCCTTGCGAATGGAGCTCTTCAACGCTCGTTCTGATCACTGGGCCACCCTGACATGTTTTGCAATTGCCGTGCAGGCTGGGTATATGGACATGAGGGACTTGTACCCCGTGCGGTTTGGTCTGCCAGACTGCATGGACTGGCGTAATGTAGGAGGCATCACCCCTCCCAGTGGACCCCGTCTGCCACCGTTTGTTGGTCCAAGGCCACATCCGAGTCCCTATGGACTGCAAGCTCCACAGGACCGACTGTTTCCAGATGATCATGTTCAGCTCCCAGGACATGGTGGTAATCTTTATGAAGATTACTACGGAGACGTCTGAGTTGGTAGTAGCTTCACTAGTATTGTAACAGTTGTGTTCTCCACAGTCCTGCGTGACTTGTGGGATACGACTTGGTGTGTATCACGTTCTGGAGGTGTAAAAAATTAACGTATAGGAGCTTGGAATGCCTTCGATGAGATGTAACATCTTTCACCGTAGTTGTACCTTAGCCTGGGCTTGTACTAAACTATGTACAGTGTGTATGACCGATGGTATATATATGGCAGTTTCTGTATTACCATGTCATGCAAATGAACATCTCTGCATTCCATGTCGTCGATTACATTCCGCACTTCCTTGCCAAGATTTTGCCATCCTTGTCTAAACCGTTGTCTTGTTTTTCCTAGGATGGTCAACACCTGCAACAACCCTGCTGCCCCGGAGCAGGGTGAAGCCAGTGCAGCTAGGAATGAGAATCTGCCTCAACTGCCTTCTCTGGCCGAAGTTATGCTGGAGGCGGAAAGAAACAAGCGTGAGACCAACCGCTTGCTAGAACGAATTGGGCAGAATACTGCACGTCATCAGAGGAACGACTTGGTGTCAATCAATGACTTTGTCAAGTTGTACCCACCGAAGTTTAATCATTCTGTCGAGCCCCTCGATGCAGATGATTGGCTTCGTAGCATCACCCATAAGCTAAGTTCTACCAACGTAGCTGAAGCTGATAAGGTTACCTACGCAGCCTATCGCCTCGAAGGCCCTGCTAGCCTTAGGGGGAAAACTTTGAGGCTATGCGCCCGGCTGGCCAAATCACTACTTGGGCTGAATTCAGCGAGGCTTTCCTTGAGCATCACATCCCGGAAGGTCTCACGGATCGTAAGAGGGAAGAGTTATGCAATTTCACCCAAGGCAGACTGATCGTGGATGCATACAGCCATGAGTTTGGAAATTTGGCACCTTATGCTCCTGAAGAGGTATCCACCGACGCCAAGAAGCAGGCAAGGTTGCGCAAGGGACTCAGCCCCGAGCTTCGTCGTGATCTCCGTCTGCACGAGTGCACCTCCTTTCAGTAGTTGGTGAGTAAGGCCATCAGTGCTGATACAGGTCAGACTGACTATGACGCTTCACGCAAGCACTCCCGTGACTTTGGTTCTTCATCCGGCTCTAGATCTCAGAAGCGTCGGGTTTGGATTCCAAACACAGCTCTGCCACCCAGGTTCACTCTGAGGCCATCCTTTGAGGCGCCTCGCCCCAACCAGCAGTATGCACCGCCCAAGACCTATGGTGGCCCCGCTGCTAATGATGCTCCACGCCCCAATGTTGTGACATGCTTCAAGTGTGGAGAGGCGGGTCACTACCTGCGCGAGTGCCCCCAGAACAAACCCAATCAGCCTGGAAAGTCCGTTGGCCGTGGTAAGCCAGCGGGGAAGACTTATTACGCCAAGCCAGCCACCACTGCACGTGGCCATGTCAACTATGTCTCAGCTGAGGTGACTCATGATGATCCCAACGTCGTCCTTGGTATGCTCCTTGTTAATTGCCATCCGGCAACTGTTCTTTTCGATACTGGAGCATCTCATTCATTTATTTCTGAGAGCTATGCTCGATTGCATAACACCACATTTAGTGACATGCCCACCTCCATGGTAATTCAAACCCCTCGTTCTAAATGGAAAACCTCTCAAGTAAGCCTTGGAAATGAAATTCTTGTCGATAGATTGGTCTTCCTTGCATCACTGATAGCTCTCAAGTCCTTTTACATAAACATCATCTTGGGTATGGACTGGATGTCAGCCCATTATGCTAACATTGATTGCTCTACTAGAACTATTCAACTCACCCATCCATCGGGCAAGACAGTCTATGTTTTGACCCGAGTGTCTAAGCATCAGCTTTACTCCCTAAATGCCAACCCTCTTCCAGACCTTGGAGATATTCTGGTAGTCCGTGACTTCCCGGATGTCTTTCTAGAAGAACTACCAGGTGTTCCACCTGACAGGGATGTCGAGTTCGTGATAGACCTTGTTCCAGGAACCGTCCCAATCTCTAGTAGACCCTATAAGATGGCCCCCTAGAACTAGCCGAGCTTAAGAAACAACCTGATGAGTCCTTGAAAAAGGTTTTCATCTCTCCTAGTTCTTCTCCATGGGCTTGCCCCGTCCTCTTCGTCAAGAAGAAGGATGGAACGGATCGGATGGTTGTAGATTACCGACCTGTCAACTTGGTCACTATCAAGAACAAGTATCCGCTCCCCAGGATCAACGAGCTGTATGATCAGCTCGCTGGATCCTCAGTCTTTTCCAAAATGGATTTGAGGTTGGGCTACCATCAAATCAAAATCAAGAACGGGGACATTCCTAAAACGGCCTTTGTTACTCGTTATGGCCAATACGAGTACACCGTCATGTCCTTCGGTTTAACCAATGCTCCAGCCACCTTCTCTCGGTTAATGAACTCGATCTTCATGGAGTATTTGGATAAATTTGTCGTGGTATACCTCGATGATATACTCATCTACTCCAAGAATGAGGAAGAACATGCCGAGCATCTAAGGCTAGTATTGATGAAACTTCGAGAGCACCGCCTTTATGCCAAATTCTCCAATTGTGAATTTTGGTTGCTAGAAGTGACCTATCTAGGCCATGTAATCTCTGGTAAGGGTATTGCTGTCAATCCTGAGCGAGTTCAAGCCGTCCTTGATTGGACTCCACTTGAAAAGGTCAAGCAAGTTCGGAGTTTCCTTGGCTTAGCGAGCTACTGTCGTTGCTTCATCGAGAATTTCTCCAAGGTTGCCAAACCTCTAACTGAACTCCTCAAGAAAGATAAGAAGTTCGAGTGGACCCCACAGTGCGAGTTCAGCTTTCAGGAACTGAAAAGACGCCTGACATCTGCTCCCGTACTCGTGCTACCAGATTTTTCTAAGGACTTCATTATCTATTGCGACGCCTCGCGAGATGGACTAGGTTGCATACTCATGCAAGATCGTCATGTGATTGCCTACGCTTCTCGACAGTTGCGTCCACATGAGGATAACTATCCCACACATGATCTAGAGCTTGCAGCTGTAGTCCATGCACTCAAAACATGGCGACATTACCTTCTCGGTAATCGTTACGAGATTTACACCGATCACCAAAGTCTGAAATACATCTTCACCCAACCGGATTTGAATCTCAGGCAAAGACATTGGGTCGAGTTGATCACAGATTACGACTTAGGAATAACTTACACCCCGGGCAAAGCCAATGTCATGGCTGATGCGCTAAGTCGTAAATCTTATTGTAACAACTTGATGTTACAACGAAGTCAACCACTTCTCCATGAGGAATTTCGTAAGCTCAACCTTCACATAGTTCCTCGAGGATTCCTATCCACTCTGGTGGCGAAGCCTACCCTTACGGATCAGATCATCAAAGCACAGAAGGTAGATCCGGGAATCTCCCGTATTAAGAGAAACATCAAGAAAGGAGTCGCGGATTGTTTCTCCGTTGATGATCAAGGTGTTGTGTTCTTTGGAGACCGCCTAGTGGTTCCCAAGGTACGCAACCTGAGGCGGCTGATCCTTAAGGAAGCTCATGAATATCTTCTCACAATTCATCCCGGTAGTACTAAAATGTATCAAGACCTACGCCTGAGGTTTTGGTGGACTAGGATGAAGAGAGAAATTGCTCAATACATTGCTAATTGCGACATCTGTCATCGTGTTAAAGCAGAGCATCAACGGCCTGCTGGCACCCTTCAACCTTTGGCTATTCCTGAATGGAAATGTGATAAAATCGGTATGGATTTCATTACCGGGTTTCCCAGGACCAAGAGAGGGAATAATGCTATCGTCGTCATTGTCGATCGTCTTTCCAAAGTAGCCCACTTCCTACCTGTTCGTGAGAGTATAACCGCTAGCCAGCTAGCTGACTTGTACATCTCCCGAATAGTGTCTCTTCATGGTGTTCTATTGGAGATTAACTCAGACCGTGGAAGTCTTTTCACCTCTCAATTTTGGGAAAGATTCCAAAATGCTATGGGAACTCGTCTCTTCTTTAGCACCGCCTTCCACCCTCAATCAAGTGGTCAAGTAGAACGAGTCAATCAAATTTTGGAAGATATGATCCGAGCTTTTGTCATCTCCTTCGGTATGGATTAGGAGACATGCCTTCCATTCGCCGAATTCGCTTATAACAATAGTTATCAAGCTAGTTTGGGCAAAGCTCCTTTCGAAGTTCTCTATGGACGAAAATGCCGAACGCCTCTTAACTGGTCAGAAACCGGGCAAAGACAACTCTTTGGCCCGGATATGATTCAGGAAGCAGAAGAGCAGGTTCGCATTATTTGTGAGAAATTGAAAACAGCCCAATCTCGTCAAAAGAGCCAATATGACCGCAAACATAAGCTCATGACTTATGAAGTTGGCAAGAAGGCTTACCTTCGGGTTACTCCTTTGAAGGGAACCCATCGTTTCGGTATCAAAGGAAAATTGGCTCCTCGTTACATTGGACCCTTTCGCATTCCTGCCAAACAAGGAGAAGTTGCCTACCAATTGGAACTACCTCCGCATCTTTCCAGAGTTCATGATGTCTTCCACGTTTCTCAACTCAGGCGTTGCTTATCGGATCCTATCCGTGGAGTGGAGCACGAAACGCTTGATCTCCAAGATAATCTCACATATCGAGAATATCCCGTTCGCATCCTTGATCAAGTCGAGCGTACCACTCGACGCCAAAATATCAAGTTTCTCAAGGTTCAATGGTCACACCATTCCAAGAAAGAAGCTACTTGGGAAAGGGAGGATCGTCTTCGACTTGAGTATCCCACCTTCTTCCCGACGGATCCTAAATCTCGGGACGAGATTCTTTTGGGTGGGGGTCAGTTGTCACATCCTAGCGAGTTCATGCATTAGAGTGTTGCATCATGTTTACTTTTTCCAGAAACTTGAAATGGGGATGACAGAACCCCCAGCACCCCCTGGAAACAACTAGGGTTTACTAAAATCTTTTTGAATGAACCTGAAATGCCCTTCTAAAATGTCCATCATTTTTGTCTTGGTCCAGAACCTCTGCCAAAACTGGTTCACATTTTTCTAGGACGCAGAAGGTCATTGAATTAAATCTATGTAAATTGCCACCTGCTTGCCGCCCGCGCCCCTGGACACCTAGGCGAGCCCAACGTCGCCGCCCCGACCCCCTGGACACATCCACACGCCCCCTGCCTCTCTGCTTCGCCCTCTCCCGCCATGGCCGACGCACCTGCCGCCGCACCGCCGACGTAGCCACGCTCTCTGTCATCCTCGCCCCGCCCCGTCTTGTCCACGAGCTCCGTCGCCGTCCGCTACGCCGAGCTAGCCGAGCCCCAAGCGCTCGCATGCTCTGCACCATCTCCTTCGACCTCGTCTTCACCGAACACCGCCGGAGATCCCCTTCGCCGTCCCGCCGCACCAGCTCGTCCCCGACCTCGTCGTCTGCTCCGTCGTGATCGCCGTGAGCTCAGCCACCTTCCCATCCCTCCCGTTCTCTCTCTCGAGCACCATAGTGATCGCACGATGCTTCACCGCATGCGCCGCCACCAAGCTCGTCGCTGACGACGCTCCGGCCACCCAACGGCCACACCACCTTGTCCACTACACTCACCGCATCACGAGGAACCCCTAGCAGCACCACACGCCCCTTGTCGTGCCCCCTAGCGACGAGCCCGAGCTCGCCCAAACTCCGGCAGCCGCACAGCTAGTTGCCGGCGTCGTTTCCGGTGACCCCGAGCCCAACTGCCACCACCACTCGACGCGGCTGACTCCTAGCTACTCGTTGATGGTCTCCGCCGCCCATTTGGTCGCCGGAGCACGAAACCCGCATCGCCCCGCCGCGACTGGCCTCGCCGGCGGCTAAACGCCGGTGAGTTGACCCCGCGGACCGTTGACCGGGTGGGCCCAGTTTGACACCCTGGGTCTATGACAAGTGGGGCCCGCCCTGCTAATTCACCCAGGTTTAGCGCTAACTAAATTTAGTTAGTTTAACTAACTACTGACAGACGGGACCCCCTGGTCAATTTGACCTGGACCGTCTCCGTTGACCGCTGACGTCACCCTGATGCACTGCTGACGCAATAAGTATTTTCTGGATTTATTTTTATACAGGAAATTCCAGAAAATACTACAAACTTCAAAAAATCATAGAAATTAATCTGTAACTCCAAATGCAAAGATTTATATATGAATTTTGATCCGAAAAATTCTATCTTTCCATTTGTACTGGTTTCATGCATGTCAGAACACTTTAACCTTGTTGTTTAGATGAAACAAGCTAATGCACTAATATCACCTCCTATTTTGGGTTAGCATTTGAATCCTTGATTCAAATGAACTCAAACCAATCTGTTCTAAGTTGCATTAGTCAAAACACACTCATTTTGCCATGTCATTGCATGCATCATATTGTTGCATATTGCCATGTGGTGATTGTGTTTCGATGTGTTCTTCGTGGTAGGTTCTGCCTCCGAGGGTATTGACGAGTACCAAACTAAAGGGCAGTATCCCACTACCACTCTGTTAGGCAAGCGACCCCATTGATCATTTCGATACAAACCCAACTTCTCGCTTCTGCTCTCGTTTACTGCATGAAGACAACGCGTTTCAAACTGCTGTGTGTTGCGATAGTTGAACCCACTTCCTCTGCATGACCTGTCATTGCCATAGTAACTAGATGAAACCCACTAGCATGTGTAGGAGTTGATTGAGCCATCTCTGTGTTTCCCACCATGCTATGCTTGCTATGCTTAGAGTCGTGTTAGGTCTAGCTCATTGGGGTGATGAACTAGAGTGAATGGTTGTGTCGGTAATGAGAGTGAAGTGTTGAATATGATTTGGTAAAGGTATCGATGAGAGGCCATGTAGGAGTAAATGGTGGGTTGTTTCTTTGAGGCTGTCCTTAAGAACTGAGATCTGTATGTGTGATTTAAAATCAGCTACTACCACGCGTTGGGCCCGAAAGCAATGGACCCTCTCGACTTAATAACCACTCTTGTCCTCTGTCCAGGAGTTGCAAGTAGTTTCTGGTGTTTGTAGTATGATGGAGGCCATGCGCAGCGCTGACCTTGGGGTGGGCCGTGATGCGGTAGGCTCATGGCCTGGTGTACCGAGTCACCCGTTTGGTGTCTCGGGAACCCTGCACACATCGTTTGCGGCCATTGAGGACACCCCGGCCGGATTTCCTTGCGGATGGAACCCGAATAGGCGATAAACCTGGACTAGGGACTCGTGTGTTTAGTCAGGTCATGGCCGACACCCTCGCTGGGCTTCCGCTTGAAGGTTGCCGAGTACATGTCGTGTAAACGGCGATAAGGGGTGAAAGGTGTGTGAAGAAGTACACCCCTGCAGGGTATAAAACTATTCGAATAGCCGCGTCTGCGGTAAAGGACTACTTGGTCGTTTATGCAATTCATAGACAAGTTAATGGTTACTACTAAAAGACTCAAGATAAGTGTGAAGTACCGCGGATGGCCCTCTCGTAGGATGACGAGGGAGGATCCACGGTGGAGTATTGAGATGGTGATTAGTGGACTCGTGTGCGAAACTATTTTACAAGTGGTGTCTCATAGGATAGCTTAGCCAAGAGTCAAAGCTGGCTTGCTGCAATAACTCCACTACCTTCTTGAGAATGTGCATGTATAGTAGGATCTGTTGTAAGACTTGTTGAGTACCTTTGTACTCATGTTGCTTTAATTACTGTTTTCAGACGACAACACCGCCCCCTCCGATGGGCTCTATGTAGATCTCGACGTTGACGAGTGACTTGCCACCCAAGTGGTGATCTGAGCTTGTGAAGGGCCTATGTAGATAGACATGCTTCGTCAAGCCTTCTTTCTTTCTAGTGTCTGTACTCAGACTAGTTTGCTTCCGCATGTGCTTGTATGTTTGTATGACTTGAGTGTCGGGTCATGTGACCCCTACCTGTATGAACATGTTATGTATGGCTCTCCGGAGCTTTTAAATAAAGTACTTGAGTTGTAGAGTTTTGTTGTGATGCCATGTTGTATTTACACATATCGAGCATATTGTGTGTATGATTGAAATGCTTGGTATGTGTGGGATCCGACAATCTAGTTGTTTATCCTTGGCAGCCTCTCTTATGGGGAAATGTAGTCCAGTGTGTCCATGAGCCATAGTAGTCCGCTACAGCCCGGTTAACCGGAGTCCTGCTAGCCAAGCACTACTACTCCGGAACACTTGACTGGCAGGCATGTGTTTCACTTCGTTCCTGTGTTTGTCCCTTCGGGGAAATGTCACGCGGTGACATCCGGAGTCCTGCCTAGCTTGCGACAGCCCGGGGTTCTCGGAGTCCTGTTAGCCCAGTGCTACAGCCCGGATTCACACGCAGCTGACCGGCATGCTCAATATTGATTCATGTATGCCTGTCCCCGTAAGTTTGTGCCTCTTTGGGTTCACGACTAGCCATGTCGGCCCCGGTTCTCTGTCAAATGGATGCTAGCGACACTATCATATACGTGAGCCAAAAGGCGCAAACGGTCCCGGGCCATGGTAAGGCGACACCCGTGGGAATACCGTGCGTGAGGCCGCAAAGTGATATGAGGTGTTACAGGCTAGATCGGTGCGACTTAGAATCGGGGTCCTGACAATCCGGTTCTAGTTGTCATAAGGTCAAGGTACAACTCCGGGTCGTCCTTTTACCGAGGGTCATGCCCGGCCTCGGAAGATCAACACGTCCCAGCCCGACCTAGGCACAACAGAGAGGTCAGCACGCCGATCTAAATCTTATGCACGCAGGGGTCTGGGCCCATCGCCCATTGCACACCTGCACGTTGCGTGGGCGGCCGGAGAGCAGACCTAGCAACCTCCATTTCAAAGGAAGTTGCGTTACGCGGTCCAACCCGGCGCGCGCCGCTCAGTCGCTGACGTCACGAAGGCTTCGGCTGATACCAGGATGTCGAGTGCCCATAACTGTTCCCGCGTAGTTGGTTAGTGCGTATAGGCCAGTGGCCAGACTCAGATCAAATACCAAGATCTTGTTAAGCGTGTTAATTGATGTAACTGCGGACACCGACCAGGGCCAGGCCCACCTCTCTCCTAGGTGGTCTCAACCTGCCCTGTCGCTCCACCACAATGTAACAGTCGGGGGCCGTCGGGAACCCAGGCCCACCTCTACCGGGATGGAGCCACCTGCCCCTTCAGCCCCGATCTCCGAACAATATCATAAGTAATGTAACAGTATAAAGTATATAGCATATGCCCGTGATCACCTCCCGAAGTGATCACGGCCCAGTAGTATAGCATGGCAGACGGACAAGAGTGTAGGGCCACTGATGGATACTAGCATCCTATACTAAGCATCTAGGATTGCAGGTAAGGGTAACAACTGTAGCAACAATGACAGGCTATGCACCAGAATAGGATTAACCGAAAGCAGTAACATGCTATGCTACTCTGATGCAAGCAGTATAGAGAAGGCATAGGCGATATCTGGTGATCAAGGGGGGCTTGCCTGGTTACTCTGGCAAGGAGGGGTCGTCAACACCGTAGTCGAACGGGGCACCAGCAGCGGCGTCGGTCTCGGTGTCTAACGAGAGAAGAGGGGGGTGAGAAACAATGAATATAATGCAAACATAGCATCACTAAACATAACTTGACAATACGCAGTGCTAGGGGTGACCTAACGCGGTAGGAGGTGTTACCGGCGAAGGGCGGAAACATCCGGGAAAGTATCCCCGGTGTTTTGCGTTTTCGGACAGATGTACCGGAGGGGGAAAGTTGCATGTTCGATATGCTAGGGGTGTGTGGCGGACGAACGGGCTGCGTATCCGGATTCGTCTCGTCGTTCTGAGCAACTTTCATGTAGAAAGTATTTTCATCTGAGCTACGGTTTTATTTTATATGATTTTCTAAAGTTTTAAATCATTTTTAGAATTTATTTAATTAATTTAATTCAACATTATCCAGAATAGTGCATGCTGACATCATCATGACGTCAGTAGTCAATAGAGGTGTTGACTGGTCAAACTGACGTGTGGGTCCAGTGGGACCCACCTGTCATACTCTATTTAGGTTAATTAGGGTTTAGGTTAAACTAATTATTGTTTAATTAAACTAACATGTTAATTAGATTAATTAAATATGATTAATTAACTTAATTAATTAATTAATTATTATTATTATTTATATATATTTTTTAATCTTTTCTTTTTTTCTTTTAATGTTCTGGGGCGCTGGGGCCCGTTTGTCATAGGCCCAGGGGGCTAGCGGGCGCTGGGCGTCGGGCACAGCCCGAACGGGCGCTGGCCCGCGGGGCAATTGGCGGGCGCAGGCGCCGGTGAGGCCACGGCAGGGCGGTGCCGTGACGAAGCGGGCGGCCACCGGAGGAGGACGCCGACGCCGTGGAGGGGTGCGGCCGGACCGAGCGGCGACTGGCCTTGGCCAAGGCGGCCACGGGCAGGGACGAGGGGAGGCGGGCGCTAGCCGCGGTGACCGGTAGGCGAGGTCAGGGGCGGTGCAGGTGTCCGCGGCGAGGGCATGCGCGGGCGCGCGCGTGAGTGCGCGCGGGCAAGCAGGGGAGCGCGGGCGGCGGCTGCGGTGAGCGCACGCGGAGTGCGGGGTGCGGGCGTGCGTGCACTTTGGCGAGGCCAGGAGCAGGGGACCAGCCACGGCGCGGGGTGCGGGCACGACAAGCAGGACGGCGAGGCGTGCGGCCCAGGCGCGGCGCGGGGAAGGAGGCCGGAGTGGATACGACGCACGGGCGCACGCGAGCGGGGGCTGCGGCGACGAGCTCGAGCGCGCGCGCAGGCGGGGTCGGACGAGTGAGAGAGAGAGGGAGCGAGGCTCACGGCGGTTCGTAGGGTTCGGGGCAGCGTTTGTCGAGGCAGAGGGCGGAGACGAAGCGGCGGGGAGGAAGTAGGCCGGCGATGGCGTCCGGCGACGGTGGGCGCGGTCGATCCGGGCAGCGGGGTCGTTCCCCCGATCTGGATCGGGGAGGAGGAGGCGAACGTGTGGGGGAGTGGGGTGTCGGTGGGGGTTAGTGTTTGGGGTAGTGGTGGATATGGCCGCGGCTGATGGGCCAGCCTGGCGGCCTGGTGGCCTGCTGGGCCGTGGCCCAGTGGGGGGAGGCCTTTTCTCTTATTTTATTTGGTTTTCCGTTTTGTATTTTCCCTTTTTGTTGTTTTACTTTTGGCTAACTATTTGGGCATCAAATGAGTTTTGTAATATTTGAGAGCTAGCCCACAAATCACAGCACAATATAACCTACCACCAAAAACTAGTTCGGGGTAAATATCATTTCATAACTATTTTGTATTAATAAAAAGGTTATTAAATAATGTTTTCTGCCACTGCTTGAGGTTGTTTAAGTCACTTATCAAATTTCAATAATGTTGTTTACAATTTTGTCATAGCCTCCGATTTATCTACTATTTATTGAACATTTAATTCTAATATTTGAAAACTTTTATTGTTGACATTAATTTGAATTTGAATTTCAAAACGGTTTCTAATCATCGCAAGGTTAACAACAGTAACCGTGGTGACGTGGCATCATTAGCGTGGGATTACTGTAGCTTAATTACCCGGGCGTCACATGTGTATAAGGTTTTCCCTAGTAGTGTAAGTTGACACGGACAGAGGGCTTTGTTAACTTAGTCAATATGAACGATTCTAGCTCGAGTGACCGTACGACGTCCATCCAATGGTCGTAGTGCTTCTTCAACCTCTGGTCTTCTTGCGCCAGCCGCCCAAACCAGCGCCGGTCGTGCCGCCTGCTCCTGCCTCCCAATGCCGACTGTGATGCCGCGGAGGCCTCACATCCCCCTACTACTCACACCACTGGCTAGGCCATCCCTCTACTCAACCACACCGCAGCCGAACCAGTCAACCCTTGTACTGTTCTCCGTGTGGGCATCCACTGCTGCGTCTTCCCTGGCTCGGCGTCCAGGCCTCGCCATCGTCCACCTCCTTGGTGCTCTCGGCGCGGTGTGGTCAATGTGGTCAAGGTACGACTTCCGTTGGAAGAGTACTATACGTGGAGAGGCTGATAGCTGGGTCCACGGCCGCAGCAAGGAAGTGCCTCCTTATTATGCGCAAAATAATGATTCCTCCACCTGACAGAAGGGGCCCACCGGAAGGGGCACTGTATTTCGTGAAAAAAACATTTCCTCCCTGATTGCTGGGACCCACCAGCTACATCTTCGCACGTAAGGAAGTGCATCCATATTACGGGAAAAAATATGATTCTCCTCCTGACAACTGGGACCCACCAGCGATATCTTCGCATGCAAGGAAGTGCCTCCTTATCCTCCCAGACAGTCAGGAACCACCTGGTCGAAGCATACGTAGCGTTGTCATTCAGGTCATGAACTTGTACGTACATACTGGTCGATCGGTCTGTCTGCAGGCTACAGCGATGAACCGTGGCCGAGTAAGGAAGGACACTTGTCATAGTAGAGGCGCGGACGTAGCATGTCACGCAGTCCCATCAATATCGTGTACATGTATGTACAGCCAGGGTGCAAAAGTAAATACGGCCACGTACGTACATACGGGCGGGGTCTCGAACGCCTACTCACGCATACTGACGGTCAGGGCTCGTGTACATGGAGAGGCAGCGGAGAGCAGCGATGGCGTCCTGTTCATCGGCAGCCAACCGGCTGGGTCGAAACGGAGAAACAGTGTCGTCGTGTTCATTGGGAGGCAACGAAATGCGTCGTGTTCATCAGGAGGCAACCGGCTCAGACGGAACAACCGAAACGAGGCCTGGCATACCGCAGAACAGAGGAAACGACCTTGTGCTCGACCGCCTATGTTCGAAACAGGTTCCTGTTCACTAGGAGGGGTCTGGCATACCGCAAAATGGAGGAAACCGACTTCTCTTCGACATCCTACGGTCGAAACAGGGTCCTGTTGATCGGGAGGGGTATGGAATACCGCAAAACAGAGGAAACAGACTTCTCTTCGACCTCCTACGGTCGAAACGGGGGTCCTGTTCATCGGGAGGGGTGTGGCATACTGCGAAACGGGACTCCACGGGCTAATGTTCATCCACCGTCTACTGCCTCGCTCCAACCTCCACGGGCTACTGTACATCCACCATCGACCTCCTCCATCCTCCACCTGCGACTGTTCATCCATGGTGTCTCCCTCCTACCTCCACCAGCTATTGTTCATCCACGGGCTCCTGTTCATCCAGCCTCCACCGCTCCTCCACCGGCTACTGTTCAACCAGCCCTCGCCACGGGGTCCTGTTCAACCACCCCTCCCCGGGCTACTATTCATCCAGCCCTCCACCGGCTACTATTCAACCATCCCTCCACCGGCTGCTATTCATCCAGCCCTCCGCGGGGTCCTGTTCATCCACTCCCAACCGGCTTGATCGGGGTCCTGTTTATCCAGCGGCAACAGCCTCTACTACCACGGGGTCCTGTTCATCCAACCCCCAATGCGAACTGTTCATCCAACCCCCAACAACGCTCACTGTTCATCAAGAGGCAGGAGGTTCGATCGGCTTCAGTTAGCAGCAGTAGCGAAGGAATCGCTCGATCGGGTTCAGTTAGTAGCCAGGGATCGATCGATCGCTCAGGTTCAGTAACGCGTAGTAGTGCAATCGCTCGGGTTCAGTAGGGGAACGCCCCACTCGGGTTCAGTTAGAGACCAACGCCTCGCACCCACGCGCGTACGTGTATGAGAGAAATGTGCAATCCCTCCGTGCATCGCTCGGCCCTGACCACCCACCGTAACCGGGATCTCCCTGATATTTCTTTGCCCTAGCTCCTACCATGGTTTTTCCGTCATGGACGGCCCAAAGAATGTCATGCAGCCGCGTCTCCGGCCCGCCCAGGGCGAAAAGCCCATTTTCTGTCATGATTTTTTGTCATAGAAGTAGGATCCCACCACATCTATGATGATACCGGAGACGCATTGGTATAATCACCAGCATGTGGGATAGCATTGGCTTATGGATGATAACTATAGAATAGCGTTACCTAAAGAACACGTCTCTTATCTGAATTTATGGAACATCGTTAACTCCTGAACAAGACTCTTATGAGATCAGCATGAATATATAGTGAGATGTGACAATCTATTTTACATGCTTAGATGAATAACAAAGCCATAAATGCTGCACACATGTAAGATGAGGGTACAACCTATCTAGCCGCCTTCCATCAGAATGAGCACCATGTGCTGACTTGTCGATGGCCCTGCAGTTGTTGTGGTTGTCCATGTCAGGCGTGCACATTCGATGCAGGGAACTATTGAGTGGGGATTGTAGCTCCCTTCTGGTGTGTGCTTCCCTTGTTGGAGCAGCTGCGGTGAGAAGGAAGACGGTGTGGCTAAAGATGCGGAAAACACATAATGTTAAGAACGACACATATCTCTGATCTGAAGAACTACCCTAAGAGATCAACAGAAAGGTACGAGAGTGGTCACACGTCTATTGACTGAAAACTAAATGGGGTCACATGATTTTATTTTGTTTTGGTACAGTCCGATCTGCGCCAGATGGCTTGATGGTCGTCTTGTGCCTCCTTGCAGACACTGTTCAGAATCTTCCCCAAAGAGCCAACGACCACCAGCAGAGCAGCCTGCCTCCGCTGTCCCTGGCCGCGAGAGCTCCGACCAAAACCCTGTTCCCCACCCCACCACAACGCTGTGGTTGCGCCGCCCCCGGCCAATCCACAAAGTCTCGCCATCATCCAGATCCAGCAGTGGTAGTACCTTCAACCCACGCAACTCTAGGATAGCCACCTAAGCACTGCTTCCACGACGAACTTGCGCCACCGCACCCTTACGATAGAGGCCAGCCAACCGGCAGCCTAGGAGCTCTACCGCCTCGAGGGGTGTTGCTTCCCATTGGGAATCGACTGACCCAGACTAAAATTCAGATGACTGATGCCTAAATAAAGTGATTTAAGATGAGTGTACAACATATCTTGCGCCCTGGTGAAGTAGGCAGCTCCAGCTGCTGAGTTGGTGAGGCCGACGCAGTTGCGGTGGATCCCTGCGGCAGGAAAGTTGATATGTCGCGATGGTCGGCGGCTATGGGGAAGCAGTGCTGGGGCCCTAGATGCACCTGAAGTTGGAGCCACTCCAGTGCCGTGCACAACGGCGCGGGTGAATCGGCTCTCGTACGGTTCACGCGGTCGTCGTCAAGGCAGCTCCGGTAACACAGAGTAAGAGGCACATGGCCCAGTGCACAACGACAAACGGATAGTGGCTCCGACATTGGGGAGGAGGGCAGCAGGGAATTTGGTGCGGTGGGGTGCCATGGAGGAGGGGCTGAGGTTTCGCGGTTGGGGAGAAGGAATCTTCTAGGGAGAAGGTGATTTGGCACCCATGATGTATGAATGGGGAATTGGGAGGGGAAACCATGTCTTACGGATGCATTTGTCTGAAATGTGCGCGCGGGGGGGGGGGGGGGGGGGGGTTACGGTTGTACCCTTGCCTTTAGGCTTCTGGGCTTGGGTCTGTGTCTTGAGGGTCGGGGATAGTAGAGTATCTTTGCTTCTCCCAAATAGTGGGCGCGAGAGATTTCAGGCGAGGATGACTTGTTTTGAAATAGTGGGCTCGAGCGATTTCGGGCGAGGAGGGCGTGTTTTGAAATAGTGGGCGCGAGCGATTTCGGCCGATGAGAGGGTGTTTTCCCACCATGGTTTATGAAGTATTTGACACCTATCATTTCGGCCGAGGAGAAGGCACGCTTGGAGGAAGTTACGAACCTACCCTCGATGTACAACAAGGCAATTGATGCGTGTCCCACATAAGCCGGTAATTTCACGCCTCATTTGTTTGCTTGGGGAAATTCCACCGAGCAGAGGTTGTTTATTGGTTCGTTAAGATTTCGGGAGAACGAGCATCCACGTCTACCTTACCAAGTCGATTTGAATCAAATTTTGAAATATTAGCTTGCCATTTCTTTCTTAGATGGTGAGATAATGTTCGGGACTAATGTGTTTTTACATGCTCGTTGCTAACAATTTACTATATGAAAAATAGTTGACCAACTCAACAAGGGGAATCAAACCCAAAATGAAATATGTCGATTCAATGAAATAGCTTGTTCACCAGGTCAAAATAGTGAACTAAATCCAAAATTACAAACCTCAATTGAGTAGCATGTTGTATTATAGTACTCCATGAACATGCTAAAAGTCAAATTTATGAACCTTTTGGATACACATATCTCCATTCATGTGTGGATTGCAGACAACATGTTCTCCAATTCAAATATTTGAATGCAAATTTATATCGAAACATGGTTTCTATCAGTATTTGATGCATAAACGTGACCCCCCTCTCCCGGATTCCTATTCTCTCTCTCTCTCGCTGACAATGTTCGTTTCTACCGCACGCATGCAAACACAAACCTAGTCGGTCCCTCTCCTTCTATCTCTCCATCAATGTGTGTGTGTGTGTGCGCACGCGCATGTGTGTGCGTGTGTCGGTCTTTCTAGTTCGCATGCACACTCCATGTATAGGTCTCTCTAGCACACAATGTACGATTCTCTAGTCCAAGCTAAATATCTAGGGCGCACTCATCGTACGCACACAAATTCCCTAGCTCGTTGTCCGTAACTCTCTCATGCACCACTCTGTTATCTCGCAGCTCTTCCCTCCCTCTCTCTCTCACTCTCCATCTCCCTGGGTCACACATACACATGCATATCTGACTCGCACTCGATAGACCCATCTAAAACTCTCTCTCTCTCCCTCATTCTATCTCCATCTCACACGCACACACACACACAATCTCACGCCTAGCTAAGTATGACTATCTCTCACTTAATTTTAGGCACACACAGTCCCCCCTATGTATATGACTATTTCTCAGTCTCCATCACAAACATATGCATTGTCTCTTCCCCTCACTTGGTCTATCTTGATTTCTCTCGGGGCATCTTTCTATCGCGCACACACCTCGTCCCTCAATCTCCCTCCCATATAGTCCACTCACGATCTCCAGGGGATCTCTCTATCACAAACACACCCGCTCTCCCTCCCTATGCGTCCATCTTCTCCATGCATCCCTTTTGACCTCTGTCCCTTGTTGGCCAACCTCTATTGGACATGTGTTATAGGGGTGTCTCTCTCCGTTGCAAACAATCACGCACTAGCTATCTTTGTGTATCTCCTCACCTCGCTTTTCTATCTCGGAGATGCAGGCGTGATATGTTTGTATAAGTAACGAACACTCTCTCTCTATTTAATCGTTTGTTGTCCTTTTCTATCACACACACACACTCTCTCTCTTTTGCACACTCACTCTTTCTCCTTCAAACGAACTTGATGCCGGAGTAATTAGCAACGGGTAGCCTCATCAGCTCCCCATGGCGTTTTTAGACCTCGGGGGCGGGCTGCGCCCCTCAAGAATCAAAGACGAAAGTGCCGCCTTCTCGCAGCCGGCTGGTCCAAGCGGTCGGCTGCCAGAAGACGGCAAGGCCCAGAGGGCGGCGTCAAAGTAGACCGACTTCTAGCAGGCGGCCTCTAGAGCGGCCGGTTCCTAGCAGGTGGCCCCAAGCGTCCTCAGGGTCTGCACCCACAAAAATACGATGAGACGGGGCGTGGCTACAGCGCGCCCTGCCACCCCCAAATCCGGGGCCAAGCGAGGCCACAGTGCATCGTACCAGACGAAGATCTCCCATCCGGCGCGGCACTGTTGCCACTCCGCCCATGACGCCACCCCTGGCAGAGAAGGCCATGCCCCCACTATGGGCTGTCGGTACAGCCCACAGGCGGTGGGCCTTACCTGTCAGTGAGAAGCCAGAAGGCAGCAAGCACGGACCAGTCGGCATGAGGGGAGGCCGACTGCTATCAGGTGGCCCTCCCCCTCCCTCAAAGCCCGTGCACCATTAATCAGGAGAGATGGGGAATGGCTACAGTGATCGCCCGCGAGGCGATGGTACTGTAGCCACGCCTCCCCCGACAAAGCACACATCATTTCCAGCATCGCTACAGTGCTGAGCGGCCAGCAAGACCCGCGAGCGGCGGGCGCGGCCTGTCTGCGAAGTACGAGACAGCCGGCAGGGGCCAACGGGCGGCGGGCCCCATCAGCCAGCGGAGTAGCCGGCAGCCAGAGACACTAACAGCCGGGTCCTACACCCAGCCAGATTACCTTTGTACCCCTGGGGGGTAGGCCTATATAAATCCCCCAGGGCACGCATGCAAAGGGTTTAGACCTTAGTTCATTCACACACACATATAGAGAGAGGAAGCTAGGGCTAGCCTTGCTCTTCTTCCCCCTCTAGAGAAACAGCTCAAGGAGCAAGCCTGTAGCCACCATTGTTGCTTAACTTATCATGCGGAGATCCCGTAGAGCAGGACTAGGGGTGTTATCTCCTAGGAGGGCCCCGAACCTGAGTAAGATTCACCGGCGTGCATATTTGCACCTTATCCCGTTTCCTGGCACCGGCAACGTACTATTAGCCCCCTCCATGATAAGCCATCCTTTGGCATATGTCGCACGACACCCCCGACATTTGGCGCCCATCATGGGGCTAGGTGCACCGTCGTCCGGAGATCTGTTCTAGACGGGAACCCTCTTCCTCCCTAGCGAGTGTAGCTTGCCTGGCATGCCCAATGGCACTTGCGCCGATGCGCTGCAAGGCGCTGAGCTCGCCTGCGCGACGAGCTGCCTCACTGACCTCATCGACGAGGTCCGCCTCTCCGAGGACCCCGCCCCCGACGCGGGAGCAGCCAGCTCAGAGAGCTGCCTCCTCGACCTCCTTGGCAAGCTTGACATTGCCAACGAGCCGGCATCTGACCTGGAGTCGATCGACACCGACAGGGCATTGCTTGACGCCTTCCTCACCAAGGTGGTGGTTAATCAACGACCCTATCCCACGCGCCGACAGCAGTGGCAGCACCGTCATGGAGGTGTTCGTCATCAGCCACGACGGAGCCTCTGGTGGCGCTCAAGACCCGCTGCAGGGGCCCTGCGGGACCTGTCTGCGCCCATCTCAGAAGACGTCGACGCCGAGATGCTGGAAGCCCACCGCATCTCGCTCGTCGAAAGCGCCGAGAAGTAGGCCACATTGAGATGCCTCTCAGAGGCCCACCAGCGCGAGATTGACCACGCCGTTGGCGGCACGCCGGCTGCCGGCGGGCCCAGCCGCATTGGCACGATCCAGCAGCGCGGCGCTGCCATCGCCAGCATGTCTGGGGAAGATCGCCCTGTCTATGCCACGCCCAAGGAAAACATACGAGCTGCCCAGGCGGCAACAGACGAGCTGGACCACCTCGAGGGCGACGAGCGTCACTACAAGATAGAGCGTGTCCAGCAGCTCATTGATGCGGCTGCCGCACAACAAGAAGCCGGCTGCCGCTCCGAAGAACCCGATCAGCGGGTTGAGAACCCGCCCCCTCGCTAAGAGCAAGGGCGACCACCCGGACACCGACTGGTGGCGTCCACGATAGACGAGACAAAGAGCCGGCTGCTAGTCGCAGCCGCACACGCCTGACCATCAAGCGCGACCAAGATGGTCACCCTCGAGCAGTGGAATGACGGGACGATTATCCACCTCCTCCTCCTTCTCATAGGGAGAGGCGTGCTTCCCCGCCGCCTGTTAACCACCCAACTCTCATGACCGGCTGGGCCGCTGAGAAGGAATCGGAGAGAATGATGCCCACCACCGGATCGACCGTCTCAATGGATCCCTGACGCTAGAAGAAGAAGACACGTTGGGCCCGCCTTGTTTCGGCCCCCGCATCCGCGACCAGCCCTTTCCCAAAGGGTTCACGCTTCCACAAGATACGCCCAAGTACAACGGCTCTATGAAGCCAGAAGACTGGCTGGTCGACTACTCCACGGCCGTCAGCATAGCGAATGGTAACAAGCGTGTTGCCGTGAAGTACGTTCTGCTCTTGCTCCAGGGCACGGCCCGGACATGGCTGAACAGCCTGAAGCCTCGTAGCATCAACAGATGGGTAGATTTCACCGAGGTCTTCGTCCGCAACTTCACCAGCACCTACAAGCGGCCTCCGAAGCCTCGCCGGCTTTCAGTGTGCGTCCAAGGCCCCAACGAGTCCACCCGCGACTACCTGACGCAGTGGGCCGAGCTGTGCAACTCCTGCGAAGGGGTGCATGAGGTCCAAGCCATCGAATACTTCACTTCCAGGTGCCGAGAGGGCACCTTGCTCAAACACTGACTCCTCTGCGACAAGCCGGCAACACTCGACGAACTACTGATCATAGCAGACAAGTACGCCACTGTCGACTCCTCCATGAAGTCGGAGCTTCGAGTGGACGCTTCTAGGAAGGTGCTCCCTCCGGCTCCTTGAACGCCGGCTGGAAACAACAGTTGGTGCCAGTAGCCAAACGACAACAAGCGCAAAGCATCCCAGCCAGCTTCCCCCAGCCGGCAGGTGGCGACAGTTGAGGATCAACAACCTGAAGGGCAGCCACCCCCCAAGCATCAGAAAGGCGGCAAGCCGGCTTGGTTGCCTGGTTTCTCCTTTGAGGAGACCCTCGATGCCCCCTACAAGTTCCGCAACAGTGCGAAGCCATCCAACCATACAAGTCGGAAGTGCCACTAGCTTGTCCGCGTTGCCAAGGGAGAAGGACTGCCACCTCCGCCTGCTGGCCCACCGGCTCCGCCTCCTCAGCAGCCGACCACCCGTCCAGCAGTCGGTGCAATCCAAGACGATTACCCCAAAGAACATGGTGCCTACATTATCTTCACCAGTGTGGCCAACGATAGGCACATCCGACGTCAGTAGCACCGTGAAGTGAATGCAGTTGCCTCAACTGCTCCAGAGTTCATGCATTGGTCCAAGAAGCCCATCAGCTGGAGCCATGCTGACCACCCGGAAGTGATGCCTGTCGGCGTTCTTGGAATGGGGGTCCCTAGACTTGCCTGCCTGCGGCCCACGGCGTGGCACTGCGAGTGGGCCCATATGGCCCATCTTCACCAACAAGCACTCAAGACCCTCGCGAGGGGCCAAGCCTCGCGAGGCGGACGACACAGGACATCCTCGGGAGTGGCCTGACAAGGCTGGCTCGCGAGGGGCGGAGAGATCAAGGCGAGGCAAACCTCGCGAGATTCTCATGACGCAAGCCATGATGATCGAGACCAGGCGGGCGCCAGCGCGCACAGTGTCCTTGCTTCCTCTTTGGTGCTAAGGAGGCAAGCGCAGGCGAGGAGTACCGAGGCATGAGGCAAAGGTTTCCATATCGGTGCAACGAGACCAAGACCAGCAGGACGGCAAGACGGAGGTCATCGTGGAGCCCAAGCCGGCGTCACCACCAGAGCCTTTGGTAAGCGAATACCACTTTTGTCAGAATAGCTTGTACTAGCTGTCCCCTTTCAAATTGGCCGTTGTGGCATCCCTTTCCGCTCAATATTTGGGGAGAGGACCAGGGCCTCTATAAATAGGGCTAGCCACCACAGTAGGAGACATCGGATCCTCACCCATGAGATCTCATCTTGAGTAATCCTCACCCACACACATTCACCAAGCACAAGAACACCTCACCTCAGGAGGCTGTTCTTCCCCTTGTACTGTTCATTCTCAGCCCAAGAGGCAATGCACCACACCACACTTGAGTAGGGTATTACACCACAACGGTGGCACGAACTAGTATAAATCTTGTGTCTCTTGTGTTGCGAGTTCGTCGAGCTAAGCTTAGAGATCCCGGTGAGGTTAAGGGCGTGATTTGGTAGGGGGAGATCTTCGCGCGCACCCCAGTGTTCAAACCTTGAGGGTTTTGCTGGAACCCGAGATCCGACAATGGCTTCTCCCGGTTCCTATGCCCTGGTGTTGGATGCTACCCTTCCAACAGAGAGGCGAGCTGCTCGGTTCTCCCTGATTCTGATAGATGGCGGTAGCAGCATCAACATCCTTTACCGTGACACCATGGAGAAGTTGAAGATCAAAGAGAAGCAGCTGCTGCCCAGTCGGACTGTTTTTCACGGCATTGTGCCTGGCTTGTCCTGCTCACCAATCAGCAAAGTCAAGATAGATGTCCTCTTCGGAGACAAGGATCATTTCCGCCGAGAAGCGATTTGGTTTGAGGTGGTTTACCTGGAGAGCCCTTACCATGTGGTCCTAGGCCGGCCTGCTCTAGCCAAGTTCATGGCAGTGCCTCATTATGCCTACCTCAAGATGAAGATGTCAGGAACCAAGGGCATTATCTCGATCAGTGGAGACTATGAGTAGTCGTCTGCCTGTGCTGCTGCCAGCAGCCGGCTGGCCGAGTCCCTTGTGATTGCTGCTGAGAAGCCATGGCCGGCAAGCAGCCGGACATGTTCCCAGAAACCAAAGAGTCAGAGACCCAGGGCTCCTTCTAGCAGGCCAAAGAGACAAAGAAGATTCCCTTGGACCCTGAGCACCCGGAGAGGCACGCTATCATAGGTGCCAATCTTTGTCGGCGTCAAGGGAACGGGGGTCCCCAGAATTGCCTGCCTGCGGCCCACGCCGTGGCTCCACGAGCGGCCCTGTACGGCCCATCTTCACTAGCAAACACTCAAGACCCTCGCGAGGGGCCAAGCCTCCTGAGGCGGACGACACAAGACCTCCTCGGGGACGGCCTCACCAGGCAGGCTCGTGAGGGGCGGAGGGATCAAGGTAAAGGGTACCTCACGAGGTTCATGTGACGTAAGCCATGACGACTGGAGCCAGGTGGGCGCTAGCACCCAGTGTCCTCATTTCCTCTTTGGTGCAAAAGAGGCAAGCGCAGGCGAGGAGTCCCGAGGCATGAGTCAAAGGTTTCCATATCGGTGCAACTAGACCAAGACCAGCAGGATGACAGGACGGAGGTCACTGTGGAGCCCAAGACGGCGTCACCACCAGAGCCTTTGGCAGGCAAAGACCATGTTTAGTCAGGATAAATAGTACTAGTTGTCTCCCTTCGAATTTGGCTGTTGTGGGATCCCTTCTTGCTCAATATTTGGGGAGAGGACCAGGGCCTCTATAAATAGGACTAGCCACCATCGTAGCAAGGGGGATCATTCAGATCATCCTCAACCACACAAGTTCACCAAGCACAAGAGTACCTCTCCTCAGGAGGATGTTCTTCCCTTGTAACTGTTCATCCTCAGCCCAAGAGGCAATCCACCACACCACACTGCAGTAGGGTATTACACTGCATCGGTGGCCCGAACCAGTATAAACCCTTGTGTCTCTCGTTCTTTGGGTTCGTTGAGCTAGGACCTGCGATTGTTGTGATAACGATCTAGGGAGAGAGAGATCTTCGTGCGCACCCCAGTGTTTGAACCTCAAGGCTTTGCCGGAACCCGAAATCCAACATTTGGTGCGCCAGGTAGGGGTGCGTAGAAGCTTTCCTTCCGCTGATGCACGTCCCATCGCTTCGTCGCATCCATGGCGGACGCTCGTCGAGCCCGCGCTGAGCGTCGGACCACCCTCGCCACCCGCGTCGCTCAGACCGCTCCTGTCGACGGGCCTCCCCGTCGTTCCCCATCACCCGCCACCAACACCGCCACCGGCCCGACGGGAAACGAGCAGCAAGCTTCATTACTGCACCCCTCTATGCGGCGAGATGGCTGCACCGCCACCCTGTCGCTAACCCCAGCCGGCTCGTCGTCTCACGCTCGTCGCGCTCCCAGGGACGCCCAGGCCGCACTGCTCATGGCACGTGAGCTCCTGCGCTACCGCCCAGTCGACGACCTCTACAAGGACTGGCTGGACCGCATCACCAAGCTCGTCAGCGCCGCAGGGGGCTCCCCTGCGCCATCCCTCTCAGTGCCTCGCGCTCCGCCAGCTGCCGGAGACGTGGCTCACGGAGCGCCTCCACCACCTCTGCACCAAGACGACGCTCTGGCACCGAGGAGCGCGGCCCCCAGGCGCGACCCACCGCATCGGGCGCCCGCGCGAGAAGAAGGAAGCTGCCAAGAAGTTCCCTGGCCGCAAGAGAATGCGCCCGTGCTCCCAGCGCCACTGCGACAAGACCGCGTGCCACCTGCAGCGGCGGTGCGCGGGCATCAAGGCAAGCTCCGCATCAGCATAGGGCCCCGGTGGACACAGCAGGCTGCCGCGCCTTCACTCCCGAGCTGCGTAGCGTCACCTGGCCGGGCAAGTTCAAGCCAGACCTGCCTCCTACCTACGACGGCACCCCCGACCCCGCGGAGTTCTTGCAGCTCTACAAGCTGAGCGTCAAGGCGGACAACGGCGACGAAAAAGTCATGGCGAACTAGTTCCCCATGGCTCTCAAGGATGGTGCTCGCTCATGGCTCCTGAACCTGCCCCCGGGCTCGATCTCCTCCTGGGATGAGATGCGCGACCGTTTTGTCACCAACTTCCAAGGCACTCGCAACCGCCCTGCGGCCGCGGGTGACCTGCGCCGCATCAAGCAGTAGCCAGGAGAGACCCTGCAGAAGTACATCCAACGCTTCAACAGCGTTCGCCTCAAGATCCCCAAGGTGACGGACGAGGCCATCATTTCAGCATTTTCTGATGGCGTCCGTGATGTCAAGATGAAGGAGGAGCTCGCCATCCACGAGGAGCTATGCACGGATTTGGAGCTGTTCAACCTGGCGACCAAGTGCGCAAGGGCTGAGGAGGGGCGCCTTTCCCTCCTCGAGCTCCCGGGTACTGACCTAGAGGAGAAGAAAGCCAAGGCCAAGGACATGAAGCACAAGGCACTAGCCGTGCTCGCGGCGGAGCCAGATACGAAGCACGGCCGGGACCATCCCGAGTCGTCCAAGAGCAGCCGACCGTTCTGCGCCTTCCACAATGTACACAACCACAACACCAATGATTGTCAAGAGCTCCAGGCCATTCGAGATGGATGCTTCGGTCGATGCCCCGAGCACAACTACCGGGGCTACGACCGAGGAGGAGGACGAGGCGGAGGACGCTGGGACGATCGCGGCCCCCGCCAGGAGTGGCGCGACCGGCATCGCAAGGACCGCTGGCAAGACCAGCCTCGTGAGGGCGCATGGAGGGACCAGTCTCGCGAGGACCGCCCTCAGGGCAATGCTGGTCTTCCTCCGCCACCGCCACCGCCAAGAAGGAATGACGACCACCATCAGGACGAGGGGGCTGGGGGCTTACAGGAAACGCGTGCTATCGCCTGCATCTTGGGCAGAGCTCAGGCCCCAGCCTCTCGGCGTATCTTCAAGTAGTTTGCTCGCGAGGTGAAAGCAGTCCTTCCCAGGCTTGAGGCCATGCGCCCGCTCAGGTGGTCCAAGTGCACCATCACTTTCAGCTCCGCGGACCAGCTCAAGTGCGCGGCCATCGCTGGCGCCCTCCCGATGCTCTGCTCACCCGTCATCAGCAACGTACAAGTCACCAACACCCTCATCGACGGCGACGCAGGGCTTAACGTCCTGTCCGTCGAGACATTCGACTGCCTCCAAGTGCCATAATATCAGCTTTAGCATAGCAAGCCCTTCTCAGGAGGGACCGACGGCTCCACCACCCCGATAGGGCAGGTCCGCCTCCCTGTCACCTTCGTACAACATGACAACTACCGCACCCAGCTCATCGACTTTGACGTTGCCCACATCCATTTGCCGTACAATGCCATCCTCGGGTATCCGGCCCTAGCCAAGTTCATGGCGGTGACCCAGCATGGCTACAACGTCCTCAAGATGCCAGGAAGCGGCGGGATCATCACCGTCCCCTGCGAAGAAAGAGATGCAGTGTGCTCCCTCGAGCGCGCCTTCCAAGCCGCAGCGATCGAAGACCCCGACAACAATGGTGCGCAGTACCCTCCTGAGGCCGCCCCCAAGAAGAAGAAGCAGCTACTCCGCACAGGGCCTCAGCGGAGCGGCACCTCTGGCGTGTGCAACATCAGGATCGGCACCCGCGCCTAGGGCACCACCCTCCCTCACATAGGAAGGCGCGCCCGGCGCCCTCCTCGGGAAGGGCTCGGGGGCTTTCTTCTGGAGAGCCTCAGACCTAGCCAACATCACGAGGGAGGAGCTCTGGCATAACATGGAGGCGTGCTTTGCGGCACATTTCCCTCAGGAGGACACTGGGCGTGGAGCGCCAGTCGCTCAGGAGTTCATCATCAAGGCCACTCAGGAGCTGCAGGATGCAAGAGCCATGCGGGGCGACTGCCACCCACCTGGCGCTGATCCCCATCCAGGCGAGGATGGCGGGCTGTGCGTCTGCGCCGACATCTCAGGGCTCAACAGGGCCGCATCTCAGGAGCTCTTCTGGCCTTCTCGCGTGGGACATTGCGAGGGGCCACCTCACAGCTATGTTCGCATGCCATTCGGCCTACCGAACGTGGCAGCCGCCTTCCAATGCAACCTGCGGAGCATCCTGGCGGGTCAGGAGGCCAGGCATCACGCAGTCCTGGCGGAGATGGGACGGTCCCTTAGGATCCGCCTGGACCCCCAGAGCCTCCCGAGGCTCAGGGCCCCGGTGGCTCATGAGGAGCAACCCCTTCGCCGCACCTTCAGCTACCCCAACATCCCTTCGACAACGGAACCAGGTAACATTTTCCAAGTTTATTTAGCTGGGAGCGCCCCCCGGGCTACATCATTCCCAGGCTGCGTGGGCCTATCCCTGCGGCATGTATCCTTTTACGTCTTTAGCTTACTCTGTTGGGGGCGCCCCTCGGGCTGCATCATCCCCAGGCCGCTCGGGTCCGACCCGGTGGCGTGTATCGTTCTTGCATTTACCTAAGCTAGTTCGCTTTCCATGCATGATCTATCTATGATTATCAGCTACTTGATTGTCACCCACCGCGGGAGCCGCGCATCGATTGTCTTTCTTTAGGATCTTCGCATAAGAAGGCCAGGCACGGCGTCTGTGCTCGGGCCCGTCCCTGCAGCGTCGATAAATCCAACGACTGAGCTTTGTTTGGAGGGCCTGTCCCGTTCACGTCACCTCCTGGGGTCGTTGGTGCTTGGCCTTCTCATGTGGTAGCTGTCGGTGTCAAAACCGGCGGATCTCGGGTAGGGGGTCCCGAACTGTGCGTCTTGGATCGATGGTAACAAGAGTCAGGGGACACAATGTTTACCCAGGTTCGGGCCCTCTCTATGGAGGTAATACCCTACTTCCTGCTTGATTGATCTTGATGAATGTGAGTGTTACAAGAGTTGATCTACCACGAGATCGTAATGGCTAAACCCTAGAAGTCTAGCCTATGAGTATATGGTAATGAATCTATCCTATCCAGAGAGATCTAGGGTTACATGAGGTCGGTTACATAGGAGGGAATCTTCATAACAGGTCGCCTAGCTTGCCTTCCACGCCAATTAGAGTCCAATCCGGACATGGGTATTGTCTTCGACCTTCATATCTTTACAGCCCATTAGTCCGGCCCATGGACAACAGGCCGGACGCCCGAGGACCCCTTAATCCGGGACTCCCTCAGTAGCCCCTGAACCAGTCTTCAATAGCGAGGTGCTCGGCACGCACATGGTCTTCGGCATTGCAAGGGAGGTTCCTCCTTCGATGATCTCCAAGTAATGTATTCGGCCATCTATCCAGTGTCGCCTCCTTGGCTTCCGCGCATTTTAAATAATCTTCATCCTCCACGTGTCAAGCGAATGTGGAAAGTTAGGGTATTTTTGCGAATAACACCCCCTCTACGTAAGGAAGGGCGCCTATTTAAAGGGATTAGATCTAGATCCATCCAGTGCCACGCAAAAGAACTCTCCAGAGACTGCTTAGGAGAGACCATTTCAGCATGGCCAGCGTTCCTAGCTCCTCCGCTCATCCCGGCCCAGAGAAAGGCGAGTGGGAGAGGTGTTCTGTGTCTCATAGCCAGTTGACGAAGTTGCAAACGCAGGGATTCCTTCCCCCTGCAGATCTAGTCCCTGTTCGGACGGGGCT
The DNA here is from genome assembly GCF_002575655.3 of Aegilops tauschii subsp. strangulata. Classification (NCBI taxonomy): domain Eukaryota; kingdom Viridiplantae; phylum Streptophyta; class Magnoliopsida; order Poales; family Poaceae; genus Aegilops; species Aegilops tauschii. The sequence goes on along the minus strand of NC_053038.3, from coordinate 175,807,413 downwards.
AGCTTCCTTCAATGAGGGGGCTCAGGCAGAGGACTTCCCCAATCCGTCTGGGGGAGAGCGAGTATGTTTCGTCCCCTACCTGCTAAGTGGCATTGGATTTCCAATCCATCCATTCCTCCGAGGGCTTCTGGAGTACTAGGGCCTCCAGCTGCACAATTTCACTCCGGCCTCCATTCTGCACATTGCGGGTTACGTCACTTTGTGTGAATTATTCCTGGGCGTCGAGGCTCATTTCGAGTTGTGGAGGAAGTTGTTCTGCCTCGTCCTGCGCAATCACGAAGGGTCTATTTTTGAAGTGGGCGGAGCCGAAGTATGGCACGTCGCCGATACCGGATATCCATCCGGCACACCAAGGAAGGCACCCGATGGCTGGCCCTCCGAATGGTTCTATATCAAGGACGTTCCGCTTCCCGATACGGTTCGAAAGGGCCTTCCCGAATTTGCGGTCGTCCCACTGAAGAAACGCCATAGTTGGCGTCCCCGGAGTCTTGAAGAAGAAGACGGCGTGGAGGTTCGTCAGCTAATGAGCAAGATAAAAGAACTCGCTCAGTCCGGGCTCATAGTAATCGAGGTGATGGCGATCTCCATAGCGCGAGGGGTTCAACTGCTCCAATACAGAGGGCTTCCCATGTGGGACTACAATGGGGAGGATGACGCCTCTCGCTGTGGCCGGAAAGGTCCAGATACCCCTGCCGCTTTGGCTAAGATATTAGCCGAACTGTTCAAAGGGGAGTTAAAGGAATTTCTTCGCATCAAGCTCAGAGACGTGTACTCTATGTATAACCCTCCCAGTTTGGTAAGGCCTGACCCCTCTGTTTATACTCCCTCCATCTCCGAATTGCCTTTGGTAAATTTCTGGTTTGTTTGCTTACGACAGCACTGGCGAAAGGTCACCGAGGGATTCCATAGTCCCGCCCCACAGCCGGAGGACCACAACCGGGAGCTTGATCCTGGGTTCGAAGAGGATCCGGATATATTTGTGGTGCTCGCGGAGGGGGTGTTTTACCAGACGAGCTATGATGGCACGGAAGTGGCCATCACCGCCGATTATCCTGGTCTTCTTCTTGCTTCACGGGTAAGTAATCAAGAAACACCTTTTCTAAGAGGATGTTCTTACTCTGCTTCGCCCACCGTATTGTCGTGCCTTTTACAGGGGAGGCGTTTGACGATACCGAGAAAATTTGTTCCTGCACCGGGCAGGCCTTCGAAGAGGAGGGCCGGTGAAAGCACCGCCGGGACCTCGTCGAGGAGGTAGGGATAAATTTATTTTTCAGCGGCCGTATCCGACTGTGACCTATGCGCCTGTTCAATTACAGGAAAAAGGTTCGCCGAACTGTGTCCGGGGGTCCGGCCGGCCGCGTTCCCAACCACCAGGATTTAGATCCGGTCGGGGAGACGATGGCCGATGTAGAAACATAGCCGGACTGCCCTTCGGCCGAGGGTTCGGACAATATGTCCGTTACCAATTCGGAAGTAGAGAGCGCCATGAATCATCGGCGCTGCATGGCTGTTTTACGAGACCCGACGTTCTCGGACGAGGCATTTAATGCATTTAGATCGGGCGACGCATACATCCGAGCTGCTCGAGATGGGCTTAGAAAAGCCACGAGGCAATATCTAATAGATGTGCAGGTAAGGTTAATTTGTCAAAAAGGATAGCCTATGCCAGTAGCCCCCGGGACTGAAAGCAGTTGGTACAACTGATTTAAGGACCGTTGTATGACCAGGTTCTTACGGAGAAGAACAACCTGCTATCCCAAGAGCTGGAACAATGTCGGACGCAGCTAAATGCTGCTACCACCGAACTAAAAGAGTTCAAGAAGGCGTCACCTGGTAATATTCCCCTCCAATGAGAAAATATACTTACATGCCCAGAATATTGACAGTCTTGCTTATACCATGACATAATGGTCAGGGGGACTCAAAAAGGCGTTGGAGATCGCGCAAGCGAATGAGTAAGAAGGCAAAAGGCTACAAGCTACAGGCGATCGTGTGCTAAAGCATGCCATTATTGAGAAAAACCAGCTCCAGGATTGCAAGACCCAGCTAGGCGAAAAGATGAAAGATGTGCGGGCCCAGCTAGCCGATTCCGTGAAGGAAAACAAGAGGCTGCAAGGCGGTATATTCAGTATGTATCTGAACTATTTTGAAAGTAGTTCGGAGATAGGAGAAGCTGATGTAGCTATGACTGCATGTATATTAATGGGCCGTCCTGAAGAGGAGGTTTCTGGATCATCGAGTGATCTGCTGCAAAAGCTGTTGCAAGTGCACGAACAGGCGCGGCTGGTGATGCGGAGTGTTGCCAAGGCTCTATGGCGATCCGCCTCCCCTCCAGGAAGTATGGAGGAGCTTGTAGAGCTGTTTAAAGGAGCGCGACAACGTATCCGGCTATGGAAGATATCTGCCTGCTGAGAGGGTGCGCGAGAGGCTTGGACCATGGTGAAAACTCGGTATACCAAGCTTGATCCTAATCACATGGCGCGGGTCGGACCGGTAGGGTCGAATGGGGAAGAAATTCCTGTTAGTTTAGTATATGACCAAGTAGAGGTGGCCGCCAGATATTCCCAGTAGGATTGTAAATTAGATTGCCTGCTAGATGGTATAGAGGCAAAAGTGTGTGAGTCCAAGTGACTATGTACTTTCCTCGCCATGTGTAATTTCTAGCCGAATTGTATATCATTTGTCATGGCAGACCTTTTTGCTTCCACCTCCGAACCCGAAGGTGCGGAGTGTTTCCGAATACTGTCGCGGTCGAATAGGCCGGGGTATGCATGGAAAACTAAGCGTATGGGTCATAGTTGCTTGAACAGACAAGTTGAATCCGGCTAGTTATGTTATATTACATTGAGATTGTAAGAAACATCTTCCAGGGAGAATAGTTCCGTTAAGGGTTCCTTTCCCTCGGTGTGCATGCATTAGTAGACATGTCCGGATTGTGATGTGAAAATCACAGTGTGTATAGCTTCTGGGGGTTCATGATGGAGTGAGTGCAAAAAGTAGTTTTCATCCACCGACCGAATATTCCCATAAGGACGCAAGCTTTCGGCTTCACCCTGTCCGAGATACACATCCGGATGACGCGGTAGTAACAATCGTAGAGGTGCTCCCGTTACCACGAAGCCGAACAATTGGGAACGTAGGGGTAAGCACAGGAGCCAGGCAACCCAGCTTGGCCAAAACTTAAGTCATATCGATGCATATAATGGTGAAGAAAAAGACATACGGGAAAAACGTGTATGTGTGATGAGCTTGATGCTTCGGAAAGTAATATTAACAAGCTTCTGTGAAAGAAGCCCCTAGGTATAATGGGCGTACGTATGTAAAAAAGTGTACGTCAGCACTGTTCGATCGAGCCGAATGAGAGCTTTAAAGAGAAAGAATTGTGTAAAAGGGGGAAAGAGTTAGGGAAACTACAAGGGATAAGGAGACTAACAAAGGGTTAGGCGCTAGGCATAGAACCATCGGAGTCTGGCAGCGTTCCAGGGGTTCAGCTCTAGGAGATTTTCTGATGCGTCGCGAAGACGGTACGCTCCTCCGGTAAGAACTTCGTCAATTATGTAGGGATCCTCCAATTTGGGCTTGAGTTTGTCCTTTTTCTTCTCCGGCAAGCGTAGAACGAGTTCGCCGATGTTGTAAGTCTTGGCCCGTACTTCTCTGCTTTGATATCATCGAGCCTGCTATTGATAAAATGCTGAACGGGCTTTGGCGACGTCGCGCTCCTACTCCAGGGCGTCAAGGCTGTCTTGCCGATCCAACTCGGCCTCTTTCTCTTCGTACATGCGCACTCGAGGTGAGTCATGTATAATATCGTAGGGCAATACAGCCTCTGCGCCGTACACCATGAAGAAAGGTGTGTATCTGGTAGTGCGGTTGGGCATGGTCCGCAGCCCCCAGAGTATGGAGTCGAGCTCCTCGACCCAGTGTTTTTCTGATTCTTTCAAAGACCGCACTATTCTGGGTTTGATGCCGCTCATAATAAGACCATTAGCTCGCTCGACTTGACCGTTTGTTTGCGGGTGGTAGACGCAGGCGTAATCGAGCTTAATGCCCAGATTAGCACACCCGTTTTTTACCTCATCAGTTGTGCAATTCGAACCGTTATCGGTGATGATGCTGTGCGGTTCACCATAATGGTGTACCAGATCGTATATAAATGAAATCACCGGTCCGGACTCGGCCGTTTTAACCGGTCTAGCCTCTATCCACTTGGTGAATTTGTCCACCATGACCAGCAGATATTTTTCTTATGGCTTCCCCCTTTAAGGGGTCCGATCATGTCCAAGCCCCAGACCGCAAAGGGCCATGTAACGGGGATTGTATGTAGAGGGGTTGGGGGCATATGGCTTTGGTTGGCGAAGAGTTGGCATCCGACACAGTGCTGGACGAGGTCCTGTGCGTCTGCCCGTGCCGTGCTGAATCTGTCCTATCCGAACTATGCTCTCCGGTTTATATAGACACCGGAGAGATCTAGGGTTACATGAGGTCGGTTACATAGGAGGGAATCTTCATAATAGGTTGCCTAGCTTGCCTTCCACGCCAATTAGAGTCCAATCCGGACACGGGTATTGTCTTCGGCCTTCGCATCTTCACAGCCCATCAGTCCGGCCCATGGACAACAGGCCGGACGCCCGAGGACCCCTTAATCCAGGACTCCCTCAGTAGCCTCAGGAGGTTCATTCGGCACATGATTGCCTAACCTTCTCGCGGGACCACCGCAGCTAACAAGAACGAAGACCAGGCGCAACCCGCCTTGAGGTAGGGCCTTGTTAGTCCCGCGCTGGCTCACAAGTGCCTAGACACACCTCGTCTAGCCCTGCCGTGCAAGCCACGTGTCAGGGTGGGGCTGTACACGCCACGGGGGCTCCACTCAGAGGGAGCCCTCACCCACGCACTAGTGGAAACACCATGCTCCCCGCTGGCAGTCGACACTACCAAGGAGCGGTTATGCCCGTGCAAGTGCGGAAGCCCTATGCTCCGCGCTGGTGATAAACAACTGAGGGCGGCCCCATGGCCGTATCAACCTCAGGGAGCCCTTGAGCTCAGCGTCTAGCCTCATCGCAACACCTCCCCTCGGGAGAGTCGCGCGAGGGGGCTGCGGTCGGGTCACGCCCATGCGTACGCCACCCTGCCAGGTCCCCCGGACCTGGTCATCGCACGCCCCTCCCGAGCCGAGCCTCGGCAAGGGAAAATGTACGAAGGTCGCTTGAGCATCAAGGGGGACTCCTGAGCATCGCGACTCAGGAGCCTAACTGGCCACGTAGCCAATCACTCCTTGGTCTCATCCTGGTGATCCGGACGACCCAACAGCGGTTGAGGTATGCGCGGGGTCGGGCCCTGCCGACATAGAACACCAGACCTATTCCTGCAAATCCTTTCCGTAAGTTGTTTGCGCGTCAAGGGGGACTCCTGAGCATCGCGACTCTGCAGCCTAACTGGCCACGTAGCCGCTCACTCCTTGGTCTCGTCCTGGTGATCCGGATGACCCAATGGCAGTTGAGGTATGTGCCGGGTCGGGCCCTGCCTACGTAGAACATAAAGCAAATGGGAAATAAATCGCAAAATCTCAAGCAAAATATTACAAGACAAATTGTTCTCTCGATACCAAATGCAAGTCTAAACGCCTCCCCGAGGCATGGTCCATTTTGCAGGAACTAAACATGAAAGGAGTCACCAGCAAGTCATCTCGTCATCCCCGGACGGCGCCGCCATCGCCAGCAAGAGATGCTTCTTCTTCAACGGCGTTTCCCTCACCTGCACCACCCGCCGGAGTTGTAGGGTCAACAGTACCGCCAGTCGAGGGTGCGGGGTCGAAGGTGCGGAACTTCCTCAGCAAGGCTTCCACCTGACCCTTCACGGCTTCAGCAGCAGCTGCGCAGCAGTCGACGTCCATGGGCTCCAGCAGCTCCTCAAGGTGGGAGGCGGGATCGCGAAGATGAAGGTGGCTGAAGACGCGTGTCAGCGCGGCCGAGGAAAGAACGCGGGCTTCCGCCTCTGCCAAGGGGCCGATACCACTCACAACCTCCTCAAGCGCCTCGACCAGATAATGAAGAAGCTGGACGGGGCCCTCGTCGGCCGTAGCCAGCGGCTCCTCCAAGCCCTTCTCATAGACCGACCGCGGCGCCTTGCGAGACCTCTCCTTGAGGACCTCGATGGCTGTGTGGTCCTCGACCAGGACCTTCGCCTTGGCGTCAAGTTTGGCCTTCTCCGCTTCCACCTTCTGCTCCAACTTCTCCAGTCGGTTGTGCTTCGTGGCCTGCGCCTTCGCCAACTGCTCCAGCTCGGCGTTGCGACCCTTGATGGCGTCCTCCTGGGCCTTCATTTTCTCCTCCTCCGCCTTGCGGCCTCGAGCTTCTTCCGCACGCTCGCTGCGCAGAGTCTTCAGTTCGGCCTCCAGCACCCGGCAGCGATCCTGGGCAGCCTCGACATCTTTCAGCGCCACCCAGCGAGCGGCCGAAGCCAGAGCAGCGGCCTGCTTGTCCATCTCGGAGGTTGCTGCTGCTTGGCTCAGCGCCGCCCAAATGGACATGTCTGAGTGAAGCCAGCCAGAGACCAGCTCCTGGCGCCCGGCTACCAGGCGGGGGTCGGCGCCCTGGTGATCTTCTCGCAACAGGGTCATCGCGGAAAGAGCGTGCTCCAGGACGTCAGGAGAGGCGGAAGGACCTGGAGATAGCAGTGCGGCAGAAGGGGGAGGAGGTGACGTCGTCACCATGGCCTGGGAGGTCAGAAGCTCCTAAGCTCTGGGGACCTCGGCGACCAAGCCGGGCGTCGACACCTCCGGAGCCAGCAGGGCCACAGGGGCTGACTCCTCCAGAGGATGCTCCCCAAGCCTCGCGGGGATGATCGGGCTGGAGAAGCACGAGCGCTGTCGCTGCCCTTATCCATGGAGAGCGGTGAGGGCGCAGGAGGCGATCTGGTCTCGAGCAGTACCACCTCACCCTCCTTCCTCTTCTTCACAGCGGGCGTCGGCCTAATTGCACAACGGAGAAGCGTCAAGGATGAGCAACAAAAGCAAGAACAAGGCAGGACAAGAATACTTACTGGTCCACCGCAGTGTAGTCCCTCCGCTTCTTAAGCTTGAAGCCTGAGAGCCTCGCAGCCTGAGGCGTAGGCGCGCGGGCTCCAGGAGCGGAAGAGGGGGCAGCAGATGGGCTGGAAGCAGCTCCGGGCAGTGTCGGAGCAGAAGCGTCATCTCGGGGCTGACCTGCCCTCGTCGGAACCTCAGCCGGTGGCTTCCGCTCGGGGCTGACCTTGGACCTCGAAGAGCCCCCAGCCACTGGTGGCTCCCCTTTCTCCGAGGGGACTTCAGCCTCGTCATCATCATCAGGCAAGGTGCGGAGAATGTCGGCCTTGCGGAAGGGAGAGGTCTCCCCATCCCCTCGGGGGTCGCCTCCGAGTCGCGCTCCTCATCCTCCTCCTCTCCCCCTCCCTGCTGGAATCGCCAGAAGACACGACCACCAGCGCCGTCGCTGTCGGCACCCCAGGAGGCGCCGGCAGAACTAGCCCGCGCTTGCCGAAGGTGGGTATGGCGGCCGCGACCTGTGCCCCGTCCATGCGAAGGAACGAGGGAACAAAGGCACTCGCCGGACATTCCTGGTCATCCCCGACCAGGAGGCAGAGAGCCACAGCCAGCTCTTCTCCAGAGAAGGCCTCCAGACTCAATGGCGCCTGCCAGTCGTCTTCAACCCAGCGCCAGAAGGACGCTGGGCGCGTGCTCGTCTCACGCTGGCCACGCGTCGGGCCACCTCCTGCTTCCCGCCGCTGCCTCGACGCCCTGGACAACGCGACGTTTTCCCCTGGACCGCCTCGCCCTCTTCCGTGCCTCTCTTCTCCTCTGCTCTCCTTCTCCCGCTATGGCCGAGCGCCTCGCAGCGCGCCAACGACCACCACTGGCCACCCCACACCTCGCCGACGCGCCAAGAAGCTACGCCTCGTCCCCCTCTTCCTCCTCACCGAGCCACGTGGTGCTTGAAGCCCTGGACGCTGCCAGCACCGCCGTTCCCCTCGTCCGTCGCCGTGGATCCCCGCCGTCGATTCGGGAGCTACAGATTGTCCCCAATCTCGCCCTTGCGCCAGTTGGCCTCGCTCTGAGCCTCCGCACCGACCCTCTCTCACCTTGATGCCGGTTTCTTCCTCTAAACCGCGAGCTCCGTCGAGCCCTGAGAGTTCCTCGCCGCCGGCCATGACGCCGCCGTGGCTAGAGCCCACCTGCACCGCGTATGAGCGCGCCACTGCGACCAAAGCATCTGCAGGAGCCCGTAGCACCCGGCTGTTCTTGCTCCCGTGCACCACAACGCCGAGCCCGAGCTCGCCGAGCTCCGGCCGCCGCACTTGCCACCGCCGCTGTCGCTATAGCGCACCCCAACTGCTGCTTCTTGCACCGATGGATGCGCACGAGCCCGCGCTCCACGTCGATGCCCTTCGCTGCCCAAATGGTCGCCGGAGTAGCGTTTCCGACGCCCGCCGCCGCGTCTGGCCTCGTCGGCGGCCTAACTCCGGCTAAACCCGGATTAGCACTAATGACCCCGCTAATCCCCCCCACTAGTCACTTACATATGGCCCGACACCCTTAACTAACAACAGTTTAATTCATGTTTAGTTTTATTTAATCATAGTGGCCCCACGCGTCAGTGTTGACCTCGCTGACGCGGCCTTTGACCCGGCCCCACTAGTCAGCCTCTGTTCCTACCCTATTACACTGACGTGCGGGCCCCACTGGTCAGGTTTGACTTGGACCGGCTCCCGTTGACCGCTGACATAACAGTGACGTCATGCTGACGCGATAAGTCATTTTCTAGATTTGTTTTATTTCTAAATAACCATGAAAATCCAGAAAATGATTTAAACTTCAAAAATTCAAAGAAATTAAACCGTAACTCCAAATGAAATGATTTATATATATGAAAAATTCTCAGAAAAATGCAATCTATCCATCTGTACTGGTTTCATGCATGTTTAATCAACTTACTATTTAGTGCAAAACACGATGAGGCACCAGCTAAAATCATAATTTGAATTTGGGGTTGAACCTTTGGTTCAAAATGACCCAAACCCTTCTGGTTTTAGTTGCATTAGCTCAAAACACAGCATATTGACATGTCATGATCATGCATCATATTGTGCATTGCATCGATTATGTTTTCCATCTCTGTTGCTGGTATTTGTCCCCTCTCAGTAGACGAGCTTCCGACGATGAGATCGATGACACCGATGAAGAACTATATTATCTTCAAAAGTGCCAGGCAAGCAAAACACCCTTGTTCATTCCGATACAATCCCACTCTCTCGCTCCTGCTCTCTTTTACTGCATTAGGACAACATCGATTCAACTGTTACATGCTGCGGTAGCTGAACCCCTTTTCCTCTGCATGACCTGTCATTGCCGCAGTAAATAGATGAAACCCACTAGCATGAGTAGGAGTTGTTTGAGTCCTGATGTGCCTACTCATTCATGCTTGTTTGTCATGCCTCCTACTGCTTAGAGTTGAGTCAGGTCTGATTCATCGGGAATGAATTGGAATGGTAATGAACTTGTCCTACTTTGTGTGAGCTAAGTGTGTGAACACGATTTGGTAAAGGTAGCGGTGAGAGGCCATGTAGGAGTACATGGTGGGTTGTCTCATTGAAACCGTCCTCAGGAACTGAGTTATGTGTTTGTGATCCATGAACAGCTACTACCACGCGTTGGGCCTGAAACCAATGGAACCTCTCAACTTATTAATCGCCTTGATCTCTGTCCAGGAGTTTCAACTAGTTTCTGGTGTTTGTAGGATATGTGTTGGAGGCCGTGTGTAGCGCTGAACCTAGGTGTGGGCTATGATGCGGTAGATACACTGTGGCCCGGTGTACCGGGCGCCCGTTTGGTGTCTCGGGAACCCCACACACATCGTTTGGGGCTGTGAGCGAAACCCCGGCCGGATCTCCTCGCGGATGGAACCCGAATAGGCGATAAACCTGGACTAGAGACTTGTGTGGTTAGTCAGGTCGTGGCCGACTCCCTCGCCAGGCTTCCACTTGATGATTGCCCAGATACACGATGTGTACATGGTGGTAAGTGGCGAGAGCGTGTGTGATGAAGTACACCCCTGCAGGGTTATAAATGATCTATTCGAATAGCCGTGTCCGCGGTAAAGGACTTCTGGGTTGCCTATACAGTTCATAGACAAGTGAAAGTGGATACTCTAAAACTCGCAAGATAAGCGTGAGTGCTATGGTGAATATGTGGACTCGTGTGTGCCACCTCAAAAGAGTTACTTGCAGTCGTAGTTAGGATAGCCAACGATTCAAAACTCCACCACCCCCTTTGTTGATACTGATGCATATGTAGATAGTTCTGATGTAAGTCTTGCTGGGTACATTTGTACTCACGTTTGCCTATTTTATGTTTTGCAGAGAGACTTCAGTCTCGCTATTAGTTCCACATGGACTTCGACGTAGGCATATAAGGGCTCAAACAAGTCCTACTCATGCTAGTGGGTTTCATCTATTTACTTTGGCAATGACAGGTCATGGAGAGGAAAAGGGGTTCAACTATCGCATCATGTAACAGTTGAATCGTTGTTGTCCTAATGCAGTAAAAGAGAGTAGGAGCAAGAGAGTGGGATTCTATCGGAATGAACAAGGGGGTTTTGCTTGCCTGACAGAGTGGTAGTGGGATACTGCCCTTCAGTTGGATACTTATGAATATCCTCGGAGACAGAACCTACCACGAAGAACACATCGAAACTCAATCATCACATGGCAATATGCAACAATATGATGCATGCAATGACATGGCAAAATGAGTGTGTTTTGGCTAATGCAACTTAGAACAGATTGGTTTGAGTTCATTTGAATCAAGGATTCAAATGCAAACCCAAAATGAGAGGTCATATTAGTGCATTAACTTGTTTCACCTAAAGATCAAGGTTAAAGTGTTCTAACATGCATGAAACGAGTATAGATGGAAAGATTGGATTTTTTTGATCAAATTTCATATATAAATCTTTGCATTTGGAGTTACATATTAATTACTATGAATTTTTGAAGTTTGCATTATTTTTTGAAATTTCCTGAATAAGAATAAATCCAGAAAATAATTAACTGTGATAGCATGACGTCACTGTGATGTCAGCAGTCAACAGGGCTGGTCCAGGTCAAACCTGACGTGCGGGTCCCACTGGTCAGTGACTCATGGCTAGACAGACTCACAAACAGGTGGGACCAGTCAAACGCCACGCCAGCAAAGTCAATGCTGACCCGTGGGTCCATCGGATTAGATTAACTCTAACTAATGACGGCCACGTCGGCTAACCGGCGATTAGCCGCTGGCGCTAAGCAAGACACGGCGGAGGTCCTCATCCGGCCGTTTTCGGCAACAAGAGGCCGTGCGGATGGGTTCTGCGGGACCGGCGCGATGACGCGCGTCGGACGGTGGCAGCTGCGGCTGCTGGGTTGGCGTGCAACGGCGGCGGCGACGAGCCAGGCAGTGGCCGGAGCTCGGGACACACGGGCGCAGTTGCTGCAGTGCGTTAGCGAGCGGGATGAGGTGCTGGGCGGACTCCACATGGCTCCGGGAGCACGAGGCATTCGATGGTTCGAGCAACAAAGCACATCAGCTAGGTTCCCGGTGGCCATGGCGGACGGTGGTGCTCGGGCACGCGGGCGAGGATGTTACAGTGCAGGAACGAGCAAAATGAAAAAGGTGAAATGGGCAGGAGCTCACAGTGAAGACGATGAGCAGGTCTGTGGGCTCGGGGAGGCCGGACGTCGTCGGGACCTTGCCGGCGATCTCGGAGGCCGGAGTTGAAGGTGATGGTGGTGGCGGTGTTCCGGGGCACCCAACGTTGCATGACTCGGTGGAGAGGACGAGGGCGTCTTCGCGGAGCTCAGGGGCGTGTCTAGGGGCGTAGGGGAGGCCGGTGGCTATGCAAGCGGTGGACGGCGGCGACGGGGCCGCTCGGGTCTGCTCGGGAGAGGGGGCTAGAGGCCGAGGGAGAGAGCAGAGAGTGAGGGGGAAGGAACCAGGGGGCTCTAGGCGTCTCCAGGCGCTCGAACGAGGGCGGGGAGGAAGCAGGAGGCGGAGGCCTCGGGCGCGCGCGCGTCGACACGCCTCTGCCTACTGGCAGACGTTGAAGATGACCGCTTCGGCCAGTGGGCTGGGCCACCAGGTGTGCTGCTACAGGTAAGCCAGGTAAGCCTGCACTCTCTTCTGTCTTTTCTAGCTTTGTTCTGTTTTCTATTTATGCAAATTTGTTTTAATTTGGTTTTCAAACCAAATCACTTTTAAAAATTCTGAGAATAGTTATGGGCACTAAATGAATTATTCCAGAGGCCCTCAACTAATTCCAAAATTGTTGGAGCATTTAAAAATATACTATCTAAGCTAGGCCAGGTTAGTTACCATTGTCGGGGACCATTTGCGCCTTTTGGCTCACGTATATGATAGTGTCGCTAGCATCCATATGACAGAGAACCCGGGCTGACATGACTAGTCGTGAACCCAAAGTGGCACTAACTTATGGGGACAGGCATACATGAATCAATATCGAGCATGTCGGTCAGCAGCGTGCGAATCTGGGCTGTAGCACTGGGCTAACAGGACTCTGATGAACCGGGCTATAGCAGGCTAGGCAGGACTCCGGATGTCACCGCGTGACATTTCCCCGAAGGGACAGACACATGAACAAAGTGAATCACATGCCGGCCAGTCAAGTGTTCCGGAGCAGTAGTGCTGGGCTAGAAGGACTCCGATGAACCGGGCTGTAGCGGACTACTATAGCTCATGGAAGCACAAGACTACATTTCCCCATAAGAGAGGCTACCAAGGATAAACAACTAGGTTGTCGGATCCCACACATACCAAGCATTTCAATCATACACACAATATGCTCGATATGTGTAAATACAACATGGAATCACAACAAAACTCTACGACTCAATGTATTTATTCATTAGGCTCTGAGGAGGGAGAGAGTGAGATTGTATCAGAATGAACAAGGGGGTTTTGCTTGCCTGGCACTTCTGAAGATAGAATAGTTCTTCATCGGTGTCATCGATCAATGCGTCGGAACAATGTCTACCGAGGGGGAACAACACCGGCAACAGAGAAAGAACACAATCAATGCAATGCACAATATGATGCATGATTATGACATGTCAATATGCTCTGATTTGAGCTAATGCAGCTAAGAACAGAATGGTTTGAGTTGATTTGAAACAAAGGTTCAAATTCAAATTCAAACTAAGAACTTATAAAGTGCATTATCATGTTTTGATCTAAACAGCAAGGTTAAGTTGTTTAAACATGCATGAAACCAGTACAAATGGTTATATTTGATTTTTCTGATACCACACTGGACCCACACGTCAGCATTGACTTTGCTGACGTGGCCGTTGATCGGTCCCACCTGTCTGTGACTCGAGACAACACTGGGTCACTGACCAGTGGACCCCACTGGTCAGGTTTGACTTGGACTGCTCCTGTTGACCTGCTAAGGTGAGCATGACGTATTGCTGACGCAGTAAACATTTTCTGGGATTTTAAATAAATCAGAAATGATTTATTTATTTCAGAAAATGTTTTAAACTTCTAAAAATCGTAGAAATTCAACCGTAGCTTAGAATGAAATAAGTTATATATGAAAAATTATCAGAAAAATCCAATCTATCCATCTGTACTGGTTTCATGCATGTTTAAACAAGTTAACTTGCTGTTTAGTGAAAAACCTGATAAAGCACTATTTAAGATCACAAATGAGTTTGAACTTTGAATCTTTGGTTCAAAATAGCTCAAACCCATCTGGTTGTAGTTGCATTATCCCAACACACTCATTTTACCATGTCATGATCATGCATCATATTGTGCATTAAATTGATTGTGTTTCTTTCTCCGTTGCCAGTATTTGTCCCCTCTCGATAGACGAGCTTCCGACGATGAGTTCGATGACACCGATGAAGAGCTATAATATCATCAGAAGTGCCAGGCAAGCAAAACCCCCTTGTTCATTTCGATACAATCCCACTCTCTCGATCTTGCTCTCTTTTACTACATTAGGACAACAACGATTCAACTGTTACATGCTGCGGTAGTTGAACCCCTTTCCTCTGTGTGACCTGTCATTGCCACAGTAAATAGATGAAACCCACTAGCATGAGTAGGAGTTGTTTGAGCCCTGATGTGCCTACTCATTCATGCTTGTTGTCATGCCTACTACTACTTAGAGTTGAGTCAGGTCTGATTCATCGGGGATGAATTGGAGGTGTGTGAACATGTTCTGCCGTTGAGAGCTAAGTGTGTGAACACGATTTGGTAAAGGTAGCGGGGAGTGGCCATGTAGGAGTACATGGTCGGTTGTCTCATTGAAACCGTCCTCAAGAACTGAGTTCTGTGTTTGTGATCCATGAACAGCTACTACCACGCGTTGGGCCCGAAACCAATGGACCCTCTCGACTTATTAATCACCTTGATCTCTGTCCGGGAGTTGCAAGTAGTTTCTAGTGTTTGTAGTATGCTGGAGGCCGTGCGCAGCGCTGACCCGAGGGGTGGGCTGTGATGCGGTAGGCACGTGGCACGATGTACCTAGCGCCCGTTTGGTGTCTCGGGAACCCTGCACACATCGTTCGGGGCTGTTGAGGACACCGCGGCCGGATTTCCTTGCTGTGAATCCGGGCTGTAGCAGGCTAGGCAGGACTCCGGAAGTCACCGTGTGACATTTCCCCGAAGGGACAGACAAAGGAACAAAGTGAATCACATGCCGGCCAGTCTAAGTGTTCCGGAGCAGTAGTGCTGGGCTAGCAGGACTCCGGTCAACCGGGCTATAGCAGACTACCCTGGCTCAGTGGAAGCACAAGACTACATTTCCCCATAAGAGAGGCTACGAAGGATAGACAACTAGGTTGTCGGATCGCACACATACCAAGCATTTCAATTATACACACAATATGCTCGATATGTGCAAATACAACATGGCATCACAACAAGACTCTACGACTCAGAGTATTTATTCATTAGGCTCCAAGGAGCCAAGTGTCACAAACATGGGTCTCATGACCCAACATACAGAGCATACAAGCAACAAGCACAGGCATAAGCTTAACTTGTCTGTGTACAAACAACTACAAATGAAGAAGCCTCAGAAGCCTGACTATCTACAAGACCATCCCAAGGGTACAAGATCGTAGCTGAGGCAACAAGCTAAATGTCGAAGTCCACGCGGAACTACTATCGAGACTGAAGTCTCTCTACAAAACATAAAATAAGCAAACGTGAGTACAAATGTACCCAGCAAGACTTACATCAGAACTAGCTACATATGCATCGGTATCAACATAGGGGTGGTGGACTTTAACTGCATCAAGCCAGCTTTGACTCGATGGGTATCGTGAACTACGACTGCAAGTAACTCTTTTGAGGTGGCGCACACGAGTCCACATATTCACCGTACCAATACACCACTATGGATCCGCTCCCGTCTCCCTACGAGAACGCCATCCATAGCACTCACGCTTATCTTGCGCATTTTAGAGTATCCACTTTCACTTGTCTATGAACTGTACAAGCAACCCAGAAGTCCTTTACCGCGGACACGGCTATTTGAATAGAGCATGTTAACCCTGCATGGGTGTACTTCTTCACACATGCTCTCGCCACTTACCACCATGTACATGTCATGCATCTCGGCAACCTTCAAGCGGAAGCCTGGCGAGGGTGTCGGCCATGACCTGACTAACCACGCAAGTCTCTAGTCCAGGTTTATCGCCTATTCGGGTTCCATCCGCAAGGAGATCCAGCCGGAGTGTCGCTCACGGCCCCAAACGATGAATGCAGGGTTCCAAGCCCACCTTGACGGATGGATCTACACTTGGTACACCGTGCCACGATGCCTAGTCTGTCCCAAGCCCACCTGTACCGGGTGCCACTTGGTAGACTACTAACACAACCTACAAACACCAAAAACTTGTCGCAACTCCTGGACAGAGACCGAGGTGGTTAATAAGCCGAGAGGGGTCGAGTTACCGGAACCCAATGTGTGGTAGTAACTATTCATGGATCACAAACACAGAACTCAGTTCCTGAGGAAGGTTTCAATGAGACAACCCACCATGTACTCCTACATGGCCTCTCACCGCTACCTTTACCAAATCGTGTTCACACACTTAGCTCTCAATAGTAGGACATGTTCACAACTTTCCAATTCATCCCCGATGAATCAGACCTGACACAACTCTAAGCAATAGCAGGCATGACAAACAAGCATGAATGAGTAGGCACATCTGGGCTCAAACAACTCCTACTCATGCTAGTGGGTTTCATCTATTTACTGTGGCAATGACAGGTCATGCAGAGGAAAGGGGTTCAACTACCGTAGCATGTAACAGTTGAATCGCTGTTGTCCTAATGTAGTAAAAGAGAGCAGGAGTGAGAGCATGGGATTATATCAGAATGAACAAGGGGGTTTTGCTTGCCTGACACTTCTGACACATGATGATTCAAGTCTCAGTTCAGTTTCTAGTACCTCCGTGTGATGATAGTTGATCTCAGAACCTTGATATTGTGATGTTGAGTGGTCATGCCACTATTTTGCAGGATGTCTCAAATCTTTTTGGGCATTTACAGCCGTGATGCTGTCCGAGTCATCCCAGGTTTCTAAATAGTCTGATGCATTTGCAAATCCCTTCTTTCCGTTCTCAATATTCCTTTCGGCCAGATTAACCACACTAATCGTTGAGTTGATGTACTCCATTGCCTTGACATATATGTTGGAGCTAGTATTATGACCCTAGGCATCCTAGAGGATCACCTAGTAATCTAGCCATGTTTGGTATTCCCAGTGTGATGATTCTGGCCGTCTTCCTCGAAAGCATCCAGTGATGCCATTTAGTTAGTAGGCATTCTATTCCTGGGTTATTTAACCCGAGATTCACTCTAAGCCTCCTGTTGATAGTGTTTGCTAGTTCCTTTAGGATATTAGTAACCTTTGTGATAGTCCTTGAGGTCCGTGGTATATCGTTCTTCCAATACCATGAACCATTATGGCAGAAGTTCTTTTGAACCAAAAGATCACAACCAGAGTGCTCTTGATGAGTTCCCCATTCTATACTGTGACTCTGCCAGTCCTACTGTCACAGCCCCAGATTAGCCCTTGTCTGACTTTGCTTGTTCCTCATGCATCATGTTTAAATTTTGCTTAAACTTGAAATAGGGGTGATCAATCCCTAGCACCCAAAAGAACTCAACTAGGTTCAACTTAAAAACATTTTCAATGAACCCAAATGCCCTTTAGAAAAGTTCATGATTTTTGATAAAGGTAAAAACCTCTGCCAAAAATGATAAACATATTTCTAGGTCATTTTTGGATTTTTTAATTAACTCATATTGTATTTGAATTGGGGCATTTAAATCCTATAAATATTTGAAATGCTCTAATAATTCTGAAACTAGTTGAGGGTTGTTGGAAATATTTTCAAAAGTGCCCACAATTTTTATGAGGATTTTACAAAATGAGTTAGTATTTTTACTAATTCAAAACAGATCAAAATAAATAGAAAACAGAAACAATTAAAGAAAAGAGAGAGAAAGGAGTATTACCTGGCGCTTACCTGGACTGGGCCGGCCCACCTGGCCCGTGCCAGTCACCACCTACCTTTGCCAGTAGGCAGAGGAGGGGGACAGCGCACCGCCGCCGAGCACGCGCCCGCGCCACCTCCTGCTTCCCCGGCCCCTCCTGGCGATGCCACGACGACGCCCCGAAGCTCCTCGCTCCTCTCCCTCACTCTCTGCTCTCTCCCTCGCCCTCTGCTCCCTCTCCCGAGCACACCCGAGGGGAGCTCGTCGACGCCGCTCGCCGTAGCCATGGCCACCGGCTACCCATCGCCCCGCCGATGAGTCCACGAGCTCCGCCTCGACGCCTTGAAGCTCCCCCTCAACGCGAGCATCGCCGGACGCCCTGTCGCCTCGCCATCGACCCATCGTCTCCGCGCACGGCCGTGCATCGCCGCCGCCAAATTCCGACGCCGTCCGTGCCTCCCCGAGCTCGCCGAGAACCTCTTCGTGACCGCGGTGAGCCCCCGGTCATTTCCCCCTAACCCTGTCCCCGTTTGGTTGCCGTAGCACCATTCCCCACGAGCACCGAAGCTTGCCGCCGCCATTGCCAACGAGCTCCGTGCTCCTGAGCTCGGCCGCTCGCTCGAGCATCACCAGCGTGCCCGCCGCGCTCCTGTGAACCTGAAGCACCGACGGGTTCGCTCTGCCGTGCCCCGTAGCGCCATCTCCGCCGTTGCCCGAGCTCCGGCCGCCGCCCAAGTGGTCGCCACCGTAGTTCCCGACCTCCCCTCGCCCAGCCGCCTGCTCCGTTGGATGCGGTGCACGTCCAGCAGCCCGTAGGGCCAAACCCCGAGCCCAATGGTCGCCGGAGGGCGTTTCCCGAGCCCCTCCGCCGCGTCTGTCGCCGCTGGCGTCAAGCCGCCGGCGCGTCGACCTTTTGACCAGGGGTTTGACTTCCCCTAGGTCACTGACATGTGGGCCCAGGCCGTAACTAATCTAGATTAGGTTTAGTTTAATTCTAATTAACTCTGCTAGTTAACCTTGTCACTGACGTGTGGACCCCACTGTCAAGTTTGACTTGGCCAGCCCTTTGACCTGCTGACGTCATGCTTACACATTGCTGACGCAGTAAATAGTTTCTGTATTTAAAATAATTCAGGAATTCCAGAAAATAGTATAAACTTCTAAAATTCATAGAAAATCAACCGTAGCTCATAATGAAATATTTTATATATGAAAAATTATCAGAAAAATCCAATCTATCCATTTATGCTACTTTCATGCATGAAAAACCAACTTATACCTGCTGTATAAGTGAAAACATTCAAATGGCATTTTATATGCTCAAACTAGAGTTTGCATTTGAACCTTCGGTTCAAATGGGCTCCCTTGCACTTGTTGCTAGCTACATTAGCTCAATTCACAGCATATTGCCATGTCACATTCATGCATCATATTGTTGCATTGCATTGATTGTGTTTCCTCTCTGTTGCCGGTGTTGTCCCCTCTCGGTAGACGTTGTTCCGGTGTTGTGATCGTTGACACTAATGAAGACTCAATGCTATCTTCAGAAGTGCCAGGCAAGCATAACCCCCTTGTTCATTCCGATACAATCCCACTCTCTCGCTCCTGCTCTCTTTACTGCATTAGGACAACAACGATTCAACTGTTACTTGTTGCGGTAGTTGAACCCCTTATCCTCTGCATGACCTGTCATTGCCATAGTAAATAGATGAAACCCACTAGCATGAGTAGGAGTTGTTTGAGCCCTGATGTGCCTACTCATTCATGCTTGTTTGTCATGCCTGCTACTACTTAGAGTTGAGTCGGGTCTGATTCATCGGGGATGAGTTGGAATGGTGATGAACATGTCCTACTGTGTGCGAGCTAAGTGTGTGAACACGTTTTGGTAAAGGTAGCGGTGAGAGGCCATGTAGGAGTACATGGTGGGTTGTCTCATTGCAGCCGTCCTCAGGAACTGAGTTCTGTGTTTGTGATCCATGATACAGTTACTACCACGCATTGGGCCCGAAACCAATGGACCCTCTTGGCTTCTTAACCACCCTTGTCCTCTGTCCAGGAGTTGCAAGTAGATTCTGGTGTTTGTAGTATGCTGGAGGCCGTGGGCAGCGCTGACCGGAGGGGTGGGCTGTGATGCGGTAGGCACGTGGCCGGGCATGCCGGGCGCCCGTTTGGTGTCTCGGAACCCTGCACACATCGTTCGGGGCCGTATGTGGAAACCTCGGCCGGACTCCCTGCGGATGGAACCTGAATAGGCGATAAACCTGGACTAGAGACTTGAGTGTTTAGGTAGGCTGTGGCCGACTCCCTCGCCAGGCTTCCGCTTGAAGGTTGCCGAGGTACACGACGTGTACATGGTGGTAAGTGGCGAGAGCGTGTGTGACGAAGTACACCCCTGCAGGGTTAACATCATCTATTCGAATAGCCGTGTCCGCGGAAATGGACTTCTGGGTTGCCTATAACAGTTCATAGACAAGTGAAAGTGGATACTCTAAAATGCGCAAGATAAGCGTGAGTGCTATGGATGGCGTTCTCGTAGGGAGACGGGAGCGGATCCATAGTGGAGTATTGATATGATGAATATGTGGACTCTGTGCGCCACCTCAAAAGAGTTACTTGCAGTCGTAGTTTAGGATAGCCACCGAGTCAAAGCTGGGTTGCTGCAGTTAAACTCCACCACCCCTTTTGTTGATACCAATGCATATGTAGATAGTTCTGATGTAAGTCTTGCTGGGTACATTTGTACTCACGTTTGCCTATTTTATGTTTTGCAGAGAGACGTCAGTCTCGCTAGTAGTTCCGTGTGGACTTCGACGTTTAGCTTGATACCTCAGCTACGATCTTGTGCCCTCGGCAGGATCTAGTAAATAGTCAGGCTTCTCAGCCTTTTTCATTTGCAGATGTCTGTACTCAGACATGTTGAGCTTCCGCATGTGCTTTGACTAGTATGCTCTGAATGTTGGGTCATGAGACCCATGTTTGTAATATCTGGCTCTTCGGGGCCTAATGAATAAATACTCTGAGTCGTAGAGTCTTGTTGTGATGCCATGTTGTATCTGCACATATCGAGCATATTGTGTGTATGATTGAAATGCTTGGTATGTGTGGGATCCGACAATCTAGTTGTCTATCCTTAGCAGCCTCTCTTATGGGGAAATGTAGTCTAGTGCCTCCTTGAGCCATAGTAGTCCGCTACAGCCCGGTTCACCGGAGTCCTGCTAGCCCAGCACTACTGCTCTGGACACTTGACTGGCCGGCATGTGTTTCATATCGTTCCTGTGTCTATCCCTTAGGGGAAATGTCACGCGGTGACATCCGGAGTCCTGCCTAGCCTGCTACAGCCCGGGTTCCCGGAGTCCTGTTAGCCCAGTGCTACAGCCCGGATTCGCACGCTGCTGACCGACACGTTCGATTTTGATTCATGTATTCCTGTCCCCATACGTTAGTGCCGCTTTGGGTTCACGACTAGCCATGTCGGCCCGGGTTCTCTGTCATATGGATGCTAGCGACATTATCATATACGTGAGCCAAAAGGCGCAAACGGTCCCGGGCCATGGTAAGGCGACACCCGTGGGAATACCGTGCGTGAGGCCGCAAAGTGATATGAGGTGTTACAGGCTAGATTAGTGTGACTTAGAATTGGGGTCCCGACAACGTTGGTATCAGAGCCAGGCTGCCTGTAGGATTACCAAGCCAAACTGGTCGAAGTTGAGTCTAGAAATGCTTTAGTTATGTAAGGGAATTGATTGTGGAAGGGAAAGTAAGGCTCTTTTGCTCCTTTACCTTATGCCCTCTAATCCGAGTCACCCTCTTCTCATTCTACGGGGATTAAGAACTAGGCTTCCCATCTTTCTATCAGGATCACGTGTTACTAATCCGTAGACTCGTAGGATTGTTGGTCTCAAGCCTCAGTTCAGTTTCTACCACTACAGTGTGTTGTTAGTTGGACTTGGAACCTTGATATGATGTTGTTGAGCGGTTATGCCACCATTTTTGCAGGATGTCTCAATTCTTTTGAGCATTTACAGCCGTTACGCTGTCCGAGTCATCCCAGGTTCCTAAATGGTTTGATGCATTTGCAAATCCTTTCTTTCCGTTCTCGATGTTCCTTTGGGCCAGATTAACCACACTAATCGTTGAGTTGAGGTACTCTGTTGCCTTGACATATATGTTGGAGTTATTATTATGACCCTAGGTGTCTTAGAGGACCACTTAGTAATCTAGCAATGCTTGCATCCCCAGTGTGATGATTCTGGCCATTATTCTTGAAAGCATCCCGTGATGCCATTTAGTTAGTAGGCATTCTATTTCTGGGTTCTTGAACCCAAGATTCACTCTACTTAACTCGTGTAGCTAGTGTTTGTTCGTTCCTTTAGGTTATTAGTAACCTTTGCATTAGTCCACGAGGTCCGTGGTATATCGTTCTTCGAAATACCATGAACCATTCTTGGCAGGAGTTCTTTTGAAACCAAAAGGTCACGACCAGAGTGCTCTTAATGAGTTCTCCATTCTACATTGTGACTCTGCCAGTCCTACCTTTCTGCATGGGTTATCTAGAAGAAACTTGTTGGACTTGGTTCGACATACTAATCTATGCATCCACAACTCAGAAAAACATATGTTTCCTTGAGTTGTCCCTCTTTAGTTGTTTTCTGGCCCTCGTCTATCAATTGATAGTCAGGAGTAATTGTGCATTTGAGTTATCAATGCCTATTATTCTTGTGGTCCGTCAAGCCATTCTATTCCAGAATGACTAGGAGAAACAAACTCCAGTACCTTATCCATTTCTTGGATTGGTCAAAGTAGTTGTATTCCGCAGATCAAAATGCCTAACCAGCTTTTCTTCTGTTCTACCTACGAGTATTACCCTCTTTATGTCAGGAATCCCACGAGGATTGCACCAACCCTTATGAATTCTTGTTGCAGTGATAGTTCTGGCCATCGTTATTCATTCCTCGGTCTCCGTGTTATTGTACCGGAATACTGACAAGTGAATCGTGGTGTGTGAAATCTATACTCCTAGCAACTCCGTTGCTTGGTAGTTAAAGGACAATAATTTCATCCTTAGCGTGTTGGTTATTGAATTACCATCCTGAGGTTGATCGTGCTACCTAGTCCATATTCCCGGTGTACTTTTCGATCAATGAGTTGGGATAGTGTCAGCCCTTGCTTATTCGGTCATATCGTCTTGCCCTGAAAAGAAAGATTGATCTCGATCTTACTAACATGTCGGTGGATCGTGATTTTCTAAATATCTTCTTGGAAGTACCACCAGGTTGTCCCCTGACCGATATGTTGAGTTTGTGAACAAGTTGGTTTTCCAATAAACCACCCCTTCTCCAAGAATCTGTGTTGGATACCCCTGAGCTAGTTGGTCAAGCTAAACAACAACTTGGAGAGTTGGAAGATAAAAGGTTGTCTAACTTAGTTCATTTCCAAAGGGATATCTTGTGTCTGTGTGTGTTGAAGAAAGATGATATCTTCATTGATTGATCCTCGTGATCAATCGTTGGATCTATTGTCTTACCCAAATCTTTGATTTGCGTATGGGCTATCATCAAATCAAGTCAGAACCAACGATATGCATAATGTTGTCTTACTCGTGGTTGATCCCTCGAGCATACACCATTACATCCTTTGGTATGACCAGTGCTATCACCATGTTCACATAGCTATGGAAATACATTTATATGGAAACCTGGATGAATTGTTGTTAAGCCCATTGACAACGTTTTCATCTTGTCCATGATTCATGTTGAACATCTAAGTTAGTGTTGGAAACTTTTGAAAGCATTTTTCTTTGTGCTAGTTCATGAAGCCTATGTTTGGATGAAAGGAGTGACTTCCTCTAATTCATGTGCACTTGGTGTAAGTTGCCGCCGTGAATTCCAGAAAGTCAATGTTGTTTCCTCTGGAATCATCCCAAGTCAATCATGCACGTGCAAAGTATCCTGTGGTATGATAGACTGATCATCTTCATTCCATATGCATCCCTAGCACCCCAAGCCACTGATTGATTTGTTCAAGATAAAGGAGTCTGTTCTAAGGTGAATTCTTTGGACTTCCACGCGTGGAGACTTCGATGTCATTAATGATGGTTCCCCACCTGAACTCGGTAGCGTTTTGTTGTAAGACTACTATGTGGTCATGCTTGTCTTGGACAGTGTGTTCACAGGTTTGTAGCAGAACCAGCTCGTGTTTTGGAGCTTGCTATCGTAGTTCATCCCCTGAGAATCTCGCAACGTCATCTCGTCGATTTGTGTTGCAAACCTTCATTTTCTTCCTAGACTTGACGAGTCTGGAATATTCTGACACCAACCAGATCTGAATCTCAGGCAGATATGATGGTTGGAACATCTCCCAAGAATTATAATATTGCCCTCTCGATAACCGGTAAAGTGGATGTCGTGGCCAACACATCCAGCCGGAAGGCCTATTATTGTAGTATCTTGATTGAGGAAGTTGGCCACCTCCCCATAAGGATTTCGTAGGATTTACTTCCGTAGTTATTCCTTATGGATTCTCGTGCTCCTGAAGTCCGACCTTTTACTTGATGTTCTAGATACCAAACCATATCAATAAATGGGTTACGCTAGCACATCAAGGAGAACATTACGGAGTGCTAAATGTCTCTCGGTCGGTCATCCAGATTTTGCTCCCTTGGCTTCGCTAAGGTGAAATCTGAGAAAGTGTTGTCCTCCTTTGCACCTGCATCCTCCATCACCATTCATCATGGTAGTATGATGTGTTGCCAGGATCCTCGACACGGATGTTGGTAAAACCTTGATGAATATGGAAATGCTCAAGTTCCTGAGAGCACGCACAAGCACTAGGTGTTATCATCGGCACTAACTGGAATTGCTCCCAGTTTCCTTCGGTTATGCTAAACCCTTCAAACAGTGGATTCACTCTCTACTGTTGAGCTTCTCCCCTGTTACTAAAATCATTCCAGCATTTGCATTATGTTCCCAGTTTGCACCGCCATTGTGCCGTCCTACCTTGGATTACCCTTCCCAGTAATTACTGATAAGGACCATCTTCAAAAGTGGTCCCACCAGGGGTTCCGACCATTTCCGGTGATAAGCAAATCACCCCTTGTGTTGTCTTCAACAAGGTAGTCCACATCGTCCATCCTAGCCCGAGTGTGTCATTTTCCCGAACTCCCTCGAACGATCGTTTGTGATTGCCTTAGGCTGGCATAAAGAGTTTCAATGATCTTAGGATCAAAAGTAATTCTTTTTGCCACTTAAGGAATAGTTCTACTAGTCACCTTTCCCAAGGTGCCCCGTTATGGAATCGTGGGAATTATCTCCTCGCTACTTTGAAACCATGCACCATCTTATTCAGCGTGGAATTGTGCTTATCAACTTGAATCTTCGTTCTCCGTTTCACTTCATCCCTCTCTCGATGTATGTGTTGTGCCTCAACTCGAGATGTTTCAACATCTCATTCCGTGAGTTGCTCGATCTTTAAGGAGATCAATTTCTATAGAGTTTTCCCTTGTCGTCATCATGTCGGATGAAGATCTCGAAAGCAAAGACGTCAACGTTAATTGAAGCAACGGATCAACATCTTCGTGAAGAGCAATTGGATCATGAAGATCGTGTTAGCTTTGTGTACCCTCTGTCTTCTTACCTCACGTCTTGAATCTCGGGACGAGATTCTTGTTTAGTGGGGGTGAGCTGTCACAGCCCCAGATTAGCCCTTGTCTGACTTTGCTTGTTCCTCATGCATCATGTTTAAATTTTGCTTAAACTTGAAATAGGGGTGATCAATCCCTAGCACCCAAAAGAACTCAACTAGGTTCAACTTAAAAACATTTTCAATGAACCCAAATGCCCTTTAGAAAAGTTCATGATTTTTGATAAAGGTAAAAACCTCTGCCAAAAATGATAAACATATTTCTAGGTCATTTTTGGATTTTTGAATTAACTCATATTGTATTTGAATTGGGGCATTTAAATCCTATAAATATTTTAAATGCTCTAATAATTCTGAAACTAGTTGAGGGCTGTTGGAAATATTTTCAAAAGTGCCCACAATTTTTATCAGGATTTTACAAAATGAGTTAGTATTTTTACTAATTCAAAACAGATCAAAATAAATAGAAAACAGAAACAATTAAAGAAAAGAGAGAGAAAGGAGTATTACCTGGTGCCTACCTGGACTGGGCCGGCCCACCTGGCCCATGCCAGTCACCACCTACCTTTGCCAGTAGGCAGAGGAGGGGGACAGCGCACCGCCGCCGAGCACGCGCCCGCGCTACCTCCTGCTTCCCCGGCCCCTCCTGGCGATGCCACGACGACGCCCCGAAGCTCCTCGCTCCTCTCCCTCACTCTCTGCTCTCTCCCTCGCCCTCTGCTCCCTCTCCCGAGCACACCCGAGCGGAGCTCGTCGACGCCGCTCGCCGTAGCCATGGCCACCGGCCACCCCTCGCCCCGCCGATGAGTCCACGAGCTCCGCCTCAACGCCTTGAAGCTCCCCCTCAACGCGAGCATCGCCGGACGCCCTGTCGCCTCGCCATCGACCCATCATCTCCGCGCACGGCCGTGCATCGCCGCCGCCAAATTCCGACGTCGTCCGTGCCTCCCCGAGCTCGCCGAGAACCTCTTCGTGACCGCGGTGAGCCCCCGGTCATTTCCCCCTAACCCTGTCCCCGTTTGGTTGCCGTAGCACCATTCCCCACGAGCACCGAAGCTCGCCGCCGCCATTGCCAACGAGCTCCGTGCTCCTGAGCTCGGCCGCTCGCCCGAGCATCACCAGCGTGCTCGCCGCGCTCCTGTGAACCTGAAGCACCCACGGGTTCACTCTGCCGTGCCCCGTAGCACCATCTCCGTCGTTGCCCGAGCTCCGGCCGCCGCCCAAGTGGTTGCCCCCGTAGTTCCCGACCTCCCCTCGCCCAGCCGCCTGCTCCGTTGGATGCGGTGCACGTCCAGCAGCCCGTAGGGCCAAACCCCGAGCCCAATGGTCACCGGAGGGCGTTTCCCGAGCCCCTCCGCCGCGTCTGTCGCCGCCGGCGTCAAGCCGCCGGCGCGTTTGACCTTTTGACCAGGGGTTTGACTTCCCCTAGGTCACAGACATGTGGGCCCAGGCCTTAACTAATCTAGATTAGGTTTAGTTTAATTCTAATTAACTCTGCTAGTTAACCTTGTCACTGACGTGAGGACCCCACTATGAGGTTTGACTTGGCCAGCCCTTTGACCTTCTGACGTCATGCTTACACATTGCTGATGCAGTAAATAGTTTCTGTATTTAAAATAATTCAGGAATTCCAGAAAATAGTATAAACTTCTAAAATTCATAGAAAATCAACTGTAGCTCATAATGAAATATTTTATATATGAAAAATTATCAGAAAAATCCAATCTATCCATTTATGCTACTTTCATGCATGAAAAACCAACTTATACCTGCTGTATAAGTGAAAACATTCAAATGGCATTTTAAATACTCAAACTAGAGTTTGCATTTGAACCTTCGGTTCAAATGGGCTCCCTTGCACTTGTTGCTAGCTACATTAGCTCAATTCACAGCATATTGCCATGTCACATTCATGCATCATATTGTTGCATTGCATTGATTGTGTTTCCCCTCTGTTGCCGGTGTTGTCCCCTCTCGGTAGACGTTGTTCCGGCGTTGTGATCGTTGACACTAATGAAGACTCAATGCTATCTTCAGAAGTGACAGGCAAGCATAACCCCCTTGTTCATTCCGATACAATCCCACTCTCTCGCTCCTGCTCTCTTTACTGCATTAGGACAACAACGATTCAACTATTACTTGTTGCGGTAGTTGAACCCCTTATCCTCTGCATGACCTGTCATTGCCACAGTAAATAGATGAAACCCACTAGCATGAGTAGGAGTTGTTTGAGCCCTGATGTGCCTACTCATTCATGCTTGTTTGTCATGCCTGCTACTACTTAGAGTTGAGTCGGGTCTGATTCATCGGGGATGAGTTGGAATGGTGATGAACATGTCCTACTGTGTGCGAGCTAAGTGTGTGAACACGTTTTGGTAAAGGTAGCGGTGAGAGGCCATGTAGGAGTACATGGTGGGTTGTCTCATTGCAGCCGTCCTCAGGAACTGAGTTCTGTGTTTGTGATCCATGATACAGTTACTACCACGCATTGGGCCAGAAACCAATGGACCCTCTTGGCTTCTTAATCACCCTTGTCCTCTGTCCAGGAGTTGCAAGTAGATTCTGGTGTTTGTAGTATGCTGGAGACCGTGGGCAGCGCTGACCGGAGGGGTGGGCTGTGATGCGGTAGGCACGTGGCCGGGCATGCCGGGCGCCCGTTTGGTGTCTCGGAACCCTGGACACATCGTTCGGGGCCGTATGTGGAAACCTCGGCCGGACTCCCTGCGGATGGAACCTGAATAGGCGATAAACCTGGACTAGAGACTTGAGTGTTTAGGTAGGCTGTGGCCGACTCCCTCGCCAGGCTTCCGCTTGAAGGTTGCCGAGGTACACGACGTGTACATGGTGGTAAGTGGTGAGAGCGTGTGTGACGAAGTACACCCCTGCAGGGTTAACATCATCTATTCGAATAGCCGTGTCCGCGGAAATGGACTTCTGGGTTGCCTATAACAGTTCATAGACAAGTGAAAGTGGATACTCTAAAATGCGCAAGATAAGCGTGAGTGCTATGGATGGCGTTCTCGTAGGGAGAAGGGAGCGGATCCATAGTGGAGTATTGATATGATGAATATGTGGACTCGTGTGCGCCACCTCAAAAGAGTTACTTGCAGTCGTAGTTTAGGATAGCCACCGAGTCAAAGCTGGCTTGCTGCAGTTAAACTCCACCACCCCTTTTGTTGATACCAATGCATATGTAGTTAGTTCTGATGTAAGTCTTGCTGGGTACATTTGTACTCACGTTTGCCTATTTTATGTTTTGCAGAGAGACGTCAGTCTCGCTAGTAGTTCCGTGTGGACTTCGACGTTTAGCTTGATACCTCAGCTACGATCTTGTGCCCTCGGCAGGATCTAGTAAATAGTCAGGCTTCTCAGCCTTTTTCATTTGTAGATGTCTGTACTCAGACATGTTGAGCTTCCGCATGTGCTTTGACTTGTATGCTTTGAATGTTGGGTCATGAGACCCATGTTTGTAATATCTGGCTCTTCGGGGCCTAATGAATAAATACTCTGAGTCGTAGAGTCTTGTTGTGATGCCATGCTGTATCTGCACATATCGAGCATATTGTGTGTATGATTGAAATGCTTGGTATGTGTGGGATCCGACAATCTAGTTGTCTATCCTTAGCAGCCTCTCTTATGGGGAAATGTAGTCTAGTGCCTCCTTGAGCCATAGTAGTGCGCTACAGCCCGGTTCACCGGAGTCCTGCTAGCCCAGCACTACTGCTCTGGACACTTGACTGGCCGGCATGTGTTTCATATTGTTCCTGTGTCTGTCCCTTAGGGGAAATGTCACGCGGTGACATCCGGAGTCCTGCCTAGCCTGCTACAGCCCGGGTTCCCGGAGTCCTGTTAGCCCAGTGCTACAGCCCGGATTCGCACGCTGCTGACCGACACGTTCGATGTTGATTCGTGTATGCCTGTCCCCATACGTTAGTGCCGCTTTGGGTTCACGACTAGCCATGTCGGCCCGGGTTCTCTGTCATATGGATGCTAGCGACATTATCATATACGTGAGCCAAAAGGCGCAAACGGTCCCAGGCCATGGTAAGGCGACACCCGTGGGAATACCGTGCGTGAGGCCGCAAAGTGACATGAGGTGTTACAGGCTAGATCGGTGTGACTTAGAATTGGGGTCCCGACACCTACCTCTCTGCATGGATTATCTGGAAGAAAACTGTTGAACTTGGTTCGACATACTAATCTATAGATCAACAACTCAGAAAGTTATATGATCCTTGAGTTGTCCATTTTTCAGTTGTATTCCGACTATCTTCTATCAATTGATAGTCAAGTACGTGCATTCGTTCATCGATGCCTATTATTCTTGTGGTGTGTCAAGCCATTTATTCCAGAATGACTAGGAGAACAAACTCCAGTACCTTATCCATCTCGAGGATTGGGTCAAAGTAGTTGTATTCCGTGGATCAAAATGCCAATTCAACTTTTTCTCTATTCTACCTTAGAGTGTTACCATCTTTATGTCAAGAATGCCATGAGGATTGCACCACCTCTTATGAATTCTTGACGTAGTGACACTTCTCGCCATCATTATTCATTCCTCGGTCCCGTGTGCCTTACTATCTACAAGACCCACCCAGGGGTACAAGATCGTAGCTGAGGTAACAAGGTAAACGTCGAAGTCCGCGCGGAACTACTAGCGAGACTGAAGTCTCTCTTCAAAAACATAAATTAAGCAAACGTGAGTACAAATGTACTCAGCAAGACTTACATCAGAACTATCTAGATATGCATCAGTATCAGCAAAGGGGGTGGTGGCGTTTAGCTGCAGCAAGCCAGCTTTGACTCGGTGGCTATCCTGAACTACGACTGCAAGTAACTCTTTTGAGGTGGCGCACACGAGTCCACATATTCACCATATCAATACACCACTATGGATCCGCTCCCGTCTCCCTACGAGAAGGCCATCCATAGCACTCACGCTTATCTTGCGCATTTTAGAGTATCCACTTTCACTTGTCTATGAACTGTACAAGCAACCCATAAGTCCTTTTCCGCGGACACGGCTATTCGAATAGATGATGTTAACCCTGCAGGGGTGTAGTTCTTCACACACACTCTCGCCACTTACCACCATCTACACGTCGTGTATCTCGGCAACCTTCAAGCAGAAGCCTGGCAAGGGAGTCGGCCACGACCTGACTAACCACACAAGTCTCTAGTCCAGGTTTATCGCCTATTCGGGTTCCATCCGCAAGGAGATCCGGCCGGGGTGTCGCTCACGGCCCCAAATGATGTGTGTAGGGTTCCCAAGCCCACCTCGACGGATGGATCTCACTTGGTACACTGTGCCACGGTGCCTAGTCTGTCGCAAGCCCACCTGTACCGGGTGACACTTGGTAGACTACTAACACAACCTACAAACACCAGAAACTAGTTGCAACTCTTGGACAGAGATCGAGGCGGTTAATAAGCCGAGAGGGGTCGAGTTACTGGAACCCAATGTGTGGTAGTAACTATTCATGGATCACAAACACAGAACTCAGTTCCCGAGGACGGTTTCAATGAGACAACCCACCATGTACTCCTACATGGCCTCTAACCGCTACCTTTACCAAATCATGTTCACACACTTAGCTCTCAACAGTAGGACATGTTCACAATTTCCAATTCATCCCCGATGAATCAGACCTGACACAACTCTAAGCAATAGCAGGCATGACGAACAAGCATGAATGAGTAGGCACATCAGGGCTCAAACAAATCCTACTCATGCTAGTGGGTTTCATCTATTTACTGTGGCAATGGCAGGTCATGCAGAGGAAAGGGGTTCAACTACCGCAGCATGTAACAGTTGAATCGCTGTTGTCCTAATGTAGTAAAAGAGAGCAGGAGCGAGAGAGTGGGATTATATCGGAATGAACAAGGGGGTTTTGATTGCCTGGCACTTCTAAAGATAGTATAGTTCTTCATCGGTGTCATCGAACTCATCATCGGAACGTCGTCTACTGAGAGGGGACAACCACCGGCAACAGAGAAGGAACACAATCAATGCAATGCACAATATGATGCATCATCATGACATGTCAATATGCTGTGATTTGAGCTAATGCAACTAACAACGATTTAAATGAAGTTGGTTTGAATGCAAGATTCAAATTCAAACTCCACATGGGATTTATTAAATGCCATTTAGTTGAATTGTCCTAAACAGTAAACAAAAGTTGTTCTAACATGCATGAAGATCATACAGATGGATAGATTGGATTTTTCTGATCATTTTTCATACAAAAATTATTTCACTCTGAGCTATAGTTGATTTTCTATGATTTTTAGAAGTTTTAACTATTTTCTGGAATTTTCCGAATTCGTTTTAATACAGAAATTCCTTTACTGCGTCAGCATGACAACAACACGGCGTCAGCAGGTCAACCGGGGCTGACCATGGTCAAACCTGACACATGGGGTCCACATGTCATAGGCTCAGTTATAATTAGTGATCACCTTCAGAAGTGCCAGGCAAGCCAAACCCCCTCGTTCACTCCGATATAATCCCACTCTCTCACTCCTGCTCTCTTTTACTGCATTAGGACAACAGCGATTCAACTGTTACATGCTGCGGTAGTTGAAGCCCTTTCCTCTGCATAACCTGTCATTGCCACAGTAAATAGATGAAACCCACTAGCATGAGTAGGAGTTGTTTGAGCCCTGATGTGCCTACTCATTCATGCTTGTTTGTCATGCCTGCTATTGCTTAGAGTTGTGTCAGGTCTGATTCATCGGGGATGAATTGGAAAGTTGTGAACATGTCCTACTGTTGAGAGCTAAGTGTGTGAACACGATTTGGTAAAGGTAGCGGTTAGAGGCCATGTAGGAGTACATGGTGGGTTGTCCCATTGAAACCGTCCTCAGGAACTGAGTTCTGTGTTTGTGATCCATGAATAGTTACTACCACACATTGGGTTCCGGTAACTCAACCCCTCTCGGCTTATTAACCACCTCGATCTCTGTCCAGGAGTTGCAACTAGTTTCTGGTGTTTGTAGGTTGTGTTAGTAGTCTACCAAGTGGCACCCGGTACAAGTGGGCTTGGGACAGACTAGGCACCGTGGAACGGTGTACCAAGCATAGATCCATCCATTAAGGTGGGCTTGGGAACCCTGCATTCATCATTTGGGGCCGTGAGCGACACTCCGGCCGGATCTCCTTGCGGATGGAACCCGAATAGGCGATAAACCTGGACTAGAGACTTGTGTGGTTAGTCAGGTCGTGGCCGACTCCCTCGCCAGGCTTCCGTTTGAAGGTTGCCGAAATGTATGACATGTACATGGTGGTAAGTGGCGAGAGCATGTGTGAAGAAGTACACCCCTGCAGGGTTAACATCATCTATTCGAATAGCCGTGTCCGCGGAAAAGGACTTCTGGGTTGCTTGTACAGTTCATAGACAAGTGAAAGTGGATACTCTAAAATGCGCAAGATAAGCATGAGTGCTATGGACGGCCTTCCCGTAGGGAGACGGGAGCGAATCCATAGTGGTGTATTGATATGGTGAATATGTGGACTCGTGTGCGCTACCTCAAAGAGTTACTTGCAGTCATAGTTCAGGATAGCCACCGAGTCAAAGCTGGCTTGCTGCAGTTAAACTCCACCACCCCCTTTGCTGATACTGATGCATATGTAGATAGTTCTGGTGTAAGTCTTGCTGGGTACAGTTGTACTCACGTTTTCTTAATTTATGTTTTTGCAGAGAGACTTCAGTCTCGCTAGTAGTTCCGCGTGGACTTCGACGTTTAGCTTGTTACCTCAACTACGATCTTGTACCCTTGGGAGGGTCTTGTAGATAGTCAGGCTTCTCAGCCTTCTTCATTTGTAGTTATCTGTACTCAGACAAGTTAAGCTTCCGCTTGTGCTTGTTGCTTGTATGCTCTGTATGTGAATTGATACTTTGAGTCTGTCGGTGTACAAAAATAGGGGCAAGCTTTTGTACCCCTTTACCTGTGCACGGGCAGTCGGAGCCGCGCCCACGACCGCACCACGAATAGCAGGGGAGGTGAGCCAAGGTAAGACCGAAGCCCAAGACAATCAAAGAAACACCAAGGCCAAGACAAAAGAGAGCAGAGGGACGAAGCAGGTTCCCCCGGCAAGGGTGCCGGGCGGCCTCAACGGCCCCGGCAAGACCCTTGCCGGGACAGCTCGCGCCACACCAACAGAGCGAGCCACCCTTGGGCCCATGGCCCCAACGCCGTTATCTACATGGGGCCAGGGCTCAGGAAGGCACCTCTATGGTGGCATGCAGATCTTTGTGAAGACATATTCAAGATCAGACGAGGATTAGAAGACGACGATCCTTGACAAGATCCTTGCCGAGGTAGACCACCAGACCCCCGGCAAGATCCTTGCCGGGGATGACAACGCGCCACGGCAAGACCCTTGCCGGGCCACCCGGCAAGGCCCTCGCCAAGGACGCCAGCGGGGCCACCGCCAGGCCCGCGCCAACCAAGCTTCCACCGTTCACATGCAGCTGCCAGCCCAACCAGCTGGGCGGGCACCTGCGTGGCAACATGCAGCTCCCAGGCCAACTCATTGAGCGCCTGCGTGGCGGCATGCAGATCTTCGTGAAGGCTCCACCACCGCGCCACCTCAGCTGCCTGGCTGCCTACATGGCACCACGCACCTCATTGGCCAGGGCGTGTGTCAAGGCGAGGAGGAGCGGCGACGGACGGGACAGGCCTCTCCCCCGTCCCCAATAAAGCAAGGGGACACCTACACTACGCATTAAATGCGTCTTGTCCTATAATACGAGCGATAAGCTTAGAGCACTGTACGCCTTTCCACCTCCTGTGTGTCACTGTGGCAGCCCCTTCCAACTATAAAAGGAGGCCCATAGCATACTGGAGAACGATTCGGCTCTTTCGAACCACGCACTGACCACAGCTAGTTCGAGAGCTCAAGAACTCTCAGAAATACACCCACCAAAGCAGGACTAGGGTTTTACGCATCCTCGCGGCCCGAACCTGGGTAAACGATGCTTGTGCTGTCTATTAGCCCTGCTCTCCTCGCAACCCTGCGCCGCGGCAACCGCAGTAGGGATTCTTGTGATCCCATAGGTGTCGTTCCACACCGACATCTTTGGCGCGCCAGGTAGGGGGCGCAATTGTGAGAATCTGGTCTGGTAGTTAGCCAAGCAGTTCTTCGTCGCCATGGCTCCTAGGAAGAAGACAGCCACGGCGATCGGCTCGTTGGGAGCCGAACGGCCCGCGCCGAACGGCCCGCGCCGGTGCGGACGAGCAGCGGACCGGTCGCAGACAGGACCCGGGCCGCAGCCCGCGAGCACCAGCATCGCCCAGGCAGTCGGAGCCTGGCGAGCAGTGTCGTTCGTGTGCCAGACGACCATCTACACATCGCCGGATCCAAAGATGGAGCTGGGCCCCCCGCAGGCGGCGCGGGGCCCTCCAGGAGTGTTGTTGTGCCACCCCCGGGCGGCGCAGCGACCTCCAGGACGCCCACACCGGCGACCACCGTGCGCTCTTCCCATGGTGTGTGCGCCGAGCAGCGTCACCACGTCGGTGACCCTCGGCACCGCCGTGAGAAGAGCCATGTGTGTCATCCGCAAGATGAAGGGGTTCAACACGCTCGCCGAAGCGCTGGCGAAATGGCACGCAGCCGCTGGGTCGTAACGGAGCTCCTTCTAACGTAGTTAGAAGTCGAAGCGCGTCGCGATCCACGCAGCTATCACCGCCACCCACGCCAGCGAAAGCTTTGGCAGGCGCACAGCTGCTCCTCGACTACCCTCCTATTGCGGAGAAGCTCGACGAGTGGAGGGCCGCCATCCGAAGCCTCGTCGCCGTCGCAAACAAAGACGATCCGCGACCGGCGGGGCCCTCGGGTCAACGCTCCACCGAGCCACCATATGCTAGCGCTGGGAGGACCAGGGGAGCTGCGGCCACAGTGCACTCTCCTCCTCCTCGCCAGCCGCCGCGGGCGTCGGCCCGTCATGACGACGCTTGCGATAACATCTCCATAGGGTCGTCCGACCCATTGGCCCTCCGCGACCAGCGCCAGGTCCTTCGGGAACGAGCTCACGAAGACGCTCGAACCACCGTCAACCGCCGGCGCGAAACGCGCTGCCAGTCAAACAAGCGGGCGGGACCCGCTATGGACCACCATGCACCGGGGGGCTCCGGCGGCCTACCTTATGAGGCGGGCTGCCCGGCCTTTACCCGTTAGCTGCGGCAGTTCCAGTGGTCGTCCCACCGCACGTTCAAACGCGACGTCGGTGAGAAGTACAACGGCAAGACCAATCCGTCCGAGTTCCTTAGCATCTACACCATCACGATGCAGGCTGCTGGAGCTCGTGACGACAAGGTGCTTGCCAACTATTGCCCGCTGGCGCTGAAGCCCAATGTGATGTCTTGGTTGATGCACTTGCCGGCGGATTCCATTTCTTCCTGGTCGGATATGTGCCATGAGTTTGTTGGTGCCTTCACGGGAGGCCACCAAGCTCATGGCCAGGCCAGTGATCTGCATATCATTCCCTAGAAGGAAGGGGAGACCCTGCGCAAGTACATCCAGAGATTCAGCCGGGTGCAGTACAACATCCCCGACGTTCATCCCGCCACTGTGATTAGTGCGTTCCACCAGAACGTGCCCAATCGCAATATGCGCGAAGAGCTGGCGAGCTCCTCGTTCTGGCCGATAGGTGCGCCCGGGCTGAAGTGGGAAGGAAGTACCCCGGCGAAGGCGTCGGCGTGGAAACCGACTCCACTGATGAAGACGCCGCTACCCCGACGAAGAAGGGCCGGCGTCGCAATAGGAAACGCAAAGGCAAGGCCGTGCTTGCCATTGAGGGATCTGACGACACCGGTGCCGGCAAGAAGGTCAAGGCAAACGCCCTCACCAAGGAGATTGCTGGGTGCGCCGCCTACCGGGCCTTGGCGGCTACCGACAAGCCAGGAAGTTCCGGCAAGCAATACTGCAAGATCCACCGCACCAAGGGCCACGACCTCCAGAACTGCCGGCAAGTCGAGCTGCTTGCTGAGAAGCAAAAGGCTGAGTACGAGAGGCGGGACAAGGAGAAGGACCAGGACGATGCGGAGGGGTCCGGCAAGAAGCGTGGTGGCCAAGGAGGTCGTCCCGGCAAGGACAACCAGGAAGAGAGGCCCGCCCGGGGCCGCTACAAGAAACAAGAAGACGATGATCACGACAAGGACGACGAGTCTGGTGAGCAAGGGTTCTAGAAGGCTACGGAGGCCATGTGCATCGATGGCGGCGCCTCGCTGCATACCTCTCATCGCCAGCTCAAGCAGTGGGTGCGTGAGATTACAGCAGCAGAGCCGTCGTTCGACGCTCAGAAGCCGCCGAAGTGGTCCAGCACGCCCCTCATCTTTGACACCGAGGACTACCCTGACCGCACTACCGCGGTCGGGTGTTTGCCATTGTTGGTCTCACCAACCATACGCAACCTCAGAGTGAACAAGATGTTAGTTGACGGCAGGGCCGGCCTGAACCTGATCTCGCCTGTCGTGATCAAAAAGTTGCAAATCCCTGATGGAGACCTCGAGGAAACGGGCACGTTTCAAGGGGTCAATCCGGGGAGGAGCCAGCCTAAGGGAAAGGTCACACTGCCCGTGACATTTGGAGGAGAGTTGAACTACAGGACGGAGAGGATCATCTTCGACGTAGCCGAGATCCCCTTGCCCTACAACGGGATCCTAGGCCGCCCAGCACTAGCCAAGTTCATGGCGGCGGCGCACTACGCCTACAACATGCTAAAGATGCCTCGGCTGTTGACCATTATCTCCGTCCCCTCCGACAAGAAGGACGCGCTGATCTGCGCCAACCAGCTCTACTGGGAAGCAGTTGCAGCGGCTGCCGTCAAGGCACCTTCTCCTGCCGCTGAAGCCCCGGGAGGGAAGAAGAAGCCCGGCAAGACCTCTCGCACCCACTCCGGCAAGCGCACCTCCTCGGAGTGTTGTGCTACCATCGAGGTCGTGCCAGAGAGATCTACCGACAAGAGCAAGAGACCCAGGGCAGAGCCACCGCAGACCAAGAAGGTGCCCGTCAAGGAGGATGGCACGGAAGGGGCCTTCACCATAGGCTCCACCCTCTACAGCAAATAGGAAGGCGCGCTCATCACCTTCCTGCGGGCGAATGTCGAGGTGTTTGCATGGCAAGCATCCGACATCCCCGGTGTTCCCAGGGAGGTGATTGAGCACCACCTAGCTGTCTGCCATCACGCGCGGCCCGTCAAGCAAAATGCCAGAAAGCAGCCTCTGGAGAGGCAGGAGTTCATCACAGAGGAGATCAGGAAGTTGGAAGCGGCAGGTTTGGTGAGAGGAGTACTCCACCCGACGTGGTTGGCCAATCCGGTAGTTGTGCGCAAGGCGAACGGGAAGTGGAGACTGTGTATTGACTACACAGATATCAATAAGGCTTGCCCTAAGGACCCCTTCCCGTTGTCGCGCATCGACCAGATTGTTGACTCCACGGCCGGGTGCGATCTGCTATCATTCCTCGACGCCTACTCAGGCTACCACCAGATCTTCATGACAAAAGAGGATGAAGAGAAGACAACATTCATCACCCCATGTGGTACGTATTGCTTTTTACGGATGCCTTTGGTGTTGAAGAGTGCATGCTCAATGTTCGCAAGAGCAGTCCAAATTGGTTTTGAACCTCAGCTCCATAGAAATATGGAGGCCTAGATGGATGACATAGTGGTCAAAACCAAGGATGGGCCAACTCTTGTGCAAGATCTGGAAGAGACAATTGCTAACCTGCGCAAGATCAACCTCAAGCTGAACCCTGAGAAGTGTGTCTTTGGCGTTCCGTCCGGCAAGCTTCTCGGGTTCTTTGTGTCATAGCGCGGGATCGAAGCAAACCCAGACAAGATCAAGGCTATTGAGCAGATCGAGGCGCCCAAGAGGATCAAGGATGTGTGTCGGCTCACCGGCTGCGTTGCCGCCATGAGCCGATTCATCTCCAAGTCCACTGAGCGCGCCCTTCCCTTCTTCAAAATCTTGAAGAAGGCAGGCCCAATAGAGTGGACCCCAGAAGCCGAGGCAGCACTGCAGGATCTGAAGAAATAACTTTCCTCCATGCCAATACTGGTTGCGCCTAAACCACAAGAGCCGTTGCTGCTGTATCTGGCGGCGATGAATCAAGTGGTCAGCGCCGCACTGGTGGCACAGAGGGAGGTCGACGAGGAGGCAGCAATGGCGGCAGAACCAGCGGATGGCAAGACAAAGATTCCCCCGGCAGGGCCTGGTGCCGACGAGGCGCGGCCCCCGGCAGAGTCTGATGCCACCAAGGCAGTACCCGCGCAGTCGAGTGAGGTGGTGCCGAAGAAGAAGATGTTGTAACACCCGGTTTACTTTGTCAGCTCCCTCTTGCAGGGGGCTAGGTCGAGGTATTCCAGCGTGCAAAAATTGCTCTTCGGCCTCCTTATGACCTCGAGGAAGCTACATCACTACTTCCAAGCCCACGAGATCACTGTCTTCACCCGCCTCCCGTTGCAACGGATACTGCACAACCCAGACGCAACCGGAAGGATTGTGGAATGGGCCATGGAGCTGTCAAGCTTCGGTTTAAGGTTTGAAAGTACCTCGACAATTCGGAGCAGAGTCTTGGCGGAGTTCATCGCAGAATGGACCTCGACGCCTGACGAAGAAATCCAAGAGACCACTCGCCCTGGCAAGGAGGCAGACAGCGACTGGATCATGTACTTTGATGGGGCTTTCTCGCTGCAAGGCGCCGGTGCCGGTGTTCTGCTCTTCGCACCCACCGGAGAACACCTCAAGTACGTGATCCAGATGCACTTCCCCAGGGAGATGTCCACCAACAACACTGCTAAGTACGAGGGATTGCTTGCCGGTCTCAGTATCGCGGCAGACCTCGGGGTTAAGAAGCTGATCGTCAGGGGTGACTCGCAGCTCGTCGTCAGGCAGGTCAACAAGGATTATCAGAGCCCATTGATGGAAGCTTATGTAGATGAGGTGAGGAAGCTGGAGGAACGCTTTGACGGTATCCAGGCGGAGCACGTCCCCCAAGCGGAGAACGACATTGCCGATTACCTGTCAAAGCGTGCCGCATTCAAGCTACCTGTGGAACCAGGTACCTTTTTGCTCCAGTTAACTCAACCATCCGTCGAACCATCAGCGGGGCAGAACAAGCGGAGGAAATCAGGTCCCAGCAAATACTTTCCTACCGGGCCCCTTGGGGTTTCCGGCAAGGGTGCTGCCACGGACGCTGAGCCTGCCCAAGAGCAACTGGCTCCGGCGGGGCGTCAAGCCCTGGCCGTAGAGACAGCTGCTCCAATGGCGGAAGAGATGCCTTTGGTCCTTGCCATCGAGCTCCAGGCTCCGGCATGGGCACAACATACCGTCCAATTCCTCCAAACAGGGGAGCTTCCTGAGGAGCAGGAAGAAGCGGAGAAAGTAGCCCGTCGGTCCGCCCTGTACCAGTTCATCGATGATGTCCTGTACCGGAGAAGGCCGAACGGTGTGAAACTCAAGTGCATCCCCCGGGAGGAAGGACTAGTGCTGTTGGCGGAGATACATGGAGGCATATGTGGCTCCCACATAGGGTCGAGGGCCCTTGCCGGGAAGGCGTTCCGGCAAGGTTTCTTCCGGCCCACCGCCCTCCAGGATGCGACAGCACTAGTAACCAAGTGTGAAGCATGCCAGTTCCATTCATAGAAGCTTCATCAACCAGCTCAAGCCCTTCAAACAATCCCTCTCTCCTGGCCATTCTTGGTCTGGGGGCTCGATATACTGGGCCCTTTCCCCCGCGCTGTCGGGGGCTTTGAGTACTTGTACGTTGCAATCAACAAGTTCACAAAGTGGCCGGAGGTGGAAGCAGTGAGGAAGGTGACCGCTCAGTCAGCTGTCAAGTTCTTCAAAGGACTGGTCTACTGTTTTGGTGTGCCAAACAGAGTCATCACCGACAACGGCACGCAGTTCACAAGCCACACCTTCATGCAGTACATCCAAGACCTCGGCAGTAAGGTCTGTTTTGCTTCCGTGGCACATCCACGGAGCAACGGCCAAGCTGAGAGGGCAAATGCTGAAGTGTTGCGAGGCCTGAGAACGAAGACCTTTGACAACCTGCACAAGAGTGGAAGGCGCTGGATTGATGAGTTGCCGGCGATTCTTTGGTCGATCAAGAAGACGCCAAATCGAGCCACCAGCTAGACACCTTTTGCCCTGGTATACGGGGCAGAAGAAGTTCTCCCCACGGAACTTAAGTACGGGTCACCTCGAGTGCTCGCTTATGATGAGCTTGAGCAAGAGCCGTTGCGCCAAGATGACACGACGCTCCTTGAGGAAGATCGTCTTCGGGCGGCTATGAGAGCAGCACGCTACCAGCAAGCCTTGCGCCGCTACCATAGCCGCAAGGTTCATGCCCGGAGCTTTGAGGAAGGCGACCTTGTTCTTCGGCGCGTTCAGTCGACCAATAATTCCAACAAGTTTACGCCAAAGTGGGAAGGCCCTTATCTGGTAATACAAGTCACCAGGCCTGGCGCAGTCCGCCTGGAGACCGAGGATGCCGTCCCAGTGAGCAACTCCTGGAACATTAAGCATCTTCGCAAGTTTTACCCGTAAGGCGCGGCTTGTCGGGCCTCTCGGCAAGCCACCTTTTGTACAAGCTTTGCCGGCAAGGCATGTGAACCTTTGTACAGAGCCAGGCGCAGACCCTGAGCATAAATAAATGAAGTGCTGGCGCCCTAAGTCATATCATGCATGCTAGGTCAAGTCTCTTCCTTGGTTAGGGTTGATAGTGCTCAGCGGCGACTAACCCCTAGCTTAGAGGTTGAGTGCGCGTCTATCTGTTTCTCTTCCGTCCTCTTTCTGTTCGCATGGCACATGAGCACTTCTGCTGAGCTACTTGGAAGAAAGAAAACGGACCGGCGGCCCGACCCCGGCAAACCAGAGTTGTCGGGGGCTGCAAGCACAAGGATCCAACCGCGGCAAGATGAGATTGCCGGGGGCTACAGATCCAGGTAAGTCTTTTATCCTCTGTCATGCATTTCGGAGCCGGACTGGGGTATGTGAAACCTCATTTTTATCTATAGGCTGTCGTGCTCCCCTTTTTCCTATACCTAAGGATTATTTCCTGGGTCTGGATTTGGTTGTATACGCGGCGGCAAGGAGGTAAAACGAGTAGCCTAAAGCCCACCTCATCCCTGCCTCCGAAAAGAGCGCTGGAACGGTCGAGTGGAGTGGGGGGACGGCAAGGCCTGTTGCCGGGTGAAAAACGTTTATCTTAAACAATAACAAGGATTCGATCCTTGTCGCGGGATTTACCCATGAACGAAAAACCCGGCAAACATCCCTTTTTCATTAAAACATCCCATACAGGTACAGTTCGTGCGAGATGAAAAACATGAGCAAGGGGATTACAAGTTTTAAATTTAACAAAGGCCCGCAGGCTTACAGATTAAAAAAGAGATAAGGTGCCCGTGATCCCTTTCTTGTCCCTCTCCTCAGGAGACAGGTCAAGGAGGCGAGAGGGCAAAAGGGGCACCTAGGTGAGCTACGAGCAGCAGAAAGCACCAAGAGAACACCTCGGTGGCCGCCCTCAGGTGGGCCGGTGATGATGGTGCCAGGAAAGGAGCTGGAAGACGAGGCGGCAGGACCGGCAATACGCGATGAAGGCGTCGGTGCCCGCGTACTCCGAGTTGACGGCCTTGCCGCCCGCCCTCTTCCTCTTCCGCAGCCTCCTGACGCCAGCCGCCCAAGGAGACGGCCCCGAGAAGTTCAAGGAGCTGGCCACCTCGTCACTTTCGCTCGAGGAAGAGCTTCCATCGTCGGAATCTCCATCAGAGGAGCTCTCCACGCAGCATTTCAGGCGAGTTCCAAACTCTCCGAAGACCTTGACGGAGAGCAGGCCGTCCTCCATTAATTTGAAGTAGAGGACGAGCCCCGCCGTCAGGCTGTGGATGCGGGCGAACGACTTCCATCCACGGCGGAGGTACATAACCCGAGGAGCCGGGAAGTTGACGTCGACCCGCATGCCCCCGTTCCCACAGCCCCTCATGTGCAACCTGAGGGTCAGGGGCGGGTCACGCTCCATCACCCGAGCAAACGGGGCAGGGAGACGAAGACGACGACGCGGAGGCCGGTGCAGCCTGATGAAGAACTCGCAAGGCTGGTCTTCAACGTGGCCCTCCACCGGGAAGGGCATCACTGGCGGGGGCAAGGCCGGTGCGCCGCCCCGTCCTCCTCTTCCCCGAGCGCTACGGCCTCTGCCCCGGCCTCGCCCCCTCCCCCTTCCCCTCACGGCCAGCTCCACCACCGTGGGCTCAGGAGGAGGAGGGACGCGTTGTCGAGCAGCGACCCTCGCTGCCACCGTCGAAGGACCAAGATTCCCTTTCTCCATGGCGAGTGAAAGGAAGAAGCAGAAGCAAGAGGAGATAGATGACAGAAGAGTGCGGGACGCCATCCTCCCTTCCCCCTCCTTATAAAGGCCAATCCAGCCACCAGAGGCGCGCGGAATCAGGACCGACCCGCTGCCCCAACCTGCGACGGCCCGGTTTCCCGCCCCCGCAGCTTGCTACCCCAAGTGCATGGGGGACGCGTGGTGGACGTGCAGAACCGAGGGGACGGGCGAAGTGACCTTTCCCCACCCCGTGATCGTGGGGAGTGGACGCCTTGAAGACCGCGCCCCGGCCCCGTTCAGTAAATGAGCCGCGCCTCCACGCCTTCCTCTTTTTATGGGGATGGCGCGAGCCG
Source organism: Aegilops tauschii subsp. strangulata (assembly GCF_002575655.3). Taxonomy (NCBI): domain Eukaryota; kingdom Viridiplantae; phylum Streptophyta; class Magnoliopsida; order Poales; family Poaceae; genus Aegilops; species Aegilops tauschii. Next base: position 175,764,542 of record NC_053038.3, on the reverse strand, counting down.
CCTCTTTACTGCGATGTGACGCATGCGTGTGAAAACCGCCCCACGCATGCCGCCCACGTCACGCACACCCCTCCACGGCGCGCCGCGCGCGGGTCGTGGGAAGCGAAGCGCGCGAAGAGTCTTACCACGGTAAAAACCACCCCACCTGCCCGCGCACCGTTTTGGGCCTGGCCCAACAACGTGTCGCACTTATGTGTGGCCCAGGCCCGGGGGCTCCTGTCGGTGTACAAAAATAGGGGCACGCTTTTGTACCCATTTACCTGTGCACGGGCAGTCGGAGCCGCGCCCACGACCGCACCACGCACAGCAGGGGAGGGGAGCCAAGGTAAGACCGAAGCCCAAGACAATCAAAGCAACGCCAAGGCCAAGACCACAAAGAGCAGAGGGACGAAGCAGGTTCTCCCGGCAAGACCCTTGCCGGGCGGCCTCAGCGGCCCCGGCAAGACCCTTGCCGGGACAGCTCGCCCCACACAAACAGAGCGAGCCACCCTTGAGCCCACGGCCCCCAACGCCGTCATCAACATGGGGCCAGGGCTCGGGAAGGCACCTCTGTGGTGGCATGCAGATCTTTGTGAAGACATATTCAAGATCAGACGAGGATTAGAAGACGATGATCCTCGGCAAGTTCCTTGCCGAGGAAGGCCACCAGACCCCCGACAAGATCCTTGCCGGGCACGACAACGTGCCACGGCAAGACCCTTGCCGGGCCACCTGGCAAGGCCCTCGCCAAGGACGCCAGCGGGGCCACCGCCAATCCCGCGCCAACCAAGCTTCCACCATTCACATGCAGCTGCCAGCCCAACCAGTTGGGTGGGCACCTGCGTGGCAACATGCAGCTCCCAGGCCAACTCGTCGAGCGCCTGCGTGGCGGCACGCAGATCTTCGTGAAGGCTCCACCACCGCGCCACCTCAGCTGCCTGGCTGCGTACATGGCACCACGCACCTCACTGGCCAGGGCGCGTGTCAAGGCAAGGAGGAGCGGCGACGGACGGGACGGGCCTCGCCCCCGTCCCCAATAAAGCAAGGGGACACCTACACTACGCATTAAATGTGTCTTGTCATGTAATACGAGCGATAAGCTCAGAGCACTGTACGCCTTTCCACCTCCTGTGTGTCACTGTGGCAGCCCCTTCCAACTATAAAAGGAGGCCCATAGCATACTGGAGAAGGATTCAGCTCTTTCGAACCACGCACTGACCAGAGCTAGTTCGAGAGCTCAAGAACTCTCAGAAATACACCCACCAAAGCAGGACTAGGGTTTTACGCATCCTCGCGGCCCAAACCTGGGTAAATGATCCTTGTGCTGTCTACTAGCCCTGCTCTCCTCGCAACCCTGTGCCCCAGCAACCGTAGCAGGGATTCTTGTGATCCCATAGGTGTCGTTCCACACCGACAGAGTCGTCAAGTTTTTTTGTGATGCCATGTTGTATTTACACATATCGAGCATATTGTGTGTATGATTGAAATGCTTGGTATGTGTGGGATCCGAC